>NC_141481.1:16447087-17746646 GCF_009769465.1 Tauraco erythrolophus | reverse complement strand
AGACAGAGGAAGGAGAGAACACACAAAGGTTGCTGAAGCAGAAAAACAGATGTCAGAGGGTTTTTAATGTTATTCCAATTAATTTCATTTTCTGCTTGTTGTTTTTAAACATTTGTAGAATGATATGAGTGTTTATTATTTGCCAAGCAACACAAAAAAAAATCTCTCCCATGATTATACAATTAAAAGCATTATGTGTACCTAATAATCTAGAATGGATGCTTCTTCATGCAATGTTAGTCCATTTTCTGTCCGTACTAAAAGTCCTGATGAGACTGTTTTGAAATGGTCTTTTTTTCTTTTTTGAAAATGTCTGTCCACATGAGACGAGCACAGATGAATGACTGCTGTAAATCAAAGCAGAGTCTTTAAAAACAGCAAAGCTACTCTGAAATACACCACCTGAGCCTATGTCTCAAAAGTAACCATTTTTTTACCTAATCCTGGAATGAATTCTACCCACTGTCTACCTAAATGCATCCATGTTTCTGGAATGTTCAATATTAGCAGAGCTGTGGACATCACTTCTTCCCAAACCAGAACTTGACAAACATGACTTTTGAAAGCTGCATTTGTTCTTGGACTCTGGCCTTGCTTACTGAGCATGCAGTCACAGCAAATCCTCGTGAGTGACACATCCTTAAACTTGCACTTGTACAAGTTGCTTGCTTGGCTGCTCAGAAAATGTATGAGAAACAAAATTAGGTGCTGAGATTGGGAAACGCTACATTTCTGTAAAGCCATGACCTAAATGCCGGAGTCTTTTTGCCTATCCATGAGTACGTGGCACAATAAGACTTACAGATATGTGTCACTCGTGGTGACATGAGCACAGGAGAAATGTCCTATTTTGGTTACAGGCATGTAGAAGTTCATGCAGTTCTTTCCCTACCCTTTGGTTTGATTAGTTAATTAGAGCATTCCTTTGACAAAGCCCTTTTCAGCTGGATGCTCAGCACGGTGGTGGAGAATCAAGGTCTCGAGCTGCTCAGCCTGATCCTGCAGCGCCTTTTGCGTGCAACTCCTGTTCGTGTCAGCGGGTGCTCTGCCTGTTGTAGGGTCACTGGGTTGGACCTGGGAATGTTCAGTCTCTCAGGAAGCAGTTGCAGATTCATATTCTTGGGATATCACTTCATTGGAGCTCATGGTACAGCTATAAGAAAGCAAATGATAGACTGGACTAAGGAGTTTAATCCATTAACGTGCAGCCTTACGTGCTCTCTAGCCCTAAAATACTACTTTTTTCCTAGCCCTTTATTTTGAGGGATCAAGATAACACCCAGGTGAGAGTTGTCCTTTGTGCATTTCAGGCAGTGGAGAAGGTGTTTGTGGTGCCAAATGGATTTTACTGGCAGACAGTCGAAACTGATGAAAAATACTTCCCTAATAGCAGCAGCATCGAGGCTTGCAGAGATACAGACACTGAGGTAAAACCAAAACCCAACAACAAACCACTCCTTTCTGGCTTGTGGGATGATGTGGGAAGTTGAGAGACGATTAAGTGACCTGGAATATTTCCATCTTGAGCCTTGGTACAAATACTCATCTTGAAGTATTTCTCACTGAGACCTAAATCTATCAGCTGAGTATTTTGTGTCATCGGTATTGATGTGCCGATTGCTCTGAGCCACAGAAGATTAAACTATGAAATGTGCAGGTCGAAGAAATTGCTACCAACCAGGTGCAAATCAGGAACAGTAGACAAAATTTTGATAACCTGAAACCATTTGACTACAAGCCAATTTACCGTACAATTTTTTTTAAAAAAAACTTGTGCTTAGAAACATTCAAAAAAATTTCCGAAGCTTCTGGTACTGTCTAGCTGACCTACAGTAACTGTGCATGTGTTGTAGGAACGAGTAGCAAGTAATTCCACTTAGTGTACTCCAGAAGAAGAGAAGGTTAAGGTAACTTGAATTAGCTCATATTTACCTCTGTCCAGGAGTGCTTACCAAAACGCACCGGACCTCCACCCATCTACGATAACTTGTTAACTATGGTAACTCACCTTTCTTAGCTCTTGCGCAGCACAAAGCGTAGCGTGTTTGATCTGACAGAGTTCAGTTTCCTGTGACCATTGATTCAGGGAGGTGCAGATGTGTTAAGTTCTTCCTGAGCGTGCAGCAAACCTGACCAGTTGCTGAGAGCTTACCATGCTCCTGGAAGACACTTGAAGTCCACAATTAGGAGCTGAAGGTACCTGGCACATGGCATGGTTGGGAAATGCCTCATGTCTTCGTTGAAGTGCCTCAGGAGTGCTGTTAGTGGGTCCGTGTGGACCTCTCACAGCAAGGGCAGGGTGCTCTAAGGGAAGGCAAGGCAGGAGCTGAGGCTGACAGCAAGGCAGGCAGGGCCAGTGGCCTCACTGGCAGGGTGCCGTCCCACGTCACCCAAGCAAGAAGAGCAGAGCGGGTCCAGCAGCAGTAACCAGGGTCAGCCCCGAGTCCGTAGTGACCAGGCCAAGCCAGAGAGTCAGCAGATTAGGATAACAGCCAGGGTCAGCGACACATGAGACTGGGCCAAGGCACACCTGCCATGAAGCTGGGACGGAGACCAAAGCCACGCACCTGGCTCCTGAGCGAAGGGGAGACGGGCAGTTTCGGAGGTTCTCAGAGCTGGACAGCTGCATTAGCAAAGCTGGCCCCGAGCCCGGGCAGCCAAGCCCCAGGGATGCTCACAGCAGCTACAAAAAATACATCCTTACTGGCTGCTGTGAAAACTGGGTTAATACCAGGAGATTGAGCTAGATAAACATAAAGAAATAGAGCTTTTATTCCTAATTAGACCCCTTTTTGATGATTTGAGTAGATGTATATCTTCATTTATCATGATGGTATAAGCCTCATGATGTGTTTATGGGGGAGTAGCATTTCATTTGAAGTGTCCAACAGTGATGGATTCATTTGGCGCTCACTGCAGCCATAAAGTTTGTTGCTGGGGAGAGCGTTGTGTTGCTTTACATCCAGGAGAACCGTGCACAAATCTGAGGCCAGCACAATCATGCTTGTCTGAACTGTAGCTAGGCAATTTATTACCCACAGCAGCACACAACTTCCTGTCATAAAGCCCTCCCTTTTCAAAAGAATGTGTTTCTTCTGATGGGGAAGTAGTAATAATTAGTAATAATTTGCTTCCCTTTTGGGTAGAGACATTCAGTATGTGTTGGTGTACGTCTTTCTACATGCCAGGATGGGCTGAATTGGATTAGTCTGGTAAAGAAGATTTCAAAATGTGTATTTATTTTTTTTAATATTGATTTTGACAATTTTGTAGGTATAAAGAAACAACCAGTTGGTCTGTTATTATTTAACCATCTCTCTGTGGTACGTGAAGTTAAACAGCAGGAGTAGTACACTGCAGTCTCTGCCCTGCAGAACTTGCAGGTTTTTACTAGTGGGTTTATGTGACAAAAGGCACAATTATATCAGCAGAAATAAATTCAGTCGTAATTACCACAGGTAGTTATGATTCAATCTGAAGCTGAGTGCGTACTGTGCTGAGCTGCACGTAAATATAAATTAAAGAAAGCCTCTTTGTAGCTCTTACAATGTAGCTAGAGCATGGGAATGAAAGGTGAGCAGAAGAGATACAGCTGTGTGGTCACTGAGGGCTTGGAAGCGTTTGGCTTATTTCCTCAACGTGCTCTTGCTGTTCAGGTTGCCATGGTATTGCTGTTTGAAACTCTCTTCCGAAGTCCCCTGGCTACCCATCACGTGTTGCAGCTGGTACTCAGTTCTGGTCTGGATATCTGTGGACTTCGCCTGCTCTATCCTCAGCACAACGTGCTGCTCTCTAGCTCAGGTGAGGTCTAGTTTTCCTGCAGAGATTCCATCATGTGATGATACTGAGGTGAAGGCAAAGAGCTGGGAATGCGCTAAGGTGAAGAGCACTGTGGGCATCGGGGAGAGGGGATCAGATTTACATGAGTGTTGCTTTATCGGTTCTGATGTCATTCCTAGAATAAATAATAAAATATCTTGGGCTGTTTCTTTCCTTCTGTTCCCAGTGTTGAATATCCACGAGTTGAATTTTTAACCCTTGATACTTTGTTGTGTCTTAAACCAGTTTACTTGTTGTTCTTTGCAGCAATCTTCCCCTGATTGCAGCACTCTAAGCTCCAGGGTTAGACTCGTAGGAGGTAAATATACTAAATGAGTTCCCACTGATTTTCCTGAAGGTTTTGGCTGCAGAAAATCCAGCCTTCCTCAATTCCTCCCATCCCATTGCCCATGGAACTTCAGAAGCCATGGGCAAGAGTGCTGATCTAGCCATCCTGTAATTATGTTGGCTGATAAGCCATCACCAAAATGTCACGTTTGCCAATAGAAGATGGTCTGAGATGGGAGACCAAGAAGATTAGGTAAAAAAAAATAAATGATGTGGGTCTCTGAACTCAAATTCCTAAGTCTTTAATGTTAGACACCAGTGTTTTCAAGTATTGGCACGTACCACTCAGGTCTTTATTTTTTCCATTTGTGAAATAACAACGCCTGGCTTAAAGCATGCATGTGTCCTGGTTTCGACTGGGGCAGAGTTAGTTTTTCTTTTTAGCAGCTGGAAGAGCTCTGTGTTTTGGATTTAGTCTGGGATTTGCTATGAGCAGAATGTTGATAGCGCACCGATGTCTATAGTTGGTGCTGAGATATCAAGGACACTTCAGCTTCCCAATGTCTTGCCAGTGTGCAGGAGCACAACAGGCCTGGGGGGAGACCATGGCTGGGACAAAGGGCCCACAACTCCTCTTATGATTTGAACTTAGACCTAAAATTGAGGGCTGAATTGGCCAATAGAGTATTCCATATCATGCAACATCATGCTTGTTATTAGTTGCTCATTAGTTGCTAATGCAATATAACTCTAGAGCGACAGGCGTTACGTTAGCTGCGAAGTATAGAGCTCTTGCCTCTGCAGTGTAGTACTTAGACTTTCTTTTAAGCCAAATTCTCCTGGAAGGTTTGTATGTGACACCATCACGAATACAGGCAATCCGTTTCTCTTGGGGAAAGGTATAGGCAGGCTGAGCGTGAGAGAAATGGGCTTCCTTTTCCTCAGGCGGAAGATGAGTGAAGACCAGATTAATCGGAGAAAAATTCTCCCTGCCCCCTTTTTACGTTTGAAAACAATAGGAGCAGACTGCCTTAGAAATGGGATTGCGGTTGCAGTTGTCTCAGCGCTGTGCACGTAATAAATTCACACTGATAGCTGGAGAAATGAAGAAGGACTTCAGAAATGAATAAGAAAACCATAAAATCACCAGTCGTTAGGAGATGACAGGCAGCAGATCTGCCTCAATGCTCTGTACCATGCACCATTATTTAGGAACGTTTCCTATAAAGAAACAGTTTGTTTGAGCTGACGACTGCTATGCGAGTTTGTAAATTAGATTTTTACCCTTAGCTTGAAAACTTTAAAATTATTATTTTAAATATTTACAGCCAGTTTCTCCTGTATCTACCTGCTCTGGAGACTTATGTTCTGGCTTCTGATTCTTACGCAACAAATGATGTAATTGAATGTGGTTTTAAACCTCAGGGAAGAAAATGACACACCTTGCTGCTTTTTCTAACGTCTGCAGTTAAAACTGCAGAGGAGCCAAATTTGCTCTCTTTCTGGGGTTACTTACTGGACCCCAACTATGCTACCAGTAGACATGGAGAAAATTTTTCCAGAGATATAGCAAAGAGTTGTTGCAGGAAATAAGGAAGCCACAGTTCAAGTCCTGACAAGGAAATAAAGGTGGCTAATCGAATATTTGCCTGGATATGTCATCTTACAACATAGTACAAAATCTGTATTTGATGCAGAAAGAAATAATCTAGAAAAGCAGTCCACACATTTCCAGTTTGTGATCCCCATCCCAGTTTTCCCATATCTGTTGAAAATTACATCGCTCTCCTCGGGCCCATGTTCCTGTCTCCCCTTCAATCCCGCAGCCTCCCCCTGGGCATGAGCAACGTGCTGAGGTTGAAGTGCTGACTCGTCGTGTATCAGCAGCTGCGTGGTAACTAACCCTGTGCACGCTCCTTTCCACAGCAACCACCAGCCAACAAACTCCTCTCTCTTTAACAGACAACCTTGACTAATCTCAGATTTACCGTTGGGTGGAAACATGCTGCTGGTTGCCAGCACGTCACCCTCAGGACAGGTGACCAGTAGGTTGCTTTGTTGAAGTCTGGCTATGACAGATCTGAAAAGGGGCACTTGAGTGGCATGAGTGACCTTGGGGCAGGTGGTTCCATGTTTTAGTCACACATATGTTTGTCTTTTGCAGAAAAGCTGCCTTCTTCCTACACTTCAGAGGCTGGCACGGTGCCACCAGTGCTGGCGTTAAGCGTGAGAGGGCCTAAAGCGCGTAGCACCTTGCAGAATGTCATTGGACCCTCTGAGCCGCAGCTGGCCGGCGTGACGGACCGCGATTCCATCGATGCCATCCACCGCAGGAGCCAAGCGGAGCCTCTCGTCTACCTGCCGCACCCGGACAGCCGCGTGCACAGGGAGCTGTGCCTCTGGTTCGGAGGGAGGGCTGCTGGTGTCCTGGATCTGCCTTCCCCAGGCAACAGAGCGAGGTGATGGCCCTGGGTGGTTTTGAACTGTGGTTGTTCTCACAGATGAAGTATGAGATGAAGGCCAGGCAGGCCCCCAGCTCACGTGCTTTGTCTTTAGTTATCAGTCTTCTGCTGAAGTTCTCAGTGAACGAGAGCGCAGGGTGGGAGCCATCTGTCTACTTTTGTATTTCCAAACCAGTTACTAGAGTCTACAGAAGTCCATCTCTCCCAGGACTGTCTCCTCTGCAGCACATAATAGATGTGTCCAGGTGTCAGATATGGGACTCTTGCAGTTGCTTCCCACCACTTGTTCCGTGGTAGCTAGGCCTGTAATCCCTACACTTGCAGCACCTGCTCGTGGGCCCTGTGTGCCCGAAACATCTGATCAGATGGATTTGAGACCTCTCCCAGCTGCGCCTGGTGCTGGAGAAGGGCTGCAAGTGTGTGCCACTGAGTGGCCTTTGCTGGAAAGCCCAATCTGGCTTTGCCCTGTGTATCTTCCATATCAACTGATTAGAGATAAGGGGCTTTGGATGGAAAAGGTTCTTTGGAGGATTATGACAGCAGTGTGTGAAAACGAAGGATGGCTTATAAACTTTTAACTCTAGCAAACAGCATGAGAAATGAAATTTAGGAACTAATGGCATAGCAATAGGGTGCCAAAAAGTGCTGAGAACAAGTGACATTCAGGAGCCTGGAATCTCGCTGTCAGACAGGTTTGGATATGGCTGCAGAGGGAACTGGGCTTTTAAGCACCTATTAATCCATCACGCGATCTAGACCGTCTGTGCTCTGCTGTGTAGTGCTACAGGGAGGGGACTACAGCTCCCAAAGACTCACTTCGACCGTCTTGGACAGAAATGGATTTACCTAATGTTTTTTAATGTGGAAGTTGCTTGGTTTCCGACAGTGATGTTAGGCTACCAGGCTGCCTGCTGTTGGCCTTACTCAGCAGAGCAGAGATGTGTGAGGGAAAGGGGTGGGTGGCAGGGAGCAAAGCTTCAGCGGCTCTGGGGAGGTTGGCACTGAGCAGCCCTTGTGCCCCGTCTGCGCCTGCAGAGAGGCAGAGGGCAGGCTGGATCAGTAGCCTGGACTCTCTTGTGCTCCTTCCCAGCGCTCTGTTTCCAAACCTCTCTGCAGCTTTTCCTTAATGAAGATGAGTACTTCCTACAGCACAAAACAGTCGCTTCCCTTCCTGACAATCTTGCAATTTCCTGGACAGAGACTCAAACCTAAGGACACAGGAAGCTCGTTTAGTCCTGTGTAAGTGAAGGGCTCTGCTGCACTCCGAGGTCCCTTTCCTCTGGAGGATCAGAGTCGGCTGGTCTGCAGAGGGAAGCGAAGAGGCACTTGTCTTTTTTCGACTGCTGAAAGACGCCCCTGTGGTTGTTCCAAGCATAGGTAGATCTGTGGCTTGAAGCATTTGTTTTGCAGTGCTTTATCAAAAGATTTGGCTTAGGGCTTCAAGGATTTTCCACCAAGCAGGAGAATATCCAACTACATATCTCCTCTCCGTGGCTGTCATGCTTGTCACACAGGCCTGTGTAATCACACAGGACGCCAGCCTCTACACTGGGGTTTTCAGGCCCTGGGTGTCTCCTTTTAATATTGCTGAACTAAATAAATGATGCTGTGGTGAAAGCTCAGACAAAGCCCTACACCTGCGAGTTCTGGGCAGGTTTGTAAAGCTCCCTTCTGATGCTGGGTGCAGCGTGGCACACGGTGTCGGTGGCAGCAGGCTGGAGCTGAGGCAATCTGCAGTCCTGTCGGTGCTTTCTGCAGAGCCACAAAGTGCAGCCATGTAGAGTTAATCCGATGCTTGTGGAGGGACTGTGTGTCACAGTTCAGTCTGCTTCACCATGAACAGTGACTCTTATCGTTTTTATTTTTAAGATTTGAAAAAAAATGAATTTGGCAAAGTTTCGTTCTCTTTATTTGTTTATTTTCCTCAGGGATGCTTTTTTCCTCATACAAAGATGATGAATTATGCTCATCTGGTATAACTTAGCCAGTCCAGAGCACCACTACATTCTAAATAATACACTTGTCTGTCTCCTAATGCTGGTAATTTGGTCCATTGGGAGAGGAGAATACAGAGTGCAACTCAGATTGCAGTTTTTGGATTATACTTGCAAATGCCGTGGTCTCCTGGGAGTGAAGGAGCAGGATGTGTTCCGGCTGCCTCGGCGGTGGCAGGGGACAGGGCAGGTGGGTTTGCCCGAGCAGCCTGCGCTTCCCAGGCCTACCCAAACTGCTGCACAGGCTGCTGTTGGCGTTGCTGTTGGTCCCTGGCTTTCAGAACCACACCTTATGTTCCCTGTGCCGTGATTTGGATCTTTTGGGTAAGCAGGAATGCTGTAGAGGTTTCGCTGCCATGAACATCTCTGCCAGCACATTGTGCTTGTTGCCCAACATGAACCTTTAGAACTGGTTAAACTCTGGCTAAAGAACCAAAAGTGCACAGCAGCTGTGATCCATCTGTGGGTAGGAGAAGCTCTGGTAATACAGCCTGACATCTCTCGACTCCCAGATTTCCTTACCAAGCTGGCTACTTTGCATTAGCTGCTTTTAATTGAACACAGAGAGCCATAGGGGGTAGTAATATAAGATGATGTTCAGTCAGAGAGACCTTGATGCAGCTCATGTCACAGAAGAGATTGAAACGTTTTTTCCAGCAGTTTTACTAGAGAAGCTTCTGCGGGCCCCGGGTTTGTTGCAGAAAGTAGGTTTGAGTCAGAACGTGGCATAACAGCTTTTACTATTTATTGTTTTCCTTTAGCTCTCAGAGCCCTTCCTCAGCCAGGGCAGAAGCAGATGAAGAAAAGGTCGATCTCCAGGGCATGGTGCTGTCTCAACCTCCAGCAATGCTTGTCTCAACTACCAAAGGTCAGTGTTAGGGAATGAATCTTGAAGTTTCTCCTTCACTTACAATATTACCTTACTCCAGCCCACCTGTTTCAGGAAATTCTGCCTGCCTGGATTGCTCAGTGCTGTGACCTGGCCAGTTCTAGAGCCAGGAATGAATTCCTGGTGAAACACTGTTGCCTAAAATGAAGTGACAGAGGAGTGTTATCACTTCATCCTCCTTGTGGGAGTAGCTGCTGGAGTCCTGTAGGCTGCTTAGATTTCACTGAAGGGCAAAAAAACCACAAAACCACCCCATGGGAAATCTGTGCACATAGGGGCCTGTTCATTAAAGAAAGAGTCATGTGAAGACACTGCTATTAGAGCATTGCTGTCTGGTTTCTACTCCCACAACTGAAGATAGTTTCACAGGGAAAAAAACCTGAGGGGAGTGGAAGCTCAGCAGCTGTTGGGGAGAAGATGGCAGAAGGAAAGCAGGGTTGTACTGACATAGAAAGAAGGCATGGAAAACTGTATTGCCACAGGAAAGAACGGATGAGAAAAGAATGAAAGTGTAAGCCAAAAAGATGAAAGGAGCAGAAAGTGACACAGGGTGACAGAAAGAAAATGGAGAAAGGAGAAAATGTGTTACCTTTGAGGTACACTCTTTGGTATAACTGGGTGTGTTAAGTCAGGTAGCTTGGCAGACAGCCATTGGCTCTGTGTTATTTGGGATTGGTATTGATGGCAGCTGGCTGCTGCTGATGGAATGAGTCACAGTTTCTTACTCCCCTTCCTTTTATGGCCATTAGTGATTCACGTTTGATGTAGGCTGCTGAGTTACACCACACCACGTTCCATCTGTATTTGGGCTCAGGATCAAGCTTTGCTCCTCAGACAGAAAACTGAGTTATCATGACTCTCAGATCTGGTCCAGAAGCAAACACCCTATGGGGTTTTAAGGAAAGGAAACATTCACTGACTCCTTCCCTCAGGTCTCCAGCAGCTTCTCTTGGAGACAGGAAGAGGCAGAGCATGCAGAACAAATATACTGCAACTCCCACCAGGTATACCTGCACCTTCTCAGTAATCAAAGTTTTACTGACTCTAGCAGGTATTCTTGTTGATTTGGGGTATGTGTATGTGAAAAATGTTTTTTTTAAAGTGTTACCAACTGGAGAGGAACCCAAATCTTATCACCTGCAGCCTTAAATTTTGAGAGTTCACATATAATGAATGTGGCACTAATGTCAGCCTGGCTCAAAGCCTGCAAAATTAAAGCCATAAAGCCGAACAGAACTTTTAGGCAAAGAAACACTCTGCCTCTCCCATCCTTGATAATAAACACAATATTTCCCTTGTTTTGTTGTTGTTGCTTTGAACTACCAGGCTGAGCCCGAGTCAGATTCTTGTGGGGACAGATATCCATATCACAAAGTCTAGAACCAAAAGAAACATTCACCGCTGATAGTCCTGCCCCCCAAAACAGGTGTAATTGGAACACAGAGACTAAAATACTCCAGCCTCATTCTATCATTCGGTTAGAGCAAAGAGAAATTAATGGGGCAGCGTACAGGAAACCCATGTAGGAGTGATATTGAGCATTTGTCTTCAGAGCTTGCTCTTGGCAGGTTATGGATCTCTGAATGTACATTGTGTACAGAAAAAAAAAAAAGCTATATTAGGACTAGGACAGTGTAATAACGATGGTAAAAGCAGAGACCCAAGACAAGATTAGAACAAAGCAAATACCTCAGGTAGTTCAGAGTTTTCAGGAAGTCTTGAGCTTGTCCTGTAGTACCTAAGATGGGGCTTAGACACTGCTCAGGAGATCTTGCAGGCACTTCTTCCTGAGCTTGCTCATAGCATGTGCTGCCACCTTGTTGGCAGTGAGCTTGGGATTCGGCTTAGAAAAGAGGAGTCTAAAAACCCAAGGTTCTAACCCAACATAAATTCCAGTTGCTTCTATAACCTGATCTACTGGGATGAGGGGTGCAAGGAGAGAATGAGAAGCCAGACCTGGTGGATGAGAATCAGGTAGGAGAGAGCAGGCTGGTACCATTATCATGATGACCCAAGATAAGGAACCTGTGAAGCCACAGATGGTACCAAACCAAAGAGTGAGGTGAGGTCAGGATCACAGGCTGGTCCAAAGACTCAGGAACCCGTGCCACAAGGCACGCTGTGGGATGAGAGTTAGAGACAGGACTAAAGAAGGCACAAAGGGAAGCAGAAGCTAGTGCTGAACAAGATTGTAGAAGCTAGCTACAGGCTAGGACCAGCAATAATAGCAGAGAGGGATGGCTGTAAAATACAGTGTCACCATTTGGGATGCGCTTCAAGTTGGAACTAGCCACTGCGAGAGTTGCCTTGCTTTGCTGCCACTGCTTCTGTGGAAATAATATGCTGCTTTTCTTTTTGATCTAGGAGACATCATTTTGATGGTGTCGCCTGTGGTATCTCCTCATGCATACGGTGATGTGATTTCAGTCTGTGCTCATCGGGGGTTTGTTCTGCAAGGAGTCAGACAGCTGCAGCTTTCACCCGCGCAAGCCGCTGTGCTGAGCATGACAGCAAGTCAGGTACTGGACGGAATGCACAGCTCAGTTGTGTACCTGGGCTTGCCAGTTGTTCTGAAACTAATTATCATAGAATCGTAGAACATTATGGGTATGTGAGCCAACAGTCCTCTAGTGAGTGTTCTCAAGGACGCTCATTGTCTCTTTACTAGCCTAGCCAGCACTCGTGTTCTCTGGATTCCTGCGTGTGGTGCTCTGGTTGCTCTCAATGCTGGTTTTGCTTTAGTAGGAGAATCCCACCAGGCCTCAGCCTCTCACTGAGAACAGAAATGTAAATTCATAATCGAGCCTCCCCCTGCTGAGGCAAACATGAGTTTTACCATTGATCTCAAAATAAGCAAAAGCAGGCAGTAGCCCCATAAACCAAAATCACAATTTCTGATCTGCAAACGTGCATTTGGGAGAATAGTCTTCATCTAACAGACCGATGTTTGATGATGTATTTCACAGTCCCTCTGGGACTGCTGATGGCCTTTCAGCAGGAAGCCTCCTAGTTTGATGCATTCCAGATGGGTTGCAAAAAGAGCTTTCCTATTGTCAAAAATAATGACTTTTTTTTCTCTTTCTCTGAAGCTCTGTCTAACAGGATGATAGATTTGAGTTAGAGCGCGCTTGGCGTTTTGGCAAGTCAGCCTAAGGAAACAGCAATAATCATAAATGCAAGATTTCAATCAAACTTAACATATGCAAGAAGTCCAGTTCTGCACTTCCTACAGGACAAATCACCCAGGAATCATATGACACTTTCTCTTAAAAAGGAGCGGACCCCTTTAAATTATCATGCTTAGGGTTGTTTGCCATGTCAGTCAGGAAATGCATCATTTCACAAATTAAACTGTGTGCAAAGCCCCTCTTTTCTGCTTGCTCTGTGATCAAGCCTGAGGAATAACACTTTCCCTGCCCATAATATTTTGTAGAATAAACATAACTTATTTATGGCATACTACAGTCCAAATAGCCAGACATTTAGAGCGTGCTCCTAAATGGCCGTTTAAGAAGTTGAGAGCAGCAGCTATTGCTTCAATGTGCTGTTGGGAGCTAAATGTTTCTGAAAAATCATCCCTCCATTTGGAACTCAAGATCATTTTGGCGTGAGTGACTTAGGATGGTACTGCTGAGGTATATATAACTGCTGTGGTTTTAGTCCAGCCCAGTTGCAGGGCAGAACATTCTTATGTTAAGCCTCTTCCCTGGGGTTTGAATTAAGTTTCTCTGTCTCATGAATAGATGACGCATGAACACCCAGTTATTGGAAGTTACTATGGCTCAACTGGTCAGCTTTATCTTGTTACACCATCATAACTTAACTATTTGCTTGAGCCTTATAGCGATTACATCTGGATTTAGTAGTCTAACCCAGCCCTCCTTATTTCAGATCGCTGTATTTTGCCCTAGCAAGACTTCAAGTTCACCTGACAGTTGTGCAAGAGGAGAGCTCTCTGCTGAACCACGCAGGCACTGTCTCGTTTTGTTGCTGAGAAAGGAGAATGCTGGTCATCACACTCCTGCACTGGTAAAAGGTAAGGCTTTTGCTACTCAACAACCTTGGGAAAGGAGGTTTGCGTTTCAGTGTGTTCGAGCTAAACATTAACAGTCTAACCACAGCTGTTACGTTGCAGGGAATATTTACTGCGATTATCCGTAAATAGTGAATATTAATAGTAATTAATAAAAAATTACTATAGTAAATTTACTATAGTAAATAGTGAATATTAAATGGTAAATATACAGTGATAGTTCTGCTGTATGTATCCCCAGATTAACATGTAAGTCAGTCACTACTACATATCCAAGAGAGCAGATTGATCTTTGTCAGTTGTTTGATCTTTAGCACCAGAGTTCTCTTGAACCAAGAATCATAGAGTAATTCATGTTGGAAGGTACCTCAGAAGGTCTCTAATCCAACGTCCTGCTCAATACAGCATCAGCAATGAATTCGGATCAGGATGCTCAGGGGTTTTTCAGCCAGGTCTTGAAAATCTGCAAGGATGGAGAGTCCCCTGCTTCTCTGGGCCTTTGCTCTGATGCCTGACCATCCTTACGGGGAGCTGGTTTTCCTTTATGTCAAGTTGGAACTTCCTCTGTTTGAGTTTGTGAGCCTTGTCTCTTGACTTCCTGCTGTACACCTTCATAATGGGTCTGGGTTCATCATCTCAATGACCTCCTCTTAGGTGTTGGTATTGCACAAAGAGGTAGGGTAGCAGAAATCTGTGTGCCACTGAGCCTGAGGATAGCGTCTGATTCTGTCAGCCTCAGCCCTGAGTTCTGGGTACTTGTGACTTCCAAGCAGCTGAACTGTAATTCATTTTATATATAGGGACTGCCAAAAACCAGACAAGTTGCTGCCTCAAGTCTTCTTGGTGGAGTCAGACTCTGGTCTGAAGCTCTGGTTCAGGAAACGCGTTGTTTGGTTTTCTCAAGGATGAGGTGACATGGGTCTCAAGTGGGGAAGATCACAGGCAACAGCAGCGATCAGTAGGGAGCAAAGAACCTCCCCTGCCTGCTTCTTCCTGCTCTGGCAGTGGGCATGTTGCCTGCAGCAGGAGAGTCCATTTCTGCATCTTTTTTCCTGCAACCTCCCCTTCAGACACGACTGCTGAGAGAAGAGGATCGCTGTTGCTGACCCTCCATTAACACCACCACAAACAGCTCATGATGGAGACGTTCATCTGCTGCCCGATTGCTTCCTTTCATCTATCCACAATAGGAAAGAAATAGAGGTTTGGGGGGGAAAAAAAAAAAGATAATTCAAAAAATCCTCTGTTTTTTCTCCCGAGACTATCACAGAGTGTTCTGAAAACATGTACAGACACAGTGAATTAATCATGGCAGACTAATTACAGCACCGTGTCACCTGCTGCCTGCAGACCCAAGGAAAGTTGCTCATTAAAGAAACAGTTTCTGCTGCTTTTCTCACAGAGTGCCACAGGTGATGTTTACAGTGTTCATGTTTCACACAGGGAAATTTCCACTAGAAATACATAGGTGGGCACTGGAACAGAGGGTATTCCGGATAGGTAAAATATTTTCCCTCATTGTGGAGAATTCGAGTTTTTTTCCTTTGTTTGTAGACAGATTTTGCAAATGCCTCTTTCCATATGTTCTGTGGTTGCTTCAGAACTGATCCAGAGAAATACCTTATGCCTTATTCCGGAACCTGGAGAGGGGAAGCTGACACTTTTCCCGTATAAGCTTTGCTTTGGCCCCTGGGAAGTATAGAGTAGCTCTAAGGTAAATACCACACTAAGAAGTTTTGCGTTTGTAATCAATACCTCGGAAAAGCACTTACCCCTTCATGGTCTTGAACACTGCTCAGTTTTCCAAGCAAGAAAAATTCAACAATCATTCCTGAAACAGAGCAGTTAGAGAGGTGTCTGTCCTGGTTTTGACTGGGATAGGATTCGTTCTTCTTTTTAGCAGCGAGAAGAGCTCTGTGTTTTGGTTTTAGTCTGGGATTCGTTATGAGAAGAATGTAGATAGCGCACCGATGTTCATAGCTGGCCCTGAGACCTCAACAGTTTTCCAGCTTCCTGTGTCCTTAGGATTTGAACTTAGACTTAGGATTGAGGGCTAAATTAGCCAATGGAGTATTCCATATCATGTAATGTCATGCCCAGTATATAGATGAGGGTTGACAGGAAAGGAGGGCCTTTGGTCTTCTGGGGGTTCTCTCTTGTCTCTTGGAGTGATCTCTCTCTCTCTCGCTCTCTTTTCGGGCCTCACGCTCGTCTGGGATTGTGGTGTTGGGACTTACCTGTTTTGGGATCATTAGCTGGGATGGGACAGGCCTTGGTCACCGGGTGGTGAGCAATTACACTGTGCATCGCTTGTTTGTATGTATTATTATGATTATACATTATTGGGTAATAGTTCTCTGTCTTAAGGATCAAACACCATAAATTTTTGTCCAAGCTTTACTTTTTCCCATGAAGTGAGTTGGAATAAACATCAGGTAATGCTGCTGTGGCAGTGATGGCACAATTTTTGGTTACTCATGCCACCTGCATTTTGAAAAGCAGGTAGGTGATTGCCAGTGGTACAAGCTCAAATCTCTCATCAGTGCTACATTTGCCATCCAAGGTTTGCCATCGGCCTCTGGTGCAAATAATCCATTTCCCATGCTACACTCCAGTAAATTTTTGACAGGCTTGTATGGTAGAAAACAATCAAATGTATACACAGCAATTTAAAAAATAACAAGCCTTTAAAACTGTGGCCTGAAATCTCATTGCAGAAGACTGAACTACCTGTTGTGGAAGTGTACTGTGTGCCAGAACCGTAATGCGCTGCCTGTGCATAGCCTGGCCTTTTGGAGGAAGAACGGGAACAGAGAGATTGCTAGTTTTAAGCACTTAGTGTCTGTAAAAGTGGCGTGGAATCGGGTATTTTCCAGCCTGGGAGTTACATGAGCAGAACATGATGTTTCTGTTCAGGTCTGTAGTCCGAGTGACACCTCCGTGGCCACAGGTAGGATGCGGGACACACATCCTTGAGGGCCTGCACTCAAGCACGGGGCTCAAGGTTTGGGACTTCTCTTCCGTGTGGACACCAGCTGATTTAAGACACTCGTTATAGGTGAAGAGCCGTGTAGCATATTCTGTGCATTTGCTCCACACTTCGGTTCACAGCAGGAGTTAGAAGGGGATAGAAACGTTTGAGGTGCTGGTCACAAAGCAGAGGTGTCCCCAGAGAAAGCTGTGGCCAAACCTCGATCTTCAACAGCTACTTGCCCACTGCAAGTGAATACAATTCAGGATAGAGGGAATGATTTAGTTGCATTTCATGTCTCTTGGGTAAGCTCAGCATGGCCCTCATTAATGTCTCTGTAATGGGACTGTGGTCAGATGAACCAAAACGTTTGATAAGAAGAGTGTTTTCATGTCAGGCTGCATCACAGAGCTCTGTGCCCCTCATGTTTTCTTTTGTTCTGTGCATAGGACTGATGGTTGAACTGGCAAAGCAAGGCCTCCTTGGCAAGAGGCAGAGCGACCTGCCCGCCGCTGCCAGGCTGGATCCCTCCGGGTACCTTCATGTGGCTCCTTACACCGAGACCTTGCTGCAGGCACTGGGTAGGTCAAAGCTATGGGAAATGCATTATTCTGGCTTTTATAAGGTCTGACAACCTTATTAGGGGATTTTCCTGAATAAGAACGTTAGGAATATGCTTGTTGTCTATAATAACTCATCTAGTGTTTCGCTGTCCATCAGTCATAGTAACTCCCATTGGATGTCTTCTGTTGCTGGGTGATGAATGGAAGAATCAATAGAAAAGGGAAATGGAAATACCTTTTTAAAGTAAATCTCAAAATATGTGGAAAAATAAATTATTTAAATGTGACATGATAACAACCAATTGGCCTTAAACCTACCGTAATTGAAAGATTAATATCCAATCAATACATGTTATTGCCATAGTTTCAAGAGAAGTCAGAATATTAAAATGAGATAAACTGATGGTTAAGTGTGTAAAACTAAAATTTGCTGAAGTGATAAATGTTGGCAGCTGTAGTTCTTCCGTAGGTGCAGAGAAGGCACTTTTTCATTTCACTTTGCTCAGATGTTCTTAATTTCAGTATGTACAGTTGAATTCGCCTCAGTAACTCATTTATTCAAAGCTGGGACATTGATAGGACTTGAAAAAGCAAGTAAAATGTGTTTTCTGTTATAAATCTATGACTCAAATGCGTAGAAGAGTCTTAAATCTTACTAGTTCTGTACACTGGGAAGTTGTGGTAATCAGATGTTTATTTCACTAACTACAGGTAGTGTTTTCTTAAGTATTCAGCAGGTTGATACAGTTTTATTTAACCAATTACATTATTTTAAATTTTGGATATCAGGATTTTTAATCGAAGTACATCGCTCTCCAAAATGAAATTCACACGAAATCCTAAGGAAAAATAATAATGAAATGCATGTCATTCACCATTTTCTAGTATTATGAAATGTTAAGATGTAGGAATAACTAAGTAAATTAATGTTAATCTACACGATTGCCTAAATAATCATGTAGTGAAACAGTATGGAATCAAACACAGATTTCTGGTGGGCTGGAGATTCTGTGGGCTATACTGTTCCCAATAGGATCATGGATATATGCCTGGTAGTATAACTGTCCCCAGTTTAGCCCTCGGTTGTATGCCACGTAATCTCCTAGAAAGCAAAATGAAATATCAATTTAATGTGAAGTCAGTCATTAGTTATCTATCTGAAATGGATGCCTTAAATCACTCTGGTAGAGATCTATCAGCTCTGCTTAATGGTGTGGATAAGAATACCAAAATTACGATTGAACATATTTGCTTTATATGGCAAAAAGTAATTCCAGTTAAGGAGTGTGACTAATTAGTAAGGCTTTGCTGTGATACTGCTCCTCCTGCATGACTCTGGCCGTGCTGAGCTGCAGCGTGAGGAGCAGCATCACAGGGAGGCACTGGCTTTTCTTCTGCTCAGTTGAGAATTAGCCAATTCCTTCACACTAAAAAAGACTCGAGATCTGATTTCAAGGGGTAACTAGTTTGGTTTTGATGATCTCCCTGGTCAGGAGGAAACCTCAGTGCAGTGCCAGACCCCCGTGATATTCCTCTGGATCTTTTCTGGAATCGAACATACGCTTCTGATCCTGAAATGGAGCAAGTTGTCATGCTGACAATGATTGGAACGGACGCTATGAAGAGTGCTGGAGAGCTCTTTCACCAAATCCTTCTTCCTGGGCCCGGTAATCAATCTCAGAGTGCAGGTGATCCCAGCTCTTGGGGAGGGCTGCAGGAGTCGGTCTGGAAAGTTTGTCCTGTCCAGGTACTTTTGTCATAGCAGGAATATTATGAAAAATGTGGTGAAAGGGACCTCAGGACGGACAGGTTTCTTTGCTTACCTGCCTGAAGAACCAAAGAGTTCATCGTGGCTAGTTAGTCATGGGCAGGGCCGCTTTTCATATTGCAAACAGCTTAGGTGGGTATAACTTTCTTCAGAGAGTGCCAAATTAGTTCAAAGATGTGCTCAAGGCTTACGAAGCCTATTGTGTAATTCAGAGCATTGTGTCTCTCCCTGAGTTGAGTACTGGGAGATAAAGCAGCTGTGTAACTGGGGCACAGCAACAGGAGTTCAGAAGCCACAAACTCTATTCTGTCCACTGACATCCTTTGCCATCAGAAGCAAGACACTTCACCACGCTTCGTTTCCTCATGCTCACAGGACGAATAACAACACCGTCCCCCGCGTTAAATGCTTACAAATGCATGAAAAGTGCTGTCAAGTGCTGAGCAGGATGATGGCTTTATATAATTTCCTGATACAGAGTGCATCGAAATGTAATAACACAGGAGGTGTACTAGCAAAGGGCAGAAGTCTGGCACCCTGTCTTCTACTGTGTTGTATCCTGCTCTCTCGAAACAGTACTGCAGAGTAAGTTCTGTATGATGGTAGGTGAGGAGGAGGTTCTAGCTGGCAGGCCAGCAACATGCACTCATGGATTGAGCTCCTAAATATCTTGCAATATTGGAAGTAAGACTACTTTACAAACACAACAACGTTTAAACTACTTTAGAGACAAGTCAGCACTAAATTGTAGCTTATTACTATA
Organism: Tauraco erythrolophus; assembly: GCF_009769465.1. Taxonomy (NCBI): domain Eukaryota; kingdom Metazoa; phylum Chordata; class Aves; order Musophagiformes; family Musophagidae; genus Tauraco; species Tauraco erythrolophus. Next base: position 17,727,096 of record NC_141481.1, on the reverse strand, counting down.
ATGAATATGACTTAAAATGGAGTGTTATGAAAGGTGGTAAAGGATCTATAATTATGGATTATACTGTTTCAACCCACATTGTTATCAGTGTATTCTCAGTATTTCCCTTTCAACTCTTCTCCATTAGCTGTGTTCTCTAATCAAATCATGGCACTTATTCTCTGTGGCTCCCTGTTGATTTCCCAGATAGCCCATTTTTTGTTTTCACTGAAATGCAATTTCCTAGCATTTGTATCGTGTGGGTTTTCCCAGTATATTTCTATATCTGCATCACAGTCCATTTTGGATGCAACAGGGGGCAAAGTCAAAGCAGCTTAGGAACTTCTTGTCTAGTAAAAAAATCAATGTGAATTTAGAACACTTGTCTCCAAAAGAAAACGCAGCTTCTATGAAACACATGCTGTCAACTGATGCTAAACAGATTCCTCTTGCCTTGCAGAAGGACCCGATTCAGGATGTGAGCTCATAGGTCTCAAGTGGTTGCCCCGTCTCACTCGATGCCAGGCAAGAGAAATAACCCCTTTTGAGGTCGGAGATAGTCCCTGGCAAAGAAGCCTTGATACACTAATGTCAAACCCAGTCCTCGTGTGCGCGTTGCGGCGGATCAACGCCTTCGAAGTTCTTGCAGATGCACTGAAGAGGTTAACAAAACGCAGGGAGCAGCTTAGTGAAAGTGGCAGTCTTCTACAGACAGTAATGGCCTTGACCCCAGAGGTGACATTCAGACAAGCCATCCTCCTCTTCACAGAGACAGATTTTGTAACTGGTAAGGCATGTTTTTACTGTTTATCGTGTGCTTGGGTATAGGGTGTTTGGGAATTTATTGAACTCGGACAAAGGAATCCATTGCTATGGATTTTTCAAAGGCACAGAAAAACTTAATGATTTGAGGTTAAATTCTGTGCATGACTGAATAATCATGAGAGAGATTAAATCAGCAGGAGCCAGTTGAGGTCATCTGCACGTTGGCCTATTTAATGTGGCTTTGCACAGCCTGGTTCCCTTTCTGAAGATCTCAACTAACTAAACACTCAATAGATATTACAGCAGTTGGCAGGACCAGTAAATAAGACTGTGCCCTTTGTCTCTGTGTGTAAGAGAAACTGAGAAACAGAGGCCAAGATCCCACCTAAATGTGGGTACCTAATTGTGGTGTCTAACTTGTCAAGGCTTGTCATGTACTCGGAAAAACAAAGGTGCTACCAATCTGCAAGAGCTGAAGAAAGCATATTTCTGGAGAATTTCTTTTTTATCCTGGAAGAGAGCGAACAGTTCATAAGGAACGGAGACCTTTGTCGTCAAAAGCTTCTCTGACTTCAGTGATATATGCTAGCATTGATCTTTCAGCATAGTAAACCTGCTACTCTCCTTCTGCAGCAAGAAATGTATGGCCACGTCTCTTTAAACGAAATCCGTGCAGACCGTGGTGTTATCGATGTTGGATGCTTTGGAGCCACAGAGCATGAGCTCCTTGTGTTTTTCTTCTGACGTCAGGTATATTGGCACATCACCTCTGTTCTGGGGAAGCCTGGCTGCTCACACCTGAGGTTAAACAGTTCTGAGCCTGATGATTTTTGATTACTCAGCAACAGAGATAAATCAAGATTGTGGTAACACCGTGTATCGACTGAGGGAGGAGTGACACAGTTCCAGAAGTGCATTCATGCTTTGTAATTTATAGCTCTTCCTCCATCTTTTTGTGGGGGGGGGAAAAGGTCCTTTGTTGTCAACACAAACTTAAATGCTTGTGTCAAACACAGCGCTTGACAGTGCGCGGTAACAAATTGGCTTTACTGAATAGAAAGAAGAAAATGTGATGGTGTCAGGGAAAAGATACTCATTCTAGTTTCACAAAAAGTTTGATTTGACAGGGAACTACGTGGGTGTTTTATGCAAGATTGGAGAGCAAGAGAAGGAAGCCTTCAAGAAAGAAAACATCAGACATCCCAAATTAGTGTGTAAAACTATTAAGGATTCATGCGTTGCTGCCCTTCGTTAACGTTTTCTTCAGGCCAAAAGGCAAAATAAGAGGAAGGCAGAACTGTGAGATCAGTTTATTGAGGGATGTTGCAATCTCAGTGCCTGGCTTTCCCACCAAAGCCATTGTCAAGAACAAAGGAGCACAGCTAAAGCACAACTTCAGCATCCTGCACTATCTCTTTTGTAAGGTCGTTACATTTTTTCCTCTTGTTTTTGTTGCTGTGGGAGAAATAGAAAGGTCTTTGTGCTAGGTAACAGCTCTTCAATATTTTGCAGCTGGTCAAACATCTGCCATTTCCCCTGCTAAATAAAATCATCCCCTGGCCCAGCGAAGGTCCCCATCTATGAATCCTTAAAAATACATCCTCTTCCTTTTACAGATGCAGAACACCGCCCTGCCATGAAATACCTGCCACCACCTGGCAAGAGGTCCAGGGCTGAAGGTAAGACCAGAAGTATGCACCAGTTGCCTCTTGGATAAAACAGATAATTTTATACTCTTAAAATAGATTGAAGAAAACTATACCTTTATGTGTTCTGTCAGTCACCAAAGTAGGGTTAGTAAACCTTTGGTTAGACATTGTAATCCCAGACAATTAGGAAGAAAAGGCCAGATGCGTCCACTTGGCACTGGGGGAAGGCTCTTATGAAGCGACCATTCCTGGCTGGTTGAGGACTGACAGAATCACAGAATGTCAGGGATTGGAAGGGCCCTCAAAGGATCATCTAGTCCAGTCCCCCTGCCGGGGCAGGACCACCTAGATCAGATCACACAAGAACGTGTACGGAAGGGTTTGGAACATCTCCAGAGAAGGAGACTCCACAACTTCTCTGGGCAGCCTGTTCCAGTGTTCTGTTACCCTTACTGGGAAGAAGTTCTTCCTCATGTTTAAGCGGAACCTCCTATGTTCCAGCTTATATCCATTTCCCCTTGTCCTGTCATTGGATGCCACTGAGAAGAGCCTGGCTCCATCCTCATGGCAGTCACCCTTTACATATTTATAAACATTAATGAGGTCCCCCCTCAGTCTCCTCTTCTCCAATCTAAAGAGACCCAGCTCCCTCAGCCTTTCCTCACAAGGGAGATGCTCCACTCCCTTAATCATCCTTGTGGCCCTGTGCTGGACTCTCTCCAGCAGTTCCTTGTCCTTCTTGAACTGAGGGGCCCAGAACCGGACACAATATTCCAGATGTGGCCTCACCAGGGCAGAGTAGAGGGGGAGGAGAACCTCTCTGGACCTACTAACCACCCCCCTTCTAATACACCCCAGGATGCCATTGGCCTTCTTGGCCCCAAGGGCACATCGCTGGCTCATGGTCATCCCGCTGTCCACCAGGACCCCCAGGTCCCTTTCCCCTGTGCTGTTCCCCAACAGTTCGGTCCCCAACTTGTACTGGTACATGGGGTTGTTCTTACCCAGATGCAGTGAGGTTTTATCAGCAGAGCTGAGGAAAGGACTGAACAACGGTCAGTGTAGTCAGAATACACAGCCCTTCTTTGCTCCCAAGGGCACAAGAGAGGACATTAAACAAAATACCTGAGCTTCTGGGACTTACACCAGAAACAAGGCAGCTTCTGACTTGACTGTGAAATACTGGGAGCACAAACGTAGCTTAAAATCAGCTGCTCCCTGAAATACGTAGAAAAGTTCACCAAGAATCAACATGATTTAGTACAGTCCTTTTCAGTATGTGCTGTTGGGCTTACTGGAGAAGTGGGGTGTACATCTCCCCAGTGTGTCCCAGTACACCTGAAATCAAGCCACGCATGTCCTCGTATAACACTTGAAAATAAGTGTGTTGTAGCAATGTTGGCTGCGTTATGTAAAGATGGTGGCAGCATTCTCAAACTCTTGTCCCAGAACATGCATACCTCTTACTCAAATCTATCTGCTTTTCTGATTTAGTGGGAGAGAGCCAGAGGTGCCACGCGGAGTCACTGTTTACCTACTTGCAAGCAGGTGAGAGAAGAGCAAATGGAAAAATGGGGTTTGATAAGGACTTTGTGGAACTGACTCATCTAGATGTACCAGCCAAAAATAAGCAAAATTATTACACCAACTATTTCGTTAGGCTTGAATACAGGCAGTGACGTACGCTGTCACTGCCAGGAAATCGGATATTTGCTTCTCTTGAGTTTACACTTATTTTAAGCCACACACATATCTAAAGATTTGTATATAAATAGTATATAGAATAAACAGTATTTTTCACAGTTACACTATGAAATCAGAACCTATGTAATAATTTTTTGGGGCAAAAAAAAAATCATTGGTCATGAAAAAGGGATCTAAAAATATTACAAAGCAGAAGAACATAACAAAGACCAAGCAGCTTGGGCCTGGAAGCTGGAAAGGCCACTAAACAGCCAGAACTGGAGATGGAAATCAGGCGTGTTTGAGGGCTGCCAAACAGGCACCTCTGGTAATTGGTGATCAATAGAGACTGTTCCATTGATAGGCACCAGTATTTTCTCTAACTGTTGTCACTTATAATCACTGAGGAGAGAAAACCAACTCTAGGTGGCAAGGTGTCCCACCTGCTTTCAACACTTGTCTCTGACCAGACCAAGATGGCAAAGTGCCGTGAGACAAATCCCTCCCGAAGTGTCTAAAGTACATAAATATGCAGTATGTAGTGATTCACATACCACAAGAATGAGAATGTTTGCCCAGAAACATAGCAGATGGTGAGTAAAACATCTTGAGGACAATGAACGCTTACGTAACGCAACGGTATGCAGTCGAGATTGCCGTTCTGCATGCGAGCAGCTGAATGGATCCAAGCTTCCACGCTCCCAGGCTGTTGCTATGGCATTGAAACCTTTCTAATGAAGAATGATGGGAAGGAACTAGATCTTTAACAGGAGGGCTCCCTGCATGAGAAGGGTTAAGTTTCCATATCAAGTAGGAGTGCAATAATCTTCCTTTTTTATTTTTCATCCCATATTTCTCTGTCGTGAATCAGCAACGTGCTTCTTGCCATTTGGAAATAACAGTATGCATTAAATTATATCTAGCACTGTTGACGCTTCGTTGCATTGACATCTGTATAATTAGCAGTGGAGTGTACAGGAAACATAAAATGACATTTTATGAACACAAACAGATAATCAGGGATCAATTTTAGCAGCCTGCAGTACTGTTACCTCATGCTTCATGCTAATTGATGTGGTTAGGCACCAGCACTTAATGGGTCCTAGCCGGCTGGTTCCGACACCACAATTGCCGATAAATCTTCGAAGGATGTTATTAGGATGAAATCTTAACAATGTTCCTAGTAATAAGGTGCTTCAGTTTGGCAAAACTAATAATTTGAAAACGCTGTTGTTTAAAAACAAAATTTATGCATTTTCTGGCTTTTGGTACATTTTGTATCATCAGAGAGCGAAACCATCTCAGTCTGTTTTGCGTTCTGTTTCTCGTAGCACGCCCGGTGCTGCACCTGGCTGGCAGCTCTGCTCAGAAGCAAAAAGTTTGTGCAGAAATTTCAATTTCAGTAAACACAGTTCTATTCGTAATAGGTTTATACCATTAATTGGGACCTGTCATACTTGTTAGTGCCCCTCTGAACCATAGCTCTAAAGGAGAGGTGCAGAACACGGAGAGATAAACTGAGGAAGAAGAATTTAATAGCTGCCTTAAGGATTATATCACATAATAGCTACAGTTCACATGAAAAATGTAAAAGGGAATACTTTATCCCTCTTAAAACATTAATATATAATATAAAGGATTGAGTCTTATCCTACAGACCTGCCACACAAACTTTTTGGACTCAGAGCAGATTTCCTGGTGAAAATAAAATAAATCTACAAACCTAGACTGTTTTAGTTATATTTTTAAACTAAAAATCAAACAAAACAAGCAAAAAAAACCTCACAACACAAAATCCTGTATGCACAGGTTTTTTAATGGACTTATTTTGTTCAAATTTTTATGAACTTCATGCCAGCTTTTAGAATAACGCTCTTCCACAGATGTCTGCCCAGGCTAGTAAACAAATATTGCTGCATGTTTTCCCTCCGTTTTTAGAAGCGCTTTGGGTTTCACTCGTGTGCTTTGTTACAGGAGCCCAGATTCTTTGCACAGTGCTGCTGATCAAACCTGGTGCCTGGAGCTGTAGCCTTGCAAGGATCCTCCGAAATCTAGACCTAGAGAAATTCAGTGTGGTTGGGATGAAACACATAAACCTGGAAGCAGACGTTGCCTTTGGACTCCTGTCTTCTGAAGTGAAACAGGTTTGTTAAGAAACTGGCAGATCTGTGGCCACGCTTGGGTTTAGAGTGGGGAAATATGTTAGCTGGTGAATAATCCGTTCCTGAAAAAAAATCCCAAAATTCCCATCCGGGATTTCCGAGTAGTTGTCAGAAGTGAGCTATATAGAGCAATCAGACCTGTACCCTAGCAGGCACAAAGAAAGCTGACATGAGATGGTTGCTTTTATCGCGTGCCATAAAGCAGCAGACCTGGTTTCTCTAAAACAGAAGTTTGGAGGATCTGGGCGATACAGACCTCCCAGGAATCCGTTTCAGCTGCTCTTTTGCAATGCTGACTCTTTAACTGCAAAACAGGTGTCTTCTCTTTCTTCCCCAAGGTCATTCCAGGTAGGGCACATCTAAGGACCATACTGCACCCTCCACACGTGTGCCTCGTTTTCCTTCCATGTGTATAAACCTGGGAGCTGGGAAACATTCATTGCACTGCCAGAGAATATATACCTCTGGAGCCCTGTTACCTTATATTGCATTACATATACAGCTGAATCTCTGCTCCAGGAGCATGTGCTCAAGAGTCTGTAAAAATGACCTGCAAAGAGAGAAAATTGAGTTACTGTCATTTCAAATGTCTAATAGACAATAAAGAGGGTTGTTAAATCTTGGGGTGTTACGGGTTTTTGTTAGCTAAAAATAGATTTATGTTTCTGCTCTTTTACAGCATTAGAAATATTATTTTTTTCCCAACCTGAAATATCCTGAGATGAGTGTAAAGATATTGTGAAAGCAGGAAACGGAAAGCTGAGCATTTTAGAGGAGTTAGATTTTTAATTTCCACCCCCTGCCTTGAAAAAAAAAAAAAAAAATCCTTGCAATTTGATTGCTTTCATGAAGACATTTAGCTAATGAACTTTTACAGGAAACAAGCCTTTATAATCGAGGCCAGGTTGGATGGGGCTTTGAGCATCCTGATCTAGAGGAAAGTGTCCCTGCCCATGGCAGGGGGGTTGGAACTGGATGATCTTTAAGGTCCCTTCCAACCCAAACCATTCTGTGGTATTGCTCTTGGGTTAAGTTGGAAGAGTTTATAGCACTTTGTTGTAGGAATTCTTAATAGAGTCTTCCAGAAGAAGACAGGAACATACCAGGGCAGTGCTCTAACATAACCATCAATCAGGAACAATTAGTACCTTCTGCATGGTAGCAAAGCAATGGAGCACAAGCATTTGATTTTTAAATATTTACAGATCACTGGTAAGAGGGGTATAGTGGCTATTAGAGTTGATGGGGAAGTGCTTTCCGATACAGCTTTTAATCATACAGCTAAATACAAAAATGCTTAGTTAATCATCTGAAACAGAAAATTTAAAATTGGATTTTAAAAAATCCAAATGTCTACCTCAGGAAGTAATGTAGATATATGCAGGGTAAACGTGAAGAGAGGTTGTTTCATGAAAATTTTCTCTTACTTGTTTTTGGAGTTCTCTAACACACTAGAGCAGCTGTTGAGCACTGATTTAGTTTCCTTGAAGAGCTGGTGACTAATGAGTTTAAAAATTACAGACTATTGGGTTTTTATTGGATGGAAATAAAAAACAGGTTTTGAAAGTGAGAAAGCAGAGATAATAGCCTGCCTTTGGCAAGGGGGAATGGACAGTAGGAAATGCTTTCTGCTGCACAGGGGCTCCTTCTCTTTCTTAAAACCCATCTGAAAGTCTTTCAGTCATGGGGGCTGGAAAAGGCTGAGCTCCCAAGATAAGTAGATAGATTTTCAAAAGGCCTCAGCATGCTTCAGGGACTGGGTTATTTTGAAAATCTGACTTGTAAGTGTTACAGTGGCAGCTGGTGGGGGCAGCACTATTTTTCACAGCTGAATTTCATAAAAAGCATTTGAATTGGAGTGATGTTCATTGTCGATCAGTTTCTCAGTTTAGGAGACAAGGGGATACAGTGCTGTTTTTAAAATGAGGTGCTCAATATTGGGAGCAAATTGCTGAAACTTAGCATCTCTTGTTGAAGAACATGGAGCCAGTGTGTCTGACCCTTCTAGAAAGTTTGTCCAGGGCTTTTTATCTCCTCCTTACCTGCAGCCTGATCCAAAATCCACCTCCAAAAATCTCTAGAAAACTCCCATGTGCTCTGCAATGTTCCAGTTTATTGCATCAACGTAGTACTTGATAGCAGATTTGGGTTTTACTGGTAGCAAGACTATCTAGCATCTCCTTCCTCTTTCAAATGTACTGTTTACATGCACGTTGACAAATATCCTCAGCGATATGGTTTCAGATACATGATTGCTTTTTCAACTTAAATACTAACATTCAGCTTCGAAGTAGCTTTTGGCCTTTGGCATACAATAAATAAGGGATTGGTCTGCTGTTTGCTGAGGTTATCTAATCACAGGAGCCATGATAATACTTATCTGAAGTTTAATAATAATTAAAAAAAAAATAAAGGTCAGGTAAATAGAGCTGACATTGCCTTCTTGGCTCCTTGCATGACCTGATTGTGTTCAGACTCTGAGAAGCAATCACTCCCAGAGGGAATTCTGCCTGTGGAGGCTGTGTCTCCTTTCTGCGCTCATCCAGCAGACCCAGTCCTGCAGAGACTGGCAGTTTTGGATGCTAGCTACAAAGTGTGACTTTTACAGTGGGACCTGATCGTTCTGTGGGGAATTACCTGATACGATTGCTTGCAGTAGCAGGTCGCTGGACTCAATAACTTGATGGACTCCCTCCAGCCCTATCTCGTGATTCTAACGCTAGAGGCAGAAGGAGAATTTTGCTGCTGTTTAATCCCGTTAGTCCTCCAGAGCCAGCGCACAGCTGGAACGTCCTCTCGGTGTGCATCAACAAAATTGCTCACTGAATTCAAGTCAGCTGCACATGTGCAGTCTCGCCGCAGCTGCTGGGGTGTCAGCAAGGACACGGTTTGAAGACGGTGCGGAGGCAGGATGCAAATAAAGGCATCGTTTGGCTGGCAGGGTCTGGAGCAGATGTGAGGATCTATCAGAAGGAGAGAGGTCACCTTGGCTCCCCGACATGGTCGGAGCGATTAGAAACAACACCTTTAACCCAAAGTCTCTGGGGAACAACTGAAAGGCAGGAAACAGAGACAAAGGGGTTTGTTATGTAGATCTAAAAGCGCTGTTTAGAAGCTCTGGAACAAAATCGTTTCATTTATTATGGTCTGTTTAGCAGACACTATGTCTTTGAACATTTTTTTTTGCAGATGTTTCTGACATGGATGAACATTGGTATGTTATATCCAGTCCTTTTGAAAGTTTGCACAAAATCCTATCACTGTTTTTCATCTCCCAAAGAGAAGGCCCTTAGAAAAGTGAATTGGATACGTATTTCTTAAACTAACAAAAGTTTGGATGAGGCTTTGGGCAACCTGGTGTAGTGGAGGATTTCCCTGCCCATGGCAGGGGGGTTGGAACTAGATGATCTTTAAGGTCCCTTCCAACCCAAACCATTCTGTGATTCTATGATTTTGTATTATACAGAACTGAATGAATGTCAGAATTTTGCAGCATGCTATCATGGGCTAAAACTCTTCATCCTCATCTAAACAGAGGTCTCTTATCACAGAAGAGCCTGAGAAACTTTCCCGTATATTTTGCGTGTGCAGTCATGCACTGTGACTGGCATCCCAGGGTTTCCTGCACCCTGTATTTCCACGGGGTGGGAGGATTGACAAATATCACCACTTGTATCAAATCCCTTACGTAACTAACCAATTTAAGAACAGGAGGCTTTCTCATGGATCATTTGGCATTTTCAAATACAGGGGAGAATATCAGGATCGAGCCCGTGGTTTTCAATTTCTAGCCTACTTCTTAGAAATGCAGTTTAGGAGGAATGCGAGTGAGAGAAGATTTGGGTCAAAGTCAGTGAATGGTTTCATGTGATAGAAAAGCAAAAGAGGCCTTGAAGTATTTTATCTCCATATTTTTAACTGAAATGATGGGATTTTCTTTTGGAAATGTTTTATCTAGAGAATTGCCATACTCTGGTGCTTTTAGAAGATTAAAAAAAAAAAGAGGAATTTAAACCTTTAGGGGGCTGAATGATGTGATTCGGCTAAATCAAACGGTGCTTTTCCCCCCCTGGTTTTCATTTCCTCAAAAAATGGAAAGAAGTAAATAACTGTGGGTTAGTTCAGCCAGCGAGCTGAAAATGCTGCTGTTTGTTAAGCTGTACAGAACATGCAGCGCTGGCATGGAGCTCCTCTGCGGCACACTTTGTTAGGGTGAAGGGGGCAGGGGGAGGCAGCCGGTGCCTGCTATGGGCACCCTGACCTCATGCTTGGTGGAAACATCTGCAACAAGCCTGGAGTTCCAAGGTTGTGCTTAATTAAAACAGTTGGCAGGGCTGTGAGTGCCCTGGTGCCCCTCGGTAACCTTCTGCCCCAGGCACTTGCTGCCTTTCCCCGTGCTTCTCAGTCATTATGCCTGTCTCCAGCCTACAAATCAGGCTCTTCTCACTGGTGCAGTGGTTGCTAGTTGTCATTACTGCTCATCCTTAGTTAAAATACAGATCCGAGGGTGTTGTGACCCACACGGCTACAAGAGGAACATCTCTGCTCAGGAGTGGTCACAGGCTGAACTGACAACAGCTGGAAAAGAGGCAAAGGTAGAGAAATTTGTCATGGAGCACAATGCGTCAGTGGCAAAACCAGGAGGGCAAACTGTTTTTTTTCAGCCCTCAAGTAGTGCCCTGTTCTGAGCCTCCTTGTTTTAAGCTCGCTATTTCTGTAGTCCTGATCCTAAATAGCGTATGAAATTCTACCACCCTCTGGGAGAAGCTGGGCTCTAGCAGCAGGATGGGTGTGGGGGTCCTTGCTTTCATGAATTAAAAAAGAAAAGTTCTGGTATTTGTAACCCATCATTTTATATCAGACAAAGAATTAAATGTGGCTCCTTATCTCAGAGCATTTATGACCCTGTTGATACTGGTAATGTCCGTTGTTTCCTCCCTATCCATATGTCACACTGGAGATAAAGTGAGAAGGGTATTGCAGAAATCAAAGGTTCAGCAGTAGACAACTAAACTGCAGAGTAGCAATTTGTTTTTGTCCTTACTCCCTGAAAATGAACTCCACCTCCAGTACCTAGTGTGTGCACATACGCAGAACAAGTCACAGCATAAGGCTTTTCTGCCTTAAAAATAGCGTTTTGTTTTCTTTCTTACTGAAAGATTTGTGGAAATTACTGCTAAAGTTGTTTGTGTGTGTAAAAACTACCATTGGCTGCTGTATGACCGTGGGGACTGAAACCACAAGCTGCTATGGCTTAGGCTTAGGGCTTAACTTTTCCTTTAGCTCTGCGTGGACTTAGGGTGGGAACGAGACCTGTTACTGGTGGATGTCACAACAAATGTGGGCTTGGTGGCCATGGTATGGAAGCTCTGCCTGCAGAGACCACTGGGATGTATATTACGGAGAGAAAGCAAGGAATAAAGGCAGATCTGCTTGTTTCAAAGAGGGATAGGTCTAGCCAAAGGAAAGCTGGGATGTATTCAGTGCTCACCAACACTGTTATAACCTGTTCCATCTCCTTTCTTCTCAGGATCCTGCTGGTTTAGAAGCTCATTGTACCTACCTTACCTCAGGCACTGCTCTCGTGCTGTGTCTTCAGAGGCCAAATGCTGTGAAGAAGCTGATAGATTTACTGGGGCCAGAGGATCCTAAACTAGCCCAAGCACTAGATCCACTCCTCTGGAGGGCTCAGTATGGCATCAGCACAGTCCAGAATGGATTTTACGGTATGTTTTTGTAAAAGAAAAGTCCAAATGTTCAGATATGCCAATGGAAAATATATGTTATGTACTGTTACCTCCTGCATTGTCAGTACAGATCCAGCCTTGGCAGGCAATAGAGACCATTATTCCCTAGAAAGCTTTCATTGTTTTCTTGGTGGCTGAACTGAGTATGTCTCAAGCTATGAAATATTCTTCCAGAAGATGTTTTTAAAAAAGATTTCTTCCCAGAACAGCCCTAGATCTGTCTTCCATCAGAACAGATTTCCTTTGATCTCTTCACTGCTTGGTCGTTTTGTACTCTTAGCTTGATTATTTTGTAATTACCCCAAGAACCCATCTGTCTTCTATCTGCTTGAGTCCCCTCCTGGTCACTTTATAATCCTTTGGCCAACTGCAGCCAGTTTGCACAGAGGGACTCCGGGATACTGAGTTCCTGTAAAATCTCAAAACATTAATGACTGGTTAGAGAGAGGTGATCAAAAATTGCTCTCGTTGAGGAAAGCAGGTAAACTCAGCTGGTTTCCATTTGGAGAGGCTCTTGCCAGCTGGCACAGCAGCAGAGACACACCAGCTAGTCAGCATCCTCAGCGTGCTGAACCAGCCACAGCCCATCTGCCAGCAGGGAGGGAACTGGGATGTTGCAGTGTGTGTATATTGGGTGGGATGGAGGATAGCTGAGAGTGTGGGTGAAGGATGGGAGAATGGGAAGTACTGCTGGAGATAGAGGCCTGTAGAGAACCCAGGGTGCTGCTGGAGGGGGCCTGGGCTATTGCCACAAGGAGGGAAGGATGTTGTTCAAAAATTCATAAGGAATTAAGCATCATTAGTTCATTGCCCATGAATAATGTTTTTCCTCAGTGTGGTACTGATTGTGCTATGTGTAGTTAAAGGAATATAAAAATAATAAAAGCAATAGTTTCTGTAAACACAGGTGAGCTAGCAGGCACTGTATGCCTTCAGGTTCCAGAAGAACTCTCCTGTCAAGATCCATAGGATTATTTGTCTCTTCCTATTGTATTCTGTGCTGTCAAATCACTCCATCTCCATCTTTTTGTCCGTATCAAGTGGTCTTTTGAGAACTGGTAGGGAATGAAGTAGCCACCATGTACAGCTTGGAGAAGAGAATCAACCCCTTAATGTAGAACCTTTTTTTTTTATCAGATATGATCGTAATCTTTAGGACCAAGACTAAACCAAGAGAGATCTCTCACCATGATCACTCACAGGATCTCATTCATGGGACTGACTGCGGAGCAGGATCTACCTACACAAAAGAAATGGTCAGGGCCCTTCAGCCAGTACTTTTCCACTATCAGCCCCTGCTTCTTTTGCTCTTGAGATTAATGGATTGTGTATCCAGGTTCCCTTGGGAGTGAGAACTCCTTAGTGATGGTTAAGAACAGGTGATGGTTAAGAACAGGTTTTTCATACCCAAAACTTACGATAGCCATGCTACAGTCAGAGCACCCCTAGCATCACTCAGTTAAAGACTAGTTTACATTAGCAAGAGAGGCTGAGCCTCATCCTGTCTTTCTTTCACGGAGCGCTCTCTGTGTTAGAGAAACCCCCGGATGTCTGCTTAGGGATTCCCTTCAGATCCCTGCTTCCTTCCAGGCCTGGGCTGAGCACGGAGCTGAACGAGCTGGCCACCACCTGCCCTCTGAGGCCAGACTGTGCCTTGTGTTGGAGCCAGCTATAGGGCTGGCTCACAAAGCCATCCTTGCACACCTTCGAGGAAAATGGCTGCAGCTGTAGCTGAAGTACTCACTGACTCTGACTCCAGAGTCTGATCCAGCTGCTGTGCCAGGGAGGCGCCTGTCCGTAGGAAAGGAGTGTTCATAATCCCTTGCAGCTCCAAGAGCTTTTCTCCTCCAACAGGGTGAAACATTTACCTCCAAGTTAAGCAGGAAGAGCGTAATCATTTGGGGGACTGTGGAAGACAGTCTTCCTTTCTGAGGAGGGAATACTAAGCTTTGCCAGTTCTGCTCCAGGTGGGAAGATCTCAAGTTAATGCCATTTTGCTGAAGTAGAGCAAACTCTAGCTGTGTGTTTCCTCCCAAAATGACTGAGGAAATTCAAGTAAGATGAATCATAGAATCACAGAATGGTTTGGGTTGGAAGGGACCTTAAAGATCATCTAGTTCCAACTCCCCTGCCATGGGCAGGGACACCCTCCACTACACCAGGTTGCCCAAAGCCTCATCCAACCTGGCCTTGAACACTTCCAGGGATGGAAGACCAGGTTCCAGTGATACCGTTGAACTGAGTAATGCAGTTTTAATGCTCTGAGGCTCAGTTGCAGAGGTAAACCTGCACTCCTGTCGTTTCTGGGTCTCTGTCAGTATAGTCATTGTATAGTGCTTTTTCTTGAACCCAGAGAGACATGCATCTTACACAGTCTTATACCTTGAGTAAAACGCTCGCTTTGGAAGCATTTGTGTCCTCTGTAATGGCATCAATAATTTCAACAAGGAAGATTTGACATAGAGGTACGTACAGGATCCAGCACGACCTACACGCTGGTGACTTACGTAATCTTGGGATTGTAAACTACTGCGTTAAGGGCTCTGGCTATACAATACCTAGAATTATGAAGTTCAAACAGGGCTGAGTGCTCTGAGAGCAGTAAGACATGATTCTTTGAATGGGTAGCCTGCAAAGGTGGTAATATTTCAGAGGGTATTTGCGTTTTGTGTATTTGTATCCCAGGAGCATGGATCTGTGCCAGCACATTGACAATCTATCTGAACTCCAGTTATATAGAAATAGCTTCTCCTTCTCTAACATTTTCCACCCACAAATCTCAAAACATTCTGACTAATTCTTTATAACACTGTTGCTTTATAGGAAAATATTCAGATGCTAAGCCTGAAAGGACCTCTCAAGTCACCGAGTTCAGTTAATTCTCTCTCAGACAACCCCATCGTGTATTCCCTTTCATAAGCATCCACCCCAATTAGATGGTTGTTACAGAACTTCTCTGCTCTGATAGCTAGAAATCATCTTATGTTTTCAAACTCAAATACAGTCATATCCAGTTTGTATCCATTGGTTCTTGTGCCAATACCTGTACCTTAATTTTAAGTAGTTCTTTTTTCTTCTCTGACCTTTTCTACCCTGATGTGTTTACCAGAAATCGGGTTCCTTCTCAGCTTTGTGTCGTGTTGGGTCAAACAAGCCAAGGTCTTTCAGTTTTAACTCTTCAGATGATTCTCCATTCCTTCTGTGATCCTCACGTTGTTTCTCTGTACCTGTTCCAGTCTCAATTTATCTTTTTTAACTGCAAGTGAATAGAAAAATATACCACTCTCAGCAATGTTTCACACTAATTCTGATTTCTGTTATAAATCAGAGCCCCCAGCATATCTGGGACTTGCATTATTGTTACTAAGCACATTTGTTTTACTAACTAGTAGCTCCTTCCCATTCAGTAAGACCAGCCTGATGTGATCCAGAAGGAAGGGAACAACAATACAGGGCTGGAGCTGGTATTGAAGAGTTTCACAGGCTCCTTAACACAATTCCCTTGACGACACTGTTAGGAAATAGAAGAAGTCTTGTTTACGTGAAGAACAAGCTGGGCCATAATAGGACGGAATCAAAATACCAAGAAGGCAATGGAACTGTTCTAAATATAATGGTTCTAAATGTTTGCTATTACTGTACAGAACAGCTGGCCTTTAAAGCAATTACTTCAGTAAGTTGCACATCATCCATCTCGGAGAAAGATGAGTGTGAGTCTAAAGAATGTTTAATTCATGGCCTGAGAGAATCTTCTCGTTGCGTTTATTTCTCAGGCTCCACATCCTATCAAACAGCTGTCCGGGATATGAAGCTGTTTTTCCCAGAAGGGCTGTGCTGCGCCCAGTGTCAGACTTTAGAGGAGGAAGAGGTAAGATTCTGCCCTTTCCTGCGAAGTATCCTGCTGTGTCAGAGCAGTGGCTTTGGCCCTGCTCTCCCATGACTTCTTTCCTATTATGCTTTAGATTAATGCTTTTTTCCGCTGTGTTTCACCAGCTGCTGAGTTTTCCTTCTCCCGTGGATGTTCCTACCACGATGTGCTAACTTTGTGTTGACCCAGACAGCCTCGGTGGAGAAGTTCTTTTTCAGTTATGTTTGTTGAGCAACCTGTGCTGTAAATTCAGGAGGGCTCAGGGCTCATACTTTAGAAACAAAGTTCTCGGAGTCAACTTTGCTTTGGAAGCAGGTCACAGGGAGTGACAGCAACATCACTGATGGTTGCTAAGACACAGTTGGCCCAGAGGCTGTTTTTTTTTTTTACCATATCTTTTTTCACGTAGCGTTCAGGAATGGAGATGAAGTGAGACCACTGATATTGTAACTCGCTGGTTGCTAAATGCCTCCCACAGAGTCTGTATACACCCACACACTCACAGCGTGGAGCACTGTCCTATTTGTGTGACAAGGGTGTTGTCCCTTGTGCCCTGTCCACCCTTTTCATTGCTGGTCCACAATGAAAAGGGTGGAGCTGTCTGGTGTAAGACATCTCATGCTATAAAGTCCCAGCGCTGTTTACAGAGCTGCTGGGTGTCTGCATCCTTTCCTGCCCTCAGACAGAGGCATAAGGACTCGGACTCGTGGCTTGGCTTGCGTTGTAGGCTGTGCCCAGAAGCCTACCAGTACTGGTGTGGCCCACTCCTGCTCATCTGGCCCTTCATGCTATGTAGCTTCTGGTTCAAACCACTCTAATTTGCCAATGGCTAAAATGGAATAATGAGTCTTTACTGTTCGACTGGTTTTGTATGTCGTTTCCACGCTGATCATGTTGATCTCAAATGAAATGATTGGGTGATGCCCAACAAAGGGATGGAAATTTTTGAGCTTTGCTAAGTCCACATGGCACAGAGGTGACCCAGCTGAGTTTAGCCCAAGGAGATTAACTCTGGAACTGGGAGCAGCTGGCCACATCTGTAGTATGATTCGCTAACATAGGTACTCTCCCTCTGCAACTCAGTCCAGAGCATCATGACTGTGTTGTGCTGGGAGACAGAGATGTGCCAGTTCATTGAGAGATAGAAGGGAACTGCTACGCACCAGTGTGGCACTGGATAAATATGTCAGACACTCACAGTCCTTGAGTGTCTGGCCTTGAAAAGCTCGGAGCAGAGACCTTAGAAAAGATGTCTGGATCCAGGACCTTTAAAAAGATGACAAGATGCCAGACTGAATTAAGCCCAAATAAAAAAAGAATGCGTGCAAAATGTTCTTGTACCTCTAGAGAAGCAGGTGTTTTCTAGGCTGGCAATTACAGAAGAACACAACACCAACAAAAGCTTCACAGCTTGCCTGAATCAATACTTAGGAAGCGTTACCCTTGCTGATTAGGTAACGGTGTTCACATGACTTGCTTCTCTCTCCCTCCCTTCCCTCCTGCAGATCTACAACCTGAAACGTGACCCCATAGTCAGTGTGGGAATCAACAAGCAGCGCAAGATCATAAAACGTGAAGCAGGAGGGCGGCTCGATTTCTTGGGCACTGAGCAACCATGCGGTCTTGGTAAGGAAATGCGTAACTCTTGTTATAGGTTGAGAGTCTTATTGATTAATTGGACAGCAAGACAAACCATCTGGTGGCAGCAAGATTTGGTATTGATGTCCTTTCAAAAGGGAGAGACAACTCTGAGCTGCAAAGAACAGCTCCAGTGGAGTCCAGCCATTTAACTGTTTGCCTGCCAGGCCTTTCTATTGCTGGTGCTTTCATGGGTTTAAATGTGGGGCTGTTCAGAAGTGCCGACCTTGTCACCAGCAGAAGAACACGCTGTCAACACAGCTTGTGTAAGCAACAGTGCACATTGCTGAACTCTTACAATGAGTTTCAGCACCAACTTGGCCGTGATGGTTTGCATATCTATTCAAAGCCTGCCGCAGGAGAGGCCAAGACACTGTAGGGGTGGGCGATGGTGGGATGGTTTGTTCTGTGAGTAGATAAATAACAATTTATGCAGGGAGTGTTTTCGGCAGTGTGGACATCTAACTCTCAGAAACGGGACAGAGACCTCCTTAAGTTCCCACTAGCTGCTGAGCAGCCGCCAGCTCAAAATGACTTCCAGTTATCACTGGTCTAACTTTGATTTGAAGGCGAAGCTTCAGCAAGCCTGTCCGTTCCCTCAGATGCCTACACTTTCTCTGGGCCTTTTCTGTTGGTTTTGCTTGATAGGCACGTATGCAACACAGGCTGCGATGCAGCACCATTTATGTCAGGAGATGTGGCTAACACGTAGGGACGCTTCCATGTTGGGATATTGTGGATTGATCCCAAGCCCGTATAAACGAGCAGCGACCAGGTAAAGCATCCCTGTGGTGTTCACTGGGGAGCAGAGTTGTTTGGAACCAGGTCACTCTCATTCCTGTAGCTTGAGTTCTGATGTGACGGGCAAGCAGGAGGGTGGGCAGCTGAGAAAATGTTCCTGTTCTACACCCAGTTGCTGCAGTTGTTAATCCCAGCAGTAAAACCACAAGATTGTTGTGGACTGGCAGATAAAAATGCTACAGAATTAGAGACTATCACATCCCACCTTAAACCCTTACTGATACAGGACTTTTGGGCACTGACCCCATACCAGCAGGTGCATGAGACAGCACGTGTAGAAGTGCAAGGAGGATGGTGGCAAGTCAAGGCCTTTGCCTTACTGATGGCATAGCTGCTCGGCAGGCACCGAGTCACTTTTGTGTAGGGGGGCTCTGAAGGAGGATTTTCCCCAAGGTAACTGTCAAGGAATTCTTGCCACTGTCTTATGTTGGCTTTGGGCTATGCCTTACACATGCTTTGTGATCGTTACAAAGATCACAAATCCTCAGGCAAGCTCCTTTTCTTACATTGCACACTAACGCATCGCAGAGGGACTGCGTGAAGGTTTAAGGCTTAACTGGTGGCTGCAGTGAGGGGTGAGGCCTGTCTCACGACGTTACTGACATCTCCAAGCCATTGTGTGAGTCCTGAAGCAAGAGACTGGCAATTGTGTGTATGTAACAGCACCTTCCTGAGATGACCAGGCCCTTCTGCATGTAGCTGTCTGACCTTGTCTGGGTAGCTGCAGAGATGTGATCGCATCCTTGGGCTTCCTGTGGGCTATGTCAGCTCAAGCTGTGTTCAGAGCACAGAGCTGCAGTGAGAGGAGACTTGCAGGAGTTCCCGGTCCAAAGTGTAGAATCACAGATATCCTGTGTTGCTATTGCTGACAGGCAGGGTATTTCCCCCACTAATGAACTGCACGATGGGAAGGGACCAGGCCCGTGGCACAGGTCTGCTGTGACTGAAGCACTTCTTGATTTTTAGAAGAGATTGCAGAAAATAAAATTAAAAAGAAATAGCTTATTGTGGAAAGAGCACAAGTATTCTGCAAGCTTTGCACAGCCCAGTGTTGGGAGCAAATCTCAAAATACGTGCCCCTGATTTCCTGCTGCGTGAGGATCTGTTTGCTTTGAAGATGCCTAAGCAGAGTAAAAAGGAAACCAGTGTACAGCCCTGATGTGTTTATGTCTCAGAAAATGTATTTCAAAGAGTTACTGTCCTGGAAAAGCAAGTACACGTGATCTCTGAACTGTCAGGCACAATATAGTAAGGGCCTCCAGCAAACCAGACACATCATTCACTTTTTGGTCTCATCTTGAACACTAGAGGTAGCTCTTGCACACCGAGAAACCTCTCCTTTTGGCAAATAATTATCACAAAGCTGCTGCCTAATGGGCAGGGGGATTTATCATCAGGAAAATATGAGATACATTAAGTCTTATGTATGCTGATCAGAATTACATTTTGGATTATAAAAGCAGCTGGATTAACAGATTTCTGTGCTTGGAAGAAATTAAATGGAATAGTGTCTCCTGTGGCAAACCAGCAGCTGTCCTTGTCTGACTCCTGAAATGGGGTCACTACGGCTGTCGTGTGATCTGCAGATACATACACGCAGGCATAGGGCAGTTTGACAGTTCAGGGTGAGCAGTCGTGCTGTGAACGTCCCAAACGATGTAACAATGGCTGAGTGCCTCTGATCTTCCGGTTACGGGTCTGTGGCAGGGAAGAATTACTTAGAGGACCAGCAGTCGAGGGGGGTAGATATAAAATAAGCATCTGTTGTGTTTTGGTCTTTTCCCATCAGATCGGCCGTTGCTTGATAACCTCTGCCAAACCACTTGCCTCGTATTGCCTGGGATAATCCTTCGGGGTTCGGAGCGCCCGCCCTATGTCGAACTGCTTGATCAGCTTGTTGGCAAAGATTTCACGGTGACTGGAGTACGCCTCACGGTCCTGGACGCACCGCAAGCTCACTGCATCTCTGAGGCACTAAGCAGAGCGAAGTGCAGTGTTGCAGCAAAGGTATGAAACAGCTGGAGTCGTGCTTTGCGTCTTTTGCACGAAGGAAGAGCCTTTTAATGCCCCACTGTGCTAAGGTGTCCGGGCTAGCTCTGAGCAAACTTGCTTTGGTAGCAGTGTTAGCACAGCACTGCACCTGAGCTCTGATGCCCTGGTAAGGAATGTGGGCAACGTGCCTCGCTGGCCAGTCCCCACCTTGTGTTCCCGTACCTCCCCTTGCCTTGGCATCAGGATGTGTGAACGTTTCCTTAATGTGAACAGCCCATCCTCCTTCAACATTTTATTCCATTTGCCCACCAGTGCGCAGTTGCTGTTATTATGTATGTTCTCCTGCTGTACCCTGTCTTGTTTTCCAGGTAAATACAGTTTTCTATTTCCCTTTCTCTAATTGCAGCCCATTAATCCTCTTCTACGACACTAAATAACCCTTCCACCTTTTGGACTGTGCCCTGGAGTTCTGGGCAGAGATTTCATTTTGCTTCTCGTGTAGTTGGTGCTGACAGCTCAAGCAGCAGGTCCAGTGTGGGGTTTGAGCAACTGCTCACGGGGCTTAAGCATGAGATGTGCTCCTGGGGTGAGCAGACACATTGCTTTACACCAGCAGAGCATCTGGCCCAAACTGTTTTTCCCTTTGCACTTGCTGTAGAAGCCCACTGTTTCAGGAATGTTACTAGGGCAAAGCTAAGGTAGAATATGCAATAAAGTGCTGTCAGGAGTGCGGGGTAAACAAGGAGGGGAAACTAGTTATACTGGAAGTAGCAACCAACAAAGGGCTGTCAGACACACAGCAGTCCCTCTGAAAAAATACAGACAAACGTTTGTGCTTCCAACCTTTCAGTTAAGAGTCTTGGGTGTTATCTGTAAGAAGAACAGGTAAGATCTTTTCAGGTCGTTATTTTTTAAACTGACAGCATCCCTTTGAAGTACATCTGTATAGAATAGCAATTACATCTAGCATCCAATTAGTCTAAGCACTACTTTCTTCTCCTGTGGCTCCCTGAGGATGCCATCCCTCTGCACACAGGGACATGCACAGCTCTCTAGGAAGGACAAAGTGAATCAGCGTGTGGGAAGGAGAGCCATGGCAGCGGCACTGCTCTCCTGGCGATGGAAACGCTTCCTCCTGTCAGAGATGAATTACTCTGGGCAGAGCTGGCGTGTTTCCAGAGGGTCTGGCACTGCTGAGCCAAAGGTGAACGTTACAGCATTTGCTTTCCCTTGCCAGAAGGGAGATGGGCTCCTTCAAGTAATAAGTGTTTCTGCTACAATGTCTCAATGTTTGCAGTTATCTCCGTATTCCTGCTTCCAGCAGACTTAGTGACTGAATAACACACCTAAGCAACCTGCTTATGTTCACTCTGAGAAGGGAACAGGAATAATAGTATACCATAGGAGTGGGATAACTAACAGTTCAGACATGACACTCTTTCCATTTCAAAGAGCCTGTTGCTTTGTGACTTTCATCCCCTCACGCAGCGCCCAAGCGGTTATCTGTGCTGTCAGCAGCTCATCAGCGAGGCTTACAGACTTATTCAAGTGGATAGCAACACCCAGGCTCTGCTCTTCCCTCTCTTGCAGTGTTCCCTCTTAATGGATGGCTTGTGCCTGGTGCTAGCAGCGCAGCGAGACAACGCGGTCCTTTGCTTCGACTCCCTGCTGGACAGGTGAGTGAGGACAGTAGTGCTTCAACAGCACCATCTCAGCCCCCTGCTAGAGAGCTTGTGGTCTGACTTTCTTCTCTGTAATTCACTTCCCGTTCAGACTCTGATGAGGTTAGGTGCCGTTCAAAGGCAACTCCTTCTTCCTAAGTTCATGGGTCAATACCTCAGGGTGTTCCCCAGTTTCAGAGTCCTATGTCCGATACTCAGCACCTTAAACACTGAGTTGTGTTGTTTGTTAAGGACTTGGAGTGTCTGCGAGGCTCGGCAGCATGATTCCACAAGGACGGGGAATTTTCTGAAACAAGGGCTCACGTTGGGAGTAGACCTGCCGAATCAATAAAATTCCTAGGAGAAATATCTTAGCAGATTCTGTGTTTGCTATGAAAAAAAATACTTAAACGCCAGAGAGCAAAATCAAAAATCGGCCTCTTAAATAAATCACCAGAAATGCTGGGTAGAGTGTTTATAAGTCTGTAAAACAAACAGGAACCTCTCTACAGGGACTGATTAGTGAAATAGAATGATTATCAGGCCAGTTAACCCACTGTCCCCCAGAGGGAAGGTTTCCTTGCACAGGGGCTGGTATTTGGCAATGAGATGTGTAGTTCATGCACGAGGTTTCCTCTGGGAAAGGAAGCCAAGAGAGTCTCTTTTCTGACACGTTCGGTGTAGAGCAGTTCGGCAGCCACACCGATAAGGCTGTCGTGACTTTGGCTGTACCATCTGGAGGGCTTCCAGATAACGCTGTCAATGGGACAGGAATAAGGAATTCAAGGATGCTGGAGTTTGCAAGCATCAAGGGGATCAAATCTGAACAGTCGAGTCGGTAAACACGTTGGAGTTCTCATGCTTTGATGAAATGTTACGGTGCTCAGTCACAAGGCCACAGCTGGGAAGAACAGTTGGAAGGAATTTCATCAGTAACTTTTCAGAAGTGTTTTTAGGCTAATGACAACATTTAGACATCGCTCCCATTCATTTAAAATCACACCCTTGGGGCCCACCTCCCAAACCTTTCACCCAGCGAGATACAGTGCTAAGGGGAAGCAAAGGGCAAGTTCCCCAAGACCTTTCCAGTGAGTTTCCTTCCACTCTTTCCCTGGTTCACAGGAAAAAAGTGAGCTGTCAGGAACCCCAGACACCACTGCTTCAGGGAGTTCTGGGAGAGGGGATGTGAGCGGAGCTGACAGCCAATACAGGATCCCCCACCTCTTTATTTTTCCTAGATTTCATAGATTTCTAGGTTGGAAAAGACCTTAGAGATCATCGAGTCCAACCGTCCCTAATCCCCATTAAACCATATCGCTAAGTAGATCATCCACCCTATTCTTAAACACATCCAGGGATGGGGACTCAACCACCTCCCTGGGCAGCCTATTCCAGTGGCTGACAACCCTTTCAGAGAAGAAATACTTCCTAACATCCAACCTGAACCTCCCCTGACTGAGCTTATACCCATTTCCTCTTGTTCTATCACCCAACACTAATGTAAAGAGCCCTTCCCCTACCTCCCCACCATCTTTTCTCAAGTATTTGTAGGTTTTTGCTGATGGGAGTCACAGTGCTTCTCTCTTCTGTAGGCTTAACTCGATATGTTTTTAAGGTTGCCAGTCTCGAGGCAGCACCTGCAGAGCAAACCTCACTGCTGTTCAGTGGGTTCAAGGGGCTGAGAAGGGAACGGGGAGGAATAGGTGTGGACTCTGCTAGTCTCAGCTGTGTCTCACCCCTCAGCCTGCTCTGTGCCAGTGTGTCTGCCTGTACAAAGGATACACACAAAGCACGTGTGCAGAAGCGATAGCTGTTCGAGGCACTCCCAAACGGCACCATCCACTCTGCCTCTTACCCCGGTGCCAGAACTAGTAGTCATCATGCACCAGTTTAAAACCAGCTCGTCAAAAAAACACATAATTTGCCTTCATGATCAATGATGCTTATGGAGGGGAGAGGCAGGAAGGTGTGCCCACGGATGGGCAGGAGGGGAGGCAGTGGTCCTCGGGCAGATCAGCTTTAGCCAGCAGTAAACTCAAAGGCTTATTGTATCATAAGCCACTGTGCTGTTTAAAAGCAACTTTGCAAATATCTTTGGAACCCAGCCTGACTTTACTAGTGTCTCATAAGGACACTTCATGCTGAGACGTCTTCAGTGCCTAGTTTATAAACATTTCAGAATAACATCTGAGGTTAATTACACTCGTGACTCCATCAGTAGGAGCCACGTGACCTTTCTAGTACCGAGTATGCTGTCACTGTGTTTTTATTTTGCTCTGAAGTGCCACGGCCCAGGATTCCGATACCTGCACAGGTTCTGGCCTGCGTTTCAGCTGCATTGCTGAAGCACCACGGCGGAAGAGATTATTTTACAGCCCCGGGAGCTGATTCGCAGCTGAGCCACATTACTTAGGCTTTGTGCCACGGGGAGGAACGTTGCCATCTGTATGGAAGCCTGGGATATGATGTCAGAGATGGGCTGTGATAAGAAGGAGGAATCAGGTGTTGAGAGGAACAATGCAGGCTCTGCTGGTATAACTGCTTGCAGTTCAGAGCCTATTAAAGCTCTCCTAAGCCAGCTCTAGCAGTGGCACATCGAGGAGAGATACTCAGTCACTGGAGGGTGTGCTGTGCAGAGCAGTTGCCTTAAAGATGGACACAGACCCTCATAACTGGGCAGTGGTTATTGTTCAGCAGCCACAGTGCCTGCTCTGTCCATTCTCTGGACAATCTATGAAGGCATTATTTCTGCACCAAAAGGCAGGAGGAACCGAGAAGGGGACAAAATTTACGCAGGTAGGGGCACAAAAAGCAGCCCGTGAGCTTGACTGACTGCAAAGAGTGGAGCCAGAGCAGGAATCTGGAAGGATCTGGGAGGGTGCCAAGGGCACCTTATAGGGCAGAGTGAAGTAAGTGTTTGGAAGAGGTGAGGGGAAGCTGAAGCACAGCCTAAGAGCAGTGGGGATGGGGGGAGAGCCCAGAGCTAAGGAAGTGACACAGTCCTGTCCACGGACAAGGGAAAATAACACGAGACTTACCTTTCTTGTTCTGTCAGCATCTGGTTGCCTGGATCTCCAGTATAAAGCATTTGAATTTTCCCTGTCATAACTTGTTTTTACCACCAGATTTCCTAGCCTCAGGGTGGCAGAGGGAAGAATTTACAAGTAGATTTGAAGCAACTCCTGGGAGAAAGGCATGATCCGCTTTTTACGCATGACAAACTGGGTCTAGCTGCCTTAATAGGAGACACTGATTTAATGGTGATTACTCCTCTATGGTTACTTGAGCTTTTAAAAAGTATGTTCAGATGCACATAAGGTCATTAGGACCCAACTATATTTAGGAACTCACCTAGTTAACATTGGACTGGACTCGGTAAGCAGCGTTGGACTAAAGCACGCCGAAAACCCGGCTGCGTCGGAAGGAAATCGGAGCGTAGACTGGGCCTTGTACCTTCCTTGCTTTAGACAACGTAGTGCAATCAGAACAAAAGTCAAGTGCTAAGGAACTTAGCTGGATGTTTTTCTCTCTGATGAAACATTCTTACCGAGTGTTAATTGCTGTTAGCAGGGAGTGATGTTATCCCTATAGGAAGCTCATCTCCGGGAGCTTTGGAGGGAAAGGAGGTGTAGAAATCAAAAAATGAACACGCAAGATGTAAAATTTTGGAGCCGTTGAAAACCACTGAACGGAAAACTGTTGCCAAGCACAATACCTGGATATGGGGGCAGGGAGCAGGGAGTGGTTTCCAAAGCCTCTGGAGAGTTTTCAAGCCCAAGACTCTGAGCATAGACTTAGTTTAAAAGACAGCTTTGAAATTTGTACCTTGCCTTTGAATTTCTCTTGAATGTGTCTTGTGGTCAACTCATGTGTGGCTTGAGGTGGAGCAGAGCAAAACAAGGACCGGTGAAGCAGACTGTGCTGCTGACAGCAGCTTAGAAAGTCCAGGGTTTTGGGTGAAACACACAGATTATCTACACATCGAGAAAAAGACCCTTGCACTGAGCCAACAATCTACATTTATATGTGTTTCCCACTGCCCCAGAGACCCCATTATGCAACAGGTCATTACTGTTTGTTTGAAGGCTTATATTTTAAGAATCCAAATCCAGTTATACAAAGCTTTGTAAAACCCAGGATTTATCTGGGTAAAGAAGTTCAGTAACAGATGCACATGGCCAGAGCTGCTGGCACAGAGCATAGTCCTCCTCAAAGCTAGGTCATCTGCAGCCTCTGACAGCTTAGATGGCAAAGTAACACTGGCTTCTATTTTTCTTTACCCCCAGTGTCTGTTGGCAGAAGCAGTCAGACCTGGACACTGCGCAGCATCTCCTTTATCCCCAAAATGAGAAACAGGCAAGTAGAGAAGTTTACGGTACGGATATGTGACCTTTGTGCCCCTGTGATGAATCAAACTTGTTGAAATTGATTGAATTTTAGAAGAAAATTTCAATTTGTATGAGACAGAGGTGGGTGCCTCATGACAGCCCCAAGCCTTGGGTTATACTCAGAGCCCAGCACATGGTAGAAGGTGGGACAAAACCGCTGTCAGACTGTCTTCCACATTACAGCAGTGGCACCATTTTGAATCAAAATATCAGGAGACTCATAAAGATTCAATATTTTCCATAGATGTCAGTTACTTTTTATGAAGAATCAACACTTAGTAAGATGTCTGTGATCCTTGTCAAAAATAAGTGATGGGAAACGTTCATTCAGCCCTACTGCCAAGCTGGTGCACATCCTAAGTTCGGGAAGTTTTGTTTCAGAAGCCCAAACCCAATTGGAAGAGGAGAAATGAAGCCATTAGCCATTTTAGGGATGGGCTAGCTGAATATTTTCTCAGCAGTTTGTCTCAAGAAAGGAAACACTAAGCTCCAGACACGTGGGCAGCTAATGGGAATAAACTGCATAAATACCTTGCTGTAATCATCAAAGTTTAGTACAAAACAAGCGAGAGATTTGGATAGGGCCTGAAGAGTTAGGCCTAGGAGGTGTAAAACAATTGGGGAGAATGAGAAATGGTAGCAAGTGGACAAGCCTCTCCTCCGGATCCCTTCTGCTTCCCAAGAAAACCCAGCAGGAGAGCGAGGTGTGTTCGCAACCTCGTATAACACAGCAGAGCTGCTGCCTTCAGTACCAGTGCTCCAAGGATTGAGCCTTAAAAGACCCAGAGCCCTCTTTGAAGTCTGCATTCCTGCTTTTAGCACGGACGAAACTCCCCGAAACTCCCCCAAAGTCGCACAGCTGCTGTTTTCAGCAGCTTTCCCTAAGGCACAGTAAAATTCTCCCGGGCGTAGCTGGGATGGCGCGCTGCGGTGCCAGGGAAGCTCTGCCTGCGCAGCTCCGCGATAGCTGCAGGGCTGTCACAGCCCAGCGCGCTGCTGCCAGGGTGCCAGGCTGTTGCCAAGTAATGTGACAGGGCAGCGAGTCCAGGCTGTCCTCTGATTTGCTTTGAAAAGGACGTTCCGTGTCTCTGGCTGACATAAAATCCCTTCTGCTTCACGGCTGTGGGGAATCAGCCTATCAGAAAGAGGCTTATAGCACTTTCTGTGATAGATAGGAGAAAAAGCAAATATGCTCAGCCCTTCTCCCTGCTCCTGGCAGCCTGGGCTACTGAATCCAATCCCTCCGGCACCGATGGGAGCGGGGGCTACTCACAGCCATTCAGAATTTAGACCACGGGTCTAGTCCTGGGGCAGCGGTGGGTGCAGCGCTGTGCATCGTGGGTTGCAAGAAGCACAGCTGCAAGTAATGTTTGTTTTCAACTGAGCCTTTTGCTCCAAAGTTCAGGGTGGGTTTAGAAATCCCAGAGCAAGATCTGAGGAGCAAGCTCACCAGGGAATGACTGTACCTCAAAGGATGTCCCTAGAAGCGATGTTCGATCCTCTGATCTCTTGCTAATGAGTTTATGGAATGTCAGCCAGGCTTTCCAGGTCAAAGCTAATGAGCAACAACATGATATCAGGCAAAGTTCAGGAGGGTTAAACGAACATGGATTTCAAATCCTCGTGATCTGAGCAGAGCTGCAGCGTTTACTGGTGGAGTCGAGCCATGGAAGTGAAAAGGAATTTCACTCTTGCTCCCTCTGTGATTTGGGACTAGGCAATAGGATGATAAATCAGCTTTCTAAATGTGGCCTATTTCAGTGCTGACATCCGTCTGGGGTAGTTGTCCTGTCCCCTTCTGCAGGCACTGGGAGAAGCAAGCGTTTCTACAGTGCTTTTCACCTGCCCTGTTTGAAACATCTGCCTCAGGAGCAGATGAATTCATGCTTTGGAAGTTCCTTATTCCCACGCAGTGACCCCGCAGATGCCTGCTCTCCATGCAGGCTTATCTGGGACACCAGCAGACCGGCTCACATCTGGAAGTGACAGAGCCATGTTTTGTTGGTGCCACCATTAGGGCCTGTTGAACTTCCCGTGGACCTCTATGAGACCATTCCCCATGTCCCTGCGTGTGGTCCATACCCAAGCTGGAACCCCCGCAGCCATGAGTGAGCTGTCAGGGACCACTATGCTCAGCCTCAGAACTGGGATGTCCTGTAGCTGAACAGTTTCTCCTGACGTGCAGTTCTGCGGCGTGGCTGGGATGAGGCCGGGGTGGCCGTCCCGCAGTGACAACGCAGTACGCCGTTGACCTGCCACCGCTAGCGGGTCAGCGCAGGGAGACGGCTCTCTGCACAGCTGTTCCGCAGCAGGAGCCCGCGGACGTGCAGTCGAGCCTCCACTGGCAGCCAGCGCTAATCCCGGAGCCCCACCGCTGTTGCCAGCAGTCGCAATGGCTGCTCCAGCGTCTCCCTCCCTGCAGAGATGGCTGAAACCTGGGACCAAAGCAAAGCGACACAGGGAAAACATCCCAGCAGCTCTTGGCGGGATCCTTAGCCCCTCAGCAGCAGGCAGAAGGGCTGGAGTCCTATTAAAGAGACCTAAAAACACATGAGGAGAGGCAGCAGAGTGCTGGCAGGAGGAGGGCCCCGAGGGCTGTGTGGGGTGGATGTCAGCACAGCAGGTACGATGCTTTAGGGGAACGTGGTGTTCATTAGCACAGTCAGAATTACAGACTGGTCCTGCAGCCCTTGGCGCTAAGCTGGTGTCCCCATCTGTGGAGCAGCCACGCCAGAAGAGCTGCCCAGGAGTGAGGTTTGGGAAGGAAAGGCAGAGCAGCCGGGGGAGAGAGTCAGATTTCCCACTCTGCACTTTGCACATTGTTGATTTTCTCAGTTCCTTGAAAACGTGACTCTTGAGAAGGGCCAAACAGCGGTTACAACGAGCAGACATTTCCCTGCTGTGGGACCAGCTCATAGCCACCTCTGTGCTGGGATTAGTTCGACCCAGTAAACATCCTCACCGCGCAGCCTGCCTGCAGCACGCACGAGAACCAAGCTCTGCAAAGAAGTTTCTCTGCGATGCGCAGCAATCATAGCTCTCCCCAACCCCTTCCTTCTTTTCTCCCCAGGCTGAAGAGCTGCTCTGTCGCCTTTTCGACTCCCTGACATCTGAGAGCATCCACCGAATTGAATCCCAGGATTGCTAGCCAAGATGGTCAAGGCCCCCTGGCAGCCCATGGGTGGACACCACTGTGGGTATCCGTGCAGATGGACACACAGAGGACTCCCAGCCTCTAAGAGCACTGATATTTGTTTGTCATTAAACCATAAAGTCTGAAGTATGGTATTAGCATCAATAAGATAAATGAGAGTGGTGGGAGGAAGGATCAGTGCCCAAGAACAAATCTTTCTGAACCATAGCTGTGGTTTCTAGCGGAATGCATTCAGAGACAATCTGCTTGTGTTCATGGAGTAAGGTTTGGAGCATTCCTCTGGCTGGGAAAAACTCAGACAGTAAAGTAAATGCGGGGACAGCAGGGACAGGGGTTTGCTGCTGCTGTTCTCTCAGGTGCTTGTGGACTCCATCTTCCCCAGGCCCAAAAGACATTATGGACAGACTCCATCTTCTGCTCCTACTGTGTTCTTTGAACCAGAGACAGAACCACAGTAAATAAAATGGAAATAGTCTGAGGGAAGGTTGGATCCCTGGAGAGTTCAGTACACCAGGTAGAGCCGTTGAATAAGATTAAAAGCCGGACAGCTTAATGTTCACTCGCCTCTCCTCCAGCAGCTCTGTCACCAACCGTCTCTGCCCACCCCTGGCTCGCTGCCCTCCCGTGGGCACACAACCCTGCCTCTTCTTCCTCCTTCTGCAGCAGCCGCTGATCCTAGCACCATTCCTGCTCAGCAGAGTCCTTTCTGCGAGCTCTCCGCTGAGGAAGCTGGCATTAACGTAAAGGTCCTCAGTCTTCCTGGGACCCACTGGGCGAATTCAGCTCCTTTGGGGAAAACTCTTAGCCCAGGAGGCCTCGTGTTCTTATCTGCCCTGGTAAGGCAAAGACTGAGCCATGTGTGTGCCTCCAGTTCCGGACATCCCGGACACAGCAAGAACAGTCCCTGTGCCTTCTCTCTGGGGTGTTAAGGCAGAGCGGCGTGCAGCTGGCTGGCCAGCCCACCTCCGGGTGCTGCTGGCAGGGTGAACCCCTTCTGTGCACAGCCTTTCCCTCCGTGAGAGCCTGGTATGAGTCGTCCTCCTCCTCAGCTCACACCAACTGTGAGAATTCAACACCTCTCAGATCTCTGTCCCTTTTCAAACTAGACTGAAAGCGTCCAGTAAGTCCAAAAGGTGTTCCAGGTCTGGCCCTGCAAATTCTGCTTCCTCAGCCGGTCTTGCCTCAGTCTCTTCCCTTCTCTAAGCCCTGAAACAGCAACAAAAGGTTGTCACGGTCAGCTGGGTGAGTGGAGACACGGAGAGAGGACCTGCCCCGACCTTGCACAGCAGTCTGGTGTCAGAACTTGGAAGTACACTCCAAACCTCCGCTGCCCGGCACCGTTCTGCCTGGACAGGCTGTTTGGGCTTTACGATGGGACCGAACGTCTCCTGAAGAGAAGCTCCAGAAAGACGTGCCCACGAGGGAAGCAGGCAGCTGCCCCGGTCCCCTGGGAGGACAGGGTCTCAGGAGTCAGCGGGACAGAAAAGCCTGCTCTGCTCCTGCAGCTAAGTAGGCCATTTCCTGCACTCCAGGCGCATTTCTGTCATGCTTGTAAGCCATGTACGGCTTTGAAACAAATGGAAATTAAAAGGATCCACCCCCAGCACTCGGGGAATTTGATCTGAAAAAGGAGCGTGTTGGAATAAAACGCAGCCAGAGAGCAGCTGAAAGACCAGGGCTGCGGAGCTGCGTGCAGGAAGGGGGCACGCGGGGACAGCAGCAGCCCTGCACCCAACCAGCGTGGTGGCACGTGGGCCACCAGCGCCGTGTCCGGCTGGCCTGGGCCCTCGGACCTGTGAAAAACGGGATGGTGGGGAGCTGGGCGTCGGGAGCTGATGCTTTGGTGGCTGGCAGCAGTCAGCCTGGGGAGGTGATGTCCTGCTTGGACACCCCTGGCCCGG
The DNA here is from genome assembly GCF_009769465.1 of Tauraco erythrolophus. Classification (NCBI taxonomy): domain Eukaryota; kingdom Metazoa; phylum Chordata; class Aves; order Musophagiformes; family Musophagidae; genus Tauraco; species Tauraco erythrolophus. The sequence goes on along the minus strand of NC_141481.1, from coordinate 17,695,708 downwards.
CCGGGCGTGCCGGCAGGCAGGAGCTCGATGAGCTTCGCGGCAGGAATTGAGACCATCGCTCTTAATGCGCCACGTAGTAACTCAGGGCCTGGCACAAAGGCACCCCGTACCACATCCCCTTCCAGACAGCCCCGCCGCTGAGGCTTGTTCTTTGGGAGCCTCCATCCACACGCAGAGACCCGTGCCTCAGTTTCCCCTCTGAGACAGAGCTGACAGCTCTGCTGCATCCCCCCAGCACACCAGCAACATCACAAAAACAGGGCAGCACCCAGATAGTTTTGCCCAAGAGGCTGCTGCAGCGTCTTCCGTTCCTATTTTAAAGCCCAGCTTAATTAGCCTCAGCGTAACAAACTGGCACGCCCTGCACGGAGCAGGGGAAAGCAGCATCCTCTGATATTTCCAAAATGCCACCATTCCATAAATAACCTCGCCAGCCTTTCCTCCCAGAGCACCCCACTCCTCTCCGGAGAGCTGACAACCAGGAGCGCCATGGACCCTGCAGAAATCAATCCCGTCACCCCGGCTCCGGCTCCGGCTCCGTCCGAGGGAGCCGTGGCTCACACGCAGCTTTTCCCCCCCACAAGGCAGCCGGGATTAGCTAATCAGGGCTGAGGAGCAAATTAATGATTGCTGGAACCAGGAGAAAGGCAGATTTGATCGGAGATTGCCGGCTTTGCAGCTGGCTCCGACTTGCAAACAATTCATTTAGATTATGAAAGCAAGAAATTGAGTACAAAACCCCCTAGATTGTTTGCTTCCTAGAGAAAGAAAAGAAAAGAAATAGAATTTAGATTAAAAATTATGCAGAATAGTATTAATTCCCCACCCTCTCGTGCCTCCCCTCTTGCTGGAAAAGCAGAGCTAATCAGAATTTAGCATTGTGCTGCTGCCAGTGTCAGGGCTGCCTCAATGGAGGAGAGATAAAATACAGGAGGTGGCATTTGGTGTTAACTCCTTAGGGTCCTGCGATAAGAAAGATGGTGCCTGGTGCCCAGCTCCCATTTTCCTGCCTTGCTCCGACCCGATCATCACCTCCCTTCCCTAGGCAAGTGCCTCGGGGTGCAGAGCAGCTCCCCGTCGCGTGCCCCAGCACCGCCGGGTGCCGGATTTATTCACCGCGCCGAGGACTCGGTGGCTCTCGCGTGAGCTCTTCGCTCCGCCTCGGAGCGAACGGGTGTCCCGAGGGATGGAGAGGTGCTGGGTGCTCTTCCCTGCAGCAGAGAGCCACGCTCACCTCGTAGCTTTCTAGCTCAGTGTTCCCCTTTGTGCCAAGGACAAATTTAACTAATTATTCACATGTGGAGGAGCTGGGCTGGCAGCCGATCCGCTCCCCTGCTCCGCTGGGAAGCTGCAAGGGCAGCTCATCCCCAGGGAGCTCGCTCCGGCTCTGCCTCTCTCCCGGCTCAGGGTGGGTGTCCCTGTGCCGGGAGAGGTGGGTGACATCTCTCTGCCACCCTTTCAGCCACCAGCACAGACTCAGCAGCTGCTCCGAGGTTTCACAAGCTGGCCAAACGGACCCTTCCGCCCTCCCTGAACTAAAATGACAAGGAAAAACCCCAAATAAAATTAATCACCTCAAAGGAAAATTTGTGGCTATTTCACTTTGGCGACCCCCTCATCAGCCTCACTTCTGCTCTATTAAGCAGATTGGAAAATGTGCGACACCTGGAATTGAAACAACCCCCTGACCCCATCAGGTGGATTTGATTTGGGCCAGAATAGTTGTGGTTTGTTTCCCTCCCCCTTAACATCTACGTTCACCCCAAAAGGACCATTTCAGCCCCAGCCCTGTGCACCTGAGCCCCGCCGATGTCTCACACCACCGCTCAGACCCGCCAGCCTGAAAATCTTTCCATGCCAAACGGGATTTGCTGCCCTCCCCGGGAAGGGCATGGGCACGGCCTAGGAATTGGGTGCTGGTTTTCATCTCCGGAGGCCCATGGCTGGCTCTGGAAGCAGGAGGAGCTGATGGACTTGCTGGAGCTGTCCCCGGATCAGCCATCCTCACCAGGCTGGATGATCTTGGTCTACACACCTGCCATGCTCACAAATACTTGCCTCCCTCTAGCTGGCATAGCCACAAGCACCTCTCTCTTGGCTGAAAGCCACTGCTGTTGGATTTCCAGGTGTCTCTGCATCTAGAGGGCTTGCTGGGCCACCACGCAATAGACCTGGCCATGCCAGAGAGCAGAAATGCTTCGGGCATTAGTGAGGCCAGCGTCCAGGGTGAGGGGCGGTAGCTGGTCCCCACGGGGGCAAGCGTGTGCCTCCCCATCATCTCCCTGGGGTGGGACCAGGACCTGGGCTCTAGTCCCAGCTCTATCCCAACGAGTGGGCAGCGGCCCCTCTCCGTTCCTTGATCTCCATCTTCCTGGGGCACCATCTCCCAGGCCCGTCGCAGCAGGAGCTGCTGATTAATTGGTACTTGGCGATTCCCTGTGGACAGGGGCTGGAGGAGCACAAAGGGCGATTTGTCTGCAAGGCTGCGGGCGTTGACAGAGCGGGGCCGGGGATGACTCAGATGTGGGTGATTAAACCCGTTGGAACAGCGGTCGGCTCAGGCTGAAATACCAGCCCGGCGCACGAGGAGCTCATCGAACTGCTCTAACTGGGTCACGCAGGAGACCAGTGCCGGCAGCGCCTTGTGTGGGTTCACCTGGCCCTGGCATGGCCGCGGCCCAACGGCAACGCCGCTCCCCATCCCAGAGAGCGGCTGGGTTTGCTGCGGTAAAGCAGGACAGAGGCTCTGTCCAGATGGTTTCACATGGTGCAGGGTCACGCTTGGGGTGGCCGGTACTGCCAGCACTCCCTGGCATCATGTCTGTCTCCATCCATCCATCCCTCCCTCCATCCCTCCATCCATCATCAATCCCTTCCTCCCTCCCTCCCTACTTCCAGCATGCAAAACCATCACGCACCCAGGTTCTGCAGGAGAAGACCAAGCAGGCTCTTCTCTCCTTGGCTGCAAGACCCACGCGCGGCAGGTTGGGATCTATCTGGGATGCAGGGACTCCTGACCAACCACCTGCTGTCTCTGGCCAATCATGTGCAGCCGTGGCTGCCAGGAGTGGTATAGAAACCCTCATGGAGGGCCTGGGAGCTGGTGCTGGTGGGGCTGTGCTGGGCTCTGGAGTCCTGTCCTCCTGCCCTGGGGCTGTGCCTGGCTGTTTTGCCAGGTGAATGGATGGGTCTGGGGGTGACCTCCTATGCTTATACCTAGAGCCCTCCTACTTGAAGATCTGTGTGATATTTTCCATTTTCCAGCCATCAGGAGCCTCCTGAGATCTCCATGGCCTTTGGGAGGTGATGGACTCTTGCCTCCAGCAAAACCACCAAGTTTCCATAGCAGATCAGGATCCTCATGGGGCTCTAATGGATGTGCATGTGACCAGTTTGCCCAAGACCATCTTCTGCTGTGGGTGATGCTCTGTTTGCTGACTCTGGGCTGAAGGTACCCTGTGTGCCATGGCAGACCCCGTTAATGCTGCTGGTGGGTCTAATGGTGGAGGTCTCCGTGCTGCGGTGTTCTGTCTGGGACTGAGATCTGGGGGACTTTCTTGACTGATGTAGAGAGGGAAGGAGGGGCAGGGCAGAAGGACTGTCCCTGCCCGATGCCTCAGCTGGAGGTCAGCCCTCAGCTGGCAGCCGCTGCCTGGGGCCTGGAGAAGGCATTTAGCTCGTGTTACGCAGCTGTAGGTGCTCACATGGCTGTGAAGCTCTTAATGCAAGACAGCTGCATTTCCATGCTCTGAGCAGTGACTTTGGGTGTGGGATTCATCCTTTCCAGAGCTCCAGTGGAAGGTCCTGAGCTGTCTGCAGCTGTGCATGAAGATGCTGATACCCTCTCAAAGCAGACTGGCCAGTGAAGGTCTACCTGAGAGCCATGAAGCAGCTGTTTGGACCCACAGATCTGGTCTGCAGTGGACTGAGTTTGCTCCATGGTAGAGCAGAGGAGGCTTTGCCGTGAACAAGTGGCTCCCAAGAATGGCTGTGGGTTGTCTCCAGTCAAAAGCTGGGTAATGACCCAGAGCTGAATACTTCATGCTCCAAGGAGTTTGCTGTAAGACTAATGTGACTGTTGTGCTGGTTGTGGTCTCTGACCCCATGCCTGTCCTTCCATGAGATCCAGCCTCCCTTGGGAAGCCAGCCAAGATGATGTTCAGTTCCTGACCTTGCAAGCAGACAGAGAATCCTGATCTGCTTCAACCAGCTAGAGCTGATGCCAACTGAAGTGCCCCTGGGTCCTGCAGAGCTGCTGTGCTCCCCTGAAGGGAGATACCCAAACACATGGACCTGAACATACTGAGCAGTGGTGCTAGGAGGCAAATTAGAAGACCACCAAGAAGCTCCTGACCACTGACCTACCACTGTCTTCTGCATATCTGCTGCTGAACTTCTCAAACAACCATAGACTGTATTCTGATGCCAAACCTCCAGCACGTCTGGCAGCCTGAGTATTGAAGTCCACTTGGACTTGAAGCCAAGCAAGTGTCCCAGGCATCCTGTGGGACAGCCAGTGTGTCCCACCACGTACGAGTTGTCCTGCCAGCCTCAGTGAACACCACCCCTGAGGGCAGATGTGACTGAGGAGCTCTGCAGAGCAAGCCACCTGTGTGCTGGCTGGAGCAAGAAGGACTTGGAAACTAGACCTTGGCTCTTGGGAAAGGGTCCTTGGGGTGCTGGTCGCAAAGCAGGCTGGGGAAGGGTCAGTCCCTCGAGTGACCGCAGATGTGTCACAAGCTGGAGCGAGGCCAGCAGAGGCTGAGGCAGCTGCACCTTCTTCAGGCTGGAGAAGAGGAGGTTGAGGGAGGGGATGTAAATCACTGGGATTAACGGATGCTGGGAGCGGAGATCTCCTCCAGAGAGCTGCAAAGCAGAGGGATGAAGTGGTGAAGCTTCGGCAGGGGAAGGGCTGATGGGGCACAAGGAAAAGCTTTTCAGGAGGAGGGTGATGAGCCCTGGGAGAGGGACCCAAGGCCAGCTTCAGTGTCAGCCCTGCTCCGAGCAGTGTCCCGTTACCCCTCCAGCCCCTGCTCCGTGACCAGGACGGGTGCCCTCTCATGGGGGTGGCAACACTTCAGGTGGGATGTACCTGACCGTTATAAACTGGCCTTGCTTTGTTGGGGGGTCCTCACCCACCTTCAGCCCCAGGGGCACAAATTCCTCCTCCTGCTTTTGTGCCGGCACCAGGGGGGTGATGCTCGTAAATCAGCCCCCCTCTGGCGCGGCGGAGGGATGGGGCAGGTTCCCTGTTTCATCTGCCACCTTTTATCCCAACGTTTCTTTCCGGGGTGGTGTCTTCAGGGCTACAAGGTGATGAACATCCATTTGAAGCATGTCCCAGACACCTTCTGGATGCCTTTAACCCCCGAGGTGCTGCAGATGGCTTACAAGTCGGGCTCCATTAGCAGCTGATTCACTGTTTATTAAAGCCTCTATTAATTTATATTAACGCTTTTCAAATGAGACCTTTCTGGAGGTGACGCCGCCTCCGAGATGAGGAGCTCAGTTTCTCCCCAGCCCGGTGCCACCGATGTCAGCGAGGGTGTAGCTCGGGGTCTCGTCGGGCCGGGAGCCGAGGTCTTGCAGGGCTGTTGAGAGCAAGAGCTGCCCGTGACGACGCTCTAATTAGCGTGGGGTGATGCCAGTCCCAGAGACCCCGCTGGCTCTGCTGCCCCGAGAGCCGCGGTGCCTGGGGGAGCGGGGTCCACAATCCAGGAGCCCAGCCCAGGAGGGGTTTGAGGACAGCCTGGGGACACTGTGTCTGGCAGAGGGACGCTCAGCCAGCCGGGACCCAGCGAGGCTGGAGCAGGCGGGGGCTGCTGGGGGCAGAGACCTGCCCGCGGCGGGGTGAGTTGTCCGTGGGCCGATCCTCGTGTGAAAAGCAAAAGCCCATCCTGCTCCCACCGCTGCCAGCCCTGTGGCTTTCGGAGAGATGCAGGACAGCGCCCAGGAGCCAGCGTTGATGGCACCTTGCGCTCAGCCGTGGGCTTGGGGCGCTGCCCATGGCACCCCGAGCTGGCAGCAGGATCTGAGGGCGGCAGTGCTGCCTGTGCCGGTGTCCTGAGCTGCCCGTGTCCTGGCGAGGCGGTGGTGGGGATGGCGGAGATCTTGTGTCCTTGCCGAGGCTGGGATGCTGCGGTTGTCATGGCAACGCGGGAGGCCTGCAGAGCCAGAGCCTGTATCCCAACGTGCGGGTGGCGGGGGGGGTGCAGGGCTGGGTGTGCTTCCCCTGAGCCCTGGCACCTCACCGCACCCCAAAATCATCATTGACCCCCCCTCCTCCCAAAGCTGACAAACCCACTTGTTTTTCAGCTGAACCCTGGCAAAACCCACAGGGATTTCCATGGGAAGAAACACTTTTAGGCAGAAAAAATGCATCTGAACCTGGAGATTCGGAGATGCCAGCAGCCGTCTGTGCCCCGTGCCGAAACCCTCCGGCAGGATCCTGCTGGAGCAAAGGCAGCCGGCACCTGGCAGAGTTTGGCCCAGAGCCGTTCCCTGTGGGATGTTCACGGGGCCGTTTCCACCAAGCAGGGACCTGCCCCGGAGATGGGATGGACGGGGATGGATTGGGATGGGGGTGCAGCCAGCTCTGCTCCCCCTTTATCCGAAGGTGGCTGGATCCATCACACAAGGTCACCTCTCCCCGTCTGCCACCAGCCGTGGCCCTGCTGAACCACCCCGCGTGCCACGGGGCTGGATTATTCTTTTTCCCCCCACCTCAGGACAGGTTTTGCTGCCTGGATCCAGCAGCTCGTCCCTGCGGAGGCCCTCGGCAGCGGCCGGGCTTTGACTGACATCTGTCCGTCATCTCCCTGGCAGCTGGAAACGCAGAGAGCGGCGGGGCCCTGCGGAAAGGACAGGCAGGGGTTGAGCCCGAGCTGCGTCCCCCTGGAAAAGCCATCGGGATTCCCTCGCCCGTCCCCCTGCAGACCCCATTCTTGGCAGCATCCCTGAGCCGTGGTCCGTTCTGCCCGGCAGCCTCGAGCTCGGGCGCCGGGCACCACGAGTCACGTTTCCTTCCGACGCCCGGCTCAGCGCGATGCCGCCGCTATTTTTGGAAACTCTTGAAAGCGGATCAGCCCCGAGCGGCACGTGGAACGGACGCTCTCGCCACGCGCTCGCGGCCCCGCCACGTCTCCGCGCGGCGCCTGCGGAAGGCTCATCCCGGCTCGGGATGCCCGCGGCCGGTCTCATCCTGCAGCCCCTCCTGAGTCACCAGGGAGCCGAAGCGGCATCTTGGTGGCAAAATATTTCCTTTTAAAGAGCTTGCTTGGGGTTGGGGGCGGTTTTTGGGCGGTGCCAGCTTGGCATTGATCGTTGGCGCTCCGAACGAGCGGATCATTCACAGTTATTTTTACTCACAACCTCTGGTATTTCAGCTGGGGCTGCGGCTCCCTTGGCATCTCTGAGCAAAACCAGGCAAAATTCACCTCCAGAAATCGAGGGCCGGATGAGATTAGAGGCGGGAAGCTTTGCCCAGTATCACGGCCAGGCCCTCCTGGCCTTCCCAGCTCGGGACGGATCCGGTTTTATGGCTTTGCCAAGCCACTGTTTCCACCGTGGTTTTGGCTCCGAAGGTTCCACCTGGAGACGAGCAGCCGCCGTCCTCGCGGCACTGACGGGCTCTCAGCATCCCCGACCTTGCCGGGATAAAATTAGCCATTTCACTTGGAATTAAAGACAAATTCAGCTCAAACCAACCCCAGCGGTTCGTTTCCCAGGATGTCAAGCGGCAGCGTTTCCCTTTTTGTCTGCCATCGGGGAGGGGAGGCTCCTTCCGGCCCGTGCCAGGTGACAATGGCATTGATTCCCCAGACCTTTTGGCGGGGCCAAATCAGTATTTTTAGCTGGGGGGGGAAAAAAAAACCACAAAACTATCCCACGTGTCAAAAGAAACGCTTTCCCTGCCCTGACGGGAAGGGGAAGGAGATGGAAAAGGGAAAGGAGATGGAAGCCTTCGGTGCTGAAGTCGCCAGACGAGCAGGGTTCCGTCCCCGGAGCGGGCTCCGAGACGCACCGGAGATGCCGCTGCCGGGTCTCCCCGGGGTCCATCGTGGGTGCTGCCCCCCGCAGCCCCCCCACCTCTGGGCTGGGGACCCTGTGCCCCCCCACTGTGGGGGTCCCGTGGCGGGGAGCAGGCAGGACCCCCGCTCCCACGGGATCCCGTCCCATCCCCTCGGCATCCGCTGTGGCCATTTATCTTCTGGGGGGGCAGGAGCTGCCTTCATCCCTCCTTCCCTCCTTCCTCCCCACCCCAACCCCCCCCGTTCTCATTTTCCCCAAGAAGACTTTAATGAAATCTGCCCTTAATTAAATCCACATTCATTTGCATAATTACCAGGAAATTGAAATTAGCCTGCGGACGTGGCTGGAATATATTTGGTATCAGGCAGCCCTGCCTGTTCGGAGGGGGCTGCAGGAGGGTGGCTGGGGTCCCCCCACCACCCATGGGTGCTGCCACCCTGCCCTGCCCCCCTTCTCCCCGCTCCCCCTCCCTCCTGCCCTGGGGTGCCCGTGACAGCGGGGCTTGGGGGGGAGGGAGCAGGGTGGAATTGGGGGGAACCCCAAATCCATGGCGGGGCGAAGGCAGGAGCAGCCCCCCCCCCCACCCAAACAGCATCGCTTTGGTTTTATTTTTAAGAAAAAAAAAAGTCTTCACTGCCATTGAGGATTTTTTTGTTGCTTTTATAACTACGTATTTTGTCATTTTTTATGGTTTTCGTTGTTTTTTTTTTTTTGTTTCGTTTTCTTTTGTTTCAGCCTTTTTAACAGTGACAAACTGAGGTAACGTCTGTGACACTACAGCCTCTCCTACGGGAAGAAGGTCCGAAACCCGACGGCTGAGGGAACTGGAAAGAAAAACCCGACAACCTACCGACACAGCGACCCCGACGGGAACAGAAACCACCCCCGGGCCCCCCACCCCGCCGTGGGACCGACCCCCCGGGGGCGGCCGCGCTCCCTTCTCTACATTATTGCACGAAAGATCGAGGACATCGAGGGACCTAAGGCAAAAAGGAGAAAAAACGGCGCCTAACGTCTCTACATCGGGGCGATGCTACTTCTAAAACCGGCCCTGGCACCGCGGGCGGGCGACGGGCAGGGGTGGGTGCCACGTGGATGGGGAGGGGGGGGCAGTGGTGGGGTGGAGGGTCCGGCCGGGCACCCGCCTGCTGTGTAAACTGCTGGAGGAGGAGGAGGAGGAGGAGGAGGACAGCGTTTATAGCCCTTTGTGCGGGAACTGGGGGGCCGGAGGAGACGGGGACGGGGTCCCCATGGCACCCACCCCATGGGAGGGAAGCCCGAACCGTGCCAGGGCTTGGGTGCTGCCACCTTGGGGTGTCCCCCCACACCAGCCTCCCCACCCTGGCAGGGGGGTGAGCCCCCCACCCTGCGCTGGGTGCCCGAAACTGGGAGGGGAGTTGCGACCCCCTACCCTGCACCCCGTGACATTGTCACTAAGGGGCCACCAGCGGCTCCTGCCACCACCCCCCCAACCAGCCTGGGGGGGTGACCCTGCTGCCACCTCCCCGCCAGCCCCAGGAGAGGGTGACCAGGCTTTGGGGAAGGGGTGGCAGCCAGGAGGGGCGATGGGGACGGCACGGGTGACCTTCAGGAGGCCGCTCCGAGCCCCCTCCTCTGCTCCCCACATTGTGCGGGCTGGCGCAGACACGTGCCACCACCATCTCGCCCAGTCCCTGGGCACAAAGTGTCTGCAGAGGGGACACGGGGATGCCGTCACCGCGGCAGGACCCCAGCGGCCGACCCGCCGGCTGGCTGGCACCGCCGAGCCCAGGGAAGCGGGTCCCGCGGGCAGGGGAACGGGGCTGGGGTGTGGGACAGGGGCTGCCAGCGCCGGCGGCTGGGACACACGACGACACACGGACGGGGACACTTGCTACATCGATGGCTGCCGGCACCTCCCGCCGCAGGGAGGCAGCCGGGGCGTCTGGGGGGGTCCCAGGATGCCGGTGACCCCCCACCCCCCAGCTCCCCATCACCGACTTGGCGCCTGCGGGGCAGGTACCGGTGGAAGGGGGGGAACCACCACCCACCCAAACCTCCCCCAAGGCCTCCTCCACGGTGCGGGGTCATCGGCCTTCCCTCGCCCCACTGGGGGCCGAGCGCGGGGTGGGGGAGAGCCGGTGGGCACCGGCTGCCCCAGACCCCCCCCCACCCCACTCTTCCTCCCTGTATTGGGAGACCCCTCCTGTGCCACCCTGGGGGGAGCCTCGGAGCAGGCAGGAGCAGGGGGCGCCGACATGCTCCCTGGCAGCGAGCGGTGCCCTCAGCCGGGCTCCCACCGCTGGCATTGCCCGGGCAGGGCCGGGGGGCACCGGCATCCTCAGCGCTACAGAGCGCGACTGCTTTTGTCCTTTTCCTCTTGGTTTTCGTTTCTTTTCTTTTTGTGTTTTTTGCTTTGGCAGACCCGGAGCCTGGTCCCAGCTCGTGCCACCGCCACGAGCGACCCCCCCGCCCCGGCAGCCCTGTCCCTGGGGCAGGAGGCCGGGCCGGGCCGGGATGGGACGCGGCGGCGCGGCGGCGCCGTCAGACGCAGATCTCTATTGCTGTGGCCAGGACCATCTGCCCTTTGCCTTTGTCCTGCCGTCCGTCTGTCCTGCTCGCCGGCCCCGGCGGGGCCGCGCTCGGCTCGGAGCCGCGGGATCCGCTCCCTTCCGTCAGGACGGTCCTCTTGAGCGGGGCGGGGGTGCAGGAACCGGCCGCCTCGTGGCGATGGGCGCCGGCGGCCAGCTTGTCCCCGGCGTGCTTGCGGGAGCGGTAGGAGGGTCGGCGTCGCACCTCGGCCATGAGGTCGCACTTGAGGAAGTAGAAGACCTCCTTGACGGGACAGCGCTTCTCGGGGTCGAGGGCCAGCAGGCGCTGGAACATGCGCAGGGCGCTGTCCGTGAAGCGTCGCCACTGGGAGGGCAGCCCCCCCAGCCGCCCCTTCTGCCACCGCACGAACTCCTCGAAGAAGGCGTCGGAAGCCGCCGCCGCCTCCCAGGGGAAGTTCCCGGTGAGGACGCAGAAGATGAGCACCCCGAAAGCCCAGACGTCGATGCTGGTGTCCACGGCGAAGCCCTCCGCCCGGCCGGCTTGGCAGACCTCGGGCGCCGTGTAGGGGATGGTGCCGCTGATGCGCTTGACCCGGCAGCCCACCTTGCGGGTCATGCCGAAGTCGGCCAGTTTGACGCGGCGGCAGTCGCGGTCGAAGAGCAGGACGTTCTCCGGTTTGATGTCCCGGTGCACCAGGCTCTTGCTGTGCATGTAGTCGAGGGCCAGGCCCAGCTGCTGCACGCAGCGCTTCACCAGCTCCTCGGGGAGCCCCACCTGCGGGCGCGGGGACACGGCGTCAGCCACCCGCCACCGAACCCCGTGGTGATGCCACCCGGCTCGGGGACCACCACGTCGTATGTCGTGACACGTCCGACGCGGTCGTGGCTGCTTTTATCTGGGGCGCTCTCCATGGCAGGGAGACAGGTGGTGGGTCCCAGGCCTCTCTAGAGATGGGTGATGGGTCTCAGGACCTCCAGGGGATGGGTGATGTGTCCAAGGCCACCCTAGGGATGAGTGATGAGTCCTAGACCACTCTAGGGACAGCTGATAGGTCTCAGACCACCCCAGGAGATGGCTGATGAGTCTAAAGCCACTCCAGGAGATGAGTGATGGGTCTCAGACCATCCTAGGGATGGGTGTTGGGTCTTAGGACCTCCAGGGGATGGGTGATGGGTCTGAGGCCACCCAAGGGATAGGTGATGGATCTCAGATCATCCTAGGGATGAGTGATGGGTTTCAGGCTCCGAAGGGGAAGGGCGACAGGTCCGAGGCCACCCTAGGGATGAGTCATGGATCTCAGACCATCCTAGGGATGGGTGATGGGTCTGAGGCCATGCTAGGAATGGGTGATGGGTCTCAAACCATCTTAGGGATGAGTGATGGGTTTCAGGACTTCCAGGGGATAGGTGATGGGTCCTAGGCCATGCTAGGGATGGGCGATGGGTCGCAGGCTCATCAGAGGAAGGGTGATGGGTCCCAGGCCACCCTAAGGATGCATGATGAGTCTCAGACCACTCTAGGGACAGGTGATGGGTCCCAGGCCATCACGGGAGATGGGTGATGAGTCTAAAGCCACCCCAGGAGATGGGTGATGGGTCTCAAGCCACCCAGGGGATGAGTTATGGGTCCCAGACTTGCTTGTAGGTGCTTGTGGTTGGGACCAACCCATAGAGGGACGCCCTGTCCCCACGCATGAGGGCCCCTCCCACATGGCCACCGAAGCACAGTGACAGCTTTGCTCAGCACCCCAGGGATACTGAGCCCCCATCCCCCCACCCCCCAAAAGGCTCCCATGGGAGGGGCGGGGGTTCCCACCTGCGGCGGGATGATGTCAAAGAGGTCCCCACCGGGGGCATACTCCTGAGCGAAGACGTAGCAGTCCTCAGTCTCGAAGACCACGTCGAAGACCTTGATGATGAAGGGGCTGGAGGAGAGCGTGTTGGTGATGCTGAACTCCCGCAGGAAGTTCTTCAGCTTCGTCTTGCTCTTGTTGACAAACTTCAGGGCCATCTTGGTGCCTGCGGTGGGCAGGAGATGGAGGTGAGCCTGGAACGCAGCGGGGACGCGCCGGGTACCCCGTTCCCAGCACGGCCACGTCCCCCGCACTCCCCCAGCTCCCTCACCTGTGCTTTTGTGGGACACCAGGTCTACCTTGCCGTAGGTGCCCTTGCCGAGCTCACGGATGAGGTCGTAGTGCTTGCTGATGTCGGTGCCCGAGAGGGTGCGGATGGCCAGGGACTGCATGTCCTCGGTGATGAGGGGCACCCCGCAGCAGGCCAGCTTGCGCGACGGCTCTTGCTCGATCGAACCCGCGCTCATGGCTGCGCTGCAAGGCAGAGGCGCGTCACCGCTTCCGGTGGGTGCTGCAGAGCCGCCGCGCCCCATCCCGACCCGTCCCGTCCCATCCCGTCCCATCCCGTCCCATCCCGACCCATCCTGTCCCACCCCGGGGCTGGGAGCCACGGCACCTTGTACCAGGGTACGGGGCTGCTCAGGGCGGTGCTGAGCAGCACCCGCTGGGTGCCACCACTCCGTCCCCGCAGGCCACCAACCCAATGGCTCTGCAGAGGATGCTCCAGCTGTGCCAGGCAGGGCCAGGGGGTGCAGCAGCCCCTGTGCCTCTGACTCGGAGGGGACGGCTGGGGACAAAGCGAGGGCTCGGGGCACGGCAGAGCCAGGAGGGCAGGATGGGAGCCAACTCTGTCCCCTCCATCCCTTCCGAACCCCCCTCCAGAGCCGAGCCCACCTAGGAGCCAGCGATACCATAGACCTCTGACCATCCATCAACACCAACTCTCGGCCTTCCCCTACCATGGTGCACGACGCTCCGGTGCGGAGCCCGACCAGTGGCACACGGACCATCGACATTCCTCGCTCCCCACAAACCGGTGGCAGTTCTTCCTCGCCCCGGTGATCCCCGCAACGAAAGCCAAGCTCGGACTCACCCACCGCGGCACCGAAACCACCCCAGGATCTCCTCGGATGTCTTCAGGGTGCTACGTCACCCTCCGTCATCCCCCAAAAGCGCCAACCCGCCACCCCGCCAGCATGCACAGGAGCATGGCATGACCAACCGCGCGGTGCGAGCCAGGACACGGGCACCCCAGCGCCGGTGGGTACCTCGGTAGATCAATCCAGTTGCTTTTTCTTTTTTAGCAGATTGATAAAAATCATGGGACAGCAGCCGAGCGGGCGCTGGTTTATATTTAGATTTTTTTTTTTAATGCAGCGTCTCACCGGGGAGGTGAGGGGTGGGAAAAACCCCACTCAAAATGAATCTCGCTTGTGTCCAGGACCAACGGCGCCCGGGGGGGTCCGATTGGTGCCAGGGACGTGGTGGCTGCAGCCATGGGCTCACCGCCCGCAAAATACCCATAAGGTTGTTTCGTGGGCAGTGAGCCTGCGGCTGTGAGAGATGGACACCGAGAGTGGCCGTGCCAGAGGGTGCGGGAGGGAGCCCGATGCCCCACAAGCAACCACAGCACCCTGGGGTCAGGATCCTGCCCGACGCATGAGGATCCTCCCTCTCATCGTAGAATCACAGACTGGTTTGGGTTGGAAGGGACCTTCAAGATCATCTTGTTCCACCCCCCCTGCCATGGGCAGGGACACCCTCCACTACACCAGGTTGCCCAAAGCCTCATCCCACCTGGCCTTAAACACTTCCAGGGATGGGGCAGCCACAGCTTCTCTGGGCAACCTGTTTCAGTGCCTCACCACCCTCAGAGGGAAGAATTTCTTCCTTAGATCTAATAGAAATCTCCCCTCTTTCAGTTTAAAGCCATTGCCCCGTGTCCTGTCACTACACACCCTTGTCCAAAGCCCCTCTCCAGCTTTCTTGTAGCCCCTTTAGGTACTGGAAGGCTGCTGGAGGGTCTCCCTGGAGCCTTCTCCAGGCTGAACAACCCCAACTCTCTCAGCCTGTCTCCATAGTAGAGGTGCTCCAGCCCTCGGATCATCTCCGTGGCCTCCTCTGGACCCGCTCCAGCAGCTCCATGTCCTTCTGATGTTGGGGACCCCAGAGCTGAATGCAGCACTATAGGGCGGGGTCTCACAAGAGCAGAGCAGAGGGACAGAATCCCCTCCTCGACCTGCTGCCCACGCTGCTTTGGATGCAGCCCAGGACACGGTTGGCTTTCTGGGCTGCCAGCACACGGTGTCGGCTCATGTTGAGCTTCTCATCCACCAGCACTCCCAAGTCCTTCTCCTCAGGGCTGCTCTCCATCCATTCTCCACTCAGCCTGTACTTGTGCTTGGGATTGCCCTGATCCATGTGCAGGACCTTGCACTTGGCCTTGTTGAACTCCATGAGGTTCTCACAGGCCCACCTCTCCAGCCTGTCCAAGTCCCTCTGGATGACATCCCTTCCCTCCAGCGTGTCCACCACACCACACAGCTTGGTGTCGTCAGCAAACTTGCTGAGGGTGCACTCGATCCCACTCAATCCCACTCATCCCAAAGCAGAGCTCAGCTTCTTGGTTTATTATATTTTTCTTTTTCTTTTTTTTTTTTTTTTCCCCGGGAAGTTGGGCAAAAAATAGAAAAGGAACTTCAACATCATGATGTTCCAAAAATGTAACGGCTTGACTCATAAGATCTCCAAAGCAGCTCATCTCCATAGTGTTTTATTGGCCTCCTGGAAGAGGAGAACCATTTCAGCGTCTGGGTGCTGGAGGTGGAGGTGGCTCAGCCCAGCAGCTCCAGGGATGGGTGACTAAAACCAGCTCCCAGCACCCGCAAGAACTTGGCTACGCTCAAATTTAGTCGTGCTCGTCCACGTCTCTTAATCGACCGGAGCTGAAATGCCATTATTCAAGTCGGCCAAGTTGGGCTTCGAGGGGAAAACCAAGCCACCGGTGGGCCGGGAGCAGGGAGGCGAAGGGCGGACGGCTCGGTGCGACGCACCCCGCCCCGTCGAGGCTAACGGGAGCGCAGAGCCAACGCCGGTCCCGGGGAAACCCAACAGCGCCGGTGGGCAAAATACCCGCGTGCCAAGGCCAAAAAAAAAGCGTAAACGCAGAAGTTTTCATTAAAAATTGAAATGCTTTTGGAAAACACGTTGGTTTGGATGGAAGCAGCAAAGCGGGGCAGCAGGAGGGAGAGGGAGCGAGGGCTCCTTTCCAGCTGGTTCTGCAGGCTCCTGGCGACGGCAGGGAACGGGGGTACAGTGGGATACGGCATGGGACAGTGCCAACGCGGCAAGAGATACCACCAGCATGGCACGGCCAGGGTCGAGGTGCCGTGTCCTTGGCTGCTTTCTGTGCTGGTGCCAGTTGTGCCGATGCAACCGCCCGCGCAGCCGTGTGCCGGATCAGGTCAAACCCGAGCAGAAATGGGGCCTTCTCCTGGCACACCAGCTCCCTTCCCGCCGCCACGGCACGGTCCCGAAGCACCGGAGGAGCCGGCGCCGTGCCCCAGGGGAGTCCAAACCACCCTCCCGGCACACGGTCCTCCGGCTCGGTTCCTTCAGGCGTTCCTGAAGAAGGAGCTTTTAAAAGCGGGGAGGAACAACGAGACCCCGGGCAACGGCAAAGGGGCAGCGAAGACGCTGCCAAGTGGCACCGGGACCCCACCGCTCACCGCAGGCGGTTCGTGCCGTCATCTCTGCGTCCTGAACCGTTTCTCCTACTATTCAGACTAAAATTGTTCTGTGTTTAAGCTTCAGAACCATTTATCTCATTGAGTGAGGAGGATAATCCACCCACCTCTTCCTCACTCCCTGGCAGGTATTTATAGGCAGCCACTCGTCTCCTGGCGGCAACTGCCGCTCCAAACCTCCCCGGCTCCATCCCCAATGCCACCGAGCATCCCGGGAGGATGGCATCCCGTATCCAGAGCCCAGCATCCCACCGGGTACTGGGGCTGGCGCTGCCAACGTACGCCCACCCCGACGCCACTCCCTGTGAGGGGATGCTTGCCCCTGCTCTGCATCCTGCTCCGCATCCCGCTCCGCATCCCGCTCCGCTGCACGCCCAGCCCTGGGCACATCGGCTCTGCCAATAAGTAACTGCAAAGTCATTAAGAGCTCGTGGAGAGGAGCAGAGGCCGGGGAGAGCTGCCCCCAGCAGCCTGGAGCAGCGGCTGATTGGAAATTAAGAAGGGAAAGGGGGGAAAAATTCCCCTCCAGCCACATCAGAGGTCGACAGGTCGGGAAAACAACCCAGTTATTGAGTGGGGTCGAAGGAAAATGATTTCGGGCTGAGCTGGATGCAGGTGTCTCTACGGCGAGGTGGAATTTTGGAAGCACAGCGAGGGGCCAGGACTCGCCCCGTGGGTTGCTCTGGGCCACGGAATTGGGAAGACGAAGGGAAAAACCAGGTGGGGTCAGGTCAGGGTCTCCACAAGATGCAGATTTCTCTTTAGAGAGGGGAGAAATGGGAAACAGGCGGCAGCGGGGCAGGCACGGGCACACACTGCTCTGCCCTGGCTTTGCCCCGGCTGCAATGCCATCATCCCCAAACCCCCCATCCCCATTCCCAAACCCTCCCGCCGCTGCGGCGCTCACTACAACAGCAGCGCGCTCGTTAATTACGGTGTAATTGGCATTAGTTATTAGTGGGTAACACTGTGCCCCCCCAGCCAGGCAGGGTGCCCATCGGGAGGGACCTCGCTCCCTCCGCACCCCAGCTGCCTCCCAAACCTCCCCTATTTTCTCCAAACCACCCGCTGAGCCACCAGAGTCATTTCCAAGGGAGTGCTTGGCCCCACCGGAGTCATCCTCGCTCCCGGTCCCCCACCTCCCGCACAGCCCTGGTGCTGCCCGCGCAGTGCGAGGGGGGCAGGCGATGCCTCGGCCGTGCCCCACGCCAAACCGCTGCCGCCCAGCACCCTGCTCCGTATCCAGCCTCCGCCGCCTTCGTTCCTGCCTGACCCCATTCCAGGGACATCCTGCCATCTCCACGGTGCCGCTGGGACCAGCGCGCTGGCACAAGGCAGTATTGGCTGCGCTTCCCGGGGGCAGAGGCACGCCGGCACCCAGGGAGGGCTGGCAAAGGCACCTTCGCCTAACGAGGCCGATGTCTCGGTGGGCACCGGTGGGGGAACGGGTATCTCGTGTGTCTTGGGAACAAGCCACACATGTCCCAGAGATGGCTGGTCACGCACGGCACAGGGAAACTGGCCAAGGGGTGCAGGCGGGCAGCGTTTCGGGAACAGCCTCTCCACCAGCATCCTGTGACCCCGGAGGAGCAGCCATCCCCCACAGAGGTGATGGACGGGGCACGGCTCCATGCCCTCTCACCGGCTCCATGCCCTCTCGCTGGCTCCGTGCCCTCTGGCCAGCTCCGCGGCAGCGGGAAGGCGCTGGGAAACACTCGAGCGCCGCTTGCACCACGAACCTGAACCAGCACCAAACGTCTGCCGAAGCACCCGTGGCAACAGTGGCTTCCCAGTGCTCCCAGTTCAGGACACTTCTCCGCACGATGGCACTGAATTCCCAGTTATCCGGAGTTTCTCATACCGGCTCCTTGCCGGAATCAGAGCAGACTGCCTGGTACCAGGATGGGCTTTGGCAAAGCCGACAAACACCCGGACAAACTCCCAGCAGGTGGGAGCTGCTCTCCCAGTGGGGACGTCTCAGCTGCGGGGAGGGTCAGGCCCCGTCACGCTCATCCGTAGCAGGAACCATCTCCCATCCTGGCCGTGAGCCCCTGACACGCCTCTTCAGCCTGTGGCCCAGGTTTCAGCGCCAGAAAAATTGGGGAAGAGAAGATAAAGCAGTGCCTGGGCTCTCTCCTCTGACAGCCCTCGCCGTCCACTCCCCGGGGAGCCACCGCTCTCCCCTCCCGCTGCCATCCTCCGTGCCCTCCGCGCTGCTCTCCCAGAGCTGCCGGCAGGATTTTCCCTGCCCTCGTCAGCCCCGCGCCATCTCCATCCACCGCGCCAGTGGGACCTCGGCCGCCTTTCAGTGCTTTGGCCTCCCGGGTTTTTTCCTGCCGAGCGGGATGGCTTCGTTAGGACCTCAGCTACTCCAGCCTCCGGCTCCTCCCGCCTTCACCGCGCCTCGCCGCCGGCACCGGGGATTTATGATTACTTCATTGTTTGATTGGTTTCATCAGCCTGTCATCATCTCCCTCCCAAAACTCTTCCACCAGCGCCGGCAGCGTTGCACGGTTGGGATCTGCAAAGACAAACGCCCCGAGCGGCACCTGCCCGTCGCCCGCCCGCTCTCCGCGGGCAGGGCCAGCCGGACCCTCGGCCCTTCTCCTTCCCAGGGACAGCGGGATGCGTCACCCTGCTGTGAACACCAGCCCCACGTCCCCTCCGAGGGGCTTCACGGCCTTTCCAGGTCCCCAACGCGGGACCCTCACGGCTGGAGCTGCCGTAGCCCCGCCGCCGGCCATGCCACGGTCACGCCAAGAGCCAGGCGGGTCAAGGACTTGGCACACGCGGGCACCGGGCTTCGAGGCTTCGCCCTCCCAACGCCAGATCCGGGGTGCTGAGACCGAAACGCCCCGTTCCCCCGTGCCGCTCACCCGTCCCCGAGCTGCGGCGGGACCCTCGACCAGTGTCACCCGCCCGCCAGCCTGAGCACCGGCGAGGCTGGACCTGGAGGAAAGTGGGTCACGCTCCCGCTTCCCGAGCTGCAGCCGGAGAGAGGCTGGCGCGGGCAGGAGGTTGGCTGCTGTGCCCGCACCATGCCCGCTGCTGGGAGAGACGAGGGGAATGGAGGGGAACGGAGAGGAATGGAGGGGGATGGAGGGGATGGAGGGGAATCGAGGGGATGGAGGGGAATCGAGGGGATGGAGGGGATGGAGGAGGATGGAGGGGATGGAGGGGAGTGGAGGGGATGGAGGGGATGGAGGGGAGTGGAGGGGATGGAGGGGATGGAGGGGAGTGGAGGGGATGGAGGGGATGGAGGGGATGGAGGGGATGGAGGGGAGTGGAGGGGATGGAGGGGATGGAGGGGGTGGAGAGGAGCTGCCGAGGGGAGCTGGCCCGAGCTGCCCCCGAGGCCGCCTCCCCCCTCTCCTCCCCTCCCTGCTCCCCTTCCCCCACCTCCAGCCTCTTTCCATCCCGGCGCATCCTTCCAGCCTCCCCCCTCCCCAATTTCCCCGGGTCCCCTTTCTCCCTCGGAAACCGGCCCCGGCACAGCCCCCCCGCCGCCGCCCCGGCCCCCGGCTCCGTGCCCGCTCCGGTACAAACTCCTTTCAAGTGTGACTCACGCCGCTTCCGTCTCCGGCCCCGAGTTTGTCCCCGCAGCCGCAGGGCCGGGGGCCGGGCCGGGGCGCAGGTGGCAGCGGCCGGAGGAGGGACCCGGCACCGGGAGGCGGCCGCCGGCGGGACCCCGCGCCCGAGCCCCCGGGGGCACCACCCGCATTGCCCGCTGATCCCCCCGCCTCCAACCCCGGCTCTGCGGGGAGCGGCGGGAGGCGATTCCCCCCCCGGAGCCCCGGTTGTACCGCGCTGGTTATTTTGGCTGCCGGGGACCCGCTGCCCCCCCTCCGCCGCGCCGTGCGGGCAGACAAAGGGCGGCCCCGCCACAAAGGCGCCGATCGGTACCGGAGCGGGCGGCGCCCCCCGCGCCCCCTCCCCACCGCCACCACCACCGCCACCGCCGCCTTACCGGTGGGGCGAGCCGCCGCGCCCCGTCCTCGGCGGGAGAGGAGCCGCCGCCGCCGCCGCCGCCCGCCCCCCGCGCGGGGCCGCGCCGCGCCTCTCGCCTCCCGCCCCGCCGGGCTCATGCCGCGGCCCCGCCGCCGCCGCCGCCACCGGAGGAGCGGAGCGGGAGCGGGAGCGGAGCGGAGCGCGGCGCCCCCCGCCGCCCCGCCCCGCGCTCCGCCCGCCACCGGCACCGCCCCGCAGCCCCCGGGGAGCGGAGCGGAGCGGGGCGGGGGCCCCGCAGCCGGTCCCCGAGCGCTGGTGGGGGGTACGGGGCGCTCCCCATCCCCGTCCCCCCGCTCACCCCCCCGGTACCGGCGCGCCCGTGGGCCCACGCGGGGGTTGCGGGTGGGTTTGGCCCCGGTAGAGGCGGGCGTGCTCGGTGCGGGAGCAGCGGGCCGCACCGGGGCAGGGGCCGGGGGCTTCGGCCGAGCCCTCCGCCTGCCCGCGGGCCTTGGGAGCTCCGAGCCCCGCGGGGCTGAGCCCGGAGGAGCTGCCCCCGCGGTGGGACGGGGCGGTGGGCCGAGGCTGGCACAGGGACCTCCGCAGTGACCCACGCTCGGCGCCCCTTCCCCACCACCCCCCTGCTCCTCGCTGTGCCAGCCCGAGCTCGGACCGTCTGGGGTTCACCGCCATCAGCACCACCCGTCCCAAATCCCCCTCGCAGGACCGCGTCCTGCCGGTGGCAGGTTCCCCGTCTCCTGCTCCCCCTGAGCCTTCCAAGACTTTGTGTTCCTTCTCCTTCGGCGTGGGTGATGCCCACCGTGGTGCAGGCAGCGCCCAGCTCGGCCCTCCAAAGTGCCACTCCTAAACACGTGCAGGACACGCAGCCTCTCCCCATGCTGTCCGGAATGGCGGGACGTTTTGGACCGAGCCACACTGGAGGAAGCCGAGGGAGGCAGACGCGACGCACCGACTTCCTTTCAGCATCCTTAAAGTTTGGCAACACATTCAGCAAGCGATGCCAGTGCCGGGCACCGGGAGCTCCTGGGCACCCCCAGGCCGAGGGACAGTGGCAGCTCTCCTGGAGGAAGGCAAGGGATAGGCACCACGCTCCTCCTCGCAGCATCCCTGGCCGTATCCGGTCTTTCCCGATTTCTTTCTGCACTCGCCGGGGCTGAGCAGGGACATTTCAGCCCAGGCCATGATTTGCCTTGGGGCCTCCTCGGCTCTTAGCCGGGCGCCGGGTCGCTTTGCTCCCGCGATGCCACTCTGAGCCAACCCACAACCGTGGGGCTGCCCCATGCTCCGAGGGGTGACAGCAGGTTGTTCCCATGTACCGCACATGTCGTGCAAGCTGGCTGTGCCCGCTCCGCTGGGACCAGGGCCTGCCTGAGCCCCCCGCCACCGGGGAGGGCAGGGGAGCGGGCACCACAGCCTCACTGGTGGCTCTTATCCCCTTCCAGTTTAACGCACAGAGTAATTAACCTTTTTATGAATGATTTAAAGCACGAGGCTGAATCACATCCTGACACTTCCCTTTAATTTGGTGCCAGGTGCTGCTGTGGCATTGCCACCCTCCTCCTGTCCGCCAGCCACCCAGGGCGTTGCCAGCCTCCGGCCGGGCAGCTGGAGAGGTGGCTGTGGCTCACGAGCGCTCACCAGGCCCCTCGTTCCCCCCTGCCACAGCTCCTGGCACCTGCAGCTCGGATGTTCCGAGTATGGACGATCCGCACTGGGATGGGAGCATCTGCTGCAGCACCAGAGCCCCGTGACCCAGCAAGCCTGGGCAGGCTGGATGGGTGCTGGATGGGTGCTCAGACCAGCCGCTGGAGGGTCGGGAAGGGGCAGGAGAGCATCTGAGGGGTGAAGGAGCTGGGAACGGGCACGGTGTTGGGAGATGGAGCCAGGGCCTTGCAGGTGCTGCCGTGTAAGCCGGACACGGGCTGATGAAAGCCACCGCAGCCCTCCCGCTGGGGACAGAGCGCATCCAGCCCCATCCCGTCCCACAGCACCCACACAAGGCCCCCATGTCCCCGTGCCCCTTGCCTGCCCTTGCCACGCTGTCCCCCGGCTGCGGCTCCCTGGCTCCTGCAGCCTCCCGCTCGCAGCGTTCCGAGCTGCGCCTCCGAGCTCTCCTTCGGCTCGCCCTATTTATAGCTCACGGCTGTTTCTAGGTCAGGCATGAGGCGCCGGTGCCCGGGGAGGCTGCCCGGGGACCACGGGGGGCTGCAGGGACGGCGTCACACACCCCGGCACGCGGCTCGGCTCCCACTGGCACTGCCCCGGTGCTGGAGGATGGGGCTGTGCCGTGCCCCACGGACGCAGAGGCCGAGCTGTCGTGAGGAACCAGCCAGGCTGTGACAGGGCTCTGTGGGGCTCAGCAGGGATCTGTGGGGTTCCATGGGGCTCAGCAGGGCTCCGTGGGGCTCTGTGGGGCTCAGCAGGGATCTGTGGGGTTCCATGGGGCTCAGCAGGGCTCCGTGGGGCTCTGTGGGGCTCAGCAAAGCTCTGTGGGGTTCTGTGGGGCTCAGCAGGGCTCTGTGGGGCTCGGCAGGGCTCCACGGGGACACGTGAGGCTCAGCAGGGCTCTGTGGGGCTCAGCAGGGCTCTGTGGGTCTTGGCAGGGATCTGTGGGGCTCCATGGGGTCAGCAGGGCTCCATGGGGCTCAGCAAAGCTCTGTGGGGTTCCATGGGGCTCAGCAGAGCTCTTTGGGGCTCTATGAGTCTTGGCAGGGACCTGTGGGGCTCCATGGGGTTCAGCAGGGCTCCATGGGGCTCAGCAAAGCTCTGTGGGGTTCCGTGGGGCTCAGCAGAGCTCTTTGGGGCTCTGTGGGTCTCAGCAGCTCGTTTGGCGGCTGCCGGGCTGCGGAGCAGCACCATGCCAGCACGTGGGTCACCAGCACCGCATGGTGTTCGTGTCCAGCTCGTGGTCTTCAAAGCACTTAGAGAACAGGAATAACTCATTAAGATTAGCGAGATGAAAGGAACCAGATCACACACCTTTCTCACCTCGCTCCATCCCAAACTACGCCACGAGCCCATGGCTCCCCAAGGGGCCACAAATATTCCCCGGGAATTTCTGCTTGGGAAGGCGATACCCTGGCTTGTGCCACACGGGACGTGCTTGGCCAGAGCAGGTGATGGTGAAATGACCTGAAAAGCCCAAAATATTCCTACCAAGCCTAATCGCCTCCAAGTTCAGTGAGAAGGTCGCTCATCCCGGCAGGGTGGAATCCAAGGGGCCGCATAGCACGTAGGCCAGGGTGCCACGGCCACGCGTGGGCTGCCACGCTCCGGTGACATGAGCTAAAATGTGCCGGGAGATGCTGGCAGGGCCGCCAGGAAGGAGCGGGCGGCAGGGAAGGAGGGAGGGCGACACGGGAGTGGAGCACGCCGGGAGCCACAGCGGCAGCGGTGGGACGCGCTTGGCTGGGAGCTGCCAGCGGCGTCTCCCGGCTGCTTTCAGGTGTTCCCTTGCCCCCCACCCCGTAGCACCCTCCGAAGCCCCCAAACCTCCTGCCCTGCCCCTTTGCTCGCCCAGCACCCCACTGCATCGCCAGCCCGGGGTGCGTGACCCATGTTGGGGAGGCTGGGTGCCAACCCCCCACCTTAGCCAGGGGGGTTTCCAAGAGGAAATCCAAGGGGGCTGGTGGGAGCCGGTTCCTGGAGCGCTGGGGTGGGGGGTGTTGTGTTCCCCGCCTTGGTGGTCCCCGCCGAGCACCGTGCTACTATCCCCTGCCCAGCGGCTACTCACAAGGTCAGGGAGGAGACACCTCCTCTCCCACAGCCCCCCAGGCCCCATCCCGTCCTCCTGGGGGGCAGGGGATGGACGCAAGCCAGCCAGGCAGAGGGCACAGCATCCTGCGTGCTGCCCCCCACCCCCAGCACAGGCTGGGTCAGGACCTGCTGCACCATCTGTCTGGTGCAGGGAGCTTGGACACGGTGTGGACTCTGGAGCATAATGATGACTATTCAGCTACTGGGCTAAAAGGAAACAGACTGGTTTTCTTTTGAATGGGTTTCTTCCAAAAAGCAGAATGAGTTTCTTCAGGGGGATGGGGGGGATTTGGGGGTGTAGCAGGTTCGCGGCACTGTCCCACTCCCACCCCCATCTGGATCTGAAGCCGCAGATGCCTGGGATGGCGGCACAGCTGTGCCCACAGCTCCCGCTTCCCGCGTTTCCCACCCCATCCCCAACCGGAGCCAAAGCAGCAAACAGGACTGAACTGGGAGCACGGGGAGAGCCCTGGGGCGCACCCTGACACCCTGATCAGCCTGACACCGTCCGGCACCGCACACCGTCCAGCCGCCTCCGCTCGCAGCCCGTTCTCCTGGCACCATCTAGCGAGGCTGCGGGGACAGGCACGCTGCCACCAGCGCCCACAGGCGTGGGCCCACGTGCTGCCACCGGCTCGGGTGACAGGCCCAGGGACGGACGGTGGGGCAGTGGTGGGGCAGGGAGCACTGCATGGGTCCCACTGCTGGCACCCCCCACCCGGGGGGAGCCCACCCCGGTAGATGCTGTGCCAGCAGTGGCAGGCGGTGACAGCCCTGTCCCCACGGGCTGGAGCCAGGCCCAGGGAAAGGCTGTTGGGGACAGGCTGGTGACAACTGGGGGGGTGTTTGAGGACGGGGAGCCCCCCCCAGCACAGCCTCCGAGTGAAGCGGGGCAGGACGGGGGGGTCTCTGGGGACAAGCCACAAGTGTCCGCCCTGCGCTGTGCCCCCGTGCAGGGAGGGGTGGTCCCCGCGGCCACCACGCAGGACCTCGGGCAGGACCTGCCCTCTCCCCTCCCCGGCTGAGAACGCCAAACTCGTGCCACGTGTGGCCCAGCACAGGCTGGGTGCAGACGCTGGGCTCCGAGGCCAGGTCAGGCTGTGAGGTGGGAGCCCCGGGGATGCTCCGCGCCCCTCTGCAGCCAGCAGCACCCACATCTGAGACCCCTCTACCATCCCCCGGCCCCCCAGTTCCCCCCCACCACCTCCCAGCGTGTTCCCAGCCAGTGCTGCGCTCGTGGGCAGCGACTCACGGGAAAACGAGGTGCCAAAAAACGTGATTTATACCAAAACAAATCCTACGGCTTCCTGCCCGCTGGGACGAAGGACAGACGGACAGCCTGCCTGCCCTGGCACGCGCACAGAGCCCAGCCAATAGCCCTGCCTGGCCATCAGCCTGGCACCACCCATCCCCCTGGAACCTCGTGGCAGGCAGTCAGGGCTCGTGGGAGGATCCCGGCCACGACGGGGTGGGAGCTTTGCCCCGGGGCTGGCAGTGTGGGACGGGAGCCGGCAGTGGCTCGGTGCCACAGAAGAGCAGTTGGGCACAACACATGCCAGCGTTCACACTTCGCGTCCCTGCTGGCTGCCCAGCTCATCCCGGCACGGGCACATCCGCCTTGGCTGCTGCTCCACAGCACCGATGGCACAGGAGCTTTCGGGGAGGGGGGAGGCGAGCGCCGGTGCCACTGCCAAGAGGGCCAGGCCTTGGGGAGCATCGTGGTCCTCCTCAGGGACCCCCCGGCCACCCTGTCCCCCTGACCCTCAGCCAGCCCCTGCCCCAGGAGTTGGCAGCAGGTTCCCGGGAGCAGAGCCTGTCTGGGGCTGCGTTTGGGTGAGCAGGAGCGGGCAGCATGGTGCCAGGGTGCCGTGGGTTCGCACACCGCTGCCGACAGTCCCGCTCCCGCAGGCACACTGGCACCACATGGCATGGCATAGCACGGCACAGCACCGGGCCGTGGCCTCCTCTGGCCAGGACAGCATGCACCTGCTCCAAGGGAAACTTCGGCACGGCCAAGGCGGGCAGCTCTCATGCCCACCAACATCCCCCAACCCAGCGCAGCCCAGTTCAGTGCCATGCTCCCATGCCCGTCATGGCCTCGCAGCACGTCCCCTCCAGCAGCGTACCGCCTGGCTGGGCACCGCGGCACTGACCTGTGCAGGTGCAGGGGCTGCAGCTCCTCTTTTTGGAAGCAGATGAAGCAGAAGGAATCCATCGCTCCGCTCCGGTGGCTGCCGTGCCCGGGCAAGGGAGACCACAGGCCAGGCGGCGCTGGAGGGGTGTTGGCATCTTCTTCACCCTTGCCAGTGCCGCCGGCAGCCGGAGGCTCACGCTCGCCCGCCTGGTGCCATGGTGTCGGGGAGCCCTTCACACAGCCGGGCAGAGTGCCGGGGCCGGCTGCTCACTGTGCGCGGAGGCAGCACCAGGCTGTGCCATGTCCCGCGTCACCCTCGCTCCAGGGCCGGCAATGCCCAGCGCCACCATGGCACCCATCACGCAGCCCAGCCGGAGGTAGCACCAGTCCTCAGGGTGTGTGGGCAGGGACCTGGGCTGGCATCGCCCAAGCTGAGGGATCCAGCAGAGCAGGATGAGGCCCCGGCCGAGCCCTGTGATGCTTCAGAGGCCGCGGGAAGCACTGCCCCTCTCCGATGCCCAGTGCTGGACGGTGGCTGGCGCAGAGGACGGTGCCCACGGCACTGCTGGGGAAAGTATCCCCTGCATAGAGGATGCAGCAGGTGGGGTCCGGCAGGGTCTGGAAGGATCCAGCAGGGTCTGGCAGGGTCTGGCAGACGGGTGCCCGGGCCAGGAGCTCCGCACGCTCGTGGAGGAAAGTTGTGCCGTGGGCGAGCTGCGGCTCCGCGGGGCTGTCTCACCGGTGGAGCAGCCGCTCGCTCTGACAGCTAAACCAGCGTGGAGTATTAATAGCTCCGATCCGTGCGGAGAGGCTGGAAGTTAACTCCTCGCCTGCCGCCACCGGCCCTGCCCACGCTCCAGCCGCCTCTCCAGGCTCCGGGCTGCTGCCTCAGGGCTCGCCAGCGCCGCAGCTGAGACCTGGCAAACTCAGCCCGCCTGGGCGTGCCAAGTGTCACCAAGACAGCCCTGCTCTGTGCCCTTCACTGGGCTCTGCCCCAGCCAGGCCTTGGCATGAGGCACATGGCACAACCAGGGTGCCATGGGTGCCATGCAGATGGTGGAGAAGGTGACCTGGGAGCCATTCCTGGGGGGCTGCTCCTGTTACCCAACAATAGAAAGTTCAATTTCCTTTTCAGGTGTCACTCCCCCTTGCATAGCCGGGCACAGCGGGGCATGGCAGAGCACAGTGCGCCATTCCTGCCCAGGCACGGCAGGAGCATCATGGTGCCTTGTGAGGAGTGGCCCAGCCCACAACCCGTGTCCCTGCTCCACGATGGGTGTCCCTGCCCCACGAATGGTATCTTTGCCCCACGACGGGCATCCATGCCCCACGAGGGATGGCTCTGTGTCAGTGGTGTGAGCCTGGGCAGCCATGCCAGTGATGCCCAGCCACTCCCAGGGGACAAGCTGGGCCATTTCAGGGGCAGCGTGCTGGGTTGGGAGCCCTGTTGCCCACGTGGCCATATGTCCTTGCCGAGTGGCTCTGGAGTCTTGCCGTTCCCCATCTGCTGGAACCAGGGAGCAGCGTGGGTGCCCACATTGCTGAGACCAAGAGCTGTGCCCATCCCCGTCCCCAACCTGTCCTCGATGCCCTGGGACAAAAGTGAAGGCCATGTCCTTGGGAGGTGGCAGCGGGAGGACACGGAGAGGCTTCCCTGGCCCGGCCACGGGCTTCGTCATCTCTTGCCGTGAATTATTCAGCACACGGCTCGGCTGGCAGCGCATCTGCCCCGGCCACACCCCCTCTAATGGCCAAAATCAATGGCTTTTTAATTCCCCAGGGCCGGAACGCCGCCGGCCGCGCTGCTCGCAGGTCCCATCCTCGCTGCACAGAGAGGGGGACCCAACCTGGAGGGTGCTCTATCCCAAACTCATTTCCATCGCCTTCTGCCATGCATCCATGGGTGCTGGGCAGGGGCATGGGGCAAAGCGGGCGGGTGGTCAGGGTGCCCACCTCCATCCCGGAGGCGATGGAGCAGGCAGGGTTGCAGGCAGCATCGCCCACAGGCTGGCTGTGCTGTGGGCGCTGGGCTGGCTGGCTGGGCTGATGGGTGTGTGGGTGCCACCTTGTCACTCCCTGCCAACACAGAGAGCTGGCAGGGATGGCTGTGCAGGACCACGGGGCTGCACAGTGTTTTTGCAGGGATGCTGTTGCCGTGTCAGTCCTTGGGAGCTGGGACAAGCATGAGCAGCCTGCAGGGTGCAGGCAGGTACCCCCGCCACAGCCAGACTCCCCCAGGCCCCCTGGGTACGGCGCCAGGGCTCTGGCACCCACCCAGGCTCCCACTCACCAGGAATGCACTGCAAGGAGCAACAAAAAATGTTAAAATTTAATGCCTCGGCTAATGGGCCGAGCAGAGAGGAGCAGAAACCCAGAGAAAAAGAGCCGCTCTCCCATGGAAGGGGAGAGACGAGCATGCCCAGCCCCAGGGAGCCCCTAATGGCTTCTGGCTTTGTAGCCCCCTCCACCCCACTTCCTGGAAGAAGGGGAGACCTCACTGGTCCACGGTGGCTCCTGGCTGATGGGACCCCGCAGCCCCCGTGCCGCACCCAACTCCATAAAAACCCATCAGCTGTCTCCTGGCGCCTGCCGAGGCGCGGGACCAAGCAGGCAGGCACGGATCCATGTGACTTCTGGTGGATGCCCTACAGAAGTTCACAGTGGGTGACGGACCCCTCAGGGTGGCATCTTGCCCATGGGAGCCCAGCTCCACCGTCCTCCTCCGCCACCACCTGCACCTCTGCCAGTCCCCTGCCAAAAACCTGGGAGGCTGAGAACAGGGAGAGGGGCAGAATGGTGGGTCGGCACAGCTTCTCGCATTGCCTGGGTGGGTTTTTGGGGTCTAGGGAGATGGCAGGGGCAGACTCCGAACTTTGGGTAGGTTTAAAAACAGCGACAGCCCAAAACTAGTCCTTTCTCTTTTGTTTATAACACAAGTGGAGCCTCTTACTGGAGAGAGCGAGCTGCCTTGGCTGCCTGCTGCCCCTCTCCCACTGGGTCTGAGGCTGTTGGAAGGGCGATTTGGACACCGGGATGAGTTTCCAGCCCTCCCTTTCAAAGGCACACACAATGCCGGACCTGCAAGACCTGTCCAAAGCATGGTCTTGCCTGCACTCCCCCCATGCCTGCTTATCTGGGGACCTCCTGTCCTGTCTCAATCCCCCTGACCACATGGACTTCTTTTGTCCCAGCCTAAAGCAGCTGCCCTTCAGCGGGAACTGGGAAGCCATTCCCAGCGATATAACCAGTGTGTTGAAACCACAGCACCCGACAACCCAAACAGTCCCAGATGAATCCCAACAGGGTGCGGAGCAGAGCCAGAGCAGAGGCAGGAGGATCTGGCCAGGAGTTGCGGTGGCCACAGAAGACCCTTGCCCACCACAGCCGCCCTGGCTGGGATGGATGATCCCGACCAGGCTGCCCAGCACAGGGATGCGGGATGGTGCGGGATGACAGCCCCGGCTGATCGCCCTGCTTCCCTGGGATGCCGGGCTATGGGTACCCGCGCCTGGCGCCGAGTGACAGCTGGTGGAGGAGGAAGGACAGCCGTGGAGGAAGGACAGCCATGGTGGGGAGAGGCATCTCGGGAGCACGCCTTCCCTGGAGCAGCGGGCTGCGATGGCATTTTTCAATTAATTATGCACATCTGTACTTTCCACAGGTATTTGTACTCACGGCCTTTCCCTGCTGTATTTTTTATGGCTTGCTAAACAAGCAAACTGATTGCCAAGCCACCTGTGAGACCCAGGGAGTGGTTGGGGTTTGCTGCACAAAACTTTTTTTATTGCACTTATAAAATGCAGTTTAACCCTTTTCATCAAATTACTTTATATTAGGCGGCGGGGCAGTCAGAGGCTCGTTTATACATCACGTTCAGAACGAGTTATTGCTCAATTTGTGGTGGGAACAATAAAAGGAGGTGGAAGGGAAGCGTTGCCAGATGCTGGGTTGGCGTTAGGCTCCGACTCACCCTGAAGGCAAAACCCAAAACTCTGCAAAACTGGAATAAAGCAAATAAATGTGGTGAATATTTGAATGTGTGATTGAAGGGGTTGGAATCAAGGCTAGAGCTTTGCAGGAGGCTTTGAGAAGAGGGCTTCAAATCATGTCCCAGTCCGTCTCTGTGCGTGTTTACGATAAAAATTGAGGGATAAACCACGCAGTAACGAAGGATTTTCCCGAATTTTGTCTCCCAATACGGCCATTCAGCTCCATGGTGCTTCCCTTCCTTCTGCTTTTGTAAAACATCAAGTTATGAAAAATAAAAATAAAAAAGGCTGATGGCTTCTCCCACCTTGGGGCTGATTCAGGCACAGCGTGAGCCTCACTGCCTCCCTCTTTAGGGACCAGACGGAGGAGCCCCGAATCACAACCGAAGGGCTGCAGGCAGTCGGCGGGGGAGGTGACCACTTATTTTCTTGAAGAAACGGCCCTTCCAGCAACGGGCAGAGCCCCAGAAATGGGACAACGGAGGCCCAGGTTCCGGCACTGTGGCGTTCCCGGGACACCTCCTCATGCTCCAGCAATGCCAGTAGCAGCCGCGGTTTTCTCCTGGATCAACACCACCATGAGGCGGGTGCAAGACCCCTTATTTCCAGCGCGAGGCACAGGACATCTTCCTTCACGTCGGGGCAGATGTTTCTAAAGCAGAGACGAAGGCTCGCAGAGCTCAGAGCACACTGTCAGGCTCAAATCCCGTGCTAAAAGATGTCCCATCCCCTTGGGTTTTGTGGGAGAAATAGGAATAGAGGAGAAAAGCTCC
The DNA here is from genome assembly GCF_009769465.1 of Tauraco erythrolophus. NCBI lineage: Eukaryota > Metazoa > Chordata > Aves > Musophagiformes > Musophagidae > Tauraco > Tauraco erythrolophus. The sequence goes on along the minus strand of NC_141481.1, from coordinate 17,664,929 downwards.
CCGTAAGGATCCAGCAGTTTGGCGGAAGGTCTTGGGGCACGTGTCAACAAACAACCCCATTGGAATAACAAATGGTGATAAGAAGATTATCCTTTTTCACGGTCACCACGGTAACGTGCCCTCTGCCAGCGCAGCTGCGATATCTTGATGGAACCATCGCTGAGGTGGTATCTCAAGGCAGTTCCAGCCTCTGTTAAACACATTGGTGGGCACAGCACGTAGCTCGGCTCAGCTTGGTGTTTTGGAGCTGTTGGAGGGGTTTCGGAGATGTCGGGGAGGTTTTGGAAATGTTGGAGAGGTTTTGGAGGTGTTAGAGGGGGTCTGAAGGTCTTGGAAAGGTTTTGGAGGTGTCAGAGGAGTTTTGGAGGCATTGGAGGGAGTCTGGAGGTGTTGGAGAGGTTTTGGAGGTGTTGGAGGGAGTCTGGAGGTCTTGGAGAGGTTTTGGAGGTGTTGGGCGGGTTTGGAGGTTTTGGAGAGGGTTTAGAGGTGTCAGAGGAGTTTTGGAGGTGTTGGAGGGGGTTTGGAGGTGTTGGAGAGGTTTTGGAGGTGTTGGAGGGGATTTAGAGGAGTTGGAGAGGTTTTAGAGGTGTTGGAGGGGGTTCGGAGAAGTTGGAGAGGTTTTGGAGGTGTCAGAGGGGTTCGGAGGTGTTGGAAGGGGTTCAGAGACGTTAAACAGGTAGGTTTTGGAGACAGTGCTCTGCCTGGGGGTACATACAGTAATTCATCAGCACGTGGCAGCAAACGGACATGATCTCCTGCGCGGCTGGGCAGCGCCTGCCCGCTGCAAGCTGCACATCTCCTTCTCAGCAAGTTTCTCTCAGCCTGCGTGGCCCAGGAGCAGCATTTCCACCCAGGGGGAACGGCCGATCAGGGGGAGCGGGACGTGGGGTCTGCACTCTGCTGAAAGCGTGGAAGTGGAAGGAAATCTGCCACGGAAAAGCCATCGGACTGCTCAACCATAATCTTCTTGTTGAGCCTCGTGGTTAGTTACACCCCCAGGGAGGGTTTATTTTCCTCCCTCTCGTTTCGTTTAATCCTCTAATGTAACCGCAAGCGTTTGCAATGTCCCCATATGTATATCATCCCCTCTAAAGCCTGTTAAGCCACCGGTTCCAGTGACCTCTCGTAACGGCGAGTGCCACAGGGGACTTTGGGAACCGTGAGAAGTGTTTTCATCTGCATTAACTTCACTGCTTTGGGGCTCCGGTCGGTCCCGTCTCCTCGGTTTTGTCCGGCAGCCATTAGGGGCTGGATTTCCCTTTTTCGAATTCAGAAGCTCTCTGTTAACGTCATCTCCCCTGACCACGTCAGGCATTGGAAAACCAAGGGCCGCAAAGAGTGCCGGGTCGAGTTAAAACTTGGGGATGGGAACAGCTGCTTAGGAAGGGTTTCTACACTACGTGGCTTTGTTATCGCTGCTGACGAGGCCTCGCAGGGTTGGGGGTTCCCCCTTCGGTTCATTTTAATTATTTTTAACGCGGACACAAAGCCAATGAACACAGACAGTGTCCTCGCAGGTCTGTAACTCCCCCGGGAGGTCCGGAGGAGCCAGCACGGGTCCGCCTGAGGGTCGGGGCGAGGGGCGAGGCCCGGGCCTAGGCCCGGGCCCGCGGCTGCCCCGCCGCGTTGCCAGGCAACGCATGGTCGGCGGCTGGGCGCGCCCAAACCCCGCCTCCAGTGGGCGTGGCCAAGCGGAGCTCCGCCCCCACGGCCGTCTCCCCCCTCGGGCGGGCGCGCACTGCGCCCCGACCGCCGCTTCCTGCCGGGAAGGAAGGGCTTTCTGCGCATGCGCACCTCCCGGGCGCGCCCCGCCCCTTCCCTTCCCTCCCCGCCAAGCGAGGCGCCGCGCCCTTCTCAAAGATGGCGGCCGTGCGGCGCGCCGCGGCGAAAGGCGCATGCGCAGCCGCCGCCGCCTCGGCCGCGATTGGCCGCGGGGGCGCGGCGACCGCTTCCGGCGGGAGAGCGGGGCGGGGCCGGCGCAGCCGCCTCCCCGGTGCGCGGCAGGATGCGCCTGGCGTAGTCACCGGCCGCGCCGACAGTCGCCGCGCCGGGCCGCGCTCTCCGCCCGTCCCTTCTCTTCCACCAGCCCGGCCCGTGCGGGCCTGCCCTCCGGCGGCCTTTCCCAGCGCCCTGGGGCTCCCCGTCCTCGGCGGCCGTGGGAGGCCCGGGGGCTGGGAAGCGGCGGCAGCGGCGGCTCTCCGAGCGGGGGGCCGCCTGCGGTGCCTGGGGCTTTGCGGCCGGCGGGGGCTCGCCGGTGCATGGGCGGGGAGGCCCCACCGCCGCCAGCCGCCGGCCATGACATGAGCGGAGCGCGGCGCCCTGCTTAGAGCCGCCCCGCGGGAGCCCCGGCAGCCATGGTGAGTGCGGGCGGGGAGCGGGGCCGGCCCGCCGCCGCCGAGCTCCCCGGGGCGGAGTGGGGGGCGGGGGGGGCTCCACTGCGCTCCGGCGGGGCCTGCGGCCTGTCCGGGGCCCGCCGGCCCTCGGGGCCTGCCCCGGGGAGCTGCCCGGGCAGCGTCCCGCCCGGGGGCTGCGGGCCCTGCGGATGGTGAGGGCGACCTTCGCCCCCAGAGCCGCCGTGGTAACAAATTTTAAAAAGCTGTGGAGGCAGAAATTCTTCCTGGGAGCGTCTGTGCTAGAGGGTGTTGGAAATCAGAGGTTTTCTCCAGTGCCAGCCGTGAACGTGCCCAGTTTGCCTCCAGTTTAGCCTCGGATAAGCTGCAGAAACGACCCGGATTCCCTCCTGTGCAGAGCATTATTGAGTTCTCCCGTAGATACCTTCTAGCAGCAGCAGTCGTAGCTGTGTGCCGTCCTACGGAGAGACACAGGGCTGAGGTGTGGCGTGCTCTGGTTTGCACCATCTTTTTTTCTCTTGATAAGAAGCAAGAAGGGACATCTTTAATCCCTTGGGTGCATGCAGAGTCGGGCTTGCAGGGCTGGTAGGTGGAAGTCTGCCTTCAGGGGATCAGGATGTTGCTCACCGTCGCCTTACGGAGCGTTAGCAGTCCGTGTGCTCAGTAACAACTGCTGTTCTTTATCTTTCTCTCGTTCTACCTGCAGGGAAACCTTATATCCCCAAATTTATTGAGTTGACAAAGGGAAGCCACGAACGTGTACTGTGCAGTTGATCAGTAAGTAGCGAGATGTGTGTGGCAGCCCTGGATCTGCTCATGGAAAACTGCCTCCAGTCCTGTCTCACCCAGAGAGTCCCACGGGGCGAAGGCAGTAGTTACTGATCTGGTTTCCAACCACTTTCTAGCTTAAACTGCCTTAGATAACGTAGGCTCAGGTCTCACACCCCTTTTCTTCGGGAAGCTGAGATCTTGGTTTGCAGTTGTGGATTTCTTCACCCAAGAGCTGAAATAATAACATCTGCACGTTGTTTGCTGTGTTCCTGGTGCTATGTATTGCTAGTTTATTGAAACCTTGCTCTCTGCAGTGCGTTTAACTTGAATTTAGTTAGTCCCTTGGAGAGGCTTTGCTACTCCATACGGTGTCTGCTGGGGTGGGATGCGATCTTCTCGATAAATACAGGTAGCAGCCTGCTACTACTGGGTCTGCATGCACTTCAGTCAGGCGGAGGGAAGTACCTGCCTGCTCAGGATGGGCTCCTGACTTGTCTGCCAAATGTCATGGATCTTTGTGAATTCAGCTTCAGCCAAAGCTAGAGCAGCGGGTGTTACTCTTGATGTGGATTCTTTTTGGTGAATGCCTCTGATTCGCGAAGATGAATAAATGCTGTGGTTGAGTTCGGAGAATTTGGTAGACCAGTCGTGTGTAACAAACTGTATCTCTGCATGTGGGAAGAGGTTACAGAGTTTTGTGCTTCAGGGTGTGCGCTAATAATTGCAGGTGGCAAAAGGACCTCTTAATCCTTTCCTTGCCTTCACACAGATGCACGTTTGGCCTGCTGAATTGCACCTTGTTTTCTTTTTCTCTTGGAACATCCAATATTTCATTCAACTACAAGCCGAGCCCCGGCTTTGGAAGTTGAGAAGCAGTCATCGGGCTGTACTGCAGAATTTACTGTTGTAACTCTTCATGTGACTACTGTGCAAGATTTTCCTTATGTTCTGGTTTCCTTGGAGCTTACAGATGGGCATGTTCTGCTGCTGGTGTACCCTCCTTCCCGGAAACAGTTGGAAAAGTGTGAAGATGAGATGCTGTAAGGCATGCTGGGGACAAATAAACCATAATTAACTCCGCTGTCAAACATACAGGCCTGTAGAAGCAGATTTTATGAGTTGGATTGGGTGGATCCTCAAGGGTGTAAGCAGTAGGAGCAGTAATGAGTTGGAGCTTGATTAGCTGGGGAGGAATGATGAGAACAACGTACTGTAAAGTCAGAAAGAGGAGGGGAAACCAGCGATGCGCAACGCGTTCAGAAACTGTACACACGTCGTGGAACAGGTGCCAGTTCAGAGTGCTTAGATGGCACTGATGGCTCAGAAATCTTACGCCATCATTAAAAAGCTGTTTGATTTCACAGGAACCTTGAATCATTTGCTTTCCGAGGTATTTGCGAGGAACAGCCCGGCTGTGTTAAGGTTTCTGGTCGCCGTACCATGTGTGGTGGTTGTTACGTGCTTGTGGCGCAGCAGACTATTAATGCACGTTGCCTGTCTGCTAAATAGTTCTTGTACAGCACCCAGGTTGTGGCTTTCTGTGAAAAAGATGCGTCAGTGTTGATGATGTCGTGATGTCTTTGTAGAGAAAAGAGAGTATTGTGAAATACAGGCTTCTCAAACGGATTTTTGCGGAGTCGAGTTAACCTCTAAGCACAGAGTAACTAGCTCCAATTTATGCACTCAGGTGGCACTCTTCAAGCTTTTCTTTAACAAAACAGAAAATATGAACATGGTTTCCTAGTCAACTTTTAGGATTCTTTGAGATGATTTTAGTGAACAGCTTCAAAATACATACTGTTCGTGGAACCAGTCCTTGAATGTATTTGTGTTTTGCATCCAAATAAGCTGTGTGCTTGTCTCATCATTCATTCTTTCATCTTTTTTCTGCTTCCGCTAGCAAAGATGAACCACCTTTGAAGCCATCAGAGCTCGGTTATGATCTCCTCAGCCATATCAGTCACCTGGTGAGGTCATTTGTAGCTCCCATGTGAGGTTGGAAGTTGGGTGATTACCTCCTAGTGAATGTATTTGTCAGTTATCTGGGATTTGTATCCTACCAGCAACTAGAACAGCAGCTTAGGGAAAGGGACTTCTTCCAGGAAATGCTATTGTCTTAGCTATCAGATTTAAAGATGAAGCCAACCTTTCAGCCAGAGAATTCCAAACAGGCTTCTCAAACGCTTTGGCTTTAGTTGTGAAACAAGTCACGCTTCTTTCAGGTTATCGCGAGGCCTCGTAAACACGTAGCCAAGTGGGAAGCAGGCAACAGAAGCAGCAGCAGCACATCTAAAGAAGCTTGTGTCCCTGTTCTACACGAAGCAAATGTAGCTTGCAAAAATGGAAGTAGGCAGTGGGTGTGTGTAGCTTGAATCTTTCTAAGTTTTCCAGAGCAGCATCCTAGCTTTCATTTTATAGCCCCTATTATCAACCTTCCAATTCCTTTCAGCAGTAAGTGCTGTCATTTTGTTATGCTTAAAGCTTCCTTTGGAGAACTGACGATGGTTTAAGCCTTCCATTCGCTGAGGAATAAAGTACGTCTGGATTGCAACATCTCCAGCCAGGTATTGCTGGTGAGCCAGAGGTTATTCTGGCGCTCTTGGTTACCAGGGAGCTTGCTGCTGAATTACCAAAATAGTTCACGTTTATTGTGTGTGTCAGGTGGCCCTGGGGCTAGATCAGCTCTGTGGGCTGTGAACTATATCCTGTGTTTGTGGGCCTGCTCCCGATGTCCGCTGTGCGGGGTGGCTGAGGACATCGTTGCGGCAGGAGGCAGCAGCAGCTTCTTGCTTTTGCAAAAACCCTCTGCCCGGCTGCCCCGTCGCTCCAGAGACGCTTAAATCATGTTTGGGCTGCTGCTGCCTGGTCCTGAAGCAGGTGAGCTATGGAAATGTCTTGCCGTAACGAGAGACGGAGATGGTGAAGCCGAGCGTGGCGCTGCAGGCAGGAAGCACTCGTGCACGACGAGGTGGCCTCTGCTTCATCACGGGAGGTTTTTGAGATCAGGAGGGAGCTGGAGTGTGTCATCCCTTCCCCCTGGCAGCGCCCGCTCCGACGCTGCTGCCAGTGTGCAGCACCAAAACTAGAGCGCTGTGGTTTGGTAGTCTGAAGTTCTGTCAGCTTTCTGTATCTCCCCTTGAAGTACGTAGTTCAAAAATAAAAGTAAACCCTTTTTAAAACCATCCTGACTCGCTCTACTGAGTAGAGAAACAAGAGAATAGGAACTTTGAAGTTCTAGCCTCGGCTCCAACATCTGGCTTCCTTTTTTGGCCTTCAGGTAACTTTCTGTGCCTCTTTCTTATCCCTGCTTTATTAAATCATTAAGCAGGAGCTGAGACTTAATGCTGGTGAACCGTTTCACCTATTTATTAGTTCTACAGCAAAGCCCATGTGGCTGCGGAGCGTGGTGCCGCGGTGGCCGCGGGTGAAGGCTGGACCTGCATGTCCCTTTTGGCAGGATTAGGAGAAAGGGGAATCAGAACCGAGTCAGTAGCAGGAAAGCTGGTCTCAAGCATGATTAAGGATGCTTCCCCAAGAGTAAAAGCTTTTTCTCTGAAGCAAATAGCTAGTTTGGCAGAACGGTTATCCATAATATTTTTTGGGATCTATGATAACTACAGCACATACTGTATTTCAAAGACCTGGGTAGTTAAATATAGACTGTGCTTTCTCCAGCCAGACTAAAAGGTATTAAACCAAAATTGTTGAGCCTCGAGGTCCACTAAACTAACATAGAATCACAGAAGGGTTTGGGTTGGAAGGGACCTTCAAGACCATCTAGTTCCAACCCCCCTGCCGTGGGCAGGGACACCTTCCACTGCACCAGGTTGCTCAAAGCCTCATCCAGCCTGGCCTTGAACACTTCCAGGGATGGGGCAGCCACAACTTCTTTGGGCAACCTGGTCCAGTGCCTCACCACCCTCATTCTAAAAAATTTCTTTCTTAGATCTAATGGAAATCTCCCATCTTTCAGTTTAAAGCCATTGCCCCTTGTCCAAAGCCCCTCTCCAGCTTTCTTGTAGCCCCTTTAGGCACTGGAAGGCTGCTGGAAGGTCTCCCTGGAGCCTTCTCTTCTCCAGGCTGAACAGCCCCAACTCTCTCAGCCTGTCTTCCTCTAGATGGTCGTGGCAATCCACTGGTAGATGAGTGTTGGTGGTTGCGAGTGTTTTTGTAGAAAAGCATTAAAGCCTGGTGTGTACTACTAAGCTCCTGCAGCGGGGCTCAGCGCTGCAAGGGGATCGTGCAGCGTGTGGATACCTAAAAGCTCCGAGGAATGGATGTTCTGTTTGGTTGTTTTAATTCATGGTATTAGGTGTTGCTGTTCAGATCAAGAAGGAGCTGCTATTGTATTTCTTCTTATTATATTTCTTAACAGGTGTTATGGAGCTTTTACGTGTATAGGCTGATATCTGTCTGGTAGAATAATGTGTCCTAAAATCCTTCCAAATCATCATCCTTTATCAGTCAGTGGATATTTCCTGTTAGTAACAACATTTGTGTTTGGGCCACTGCTGTCTTGGCCTTCTCTGCATCCCAGGTGTTAACATGACAATCTTCTGCTTCTGGAGGAAACAAATATAAGGTGTTTGCCAGCTTTGTTTTATCCAAATAAACCACTGAGAATACCATTGATAGAGGTGGAGCGTGTGCCTGTTCTCTCCTGAAGGTCTGGTTGTTCCAACAAAAGCGTAGATGTTAACAGTTTGGTAAAGGACAATCAATCAGCTTTTTGCCCCTGCTAATTATGATGTTCAAGAAGTTGTTTGCTCATCCAGGCAGCCCCTGGGCTTTATGTCTGTGGTCAGAACTGGAGTGGGTCCTCTGGAAGGTCAGGAATGGTGCAGTTTCTCCAAGCCTGGGCTTAGGAGCGCCTGCGGTTTATGAAGGATGTTGCTGCAGTGAAGCAGCTTTTTTCCAGTCTTACCCCCCACCTTCCTATGTTTTATTCCTTTCTTTATCCATGTTTCTGTTTACAGTCAGGATAGGAAGCTTTCGCTGCACCTGAAGTGTTTCAGACTCTTTTAGCAACATCACAAACCCCTTATTTTTTTTTCCCCTGATCCCTCTCCTGTGGGGAATCATGTTGAGAATTACATTTTATTTTTTTTTACCATTTCCCAGCACTTTACATTCATGCCGTGAATTCTCCTTTATTTTGCTTCAGCATCTCCAAGTTTGTGGCTGGGTCTGCAAGTCTTTGTGTGTCTTTAGCAGTTTCATTTAACGTTTTATTACAGCTTTAATTGCAACATGAATTTCTTCCCGAGAGGGATTGTCGTGATTCCTTTTTGTCCGTCCTTTTGAGGAAGGAGCGTACTTTTGTATACTGGGTTGTCAGGACGCCACAGTCAGCATTGGATGCAGGGGATGCAGCCTTCTAGAGGAAAGGGTTTGGTATTTTTTCCTTACGAGAGAGAATTTTGTCTGAAAAATCAGCATTGTGCTTGGCTGATTCTCTCCTGCTCCAATGGGTAAATACAGAACAGATTTCTTCTGTGTTGCAATACTAGTCCTTTTCCTTGGGATTGGAGGCAGGTTCTTCCACTGAAGCTTGTCCAAATGGTTGTTTTCCTGGGATAGTATCTGGTGTTGAAGAGCAGTTTATTTAAAATCAAGATCTGGAAGACATACAGTAGAGAGAGCTGCTCTGTAGTGGTTAGATTTGTGTCACTCCCCTCCACACCATTGCCCAGTTCCTTTGATTATAGGAGGAGAAGGTTGAGTTTGCTACAATTCCTTGGCTTTCTTTTTTTGCAAATGTGAAGAAAGGAAAAAAAAAAGAGAACAATGTGATGCGTAGCCTGTAATCTGTGATGTGCAAGCATGAGGTCGGTGCTCAGGAACAAGGCGCTTCCTGCTCCCATCTGTGTCTGAGGCTGAAGGCTGCACCAACTGCTTCTCTGATCCCACCAGCAACCCAGGAGACGCAGGTTTTGTGAGGGAGGATAGCCCTGCCTCGGTCCGTCGGAGCGCCCCGGTCCCCGGGAGGGTATCCCTGCGACCTTCCCCGGAGGCTGCGCGCGACGGTTCCCCCAGTGCTGCAGGAGATGCAAGGGTGAGAAGCAAGACTTGTGAAATACCCCAAAGTGCAGAAGCATTGCAGATAGCAACATCTTGTTTTTCTTTAAGTGGACTGGATGTTCCTCCTGCATGTGCTGTCCTTTGGAAACGTTTAAAATCAAAAAAAAGAAAAAGAAAAAGTCTTGCAGAGTTATTCCCATGGTAAGTGTTACAGTTTCATTGTACACTCTTAAATGCCCAGTGCGAGTTTTAATGCTCTTGCCAGGAATTAAACTTGGAATATCAGACTTTTTTCTTCTCTTCGACAGGGAGTCTTTGACAGGTCTTATAAAATACCATATTTTTGTGTAGTGTAGTCATACATAAACTCCTTGGAAATAGCATCTGGCTGGTGTAGTATATTGGGAAAGATATAATCCTTGTTCCAAATTTTCTGTACCATAAACCTTGCCTTGATGTCACTTTGTGTAGTCTGGTGTTCGGTGAGTTTTTCCCCAAGTTGATGGGCTTAATCCTGCCAGGCTGAAGCGGGTATCGAAAAACTCCCTGGAAAATAAGCAGCTGGGATGTGTCAGTGCAGTTAAAAATCTCAGCGAGGGTTTGCCTTTCTGCAGATGGAGCTGCCTCTGATTAAAAGCACCAGTTGGAGAAATATGCTGAATAATTGGTTTCTTCTTACATTCGCTTTCTTTTTTGCTTGTCCTAGTGCTTTCCATTTCCAGCTCTGCATATGTGCATACTTTCCAAGACCCTTTAAATTAGGATTGCAAACAACTGCAATTCTGAGTGTTTGTCCAGGTATTATTGCGAGTTGTCTGTAGGCTGAGATAAATAAGGACTTATTTGTGGCTTTGCAGACAGTGAAGTAATTGAAAAGTGTGTTTTAACATCTGTTAATGCATCTTGGACCCTCAGTGCTGATATGCAAGCATGCCAACTCCTATCACTTGCACATCTTTTTTCTAACCTCCTCTCTGGTCCAAGGAGCTGCTGCATTTGAAGGAGTGGTGAGGAGCTTTTTAGCATTTTTAAGTGTCAAATATCCATCTGTAAGAGCAAGAATAGTGTTCTTTGTAGGAAGACTTGAAGATAGGTGTGTGTTTTAAAACTGACTTGAACTAAAAAGGCCGTGATTTGTACCTTTTGTAAGTTCATTTTCACATACTGCTCGTCTGTTGATTGTTCTGGACTGTTTGAGTAAGGAGACAAAAGTGTTTTTCTTAACACCTCTTTATAAATCATTTTTATAAGGAGTTTTTTATTCTCTTCCCCCAGTGTACTTGTGTCCAAACCAGTATGGCCTTGGGATCTTTTTTCCCACCTGCCTTTTTGAAACTTGGGTTACTTCACCTAAAATGGCGGGGGAAGTGTTATCAGAACGAGCGAAGTTGCGTGTGTTTGGGCTAGCCCTGTGATCCTGTTTGTGCAAGCCTGGGTTTGCTTATGCAGGGAAAAGGGAAGTGATTTGTACCCTGTGACCGTGGTCCCGGAGCGCCTGCACGAGCACTGCCTTACTGGAAAGGATGGGATCTGTCTCCAAGGTGTCGCAGGCTCGTCTGAAGCGTGGCACATCCCGGGGAACCCGGCAAAGGAAGAGGGTGAGGCGAAAGGACGGGCCCAAACGCTGAGATCACTTTAGAGGTGCGAGTTTCTAGACTTCAGTGGAAGAATTTAGGTAAATTCTGTACTCTGAGAGAGAACCAGAGTCACCTCATGGTGTTTGAGTATCTAGAGAGTGGCACGTGCCCAGCTGGCCACCCTTGGCAGGTGACCAGCCTTGCTCCATCTGAAGAGTGTACTGAGACTTTGACTTGTTTTTTCTCATAATGCCCAAACCCAAAATTTGTTACGAGTTGTGGCTTAAAAAGTGGTGGACAGCAGCTAAGAACTGTTTAAACCAAGTGTCTACTGAGGAAAGTCTAATGACTGTGGCTGAATTGTCAAATTTAAGTCGTAAGCCCCAAAATTGACTCTAGTGCCACCTGTACCCACCCGGGACCCCCGTGCTGCGGCAATACGTGGTGGTGTGATGCAGAATCGCGACCTCGAGCAGTCTGCTTTGGGTGCTCCAGCACTTCTCATCTCTCTAGTGTTATTTTAGCAACTACTTGTTTAGGGAAATAATGTGTTGCTAAGTCTTTTCCAGCACCTAAACTGCAATAAATCAACCAGCACGTGACCAGCCCGCCTTCCCCGGCCGCCGAGGGCCCGTGAATTGCTCTCGTGCTTGTCCTCAGCAACAGCGTGGCTCGTAACGGCGCTGTGTCTAAATCTTACTTTGCTTATGTCAGCTTCCTCTGACTATTTTATTCCTTCGGTGGGTTTCTAAGACAATTTCTAGGTGTGGAATTTCGGTGCTCTGTGCTTGCTGTGTTTCCATGTAATGAGCATCTCGCGGCAAAGCAAACACGAAGTGTTTGGTGGAGGGCACGCTGGCTACGGGGCTTGATTATGTCAATTAAGAGTTAATGGGTTAGAAAGAATCACACTGGGACACTTGAGCCTGTTAGTCAAAGTTCAACCTTAAAACCTGAAGCCTGGTTAACTGAACCTGTACAAGATTGAAGAAATAAGATCCCTTGGGTATGGAGAAAGGTGCCTGGTTACTCGTGTAGCAGGTGGTGTTTACGGGTAAGGGGATCTCCGTATCCTGTTTGAAAAATCAGATTATCACTGCTGCCTCTCCAGAGCCTGTTCCATGCAGCAGCGTTCAGCCTGTCATCGTTTTTAGTCCTTAGCTGGTGTTTAACTAGAACACATGGATTCCTGAAGCGCTGTCTGGGCTTTCTAAAGTGATGAGTTGTGCAGGCAGAATGTCCTTGAGCAGCTCTGGTGCTGGACATCAGCTTCATCACAGCAGGGAGATGGAGAATAGCGTCGTGCCTTCGTTCCTGCACCAGGTGCCTTGAGGTAGAACAGTAAGTCATGACTCTTCCAGTAGATTTATTTTCTTCTTAATTGTGGTACAACAGAGAGGAGTTTGCAAAATCTACGTCTCGTTAGCGAGCTGCCAAAGTCGTGGCCCTTGAAACGAATGCACCAGATGACGGGGGTTGTATTCTGCAGCCAGGAGATCTCTTGAAATGGCACCGGGAGCCCGAACTGCTCTCAGAGCACAGAGTGAAGCACAGTCTAGTTTCGGTTCACTAAACCACAAAAACATCTCCGAAATGCAACAAGGAAACTGAGAATAAAGACTGAGCCGTGTCTTGATACCATCAGCAATGTACTGCTGGGGAGCACGTACGTCGCAGGGTCTGCGCGCTGTCTCCTAATTTAGGACCTCTACTGAGTTATACTGGTCAGGAGACCCTGGGAGTAAGTGTGAAACCCCAGACTTCTAAAATTGTTACTGGGATGTGATTAAATGTAGTAAGTGACACTGCCTGTGAGCTGCACAGCTCTTCCTCCCGGCAGCGTGCGTTCTTCCTTTCTAGAAGATGTGTTGGGTGTCTTAAAACTCTCCTTGAAACACTTCATAATTCCGCTTTTGTGGCTAAAAATACTGCTGTGCTTCAGTTCTTTCAGCTTCAGTTCTTTCAATAACTTCACTGCGCCGAGTGGCCCAGGGCTGTTCCAGGGGTTCACTGAGGTGGTGATAATATCTGTGCTTTACTTTACAGCTACAAAAGGGAGGGTTTTGTGACCCACACAAGCAGGCTTGAAATGACCCACCATCCTTCTGTGTAATTACTAATTTATGTGTTCATTATCGTATTATGCTGGGGCTTGGGCAGGGAGGGGCTCTGAAAGACACCCCAGTAATTCTTAAATGAGTAAATTACTACCTTAGTACATACGCGTGTGAAGTGTGTGTTGTTCAATTAGCCTCGACTGAGTTTCCCTAAAAATTATTTACAACGCTAAAAAAAAATTCTTAAATGGAAGGAAGAAAATTCAGCAGCTAAAGCGTAGTGGTTTGTACTGGTAGGTGTACACCTGTCCTATTAAGTAACTGCACAAAACTGGAAGCAGAAGGCTCAGTGGTGGAAGGGGATGGGGCAGTGTGATTTAGCAAAGGTGGTGTGACGATGAGCTTTTATACAAGCAGCTGCCGTTGTGGTGCATGCATGATTTTTCTCTTCTTTAACCCTGTGCACTGGTTTCTTGGTGGCATTAACAGTAATTCCAACTGGGAATGCTTCCAACAAGGGGGTTTCAATGTTGTGTGCTCTCCTGCAGTCCCTCATCTCCTGGAAGAGTTGCCGGTGAAGAGCACAAGCTGGTAGGTGTAGCTGATGCTCATTTTAGCAGAGCTGGGTAAAATGCGGTAAGATCCGAACCTCGATAACCAGGAGGTGGCTGAATTGTGCAGTGCTGATGGCAGGAGCCATGGTGGGTAGGAAGGGGGTGCAGAAGCAGGCTCAAAACATTAGGGAATCAGGGACGCGGTGGAAAAATGTCAATGTATGGTGTAGGGAGGCTTTATGGGCTGGTAGGTGATAGATACAGTGTGAAAAGTGCTTCAGGAGTGCAGGCATTGAAGGGAGGGATGGAACAAGAGTGGGTGTTGGAATTAAAACCACGATGGGGTACAGAGGGGTGGTGAATGACAGCTCCCTGATGGAGAGAGGTCCATGCTCTTTATTTAAAGAGCAGAGATGTTGAAGGGGGTTTCAGTCTGCTGTGATGGCTTCTGGGGTTCAGCAATGTTTTTCCTACCAGTCACTGAAAGTGATGTTTTTGATGTTCAGCTTTTGTGGTGTAAAATCATGTCAGAGGAAGGCTTTCCCAGTGCTGCCCAAGGATGGTTGGAGTCACCTTTGTAACTTTGCAGCTGCAATTAACACTTTACTAAAAAAAAAAAAAACAGAAAGCTTTGTAGAGGGATTACCTTTTATTATTTTGTCTTGGAGCGATATCCATTTCCAAACACATTAGAAAAAAAAAAAATCAGACATAACCCTCCTCTTGCAGTCGTCATCAGCCTGAGTCGCCGTGTTTAGAGCATCGTTTGTGTGATCGATACTCTACTGAGCCCTTAATAGCAAACATTAAAAGGTTAACAGCTTGTGGGTTTATGGCAAAGCATTAGAGAAAAGCTTTCCTCCAAATGAAACAATCGCTTTACAGAATGTAAAGTGGAGTAAAAAAGATAGGAAGTGAACTCTAAATGAAAACACTTCTGGAGAAAATTGAAATAGCTTCATAAAGCACTTTCATATCTTCCAGAATGATCAGGTACTTTTTTTTGGGGGGAGAGGTGTGTCTTTCATTATATGCGAACTAAAATTAGCATTATATTTTCTATTAGAGTACATATGCAGTGTCTAAATTGCAATCCAAAAATCATTGCCCTGTGATTCGCCAGCCTTGGATGAGTAACTCGTGCTACCTGAATGCTTTAGTCGTCGGCTACGGGCTAAATGAAAATTGTTATGGACTCTGGTTTAAGCAGCATAGTACAAAGATTTTGCTTCTCTGGAGCCTTATTGAGGTGCAGTGAACTGTAGTTTGAACAGCCTAAAATACAGTAAGTTGACAGCTATTAAGATTTTTTTTTTCCTTAATCAACAGAAATCAGGTAATGGCTCATACATCTTAAAATGTAGTTGGACGATAGCCCTGAAATCAGCCGGAATATCCAGGTTTTGTAGATCCTTCTTTTGGTACTTTGGTGGATGGAGAATGTCTTTGTGCAAGTGCTGGGCAGCAAATCTCACCATTTCTGTCAAAATAGGAAGCTGTAGTCTCAGCTGTGAATCTGTCAGTTTTTTGGTGGTATGGGAAGGGTGTTAAAGGTTGGAGTTCATGGATAAATGGTGTGAGTAAGCAGCTACACACCTCTAGTTTGATAACTGTTAGTGAAACACCTTGAGCAAACTTAATGAGGCAAAAATGGGAATGATAAGGACGCGGCTCTCTCCCCTCTCCCTGATCCATATCAAGTCATGGTCAGATCAGATGAGGCAATTCCAGGAACACCAGTCTCGGGGCAGACCTGGCGCTTGCCCGGTCCATGCGGTGTGGACCCAACGTAGCGTGGCAGCAGTTTACACCACCTGTTTTGGGGAAGATAAGCTGTGACACGTGTCTCTAGGATGCTGTCTTGGAAATGATTTCTAGGTCAAAGTATGGATGTCCTGCTGGGGCAATGGCTTTAAACTGACAGAGGGGAGATTTCCATTAGATCTAAGGAAGAAATTCTTCCCTCTGAGGGTGCTGAGGCACTGGCACAGGTTGCCCAGAGAAGCTGTGGCTGCCCCATCCCTGGAAGTGTTCAAGGCCAGGTTGGATGAGGCTTTGAGCAACCTGGTGTAGTGGAAGGTGTCCCTGCCCATGGCAGGGGGGTTGGAGCTAGATGATCTTTGAGGTCCCTTCCATCCCAAACCATTCCATGATACTGGAACACAGGAATCTGTAGCTGTCGCTGCAATAGTGTTTAGAGCACTCGCTTACTTTTATACATCACTAACTTGTTCACCTAACCAGGCTGTGGCTGAGGACATCATCTTTGGCTGGAGGATCTACTGAATCTGGCAGCCAAGATCTGCAGATCTGAGCTCAACCATAGCACTTGGGCAATCAGAAGCTGGTGTGGATGGTGACATTTCAAATCTTACCTTGACTTTTTAGTGAGCAGCAAAGTCTTTTGTGGTAGAAAAAGCTCACGTTGCCTGCTCTACAAACGGGATTCATAGAATCGAGGTGGTTTTTTTTCCTCAAATGGTTGACGTAAGAGAGCAAACAGCATTTCCTTGTGGTTTGATCCAGCCCAGAGTACCCTGGGAGGCACTGGGCAGTGAGAGGGGTCAGATTTTACAACTTGTGAAAGTGAGTGGGAAGTATTTCTGGTTTGATAGTTGAAAGTTTAGAAATGCCTCATGAAGGTGAGGCAAACTGCCAGCCCTTACCCAGAAAGCCTGTAGTAATTCTGCTAATGATGGTCCAGACTTCATGACTTTCCTTGAAAACCTTTAAAAATGAAATTTGGGTATGACCCAAAGGGCTGAATTTTGGACCAGACAGAAACTGAACTGAGTGTGCAGGACTGAAGCAGTCCTTAACGTGTCTGCGTTGCTGCTCAGTATCAGGATTCATCGGCATTTCTCTTCCCAGGCACTGGGGATACCTTCCTGTTCTTTTCTGCAACGCAGAGTGAGCACCGAGCCCTGGAAGAAAGCAAACTGCACGTTAACCTGAGCAATAATACCGAGGTGCAGCTGGAAATTCTACAGACAGGTAGAGCTGCAGGTCCTACAAACAGCTCTGCTTTTATTACTAGATAATCTAGTTTCTGGATGTAGGTACAGTAAATTTCCTCTGCAGCTCTCCAGCAGCATGTGTCCTCCTTATCTCGGTGACCTAGTTGTCGGAGCCTGTGCTTGAAAGGTGGGTGATGCCTGCTCCAGGAATACATGAGAAATGCTGAAAATGAGTTGGGAAACACAGAACTCTGCCTTTTTAACAAGGGGATGTGCTCGCTGTGGCCATCAGATAGCACCCAGGAGAAGACCTGGGAGGCTCTCCTGTTTGCAGAGCCCTTCGTGGGTTGGGTTTTGATTATTTCAGACAATTTGTGCTGCTCCACCTTCCTTTGACCAAACCTCTGGAACAGCTGGGTGAAGACAAATAGGAGAAGAAAACAATCTTGGAGGTCACGCTGTTTCTTTCTCCCAAGTTGGCCTTGGATTCTGGCCAACCTGGGCTTTTTACATAAAATGCTTGCATGTGCTCTGTTTTTTTTTTTACTTTTGACATGTTGAATATTGTCATGATGGTGTTTTTATAGAAAAGATTAAGTGTGTTCCCAGGAGTAGGCTACATCATCTTCCAAACTTCAGTGCTGAGGCAGTTTGAAGTCAGTGAAGGAAATGTCAGATGCCCAAGATTTGAGAACTCCTCAGTTTATTTCCAAAAGTAGAAAAATAAGTCAATTTTCCAAGATTCAAGATTTATCTCGACTATTCTTCCTAAAGTTTTGAATTGACTATCCAAAAACGATCGAGCCCTGCCATTCCTGTGTGAAGAGCTAACACTTCTCCGTGAAGTGAGATGATCTTGACCTTGGCTGGTGGAGGGATGGAATGGGAGAACAGTGCTTCTTACAGAGGAATTTGCATCAAATGGTTCTGCCCAGCATTTGGAAACTTTTCTTTGGAGGTTTGGCATCAGAAACTGCTGGTGAGACTTATTCCATGTTGAGCAGCAGAGAAGTAAGCTACAGGGACTTACTGAAATGTTGGATATGTATGTCTGGATCTAGTTGGGAGCGAGTAGGCTACGGAGGAACTTGCAACAACGTGCAGCATCCCAAGAAGAAATGTGTAGAAATGGCAGTGTGGCTATATCCTAATGTCATTAAGGACTCCACTTAATGAAATATTTTTTTTTTTTTAAGTGAGGCTCTTATCAGCAGTGTTGCTTTTATCTGGGAAATGGTGACTGGCAGGAGGAGACTGTTCTGTGGCTGAAGGGGAGGGTTACAGTGCCAGGGACTGTTTGCAGACACCGTGTATAAATGGATTAAAGAAGTGATAATGGGTGCTTGATCTTGCTTGAAGCTGGCAAAGTGGCTTTGATTTGATTGTGGGGTTATTTTAAGCCTATTTCTTACTGTGTTTCTTTCTAAAATAGTCCTTGCTTTCTAGAGCAGGTCTTTAAAAAGAGAGGAGAAGGGAGAGGAAAGGTAGGATGGAATGCAGGATTCCTTTGCCACGTGATTGAAAACGCACAGTGTCCTACAGAGCATCTGTTTCCAGTTTGGAGAATTGAGCTGAATTTGTGTTCCCACACTGTTGTGTTGCGGTGTGGGTTCTCCTGGAGGGGGTTATCCCCCCCCAGGCTGTTTGAGGAGGGTCTTCTGCTGCTTGACCCTGTGCTGGTCCTTCAGGAAACTGCTGTACGTGGAAATGGGAACCAGCAGAAGCCCATAGTGTTTCTGCAAGTCGTCTCACTTGCTCATCTCTTTGCAGGAGACTGCCACTCACCGGTTTTGTTTCTACTTTTATTTTTTGGAGGCAGAACTTGCAGTTTTCTTGAATGGTTTATTTTGTTTCTGTGCAGAGAAAGGTCGGGGCTGGAGTCTTGATGCATGCATTATTGATAGCAAACCTTGGAAACGTTGGAGAAATGACTAATGGCATGGTCTGTCCTGCAGCAGTTCTGTTTTCTAAGCCTTTTTTTAAGCCATTATCAGACTTTTCCCATAGCTGGAGACGCTAAGCACAGTGGTGGGCTGTTACTAGAATAAAATCATCCCAAATCCAGAGAGTCGTGAAACTATAGTGACTTTGCAGCTGCTGTATGCTAATCCTGATTTTATTTATTTAAGTATTTTTTTTTAGGATTTATAAACACTGAGTTATAACTGATTAATTCCAATAATAAAAGCTAAATTTGGGGGTGGGGGAATGTTCTTCTTGAGTGAAACCGCTGAATACTTTTATATCACTTTTCAAAGTGCTGGAAATTCCTTAACCTTTCAGGCTGCTGCTTCTTCCTGAGCAGCTTTGGTGTTGCCGGTGGCAGCGTGGCACAGTGTGGCACCAAGGTAGGGATAGGGGTCAGGAGGCCTCTCAAGGTTCGTGCTCCCTGTGCTATCACTGTATTGTTATCTCTAAGCATCTTGAATTTACTGTCTTTGTAGGAATTATTTGACAGGGATAAGCTAACTTCAGTTACTAAACACCACCAAAGAAGAGAAGGAAACTTCTCCCATTGTTTTTGTTGGTTGATGAAGTTAAGTAATAGGTCCCTTATGGTTGTGCCCAAAACTTTCACTTGTGGTGGACAAGTTGCTACCTGATGCTTGTGAGCAGTTTAAATTCCGGATTATTTTGCCCTCCGCTTGGACTTCATTCTCTTGGGTTTTTAGCGCATCTGTGACATCAATGATACCGACCTCCTGGGTGCAAGTCGGAGTAGAAGTTTTAATTCTTTCCTTTAAATGTCATTCCCAGGCATCTGAAGAGGCCTCGCTACGGGCTTTGGAGAGCCTAATGACAGAGTTTTTCCACAATTGCACAACAAATGAGCGGAAACGCGAGATAGGTGAGTTTGTGCTGCTTCTGAAGGGTGGTCTCCTTTGCTTTCTGCTGCCTGCAGACCTGGTTATGTTGAGCAAATACAGCAGATGAAAGTGCTCTGTCTGATACTGAACCAGCATCTTAGCCCCTCCTGCTTATGTATGAACTTGAAGGAAAGACATGGTTTGGGTTTTGGAGATCCCATGGCAGGTCCTGTAGATAATTAATACGTCGATAACTGTCTGCTGCCGTGAGCATGGAGATGTAGTTTTATGTCTAGAGTAGCAAGTTGGTTAGGGTAGGAGAAGAACACACAGGCAGAGAAAAACGTAGCATTGTTGAATTGCATGTCCTGGAAAACCTCTACCTTCTGCCTAGAGGTAGAGCATGGAATTTCTCTTTGTTCGGCCTTAAGAAGGGAAAGCAGAAGAGTGTCCTAGTTAATGTGAAGTGACAAGTAGGAATAAACAGGGAGGTTTCATTTTCATAGTCATTTGATGGGTGTTATTAAGTATGTCCTTCTGAAAACCAGCTGAGATCTTACAGGTGCTCTAGATTAGCTTCCTGCATCTGTGGTTAAAGGGTGTAAATAGGCTGTTTGCATTTATTCTCAACTTCTGCCACCTCTGTAACTTCAGTGCCGAAAGTATGATCAGCAGGAGAGATTTTTCCCAGGAATCTGGTAAAATAAAGAATAAGCAACTAGGCAAGTTTGGGTTTTTTTCCTATTGTGGAGATCTCCTGCTGTGGAAAAGGTGGAAGCCTTCAGCGTCCCCTGTTTTCCTGCTTAAGTTGCAGGGAAGAAACTAAATGATTAAGGTTTAAATTTGATTAGACTGTAAGACAACCCTTGTAGCTTTTCCCCTTGCCACGTTTGGTACGTAGTCACTTGATGGGAGGTGACCAAATCCTGTACCTGAGTGTTCAGAGAGGTTTTTGATATGCTGACCTACAACAGAGTCAATGGCTTTGGAAAAATTGCATTAAAACAAGCGTGTTCCATAACGCTGTGTGTGATCTGAAGTACTCCTGGTCTTTCATGGTGACCTGGTATCCCAACTTTTATGGCTAAAATGGTGTTACTCACAATATAATTTGTGTGATTTAATATTCAGCTATTAGTCTGGTGTAGTGTTTGTGTCAAAACTGTATTTCACAATGTCATACCTATTTTGTTTTCATTAAAGTCTATTGTTAAATTGCTTTTAATACTCCGGTGTGTGATTATTGTATTTTTTCCTCTCTTTGAGGTTGTTTTGAGTCATTCCCTGAACATGGGGTTTCTTCCATGCTGTGTGTGTTACTGCACTATCAGTATACATTGTTATAGATTTCTTTACAGCTTAAGAATTCTAATGTATTTTTTTTAATACTTTGGGTTTTTTTCAGAGGAGCTTTTAAATAACTTTGCCCAGCAGATAGGGGCCTGGAGATTCTGCCTCTATTTCCTGTCAAGTACAAGAAACGACTATGTGATGATGTACAGTTTGACTGTGTTTGAGGTAAGATGGGTACTGTTGCCTGCTCGGTGCATTTTCTGTCTGGTGTAGTTTTATATGGCAATCGATTTGATTTGGAAATGTTTGTCTAAAATGGCAGTCCTGGTAAGTATGGTGATAAAGGACGCTTTTATTGCTCTCTTCTAGAGAGGCTGCTTAATGGCAGGCTAAGAGTAGGAGAACATGAATCTTTGTGCAGAAATTGAAGAATTAATTTCCTGGCATCTCTCAGTACAAATTACGTACAGTTTCAGAGGCTGCTTGAGTTTTCTGCACAATGCTTTTAAGAGTGCTGTTGCTTTTTATACTCTTTTTATGGTCAGAAATACGGGTATGATTACCTGATATTAGCTACTGCAAACTTTAATGGTAAGAGGGAAGACAAAGCTGCTTTTATTTTTCTGACATCTTATAGTTGTTGTTGATGCTCTTGAACTACGTTCCACAAGCTTATGTCCTAGTTGTCGTGGTAAGCTCACTTTTAGAAGACCATGTCCTGCTCTTTACCCATTTATAAAAAGAACAAAGTTATGGCTAAAAGCCTAAATATAGATTTGTGTATCTATTGGAAGAAACAAAAGTATTCTGTGAACAGTCCTGTTTTATCACCTGATTTCTCAGTGACCAGTGCAGTGTCTTTCTCTAACAATATCCTGGGTTTTGGTTGGTGTCACACCTCACCCTGGTCTGTTTGTGGCCTCTGCGTTGTGTTATTGGCTGGCTTGACAGCCTGAGCTGTGCTCCTAAATCAGGAGGTTTTATATCCTTTGCAGTGGGCCACTTCTTAGTAGAGCAAACAACTTTGTTCTTAAAAGTTGTGTTGGTTTGGCAAATTATTCACATTGTTGTCCACTTCGTCACTTAAAACGTTCACTTAATTTATCTGGGAATCTGCACTGGATCTACAAACTGAATCTGGTTTGCCTTCCTCTCAAAAAGGGGTAATGATGATGGAAATGGTATGGGAGTTGTTCCCTGCTCTGGGGATGGGTGTCATAATAATAATTCAGCCTGCAATAATTCAACCTATTTTCATGAAGAGGAGAACATGTTTGAGTCCTGAGCTGCTGCTTCTCCAGAGGGGATGGGAGGGAGAGTAGTACTGGAAAAGTAATGGTGCCCAGAACTAAGCAGAACAAAGAAATCACTGTCCAAGTGTAAAGTGAGGGACATGAGTCCACAGCTCAGCTGAGAGATTAGCATCTCTCCATTGAGGAGCTTGAATTTCCAAATTTAACTAGTGTAGCGCTGCGCATTCAACTGGTCTTCATAGCCGTGGTCTGCCGTAGTCTGCAACTTCGTCAGTCTTCAGCTGTCTGTGAGTCCTGCACGGCAGTAGAAGTGTGTATGCAAACACAAAGGTCCTTCCCAAAACTACCTGAGAATGTTGTGTTTTCTAGAACCTCCAGGAAGTTAACAGTGGATCTGGGATAAAAATCCTCATGGCCCCCTTCTAGATGAACCCTTTTCACTTCTTGCTTTTGGAAAAGAGAACATCTTCGCAAAAGCATTGCACAGGTGGAGAAAGCTGCCACTTTCAGGTCAAATGAGTAGGACAAAACTCAGTGGGCATTAAAGCATGAATATTTAAGCTAAAACATCTTTCAGTTTTATTGGGGCTTCTGAAACTCTCATTCTGGACTTCCATCGAGGAGCTCTCATTTTGTTGGGTCATTGTTTTTAGGCAATGCTTCTGGATCTTCTCTAAGAAAAGAGATCTTTTCTCTTCATAGGCTGCCCAGGGAGGTGGTTGAGTCCCCATCCCTGGATGTGTTTAAGAATAGGGTGGATGATCTACTTGAGGATATGGTTTAATGGGGATTAGGGATGGTTGGACTCGATGATCTCTAAGGTCTTTTCCAACCTAGAAATCTATGAAAAAGCCCAAAAAGCAACCCCTTTGAGGAACTTAACGTATGAATGTACCTCTGAACCTCTACACTGACCTGGTACCTCTGTGCAGTACGTCTGTACTGTGAATTGCATCTGCTTTGACCATAAGTAGTCTTCCATTTTCTGCAACAAACCCCTCTGCAGTGTCTCCTGCTTTTGGGTTCTCCAAGCTATATGCCTGCAGATGGGTGCAGACACTGCCTCTGTAGCAGACCTCCTCAGTAAGCTATCCTCAGGGGCTCAGCTCCTAATGCTCCAGAGACCTTAAATGGGATCGTAGTGTGGCAGGAAAGCAATTTGCAGCTCTGCCTTCTTATAGATTTTGTCCTCCTTGAAGTGGACTAAAAGCTTTCTGGTAAAGTGGTGCCCTGTCACTGCAAGGCGGTCACTCCGATGGCGACCTTCCAGCTTAGCTTCAGGAGACCCAGGTGGCATCAGACATCTAAAACCAAACTTGCTTCCCCTCTTTTTTTTTTTTTTTTCTGCTTCATACAAGGCTATGCTTCCTCCTTTAAAGGGGAAAATCTAGGTGTCCAGGGTTAAAAGATAGTGGAAATACTTTATATGTAGTTCTGCTTGACCCGAAACTGGTTAAAACAATGATGTGGTGGTTGCTGTCACTTGTCAGTTAATAGAAATGATGGGGTATTCAAAGAGGTACTGGTAGCAATTTCTGGGGCATCGAAACCCATCTTTTGTGAAACTCTAATGTTGGAGGG
This sequence comes from Tauraco erythrolophus, assembly GCF_009769465.1. NCBI lineage: Eukaryota > Metazoa > Chordata > Aves > Musophagiformes > Musophagidae > Tauraco > Tauraco erythrolophus. The sequence goes on along the minus strand of NC_141481.1, from coordinate 17,641,707 downwards.
CTTCTACAAATCTTTTACACTTGTGGTGGGTCAGGTTTTTGAGCTCGTCCCTGCACGTTGTGTGGCTTGTAAGAGACAAGCTCAGTGAGTTCTGTTCAGCAGCTTGTGCCCTCGCTGTCTTTGGTTGCCCAAGTACCCCGTTAGGTAGCAACGCTTATTCCAAGTTAGTTCCCGGTGCGGGGTTTACCCTTGTTCTGCCCAGTTTGGTTGGCACACCCTCACCTCTACACGTTGTTAAAGATGTCTGGGTTGGTACTGGAGTGCTGAGCAGTGAAAACACCTTAAATTTCGGTTTTTTGCCCAGCAAGCCTGTGTCAGAGCTCTATGAAAACAGAAACATCTTCTGTTTAACCTGCTAGTGCTTGCTTGTTTCCTTATCTGCAGGTCTGCCCACGGCAGCAGAGAAGGTTGAACTACAGACTGACCAGGCTTGGTCAGCGGGAGGTCTAGGTGGATTTGAAAGCTGTAGCCTCTTCCCTACCTGCATGTTGTGGCAGGCACTGGCAATTCTGGGGCGTAAGATGCAGCAGCTCTGCCTGGTGCTCTGTCACCGCGTTGTGTATCCACGTTCTCTCACTGTTGAAGTTCCATGAAGCATGTCTAAGCTGAGCTCATTTGGGAGGTCTGTTTCTTTTCCAGAACCTAATCAATAAGATGTGGCTTGGCGTCCCGTCTCAAGACAAAATGGAGATCCGCAGCTGCCTGCCCAAGCTCCTGCTCGCTCACCATAAAACTCTGCCTTACTTCATCAGGAACAAGCTCTGCAAAGTCATCGTGGATATCGGCCGGCAAGACTGGCCAATGTTCTACCATGACTTTTTCACTAACATCTTGCAGGTAAGATATTTCTAAAGGGAAAGCTTGGTTTCAATCAGAGACACATTACTTTGTTTCCTTGAGTAGTGACTTCCCTTGACAAAGATTAAATAATTACATGAAAAACAAATCTGCTTCTTAAATTCCTTTTTAATTTTGCAAATAACCTTAGTTTCCTAGCTGTTACATTTCTTCCTAGTGTTGTAAGTTTTTTGAGAAAGGAACGATACTATTGAACGAGTATCAGCTGCACTTTGAATTTGAAATATTTAGGAGTAGTTGTTGAAAGCGTGGGGGTTGTGGGTTGTTCTTTAAAGAAAAAAGCAATTAAAACTTTGAATGCATCACTGGATGATTCTCAGAAGTGAAGTTTCTGAATGTGACTGTTGGCTATTAGGTGAAAAATCTCCAAAGATACCCCAAGATCTTGGGCACCTCGTCGTGTAAAATCACTAATGGAATGCTGTTGGGGTGTTTGAGGGCTCTTGCAGGAAGACTAGAGTCGGTGCTCGAGGATCCTGGCTGAGACAGCGGCGTCAGTCTGAGTGCTGGTTGTAATTTGGTGTCTCCACAGTGAAGCCTGAGCCAGGCTGGCAGCTCGCTGCCTGCTGAAGCTGGTGCAAACCTCCACTTTTGGTTCGAGTACTTTGCTTCCAGTTCTCTTAAAATTGTTTGTAATTGGCTTAAAGAAGCTGAGTGTAAACTGAAGTGCAGCACAGCCTGTTTCTGCTGACATCATTACATGATTTGACTGCAGCTATGCCACAGAAAAGCCACAAGGCAGTTACTTAAAAAAAAAAAAATCCAAATCCCTGCATGTCAGGAGTTTATTTGTTCAGGCACATGGATCTGGTATTAATTGCAACGTTTAAAACATGCTAATTTGGCATCCAGAGTTTGTTACTGACTGGTGTAATCCTTTTTCAAATAGCTTTCTGTAATCGTGTAGCATGACATGCTGCAATTTTTTCCTGAATTGTCAATTTGACATTAAGTACTCTGAGACAACTGTCTATGCTTACAGTTTTGGCTTTCCTTTCACCTGGATCTGCAATTGAATTTCTGAGCTTCTGCTTTTCTAGCACTTTGGAGGTTATCTTCAGTGATTGCAGAGCCCACTTTGGGTATCTATTTTTCCTTAAGCCTCTCCTTGTGAACTCAGCTTCAGAGGGAAATGTTCCCATAAATTAATTCCTATAGCGGATACCTTCCAAAAATGTTCAGAGAAAGTGGAAGAAAAACACTAATACTGAACTTCAGGACCTCAAAATGAAGGAGTAGCACAGGAGCAGAATGACTTGCTTTTAGAGTTGCAGATTAATCCGTTCTCAGGACTTTCTTCTGAGAAAATCTGAAGCAATTGTTTGACTGTTTAGCACTAACTCGTATCCCAGTACTCTAAGCAGTCTCTAAAACTTCTGCTGAACCGTCAGAGGGGTGGAGAAGAAAAGTAACTCGGACTCTGGTATTGTCATTATGCATAACTAATAATTTTACATAGAAAATGCTGCTGCTTTAGAGGTACGGAATTTGTTTGACGTTACTGAAGTGCCAGTGCATGGTATTGCTAAACTTCCTGGTATTGTCTGAAAATATTCTGAAAAGAGATGTTAAGTCTCTTGCAACTTACTAACAAGTTGTGTATTTAATTTAATTTTCTTTTTTAGCTGTCTGCTCCTGTGCCATCGTGCTTCCTTTCTGAAAGCCAATGTACATCTAGACTAAGAGCCTTTAGATGGGCTTTTTCCTCCCACGTATTTCACCAAACTGTCCAGCCTTGGCAGTGTTAACTCAGCATGTCTCTGGTTTTGGTGGGTCAAGGAGATTAGGACTGAGGTCAGCCTGTGTTTCAGAATTTATGACTTCAAGGATTACTTGTAGTAATTGCGATTGGCTTTAGGCTTTTTCTTCTAGAGGGAGTAGTACATAAATCGTGTTGGATGTTCCAGGTCAAACAGATACGAGCAGCATTGAATTTCAGCTGAAAATAAAACTTTGTCCCACTTGAATGTGTCTGTAATATCCCAGCAGCTAACGAAGGCAAAAATCATTCCTTTCTCTGGTCCTGTTCCTGCACATTCTGTCCCTGGTGGAAGTCACGTTTTTTAGGGTAAACGTGACGCCCAGTTCGAGATGCGATACAGATGCGAGGAGAGTTTGTACCACTTAGCTGTGTTCCCCTGTCATCCCATACTGGCTGCAGCTCTTTGTATGGGAAGGGAACGGCTTTTTAATGGGGAACTGCTTGGCTGATGGTGCAGGCTCCTGCCCGGAGCCTGGCTGCGGTGGCAGCCCTGTTACGTGGTGAAACCGCTGGTGCTGAGGCAATTCTGAGAAGGGATGATGTCAGCATCGGGCCGTAAACAGAAGGAGCAAACTGTTACTGGTAAACGTGCTGGAGCAGCGAATGTGCGCAATGACATGATGAAAGCTCCCTTGAAACCCCAAGGATTCTCATGGTACTTGAACTGTTGCAACATCCCAAGTTAATGTCTCAGGAAATCGAATATTTGCAGTTCTCCTCCCTCAGCGTGCAGCGCTGCGAGCTGTGGGAACTGATGCTCCTGCAGTCTTGAAGCGCTTGTAAACCCCTAGTAGCGTTACTAACCCCCTGTTTGTCCGCTGGCAGCTTTGCGGAGCGTTACCATCACGTGTCACATTCATGCCTTTTCCTCTCAGTTAATTCAGTCTCCCGTGACCACTCCGCTGGGGCTGATCATGTTGAAAACTACTTCGGAAGAACTGGCGTGTCCGCGGGAAGATCTTAGCGTAGCCCGGAAGGAAGAGCTACGCAAGCTGCTCCTAGACCAGGTGCAAACGGTGCTTGGGCTCCTCACAGGTACGAGTTATGGCACTTGCAGTGTTGAAACAAATGTCCTCCTGCACCATCCCTAAGAAGCGAGCAGATTTGCATGTTCTTGGTTCAGTGAAGCAACGTGTGGGTGATGTAGTGGCTGCTCCTGCAGTTTGAGCACTCAACTCCACCCTTAGGCATTTGGGTCAGCTTACTATGAGCAGAGCAGCCGTGTAGCTACCTCTGTCTCTCTCTTTATGAACAGGGATTGAGATTGTGTGTGTGTATAAGCACTTGGTAATTTCTGTGGGCTCGCTAAGAGAAGACAATGTTCCTTGTCAAAGCACTGAAGATGTGTACTGCCAAAGTTCTCGTGCAGTTTCCACTAGGTTTGTTAGATCGGTCTGTCTTTTAGCAGGTTGTTCTGAAAAATCTCTCTTTGGCCAGGTATTTTGGAGAGCATCTGGGACAAACACAGCGTTACTGCTGCCACCCCACCACCATCCCCAACTTCAGGAGAAAGTGGTAAGGATGGCTGAAGCTACGAAATCATATTTCCATGTACTTAAACTTGCAGTATCAGACATAGATTCCTTCTTTTACTGTCTAACCTCTTGTAATAACCCTTTTCTAGAGCTTTTCATAGGCCAGCAAATTTCTGGTTGGAAGGACAAACCTTACATGAGGAAGCAATTTCTACTGCAGGGGATGATGCCCCACTGAAAATGCCACCTCTTTGAAAATTGCACACATCTTCTTGTTGTCCTCAGATGGCAAAAAAGCTTTCTGAAGAGTCAATGCAAAATGCTCTAGTGTCAGTGTGTTGGCATTGTCCTCTATGAATTTCAACTCGAAGCACATCAAAAGCCAGAGTGGAGCAAAACTGAAAAAAAAGAGGTGGCTAGGACGTTGTGTGTGTATTCTGAAATTTGTTTTCTACGTATTCCTGTTAGTCTTCTACATGGGTGTTTATCTGATCTAAACTCATTTACATCTGTATTTCTTACGATTTCTTCACAATAGAGAATATATTTTTATGTCCTTGTACTTGACACAAGGATAACCAGGGGATAGATGTATAGGGTCACCCCAGACATAACGCTGATCTTGGTGTCTACCAGCCTCTCTTGTGCCTTGATGTAATGTGGGTTGTAGTTACATTCAGCTCACCCAACGTGGTTCCTTTGTTCCTTTCCTTTCCTTCTTGGAAAACAAAGCAAGAAGAAATACCATGATGCAGTGAAATCAATATTTTGTTGAAAAGCTCTAATCTTGGCTCTCTGCTTTTAAAAGGAAGCGCTTAGGGTCTGGAAACCTGTAATACCTGGTTGTGCACAGGGAGAAGCTGAAACCCTTGTGGATCTGATATTTATTTCTCCAGGGTCACGCTGAAACCCTTGTGGATCCGATATTTATTTCTCCAGGGTCACAGTGATACTGAGTGGTGCTCAGTGCAGCGTGTTCTGTGAGTTCATGCCATTGTATCAGGTACCTTTGTCTCGCTTGTCCTTGGGACCTTAAACGGTTAATTGAGACTTGCAGATCACTTCCTTGTGGCCAGATTGCCCCAGGCAGCTTAAGACAGCTCACTGATAAGCTTTCGTTAATGTTTTGCTTAGTGTTAAAACTTCCACCTTTAAGTTTGAGTTGGAGCAGAATTTCAAGTGCTGCTTTCCTGTAGAATTGCTTAAGACACTTCCATATTTATGCACAAAGCACAAACTTAAATGGGAAGAAATATTTCCTTGGCGGAGGGGGGAAGCAATTTTGCTGTAGTTAGCAAAAGTTTGAAGAGATTCATATTAACAGAAAAGAAGAAGACTTGTAGTATCACTCGGCAAGAGCGAACATGCTGCTTGGAGAGGGCAGAAGTGCCAACTTGACCCACCCTGGCAGCAAGAGGCTTGGTTCTTGGGTGTGATGCTGAGGAAGATTGGGGTCTTCCACAGTAAAAAGTTGATTTCTGTTAGTGTGAACTGTTGGTAGCCAGTGCCTCCGTGGCTAATAATAATGCTGTATTTGTACAAAGCAGCTCGGATTGCTCCGTGAGCCCAGGCGCACGCCAGCAGTGCTGGTTCATGCGGGCACGTCCAAGGCCGTGCCTGCAGGAGCGGGTACCGCACCAGAATTATCCCGGAAAAGACTAACAGTGGTTTGTTCTGAGGTGCTAATAACTTCAACTGAAATCTGTTTTGTCATCTGGAGTTGTAATAAAATAAAAAACCAAAACAGTAGAAGATATTCTGGGCTGATTGTCAGTGGAAGCCTCTTTGAGATGTCCTCTCAGTTCCTCCATGAATCGATGGATGGTGCTTGTGCTGAGGCAGCTTTTCATCCACCTGTGCATTCACTTTGTGACTTGAAATCATGTTTCTCAGCCATGTCTGTTCTGGGTCTTACCTTTCTCCCCTTTCAGGGAACACGAACAAACTTCTTACACAGCGTTTTTTCAAGATAATTGCTAGTAATTAAGACAACGCTGACGGTTGCTTTAGAAGTTCAGGCTTAATTTCACTGAGTCCTGCCTGTGCAAACTTGTTTGTTTGACACTTTCTCCGTTTGTTTTTCGGTGCTCTGCCTTAACTACTCTCTCTGTGTTCATACCAGTTGTGCTTCAAGTTCTTGAAGTCCAAAAGGAAGAGCACTGAGTGCTTCCCTCTTGGCCACTTTTTATATGTTGTGAAGGACTTTTTTCTTTATGAACCAAATGTCTCTTGGGCCACGATTTGGTGATATGATCAGTCAGAAGATTCACGGAGCAGAGTAGGAGCACTGATGGGGTTGCTAACACGGAGAACCTACGGGGCTTGAAGCCGGACACACAAGTCAGTAGCAGTGAGTGGCAGTTGTGGCATCACACATCTACTGGTCTTTATCCACAGGCAGAGATGAATGCATGATTGGAAGGTGAACCATGGGACAGACATGGGTTTAATGAAACTACCATGAAATTCAGCACTGGAGATGTTCATTGTTGCTCTTTCCTTAAAATTCATGAAATCTGTAAGCTGACCAACTCTTTTTACCATTGGAGTTTCATTCATGCAACAAAATATTTGTCTTTACTCGCGATGCTTGAACTTTTTTGTTGCTTAGACGAGGCCAGGGCCTTTTTCTCTTTGCTTTCAGGTGAAATTAAAGGTGTTCCAAAAGGCAAAATAAGATTCAGAGTCCCTATAAATGTTTAATATCTTCCATCAGAGCCAAAATCTCTTTAGGAACTTGGAAAGTCTATGCTTCCTTTTTTTGCACAGCGCAGCAAAGTGAAACGGTGACTTGCAAGTCTTGCGTAGTTTTTAAATAGCACTCGAAGACGATGTTGAACTCATTTCTCATACCACTTAAGCAGAGGAACTCTGATAATGTCCTATTTTGGGAAACATTTGGGTTATTGCATCGATATAGAATTTACTCAGCAATAATCTTTCAGCCTCCATATGTTGTCTTTGCATGATTTATAGCTCTTTACTTGATGGATCCCTTCCTTAGGCATATTCACTCCCGTATGGTAAATAAATGAGTAAGAGAAATGTTTGCTGCTGCTCACTTCTGCAGAACTAGCCTGATCCCAGACCCTCCCCGAGAATTTCTCCTTGTGCATGAATGCAGTTGATCCTGTAAGTTTATCAACTATTTGCAAAGACACCAAATATAGCTTAAAATCCCTTAAACTCTGAGCTTCGGTAATTTAACTGTGTGTAAGGCATTCAGACCAACTGCTGCCGAGTTACGGGAATCTAATTTACACTTTCTTGTGTTGATGGATTAAAAGATAAAAATCTCTGATTCTCATTGGTTTTGTGGAGTTTGCTGGATCAGACATGTGAAAGAAGCTTGTCTGCTTCTGTAAAAGCACAATGGAAGCAGGTCTTCCACTATAGCATATATATAGTTGTGAATGTCACCATGGGGCTGGTTTTAATATTAAGACTAAGTCCAGGGTTATCCAGTTTGGCTGAAGTAGCATGATGCCTCAAATTTCTGGAGTGGAGGAGAAAGAACGATAAGATTTGACAGGGATTCATGAATTTAGTGATATAAGACATCTATCTTGATGAAAAATGGAGACTTAAGAGGAATCTGTTCATCATGCACGCTTTTGAGTACTTTGGAATTAGCTCAGTAAATCATATCTGTTTTTTTTTTTTTTACCACTAGTGTGTTGGGTCATTTCACTTTCTGAAAAAAAATGACTGATTTTCTGGGGAGAAGTTGAAATTCTGTAACATAGTGAGTGCCTGTGGATTTCTAAAGGTGCAGAGGTTATTTGCACTCAAGGAAGAGAAGTGGGCTGAGTCACTTGGGGAAGGTGAATAGGTTTTCAGCATGTGGTCTGTGGAAACCTGCAAGTTAGTGAACAGTGTCTTTGGGAAGGGCAGCCTAGCTGGTGGTGTCTGCTTGGATTTCCATAAAGCTTTCAAGAAGGCTTCTTGCTAAAAGCTTTCGAGCAAGCAAAGGCAATCAGAGATAAGAGGAGTCTCTGCGTTGTTGATTAATTGATTAGAAGGTAGGAGATAAAAGGTAAGTGGAAACGGTCCCCTCTTGCCATCACCGGGGAGGTCACCTCTGGAGTACTGCTTGGGACTGTGCTCATGGACATACTTGTTAGACCTGGGAAAAGAGCTCAGTAGAGAGACAAAGAGGCTTGCTGACAGCACTGAGATGGTTGGAATAGTGAAAAGAAGGTATGACTGAAGATTTGCAGAAAGATCTTGCATGTCTGGGCAATGGAAGGTGAAATGCAATGCGGGTAAGGATAACCGGCATTGGGGCAGGGAGAGCAATACTCATCTCATGCCAAATCATGGACTTCAGACTCGCCTTCAGTAGACAGGATTAGCTTCTGAGCGTTATACCAGATCATGGCACAAAACTTCAGATCAGTAGCAGTCATAACCAGATAACTGCTGTGGTTCTGCGTGGAATAAGGATTCATCTACGCCTTGAGCAGCAGCTGCAGTTCTGGTCTTCCTATGTCAATAGGTGTAGAGTAGAACAAAAAGCTTTGCAGAAGGGCAGTAAAGATGATTGAGCGTATGGAATGGCTTCCGTGTAAGTAACAAGAAAAGCAGTACTCTTCATTCTCTCAAAGAAATCGAGAGCGAGGAGCTGCAACAGAAACCTCTTGAGTGACACATGGAAGGTGATTATTTCTTTTCCATCTTTGAGTACAGGAGGTAGGAAACGAGACTAGCAGCTGACAGGGCTCCAAACAAAAACCATCTTGACGCAATGTGCAGTTCAGCTGTGGAACTCTGTCACAGGACGTTGCCAATGTTAAGTTTATGTGGCTTCAGCTGGAGACTGGATAAATTAATGGAAAATAAATCCTAAGGCTTTGCAGAATTCTTCAAACCCCACCTGGCTGATGTGATCTGGGCTTTTGGTCACTGAGAAAAGGTACCGTACTCAGTGGGCTTTTTGGTCTGACTCAGGACATCTGGTCTTGCATCATCCACGAGCTGTCATACGCGAGCAGAAGCAGCTCTGCCAAGGTTCGGTGTAACATGGATGTGCCGGAGAACTTGTGCAAGCTTACATCAAGGATGCTCCACCTTGTGAGGGGATTGAATTTTACAATAAGTTCCTAAAATACACCCCATGGCCTTGCTGTTATCTGAACAAAAGTTCAGAAAATACAAGAATGGCTAGTTCATCTCGGACTAATCTTTGCACACTGGCTTGCTGCATGCCAGAGGCTCTGGTGGCTTTTGCCATATGGCTGGGGCTGGCAGTTGCACCGTTTGAAGGTAATTGCCCTAATTTATAACGAGATGTGTGCTTTGTTTCCTAGGTGACCTGTTAAGTAGCCTGTTGCAGAGTCCCAGTGCGGCCAAATTATTGAACCAGCCAATCCCCATCCTCGATACAGAAAGCGAATACATATGTTCCCTGGCACTGGAGTGCCTGGCACACCTCTTCAGCTGGATCCCTTTGTCTACTAGTATCACCCCGTCACTCCTTACCACCATTTTTCACTTTGCTCGCTTCGGCTGCGACACCCGCGTGCGGAAGATGTCTTCTGTCAACGGCAGCAGCCAGAACTCGGTGTTGGGGCAGGAGCGTGGCCGACTTGGCGTCTTGGCTATGTCGTGCATCAACGAACTGATGTCTAAGAACTGTGTGCCTATGGAGTTTGAAGAGTATTTGCTACGGATGTTCCAGCAGACTTTCTACCTCCTGCAGAAGATTACCAAGGAGAACAATGCCCATACGGTGAAGAGCCGGCTAGAGGAACTGGATGAAAGGTAAGAGCAACCAAACAGCTAAGCAGCTGTGCTAGGGCCTCTTGCTTTCTAAAGGACTGTCTTTATTAATTTTGCGGTCATGCATGGTGTGTCTAATCGCCTTTTTTTCAGAGTACTGTGCTGGGGGAGACGGGCAGAAAGGTAGGTGCCCACAGGTAAGGTTCTGGTAAGGGGCTGAGTTTGCTAAGGGACCGTGTTGGCCCAGGTTTGTGTTCTTTCCTGTCCTCTTCCTCCCCTTTCCCCCGTTCGTTGCTGTTTGACTGCAGGTCTGAGGTGGCACAAGAGCTGAACCTGCCCTGCGTTCAGTTGTAACAGAGAACAGAAGAGGCTCAGTGAGGTAAAGGCATTGCAGTATTCCCTTTCCGGGTCGGTATCTGCCTTCTCTGCCTGAACTCAAACGTACAAAGAGTGGGTAGATATTCCGCGAGTCATGACTTGAAACAAACCAGAAGTCGTTTCCCACCCTTTGTTGAGATGTGACGATTTCTGATTGCGCTTTTTTTTACCTTTTTTTTTTTATTATTTTTAAACACCACCAAAAGACAGCTTGGAGGAACTCCATCCCCAGCAGTGGAGAATGGTTCCGCTGCAGAGGCTGTCCCGTGTGCTTGTCCAGAGGCAGCTGGGAAGCGGCCGCATCTTGGGAGGCCACATGCTGTCACTTTCCAGAAAGTCACTACTATCCTTGTTGCCTACTCGCCTTTTTTTATATCGGATATTCTCACTCGTAGGAAGGAAAGTGAGACTTGTCTTGCTGTTGTGTTGAGTGGTTGACTCCACGTGTTGGCAGGGTGGTGGAAGAGGTGACGACTCGATGCCGCCTGTCGTCGCGCGTGCCCTTGGCTGACGTTGGCAAATAGATCGCGACTGTGCGAATGTGCTCAGTGTATTCCTACACGTATTGATGGTGGAAATAAATTTCTGGCACTGCTGTTTGCAATATTTCTATTCCCAGATTTGACGGCAAGGCTTTTGAGCTTTTTAGGGTTTTTTTTCATATCCACTTAACAGAAAAAACAAATTTAGGAAAAAAAATGTGGGTCTGTTTGTGGAGATGACTTGCATGTTTCTTCTGTAAAATTCCCTTTTTCCAGATCTTTAGATGCACGTATAACTGTGGGATAGCAAAGGTAGATTCATCGTGACTTCTGTTGAACGGTGAATTCTACTTGCTCGTTTTTCGACTAACTCAGTATCACTCGCTTCCCAGAAATGCCACATGTTCTGGGATGGTAGGAACCCACCACCTTTTCATACGAGAGGGGTGCACAGAGAGCCAAGGGTTACGCTCTGGATTTCAGAAAAGCTCTCTTGGAAGCTCACAATCCCTTTTTTAACTTTAGCCTTTCTTTTATGGAAGACATCAGCAAGTAGCCCTCACTGGTGGGGCTGTGGGAGGTCTGTAGCTGTGTTGGTCTTCACAGGGATGGTATCGCCGTATCGTTATGTTCTGCTCCTTAGACATGTTATCCGGAGAGATTGTTGGTGTCTGTCGTTGTGAGACCCCTCTTTATTCGTTGCTAAGGTCCGAAATAGGGATGTAACTGAGATGTTCTGGAGACTGGAAAAATCTAGCTGGCTTCTGGGGAGTGGAGCTCTTGCTGAGCCGATTCTGTCTTTTCGGTGGAAAAGGATGCTAGGATTTTCCTTTTGTCACTTAAGGGCATAGCTATACTTTTATGTCCAAAACTAAAGAACTTACCGCATGAAAGTGTCGTCCTGGCTTGGGCTAACAAAATCCTGAACAAAAACTGAAGGAACTACCGTGGGTAGATTGCCATCTTCAGAACCTGCTTGCCCCAGGTCTGTCCTTTCCCTTCCTCTTGTGGTGCTGGTTATTTTTGTTCTGTTTACAAAATCAGTGTGGTTTTGAATGGTTGGTTCTGCCAGACTAATCCAGAATGAGTAAACTTAAACTGTGTTTGTCCACTTGCAAATTTGTGTTTGGCTTTAAATGTGAGAAATGGCTCGTAAGGACACAAGCAGCGGTGCGGGTGGTTGCAGAAGGAGCTTTGGGCTGGCCGAGCGAAGGGCTAAGTAAGAATTTCATGGGTCTCAGATCAGAGGCTCTTTAGAAAATAAAAATGAAGAAAATTGGAGGCAGTGTTTGGGTCTGGACTCCTTATTTTTTGCTAGCTTTCCTTCTGAAGTGTTCAGTCAGGGATCAGGCATGTTTAGCGATGTCTTGTCAAGTAGGCAGTGCCAAATAAAAAGGAAATGTAATCTTTTTGCATATTCAAAGTATTGTGCGGCTTTTGTAGGCTCGTAACAACCAACAGTGCTGCGGCTCTTTGTTAGCTGGTGATGCTTCTGGTCTTGAGTGAGTTTTCATTAGAAAGAGTGGGGGTTTCCCCCACCTCCCCACAAAAAAAGAAATCAGGAGTTTGCAGAAGGGGAGAGCGAGGCAGCACGGTACAACCAGACTGTTCAAGCGTGTCTGCAACTCTGCTAAGCCTAACTTTTTATTTAAAAGCAAAACTTGGAGCACTCTTGCACTTCAGAGCTCTTACCATATGGGAAGGATGAGCTGCTCTGCACGTACAGCCTCTATAGCCACCGGATGGCCAGAGCTCTTGCTGTTTGTGTATGATGTTGGAATGTGTGGATCCTGTGTACTGAGGGAGTATTTAACACCTTTCTGTATAGATATGAAGACAATTTCTAACCTTGATGAAGCCCATGTTGTGCAGGGCTTGATCTTACTCCACAATAAAAGCTCACTCCACTGTGGTCTTTGTAATTTTTCCCCGGTCACGTACTTGAGAACCCACCAGTGCTTGAACCGAGGTTGTGCTCTTGTTTGGACTCCCCTGAAATTCTGGTAGCAGGCTCCTTTTTGGGTCTTCACTTTGTACAGTCCCAAGCATTGAGTAGTCCTATGCTTTGGAGGAAGATTTGTCTTTATAGTCTTAATTCAATCAAAAAGCCTGGGCTCAGTTCAGAAGGTTTTAGACAGTTGATCTGCACTGGGGAAGAAATCATCCTTTCCAGCTCTCAACTCCGTGGCTCTCCCACTACCTCGTGTAAATGTTTAACCTGTGTATCGCTAACTCCTGCCTTAACTTCTTGCTTCCAGCTGAATTCCTCAGTGGTACAGTTGATTTCACTAATCCTATCTACACCAGTAAGATGACCCTTGCTATTAAACACTTATTTCTCTAGGGTGGGGGGGGATTGTGCTTATTTGCAGGCCTGATTGAACTCAGTTATATTTATCTGAATATTAAAGTTGCTTTTGACTAGACTGTCTTTTCTGCTGTTTCAGGTGTTAATGGAATGAAGGGTTGCCGTCCTGTAGGTAATTGTTGCAGGGCTTTATATTTCCATTGTTTTACTGGCTGTTAATTGTAACTTTCTTTTTAATGGAAGGATTTTTAGTGAATTTTATCGCTATTTCAAATAAATTACTTTCGCTTGTGGCGTCCTTCATGTTTTCTCAGTCGTGTTTTCTTCTTTCCCTTGTAGCTACATTGAGAAGTTTACGGACTTTCTCCGCCTCTTTGTGAGCGTCCACCTACGAAGAATTGAATCCTACTCCCAGTTCCCCGTGGTCGAGTTTCTGGCATTGTTGTTCAAATACACTTTTCATCAGGTACAGCCTTGCAGCATCGTTTTTCCTCTATCTGTTCTCTCTTCTGTTGTCTTGTACAGCAGGGCTAGCTTGTTTTCCCCAGTGAAGTCAATACCTAAAGTTAGGTCATAAAAAAGCAATTAACTTCTCTTACTGGCACTTGGAAAATGGCTTAATGTGCTCTTGGATTTAGTTGGAGACAGCAGTCACATGTAGTTACTTTACAAGAACAACTTGTCTGATCTTTAACGTTGCTTCTGCTTGTATTTTTTTTTTCTAGTCCTTGGAATGGATAATATTGTCTGGAAAAATCTCTCCAGCTGGCTTGTTTTGTGTTTGGGGATGCTTTTTTTTTTTTCTCCTGAATCTGCTGCTTTTATTTTATCTGAGGCTTTCCTTGTGACTTCTAGTTTTAGCATTAAGAAAACAACCCTGTGGCTTGTAGTACATGTTACCCTGCTGTAGAAGCTGTCACAGTGCAGCTCAGCCTTATTTACCCCTGCGTGTGAATAAGGACAAGCAGGTTTATAAAATGCTGGAAGGCAGTGCAGTAAGCCATGGGATGGGTTAATGCTGAGACCAGCCTTGTAATTCCTGGGTTCCCACCCTTGTGCTAAAGCTCTTTGTCTTTTAACAGCTACAACTCTCTCCAGTGACCTAGAAATTTTTCAATAGAGCAAGAAGTTCTTCTCATGGATTGAAGCGCATGTTAACTCTTATTTTCATTGTGTGAAACCAATCTTACCCCAGCTCATGATATTCATTGTGAATTTTGGTGTATTCCAGCCTACCCATGAAGGTTACTTTTCGTGCTTAGACATCTGGACGCTCTTCTTGGACTATCTGACTAGCAAAATTAAAAGCCGTCTGGCAGACAAAGAAGCAGTACTCAACAGGTGAGCCGTTGGGAAGCTGTCAGGATGTGGCAGCTGCAAAGAGGCTTCTTGGTCACCACGGAAGGACTGTGAGAAATAAGCTATTGCTTACTCCAGCTTCACACGTGGTTGAGTCTTTTCTTTTTCTAAAATTGTAAAGTGTAAAAAGTGTAAACGTCAGTGTTTCACACTCACTCAAAAGAATCCAAACTCAGCAGGTTAGGGTAGAAAAACTGTCACTTACGTATGTTGTGTGTGAACTCTGCAGGCAGAGGAAGAAAGCTTTGCAGTCTAAAATAGAACTGGAGCACATTTTAGCAAATTTTAGAGCGTGTTTTAGCGCATATTAGAGGAGGAGACCACAGAGTAAGTTGCCTAGTAAGTAACTGATGAATGAATTAAGAAACATTTTTTATTTAATCAGGATTCTAAAATTCCTCTTTAAGTGGAGGTTGTGTTTCTGAGAAATATGGATGAGACTGTGTTTGGAAGTTAAAAGTTCCGCTTGCTTACCTGTGATGCTGGTTGTGTGTACCCGTTGCAACAGTGGTCGGCAGCTCTTCCTTTGTAGATGCTGTATCCTGAAATGAGTAACTCTCTTTTGAGAAAAGTCCTTTTGCTGCCATTTTAAAAATCTAGTGAATATACTGGTATCTTGTGCAGGTTTTGGCTTTAAAGTGCCACGGCTTGTGCCGTATTATGTTCTGCTAAGTGCAGAAGGAAGCTTTTTCCCTTGAGCAGGCTAAATACGAGGGGTTGGGTTTTGAAAGACAGCCTGGCATTGTAACCACAAAAAACAAACGTGGAACTAACTTACACCAGACAGTGCTCTTCCTTTCAGCATGGGAACTGTGGGTCTGTAATTCCTCAAGTAGTAGATATTCACGTTTGAACTCTGTTATAATTTGTTCCTAATTTGCTGCTCTCTGCCTAATGCTATTGAACTCTGCCTTGGCATTCTGCTCTTTCTTCATCTGGCTAAACGTGTGTGTAATGTGTGTTATCTTTGTGTCAAATAGTTTGTTATGGGGAAAACTGGAACAAACAACAGCTCTCTCTTTAGGAGATATGTCAGACTATAAACAAACCAAAAAAAAAAAATCACAGAAGTGGTTGAAACTTGTATTGTTTTGTCAGAACTACCTGTCCTTAGTGGTGAGTTCTATAATTACAGCTTCCTGCACACTCAGCCTTGTAAACGCTGCAGTTTGACAGTCTGGGAGTGGCTACACCACAGGAGCTCAGATCAAGTTTCCTGTTCTGTGGTTTATAAGCTTTGCATTTTGTACGTGTTACAAGTTTCACTGCTGGATAAATTGCCAAATCCAGAGTTACATCATGTGGTTATGGAAAAAATGGTAATTCGGCCACCTTGCAGACAGCTTTCAGCTGCTTAGCTGGTGACACAGCTGACTTGTCTGATGCTTGGATTGCAGTGTGCTCTGAATCTCTGTAAGTGGATGTTAATGCCCAGTTTTCCAACTTGACCTCACCTAGAAAATGGCACAACTGGTCCGTGCATCGAACCAAATGCTTCGAGAAAGGAGGGTTTCTTTAAAAAACAAACGAACAAAAAACCACTTCGTTGTCACCAGGAGTGATTGCATGCTCGAGTAGCTCTGTGCTAATTTTGCAACTTGACGTTATTCTTAGGTGGTCAATGAGAAGGAGGGTCTTTTGCAGCTTCATAGCTCCAAGAGATGAAAAGATACCTTTCAGTGACATGCCTGTGGTGTTACAGCACAGGTAGAAAAAGTGCTGGCTTTGTTTCAGAGGACAAGGACCTGAATTCTTTGGCCAACAGTGTAGGGAAAGAGAATAGCAGAACAAATAGCCTCAGGGGAGGTCCCCTTTTGAGGTAGGCAGCAATAACTGGGTGATCTAGTTGGAGATATCCCTGTTCCTTGCAGGGGGGTTGGACTAGATGACCTTTGAAGGTCCCTTCCAGCCCTAACCATTCTATGATTCTATGATTCTATAACTGCTCCATTTCATCTGTTCCTCATTCCCTGCCCAAAAAGCAGAGCATCAGACAAGCTGCTGAGGAACAGCTTAAGTAATAAGAAACTCCTGGTGCCTCCTGTTCATGTACCATCTGTTGTTACTCCTGGCAAGCCACTCCTGCCTTTCCTGTTTTGAACACTTGGGCTGCTTCTATTGCTAACAGTTCTCCCTTTCAGAAGTAGAGGGATATCAGATATTACCAAGGCTCTTTCCTTGCAGATAACTTGTGACCTGAAATGACACAATCCTCTTAATCCCGGGATCTGTTTGGTGTTTCCTCAACAAACCTGTGCTGCAGGCTCTTTGCAGTGGCCCACTTTAAACTGTCACCTGTTTTACGTACCTCCTTTGCTGGAAGGGCTGTGGGCACAGCAATCTCTGCAGAATTGTTTTCTCAGCCTCTTGCTGTCTTCTCCATGGTCATAGGTACGAAGACGCCTTGGTTCTGTTGCTGACAGAGGTGTTGAATCGAATCCAGTTCAGGTATAACCAGGCACAGCTGGAGGAGCTGGATGACGAGACGCTGGATGATGATGTAAGGAGCAGAGTTGAACATGGACGGCTGCAGGTCCAGATGTTAACTCTTGCACTTGGAATGTCTTTCTCAGAGCCTGTACATTGGAGTACAAGCTAGACAGCTGCTTCTTCACTCCATTCTGTGTGGAGTTTGAGGTTTAAAGCAGCATGGAATGCTTTTGACAAAAACGTAGTTAAAGTCACACTGAAAGGATACAACCTTTGTTTTTAACTTGATGCTTGTGGGGGGGAAAAAACATAAATACTTAAGTTCTGATTATCAGAGGCATTAGGTGTCCATGTCTGGTTGCTTTGAAATTTAAATACTGGAATATCTCTGAGAGAAAAGCTTTAAGCTGTATATATTTTTGGTGCTTCTATTTAAGTGTGTTTGTCCCAAGTCGGTATTGTAAGCATCGTCTCAGTACTGGTAAATACAAAAGTGGAGTAGGTGGCCAAAACAGATGAAGTCAGAGCACTGGAAGGGCAGGTTGTTCTGTGTAATGGGTGCTTGTCACCTGAGCTGTAACTGTGCTTTAGGAGTGAATGCTTGTGCCTTATCACTCCAGGAAAACGTGCATGCATTTTTACCAGTGTGGGCTGGTAACATGAGACTCTATCAGATGTCTAGCAGCAGACGAGGCTCATAAGAGCAATATCTCTTCAGTATCTGGGTGTCTGTAAAAGCTAAGCTCTGGAAAGGAGCTAGGTAGTCCCAAACATCAATTAAGACCTATTAATCTACAAAAAGCCATCTGTTTCCCTCTGGAAGTGCTGTGCTTACCTTGGTGTTTCTTCTCGTAGCAGCAGACCGAGTGGCAGCGGTACTTGCGCCAGAGCTTGGAAGTGGTTGCAAAAGTCATGGAGCTCTTGCCAACTCATGCCTTCTCCACACTAGTAAGTAGTCATCCAGACCAGAAGTACAATGTGAAATGAGCACCAACTGCTGGAATTTGTTGCAAGCTGTTTGATGGAGGCCACAGTGCCAAATAAGCAGGGAGATTCGGTTTTGGATGCAAAGCTTGGCAAGGGGAAGAGCAGAAATTGAAGGAAAAAGCTTGTTTTTTTGGCTTTGACAAACTTCTTGGTGTGTTTTAAAGAGGGTACTTCAGTGAGCATCTGAGTCTTACTTGCTGCACACTAAGCTCTTTAGAAATTCCCATCTCTCAAAGCGTAAACATTTGGCAGCAGCCCCTTCACTGCTGTTTATCTTGGGCTTTATGTTAGGAGACAGTGCTGCAAATTGGGCAGATGGGAGTGTCGTTATTAAGGTTCTAAGGAGAGCGAAATCTTTGTTTAAATGAAGGGCTGAGAAGATACAAATGCTGAGAAGAGTGACTTGGACAATTGGGAATTAATATCTGATGAACACAGATGAGTGCTTCTCTCCAGCCAGGGCCACTGCTGTTCCTAGAATCAGTGGTGTAAAAGCTGTCTGGGTTCGTACTGTTATAATGGTTTCTGAGAAAGGGATCTCGAGGCTGTGAGCTGGTGGGGTCCAAAATTCAGAGTAGTCAGTACCTTTTTGCTGGGTGAGAAGAAAAGCGAATATAGCAGTGGCACATCTATTAATTCTGCTGGAGATACTGCGTATCTGGACCTCTGAACCATATTCCCAGGAAGCACAGAAAATTGAGCTGCTGCAGAGGCAGAAGATGCCTGACCCAAACTGCTTTTTCAATTGATATTTTTTATTTAAGAAACATTATGGCTGAGCTAAGTGCTGGAAGTATATTACTTGAAACTCTGAAGTAGTGAGCAAAATACTCCTCATACGAAAGTAGAAGATCCTCTGCAGCGTGGTGGCACGCCATGAGTCAGCAAGAGGCAAACAAAAAGAGCAGCTGTTTCCGTGAGCATATGGGTCATATGGTGAAGAGCATGTGGTTCCTAAAGTAACACATTAACATGAGGGAGACTATCTGTTTGGGTTTTTTTAAGTAGTTCTCCTCCTGCAGTTACACAAAGGTGCTCAACTGTTGATAAGGCACAGCCTGTTAGAAGCTCCATAGTGAGTGCTTTCCCTGAGCCCTGTGTTAGTTCTTTTTTGTACGCTGGATAGTCTGGGAGATGCTCCAGCAGCTTCATGTGCTTTTCACAGCAGTCTGTGGTGCTGTTGAATGCAGTGGCTATCAGCAGCAAATAATTAAAACAGCGTACAGCTGCTGCTGTTACTCTGTCCCATGCTGGAAAATGAAAGGCTGCAGTTCCCTGTGCTGATAAATGAGCGAACTTCCATAAAGCCAGCCACTTCAAATGTGGTGACTTTGCCAATAGAAATTAAGTAGAACTGTGCCAGACTGAAAGGGTTGGAAAATACTCTTTCAGGTGGGATATCTGCAAGGAAAAGGTCAGTGTGCAATTTTGTGCTGTATGTGTACGAATACATTCAGGAACAAAGCAAATAACCCCCTGACAGATACCAGTGAAGTACCTTGGCTGGCCAAAAGCTGCTTAGAAGGCTTTCTGGTCTCAGTTTATAACACACTCCCCCATGCTGGTGTAACCTGTGCGTCACCAGGATCAGGCGTGTTTGCTGTCGGTCCTGAAGGATGGAGTTAGACTAACAGTGTTCCCAGACCAGGATGCATGGCACCTGGGGTGTTTGCTCCCTTGGCTGTATTCCCTATGGGGTTTCAGCAGTCCTTGATGCAGCCTGCAGCTTGCTGGCAGAGTGCTGCAGTACTTCCCTCCCCTCTGTTACAGAGGTGCCAAACTCAACTTCTTTGGTTGAATAATATTTTGATAGCTGCCTCTTGATGCTCTTGGGTGAGGTGAATGCGGCGCAAGCTTCCTGTGCTCCAGGCTCTGCCCTTCCCCAGCTCCATTTGGTCTGGGTCATACATCCATCTTCATATTCGTGCTGGTGGCATGCTGTGCCATCGCTTACACTCGTCAGGCCGCTGTCTTGTTACACTGATTACTGGTATTTGTGGGAAAAGGAGTTACCACAAAGAAACACCTTCAGGGTGGTAATCTCTGTTTTCATCACGGCTATCAAGACTTGAGAAGCTGTGGTGTGCAGGATCAGCCCGGATCACCTTTATCCAAGTGTCTTTTTGAAGACACTAGGGAGAGATAAGAAAACTGTGCTCTAACTGAATAATTAGTACTTGGGTGTTAACCGTCTGCCAAGCTCAAAAATCACTCTCATCTCTTGTCTCGTCTAGTTTCCAGTTCTCCAGGATAACTTGGAAGTGTATCTGGGACTCCAGCAGTTCGTGGTCACTTCAGGGACAGGTAATAACCACCGTCCAGCGCTGCGGTCCTCACTCTTTGAACAGCTGATGGCAAAAAACGCTCTAGACCTGCTTGGGTGTTGCTTTGTCCGTATTCCATTGGGGATCTGAACACGTGTGGTGTCTCATGGCTCAGTAGTCAAACTCCAATAGCAGACAAAAATCTAATAATGTGATTTTTTTATTGGTATAGGTCTTACTTTGTTCTGGTACTTGAAATGAAGATACCATATGTGTTAAGAACAAGCATGCAGCATCAACTGCTATAGTAACATGAAGGGATAATGGTTACTCTTTGCCTCCCACTGAAACTTATTTAAAGAAAGGTTGTGCTTCTCTTTGCTTTGGGCTCGAATCTGGTGTGAAGTTGTCCACCATAGGAGTGTAGTTGTCCACCATGAGCACAGCTTTACTGCTCCTTCCCGAGAAATAAAGGAAGAAGTAGTAGTGAGATCTGTATGAGAGAGAATTGTAGCTAAGGTTCTATTCAAGTTTTCTGGTATGACCAGTAAAGGAATCTGACACATCTTCAATACTGCTATACATGGCAGAATGGCAACTCTTGTACAGACAGTTCAGGAAAAAATACTCCCAATTTTAGGATCATTTCAGACCTAGGATAAGCAATGTGTAGGTTTTTAGTGCTGTAGCAACAATCTGTATTAGAAGCTGTCACGTAGACTGTTCAGCTGATGGATCAGGAGTAGCAGCTCAGGTGCAGCCGGGGATTCAGAACCGGGCGGTAACACGCTGGTGCCCATGGTACAGAACAGCAAGCTTGGTGCTGAAAACTTAATCCAAGATTACATACAGGCAGTGGAAAGAAAAACAGATTTTCTTCGAAACGTGGTGTTGCAGAACATGTTTGCTTTTTTAGTAAAAGGTCTGCAATATTTGGAGACCAGGCGTACGTGAATGAGCGTAGGACAATTGCATAGGTAATAAGACTGGCAAATCTGGTTATTGCTGTGCTTCTTGGATCTGAGAAATGTGGAATTAATAACCACGCTTCACATTGGAAGTAAATATGCTCCAGTTGCAAATATGCTGCTGCTGCTGGAACATTTATTGCAGTGGAGCCAGCAGAGGGAGTGAGTAATGACCTTCTGTGCAGAGCAGGGGTTGCTTCATGATGCCAGGTAGCCAAAAAAGCTCCTGGTTATGTAGGTATTAGTATCAAATAGAATAAAATAAACGTGTAAAAGGCTGAAATAGTTGGTGACATCCGTTCCAGCCTTTCAAGAGGAATTTGAAGTGTGGCAGTAGGAACAGTTGAACTGTCTTACTCAGTTTGAGTGTTTCAGTCACTTGGACAGTGCTCTGGTTTGAACTGTGACCCACTGCCGAGCTAATTTAAGTGGAATGCTTGCAATGTAATTAGAATAAACTTTGCATTTCCTGGAGCTTTGTAATTAGATTTCTCATCCCAAAGAGCTGTGTCTTAGTCACAAGATTACGTGTTGTTTTTTTTTTTCTTGCACAAAGTTTTTAAAGTATGAATTTTTTAGACTGCTAGGCTCTTAGTCAGTGGCTATTAGCACAAGTGATTATTTACACTTGGGTCTTTTGGCTTCATTGCTAACGAACCATGATGTCATTTCAGGTCACAGGCTGAACATCACTGCAGAGAACGACTGCCGCCGGTTGCACTGCTCCCTGAGGGACCTGAGCTCCTTGCTGCAGGCCGTTGGTCGTCTGGCAGAGTACTTCACTGGGGATGTGTTTGCTGCCAGGTTCAACGATGCTCTTACAGTGGTGGAGAGGTAGGTATGGGGGGGGGAATTCCTGCCCCTTCACTGGTACCAGGAGCAATTGTCACCGCTGCTGTCAGTGTGGACACCAAGGTTTCTTCCTGCCTCCCCTTGTTATGATTAAAGTGAGATATGAAGAACTCGATGGCCACAACCTTAGTTGTTACGTTCATCAGTGTTAAGTTTCCCAGCTGGCTTTCTAAATCCTTAACCAACAGGAGGGATTAAATAAAATCAGTCACTTGAAAAGGTTGAGGTGCCTGTTTTCCAGCATCTGCATTCGTGATGCAATGAAATAGGATGTAGAGTCTGACTTCAGAGTTGTGCCTCTCAAAGCAAAATCACCAAAATCTATTTTCTTAAATTAAAAGCTCAGTGAAAACTGAAAGGCAGACATCATTTGATTCCTCACTTCCAAGAGACTTTATTAGCACATGGTTGCAAATTACAGAATTTTAGGGCTTTACACAGCTGCCTTGGCTATGGTTTTTCATTTCCATGCAGGATCATCACACTTGTTCCATCTTATCACAAACAATAAAATAGGCTCTGAATTATTTTCAACTAAAGGGTCTAAATCTTGTCTACATATTAGCTAAATGTTGACACAGACTTGTCGAGAGCTGCATTCAGATAAGATGTTTGAGTGAATTTGCACATGTGTGTATCCACTTTACAGTCCCTTTACACTATCATGTATGTGTTTGCTTCCAGGTTGGTAAAAGTAACACTGTATGGATCCCAGATTAAACTGTACAACATCGAAACTGCAGTGCCGTCGGTATTGAAACCTGATCTTATCGATGTGTGAGTATGAGACGCTGAGAATGATTGTATCCAAATTCCCTACAGACATGGAGTGAAGGAAGATCTCATCTTGGTCTGGTGCTCTAACCACTCGCTTGGCAAATGTTCTGAAAAGGGCATCTCTCCTGTGATTGCTACCCACCAGGGCACCTTCTGCTGACTGTCGAAGGTCAAAGCTGCTGCCAGCATTTTGGACCGCTGTTTCCTCAAATTGATGTACTGAGGTTATTTAAAGAAAGATAAAATCGTGATGAGAAGTAAAAATGCCTGTTATAAAGCAAACTGTACTAATGGATGTAAAAGCTTAGTTCTTTTGCAGCGTAATTAAATGATAAAATAAGTGTTGCAGTGGTGATATTTTAAGAAATGAATCCACTGTCAGTATATAGTTCCAGCTTATGGATTTTTTGCTGCCAAAGTCAGATCTATGGCTCAGGTAAAAGATGTTTTTCTTAGCCAAGGACTCGAAACCCTGTACTTCCAAGACAAAAATGTGCCTTCCAGCTAGGCAAGCCATTTCTGAAACAAATGAATGCCTTCGATCCAGAAGCTGACATTATGTGTGAAATCCTGGTGCTGCTGGTAATAGAACATCCTTCTTCACAGCCTTTGAGACATTCCCTTGTTAATGTCGGGTACTACAGACCTGTTTCCTGCCAGCCAGTGGTTTGTAAGCAGAATTTAAGGTTGTCCTTTCGAACACAAGTGCTTGTTCTAGTTTGTAATTGCATGTATAGCAGCTCCTTGAAAACCCACACTAGATTTCATCATGTAATTCCATGGATTTCTCCTAATAATCCCAAGTTAGTAGCACTGAGTTTTGTGCAGATTATCTTGTTCTAATAGTCTCTTTCCTTTCCTGGTTTAAAATAATTTGAGATGGTTTTTTTCTCAGTTAGTGAGGGGGTTTTATCCTTTCCTCTGTCCAATGTCCCTGAAGAAACTCGTGATCCGTTTTCTAATGCTAGCCTAGCAAAGGTACATCAAACGTTTGGAGGACACAAGTCCAGGACAAAAAGAAAGTAATAAAATTAATTCTTAAAGAAAAAGCTGCCGCCTTTGTCTGAGGATATTCTTTCCCAGTACGCTGTCAAAACTTCCCACCATGCTCAGAGCTTGTGCCCTCCTGCTAGCATACCTTCTGTCCCGTGTACATGTCTCACCCTTGCTTTGCTCCTCCGCAGCCACGCGCAGTCCCTGGCCGCCCTGCAAGCCTACGCGCACTGGCTGGCGCAGTTCTACAGCGAAGTTCACCGGCAGAACCCGGAGCAGTTCATCTCCCTCGTCTCCACCGCTCTGGAGGCGATCGCACCCCTCATCAGCTCAAAGGTACCTTCCGTCATCAGTGCTGCTGGGCTCTGTCTAGAGCAGGAGACCCTCAGCTGGCGAAGCTGTTGTGTTCAGGTGTTTAATGGTCTGTTCTGGACCTCGCTGTGGGTTCTGATGTGAATCAGTCTGTGAGAACTGGGTGTCTGTCTTCCAGAGCCACAGGAAGTGTCTCGTGCAAGCTTAGACCAAGAGCAATTCTAAATAGTGCTGTAGGTCAAGCTGATATGAGAGTTAACAACTTGCAGGCTTGTGAATTCAGTCCGGCTTGAAAGTGGGGAAACGTCTCTCTTCCACAGTATTGAGGGAACTGACCTGTGCTCTGATTGGTAAATAAATCATGGAATCATAGAATGGTTTGAGTTGAACCTTAAAGACCATCCAGTTCCACCCCTGCTGCCATGGGTAGGGACAACCTCCACTACACCAGGTTGCTCAAAGCCTCATCCAACCTGGCCTTGAACACTGCCAGGGATGGGGCAGCCACAGCTTCTCTGGGCAACCTGGTCCAGTGCCTCACCACCCTCAGAGGGAAAAATTTCTTCCTTAGATCTCATCGAAATCTCCCCTCTTTCAGTTCAAAGCCATTGCCCCTTGTCCTGTCACTCCACGCCCTTGTCCAAAGCCCCTCTCCAGCTTTCCTGGAGCCCCTTTAGGCACTGGAAGGTGCTGGAAGGTCTCCCTGGAGCCTTGTCTTCTCCAGGCTGAACAGCCCCAACTCTCTCAGCCTGTCTCCATAGCAGAGGTGCTCCAGCCCTCGGATCACCTCCATGACCTCCTCTGGACCCGCTCCAGCAACTCCATGTCCTTCTGATGTTGGAGGCCCCAGAGCTGTCTTGCTTACAAAAACCTGGTGGTGGCAGCTTGCTGTGCTGTCTGACATCAGTGTTGCATTGTATGGTTCTGTGTGATGGTGTTACTGGGCAGCCTGACCATGTGCCCCCTCTGTTTCAGGTGCAGGAGAAGCTGCTGCTGTCTGCGTGCCACCTGCTCGTCTCTTTAGCGACCACAGTGCGACCGGTGTTCTTGATCAGCATCCCAGCAGTACAGAAGGTGTTCAACAGGATCACGGACACTTCTGCTCAGCGGCTCCCTGATAAGGTGATTTGTCTCAAATGTGAGGAATGTAGATTAGGTGTCCTTTGGAAGCTGTGCCTCATGTCTTACTGTAGTGAGGTATAACCTAGAAAAAAAAGAAGGGGAGAGGTGGAGGCAGCAGTTGTCTCTGTACTGTGGGTATCCAGGAATCCAGTGATACAGTTTGTCAGTAATGATCTATTTCAAGCAACAGCACAAGGGAAAAACACAATTGCACTTCTTAAATCTTATTCCTGTCTCACTTGCTGACAGTCACTGATTCTGCATCATCTTTACATTGATCAGACACATTGATTCTGACATCCAGAAAGAGTTTTCTGTGAAGCTTAATACAAGCATTCCACATACCTCGCTCCGAGTTAGTATGTGTGTTACAGAAGTGCTGAAAAGCCACAGTGGAGGCTGGACACAGGTGTGCTGTGTACAACTCTACACGCTTGTTGTGTCAGCCGGACTAGGAGTAGCGGAAGTGGCATCATCTTTGTTTTAGGCATACAAAGAATGGAGACTCACCGTTGCAGGGAAGGGCTGACAGAGCTGGGAGCTGCTTCCAGCCCCTGAGTGATGGAGCTTTGCTCCTCTCTTACCTTGCAGAGCTGCCAGCTCTCACTCGGGCTCACCTTCTGCTATTGAACTCTCTCCTCAAACAGTGAGTGCTGCTGATCATAGAATCATAGAATGGTTTGGGTTGGAAGGGACCTCAAAGACCGTCCAGTTCCACACCTGCTGCCATGGGCAGGGACACCCTCCACTACACCAGGTTGCTCAAAGCCTCATCCAACCTGGCCCTGAACACTTCCAGGGATGGGGTATCTACAGCTTCTCTGGGCAACCTGTGCCAGTGTCTCACCACCCTCTGAGTGAAAAATTTCTTCCTTAGATCTAATCGAAATCTCCCCTCTTTCAGTTGAAAGCCATTGCCCCTTGTCCTATCACTACACACCCTTGTAAAAAGTCCCTCTCCAGCTTTCCCGTAGCCCCTTTAGGTACTGGAAGGTGCTGGAAGGTCTCCCTGGAGCCTTCTCTTCTCCAGGCTGAACAGCCCCAACTCTCTCAGCCTGTCTCCATAATGTCATGGACAGCTGTAAAACGTCACTTCGCTCCAGGGCTGTTCTCTGGCACGAAGCGAGCAGCAACCGTGGCAGAACGTGGTCTCTTTGCTCAGTGTCTCGTTGCTTGCAGGCCCAGGTGCTGGTGTGCAGAGCGCTGTCGAACGTGTTGTTGCTGCCCTGGCCAAACCTCCCAGAGAGCGAACAGCAGTGGGCAGTTCGCTCCACCAACCACGCCAGCCTGATCTCTGCCCTCACGAGGGAATACCGCCAACTAAAATCCAATGCCATCTTGCCACAGAGGAAAGTGCAGCTGGAGGACAGTAAGTACCGAGCTTCTTGGGCTGTGTTCTGTCTTCCAACGGTGCCAACTGCCGATGCACATCATGAAATTGTTTTTCTTACAGTTGTTTTGGCTGAGAAACTGTGTTTAGCATATAGGGAGGACACGTAAGGAGCAGTATGTGTTTTCTTTCTTTCTTTAGAGACCCTTCTGTGGGTGTGTAAAGGGCACTCTCACCCCAGGTTGCCTGTAAACTCTTCCATCAAAGTGTCTTCCTCAGTCGTGCAGGGAAGGTGGGATCTAGTTTGTGATAAAACTTTGAACAGCAGGGGTAGAATTGGGAATACTTAACAGCCTGATGCTGGACCCTGTAGCATTAGAAACGTTGACTGGAGGCAGCATTAATGAAGATGGTGGTTATAAAAATTTAAGGGGGAAAATAAGAATTTCTTCCAGATTTGGGAAGTACTGTAGAGAGTTTATGTATGTAGGAGGAGAGCCCTGGGCTGATGGGGACCAGGGGCCTTCAGAAGTTTCTCTGGATGTTTTGGGATTGCTTTTGGGGTTTTTTTTTTTCAGTTGGTTGGGATTTTTTGAGAATCACTTTAAAAAACGTTTAGAAATACGCAACCTCACAGCTTCTGACAAACCTGACACATACTGGTCAGCGGTGTACAGGGAGGGAGCGGGCAGAGGGTGGTTTGCTCCTCCCAAGGACAGTATCAGCAGACTGCTCACATGGGGGGAACTGAGCCAGAGAAGTTCTCCCAACATTGGGGTTACCTTTTGCAGCGATTGTGTATCGCTCCAGTTGTTACTTTCAGAAACAGAAATCTGCAGTACATTTTGCTGTCATAACTTGCTGCTTTTTTTCTTGGCTAGTGTTTCTTTAGCTTATTGTAGAGAATGTTTACAGTTCCCCACAGCCTCTGCACCTAGTAGCTGAGCAGTGGGTGCATCTGTAGGGCAGTAAACCTATATAATTTAAGAAAGCAAGTAGCCACAGTGACCTAATTGAACCTGTTTTAATGTTTAAAACGTGAACACTCACTTGGAAATGTTTTTGACTTCAACCTGGCTTTGGTGTATATGCTGCCTTGTAGGTTGTTTTATTACTGTGTGTGTGAACTTGATTTCTCTTCATTTCTAGCCTCTGATTAGTAGTTTTGACACATGCAGGAAGCACCACCTCTCTTGTTTTGCAGCCAAAGTGATCATCCATCAGACGCTCAGCGTTTTAGAAGATATTGTAGAAAGTATCTCTGGAGAATCCACCAAGTCTCGACAGATCTGTTATCAGTCGCTGCAAGAATCCGTGCAGGTCTCGCTAGCCCTCTTCCCAGCTTTCATTCATCAGTCAGGTATAACCATAGGGCAGGCTTTAATGCTGTGAGTAGCTTTGTGACCTACTGGTGACATCCAAAGGCCATCAGCGCAGAATTGTGGTGGTGGTCATGGGAAACGTGTGGGTTTGCTGTGCCTAAGTGTAATGTGAGTCTCTACTTCGAGGTGGGCTGGGCTGAATCAGAGCAGGAAAGGGAGATCTCTGCTGTCTAGGATGCAGGCTTGAAGGTTTGTCACACTTCCAGAAGATGGAGATGCCTTGTGTTGTGTTCAGCAGTGAAACAAGAACGGAGCTGATCCTGACCATGAAAGAAAGCTTTGCAATACCCTGCCTGGCTATGTTTGCTGCTTACATTCTCTCCAGAAGTTTGAAGACAAACAGGAATAGATCTCATCAGATTAGGTCAAATGATGTGGGTTGGGTTTTTTGTTTCCCATGTAACGGGAACGAGAAGGCTCCCGAGATGTAACGAGAACGGGAAGGCTCCCAAGGTGCAACCAGGACTGTTGCTTGGCAATCTTGTGGCCAGCAACTTAACATTTTGGATCATATCAGGGTAGCTCAAACACCCAGGACTACAGCAGCTTCTCTCATGAAGAGCAAGGCATTGCAGGAAAAATTCTGGAGCTAGGTGGGATTTTCTCAGTGAAGCGAGCATGGGGGAGGCAAAACAAAGTCGAAATGCAGAAAGGATCCAAGACAGCGAGCTGATGGTGTGACTCCAGTGAACTGTTGTCTTCAGAACAGGCAGGCAGCCTCATGCAGTTGCTATTTATTGGCTATAAAAGGCTGTATGAAGGAGTTGAGCAGCTTCAGTTTACCATGGTTATTCAATGAAACATGTTGGGACTGAAGAAGAATTAGCTGCGGTGCTGATCAGCATAACCACACACTGAAGATAACTTCTGAAGTTAGAAGGATCTTTTCAGTTCCTGCCAAAAAAAAGAAGCTGGGTTCTGTCTCCTGGCCATCCCAAGCTGTGTAGCTGTTTTGGATTTCCTTGTGTTTCCTGTTAACCCTGTAGGAGCAGTGAGCAACTGGAGAACGGCCCAGAGCTTTCTCCAGGCCCTCTGTGTGGGCAGACCAGACCAAGAGCCTTGCTGATAGTATTGCTTTTGTTCTGAGTTGTTTGGTGCTGGCTGCACTTGTCATCCCTGGTGGCTTTCAGAAATGGATGAACAATCTTTAAGCCCTGTAAGAAGCAAATCTTGCATAGAAGACTTGTTGATGCACTTGAATGTCACCTTTAACATGTTCTTTTTACTTTCCTGTTCTTGTCTTAGATGTGACAGATGAGATGCTGAGCTTCTTCCTCACGCTGTTTCAAGGACTGAGGGTGCAGATGGGAGTGCCTTTCACTGAGCAGATCATACAGACCTTCCTAAACATGTTCACCAGGTGTTGTCCCGCATTGATCACTTCTTTCTTATCCCTTAGGATGATTCGTCTTAGTCAGCTGCTCACACAAAGGGCCCCTGCCCCTGAAAAGCGTAGTGTTTCCAGCCCCTTTCAGTCCAGACTTTTGTCATGTCCCAGGGATAAATCTAAGGAAAATGCTTCCAGGTCTGGAGTCACCCAGCCCATGCACATCAATCATGTAGGTCATCATGCAATTTCAGCTCTCCCACGGGCTTTCTGGAAGTGTGTGATACTGAGTTGGAGTCTCACATTGCCTGTTAGCTCCTACCCAAGACCTGAGGGTACCCCAACAATCTCTCAGGCTTTTATTGGGGAAGGGGGTCTATCAAAACCGAGCTCCCTTTGGTGGCTTAGTGTGCTTGGTCTGTATTAGTTGAGCAAGTTTAGAGGCACTACCTGCTTTCCTTTAAGTTAGGCAAGCATGCAGATCTCCGGGAAGGTTCCTATGCAATGATTCTGTTTTGGTCATAGGGAGCAGTTGGCAGAGAGCATCCTCCATGAGGGCAGCACTGGCTGTCGGGTGGTGGAGAAGTTTCTGAAGATACTGCAAGTGGTGGTACAAGAGCCAGGCCAAGTGTTCAAGCCTTTTCTACCCAGCGTCATCTCACTGTGCATGGAGCAGGTCTACCCCATCATTGCAGAGGTAGGGCTGTCCTCACGCGAGGGGAAGGGAAGGCATTGCTGGGGGGGTGGGAGCAATTAAGCTTTTTGCTTGCCAAGAGCTGGAAATGTTAGTCCCTGGGCAGGGTGACTACGCAGTGGGAACTGGAAGCGGCGTGGGTGGAGGATTTTGTCAGGAATTGTAAGAGGCTAAAATTACAGACGTGCTCAAAGCAGGAGGTAAAACTCAAAACTCGATGATGTGTTCTTAGCATGATCCAACAATTGCTGAGTTTGGTGCCTCCCTTAGGAGAAAATACTTTGCTCTGGTACCTTGGCTGCAAAGTGCTGCCCTGGGTGGCCACCTGGCAGGGTGCTGCTAGAGTGGGATCCAGGGGATGGGTGGGATTCCAGCACAGGAGCCCACTTTGAGTTGTTCCTTCTCCTTGCTTCCTAGCGCTCATCTCCTGATGTAAAAGCTGAGTTGTTCGAGCTGCTTTTCCGGGTTCTCCACCATAATTGGCGGTACTTCTTCAAATCGAGCGTGTTGGCTAGTGTCCAAAGAGGAGTAGCAGAAGAGCAGATGGAGAACGAAGCACAGTTCAGTGCCATTATGCAGGTAACTCAGCGATTGCCCAGAACCCTTTCTGCGATGGAGCATACGCCGCTCGTGGCGGTGCATGAAATGTGTGGCCGATGGAGATCAGACCATGTCTTGAGTGATGTCCTGCCTTCAGGAACTACTGAAAATCAAAGTGCTTGTAGAGTGCTCTTGCTGAGGTGCTCACAAAGCACAGTGCCCCAGTGCACGGGGAAGCAAGCAGTGAGGAAGGAATGTTAATTCCTTTCCATGCCTCATCTTGCCTCTGGACCTAAAAATATATTACTGACACTGACCCATTTACTTCTGTTACAAGTCTGGTGCTTAGCCCTGGGACATACTGTCAGTGCAGGAAAGCTTTCCTGAGACCAAGATGTCTTTTGGTTTATATGGGCTTGTTCTATGCTGTACCACAAGATCTGGTAGAGAAGGTCAGTGGGGTAATATCTTACAGGCTTTGTCCTGGGCCACAGAGAAGGCAGAGGCAGTATGTCAGCATGTACACAGAGCCAGCAAATCTTTAAGAGTAACAGACTGTATTTCACGTGTTACTTAGGTCAGAGCTGGCCAGATGAGTCCCTGTGCAGTTCCTAGAACTGTCCCCAAAATGCTTAGTAAAACTCAAAGTAAAATCAGCAAAAAAAAAATCAGCCTCCTAATGTGTTATCAGAGTACCTGGTGTGGGGTCCTTCATCAGTGTGAACAGAAGCATGCTCGCACCATGTTCTGCAGCCTCGGAGTAGGGCTTGCTCCTCCGAGGGCAGCGAACGCCGGAGCAGAGGGCTGTGTGCTCAGACTTCAAGTGGGAGGACTTTTTGCAGAGCTGCCCCATCATGGAGGGCTTGTGGAGTCTGGGTCCTTTCTGGTCCATGAGTGAGGAGGGAGCTCCTGCACTGCCAGAAACCGTATTGATGTTTCTCTCTGGCCTTTCCTAATCTCAACATCTTTTGGTGTGAACGAGGCCCAAGCTGGTCCCTGTGCAGGGCTGTCCGAGCATCTGTCTCTCCTGTAGCAGTGTCTTTCTTTAAACATTCTCCATTGTGAGAACAGCCAGTGTTTTGTGTTGAGGACATTACTAGATTGTGTGCTGGTTTCCACAGGAGATCCAAGTCCAGAACTGGCTTAGTCTTGAAGGGACTTGGGCCTTTTGTGACCATCTAACAACAAACGGCTGATATGGGAAAACAAACTCCTCTGTTTGTGATGCCTTGGAGCAGCAACTGGGAAAATTCTGCTGCCTGCCTCTGTACAGATCATACCTCATCTGTACAGTGTTTCAGAGGAGCTCAGGGTGTAGAAGGTGTTTTGTCACCAAGTCTGTGCAGGCCTCCCAGACTAGTTCAAGGGGGTCCAGCAAACTTTGTCCCTAAGCTCTTTGCTGCTTCTGTAACGTGCAGGCCAGCAACAGCCGAATCCTTCAGGAGCAAGCTGCCTGCCAAGGGAGCTGTGCTCAGCGCCTGTGTTCCTCTTCGGTGCAAGCTTGGCCCGCCTGTTCCCAACAGACCCAGCGCAGCAACTGTTCTGCAAGGATATGAGCATGTTTCCACCCAAGTTTCTTCGTTCCCGTTGGTCTGGCAGCAGCACAATTGACATAAACAACTGCTTCTCTTTGCACTGAGAAGCAGCAGAAGGTCCCAGGGGTTTGTTCTGGTGTCAGATGTTGTTGATAATGCCTGGTAGATCTGATATTCGTTGTGATACCAGTCCCCTTCCTTCACCTCTGCTTTGTTCGCAGGCGTTTGGCCAGTCCTTCCTGCAACCTGACATTCACCTGTTCAAGCAGAACCTCTTCTACTTGGAGACGCTGAACACCAAGCAGAAGCTGTACCACAAGGTGGGTCTTAGGTGACCAGTGCGTGCTCCATGCGTGGCAGTAGGTGGGTGCCCTTCTGAGACTTCTTTTAAACGTCTTGGAAACAGAAGGCTTTTATGCTGCAGCCTTTGGTTGCTGTGATCCCGATGGACACGTTGCTGGTCAGAGCGGCGTTACCACGTCCCTGATGCTGCTGCAGTGGGCACAGGAGAGATCCCAGCGCTGGTCAGTCAAAGCCAAGCCTTGATGTGTGCCCTCCTGTGACAATGAGAGAAAGTGAAGAACATGCGCAGTGACTGTGATTTGTCTGAGGAGGTAGAAACTGGGATCATCAGAGGGACAGTAGCAGATCCCTTCCATCCTTCTCATCTGGGTCAGCAGCCTGGTATCTAGTATTTAACACCCGGTCACTGCCAGGTGATGGTCTCCATAGCTGTTGTGTAGGACCCATGCTCCAGACCCTCTAGTTCAGACCAGTTAGCTGCTGTCATGAAGGATTAGAGCTGGAATCCAGGGTCTTGCCCTTCTGCTTAGCCTGTCAAAGCAGAGCCTTCAGGGTCACATCTGTGGTGACAACTGAAGGACAGCCCGTCACGTTAGCAGCTGCCTGTTGCAGGCTTTTCAGGCAGCTGGCCAGATTCCCTGACTTTCAGGAGCGCTGTGCAGGGCCAAAACTGGCTGGAGTTTGACTGGGACTTCATGCTGTTTGCTTAAATACCAACGCTTAAAGCTTGGGTCAGACACACGATGTGAGTGTGGCCAAATTCACTGTTAACTTTAAAGCTGACATTAACGTAGCTTATTGTAGCCGTTTGTGATCTCAGCTTGGAAAATGATCTCTGGGCTCCCAAAACCTCGCAGACCCCACTGCTGGTGTTGAAGCAGCCCTGCACAGCCATGCCTGGTCTGACCCTGATGAGCTTGTGCTTCTGAAGCACTTTGCTGGCTGCTGTGGTCCCTCTTGTCAGGAGGGTTGTTGGTGTGAAGACACCTAACTGTGTGTTTCTCTCCCTGTGCAGAAGATCTTCCGGACAACCATGCTGTTCCAGTTTGTCAATGTGCTACTCCAGGTGCTGGTCCACAAGTCGCATGACCTGTTGCAGGAGGAGATTGGCATTGCCACCTACAATATGGCCTCAGTGGACTTTGATGGCTTCTACTCAGCCTTTCTCCCCGAGTTCCTGGCCAGTTGTGATGGTGTGGACTCGAACCAGAAAAACGTGCTGGGAAGGAATTTCAAAATGGACAGGGTAAGAAGGGGAAACGCTGCAGCAGAGCACCGGTATTCCCTGGATGCACCGTGTTTTTCTCCTAGAACGTGCTGGCAGGCAGCCCTGAGCCTCCCAGGGCAGTGTTTTGAGGCAGTGCTCCTTTTGTTGCAAACGCTTCCCTACTCAGCAATGCCTGGCCAAGGAATTTTTTCTCTGTAGGCAGCAGAGCTGCCATCTCATCTCTCAGACAGCTGAACACTGTGGGAGTTAGGGAATATGTTTCCTGGAGGAAGTTTTCACAGGGGTAGACTGATGTTTTCTAGAGTGGGATGCTCGGATCCTTGCCAAAATCTCACTGCAGCTGCTGGCCAGATGTTTTGGGGGGGTTACACTGAAGACAACAGTAGAGTCCCTGCAGTGGCTCACAGTTCTTTCAATCTCCTCCTATAAGTGTGGAGCAAATGGAAGGTCTGTAACCTCCCCATGGAATGTCCTGGCTTCCATCCATGGAGCTTGCTGGTCCATTGAGTGCTTCCTCTCCCATTGGGGGATGGAGGGGATTTGAAACCAAGCGTGAGGGTAGGAAATGGAGCCTTGGGAGAATCACTGGACTCTAGAAGGCATTTGCTCTGGCAATCGGCTGGCCTTTGTCACGGGGTACGTGGTGCCCAGCAGCCTTGGCGAGAACGCAGCGAGCAGTTGTTGGTACAGATGGCCACGTCGTGACCATCCACACAGTGCCTGCCTGCCGGTGCCATGGACAGAGCCCGGTTCTCTGCAGTCAGCTCTGCATGGAGCCGCTCTGGAGCTGTCTCTGCTCCTTGGATGTGGGCTGCAGAAACAGGTTTCCTGGGCTCAGGCTCTGGGGGAAGGGGCCTCCTGTTGTTCTCGTGTGTGAAAATACACGTGGGTGGTTGGCCCCCTCGGTTCCTTTCTGCTCTCCACTGTGAGGCGGTGCCTGCGGGTGTTACTCTGTTTGCAGTACAACCTGGTGTTCCATCTCTTCCAGGATCTGCCATCGTTTACCCAGAATGTGCACAGGCTGGTGAATGACCTGCGTTACTACAGACTCTGCAATGACAGTTTGCCCCCTGGAACTGTGAAGCTATAGTTACTGCACTGGACTCGTGTTTGGATCACTGTAGGGGACGGATCCCTGTTTCGTTTCGCCGCCACCTCCTCTCCTCCCCGGTTTTGTCAGTACTGCAGGACGCGGTGTCTTGCACATGGGCACATCTTCTTGGATTCACACACCACGCTTCCCTCTTTTTTTTTTTTCTTCCCTCTTCCCACCTGGAAGGCCACCAGCTGGAGTCAGCACTGTCTGCAGGATGTGTCTTAACGCCCGACCCCGGGCATCTCGGCTGTACGGAAAGTCCTCTCGCTGGGCTTCGGTTCTACTAACGTAGCACTTTGTTGCGTCCAGAGACTTCTGTGGAGTTGTCTTGAGAGATCATGTGCGTATCAAACGTGAGGCAGAAGCGCCAAAGACTACTTCAAACATTTCTACCTTCGTGTCATTCCACCTTCCTGCCCCTGCCCGGCTCTCAGAGGAGGAGACTCGTGATGTTGGGACTGTTTTGGCACTTCTGTCACTCCCTTTGTTTTTAAATTGCCTTGAAAACCTCCCTGCTGTTGGTGGGGATTAGAGACTTTTTTGGTGTTTTTTTTTTTAAACGTTTTCTCATCATTCCATTGTGATACTAAAACGACATGCTTAATGGAAATAAAGTGCTTACTTTGTTGTTTTAAATAACTCGGTTTAGTTTCCTTGTAGGCCTGTCTGTCACCAAGCTGTTCCGCTAGATCAAAATGCATTTCGTGCTGCCGGCAGCGATCTGCAACTTTTCCCTGTGATCAGGCAAGAAGACAGGCAGCAGCTGCCTGTCTGGGTGCAGAAACACCGTGTCCAGGCTCTCAGTAAGTCCAGCAGCTCCTGTAGGGTGCTGTACTGAGCTGGTGTAAATCAGTGTTGGCTGCTTTCTCCACTCTGACAGGTTTACCACCTGTGTTCCCTGTTACCTGTTGTGGTGAGCTGTTTATTCCCTCCAGCAGACTGTTGCCTGAATTGATGGAGAGCAGGAAGAAAACCTCTGAACGTTCATGGTGTTGCGTCACAGGAGACCTGAGCTGAAGGCCAACCACTGGCCGGAGTGACCTGACAGTGGCATCTGAGCATTTGGTTAAAATCCCAGTCCCTGGTCGGACAGGACCGGGTTTTGTGGAGCTTGTGAAACTCTGATCACGCAGCTGGGAAAGATTTTTCTCTGAAAGGTAGCTGGTGTCGAGTGTTACAACTGCAGAGAAGTAACTCTGATTTGAGGGTGGCTGCATGGTGGGAGCAACACCGGTCGTTGTGAAGGGTGCAAGGCTGGAGGAGATGTTCTGCCACATTCATTTAGATGTAGACTTGAAATGGGACGGCTGCGTGTGGAGGCCAGGAGGTTTCAGGGGTGAGTTGGAGTGCAGGAGCACTTGCTCCATGGTTCATGGTGCTACAGTTTTGTGAAAAACAACATCCTGCAATGC
Source organism: Tauraco erythrolophus (assembly GCF_009769465.1). Classification (NCBI taxonomy): domain Eukaryota; kingdom Metazoa; phylum Chordata; class Aves; order Musophagiformes; family Musophagidae; genus Tauraco; species Tauraco erythrolophus. The sequence continues at coordinate 17,605,812 of NC_141481.1, read as the reverse complement.
GCGTGTTTGCTGTTTGGAGATAACATTCGCTGTTTGGATAACCTGTGTGCAGACAGAGCCTCGCATCCAGCCTGTCCGAACTGGGACCAGTTTGATGTTTGAGCTTCATGCCTTGCAGCATGAGTTGAAAGTTGCGTGTGAACCAGCACCAGAACTTGCCTTGCCAGCTGCAGTCCTTGCAACTGAGGGCTGTGAACTGTTGTCTGTGGAGGTGATGGGGGTGTGAAGACCAGCGTGGAGGTGAGTGACAATCTGGCACCAAGGGATCTCCTTGAACACCACCAGGCTGCAGCGCTCCAACCTCACCGAGCTCCCTGCCAGCCCCAGCCTGCACCAGGAGCTCTTGGAGTAACTCGGTGTCACTGTCTGCGCTTGAAACTGAGTCCTTGGCTTTCCTGATGGTAATTCGGTGTATGAAAACGCAGTGCAGGGTCCAAACCTCTCCATGGAGCCTCTCCCTCCTCCTGAGCTGCCACCTTGGTCACTCACAGCAGTTCTGCCCTGCTCCAGGCTGCAGTGGGGAACAGTGTAGCTGTCTGTCACCTCCTCCACCACCAACCACCCTCGGCTGTGGTTCCCTTCAGAGATGGGCTAAGGGGATGTTGTCTCCCACTGGCACAGCTCCCTCCCACCATGGCTCTCCGGGCTGGTGGTGCTTCTGTTTCTTGCAAAACGTTTGGTTGACAGAGGGTGAAAGTACATGTTTTTCCCTTGATCAAGGGCAGGAGCTGGAAGGTGGCCAAAGCCCAGGCTCCAACCTGCCACCCCTTGTGCTAAAAAGCCATTCCTCCATGCCAGCTGTCCCCTGAAGCACTGAGCTGGCTGCAGCACCCCGGCCTGCTGGATAAGTGTCGAAGGGCAGCTGGTTTGGGTGTATCTGGCTGAGCTAATCTTCCCTTAAGAAGCCTCTTCCTCTATACCATCACCCCAGATGCTGGAGGGGGGCCTTTTCCTGCCTTTGGGTGGGCGGTGCCAGCAAAAAGTCAATTTTGCAGAAGCTATTGATCAATCTGTTTGCCCATGGGGAACCCATGTCGGATGTTTCTGCAGCAGTGCTGCGCACAGAGGGTCCCCAGAGCCCCCGTGTCCCCCCAATCCAGGCTCTGGCTGGTGCTGGGCCCCCCCTTCCCAGCATGTGTGGGCTCCTTGCACCTTGGGGAAGCAGGAAGGAAAGAAGAAAGGAGATGGGGACCAAGGAGCCAAATGCATGTTGGAGATAGGCTCAAGTCCAGCCTCCCCAGGACCCCCAGCTCATTAATGGATTAGGGATATTCCTTGAGTCATTCCAGTTATCACAGGTTTAGAAAATAGGCTTGAGGCGACTGGGATTTTCCATGAACTTGCAGATATTTTTAACAGCGGTGTTTGCGTCAAGCTGCTCTCCCAGGAGGTGTCTCAGTAAAGAGTGAGTTCCCAGCACGGGGTTTGGGATGGGGCTGTCTGTACAAACCAGACCCTGGAAAACTGAGGCCCCACACCCCTGCCCCCAGGGCTGCCCCTCAGCAGCTCCATCACCCATTTTGGGCTGAATTAGGGAAAGTTTGAATCTGATCTGGAGCAAGTCTGTGAAGAGGAGCATCCCAGGGAGCTGTGCCCCTTGCTGCTTTGTAAACTCCCTGTCTTTCCAGCCTCCTGGCAGGGGTGAAGGAAGGGGCCCTGGTGCCTCTGTCCCTGTCACCCTTGTGTTCCTGTCACCCCTCCCTGCTCCCCCCAGTCTTCAGTGATGCTTTAAAGCAGAGGGGCTCCCACCTGGGATGGGGGAGCCTCTGCGACCCCCCTCGCCCCCCATGGCCTTGCACCCCTTTCCCAGCACCCACTACACGTCCAGGGCAGCACCACGTCCCGTGGGGAGGGCACCCCTGGGTGCTCCCCACTGTGCCCCTTCATCAGGGCCGGGGGATCCATGGGTTAACCCAGGGTCTCTCCTCGCCTGGACCATCAGGGGCAAAGCATGAAGGAGGTCTGGTTTTTGGCAGGGGCTGGGTCACACCGCGGCTCTGCTCCCACCGCGGCGGGGCTCGGGGCTCGCTCCGGGCCGGGGATGCCCTGTACCGGGATGCTCCGTGCCGGAGCGGCGGCCGCCCGCTCCCGGCGGCTGCTTTAAGGGGAGGGACGGGATCCCGACCCGTCCCCGGGCTCTCCCGGGCCCTTAAAAGCCTCCGCGGGGCGGTGGAGTCCCGCCGCGGCCAGGTTCGACCCGCCGGCCCCGCCATGGGCTCCCTGGGGCGCTGCCTGGCCCGGAGCCTGCTGCGGGGGCAGCCCGGCCTCCGCCGCCCCCCCGGGCCCCGCTGCTACGGCTCCGGTGAGACACGGCCCCGTCCTGCCCCTTCCTCGTCCTGTCCCTGGGGGCCCCGTCCCTATCCCTCTGCTACCCTCAGCCCCTTCCCTATCCTGTTCCTGGGCACCCTGTCCCCATCCCCATCTTGCCCCCGTGGTACCCACTGTCCCATCCTCCCCCAGCACCCCCGGTCTCCCAGCACCCCCTTCCTCCACCCCAGGGGAAGGACCCCCCGGCAGGGTGTCCAGCTCACGGGGTCATTGTGGTGCGGGTCAGTGCTTGGGTCTCATCCCACGCGTCAGGATGGTGCAGAGCCTGGATGTGCTGGCTCCCCTGGCACCATCCTGTGGGTTCTCAGGGGTTTGGTGTCCTCAGGGCCAGGATGGGGCAACCCCAGCTCCATCCCCAGAGTGGGATCCGTGCAAAGCCGGGCCATGTCCAGCAACACCCAGAAAAGTGGGTGAAATTGTGAGGTCTGCCCCCCCTGGCACCAGGGCTGGCAGTGAAGCTCCCCAACTTGGCGTCCTCTCTCTCCCTTCCTCTCCTTCCTGTCCTGTTCCTCCAGCGGACGGGATGCGTTGTCCCTTGGGGCACTTGTGTCCTCTGCTGCCAGCACAGCTGTGGCAGGGCCAGCTGTGGGGGCAAGGAGGGTGATGGCAATGCCAGACCCTGCTGTCCCACAGTGCCACCACCAACAGTGATGCCGGACCCTGCTGTGCCACAGTCCGCGGGTGACCCTGATGCCAGACGCTGGCATCCCACAGAGCTCGATTTTGCTCTCCACCAGCGGATGGCTGCGACCAGGGACATGCTTTGTGCCAGGGCTGGTGGCCGGCTGCCCGCAGGCAGGGGGAAGCACCCAAGGCTGGGCAGGAGCAATGGCTCACGGGGTGGCATACACAGCCTGGTCACTGGGACATGGCAGTGTGGTGTGCTTGGCCAAAACCAGAGCCAGCTTGTCCCACACTGGGTTAAAGAGTGTTTCCTGGCCATGGATGTGTCCCCAACACCTGTCAGGGCTTTGCAGTGTGTCCCTTGGGTCCCTGCTGGGACCCCACCAGTCTGCAAGGCACAGCTCGGGCAGGGAGGGGGACACAGCACGGGGATGGGCATGGGGTCACCCTGTGGCAGCTGCTGCCCTCTGGGACCGAGCAGCAACCCGTGGTGCCCTGGGAGCAGCTTGGGGTCCTGCTGCCACAACCTGTACCCATGTCTGGTGGTGACACCAACGTCTCCCTCCCCACACAGCCCCCCCAGAGCTGCAGGAGAAGACACTGGTGCTGGTAAAGCCGGACGCAGTGCAGCGGCGGCTGGTGGGGAACGTCATCCAGCGCTTCGAGCGGCGCGGCTTCAAGCTGGTGGCCATGAAGTTGCTCCAGGTACCCAACTCCACCGAGCTGCCACCCGTCCCCCCGGGCAACCCTGCTCCCCGTGCCCCGCAGCCAGCTCAGGGGAGTGCCAGGAGAGGGGTGTCAGCAGTGGGCACCGGATGGGTGTCCTGGCCGTCACCCCACGCTGCCATCAGGCGGACCAGGGTCTCCTGGACAAGCACTACCAGCAGCTGCGGCAGAAGCCCTTCTACCCCGAGCTCCTTGCCTACATGACCTCGGGGCCACTGGTGGCCATGGTGAGGAGCTGGGATGGGGGGTTTTGGGGGTCTTGAGGGGGTCCAGGGGGCTCAGGCGTCCCCTGTCCTGCAGGTATGGGAGGGCTACAACGTGGTCAAGTCCACGCGGGCCATGGTGGGGGACACCAACTCAGCAGCAGCGGCAGCAGGCACCATCCGGGGGGACTTCAGCATGCACGTCAGCAGGTAGGGGTGCGGGGCAGGTGGTGGGGCCAGCGGTGGGACCCCTCGGCCACGGCACGGTCCCCGTCCCTGCGCAGGAATGTGGTCCACGCCAGCGACTCGGTGGAGACGGCCCAGCGGGAGATCGGCTTCTGGTTCCAGCGGGACGAGCTGGTGGCCTGGGAGAGCGGAGACCGGGACTACACCTACGGGCCCTAGGGTGGCCCTGTCCCCCGACCCGGGCAGGACCCCCCGGCCCCACAATAAACCCCAGTGCCTCCAGCCATGGTTCCAGTCTCCTCCCTTGGATGCCACCAGCAAGTGCTGGGGGACACTGGGAAGTCCCTGAAGGACACTGGGGTGGTACTGGGAAGCTCTGGGAGACATTGGGATGTCCCTGAAGGACACTGGGGTGGTACTGGGAAGCTCTGGATGCACTGGGATGTCCCCAAGAGCACTGGGGAGACACCGGGAAGCTCTGGGAGACACTGGGATGTCCCTGAAGGACACTGCGGTGGTACTGGGAAGCTCTGGGATGCACTGGGATGTCCCCAAGGGCACTGGGGAGGCGCTGGGAAGCTCTGGGAGACAGTGGAATGTCCCTGAAGGACACTGGGGTGGTACTGGGAAGCACTGAGATGTCCCCAGGGGGCACTGGGGCCGTACAGGGCAGCTCTGGGGGGCACTGGGCTGTCCCCGGGGGGCAGCAGGAGGCTCCGTGGGTCACTGGAAGAGCCCGGGGTGTCCGGGCTGGCCGGGTGTCACTGCAGACACCGGGCGGCGCTGTGGGACGCCGCTCCAGCCCCGCGCCGTTGCCAGGCAACGCGCGCCGACGCCTGCGCATGCGCAGACGCGGCGCAGCCCGGGCGGGGACTACAGCTCCCGGCATGCTCTGCGGCGGGTCCCGGTGCCGCCGCCGGGGGATCTGCCATGGCGGAGGCCGCAGCAGCGTCCCGGCAGCCGCCGGACGTGGACACCGACGACTGCCTCCGCGAGTACCGCCACCTCTTCAGCCCCGACATCCTGGCGTGAGTCTCAGGGCGCTGAGGGCTGCGGCCCGCCGCGGGGCCTCAGCTCGGGGCGGCGGGCGAAGGGCCGCGGCCCGGGGGGCACGAACTCCGCCGCCCGCGGGCTGCGCTCACCGGCGCCGCCTCCACCGGGGGCCGCGCCGGCGCTTGGCTCTGACCGTCGCTTTGTTCCCGCAGGGGCCAGGTGGCCTTCATCACCGGCGGCGGCTCGGGCATCGGCTTCCGCACCGCCGAGATCTTCATGAGGTGCGGGAGCCCGGCGGGGGGGGCGGCGGCGGTGCCCGGGGGCATTGTCCGGCCTCCCTGGGCGCCGGCGGGACGGAGGGGAGGAAGGCTGTCCCTCCCCTGAGGCCGCGGCGGGGGGAACAAGGCCTGGGAGAGGCGGGGTGCGCAGCCGGGGGCTGCGGGCAGGGATGAGGGCAGCGCTGCCACTCCCGGCTCCGGTGGCTCCGGTGGGAGGCAGGACCGGCCCTGGCACAGGGGTCCGGGCTCCGGTGCCCCATGACTCTGCACCTTTCCGAGTGCCGTGACCCTGGAGGAGCAGCGATGTCTCCAAGGCTGTTGTGCCACCTCCTGCTGCTCACCACCCCAGCTCCCGGTAATGCCCAGAGGTCTGGGATGGCTGTGAGGAGTGGGCACCGTGCGGTCCTTCTCACCAACCCCTTCTCCGCAGGCACGGCTGCCGGACCGTCATCGCAAGCCGGAACCTGCAGCGGGTGTCGGAGGTGAGTCTGCAGGCTCCAGCAGGACAGGCAAGCAGAAGGGAGCACTGCGAACACCTGGAAATCCTTCTGCCCTCTCGTCTGGGTGGAGCCGGGAGCCTTGGGAGTAGTGGAAGAGGAGGAATGGCTCACCCGTGCCACCCTGTCTGCTCCTGGCTTGCAGTGCTTCAGCACCAGCAGGCAGCAGTGATGGGCAGGATGGGTGCAGGTTTAGGGTGGGCTGCACCTACTGCACCTCGCAGTAGAGCTTAGTTAATCATGGAACTTGCTGCCTTCCCCTGCCAGCTTCCAGGTGTCACATCGCCTTTTTGTTGATGAGACAGAAAGAAACAAACCGCGGTAGAAGTTTGTCAGCAGGGAAGTGGCAGAGCCCAAGGTCAGAATTGAATCTCAGTCGTGAGTAGGGCAAGACCACCTTGTCCAAGGGTTACCTGGGTTGAGGGGAACGCTGAGCCCCAGAAGCTCAGTTGTACCATGTCTTGAGATGGAGGGGAGGATGCCAGTCTGGAGAGCAGTGGCTGAAGACGGGCTGTGGCTGCCCTGGCGATGGCTGGGCAGAACAAACCCCCACCCCTGTGCGTCTGAGCTGGGGTTTGGCTGGTCACAGTTTCCGTTCCTCACCTTGGCGCATGCTGCAGTCTCAGGCTGAAAGCAGCCGTGAGAGCGAGCTTTGTGGCAGCTGCGTGTGGACTTCACTGAAATAAAGATCAAAATTAATGCTTGGGAGTGAGCCGGCATGACCCAGCTGCCTCCTGGAAGGGGGTCAGTGCTGTCATCTGGCATCTGTTCCTGTGCCAGAAAACAAGCTGCAAAGCTCAGCAGCCTTTTAGTCCTCAGGGGCTGGAGCCTTCCGAGCACGCAGGGGCTGCTCTCCCAGCTCCTTGATGCCCAGCGTACGTGTGTGCGAGTCGCGGCTCGAAGCTTCTCATGGAAGGGCCCGGTGAGCCCCAGCAGGAACGCGGAGCAGTGCTGGGTGTTGTGCAGGGTTGCTGCTGGGTTTGCACATCCCCTGAGATAACTTAGTGGGGAGAGTCATGTTCTTCACGAGCGCCTCAGGGGGACAGAGACCCTGGCAGCTGCTGGTCCGCGTTTGCCCTTTGCCTGCTGACGTTTTTTGGCTCTAAAGGTTCTGGGCTCACGCCAGAAACGCCTTGTTGATGTCCAACCTTTGTACTTGCCCTGCAGAGATGTTGCTGGGGATGTGCTGTGTTGGTGACGGGCCATGGAGGTAACCGGGCTTAGCGAGTTGTGGCCTCAGGGCCAGCCTGGCCTTTGGTTGGGACACAACTGGAGGAGCTTTCTCTGGCTACCCCAGGGTGCTGCCGGGCTACTGGCCGTGTTTAGGCAGTTCTCTCCCCTGCCCCCAGTGTTTGCTGTGTGCTGACAGGGATGTGGCTCCTGCCTCACTTCTTGCTTGCCTGTTACGAGGTCTGGGTCTAACCTTTGCTGAAGGAGAGACTCTCAGAAAGAATCTCACCTCTCTGGTTTTTGGGTTTTTTTTTGTAGGCTTCTAAAAAGCTGGTGGCAGCCACGGGTCAGCAGTGCCTGCCTCTGTCTGTGGATGTCAGGCAGCCCCAAACCATTGTGGCAGCGGTGGATGAGGCGCTGAAGGAGTTCAAGCGGATTGACATCCTCGTTAACGGTGAGCTGCGGGAGCGGGCAGGGGCCGGATTTGGCACAGGCTCACTGTTGGGAAGGGCGTTTGCCTGCATGGGGTTTGTGTTTGCCTGGTGTGTGGCTTATGCTGCTTTGGCCTGGGAGAGTCCTGGCAGCCCCTGAGAGTGCAAAGAGATTGGTCTCAGATGAAGTGAGGACCTGTTCTTGATGTCTGGTCATCTGATCATCCCCACTCTCACTGCACAGCACCCTCCTGCCCTCAGGCTGGCTGTGCTGCTGGACACCCAGAGCCACAAGCTCTTTATCCCCGTATCAGGGCTGTTTCCATGTGCTCTCCAGTCTACCCAAATAGTATCACTCACCATCCCTCTTGCAGAAGTGCCCTGAACCTGCCCAGTCTCTCCTGACCCCATCCTGACTGTGCCCTCGGCTGCTTGTTCTTCAGGTGCTGCAGGAAACTTTCTGTGCCCAGCCAGCGCCCTGTCCTTCAACGCCTTCAAGACTGTGATAGATATTGACACCATTGGCACCTTCAACACCTCCAAAGTCCTCTTTGAGAAATATTTCCGGGTAAGTGGAACTGGAGCCAGAGGACTCGCTGGAAAAGGCTCCTGGTAGGCAGGGGGTTAGTGTCAAACAAACCACGCTTTGCTCCTGAGAAACTCAAGGAAGCGTGGAGGGCAGAAGGGAGTGCAGCACCTGTGTACCCGAGGCCATGCTGCTGTGCCTCTGCCACCCACCCTGCTCAGATCTGGTCTGTTTCCTCCCAGAGATGGCAGCCCCTGTGCAGGAACTGGGAATCCTGCCTGTCCCTAGCCCTGGGGATTTCACTGTTGTGGCATCTTTCTGTGCTCTGCCACCTGCCTGGGAAGAAGCTGTGTTCTGCTGCTCCTTTTCCAGCTCCTCTGCTTTCCCTTGGCCTTTGCTTGTCTTGGCATCTACTGCCTCCCTGGAAGGGCCTCGCTGGCTGCCCCGGCTCAGCGAGGCTGGGTGGGCAGTGCTGCCCCAGTGATGGGTCAGCAGCACAGAGATGGCTGTGCCCATGGGTGATTGTCCCTCCTAGCCCAGCTCTCTTCTCCCACCACTCTCCTACGTGACCCCCTGTGCTGCTCTTTGCCTAACACCACATCTCCTTTCCTTCCCCAGGACCACGGTGGGGTCATCGTTAACATCACGGCAACCCTGAGCTACCGAGGGCAGGCCCTCCAGGTGCACGCTGGTGCTGCTAAAGCTGCCATAGGTACCTAAATGCTCCTTGCTGGGGCTCTGCGAGCCATGTGGGGCCAGTAAGGAAGCCGGTTCTTCCTGAATATTGGGATGAGAGGATATCCATGGGAGAGGTGAATATGAATCAGTGTTGTTACTACATGCCTGGGTTTGGGATGAGGCTCTTTTCTCCCCCGGGCTTGCTCTAACAGGGCCCTTTGCTGTTGGCCAAAGTCTCCTGTGGCGTTTTGTCCCCCCAAAAGTTACCGGAATGGCTCTAGTCTCCGTTTCTCATTCCTGTTGTAATCCCTTCCCAGATGCCATGACTCGTCACCTTGCTGTGGAGTGGGGACCCAACAATATCCGAGTGAACAGCTTGGCACCGGGGCCCATTACAGGCACCGAGGGGTACCGGCGGCTGGGTAAGGCAACCAGGGGGACTGTCTCTGCCGCAGCAGAGGTTTGCTGGCATCTGTCTGGGAGGGGACTGTCACAGGCCACCAGTGCCACGCAGCTCGTGGGGCGTGTGATGTAGCTGGGGCCATTGCTGCTGGCATGACAGTCCTCAGCTGGCACATCTCTTTGGAGGAGCAGCCCTTCCCGCATCCTCGGTACCTTGTATGATTTTTCTGTCAGGCAGCAGCTTTTTGTGCCCTCTGATGCCATGTTGTAACGTGCTCCCACAAAGCTCAGCCTGACCAGCTGCCTTGCCTGACAGTTTAGCTCTTAAAGTGCGTCAGCAGAGTGCTGGATCAGCCCTGGAAGCCTGGAAAGCTCCCCGAGGTCCTGTCTTGAACTCACTGTTCCAGTACAATTCCAACCACTGGGCTTGAGCTCCCCTCCTTTAACCCTCTTCTCAGGCCTTTGTCTCTGGGCTGTCCCCAGGGCTGTGCCAGGATCTCATCTGGGTTCCCCGGGGCTCTCAGCAAGCCCCGTGCCAGTGGTGCTGCAGTGCCTGGCAGGCCGTGGTGGTGGGCAGGTGGTCCTGTGGTACTAGCTGACTCTTTCTTCCACCGCTCGTAGGTGGGAAATTTGCCGAGGAAGCAAGCCTGTTCGACACAATCCCCCTCCAGCGCGCGGGGAACAAGACGGAGATTGCCCACAGCACGCTGTACCTGGCAAGCCCCCTGTCCTCCTACGTGACGGGCACCACCCTGGTTGTGGATGGCGGGAGCTGGCTGACCTCTGCCAACAACTTCCCCGCCTTGCTGGGTATTGCTTCATCCTCTGCTAAACTCTAGGTGACGTGCATTTCCCCCTCCGTGGGATTAGAGCAGGGCTTGCGTCAGGAACCCTGTTGCCCCATGGCTTAGGGGCACGGCTGCCATGCCAGTGGGTATGGCGTTGCCTTCTTCAAGTGCCTTGGTCCTCTCGTACCGGTACCAGGCTCTGCCCCTCCTGAGGCAGCTGCGTGGCACATGTGGTGTTGGGGAAGAGGGGGCAGACTCTGGGTGTCAGGGTCTCTGGGTGGGGGCAGCCAGCCCAGGTCCTGACTCGGCAGCGCTTCTTCTCAAGCCTTCCTCTGCTTTTGGGAGGCTGAAGCAGGGTCACCCCCCATGCTGTCATCAGAGCAGGCATGGAGCAACATGGGGAACAACGCCAAGTCCTTGTGGACAGTCCTAGAGATGACTTAGGAAGGGCAGGAGAACTTGCTGGGTTTTGACTCAGCCCGCAGTTGGTGCAGTACTTCTTATCAGTCTTGCTGGAGGATGCTTGTCCTGGCACCTCTGAGTGTCCCCTGAAGCAACGTGGTCATAGAATCATAGAACGGTTTGGGTTGGAAAGGACCTTCAAGACCGTCTAGTTCCAACCCCCTGCCATGGGTAGGGACACCTTCCACTACACCAGGTTGCCCAAAGCCTCATCCAACCTGGCCTTGAACACTTCCAGGGGTGGGGCAGCCACAGCTTCTCTGGGCAACCTGGTCCAGTGCCTCACCACCCTCAGAGGGAAGAATTTCTTCCTCAGATCGCCTCGAAATCTCCCCTCTTTCAGTTCAAAGCCATTGCCCCTTGTCCTGTCACTACACACCCTTGTCCAAAGCCCCTCTCCAGCTTTCCTGTAGCCCCTTTAAGTACTGGAAGGCTGCTGGAAGATATATAAGTGATGCCCCTCTTCTGTGTCCCACCAGCAGGATTGGGCACAGAGAGTCCCACCAGCCTCTGCCTCCCCTTCCTTTCATGGGTTACTGCAGCGTGTCTTGTGTTGCGGTTGAGCCGCACGCAGGACTCGCTTTGGCTGCGTACGTCTGCCGAGGCGGGAAGGGAGCCGGCGCCAGGTTCCAGGGGCCTGGTGCCTTCTGAGAGAGGGGTCTCCATTCTGCCCCTCTCCCCCTGCCTGGGTCCTGCCTGGCAGCCCCAGTGAGCAGGGCAGGCCCAGGCAGGACTGCGTCCTCACCTCGCGGCTGTCTTGCAGATTTCTGGGCTGCAGGAGCAAACCAAAATCAATGATGGACAGCCTGGGATTGACCGATGGACAGAAACGTGACCCAACACTGCTGCTCTGGGACACCTCGCGGTGACGTCTCCCAGCGTCGGAGCCGATAGCTGCCGCCTCCGATCAGCGGCTGGCGGCAGTGGTGACGCTGCCAGTGCTGCCTCCGCCTGGGAGAGGGAGCGCTGGGGGTGCTGGGTGGGAAGCAGGCCCACCCCCATTCTGCGCCGTTCCTTTCTTCTGAGCTGGCACGGCTGAGGACGCAGGGACAGCATGGGACGTGCAGGCTGCGATGTTCACTGTCCATTTGTGTCTCCTCCGAGTTGCTCTCCAGGCCTTTCCCGATCCCAGGGCAGTGTCAGCTGTGGCTATCCATCCTCTTCCTCCCCTCTCCCCCATATCAGCTTGCGAGCTGCCCAAGCCCCCCGGCGGCAGCTGCTTTTTGGAAGAGGGGAGTAGCTCAGCCTGTCCTGGGTTGAGATCAGCCTTCGTGCTGGGGGCACCTCTGGCTTGGCAACGGGAGCTGGCAGCTCTCGGAGTGGGGAAACAAGGACCAAAGAGGGGGAAATGGCTCCGTCCCCTCCGGGGATTCCTGGATGGAGCAGCAGTGCCCAGAGCAGATGCAGCTGGGCTGTCCCTGTCCCAGGAGCAGAGGTGGTGTGGGGTCGGAGCCCACCGGAGTAGTGCTCTGTGCTGCTGTGGACCGTAGCGCTGTATCCGTCAGGAGCCTGACGTGTCCGGTTGTCTGTCTGCTCCCCGTCTGTCTGTCGTGCCGGTCTCGTGCTGTCTCCTTCCTTCGTACAGACGCTACAGCTGAGGGTAAATCCAGTCCTGTCCAAGCACGGTGCTGAGCTGACGAGCTGCAGGGACCGCACCGGGTGTGCGCCGGGCTGCCCCGGTGCCGGAGCCGCGGGGGCACACACCGCTCGCGTGCAGCGGTCTCCTGCTGCCGACGGCAATTTTTTAAGCTTATCCCGAATTCCGTGAAGCTTGTTTTCCTACATGATTGCATTTACTACTTGATTGTAGACTTGCCAGGTTTGCTCCTTCCTCCAGGCCACAAATAAAGAACTTTCACCCCGAGCCGTGACACTTCTCGTCTGTTTGTCCGTGCAGGGGGTTGATCCTGCAGCCTCTGACTGCTGGGAGCTTGGGAAGGTTTCCTTGTGCTCCTTGTCCTCTTGTGAGCTGGCAGTGGTGACAGCAAGAGCTTTAGGAGACCGAGTCATGTCTTTGGACGCAGAGCATCGCTGTAGTAGATCACTGCTGCACGAGCAAAGCCAGCAGATCCTGGTGGTCCCAACTGGGCCCCGAGGGAGCATGGAAAACCGCTGTTCCCGCTGACAGAGCCTTGTGTGGCCCCGTCCTTGGCGGCTGTTGGGCCCTGGCACCCCAGACTGGAGGTGCTTGGGGACCTGTCCCCTCCTTGGCCTCAGCTGGCCCTGGGGAGATGGTTCCAGCAGCCGTTGGGTCCCTTGGCAGAGGTGATGGGGAGGTGCTGAGGGACTTGGTGGGAGACATGCCAACTCCTTCAGAGGGGATGGGGATGTGGCCCTTGGACAGGGGTCTGGGCATCGTCCTTTGCCCAGGTGTCTCCTAGGAATTGCCTCCAGCTGCAATATCCCTCTTCCCAGATAACAGGGCAAGTATTTTTTCTCCTGGAGAAGGTACTTGTGTGATGTTTGTTGGTCCTGGCTGCCCAGGTGCAGTCTTCTCCTCTCCAACCTGTCCCCCTTGTTCTGGGAGGGTGCACCTATTTAACTGTGTCTTGTGTAACCACAACCGAGCGGGTTGGGGACTGTCTGTCCCTGTGTGTAGGGACAGACATGGTCCCTCCTGGGGGCTTAGCTTTAGCCAAACCCCTCAGTGAGAGCATGGGGGGCACAGAGACGCTTCACAGGCTCCAGGGGAGAACCTGTGCTGGGACCTGGTGACCTGGGACAGAGATGGAGGGAGAGCCCTGCACCCACGAGGAGCAAGGTGAGGCTTCCACCCTCCCTGAGGCAAGAAGTGCTGCAGGAGAGGCAGCCTGGGAGCTGGTACCAAGCCCAAGCTGTGTCACGAAGCTTCGGGCTCAATGCTGAGCGGGGCTTCCGGCCTGGCCAGCATGGGTGCCACCCCAAACGGTGAGGACAGAGCCAGGCAGAGCTGCCCGTGTTGCCCACCAGTGTGCAGAAACCTCAGTGGTGGCCTCAGGCTGAGCGGCGGTCGGGGGTGTCGGAAGCAGGGAGAGCTCCTGCACAGGGGCTCGGGGCTGTCCTGGCTCCGTGACCACTGCGGGAGCGGGGAATGCCACAGGGCGACAGCCTGGCCGTGCCCCTCCAGCCCCAGGGGTGCACCATCCCCCTGCCCAGCCGGGGCTGTGGCAAGAACAGACGGGAAACTGGGGGAATTATTTATAATGCCGAGGGGATTTGGCAGGGGACTGTTTAGGCAGATGTTGGTCCTCCTGCAGGACGGACAAATGAGCCCCCTCCCGCCCCGGTGAGATTTGGGGATGGTTACGATACGAAAAAGGATTCGGAGCTGAGATTTCCGTCCTTTCTATCACCAGCCTGATCAGATGGGAATGTTTTTTCCTCCCTCTCATCCAGGGACACTGCCGAGCTCCAGCTTTTGTGGCGGAACATGCCAGGGCTCCCCAGCTTTGGGAAAGCCGCGCTGGGGGGGACACATCGTGCCCCAGCCAGGCTTGTCCCGAGACACCACGCACATCCATGGCCTGGGCAGCCCGGCGCTGAGGGACCCTGGGCCGGGTTACAGCACCCAGGGGTGCTCTTGCTCATCAGGGTTGCTGCTAATTAGAGCCGGGGGTTGTAATTCCATCTGCCTGCCCAGCTCACGGGTGTGTTAGCGGGGTCGCCCCAGCATGTCCCATGGGGCTGATGGCTGGATGGTCCTGGCAGTGCTCCTTCCCCACGGCTGTTTCCACGCGGCGGGCACCGCGGGCAGCTGGTTGTGCCAGGGCGGCCAAGGCCGGGCACAACCAGTGTCTGGTGATGCTGAACTCCCGTAATAGGCTGGAAACATCAACAGCTGCCTCGGCAGAACCTGTGGGTTTGTGCCCGTTACCGGGGGCAGAGGGCGGGGGTGGCAGACCCACCCCGGGTGGGGGTCGCAGGGGCGGCTCGGCGGGGCGTTCGAAGCTGGGGGGTGCGAGGGGCACGGGGAGGCTGGCGGGGGGCAGTGTGGTGGCGGTGGGGTGCGCAGGGCCTGGGGCACCGTGACCCCGCGGTGGGCTGCACGGGGCCCGGTTTCCGGTGGTCCCCGGTGCACCGTGCCCCCCCTCCCCGCCCCACTCCCGTAGAGGGCGTAGGCCCCGGTGCACGATTTGCCCCCCGACGGGTGCGCAGCCCCCGGTGCCCGGTGCCCCCCCCCCCCCCTCCCCGGGAAGGGGATCGCGGGCTGCACGTGCCGCCGTGCCCCATCCCCGCCCGCTCCGCTCCGCGCGGCTCGCGAGCCGGGGCGGGAAAAGGGGCGGAGCCTCCGCACGGCCTCGCGCCGCGTCGGGGCGGGGGGGGGGGGGGGCCACACTGGCGGACGCCTGACGTCACCGCCCTGGCTACCGCAGCGGCTACCGGGGCGGATCTGGTGGTTCGCCGCGGGCTGTCCCGGAGCGGCGGCGCGGGCGGGCGCTGGGGGCGTTTCTCGGCGCCGCCGCCCCTCCCGTCCCCACCGCGGGGAGGAACCGCGTCCCGCCGGCGCTCGGAGCCGCCGCTCCCGGGCGGCGGGGCGGGGCGGGGCCGGCGCCGCCTCGCACAAAGCCGTGTGCTGGGCGCGGGCGGAGCTACCGCTGGAACCGCACCGGTGTCGCCGCACCGGTACCGGCACCGCCCCGCCGGGCGGCCGCGATGTGAGGGGGTGATGGCTGCGGGGCATGGCCGCCGGGCAGCGGCGGGGCGGGCGGCGGCGGCGGGCGCTGAGCGCCGCCGGTGAAAATGGAGCCGCATCCGCCGGCGGCCGTGCTGGAGCCCCCGCTCCCCCCGGGGCCGCGGCGGGACGGGCCGGGGCCGGAGCCGGAGCCGGTCTTCTGGGCACTTGAGGCCGCCGAGCCCGCCCCGGGGCCGCCGCCGTGGTCCTCGGCGGAGCAGGGGGGCTGCCCGGCCCTGGAGGGTCCCGCCGAGCCCCCGGCCCGGCCCGAGGAGGAGCCGCGCCTCCGCCCCGTCTTCGACGCCCTGGACAGCGACGGCGACGGCTTCGTGCGGGTGGAGGAGTTCGTCCAGTTCGCCACGGCCTACGGCGCCGAGCAGGTGAGGCCGGTGGCGGCACCGGGCACCGGGCCGGGGCCCACCCGGGGCCCTCTGCCCGACGCTCCGCGGCTCGGTTGGCCCCCTGGAAGGAGCTGCGGGCCCTGGGGATACGGCGAGGCGGTGGCTCCCCGCCGCAGGGCCCCGTGGTTGGCGGAACCCGGCGGGGAGCCTCCGTGCTGGGCCCGCGGTGGTCTCCCGTGCGTCGAGGTGGTGATGAGCAGAGGTGAGTCGTGTCGGTGGCAGCAGCCCTTGGCAGAGCTCTGGGCACTGGCGAGGGCAGTGTCCGCATCGCCGGCCTCCGGGTCGTCCCGGGTGAAGGGCATGCGCGGGCTCGGAGGGATGCAGGAGGTATGGAGGGATGCAGGAGGTATGGAGGGATGCAGGAGGTATGGAGGGATGCAGGAGGTATGGAGGGAGCCATGCCAAGCTGGAGCTCCTCATGTTTTCCAGGTCCCGATCCGCTGGGAGCGGAGCATCTCGGCAGTGCCGCTGGCAGCCTGCATCCCCTCTCTTTGTTCTCCATCCATGACACGTTTGGGTTCATCTGAGCAGTTCCTCTGCGTAAGGGACCAGCGGTGAGATCCCGGGATCTCAAGCTGCTCCTCGCTCCCGTGGCTGCTGGGGGTCCCTGCGCGGGCTTGCATGGAGTATCTTGCTTATCATGGGGTTGACAATCCTGAACGCGCTTTTTTCCTCCGTTCCCGCTGCTTTGTACCATGGTGAGCTTGTGTTTCCTTGCAGCAGACGAGATGCGATGTAATTTGAAGCTGCCTGGTGTGACCCAAAATGGAGAGAGCTCCAGCAGTGTACCAGGGGATGGAAATCAATTTGTTGATGTGTTGTACCTTGACCTGTGCTGGCGTTTCTATAAGAAAAAAGATTTATTTTTTAAAGGCATGCAGGTATTCTGAAGTTTCTGTGTGCTCACCCAGGAGATCTGCTTTAATTCTCTAGCTGTACCGCTGGGCATGTGTTAAAGTGGCATGACAAAGCAAATCGTCATGTGTGAACGAGTCTTTTGGTGGAGGAGGGTTTTTCATCTCTGTCCTCCTGCTAAAAGCACCTCTTAAAGATAAAATAGAGGCATTTCTTTTAGAAGACACCTCTACAAAGTGGGGATACGTAACTTCTTTGTCAGATCGTTGCTGGTAAGGGGCACGGTGCGCGCAGACGGCGTCGCTTACTGCCTCGTTGTGTGATTAACCAGGTATCATGGCACCGGGAGAGTTACAGGATCATCTCTGGAACGCGCTCCTGCATCCTCCGGCTGGGAGAAGCTTTATCCAGCGTAAAGCCTCTGGCTTGTATCTTCCCGCTGTGGCCAGGCGCTCCGTGCCACTGCGTGCCCCCCCCCTTGCTGCTGCCGGCAGGGAAGGCAGAAGCAGACGGTCGGTTGGCGTCGGCGCGCGGAGTCGCTCCGCGGAGGCTCGCGGACGCGACGGGTGACGGCCGTCGTGTTGGGATGCGCTGGGAGCTTACCAGGGGACCATGGCAGGTGGGTCCGGTGTTCGTTAGCGCCGGCATCCCAGACCTGCCGCTCCGGCCCCGCGCAGCGCCTTCGTTCTGATACAGGAGTTGCGCCAGGGCTTCAGAGGTGTGACAGTGGGCCTGCAAAGTGCTCTGAGATCTTGGCCTGGGGGGAGTGGTTGCAAATTATTCAAGTCTCTCCTAAATTGAAGCGTGATGCCTAGAGAGGTTTTGTGCTGCTAAAAGCTGTCTGTTCGTATGGACCCAGCTTGGAAGTGGATGTCTGCAGGCTTCCTGCCTTGGCTGTCTCTTTCAAGTCCCTTGTTCCTTCCCACTGAGCACTGCTACCAGTAAGGCTGTCCGTGCTGAAGTACGTTGTGCTTTTTAAGACACATTTGCCTTCAGCAAGAGACTGGTTAGCAGCTCTTGGTGTGCAGAGCAACTGTCTCTCTGTACAGTGAGTGCTGAACACCCTGGTGAGGTTGATGTGACAACGGCTGAGCCAACAGGTAACAGACACCCCAGGGAGCGTGGCCTGGTACCTTTTGCAGAGGCATGCCAGGAGAGAAAAGGTAATGTTTGTGATGCCTCTGCATATGGGATGAGTTATTTCAAGCCTGCAGCTTAGAAAAGCGAGGAGGCACACTGGGCGTGAAGGAGAGGGGGTTGGTGATGGGGTCTGTAAGGTCCCAGCAGATGTCTGGGGTAATAAAGAGAGGAGTTCTGGGGAAGCTTCTTGACCTATTTTGTTTTAAGCAGATGTAACTTGAGCCAAAAATGGTCTTTTAAAAAATAGAAATCCAGTTCAGGTGAAAGTTAAAGGCTAGGAACATCACCAGGTGGTTCCCATCACCGTGGTGGGAACATACCAGGTGGGTATGGTGTTAAGATAACTAAAAGGAAACTGCAAGATGTGAACAAAAGTTGAACTACAACTGGGACTGGGAGCCTTTTGACAGAGGTTTGATGGCTCGTGAAGGTATCAGGTAGCAATCAGCAGGGAGTTAACGAGAAGAAATTCCATTCCTCTTACTGTCCCTCTGCCTAGTGAGAAGAGGAGGTACCTGCTTCCTTTTCTCCCCCTCCTTCCTCCTGGCTTCTGCCCAGGCGGGTGGATGCGTGGAAGGTGTGCATGGGGCGGTGGTGGAACAAACCACTATATTTCAGCGTAGCAAGTTGTCACAGCCGGCGGATTCATCTGAGGGTTCAGAGGGAGTTGAAGGGTTAAGGAGAAAAAAGCGTGTGTGTGTATAACCACATGGACCCGGGAGCTGGAGAGCAGCAAGTGTTGTCTTTAGGGTTCAGTAGCCCACCAGAGGCATTTATGGGCTGCTGAGCTCAGTGCTGTCAGATTATTTGGCTGAAACAATTATTAGCTAAATGTCAAAGGAAAGAGACCGACTGACATTTATTCCATAAAAATTACATGGTTGTGAATTTCTGTTATGACTTTTTTTTTTTCCCTCTGCATGATGAAAACCATGGGTAGAAAAACTGGGGAGATGGTTTGTTGTGTTAGCTTGGGTTGTTGAAAAACTTGTCTTAAAGAGCTTCATGGTTGCAGTGTTGGCAGTGAGGTGCTGGTATGGATAGAAGAGGTCAAGGCACGGAAAGCTAAAGACAGTTTGTTCTTCTCTGAAATGATAAAAGCGGATGGGGATTGAGGCTGTTGCCGGTACCTTCCTGTTAAAAAGCGCGTGGAAAGGATGATGCTGAGGTCCCAGCAGCTGGGGATGACACCCCTGGATAGGGATAGCCTTGAGCAGAGAAGACTCAACCGTGTGACGGTCCTCCAGCCATCCGTAACGGGTGGCTGTTTGTCAGACACGGACTATTGTGGCGCTAGAAAAGACTTCCAGGGCCCCTTATGTGCTCGGTGGACTTGTCAGATGGAGGGGGGGAAGGTCTTGAGGGTGGCTTGACTGACTTCATGCAGAAACCTCTGGCCCGCTCACTAGTAGCACGTGAGGCAGTTTGTAGCGGTGTTGTATTTTTGTCGTCTCCTTTCCCTCCCCATTTTCACGTCTCCAGGGATCTGATGCTCCCTTGGAGCTGCTGTAGCAGTGCAAGGATTGGTACCGAAGACTGGAGTAGGGTTGGTTTAGGCAGCGAGTCGGGAGGTAGAGGCACGCTTTACGTGACTTTTATGTCCTCTTGTAAGTCGAGGGGGGTTGTGCCTTGCAGTTCGGTGGGTTACACAGAATCCAGGGCCGTTGTGCAGTATTTTTAAACCAGCAAACACGTAATTCGTGTCGCGGGGGAGTCTGTCCGGTTGTGGTGGCGGAGGCTGAGCCTGTCCTCGCTGGGTTCGTTAGGAGCTACAAGTGCAGGGTTATGTCGGGGTTGGGGAGAGTGGAGTGCTTGTAAAGCATGAGGAGATGGTGTCCTGCTGGCATCTCGGGTTTTTTCCTTTTCTTCTTTCGATCCAGAAGACAGCTGGAGGTGGAGGAGCCTCCTGCACCGCATGATCTCGCTGCCGCTGCTCAATTAAGAGGAGCCCCAGAGTTTGTCTAACCTGTTTTCAAACTCTGAGCTCGGTGGCATCTCTGCCCTCCGTGCTCTGACAGAGATCTTCAGCTTTTTCTTTTTTCTCCTCTTGATCAGTTCAAGCTTCGTTTCAATGCGCCTGGTTTTTCTTTCTCTAACGTTTCCATCCTTCAGGTGTCTGTCCTTGACCACCAGCCTTCCTCTGCCCCCACATCAGCTAATCCTCAGCTGAGCTCTCCATACTCAGCTTTCAACTTTTCCTTGCGTGATGGTTTCTTGAAGCTTATTATCAGGTTTGTCGTGCTTTCCTTCTGACCTCCCACCACCTCTTCAGCTTCTTGTAACGAGGTGCCCAGCCTGAGCGAGATGCTGCGGAAGAAATCACGTTTTGGGGGTAGCAGGTGTCACTCCAGACAGTGGCTGCAAAGAATCATGGCCTTTGTTTTCATTTTGAAATACAACATTCTACGAGATTTGGCAATTAGTTTCTGGAACGAAGTCTGGATAGTGTCAAACCCTAGCTTTTTAGTGGTCCTCCTCGGTGAATCCAGTCTTGCTTTTCCTGCTCACCTCACATTTGGGAATTGGGTACAGACCCTGGATCAAATGCTTCCGACCTCCAGTGTAGTCCTCTCTTGGAGTTGCTGACATGTGATCTGGTCTTGGATGTTCTCCCTATTCCCTTTGGTCACTTCCCTGTGAAATCTAATAGTTTGGATCTCTGTCATGAGGAAACTTCATGTGTTTTTTTGGAGGGTCCTTACACCCTTTGAGCGGAGGAAATACTGGCTTTGCCTATAAAGGGATTTCTAAAATTATCTCGCATGGATTTGCGGCTCAAGTAAATGTGAGTGAAGCTTAAATTGCCTCTTCTGTGTTGCTGCTGCTGTGCCTCTCGGAGGTTTTCATTGCTGTTTGACCGTGGTGTCCGCTGTTGAGAGCGGAGCTGGGATTGCAGCGAGGGCGATGCCGCGGGTGTATCAGGTTTGGGCACGCCTGTGGCCACGCTCACGTGTAGGTGTGTTTTGCCAGAGGAGCAGGTCCGAAATATTTTGCTTGCTTTGACCAAGGGCCCAGTTTTCCCCAACAGGAATTCACAGCGAAGCTCCCGTTTGTTTTGCTGGCTCAGGTATGAGATGTTGCTCTCCTCAAAGCCCGCAGCGCTCCGTCTGCCCCTTCGAAGGAGCTTTTATCGTCATTAATAACATCTGTGTTCTGCGGGAGCTCGAAGGTTGGAGTTTTTCCTTCTCCTCCAAGAGGAAGAAACGTCCAAGCCAACGTATTTCATGGAATGTATCTTGGGCGAGGTGGTTGTCGGTTCGCTGAAAATGGAATTTGCAAAAAGAAGTTTATTCATTTGTAAATGTCCCAAAGACTCCGACAAAGAGGTGATTTCTGTGCTCCTGGGTTTTTGCTTCTCCTGCAAAGTTTTGGCTTTAAGCTTCTCGAAGGCGTCCCTTCTCGGGGTGCCTGGGAAGGGTTAGGAGTGTATCATAGCACAAACAGATCATTTTGATGCTGTGTTTCATACTCACATTTGTGGCTGTGATCAGATTGATGGCTTATCCGGGCTGGATCGAGTCTGGCAGGACTGTGAATACTCAAAGGCATGGTTTGTCTGCACGGCTGGGAGGAGGGTGGTGATGGTAATTTTATCCCAGCTACTAGCTTATTTGAGAAACCTATTTTTTTCTTAATTTCTCCTTCAGATTGAGAATACAGTTACTGCTGAACAGGGTGTCGATTTATTTTTGTTACGGATTTTGGTGAGTTAGATATGTTCCTTTGGAATTTGAGATCATTTCTGCAAATAAAGAAATGCTTTCTCTCTCTACTTCCCAGGAGAAAGAAAAACCATCAGTGCCACCTTTGTCGAGTTGGCAAATGCTGGGGGTAAGGAGGCAAACGTGGGATTTCCAGGGAAGTGGGATGTGGATGCAACATCCAGTAATCCCCAGGTGTGAGGCCAGTTTGTGCTGGGTGAGTGCTGCCAACGGCTGGGTCAGGAGCCCTGGCAGGGGAAAAGGACCTCATCTAAAGGTTTTCAGTGTTGTTTTGGGTTTTTTTTTAATTATTTGTTAGAAATGCTTGCAAGAGCCTTTTCCTGGCAGTTGGTATTTTTATGCAATAAAAATCCTTCCAAAGTTTTGCTTAATATTTGCCACACGGTGCGGGGTTGCTCTCTAGAAGGTGGAGATGGTTTCACGGGAGGCTTTCTCCCTTCTCAGGAGCAGGATGCTTTCGAAGGCTGTGACTAACAAAAATTGGGTTGGGGTCATCCTAATAAACTGACTGGAATACGATACTGCACCGCGACGCGGTGGTTCGGCTCTTTCGGAGTCGTTTTGACCTGGTGTCACTTGTAACGGAGCGGAGTTGCTTGTATTGTTCTGTAACTCACTGCAGCCAGTAACTCATAGTCATTGCAACAATTGCCTGCGTAATTTCTCCCAATTTTATTCTTGTTTTGACTTTCATTGGCCACTTGTTAGATGAGATCCGCTTTGAACTCAGACTTTTTTTTTTTACCCCTCTTGGCTTTCAATTTTTTACAAAACAAATGAGTTTCCATTAGCTGCAGCCCATGGCTCTGCTTGGGCAGGGTGGTGTGCTTCTGCTGGGCCACCTTCCACTTCCCCTGTCCCTGGGACCATCACATTTCCAGCACTGGATCAATGGGATGGACTGTGTCTTGCTTTACCCTATTTCTTCTGCCCGGCTCCATCCTTTCAAAATCCTGCCTGGGTTTCTGGCGTAGGGCACAGACCAGGTTCCTCCATGTGAGCTTGGAGTGAGCGATTCCAGCCCTTCCTTCCACTTGTTTGCTTAAATTCAAACACCCATGGAAAACACGGATACAACGCTGCCAAACTGGTTCTGGTGAGGTTCTCCTTAGAAGAAGCAGTGCTTTTCTGGGAGCACATTTTATCTGGCATGCTGCGGTCAGGGGAGCGCGATGCTGGTGAGGGACATGGTGGAAAGCCACCTCCAACAACTTGAAGCTTAAAATCATAGAATCCTAGAATGGTTTGGGTTGGAAGGGACCTCAAAGATCATCTAGTTCCAACCCCCCTGCCATGGGCAGGGAAATCCTCCACTACACCAGGTTGCTCAAAGCCTCATCCAACCTGGCCTTGAACACTTCCAGGGATGGGGCAGCCACAGCTTCTCTGGGCAACCCAAATGCCATCTGACTCATCAGGCCCGAGCCCGTGGCTCAGCAGGAAGGCACATTCACGGGGAGCGAGTAGGATCAGGTAATGATTTGAGATCTTGCTGCTGTGCGCATCGTGAAACGTGCCCGCTGACACAGATAGTGAATCCGTCCTTGGGGAATCCAATCCTAGTACTTCCAAGGACTCCTGTGCTCCCACATGCCGAAAGCGTTTCCACCTCCCCGGGGCCGCTCTCCTGACGGTGCTTTCTCATGACATCTGCAGTACAGCTGTTTGCTTAACTGGCCAAACCAAGCCTGTGAGACAGCTGTGTTTCTCAAGTTGGTAAAGTCCAGCCGAAACCCTCTCAAAGCTTTTTTCATCTTCGTTTTCCATTTTAAAAGCACTGCAACCTTCGTTCCCCTTTCAAATTGATCTTTAACAGGATGCTTCTGCCTAGAGGAGGTCCATGCTGAGCTGTGCGGTTGCAGACCTGCACCGGAATAGCCCAAGGAATAGCTCTGAAGATGTAATGGGGAAGTGGAGATGTCAACTTGGACTTTCAGCATTGCTCAGAGTTGGACAGAAATTGTCTTCCTAAACTTTGGCGTGTGATGAGGTTTCCCCTTCTTCAGAGTCTCCATTGGAGTTCAGGGCAGAGAGTTGTTAACGGTCTTGTGGGTTGTAGGGGAGGAGGGAAGAGGAGGAAACATGACCAAGGGCAGCCTTGGGGACAGTGTCCTCCCAAACTGCTGCTACTGTCAAGCTTGAGCGGACGGCGTTTGCTCCGCAGGGGGAAACTGGCTGAAAATGAGTTTAAGCAGGACTCAAATCCATGTAAGCGGTGGTAGGTACTTCCGCAGCGCTGATGCTGAGGATCTTTTTCTCTGTGGTGGTGTGGTCACAGGAGCTCTGTTGAGCTGTGGGTTTGGGATGGAGCTCCACCACTGCTGGCATGAGGCTTCCTTACGGCTGTGATCGTCCTGTGGTCAATGCCTGCGTTAGCCCTGGTTTAGGTCAGGGTCTTCTCCTCTCTAGGGAGAAAACTGCTCTTAAAACAGAGGGATGTGGAGGCTGCTTGGGAGAAAGTGTCTCAGTTTGGTGCTCGGTGTGCTCCGAGCTCTGCTTCTCCCCAGCCAGCTCCTTCTATTGGAACAGCAAAACACCCTTTTAATAGGAAAAAACACCAGCAACACCAAACTGCTGAATTTGCTCATGGAGCGTTATCTTATTTGAGGCGACTAATTAAGCCGAAGCAAGCGATCAGTGGCAATGGTGTGTGACCACCAGTTGAGTGCCTGAGACACCAGTTCTGGCATCACCTGTGTGGGTCCTGGCGCTGCAGAGACCACTGGGGTGTCCTGGCACGGGACAGTGATGGTGCTGGGGATGTCCCGTGGGGCCGTACGGGAAGATCAGCGCTGTTGCCCATGCCACAAGGGCTGGTTGTAGCTGGTGGCCAGGCTTTGTTTGCAGGCTGAGTTGATGGGTTGCGAGCAGCCTCGTAGTCTCCTGATTTTTTTTTTATTACTTTTTTTTTAATAATGCATTGTAGTGTTTCAGAAAAAAGAGCTACTGTTCCCTCTGCTGCAATATCCCTTGGTGAAACACCAGCAGTTTGAGTCACTGCTGCTTCTGGAAGGGGTTTTCAGCTTGTGGAGTGCCGGGCTGTTCCTGCTTCCTCCTGTCCTCTGGGAAAGGGTAAAACCAAAGGAAGAGGAGCTGGTGCTGGGAGCTGCGTCATCTGGCAAGACTCAGCGGAGCCGGCTGCCGACAGCCCTGTGGAAAATCCATTTGGAGTCCAGTAGGAAACTGGGCTCAAGCGAAATGTGCAGGAGGTGAAAGGAGCCCAAACTGATGGTTTTTGGAGAACAGAAGCTGTCAAGGGCAGGAAACAAACAGGGAGTGTTTGCTGCGGTGGGGCGTGATGCCGGACCGGGATCCACGCGGCTGCTCCATGGTTCTGGGATCCCGATTGAATGTGGCATGAAACGAAGGGGCTGCTGGAGGGGCCCTTCTCCTGCCTGGGGAGAGCATAGCTGTGTTGGAAGTGAAACTCTTCTCATGGGAAAACAGTGCTCCGTGGCTTTCCAAGCTCATCAGGACCCTGTGGCTTTCACCACCGCCTTTGGCTGCAGAGGGATTAAAAGGCATCTGTTGCCTCCCTTTGGCATGACCACATTCCTTATTTTTTCCAGGGGAGCGTTGGTTCCTTGCCCCACTTGCCGTGTGTGCGTGAGGCGATTACAGCTGGGGAAGAAAAAAAAGAAAATCTGGATATCCTTGTGGATTTTTTTTTTCCTATGCCTGCTAAATGGATGCAGCAACTAGTTAATCCTCTCCTGGCTGCTTGAAGCTCCGGGACTACTGTGCTGGCAGGAAGAGAGAGGAAGGATGGAGAGAGCAGGAGCGAGGTTTGTGGGAGGCTGCTTGTCCTGAAAGGGCCAAAGGAGATGCTGGAGACCTTGGTGTGCAACAGGGAAGTCACTCTTGGACTTTGCTGAAGGGCTTCGGGGAGCATCTGTTCCTTGGTGGTATCATGGGGACCAACTGGTGTCATGAGTGGCATGGCAGAGGTGTAGCAGGTGAAGGAGGGATGCTGGTGGGGAGAGGTGGGACTGAAAGCCCAGAGGCAGGTCCCTGGTGAAGGTCGGTGACTTGACTGCCAGCAGAGACCTGCAAAGCCACGGTGGAACATGGGGAGCAAAACCCAGACCTCTTGCTGCTCTTCTGCTTGGAGGAGCTGATGGGTGCTGGGCATGCAGTGAGCACTGGAGAAGCATTAACATTGTCCTGGGTGGCTTGGGTGGGTTTTTTTTGTTGTTACAGTGGGGCTTGTAAGCCCACCCTGAAGTCCTGGCCTTCTCAAGCTATGCATTGCATCTCAACCTCTTCTCCCTTCTTCTGAGGATCTACCTCTGAGCCTAGAAACTGTCCCGGGCTGCTGTTTTTCTTTTTTCCCCTTTGGCACGTCTGCTTTGTGTACTTGCCTTTGCACAAACAGCCCTTTCTGAAGGCCGCGCGAAGGGCTGCCAAAAGGAGGGAAATCATTTGAAGCAGTTCTAAAAAAGAAACGAGTCTTTATGCTGTGCTGGCCTCTGAGTCACGCTTGTCTGTGTTACCATAAACTTGGTTTTGACGGTGTGGCGGGCGCAGCCCGGCCGGGGTGGGAGAGGCAGTTCTTTCACGCTCGCGTATCTAACGTTTCGCTGCCTGGTTGAGCATCATCTGCAGCCCAGTGGGCTTCTCACCGAATTCCCAGGGTCTGCAAGCTGGGAGATGGGACCTTCTCCCCCTTGTTTAAATGGTTTGCTTGTCTGTGCCTTGGCAGCAGTAGGGTCCTCCTCTTTCTGCTTGTTATGATCTTATTTCAGAGATTATAGCACGTGCGTTTTGTTTTAGGGAGGGTGAGTTAGTAAAAGCCAGTCCCGAGCTAGTGAGGGGATTTATTCTGGGATGTGCCATGGAGGTTTTGGGCCACTTTCTAACCCAGTTGGGAGGAAACAGGAGCGAAAGCTGCGGTCTTGGATTTCTAAGTCTGTCCTGTAAGCAAGCACCCCCATCACAGAAACACCTGGGTTTGTCTCAGGGGACTTTACGTGAAACTGGACCAGTCGCTGCAAAAGATTCAGTGTCTTCAGATGCTTTGTCTTTTATATGTGACCTCGTGGCGTGTTTTATTGAGTTGCTTTTTGTCTGTTCGGATCAGCTCTGAAAGCCTGCGTAGGCTTTGTGCCCCAGTTCTGCGCTCCGGCAGGATGCGGCCGTCCTGCCTCCGGCCCAGGGTGATTTCGGTTGTGGCGCTTGGCTCTTCCCCCAAGGGTGGCTCCAGCCTACATTAATGCATGTGTTTTATATAAGAAGTAACCTAGTACTAAACCCTTTTTTTTTCTTTTTCTTTTGATCCACTCTCCTGCCTCTGAGCTGTGTGTTTGGAAGGGTGTGAACAGGTTTCCCCAGGTCATTAGAGGAACAAAAGGTAGAAACAAAGCCTTGTATGTTTTGGAGGGTGGTGGAAGAACACCTTTCAAGTTTTCATTAAACAAATAGATTTGTTTATGGTGGAGTGTCCCTGCCGAAGCCTTTGAGCATTTAGTTAGCGACAGGAAATCTGGAACGCTCGGGGCAAACGCAGTGAAATTTGGATAAAACCATTTCAGTGTAACTTATGTTCCTGTTAATGTGTTCAAACCATCCTTGAAGTTGTTTCTTTAAATGTGTTTTTACGCTTCAGTGACAACAATTGATGGACGGTTTGGAAATAGTCATAGTCAACGTTTGAGAACACGCTTGAAAATACAGCAGAGTGATGCGTCGGGAGCGGCGGTGAGCGTGGAGGTGCTACGGCTGCCTGCAGATAAGCCTTGGAGCTGGTAGGGTTAAACCAAAATGGTCCTGTGCTCATGCCTGTTGCATAGGACAGACCAGAGGAGTTTCTACCAGCAGGAAGAAAACCTAAAACAGCTGAATATGGATACCCTGGGCTGGCGAAGACGTCCTGCAGTTTGGCTCCACTCTATGTGCTGAGGGTCTGGCTGGCTGGACTGGTTAGCAGGGTGGGCAGGAAGGGTCTGGGTCCTCAGGGATTTCTGGCTGCCAGCTCTTTAAAACATATTCTGGCTTCTCTTTCTTCTTCCTGTTGAATTTTGAGCTTTGAAAGGAAAGTCTTTTCCTTTGCACGTTGTATTGCACTTGGACAGCAGCTTTGGAAGGGAAACACAAGAGATTCACTCCTTTGCATCAACTTTTGGTTTCTTCTTGGATCACTGTTGACTTGGAGACATCTTCCTTCCCCTTCCAAAAGGGAAATTAAGAGTTTGCTCGGGAGGGTGTTCTCTCCTGGTCGTTATGTGTTCATCTCTCTCTCCTCTGGTATTTCCTGCCCCTGCAGAAGGAGCCCACTGACCCTGGGAGACGCTGGCGAGCCGCACCGTGCCTCAGGGTTCAGGGCCAAAGTCAGCTGGGTGCAAGATTGGTGGAGAAATTGCCCGAAGTAGGTGACATGCATCAGAAATCAATGACGTGCCAAGCAGCTTTTCTTTTGGATAAATGGGAGGAAGGAGGATCCATTAGGCAAGTGGATGTGTTAAATGGTGAGGATATCATGGTCTTGGGAGTGTAGGAGAGAAGGGGAGCTTGTTCCTGTTGGAGAACTTGCTCAGTTCGTTTCAAAGACGCCGCTGGGGCTGAAGCGACAGTGAGGACAGGTGAGCTGATGTGGGTGCGAGATCCGGGGTGCACGTTGCAGAAAGCATCTTCACTGAGTGTTGCTTATGGTGAACGAGACACGATGTACCTGCTGATCTCCTGGAGCTTCTGAAAAGGCTCAGAGAGCAACACGCTCGCAGCAGCCCTGGATAAGTGCCGGCACTTGCGAAATAAATAATGCAGCTCTTGCCCTGCTTACTCACAATTGACCATTGCTTCTCCCTGTAATGAGATCTGCCCCCCTGGGGGTATTTTAAAGGTTAGTTAATTAGGTGTAATTGCAGCAGAATAGAAACCTGCTCTGGGGTTCTGCCTGCTTTCTGTAGTGCCAGATCCTTTAACGAATTACTGAGTCAGTTCCTATAAGCCTCACTGGAGCCAGCGCAATCCCAAGTTACCCGCCTTCCACCCAGCCTGCTTGTTTACTTTGTTGAAGCTGCATAAGTGAAGTGCTGGAAAGGATGTTCCTGGCGTCGGGATCCCTGCAGCCGTGGATCAGACCACAGCAGCAGTGTGGGAAACACGTCGCGTGAAGCAACATTGAGTTAGGCTCCCGTTGTCGGCGTGTTAATGCTCTCTCAGCACCCAGCACGGCACGGGGGGGGTGGGTGGATGTGGTCTTAGCCCAGACAAATGCTGCATTAAGAGGGATCAGTTCGTTTCAGCTGATGGCGTCGCAACCCATTGATGTGGCGGCTCTACGATCCGAAGGGAATGGCCGTGCAGGGACAGCCGTGTCTTTGGCAAGTCGCACGGCTGCTCCGGGGTTTGGCTGCAAGAGGGTCAGCAGTTCCAGCATGTTTGCACGTTTCCCAGAGATTAAAAGAAACAACTACTCTGACTTCTGTAATTGGAATTTAAAACTATGGTTCTTCTTTTTTTTTTGTTCTTGAAAGGGTGGGTTTAGCTTTGAGAAGTGGATTGATTTTTGCAAACAGATGAGTACGTTGGCTCATGCCCAACGCAGGGGGTAGAGATGCTGCATCCACCTCTGCATCACCATGAGAGATTTTTGTATGTGCTTGCTCTGTTGAACTCCTGTGTACCACTTCTGGCCAAAGATCTGGTGAAAAGTAAGAGGAGAGCATCTGGTGTGAGCCCTCTCCTGTACTTTAGAGTATTGCCAGCTAAAAATCCCCCGGTTGGCAGTTATGCCAATGTGGCACTGGACTTTCGCTCTGCCTGAGTTCAGGGATTGTGTGACTTAACTACTGTTTTTTCTGCCTGAAGATAAAAGGTGCTCGGAGCAGATTTGGGCTTCTTGCAAACAGAAGAGGGTAGTCAGAGCTACGCAAGACATGTCTGGATTTTCATGTCCTGTCTCAGCCAAACAGGTTTTGTGAGCCCCTGTGTACCTAGAACTGTTCTTGGACCTGGTTATTCAAATGTAAATGATTTTCCTCTGTTTAAAGCTCCAAGACCCACTGGATTTTAGGACATTTTTGGTCCTCTGTTTTGCTTGAAACTCCCTAGATCGTAAAGGGATGGAGGAAGCTGGCGGGGGTCTGCTCCTGCCATCCCATGCGTGGTCCTTCCTTGAGACCCTCCTTTCTGGCAAACTCCGTGCTGCTGCACACTGGTGTCTGCAAACGGGTCCTTGTAAACCAGGCTGTGCGGCAATCCAAAGATTTAGGATGAGAAGTGGTTTGAATAGCCTTTTTTTAATTTTTGTAAGGCCAAACAGAAGATAAAGGCAGGCTTTGGGTACGCTTAACGTAGCATGGAGCCTTGCACCAAGCTGGGCAGAGATCCAAGCAGTGGAGTGTGCTGGCAGCAGAGGGGAGCGTGGTCCAGCTGGAGGCAAGAGAAAAGTAGAGGCTGATAGGGAAAGCTCAGCGTTGGATTAAAGGCAAAGTTTTATTTTGTGTTTATTTTAACAGCTACGTAAATGTTTTGGAAACCTTTCTGGCCTGTTAACAGAGATGGTGAAAGGCTGCAGTTACTCGCTTCCCCTTGTGCGTACGGGGGGTCGTCGCCCACCGAAGGGTGGGCTGCTTTCCTTCCTTAGCCTTCCCTCAAAGGCACCAGCTGGAAACTTGGCCCTTTGGAAGCTGATGCTGAAGCTCGTGTAGCACAGATGATGCTTCCTTAGCTGGTCCTGCCTTGCTCTGGGATTAAAGTGGGCTGCAAAGGTTCCCTTTCTTCTGGAGGGGAAGGGCCAAGGGCAAGGTCCTCAAACCTCTTCATCTCCTCTAATATTCCATTGAGGAGAGGAAAAATTTCCTGTTGGTATATAGTTTGGGAAGAGGTGGTGGTAAGAAGTGCACGGGAGTGGTGTGGGTTTGTGGGAGGGGGCTGTGTAGGTGGCAGGGGCTCAAAGTCTCCCTGTTCCTGTTTCACCCCTCTGTAGCAGAGCTCTGCTCCTCGTGAGCCGTGCAGTGGGATGGTCTGTCCCTGCCCTGGTCCAGCCTTGCAGCCCACTGGCATGTGCACGGAGCCTGGCAGCCAGCGGCGGAGGGGCCGGTAACCGGAGGTGGCCAGGATGTACACGTGCAGCCTGGTGTTTTCTCTGCCCACTGCATCCACGTTTCTGGGACGCCTGCCTGGGGTGGGGGTACCCAACCCACCCTCGCCCTGAGCTGTCGCTTTCAAAGCTCCAGTCCGAGTGCTTCAGTGCTCGCTTTGGAGGCTAAACCTCTTCCTCGCTGTAGAAATAGTTTTTCTTAGTGAAATGCAAACGTGCTCTGAACTGCTCCCAGGTAGCTGCTGCTGCCGTCACGCCGAAGTTCAGCAATGAGTTCCCCAACGAAGGTCTTCCTCTGGTGGTTGTGTTAACAGTTCGTCTGATGTTTTGGGCTAAAATCAAGTCCCAGCCAGCAGTAAGCATCTGGGCTTACTGGTTTTGTGTACTTTTTTTTCCTGGATGGGCTGGTCTGTCCCTGTTGGTTGCTCAAGTGGCCAAAATACGCTGAGCCAGGTGCTCAGTTCAACCAGACTCTTGGTAGGTCTCCGACACGTTGTTCTTTATCTGAGCAGGTGTCTTTCTAACAGCTTTCTAGGTTCTCTAACAGCTCTCTAGGTTCTTTTTGCACGTAATCCATGTGGTCAGTCCCTTTGGGGGCCTGCGAGTAGAAGTCATCTGTTCAGCAGAATAGATCTTCACTCTCACCCAGTTTCCCATGACTTACCTTGGCACTTGTCCTGTTTCTCGGAAGGCTGAGACCACATGTGGAATCCTTTCCAAAGAAAGGAGGGAGCAACTTCAAGGCAAAAGCATCTGTCTTTGCTTATTGCAGCATGTGTGAGGCTGCAGGTGCACAAGGTCTTGGTGGGAGCTGTAGCCTGCTCGCTGGCCTGCCTCCAGTATTTGGGGGTATCACAGCAGGAATATGTCAGTAGTGAGTCTCCCTCTTTGTCTCCTTTGGATTTGCTGGGAAGGGTAAAGCAGTACTGAAATGCTGCCATATTACTCCTGCTATGGAATCATCAAATAACTGGTTTATGTGGTGTGGAGGGTAAGAGGTGGCTCTAGTTGTGGTTGGGCTGGAAGCATCGTCCATATGAGATACCATACGGTCATAGGGGCTGAGCTCTGCTGGCTCTTCTTTTTGGGGTGCCTGACTGTTGTGGCCATGGGAAATCTCCCATCCTCATTTCACCCCTCAAAAGAATTTCTTTTTGGAAGCTGATTTAGTCCCAGTCTCCGCCAGAATATGAAGGAAAACTTCTGGCAGGCTGAGGGGTTACGGGGAGGGTGTCAGCTGGCCAGCGCAGCCCTCTCTTCCTTCCGAAATCAACATTTAAAACAGGCACAGTGGATATTTCGTTCTGCTGAATCCATCTGCTACGTGGTGCAGACACGGAGCATCAATAAAAGTAAAGAGAAAAGGCATGGAGCATCCTTTTCCTTTTCCTCCAGCCTGCTTAACAGGACCACTCACAGCTGGGGAACCTCTCACCTCCCTGCACAGCTTTGGTTGTGTGGCTGCCAAACCTTCATGTTCACTTGAATTCGGAGTTGTCCCCGTTGGCTCAACTGGGGCTCGAATTCGCTCGGTGGACTTGATTTCACCGCCGCGAAGCGAGGAAGCTCCTCTTGTGCTCCAGGTGGTGGGGGATGCTGGTGAGGGGCGGTACAGCGGGATGGCGTGGTGGTGGGGGGTTGTTGGGTGTTGGCTGGCAGCAGATCTTGGTTTTGGAAGGCGAAACCCCCTGCCTGCCTGCAGAGCTCTTCAACGCAGAAAATGATGCGGTAGCGTGGTTAGTGCAATGAGTAGGTCTTGCTCTGCCGTCGAGATGGTAGATGACTTCCTTCCTCCTCTCCAGTCTGCTTCTCTCTCCATGCCCCTTGCCAGGAGAAATCCCTTACGGACTTGTGCCAGGAGCTCGTTCCAGCTCCAGTCCAGGCTGTCCCGTGTCCCTGGCACAGGGGTGAGCGGGATCCGTTTGGCCCTTCTCACCCCTGGTTCTGCGTCTGCGGGCTCGTGTCTGTGCTCAGCTTAAGGTAGATTGACTTAAAGTACTTTAAACCTCTCACTTTCCACCAGGATTTACATCAGCTATTTACACCACGTCATCCTCTTTGGCTCTCTAATGCTCTGCGTTTCTAGCTGCTCACTCTTCTTCTAGAAGAGTTTATAACCAGCCACAAACACACACATTAAGCAAAACCTTTCTTTTGAATATTTTTTGCTGGCCAAAAGAAGGAACCTCCTGGTGATTGTGGTTTGTATCTGCCCATGTTTAGCTCAACGCTGGAGTTTGGTAGGGTGGTAACTTTTGCTTTTGTGCTAATAGGAGTGCGCTGTTAACTGCTCCGCTCTTGCAGATTAGTTTTCAGCTGAAAGCAACAAATCTGTGACTTCAGGACTGCTAAGATCTGCTAATCTAAACCAGCTTGAGCCATAAAGCTTGGGAGTTTTTTTCTGACTGTCCTAATAAGGTAGGGTTTTTAGCCTAGTCATCAAAACGAAGAAATGGAGAAAACAGACAGTTACAACCCAGGAGTGAGATGCCGGAGCTGTCGTTGGCTGTTCTTGATGCAGGTGACTCGGGGCTGTGACAGCCCAGGTGTGAACTGGTGGGCCTGGGGAGGGGGGGTCTCGGAGTAATGCCAAAAAGCTCTGTTTGGCATTGTTCAAGGTCTCAATGTATGTCCTGTCTCGAATAGCGTGTACGGTTCTGGCCTTTATCGCCAAAAAAGTTGGAGGGGCTGGAGAGGGTGCAGGAAACACACTTAAAATGGCCAAGGGGCTGGAATAGCTGCCTTGCAAGGGGAGGGTGGGACCCCTCAGGGAGGAGACTATGGGCCAGGGGCATCACACTTGCACCTCACCGTGTCTTTCGGAGGTAGAACTGGGAAGCAGTTGATGAAACAGCAGAAAATAGGTGCGTAAGAGTCTAAAAAACAAAAAGGTGCTCCTGTACTGGAGCATGGAGTGAGGCTCTGGAACTTGCAGCCCCAGAGGTGCTGCAAGCAGGTTCAGACCCTCATGGGCACTGAAGGGACTGGGCAGCGATGTCCCCTCTGGTGTCTCTCCTGAGAAGCTGCCGGCACACCGGGAGCAGCCCTGCCCGCGCATCCCTGCGGCATCGTGGCTGGATCTTTACAGAAACTATACTTCAGAGTGCATCCCGATAATCACTTACAGGCTTATCAGGTCTGATTAAGTCATTTGCATTTCTGTTGTCTGTATACACAGATAACGAATTAAGCTACAGCTTCTGAACTCCAAAGAGCTGCCAGATGCGTTAACTGGAACCGACACATTCCTGAGAGTTGTTTTTATTAGTCTAAAATACAAGTCTAAATTATTTAGACTATATTAGTCTAAAATGTTTAACGTACAAGAAGCCTGACTCATCCAAGTCAATGCATGCCATGTGAGTTCAGTGCTTTTGTTATCTGTCTACCAAAAAAATTCCCCAGAAAACTGGAAAAAGATGCTTGTGTTTATCTTCTCCCCATTTGTGATGGATTAAGCTGGCAGGCGGGCAAGCCCGTGCCATGCCAGCCCTTGGGGGTTTCTCTTGTGGCAGCTCTGGAGAGGCACAGCTGAGGGTTTTGGGTGGTTTTTTGTGGGTGTTTTTTTTGTGGTCCCAGCCCTGTGGTTTCCTCCGTGCTGGGGAGGTGGGATGTCCAAGGCAGAGACTTCTCCTGCCTCCCCTAAACATGTTGGAAACCACGTGGATGTGCGAGTGAGCAGCTCTGAGCATGTCACAAATGTATAAACACAAACCTGGATTTAAGAAAAACAAAAAGAAAGCAAACAAATGCCCCGCTGATGTGTAATGAGTCAGGCAGCTCTGAGCACCACGGCTGGGCTGGGTTGTCCTCCTCCTTAGATGTTAAATCTCCTTTTAGATACCAAGTTTCCTTCCCTGGCAGGAGAGGTTTGGTGATTTGCCATCTTTTTTTCCCCTGAAACTCAGAGATTGCCCGAGTGAGTCAAAAGGCAACTGGTTGTGTTCATGAGAGCTGCACAAATCCAGCGCTGCAGACTGTCTGAAGGCTTCCTCCAGTGCGGAGGAGGAGGAGGAGGAGAGGTCGATGTGCTTGGCAGGGCGAGGGCAGCGGTGTGGGCAGCTCTTGAGTATGGAGTTAATTGTGCAATTCCCTCTTTGGAATCCTCCTGGGCTTGTTTCTGAGCTGAAGGATGTGGCTCTAAAATAGGTGAAGGTGCCTCAATGTATCTTAAAATGTTTAAAGCAAAAAAGTGTCTGATTGTCTCAGCTTGAGTAGCATCAATGGTGTAAAGGGTTTTCTGAAGGGCAGGGTCGTGGCAGCCTGGAAGGAAGGAACCAAATGCACCTTTCCAAAGGCTTTGTTGGGACCATGACTTCGGTTTTGCCCTCCAGCCGTAGCACCTGGATCACCCTCGCCAGGTCTCGCAAGCATCCCTTGCTCCATGGGTGTTCCCGCTCCAGCACCCGCATCCTAATCCTCGCTGGCTGACGTGATTCCTCCCCCCTCGGGCATTGTCTAATTGTGAAAATGTTTCAATTATATGGCCTAAATTTGTAGCGTAGAACAGTTCATTATCACCGAATCCTCTTAATTGGGCCTTCCTACTGGGCAGCCTATTACTGAGTTTTCCCAATTAAGACAGGACCTCTTAAAAAACTATAAAAATAAACAAATTCTTGGCAGAGGAGGACTGCATTGCAAGGAACACTGCCCTAACCTATGTTTCAAGCTAAGCAATAGTTTCAGCACCAGCCAGGTACTCATTAACCCTTCTGTACTGATTACTTATGCTCCCTTCAAGGAGAACAGCTACAGCTTGGTGTCAATTGAAGAATTTCACTATTAGCTGAAATCTTTTACTTGTAAGGAGGAAAAATTTGTTACCAGGTGTTTCTCTGATGGAAGATGCTACGTCCCCAAAGGGCTCGGTGACTAACGCTGCTTTTGTGGTTGCAGGTAAAGGACCTAACGAAGTACCTCGATCCAAGCGGACTTGGAGTCATCAGCTTCGAAGATTTCCATCGGGGGATCAGAGCTATCAAAAATGGAGGTGAGTGTGGTGCTGCGCCGCGAGGGAGGACAAGGAGGCACTGAATTTAGTGCCACAGAGGTTCACTGAGCTGAGAAATCACTTGGTAAAAAGAAGTTGGGTTTGAAAAGTCGCTACTCCGTTGGTGGAGGGCAAGTGGGAGAGTTTGGGTGCAGTTAATAACAGAGTTGAAAGAGGTGGTGCAGCAGTTGTGGTGGCAGTTGCACGTTTTCCTCTTTATCAGGAAAGTTCCTTCCTAAACATACCTTGGAAACAGAAAAGCCATTGAGCCATCCCTTCTGGTTTGGTGTCTGCCCTCACCTGTGGTTTGGTGGAGGGTCTGCTGCTCTGACGGAGGAGCACCTCTTGGCTGACGTGCTGCTGGAGATGTCTGTCTGTCTGTGCAGAGCGTAACACCTGCCAAACGCTGGGCACTAGTGCATTTGTCTTTGTTCCAACTGTTTGGAGGATCAACATGCTCAGATGGTTTCTAATAAGCAGAGCATTAAACAAGAGCTTTGAACTCACTGACAGGTAGGTAATCTTTAAACAGACCCCAAAACAGGCCTGTGACAATCCCCACGTTGCTGCTGGTGGGCTTGTTGTGAGTTACTTCCAGAGCAATAACTTGGAGAAATGGGAAATATCTTTCTGGCTGGACAGTGTTTGAACTTCTTTGCTGAAGAAAAGATGGTGTTTTTTCAGTTTGGGATTCATCTCTAATGTGAGAGTTGAAGGGTCGTTGTGGGGCACGCGTGCTGTTAAGGGCAGGGTGTGAAAAGTATTGGAAGCCTCCTGCTGAGCAGGTGTAACTCGAAATGTGCAAATATGAATTATCCTACCTGCACGTTAATCAATCCTGTTCACAGCAGCACTCCTCTCCAACGCCAGCGTTGCTTTCACGCAGCGATGGGCACGCACCGTGTTGTCAGCCCCGCACACTGAGCGCGCTTTTGAGCAAAGATGTGAAAAGACCCATTATTCCTGTACAAACCGTGTTGTTCCATGAGTAGAAAACCCTTAAAGTAGAAGCGACTTCGGTTTTTCTGTCGGTTGTCCATCCTCCTCCTGCTCCCAGGCTTATTTGTGCTCAGGATTGCAGTGTTTTATGGCAGCTCCAAAGTTTTCGTGGCTGGTGTAGCCTGACAGTGCAGCTGATTCCCAGTGCTTGTGATGCAGGAAGAGATGCAGCTGGCTATTAATTTGCAATAAATTGCTGTTGGAGTCGAGCGTGTTTGTGAAAGCTCTGGCTCGTATTTCTCTTCAATAATTCATTGCCCTGGTATCGTGTTGTATTAGTTGAATGGAAAAAGCAGATCCAGACAAAGCTTTTAGGATCTCGATTTATTAAACCTGAAAGCGATTGATATGTATTTATTACCGTGGTTAAGAAGGGCAGAGCTCTCTAACGTCACATGGCGTTAAATGGTTATAAAAGAAACCCCGGACAGGGTACAGAGAGAGTTTCTTTGCGTCTCACCAGCTGAGTGGTTGCGCACGTTGAAGCGATCTTGAGGGTTTGCTGCTGCTGTTGAGACAGTCAGTATCGATCATCCCTTTGTAAAGAAAGAAGAGGTTATGCTTGCTGCTGGGTGTCCCTTTTAACAAGGTTTTGTTAATTAGCTGGGCCAGAGATAATTCTGTTGCGTTTCCTGGTACTCTGTAGTTCTTTGGTCAGTCTGAATCCTGTTGTGAGCTTCTACCTTGCAGTGTCTGTCTTAATCATAGAATCGTGGAATGGTTTGGGTTGGAAGGGACCTTCAAGACCATCCAGTTCCAGTCCCCCTGCCATGGGCAGGGACACCTTCTACTACCCCAGGTTGCTCAAAGCCTCATCCAACCTGGCCTTGAACACTTCCAGGGATGGGGCAGCCACAACTTCTCTGGGCAACCTATGCCAGTGCCTCACCACCCTCAGTGTAAAAAAAATTTCTTCCTTAGATCTAATTGAAGCCTCCCCTCTTTCAGTGTAAAGCTTAATGTAGGTAAGGGTTCATTTCAGAACATGCTCGGCTTTTCTTTCCCTCTCTTCCCTCCTTGGAGATTCTCTGTAGGAGAGTAACAGCGATTTTACTCGAGCTCTTATGGTCTGGCTTGGCAAACGGAAGGTGCAGTTACAAAACTCGCCGAGTCAGCTGCTTTCCTTGCAGCCGCTTTCGTGTTCAGTTGGCCTTTGCATCCAGGGACGGCACAGAACTCCTCGGTGCTGTCCCGGCGCCAGCTGTCCGAGGTGTGTTCCCACTGGCTGAGGAACATGCCCATCTAGGACTCCTTGAAGCTGCCTCTGCCTTCAGAGCGGAGCAAAGCCTCATTTAACCACCCAGACAGCAGTGAAAGCCACGATGGCACCTCTCCACTGCCATGAAACAGCTCTGAGCTCTGCTGCTGCAACCTTCTGTCTGGCCAGGTAACGTTGGTGGGGTGGGGACAGAGCGAAGTGACTCGCACGCTGCAGAAGCTGGAATTGAGGCTGTAACGAGAGTCTTTAGCCTGTTGTGGCTGCCTTATCTTCTGCTCTTCCCAAGAGAAGACTGAAGATGAAAATGTGGTCGTTGTGTGTATCTATCTATATCTGTCTATGCCTGCTGCACGTATGTATGATTGCCATTAGAGTGCTGTGTTGGTGATGGAGTCTGGAGGGCCCCTGGGGTCTCACCTCTGCAGGAGATGGTGAACCTGTGGCTCTGGGGTGGTTGGGCTCACTTCTCGGGCCCAGCTCTGAGCGTTCCTCAGGAGCGGGCTGGCACGGGGACCGTGGGGGACTGCCCAGCCTCGGGCACGGGCGGCCAGGCTCAGAGACACTGCTGGGACAGGTTCAGCTCCTCGCACCCCGCTGTGTCCCTGCAAAACTCAGAGCAGGAGTAAGCTCTCTGTCTGTACGGCAAGGAGCTGAGCGTGGGGTGGTGGATAGTGAGATGGTGTCTGTAGTTTGAAGCCAAGGTGCCTGGATCAAGGAGCAACTCTAATCTGCTGCGTGTTGGGTGCAGGAACTGCTGGTGGGCAAACACGAAATAGGGAGAATCAGCCACAGCTGAATGCAAACAAACAACAAGGATTGTCCTCACAAGCAGATTCCTTTCTTTGTCAGGATATTTAAAAACCTCTTAAGCTTCAGACACCTGTTTTTTTTCTACAGAGGCCTCTCAGCATCCCGTAGGACACGTTTAGCATCTCCTCTTTGTAGCAGATCAATGCTCTTACTTGAATTCAAAAGCAGTCATGAACAAGTAGCGTAATTCACACACGTGCTCTGAACTGAAACATCTGTAACATCTCGTCTTCCGAAAAAATAAAAAATCCCAAACTGAAAAAAGCCTCCTGGGGATGGGCTCTGTGGGGTTGCTGGTGGTGTCCGTTCAAATAAGCTCTGTGTCAGGCAGGGGAAGGTGTGTTCCTGGAGCTCGCAGCCTCGTCCATCCCTTCTGCCTTGGCTTCTGGTCCCTGAACAAAGGGGCCCCTGTGCCTCGAGAGCAGACGGTGCTCCACTGAGAAATGGATGTGTTCGGGAGCTCAGGGGAGGGCCCCAGGATGGAAACAGTCAAATCTTTTTAGTTGAAGAATTTGGGAAGGAAAAAAAAAAAAAAAAAGAGCAGCTCTTTGGATTTGGGAAGATGGAAAATACAGCTCTGGAGCCAACACCCAAACCTGGAAGCTATAACCGAGTCGCTGTTTGCTGGGATGGCGGGCTGCTGGCAGGAGCGAGTGGAGGGCAGGACTGGGGGAGACCCTTGGCAGTGCCAGCTTCGGGGGGGGGAGCTCGTTTTCAGGAGTCAACCATCATGCCCAGCTCAGCGCAGATACCCCTGCGGGGTTGGATAAGAGGCGTTCAGCAGGAGGAGCGCGTCGAGCTCACCAAAGGCGTCTGAGAGGTTTCCAAACGACAGGCTGGAAGGGAAAAGCGCGGAGCTGGGGAGCAAGGCAGGGCTGGGACAGGCACAGGGCAGGGTGGTGGGCAGCAAATAAAGGGCTGGCTGGCGGGCAGGGCTTTGGCAAAGAGCCTGTGGAAAAAGCGCTGTGCTGTTGCTAATTGGAACTGGCAGCAGCGTGAAGTCGAGTCGGTCGGAGTCTCTGTGGGGCTCCGTCACTCTGTTCCCGAGAGCAGCTCTGGGAGGATTTCAGTGGGTTTTCCAATCCTTGGAGCAGAGGCTGCAGTTTCTCCAGGTGGCATTTCACATCCCAAAATGGCATTCAGCTACCAGGAGCGCACCAACCAATTTGGGAATTTCCTGAAAGAAAAGCACATATCCAGCCCTCCCCCTGGATGAAGGCTGTGAGCATTACATCTGAAAAGCTTCGAGCCAAGAGACGGAACTGCACACCGGTGCTCAAAACCAGGGCTGAGTAACAATCCCTGGATCCCTGCGTTGCCCACTCTTTGTGCCCTGCAGCCTCGCTGCCAGGGAAGCAGCGATGTACCCTGCTCCCGCGGCTGCACCAGCTACTGGCTGATCCGACGTCTTGGAGATGCCTCTGGATCTGATCTTGCCTAGGTGACATCTCTGGGATCACGGCTCTGGGTGCCCGTGAGCCACTCCAGCGCTTGTAGGAGTCCGCTCGATAGCGCGCGGTGGCTCTGAATTAATTCCTGGAGAGCCAGGCTGGCTGCTGCCCCGGTGACACGGATCCGCTCTGGTTCCACGGAGCATTCAAAGGTGTTGGATATCTCACTTCGTCTGGTAAGGGAAAGCACCAGTTGGTTTGTGTGTTGGTGTATTTTTTTTTTTTTCCTCCTTCTGTAGGATCTGCATTGCAGATGGCTTTCGCTATGCAAAACGAAAGCTTTCCTTGCACAGGGATGATTCCAGAAGCCAAAGCTTAACGTTCCCAATCCAGTAATTACCTCTGAGGGTGTGTTTTCGTGCGTCTTCAGTGGTCTGTCTTCCAGCCTGATGCTGGAAATACGGTGGTGTTTGCAACAGGCTACTGCTGACATCTAAGCACGCTTTCTCAGTGGGGTTACCCAGGCCCAATTTAATATTCAAGACATTTGGTTTTGAAAAGGAAAGTCTTCACTGAAGCTTAGCAGATGGAAGGAGGGCTTGTGTCCACGTTTGACTAAACTCGGTGAGTATCTGGCACTGGTATGAGCACTTCCTACGTTCTCATCAGATCTGCTGATCTCTTTATTCACGCAGCAGTGCTGCAGTGAAGACTTTCCCGCTGATCCTGCCTGCTCCTAACCCTGCCTAAACCACCTCCGATTAGGGAGACAGCTCGTTTGATGGCTGAAGGTAGGACAGATGCCTCTTTGTGTACAGCTGTCATTCAGGGAACGGGGGCTGCCGTGAATGGGAAATCAAGATTGATTCATGAGCGAGAATAAAATCAAAATTGCTCTGATTATGTCTTCTGCATTTTTTTTGCATCGCATCTTGCTGTGCTCTGGTGCATATATATATATATGTATGTATGTACTGCTTGTTGGGATAAGTAGTCTATGAAGACGAGTGTTAATTCTGCCTCTGAAAGGAATGAAGATTTAAATATCACTTTAAAATTTATATGTATACTTTGAAAAAAAAAAATCCCCTGCTTTTCTTTGTAGTGCTGTTCTTTGTAGCTCAGGGTTCTGCTCGTCCCTGTAGTGCAGAGGGATGCTCGTAGCACCATTACTGTGCTCGTTAATTTGGAGTCCATGTGCTCATCACTTGTGACCCCTTCTGCTTGGGATGGAAGCAGCCCAGCCTTTCTTGGAAGCACAGAACTTGGTTTTTCTCTTGAAATAGTGGTGCTTAAACACTTGTCTGTGAAAATACGTCGAGTCTAAGTAACTCTTCCCCGCTCGTGGAGGATGGGGAATTGGGAGTGTATGTGTTGGTCTATGGTAGAGGTGAGCTGCTTTGGTGGTACCTGTGGTCAGAGTGGCCTGGGGTCTCTGTCTGTCCCTCCTCTGCAGAGGCATCCATGAGAGGAGGGGATCAGGGGTGTCTGCGGAGGCACAGAGGCACCCTCCTGTGAAAGGCTGGTGCTCAGGGTGTTGGGGGGACAGGCTGGGACAGGAGTCTTCTGCATGATGGCACAAACAGCTGAAGAACTGGTCAGGTGTGAGTGCAGCCCAACTTTCATCCCAAGAGACCATTGTAGGGGAGGGGAGGATGCAGGAGAAGGCCTCAGGGCAGGTGGCACTGGGGTGTTTGCTCTTCCTCCAGCCCACATCACTCTGTCTTCAGAGAAGAAAAGTCAGTCTCCTGCTCCCAGGAGCCCCAAAATGCTGCACAGCGTGTGCAGCTGCTAGCCCAGCCTCAAAGGGGACACCTCCTTGGATGCCTGTTGCCAAATCCTTTGTTGTCACCTCTTGGAACAAGGGGACAGCCATACTACTTGGGCACCTACCTTTGCTTGGTTCTCCATGCTTATTTTTAACAGCTGCTTGTACCCCACCATGACTCCTGCCTTGCTGCTGTGGAGCCTGTTGCTGGCTGGAAGGAAGGCGAGGAGGCTGGAAGGAAGGCGAGGAGGCTGGAAGGAAGGCGAGGAGGCTGGAAGGAAGGCGAGGATGCTTCTTGGCTCGCCCGCAGCCAGCGTGGGACAGGGGGCAGCTCTGCTTTCCTCCTTGATAGCAGTGGAGAGATGGGAGGTCAGCACATGGCACTCCCAATGCACACGCTTGTCCTCTATTTCGGAATACTTTTGCGCTGGAAAAGATAACTCCAACTAGGTTCAACTAGGAGGAAGGATATTTTACTGCTTAAAAGCAAAACCAAGAATAAAAAACACCACCTGCAGAACTGTTTATCTCCGGCCGTGCAGCTGCCAGGATTCAGCAAGGTTAGCTCTGGCTGCAGCCTTTCCCCGCGTTGGCGTGAGCAGGGAGCTTTGGATGAGTGTGGGTAACTGCTCCCTCCCCTGCAGAGCAGGAGCGGTGGGGAGCGAGGAGATGGAGCGAGGAGATGCTCCTCAGCTGCAAAACCTGTCCCACTGCCAAGCTTTGGAGCAGCGGTGAGCAGAACCGCGCAGCCCACGTTGCCCTCCAGGTCCTTTAAATCCCTATTTATTTCTGCTATGATGTGCTACGGAAAGAACTCGGATGCTGATGGAGCAGGGGGGGCACTTCTGGCTCATCATGGCTTTTTGTGGTTTGCATTTCTCTTAATTGACGTAAACAATGGGTTTTATTCATTTTTGTGACTTGGCAGCGGGGTGAAGGGTTACGTCAGGGCCGAGGCTGGCCTGCTCCATGCGCACCGGGCCCGAGCAGGGAACGTGTCTTCCCAAAACCAGCCTGGCAGATGACATGCTGCATTGACCTACTTTCCGGAGAAGCGCGGAAAGTGTTGTGGAAGCTGTGTCCGTAGGGCTCCTCGCAGCTCTGGGATGAGAAGGGCGGGGAGTTGCTCAAACGTGCTGCCATAAAACTGCCGCTAAGGCTGAGCCGCCCTCGGGATCCCAGGGAACGGGAGATTGGCACCAGCGCCTCTCCCATTTTGAGAATTCTTTCTTTATGAATGTTTTTTGAGGCATATGCCAGAGAAATCTTGCTGCATCCCGGCACGGAGAGTTAAGAGGCTGCAGGTCCAAAATACACAGGCGGTCCGAGGGAAGTGTGGTTCAGGGCAAAGCTGCCGCCACGAGCAGCGGAG
Source organism: Tauraco erythrolophus (assembly GCF_009769465.1). Taxonomy (NCBI): domain Eukaryota; kingdom Metazoa; phylum Chordata; class Aves; order Musophagiformes; family Musophagidae; genus Tauraco; species Tauraco erythrolophus. Next base: position 17,563,156 of record NC_141481.1, on the reverse strand, counting down.
CTGGGATTAACTGCTGCCCGCGGCAACACCACTTGCACACAGTTCCTCGTGTGGGGAAAGCGTCACTGGTTAGTCGGATTTCATAGTCACAGAATGGCTTGGGTTGGAAGGGACCTTCAAGACCATCTCGTTTCAACCCCCCTGCCATGGGCAGGGACACCTTCCACCACACCAAGTTGCTCAAAGCCTCATCCAGCCTGGCCTTGAACACTGCCAGGGATGGGGCAGCCACAGCCTCTCTGGGCAACCTGGTCCAGTGCCTCATCACCCTCACTGTAAAAAATTTCTTCCTTAGATCTCATCGAGATCTCGTTTAAAGCCATTGCCCCATGTCCTGTCACTACACACCCTTGTCCAAAGCCCCTCTCCAGCTTTCTTGTAGCCCCTTTAGGCACTGGAAGGCTGCTGGAAGGTCTCCCTGGGGCCTTGTCTTCTCCAGGCTGAACAGCCCCAACTCTCTCAGCCTGTCTTCAGAGGAGACATTTCTTGCAAATCACAGAGTGGAGGGGCTGACCAGGGATTCCACTGTCTCCTCGTGAAGTGTCAGTGAAAGAAACTTGTGGTGGCTGCTCAGACCATAGCCCGAGCCTGATAGAGGCAAGCTGGGGTGAGTGTAAATTGCAAATGAAAGGCTGAAGTTCAACACCTAAAAGAAAACTAGTTTTGCTGAAAAAGGAGGAGAAGCAGCACTGTAGGGGCTACCTGTTTTCTTGGGAGATGATCAGTATAAAAAGAGAGAGCAGGGTTTTGTTAGAGCCTCAGAGCGAGTCTTCACACGCTCTCTTCTACAGAGGCGATGACTAAAAAGAAAACAAAGGCAACTTGTGTTGGATGATGAGAAAGGGCTATTTTCTATCTGCTGTCTCAGTGTTTCTCCATCGTGTGTTTTATTTTCTGTGTCGGGAGCATGTTGTTTTGCTCCACGCCTGTTGCTGCTAACACTTTAGGGAGCCTGGGCCAGGCTGTGCAGTTTGGGGAGCGTGGGAGGAGGCTGGGCTGGGCTGGTGGCTCCAGATGGGTGGTGGTGGCGGCGATGGTTTCGGCCCTGCCTGTTTTGATTTCTCAGGTTTGGATGTTAGCTCTGGAGTGAGGGATTATTAATGCTCGGCTCAACCCAGGAAGCTGGGGAACGTCTCCTCCATCCTCACCACAAATGTCTGGCCAGACATCAGGTAGGGTTGGCTTCTTGGGCTTAGGTAGAGGAAAGCGAGTAGCCCATCATCCTGCCTCTGCATCAGCAAGCAAGCCAGAGCTGTCAGACCATTTCTCATTAGGAATCACATCAATCTGCTGTTACTAATGAAGGGATAATTACTCACGTACGACTTCTGCTCCTCCGAGAGCCCCGCTCTGCTCTGTCACAGCGTGGAGGCTTGTGACTGTGCCATGAGTACACCCTTGTGACGCCTTGACAGGTTGATGTGGCAAAAGCTTCTTTCTTCTGAGGGTTTCCTGATCTCACTCTCGGGGAGAGGCTGAGTGTGATGTGGCTTTGCTGGGAAACGGCTCCTAATTGCTGAGCGGCTGGGTTGGGTGATGGTGAACGGTGGGCAGGCTGGCTCTGGTGGGCAGCGTGTCCCCTGCATTGAGACCAACCTTTTCCTGCTATTCTGACTAACCACTGCTCTCCATCTCCATCCTGTTCTGCCTGTACCGAGCCATGTCTCCTCCCGGGTCATGGTGTGTGTCCCTTGGACATCTTTCTCCTTGATGATCATGTTTTCCAAGTGCATACAGTCTGACTGCTCCTGTAGATCTGTTGAGCCACTGGGCAGCTTATTTCTCCTTCAGATAGGAGACACTCCTGCTAACGAGGTGACCAGCGCTGAATTTGACGATCAGCGATTCACAGGACGGCAGTGATGGTCTACTGTCACCCATTGCAGCCCAGCGTGTGCACGGCAGCAGCTTTGCTCCCGTGCTGCTCTTGCGACTTTGAGAGCAGAGCTGTGCTGGGTCAACGACTCAAGTTCTCCCATCGCTTCTCCACTTGCTTGTTTTTGAAGCCTGTTTTGGTTTGCATGTAATTTCGTCAATGCAGTCAATACGTATAGACAGATCAGCGGAGAGAATGCAACAACTTCTAATAAAAACGCTCTTGTTGAGGCAATAGGAATTGGACAACATCATATTTGTAACCTCTCAGCCCCCTGGTTCCCTTCTTGAGATCTCGTACTCTGGATTGAAAGGGTCTAATGCTTCCAACAGTCGTGTTCCTCAGCTGCCCTCCTTGCACCTGCCAGAGAGTGGTCAGGCACAAATAACGGTGGTGGATTCTCTTTCAGCCGACAAAATATTACCAAAACCTTTGAAATCTGTCCAAATGAGGTTTATTGAGAAATTTGTTTCCCTGGTAATTAAACTAGCTCTGAGTGAAGCACTGATGGTCCCCGCTGGCGTCCGTGTTGTGTAGTTTGTGGTTGCCGAGTGCTGCATGAAGTCACTTGCTCGTTTGCGTCGGCTCGGTAACGCAGGAAGGGCCGTCAGCCTGTGCGATGTCTCTGACATTGTCCTCCTTGCTTTGGGGAATCTTACACTGGAAAAAGGATTAAAACCCAAGCTTATAGCACCCTCCTCCCTTGCTTTGTTTTTCTCTGGGTGATGTTTTGTTTTATAGAAGCCAATTTGAGCAAAAGTGCTTCAGAAAGTACAACTTCCCTCTTCTTCAGTGATGCGTGGGATAGTTTGGGTTGTTTCAGAAGGGATTTTTTGGCAATGTTGATAGTTGTGGGGAGAAAAAGGGCAGGGTATTCAATCATGGGAGCCTTAAGGAGCATTTTCCTTTTAACCTGCATAACTTTCAAGGGACTTTGGGGGACACGAGCTCCAAACGGCTCTGCTCTGGCCAGCAGCAGGAGGACAAACTGGCTGCTTAACGCTCACTGTAACGGACAGGACAATTTTGAGCAGTGCAGCTGTCACTTCTAAGAGGTGGCTCAGAACTGCGAAATGCCACATTGGGAAGAATTTTCCCTGCGGGTGTAGTTTAATGTTTCTTCTCTCATGTATTTTATTTCCCCAGTTTTCCTCCCAAACTCAGCCTGAGTTCTGGTGGGGACCTAGCCTCCCATCTCAGACTTGCCCACTTTATAAATAACCGTGTTTAGTTTTAACTACTGGCTTTGCTGCTTCTCTGTGGAAGCCAGAAGGTGTCAGAAGTACAGAAGGTGTCCGTACAGTTGTCGGCCAGCCTTGCACTTCACCCGTAGATCCACGTCTTGCCCAAAGGCAGGTGGGTGGTTCGGATCCAAATCACTCGCTGGCGCTTGGTGATTGCTTTGAAAAGGCTTTTAGCATCAGCGTTGTGTTAGTTGTCCTCAGCTTGTGGGCTGGCTAGCAGCGGGCCAGAAATGGCAAGTAAGACCTTCAGGTGCTGAATGACAGATGTTAATGTCAGCGTGTCATGATTTGCAAGTGCTGTAGGTGTTGAAAGGACTTCTTTTAACGCCAACATCCAGGCCACGGGTTCTTCTGCAGGCCAACTGTGCCTAAGTTCACGCAGACGTTGCATCCATGATGACGTTTAGCTGTGCTTGAAGGTAAGGACATTGCAAGCGTTTCTCAGGCACAGGATTGGAAGCTGAGCTGGGGAGGATTGAGCTGGTTTTAGCTGTTACCTTGATTTCTCCATGTGGGAGCTTTGAGCTGGAGCCAGTGTGGAAGGCTGAAGTGCTTTGTGGTAGGACGGTGCCATCCAGCTGCTGGCGTGAGAGGCCTCTGAGTGGGCTGAGAACCAGGTTTGGTTTTGCCTATTATTACCTGGTACCTCAAAAGCTGTGGTGCATCTGGGCTCCTGAGCCAGAGCTCTCTTCGCTTTTATTATGCTGGTAGGTCCATTTTATCTAAGAGGTGCCACTTGTCTTCTGCGTGTCCTGCCTGAATCAGGCTGGTTGTGGAGCATCTAGAAGAGCTTCTACTTCAGTGTACTCAAATGGTTGACAAGAGACCAGCCACTGGATGTCCCAAAGGTTGCATCTACATTGAATGTGCTCTGGGCAGTTAATTAGGATCTTGTGGTGTTTGCATAGTTGCACGCACTCTTTCAGGTGGTCCTGCCTCAGTCTCCTCACAGAACAGAGAATAAAGCTGTTGGCTGCGAGATCCAGCTTCATTTCCTGAAATACAGAGTTGTTGAAAGTAGAAGCTGGAGTGAAGGAGATGGAGAACATCAGGAGACGGTCTCACCAGGGCAGCTTGTGCTGTTTTGGAGGCTCAGTCTCTTGGCCTGTTCTGCTGGTACGTCACAAAGTGACTCCGAACCACTTGCTGGTGGCCGCAAGCGTGCTCCTCGTTTTCCACACCTCCAGCAGCGAGCCTTTGTTCCAGGCTGACACAAGTCTGGAGGAATTTAAGCTGGTCTTGATGAGCAGCACACACTGAGAAGACAGCTCAAATTGCTGAGAATTAAAAACAAGGACCCATATGTTAATACCAAATTCCACGTGTTAGTGGTGGCTTCCTGTCTCTGGTCCCTCGCAGCGACGGAGGCAGCAGCGCTCACCTGGTCTCTGAGATGAAGTGTAGGCAGCTACGTTTATGCTTCCAAAGTGCTTGGGTACCACAAAGTTAATTCTTTTTATTACGTCTTTAGATGGTATGTCTAACCAGAGCTGGAGGGCCTGCGCTGTATGGAGAGGATCAGAAGGAATATGTGATAAGTACCAATCCGTGAGCAATGATGTTGAGGAAAGGAAGGATTGCTAAAGCGCGTTAGGCGAGAGGAGCTCGGATGAGGGTTGTGTAAGCAACCTGGATTCTGACACTGCCTCCTTGGGAGCTGAGCTTGCCGCTTGGTTATTCTGTTCGTGTAATTTTTGGTTGTAAAATGAGAGTCTTTAAGTGCTCCTGGCCTGTTGTCTCATCTCTGGAAGAGCCAGCAGGTTGAGCTACAGGGAAAGCGAGACAGTGGAAAGCTGCTCTTGCCAGCTGTGATCAGTGCTACCCCTTTGTACATGAGCATCAGGTTATATACGTGCTCCTGGATCACTTACGGAAAGCGGAAGGGTGGGTGGGTGGACTGGCGCTAGCTTTATCCTGCAGGAGCCACCACCACGTGGGTGCTTGAGCTTCAGTGAAGGCACAAGACCCTGAGCTGCCTCTGGGAATTCTGGACAGTGGCTTCCCTTCTGTCCCTTTGCCCTGGACGCAAGATGCTCCTAAGTGCCTGTAATTTTTTAATACTTGGCTGTGTGTCTCTTTGCCACCCTGTTTTCAAGCAGCGTGCCCAGTAAGGGAGTTCGGTTTGTATCAGCTGTCCTCTTTTGAGCCAACCAGAACTTGGTCTTGCCTTTTTTTTTGGGTCTCTTTGGGTTCGTGCCATCCATGCAGGTTCCTAGCCTTATTCCTGCGTGGAATAATGCAGGTCTGTTAGCTGCACGTAATCCACACTGTTGGACTCGCTGTGAGTTTGTGGCTCTGACTTGCAGCAGGACGTGCAGCGTGTGTTGGCAGATGACTTCAATACTTCCGAGAGACTCTGTTTTTCTAGGTCGCCCCTATATGAAGCTGATAAAACTGGCTCTGTTTCTGACCTGTGTGTCACTGCTGTACCCACAGCTCTTCACTCAAGGTGCCTTTTCACTGAAATCCTGTCGTCCGAAAGCAGTTTTTAGAACTTATTTCAGGAGCTTTGTGTACCCTGGGACTTCTGTTCCTGTAGATCTACGCTCTGTGTTTCTTGAAAAGCCCAGGTTACTCCTGCACGTCTGAGCCCTTTTGAAGCACAGTGATTCTCCTGTCGGCACGGCGAGACGGCGAAGGATGTGTCTCTGGCTGCTGCAAGAGCTCAGCACGTGTTCAGCCTCACAGAGAGCCCAGGACCTCCTTCCCTAGCTGCATGGATGCCGTACGTCCAGGAGAAATCTCCGCGCAGCTGTTGGCTCCTCGGAGTTGCCCAGTGGCTCTGGAGGCTTGATGGATACTGGATCGAGGTTGCCCTTGGCTTGCCGTTGGTGTAAAAGGACGAGAGCGAACACTCCATCGGTGGGAGAGCACGCGGATGTGTTCGGACAGGGGTGGTCCTCATCAAAAGCGGATTTCCATCTCCCAAGTGAGCGGTGTGGACAGTGAGACGAGCTCAGAAGCTGATCTCAGGGGAGTTTGCATGAGCAGATGCTGGACAACAGGAAGCTTCAGGGCAGGGATAGAAAAGGTGTCAAAGGGATGCTGCTGCAGGTGCCTCATAGTAGACTTAATTTGCTTTTTGCATCTTTTTTTCCTTCTTTCAGAATCACCTTAGCTTCACTGGATGGTGTAGTACACATGGGTGGTCTTGCTGGTCACAGCTACGTCTGTGAATTCTACATCAGCCACATCACCCTGGTAAAACAGCGCTGCTGCAATAATTGAACTACAGCTTTATCCAGGTGCCTGGTACTCTGCCCACGTATTCCGGTCAAATAAAATAGTGCAATTAATTTGGGAAAAAGACCTCGCATGTAGCTTATAGCCTCTTTGCAGGGAGATTGTCGGGTGGTCAGGCTCCCTGGGGGGGTCTCTTGGAGGCTGATTTTTTTAGCTTTGAGGATTTTGGCTGTGCGTGGAGGTAACGGGATGAGTGGTGGGAGTGATGGGTAGAGCTGAGAGCACAGGAGAAGCTGATCACGGAGAGCCAGGTGTGAGGACAAGAGGCAATTCCCGATGACATCTGCAGCTCTGGGCAGAAGCAGTGATTTTGAGCAGCATTGGAAAGAGGTGACTCCAAGTGTGCTGACCCCGTCGTCTCAAAGAGGAGGAATGAAAGAGGTCTGGTGATATCAGGGGTGGGTGTAAGAGATGACAATATGCTTTAAGGTGTGGGGAAGGGGATGTGAGAGAGGGCAGGGTGTCAGCTGGGATTTGGCTCTGAGGTCGAAGGGGGAAGAGTGGTGGGAATTTGAGCATTTGTGCTCACCGTGTGCTGCTGGAGCTGGGTTGTGTGGTGGGGTAGAGCAGCTACCGGAGCCCCTCCGGCTCCCACCACCATGCTCTTCTCGTGGGGAGTGCCAGTGGAGCAGCAAAGGTCTCTCAGGGTTTTTTTTTTTGGCTCTTTTGGACAGGAATTTGAAAGCTTAATTCAGCCTATTGTGCTGGAAGACTTGGAGGCAAGCTCTCCATGGCAACTCTCCCTATACACAAAGCACCATATGGCTTTTTCGGAGGGGGAGGGAAGGAACCAAATAGGAAAGTCAACCTTTATTTGTGGTGGTGTTTGTCTTTCCTCCTCCCCATGCTTCAGTCAAAGAGCAAACACAGAGTGCCGTCTTCTGGGCATGGCTTCTGCTGGCCACACCACCAGTAAGGGTGCAGGTGACCTCTCAAATGGTCATTCTTTGCTTTTTTTTTTACAGTGGAGCTTGCTGTAAAAATAAGCCCTGCCTGCGCAGAGACCCCCTCTTTGGGCTGTGTGCTCTGTGGGCAGATGGAGCAACTGGTCTCACGTTTGACCTTACACCAAGAAGCACCCGAAGGGCTGCGACGGCTCCAGGAACGCTTGGTTTGGGCGAGAGCGTCGCAGGAGGCAGCGGGTGTCGGGGAGCTGTTTGTGTGTTGTCTGCCCACGCTTTATACCCCGGCTTCCGAAGGGAACTGGAAGCCTTCGCTTGGCTGTAAATCCTCCCTTTTCAAATCCCTTTGGAAGGAATGAGCGGAATAAATATCTTTATCTGTGTCTGTAGAAAAGCAGGAAGCTTTTATGTGTCTACTTGGAGGGGGAGAAAAAGGAATGATACAGGAATAAGCAGAAGGGAGCAGCTTCGGGGTGCTCTGCGGTTCCCGGCGCTGCTCCAGGGTGCACTGGGGATGGCATTGCAGGGTGGGCAGCGGTAAGGCTGTGCCTGGCAGAGGTGTGAGATCAGGCATCTGGAAGCACTGGCAGCTGCCTGGCACCCAGCTGTGTGGCTGGAGTCCTGCTGCTGGTGGCTCAGGGGTTCAGATGTGCCGCAGACAAAGTGTTTGCGCCGTGCCGGGGCGTGCGTGGAGGCTGCAGAGAGCAGAGCTGTCACTGGGGCTCATGCCAAGTGGGACATGGACCGGGGCACCGTGCCTGCAGCTGTGTCCTCATGAGCGGATCGGGCTCTTTGGATGCTCCCATGCACATCAGAGCCACCTCTCTGGAGATGACCGTGGCCTGCATGTTGTAGTCAGCGAGAGCCATGGCTGGCTGTGCCCTCTGTTCCAAGGATGTGACATGAGTTGCCTTTGAGGAATGCTGCTTGGTGTTCCCAGAATTGGGCTGAGGCTCCTCTTGGTGAGACCCACCCTCAGGTGCTCCCATGGCTTTGCAGAAAGCAGGTCACTGTCCCCTTCCCCTTGGTCCTCCCTGCTGTCCCGAAGGAGGCTGGCAAATCCTAGAATAACAACAGGGATAACTGGTGGGAAAACTCCCAACTGTAGGCTTGGACCTACGGATGGAGCTGTGCGAGTGGGACAGGGGTAACATTTGAGAGTGGAAGAACACCATCTTGAGATACTTAAGTGCTAGACCCATGGGTTAGAGTAGGAGGGTGGCCTGAGGCTGCCCTTGCCTTGAGCAGCTTGCGTCTCGCTGCCTTGCTCGGGGTTGCCCGCAGGAGCCCCAGCAGCTGGAATCACAGCTGGCAGCAGCGCTGCTGCCCCGTGCCGTGAACGGGGAGAGCAGCGGGGGTATCGAAGCCATAAATCGTGAACAAGAGCACCTTTCCTCTGCTGGAGCCGTGACCCTGCTGGGTGCTTGCTGTAGAGCACAGCGTCGTATACTGGTTTCTGGAAAAGCAATTTGGCTTATTCCTGGATTTCATTTACAGCCTAATGCCCGGGAGCCCCAGACCCGAGTTGGGGAGGGCTTGTTTCTCGCTGCTGCATCCTCAGCTTCTCCCACCCCCATGGGCTGCCAGTACCCGTCAGGTTGGTGGCTCCAGTATCTCCTAGGGCCCTGACTGTGTTTGCATTTACTGGTCAGCTGAAAGAGGCTCTGGGGAAGGTGTTTGGGTGGGAGAGGTGTTGCTGTGAGCCTGACTCCTTCTTCTGTCCTGTGCCCTAATCCTTTGACTTCGTACGAGCTGTACAGATCCCTTAATGAAAAACAGCCCTTCTTGGTGTCTGGAGCTGGACCCCAAGGGGGAGCCCTGGCTGGGACCGTATAGGGAATATACCCTTCAAGGGAGGCTGCGTACGATCCCGCCCGGCTGGCCGTGCCGCTCGGCTGCAGCAAAACGTCACGCGACTTCTGTGCCCCTTTGCTCTGGACTCGAGCCTGGGAGCTGTTGGAATCGACTGCGGTGCCAACCTGCCAGGAAAATGCCAGCCTGATGGGAAGCCACCAGCCTGAAGGACGCAGAAAGCAGACCCTGCCTTGTAGTTCTGCTCTTCTCGTCTGCCTCGAGCAGTCGTGGAAGGAAAACCTGTCCTTCCCCAAATCCGGGTGATGCCAAGCTTTCCTGGGAGCACTGACACGACGACTCCCTCTGCCCGGCCAAGTTTATCGACATCAGACAAACCCGGTGCTGCAACGTTTGCCGCTCCGAGGCATGTGGGTTTGAGCCTGCTATTTATTTTGGGACTGCAGCATCTGATCTTGATTTGGTGTTTCCATCCTGGGATCTGGGTCGTGTGCTGGATCAGGCATTAGCTGTTGCTTGAGGGAGCACGGTGAATTTACGCACCCTTCCTCGGTCGAAGGGCTCGGAGAAACGCCGCTCCGCTCTGCTGCAGATGGGTGTTTGGGGGTGGGAGGAGTAATTTTTTTTTTTTTTTTTAATTTTATTTATTTATTTATTTTAAGAAATCTCCTTGAAAACCTCCTATTTTCCTGTCCCCCTGTGAGGATGGCTCCCGACGTGGCTGGCCACGGGAGGAGCAGTAGATGATAAAAGCTTCGGCGCAGGCTGCTCGCTCTGCGGTTCCCATGGTAGTTGGCTGTCACACGTAGATCTAATGTATTCCCTGCCCACAGAAGGATTAAAGCCTTCTGGGAGAAGACTAAGAGGATGCAGGAAGGGGAGATGGGGAAGAAACCAGAAAAAGGAATGGAGACCATGATGGGGTAGGGATGAATCCAGGTTCTAGCCCCATCGGAGCAGCAAAGGGCCTCATAGGACCTCTGCCACGAGTGGCCATCCCAGCTGCCTTCCAGCCGAGGTGGTGGTGGGATGCCTGGAAGCAGAGGTCCCTTCTGAAAGCTGAAGGCACTGGTGCGTGCAAAAAGAAGTTCTCGTCCTTCTGCTGGCACGTCTCCCAAAGCTGTCCTTCGTTTGAGGGTGCTCGTTTCCTTTTGGTGATTCTTTTTTTTTTTTTTTTTTTCCTTTTTTCTTTTCCTCCGCAGATCCTGACAGCCAGTTGTATGATATGGGATATACCCCTGAGGAGGAAGCCCCAACCTGTCCTGATGAATTTGATGACTTCGTCACGTTTGAGGCAAGTACGAGCGCTGCGAACTCCCGCAGATGTCACCCGTGTACCGTGTGAGACCGGAGCACGGAGGGTTTGGCCGGGGGAGAAGAGCATTTGCTGTGACAGGGCTCAGGGATGCTTAACGTGTAGCAAAGACAAATCCTTTAATTTGTGGGTGACTGGCCTAGAGAATTGGTTGTTTAGGTTAAAATTGGTGTTCAAGGTAAAACACACAGGTAGTGCTGTCTTAGTGCGCGGAACGCCGGAGCGTGGTGCCCTGGGTGAAGGAGGGAGGTCCTTTTTGTGGTGAGGAAGGACGGGAAGGATGCCTGCTGCTGTCGTGTTTGTCTCGTTGCTGGTGTTTCTGGGCTTGGGGAATTGGAGCCTGGTTTTGAGATGTACCAGCCAGGAGCCAACCTGAGAGGCTAAGCGGAGCGGTCGGACGTTGGCACCTGGAGCTGTTTGGCCAGTAAAAGGCAGAGCAGAAGACAAACGTGTAATTATTATTTTTCCTCTCTGTTTGTGGGCTTGACCAAGGATGCTTACCTGACATGGTTTTTTCCGTTGACTAAAGTGATGGCCTCCATCCCTCCCTTCCCTTCTGTATTCCAAAGCACGGGAGCGTATTGTGGTAACATCCTGTCTCTGCTCTCCCCAGCTAGAAAGGAGGTTGCTGCTACAGTGACCTCGTGTCTGTGTTCGTGGGCTTTGCTCGGTAGGCTTCCTCCGTTCCTGCTCTGTGCCTTCCAGCCTGGAGCAGAAGGTGCTGCAGGTGCCTTCCGAGCAAAGGGCCACCTGGCTGCCCAGTGCCACGTGGGGACTGAATAGCTCCTTCTGCTTTTCCTTCTCCAGAGTTTCCTCTTTAGGTTTTAGACTCTTGTGTCTTGGCACTGGAAAAGTTTGCCCAGAGAAGTTGTGGCTGCCCCATCCCTGGAAGTGTTCAGGGCCAGGTTGGATGAGGCTTTGGGCAACGTGGTGTAGTGGAGGGTGTCCCTGCCCATGGCAGGGGGGTTGGAACGAGATGATCTTGAAGGTCCCTTCCAACCCAAACCATTCTGTGATTCTGTGTTAGTGAGGAGCACAGGTCCATCACTTGAGATGGCTTGAAGCTCTCACTTTGACGACTCATGCTTGACGGTCGAGCAGGTCACCATCCCATTTCCCAGCCAAGTGCGGGTTTTCTCTTGCACTGGTTTGCTGGCTCCTGCTCTTGATCAAGTCAATGGACTCACACTGTCACTCTTCTCGAGTTCCTTATTCCCTTAGGACTGGGGATGGACACAGTCATAACAGCGTGTGATCCTGGGTTCCTCCCCTAGAAGGCTTTCCAGGGCATGTTGAATATTAGATTATTTTTCCCTTTTGAAAGATAGTTACAAAAGCCAGTAACAGCTGGGTGGAAGGTGGACAGGAGGGCAGGAAGGGAGATGGGCTTTCGTGTTCTTTCTCTACCTGATACAAGGTCACAAAAGTGGTTTTTAACCACTGGACTGAGCGGTTTAGGAGCTGTGACAGTCTGCGTTGCCGTGCTCGTGCGGGGAAGGGCTTTTGCTTTCTGCTTCTCAGACCTGCGTCAAGGGCCAATCTTCTGAGATTCAGAGCAGGGATGTTTTCTAAGGGCTAATTTAACATAGATGAGCTCTGTCAGTGCTGCAAGCTATTCTGGGCAGGAATACCAACAAGCTGGGTGTGCGCCCCGCTGGGATGAAATATTTCTGCTGCTGGGCCATCGTTTCCTTGAAACGACAAGGTGACCTAAGGGAAAGAGGTGATGAATCCTGAAATCTCCTTTTCAGAAAGGTGTAAATAGATTCTTGTACTGAATTCAGGGTAGTCATCTAAAGATCAGAGCTCTGTTGGCGTCTACGTTTAACATGCCAGGGAAGAATTACCCTTGTTGTCTTGGATACATGATTTGAAATAATTTCCAGCCTTGCAAGGATTTCATAGAGGTTCAGCAAATAAGAACATGATCGAGAAATACTGCTCGGCCTTGCGAGTGTAAAAATAAATCGGTGTCTTGGGGCACGTGGGTTTTTTTGTTCTTGTTTGGCTGAGCTGTGAGCTCCCAACGCGTGTTTTATTCCACATGTCCCGTAGTGCTGAACCTTGGAAAGCTTGAGCTGGTTCAGGGGTGGGGGGGGTGGGATGAGAGAAGCTGTTGTACAAAGCAGCAAATGAGTGTTTTTCACCGGAGCACCCCCGTTTCAGACCTGGGAAGACGATGCACAGCGAGCACACAGCTCTAAATTTGCTGCTACTTGGGACCACCCAGCAACTAACCAGCTTCTTCAACACAACAGCTCCTTTCTCAGCCCCCAAAATGCTACTGGGTGGGCTCCGGACACCAGGTGAGCCCCTCTGGCTTTGGTAGGGCCATGGGGTGAAGGAGCCCAGCTCGGTTTTTCTCTTCTGGTGTCACATCAGAGGACGTTTGAAAGGTGAGCTGAAGGAGAGGTGCCGTGGTACTGCGAGCAGTTGTGGCTACTGGATTTGGAGTATCAGCTGTGGTCCCCCGTAAACAGCACAAAACCTTCGTGGCTCGAGTGCTTGGCTCTTACAAGTGTTGGGGCCTTGACAGAGAGCTGCTCTCCTACATGTTTGTTCAAACAAGTGTAAACAAGTGCTTTAAGCAGCCTAAATGAAAATGTCTTCTCTTTGTTAATAAGGTTGCTCTTCTTGGTGACTCATCCCCTCTTCTGGTGGCTGTCATCAGAGAGAGCCCAACATCTGTGGAGAGCCCGCAGTACCCACATCGGCGTCTTTCACCGAGTGTTTGCTCTACAGAGAGAAGATCCAACACTTGTGTCTTGCAGTGAGGCTATAAAAGCCTCTCGAAGGGGGCAAGGTCTGAACTTTGACACTTCACGCAGGGACCTTTGTAATGTCAGATACTTCCATGATTCCGCCGCTGGCGTGGCTCCTGATGTGGCACGGAGCTCCTGCCTCTCGTTGCACGTTGCCGGCTCCGTTCAGCAGACAGGTCTGACCATCACACTGTTTTCAAGGAGGATTTCTGGTTGTGTGGCTCTGCTGGGGCATCAGAAACGCAGGAGCTTGGGTTCCTGCAGCCACATGGCTTCAGTGCATCCACTGTGCATGCAGGGGGCTCGCCGCGATCCCTGGTGCTCCACTGTCACGTGTGCAATAGGAGTCCCATCCCCTATCCACCCACTCCGGAGCGGGGAGAGCATCACCTTGCCGGGGTCACCTATCTGCCCGCAGCCCCTGGCAGCGTGGTTCTCCCTGACGGTGGTGGAAGCACGGTGGTGGCCGGGGAGCTGGGTGACAACCTTAAATGACAGCAATTTTGGCTACTTTACTTTGTAAAAGCTGCATAAGGGGAGCTTGGAGTCTGTCTTTCCGGACACCTGAGTCCTTGCCTGTTTTCCCCCAGGCTGGGCCAGTGCAGCTTGGCTGCTGACCAACTGGAAGGTAGGAGTTATCCTCACCTCCTTTGCGAGCTCCCGTGAAGCTGGTGACTCAGTTCTGAAGGTACACGGACTCATTTGCAACACCCTGTGCAGGGGAAAGGTGAATTTGGAGTTAACTTTCTTGATGCCTGCTGTGCCTTGCCCCAGGACAAGGGCTCTGTCCCCTCTGCCCTGTCTCCTGGCAATGGATGAGCCCGTTTGAGCAACGCAGAGCAGGAAGAGTGACTCCCCTAAAATGAAAACAAGCCACAAAAACTCGGTGTGCTGCCAGAGTTACGCTGGGATTGGGCATGGAGATGTGTCACCTTAGGTGGGCTGGAGGAGAGGCAGAGCCAGGGCAGGGCTGTGCTCCGTAAAGGCTGACTGGGAGCACAATAAATAGCACAAAAATGCTGATTTTAACTGTAGGAACTGGTGCTTTGGGCCAGTGAGGCCGTAGGAAGGCACTTTGAGATCTGCAAAATAGGGCGGCCGAACATCTGGCAGGTGGGAGGTGCGGGGTCGGTGGGGCAGGCGGTGCTGTGCAGTGCTGTGCACCTTGCACAGGGCTGTTGCCATCTGCTTGGTGGCCACTGTGGCTTATCTTGTTAGGAGCCAGGAAAATGCACATCTAGTTTTGCGCTTTTTTGGGAGGAGGGGGTGCTCCTGGCTGTCTCCAGCCTGCCTGTCCGTGGACGCAGCCGGTGGCTGCTGAAAGAACTGCTGCCTCTGTTAAAGTTGGAATTTCTTTTCATGTGGAGTAATTGAATTTAATGCTTCTTGAAGGGCTCCTGGGGAAGATATTTGCCTTCCCCTAAAGCAGGGAGCTGCGCCTGGTGAGCACAGAGTATTTGGAGTGTTTTCTGCCTTGGTGATGGACCTGCTTTGCGGTCCTCAGCAGTTCACGGGAGGTTTTTCCTCCTCTGCTTCTCCGTACCGCTGGTTCGGGCGGACGCGTGTCTGATAGAGGCTGCCAGCCTTAACAGACGGGGTTAAGCTTTGCTTCAAAGGCAACGCAGCACCAGGGCAGACGTGGGGTTCAGCCAGCTCTGCTGGAGACCCTATGGCATGGTCCCTGATTACCCCAACACAGGTATGAAAGTCTTACAGTCCTTTGCCATGCCGGCACTGCGGTACCCCCGCAGCGGTGGTGGGGATGGGAAGATGGAGATGGGACAGGTTTATTTTTTTTTTTACAGGTTGCCCAGAGAAGTTGTGGCTGCCCCATCCCTGGAAGTGTTCAAGGCCAGGTGGGATGGGGCTTTGAGCAACTTGGTGTCGTGGAGGGTGTCCCTGCCCATGACAGGGGGGTTGGAACTGGATGATCTTTGTTGTCCCTTCCAACCCAAACCATTCTGTGATACTATGACAGCAGCACGTGGAGACTACAGCTCTTCATCCCTCGGCTCACACTTTCTTTAGCAGTGCCTGGCTGGAACTCCGCTGCCCTCAACGGGCTTCTCTTTGCAGCGTCGACCCAAAAGCATCGTTGTGTCCCAGCAAAAGAAAATCACAAATCCCTGTCCAAGTCAGCTGCTGGAATTGGTGTTAATTTTGTCACAAACAGCTGCTGCACTCAAAAATCTCATAAGTGTCCTGAACTGCAGGGCTGCAAAACGTGGTGGGTGCAGTTTGGTGTCTGGTCATCCGTCTGTCCCTTGGGGGGAAGCACACGGAGCCATGAGCAATATCCCCGCTGTCCTCAAAGCCTTTCTGCTTTTCAAGGGAGCTGCCCATCCTGCTCACACTCACAGAGTGCATTTCTGCAAGCAAACAAGTGAGCAGTCTGTGTTATCCCTGTATTGATTAGGGACAAGAAAATACGGTAGTCAAATTATTAAAACCGCTGGGCTGGATTCCAAAATCAGCCCGTGATGATAACTTGGTAACAAAAAGCCTGCAAATAACCAAGAAAATTCATATATTGTATAGATTCAGTACTGCTCAGAGGAAAGGATGGTCAGAAAAGGACCTAGTTGGAGTGTTTGCCCTGTGCAAAACAACTTGGAAGGAGTTTATAAAACAAAGACCTTGAAGCCCTATCTGGAACTGGGAGCATGGTGCGTGGGAGCCGACGTGCGGCACGCCGGGTGCGGTAACGGCAGCGTCGGGAGCCCGCGAGCCCCCCGAGCAGCCTCGGCAGCAAAGTGTCTCAATAAGAGTTTGAAAAGCCAAACTGGTGGTGGTCGGGGTTTCTTAATTAGCTTTACTGTAGGTGCCTTCGGGCTCCTCGCAGCGGTGCCAGACCTCCGCCGAGGTCTTGGAGCACACCCGGGTGAGCTGGGAGAGCAAAAGGGCTGTGACCTGCTGGGTTGAGTAGCAGATCCGGATGGCGTCAGGAAAAGAGCTCGGGTTAAAGCATAACTGTCCCGCTGCTGGGCTCGTTACTGGGAGTCCGTGCTTTTTTTTTGGGCTCGGCACAGAAGGTCAAGTGGTTATCGAGATGCAAGACTCTTCCAGTCAGTGTTGCTGAGTGGTAGATCCTGCTCGGGGCATTGTGCTTCAGGAAGGATGTGGCCTGGAGGAGAGCAAGGATAACCCGGAGAAAAGGAGAAAATGTGATTTGGGAAGGTAATGGAAGGAAATAAGTTTGTTTATGGTAGACGGGCACGACTGAGGGAGCCTGAGGTTGGAACGATGTGAAGTTTCTGTAGAGAGGAAACAGAAAAACAGACAAAACCCTCCGGACTTGTGGGTTTGAGCGGTGCGTTGCGAACCGTGCGCTGTTGAGGACTTTGTCTCCGTACGCCGACGGCTGCCGTGGGGAAGGGGGCACCCCGTGGATGGGGTCACCCTGCGGCGCTGGCTCCCGCGGCGCTCCTGTGTTCGCAGCTCGGGCCAGGGCAGCGCAGAGCTCGGGCAGCGGCGGGGTTGGAGTGTTTGTAGACACGGTTATCGCCCGTGACCGAAGCACCAGCCCTTCTTTGTGGTCGATACTGTCATCGGGTATCATAGATTGCCCTCTGAGTCACCCCAACGGTGACTGGGATTGCTTATCAGCCGCAAAGTGCTCCTGATCTTCCCCTTTTCCCTAAAGCAACCTTTATTCATTGCGCTGTTTGTGGCTATAAGGAAGGAACTCGTCATTTAGTCCGTAAATATTCACCAGAAATACCAGGAAGGATGAGATAAGCCCTGCAAGCGTCTCTAGGTCCTGTTCAGAGTGAACCTTGTGAATCGGTGATGGTTTCACGGGAAGAGAAGGCACCTGGAGCAGGACTGGCCGTCGCGCGGGGCTTCGAGGACACGCTGTTGTTTTGGTGCTCGCGTAGCCGGGAGGGCTGCGGTCGCGCGGCGGGGAGGTGCGGGGTTGCCCGCCTCCCCTTATCGCGGCGGCTGGGAGGGGGCGAACAAAAGGCGCTCTGTTCGGCACCGGCGCCGGCTCGGGGAGACTCGCTCCCAGCGGCTCCTGGACTTTGCTTCCCTCCTGCCGTGCAGAAGCAACCGGCGGCTCCCGGCAGCGCTCAGCTCCTGGAGCTGGATTTGAGTCGGGCGAGGAGACGATGTGTCCGCAGGTGGGTTTGAAACGAGAATGGGAAAGGTGAAACGAGGAAGGATTGGGTTTCTGGAAGGAGGCAGGTCTCCAGTCCCGGGACCGCTCTGAGCCCGGAGGTGCTGGGAAGAGGCAGGTTGGGAACCCACCCAACTCGGTGCAGAGTGTTCAGTCTTTCCTCCCTGTAGCCCATGGGTTGTGTGGATATGATGGTATCTTCATGGTCCTCTCTGCCTGGGTGCTCTCGGGGCAGCTGGACTGGGAAGCACAGTGGCCATGGGCGTTGGTGGTGCTGAGCACAACCTGCCAGATCTGGTTGTTCTTTGGTTTTGGGGTTTTCGGTTTAGGTTGTTTTTTTTTTTTTTGTGGGTGTTTCCAGTTTGCTCCGGCAGATGCAGCGCACTTCTGCCCAGCCTCGAGGGGTATCACAGAGCATGGTGGCCGTGAAACCCCATTTCAGGGGCCACATTGTGAAAGGGGAGCAGTTGCCTTCGCCCCGGGCTGAGCGTGGGCTCCCTGGCCTCTCCGAAAAGGGGACATTGCCCAAACATGCAGGAAGAGGCAAATATTGTGGTTCAGAGGTCGGTGCCTGGCTGCCGGTGGGATTGCTTGGGTGATTTTTGTAGCTGATCCATCTCCCCCAGTCCGCCCTACGTGCAGTCAGCACTGATGTTCATCACAAATAGGTTCCTGCTTGCTGGGAAAACAGAGTTGTTTCTCCTTTTCCTCTCCCCTGCTTCTCTTCCTGAGCTTCCCAGTGTTTGTGACCAAGGATAGCGGAGCTTCGGGTTGCCAGGACGGCTCCAGGCACAAACGGAGGACCAGCCCTGCAGAAGATGCCTGGGAGGACCTTCCTGGGGAGGCCGGTGGCCTACGCTTCAGCCAGACTTGGCCCTTCTCTCCAAGGCAGCCCCTTGCCAATGCTGGCGCTAAAGCTTCTGTCCATCACAGATCAAAGCTTGAGTTGTCCCTTGCCACCTTGCAGGAGACTTCCAATCTTCTCATTTCCTCTTCTCATACTCAAACAGCTGCTATTTTAGTCAACGTGGTTGTTATAGCACTTTATGATGTTTAATCAAATGGTCTTTACTCCGATGTGTAATCGAATGCCTGGAATAGATGAACCGCTGGGGCAGAAGGCTCCTAAAGGTGCTTCATCATCTCACCCATTTTATGACGGCACATGACGTCACCCCGATGGTGATTTCATCCATTTGTTTCTTTTTAGAAGCAGGAGGGCTCCCCGTCAGGCTTTGGAAGCCCCGGCTTCCTTTGAATGGGCAGAGATGTGCCGGGATGGCCGGTGTCGTGCTCAGCCAGGACAGATGGGTCTGGCACTGGGGCAAGTACCTCGTGGAGGGATTGGGGAGCTTCAGTCAAACAAGGACTGTAGTAGGACAAGGGGCAATGGCTTTAAACTGAAAGATGGCAGACTTCCATTAGATCTAAGGAAGAAATTTTTTACATTGAGGGTGGTGAGGCACTGGACCAGGTTGCCCAGAGAAGCTGTGGCTGCCCCATCCCTGGAAGTGTCCAAGGCCAGGTTGGATGAGGCTTTGAGCAACCTGGTGTAGTGGAGGGTGTCCCTGCCTATGATAGGGAGGTTGGAACTGGATGATCTTGAAGGTCCCTTCCAACCCAAACCCTTCTGTGATTCTACGAACCATCATCCTGTTTCAGCTCAGGAGCTCTGTGTGTGTCCCAGTTTTAAGGTCTGAGGTTTACCTGAAGCATCTAAGGGTATGTCTTCTTTGATAAAAACTTAAAATACTCCAATACTGGTGATACCAGCCCTGTTCTGAACGTGGCGGGGACGTTCCTGGCAACTCCCTGGGGCACTTGTATCCTGGCCTGGCTGTCCCGAGGCCACGAATGTCTTTAAGTATATGGTGGTTTCTTTTTTTAACCTGGAAAAAGTGCTTTGTTTTTGCCTGCTCACAGAAAGGCCAAGTTGGCCGAAGGAGAGATGTGGGGAGGTTTAAAGGGTCACTGCACAAACCAGCTGCTCG
Organism: Tauraco erythrolophus; assembly: GCF_009769465.1. Taxonomy (NCBI): domain Eukaryota; kingdom Metazoa; phylum Chordata; class Aves; order Musophagiformes; family Musophagidae; genus Tauraco; species Tauraco erythrolophus. The sequence continues at coordinate 17,543,894 of NC_141481.1, read as the reverse complement.
TGAGGCCTCAAAAAGAGCTTTCTGCAACCTGCAGCTGCACCTTTGCCCAGGGCACAGGGGCTTGGCTTGGCTTGATCAGCCGTTTGGTAAAACCTTACCTGAGCCCTCGTGTTTGCCCATCTCTTCCTTGCATCTTTCTTGAGGTTTAGCTACTTAATCTGTGATGAAATGTAAACCAAAGTTCTCCACGCTCGTGCTCAGGAGAAGGACTTTGTTTACAGTTCCAGCTGCCTCTTAACTCATTGACCATGTAGGTTTAATTTTAATAGGGCTCTGGCGGTTGAAATCTCATCTAGGCTAGTATTGCTAGAGAAAAATTCTTCTCCTTTGCTAAATGCAAAGAAAGCTTGCAAATTGTGTTACAGGTCATCTTTTTTTAAAAAAAAAAATTGTTGCACGTCCTCAGCGTGGCTGAAGGACAACAGTCAATGCACTGTTCTGGTGGCTACTTCTAGCTCAGAAGGGTTTCTCCCTCGTTCAGCCTGTCCGTACCGGTATTTCCCGTCTTTAAGATGTTTCGTAACAATTGGACAGGTAAATCATCTAACTGAGGGTGCTGAGATTCTGATACCCTGAGCCCTTCAGCTCTGGATTGTGCTCCAGGTTGGGAGGGCCAGCAGTGGGAACCACAGCAGGGTGGGTTTCAATCAGTTTACTTGTGGGTTGGAGTTCTTTAGTTCTGTGGGTTTGGGGTTTTTTTTTGTTTTGCAATAGTTGTCTTTGCTTTGTGCTCATTATAATACTTCACTGTATACTTAAATTTAAGCTTTTCCAGTGGGAAGGGAAAAAAAAAAACAACAAACAAACCAACAGAGACATTTACTTTGGAGTCTGCAGGCAAAGTGCTTTCCAGTTTGGCCTTAAATCTTTCTCAAACGGGCAAAAAGGATCCCTTTGAAGCACGCAGGTAAATCTGCAGACGTGGGTGGCTGCTGTCATCTCTCAGGCCCTCTGTGCCGTGTCGGATCCCTGCTGATTCCCACCTGGAAAGCCAGACCAGCACGAAGCGCCGTCGCTGCCGTGAGCGCTGGGGACGTGCGGTGCGGGCTGGAGATGGGGTTTTTATTTCTGCCCACCCCTCAAAGCAAAACATAACCAGTGTTGCAACACGACGTTGTCCGACACGCTGCAGCCTGGCCTCTCCTAAACTCGGCATACGCTGCGGATAGCTCGGAAAAGCGCCCGAATTGCCTGAGCACGCCTTCCTCCGGAGGCTGCGGAGCTGCCGGGCTCCGCTGGGGGCCAGTGCCGTGTCCCAGTGTGCCCACGAGCCAGCTGGCAGAGCGAGCCGCCTCTCCCAAATCTCCCTCGTCCTCCTGCTCGTGCATGAATAGCCTGACTGGTGTTTCTAGGAAGCGCAGAGTAAATCCAGGAAAGCACTTAAGTGAGTCCCCAGCTTTAGGTGTGTAAGTAGTCTCGCTGGATTTCTGCTTTTTTAAGTGGGTGGGGGTTTTAGGAGGCTTTTGTTTTTATCTGGAAGGCCGGTGAAAGCTGCCTTCTCCCACACTAGGGATGATGTTTGTGGCAGCAGCCTCTCCTCTGTTTGGATGAAGTTCGCTTGAACAGCCCCATCTTCTCCTGATGCTGACTTCAGACTCCGGTTCCGTGAAGGTTGATGTCACTTTTAGCTTCAGGGTGGTGTCCTGGAGAGATGCTGGTGTCCATAGGTCAGTGTGGATCCGTGAAAGTTTACAAGAGGGACTGCTGTCTGTCTGTCTGTCTCCATCCATCACCCAGCTGAGCGTACTTGGTTGGCACAGGGGCTAGTGAGAGCAGGGAGCGAAGCACAGCTGTTGACTCGGTTGCTTTGCTCCCCAGCATCCATGTAGAACAGGAACCGCGGCTGAGCAGTTCTCCATCCATCCCTTCAAGGTTTTCAGAGCACCTGTGCGAGTTCTTGCTGTCCCTTTCTGGCCTCGCACGTGTCGAGGCAGCCTGGGAATCTGTAGGTGAAACAAGACGAGATGTTGGTTTGTGTCTTGAGCTGCTTCGCACCAGTGAAAGCTGCAGAAGTTCTTTGGGCTGTGCAGTTTTTACCCGAAAGAGGAGAATCAGGCTGGTGAGAGCAGCGTTTGCAAAGTCTGGGCACCACGATGGCAGCAGGACCTTTGTCTGTCTTGGTCTGGTGCTCCCCTGCCGAAAAATACGGCACATGCCTTAAAAGCTGCCCTTCTACCAGAGGACAAAGTCTGCAGCAACGAGCAGGACTCTTCCATCCTGCCATGTCTGTACCCTGCTTGGAACGAACAGCTCTAACGCAATTTTTCATTCTGCTATCACAAGAACAATACGTATGTGTGGGTTTTTTCCAGCTGCTGTGAGACAGGGCTTTGAGAAATCCCGTTTTCTCGAAAATCCTTGAAAAAGGCCCTGAAAGCTGCTCTGTGTGCTCTCTGGTAGAAGAAGAGAGGTTCGCTTCCGTGTCGGTGCCGGCGTTCAAGCCGTTGCTGCTTTGCCGTGCTGGAGGGGGTGCAGGCGACAGCTGAGCAAACTCAATCCCGATGGGTGAAGTTCAGATGGAGCAAATGGCTTTTCAGGAGCGTCTTTTTCCTCCTGAGGTCAGGCAGGAGGGCCCCTGTCCCTCTGCCCAGCACCTCTGGTGACAGGGAACCAGCTGGAGCTCAGCGCCAGCGCCGACAGATCCCACCATGATTGAGATTCTGGAGCCGAAAATGATTTGATTTGTTCTGAGGGGAAATCCCATAAATGCTGGGAAATGAACTGGCACTTCGATGGGTAACGAGCTTTTTAGGAAGGTGTTTCTTCTTGTGGTGGATGCTCCATCCGTGGAGACGTTCGAGGCTAGGTTGGACGAGGCCCTGAACAACCTGATCTAGTTGGAGATATCCCTGTTCCTTGCAGGGGGGTTGGACTAGATGACCTTTGAAGGTCCCTTCCAGCCCTAACCATTCTATGATTCTATGATTCTTGTGCTCCCATGGCTCTTCTCCGAGCATCGGAGAAGATGTACGAGCGAGCGGGCAGGGTGGCAGATGGGTGCCTGCCTGGGGGGCAGAACTGGGAGGAAAAGCCAGGTCTCCATGCTCGTGGTGCAGTGTCTTCGACACCAAATCATGCATCTTCCGCAGAGCCTGCTGCGGGTAACGGATGCGGGGAGGCAGTGCGGAATATTCGAGGTGCTGTTCCAGCCGTGCAGTGATGTGAGCGTCCTGCTGATGCGGTCCCTGCAAATTAGACGCCGTAGTGGGGATTTATAAACCAGCTTATTTTCTGTTGAGGGATGGAAAGTGCTGTCCTATTACTAGACAGGGGTGGGAAATGTGCTTTAAGGGTTAACTGGTAGTTTTGAATGGTGGTTTTTGCAGAGAATTCAGATTAATAGTGTGTCCTCTTAAAACGGAGTGGGTGAAAGCAACAGTGATCAGAACCGCTGAGTAAGCAGTGGGTAATCCCTCCTCAACTCAACAAATCCATGCTTGCTCATGCTAAAATCTCCCTGCCTGTCTTATTTTTTCCCCTCTTGCGTTTTTTACCAGGCAAATGAGGTGACGGACAGTGCTTACATGGGCTCGGAGAGCACCTACAGCGAGTGCGAAACCTTCACGGATGAAGACACCAGCACACTGGTACATCACGAGATGCACGACGAAGTAGAAACGGACAGTGCCATCGACTCCACCGTGCACTCGGAGTTCACGGATCCCATCGAGGAGCCGGAGCACGGGTGAGCGGGAACGACGAGGAGCAAAACTCGCCGCGCGGGGCAGGAAACTCTGGCAAAGCAGATGAGAACCGAGGGTGACACAGCCCGAGGATTTAAAATAAAGTGGGGCTGAGTCTGTCTTGCTGAAACTGGTTGGTTTCTTCTTTGTAAGTTCATGCAAGACCAAAATAGCTCTTCTTTAATAATAATAATAATAATAATCAGGCTGCACTATGCGTAGGCTGTTTTGGAGCTGGGCCTGGCAATCTCTTTGAGTTAATCGTTGCTTGCCTGGGGAGAACTTCTGTACCCTCATTAACATCTTTCACCTTTAAAATAAGTTCTCAGATGAGCCAAACACCTGAAATACTTGCAGTTTTTAATCTGTCGCTTAAGCCAGAAACACAACATATAATTTTCAAGTCGGGAGGGGAGCTCACCGTATTCTTGTTTTTCCTAAACACGCGCGCGCCCTTTGATGTGCCACCACCTCCTGTAATAACTGGTTTCAAACTTGTGCCTGAAGCACAGAAGCGTGAGCAAAGATCATCTTCCTCGTGCCTGAACCGCTGCTGGCGAAACTGCTCCTGGGCCCGCCTCGTTTCCTGGATTTTGCAGGAAAAGTTGTGGGGTTTTGGGTGAAACTGGGATGCTGGCAGGAGGGAAGGGGAATAACTCCTTTAATAGTGACCCAAGAGCACCAGCCTGCACTGGAACCTCTGAAATCATCATTGCTTAAAGTCTGCTAGCACATAGCATTTTTTTTTGGCCAAAACCACACCACTCCCTCGCTCTGGGCAGTGCTTACAGATCCCGTTGCTTTTCGAAAGCACCGGGCTTCCCTCCCATCCCAAAATCTCGTCTGGGCACATCAGGGATGCAGTGAGCAGTCAGTGCTGGGGCTGAAAGGGTGCTGTGGATTAGGGAAGAAATAAGATTAGCTGGCTGGGCACTCCTCGCCCCGGCGCGTTCGGCTCAGCGACAGTTAAATCGGGATATAATCGGTCGCTGAGCTCCCCGGGCGCAGAGCGGAGGGTCTCCGGAGGGGCCATGGCCGCCTGCGTGCGCCCTCGTCCTCTGGGGAAGATGACGTGCCTGGGATTCACCTGCCTGTAGGTACAAAATGCTTTGCTTGGGAATTGGGGTTTTTTTAAGGTTAGGTTGTTCTTGAGACTTGCCCGCTGCTCCCAGCGTGGGTTTGGGAGGCTCGGGCGCTCTGTCCGAGCGCGGCAGTGCGTGTTGCCGGGTGTGTTAAACGTGCAAATTCCCAGCTAGCCAAAAAAATAAAAAAAAAGAAGGAAAAAAGTTCATCGGGCTTAAAGACTTGAGACGGAAACCTCTGGAAGTCTGTTCCCAAGTTGTCGAGGGCTGGTTTTGGTGCCATCAAACCCCAGGCTACACCTGGAGTGCCCAGAGCTCTTCCAGGGGACAGTCAGTACGTACAATCCGACCGACGCAGCTGGTGGACTGAGTCAGAGCTTCAACGCTGCTTTTCAGCAGCAGTTAAAGCTCAACATACCTCAGATGGTTTGAGCTTAAGTGGTTATTTAGGCTGTGTGCAGTGAAGATTAGTTGGATTCTGGATCTCAAAACTGCCAGAGCCCCTAATAGCTGGTTATGAAATACTCCTCCTATTCATTGCCCGGAGCATCCCTGGCTGAGGGTTTCCAGGTGCCTGATCAGATCTGCTTCTGTCAAACCGCAGCCCCAAATTTAGAGATTTGGGGTTGGGTTTTGCTTGCGAGTTGAAAAATTCCACCCCCTGCCTTCTATTCCTGGAGAGATTTCCAATGTTTTCGGCAGCAGACCTGACTCACTGCCGGAGAGGCCGGGTTTCTGACGGATCCCGCTGCGGGAATAACGGTGCTCCGCAGGGAAGATGTGCAGCTGCCCACGAGCTGCACCGGACTTGTCTGCGGTTAAATAGAGATCTGGTGCTGCTTTAGCTGGAGGGTTGACATGTCTTTATTAGCAGGATAAGGGCAAATCCTTCAGATGGTGCAGGTTTTTGTCATAAATGGCTTATCTGTAATCTTTTTTTCTTTCTGATTTAGTACAGCAATCTAGTCATACCCCCGTTTTCCCTCTCTTAGCAAGCGAATGAAGATGAGGGCTTAGCCTGAAATACCAGTTTTTATAATAATGCCTTTTTTTTTTTTTTTTTTTGCATTGAATTCTGGAGAGGAGAGTAGCACTAGTCCCCCCAAAACACATTCCTGTGGCTCATAGACCCGTGGGCTGCTTTCACAGCCTGGTTCTTACAAATCCCCCCTGCCTTTTTCCCCCAGCTTAATTTTAAAACCTCCGTAGTCCTGGCCAGGAAAGTCCTCGGAGAGTGGGCACGTGGTGCCGTGGTGGCTCGACTTCATACAACGCTGCGTGCTTGAAAAGACACTCACAGAAACGATGACTTCTGCACTGAGCCGTGTCCCCTTCAAAGCACGGGGCATCCCAGGACCTGGGCTGGGTGTGCTCAGAGTTTAGGCTGAGGCTTAACACGCTACAACCTTCTGGGTTTGGTGTTAAAAACACATGAAAAAGCATTTTCCCCTCCGAGAGTCGTGAGCACATACAGCGTTTTCCCCACGGGAGCAGGGAAAAGGCTCCTTTGTCTTGCCGGAGGGTCTGTCACTGGGATTTGTGTCACGGGGAGGGGGACGGTCACAGTGTTAAACCCCGGTGCTGGGCTCTTGATAGGATTATACCGCAGCAAGCGAGCGTGAGCCCGGCATGTAGGCTAACGGTGTCACTCAAAACATATTTCGGGGGTGTTTGGGACACACCAAGCTTTTCTGTCTGCCGTGCAAGGACTTGCCACCACCCCTGGCTGCTGCCCTGCAAGCCCTACCCCTAAATCCTGCGTTGCAGCTGCCAGGGCAGCTTGTGTGAAAAACCATCGGTTTGGTGTGAAAAAAAAATAAATTGCTGCAATGTTCCTGGTGGTGCCTGGGCTGCCGAAACGGGGGACGTGACTTGGAAAGTGGATGGCTGGTGGGCGATTGGAGAGGCTGCTGCATCTAACATCTTCCTCTCTGCTCCCACAGATCCCACCCGCACGACCTGCCCCTGGGCTCGGACCTCAGCCGCTCCATCGTTACGGTCATTAGCGGAGAGGAGCATTTTGAGGATTACGGAGAAGGGAACGAAGCAGATCTGTTCTCGGACAGCTTGTGTAATGGGGAAAGCAGCTTTAACGGCTCCTCGTTCCTCTCTCCCAGGTAATGCTTGGCACAGCGCTGGCAGCGCTTTCCCCGGGTTCGCTTGCTTAGTGTCCTCGCCCAGGCCGTGTGCGAGGTTCCCCTAGGGTTTGCAAGAGGGGGTTCTTGGCAAAGTTTGGATACAATGGGATAATCAGCTCAGAAGTGGAAGAGGAGTTGCTTCCCGCAGTCTTTCCTTTTGCTGAACAATGCCCACCCTCCCATCCAGAGGCACTAGTGCCCGGCAGCGGGTGGAAGAGCAGTCTAGGACAGCATCACGTTCCCGCTCCTATGAGGGATGTGGCTCCTTGCAGAACGTTCCACTAGAGAGAACCACCGTGGGCAGCTTTACCCCTGGTCCTGTTGGATGATGTGTTTGGGTTTTTTCTTTCTCTGTTGTGCTCGTTTTTGGCTTTGATGCGATGCTTGGCTGGGTTTGCACAAGCTGTGGCAGCCTCAGGGGTACGTGGAGCAAGAAGCAGGCAGTAACGTTTCCCTGCACCCCTTGCGTTGGCATCTGACACCAGACCAGTGCTGGGTTTCCAGCCCATGCAGGGCGATCTGAGGACCTGGTATGACAGTACAAAACCCATCAATACTTACTTTCTAAGGAAAAAAAGCAAAAGCTGGAACTATCACCCACTGCTGTGGCCCACAAAGCCTCTGTGACGACCGATAACGCCGGGGACATGTTCCTCCATCAGGCAGAGCATCTCTGCACGAGGCAGGAGCGAACCTCACACACTTGTGTTGAAGACAAGAACATCCTTCTTTCCTTTGGGATGATACATGTTCGCTGTCTCTGCAGCCATATAAACCTGTCATTAACTATTTTTTTTTGCTGTCTGCCTGTTTCCTACCAGCTTCCCAAAGGCCTTTGTAGAGTTTGGGTGATTCAGGTTGCCCAGGGCTGACGGGAAGAGCTGCTGACACATCTCCCCACCCGCCCTTTGCTGCAGGTCGGGGCTGACTTTCTATTTTGCTGGTGAAGCAGCAGTTTTGAACGTGTTAACTAAAACCCACGATAGGAGAGCGTTGCTGTAAAGCGTGCCAAACCCCTTACTTCAGGAGACCAGTGCTCCGGCGCTTGATGTGATGGGATACGCTGCGGTGGAAGGAACGCGTCGCTCATCCGCACTGATCCTTCGATGGCGCTGGGCAGAAATGCCGAGCGTGGCCGTACTGGTGGTGCGACGTGGGAAGCGGTCTGGGATAAAAACCACCCTTGCTGTTCATTCCAAGTTTCTCCTTGAAGGTTGGCCTTCAGCCTAGTCCAGAAGGCTCCTGGCAAGCAAATACTCAGCTAAAGGAGCTTTGCAGTCAGTTAAACTTTTTCTTTTAATGTCAGAGAATGGATTGAGAGCAGCCCTGAGGAGAAGGACTTGGGGGGTGTTGGGTGATGAGAAGCTCAGCATCAGCTGGCAACATGTGCTGACAGCCCAGAAAGCCAACCGTGTCCTGGGCTGCATCCAAAGCAGTGTGGGCAGCAGGTCAAGGAAGGGGATTCTGCCCCTCTGCTCTGCTCTCGGGAGACCCCACTGCAGTGCTGCATTCAGCTCTGGGGTCCCCAACATCAGAAGGACATGGAGCTGTTGGAGTGGGTCCAGAGGAGGCCACGGAGATGATGTGAGGGCTGGAGCACCTCTGCTGTGGGGACAGGCTGAGAGAGTTGGGGCTATTCAGCCTGGAGAAGACAAGGCTCCAGGGAGACCTTCCAGCAGCCTTCCAGTACCTAAAGGGGCTACAGAAAAGCTGGAGAGGGGCTTTGGACAAGGGCTTGTAGTGACAGGACACGGGGCAATGGCTTTGAACTGAAAGAGGGGAGATTTTGATTAGATCTAAGGAAGAAATTTTTTTGCAGTGAGGGTGGTGAGGCACTGGCACAGCTTGCCCAGAGAAGCTGTGGCTGCCCCATCCCTGGAAGTGTTCAAGGCCAGGTTGGATGAGGCTTTGAGCAACCTGGTGTAGTGGGAGGTGTCCCTGCCCATGGCAGGGGGGTTGGAACGAGATGATCTTGAAGGTCCCTTCCAACCCAAACCGTTCTGTGATTCAGTCTGGAGCTCCCCGGTTGCCGACGCTCCCAGTGCTCAAATCTTGCTCTGTCAGGGCACCGTGTCCCCACTGCTGCTCTGTCTCTTTGGATCTTATCCACGAGATCGTGCTCTGCAGCATCCTTCCTCTGCCAGGAGGGCCTCACTCGGCACGAGGCCCCGCGGCTCATGGTGGTAGCGGTGGGTGCTCACTGCTGGGGAGGCAGATCCGCAGAGAAACCCTGCGAAACCCCCCGAGTCAACAACGCAGTTCTGTTTGCAACGGAGGGTTTCCTCACGTCTTTCAGGTTAACGCGTTATCGTTGCGCGCGTCAAGGTCCTCAGCGGATCGTTCTCCGAGATGGTGAACACAGCCCTGCCTCCCCAGTGCCTTTAAACATAGTGAAACCTTGAAGAGCTACAGGATATCAGTGGTTCAGGCTGATTTTTTTTTTTTGGCTGTGGTTTGAATACAAGAAACACTATTGCTTGTAAATAGTCACGTTGCCGCCCACCGTTTCCATGTTACAAGCGTCTCCGAATGGGAATAACGTCGAGAAATTTTCCTGCCGCAGCGCCAGATCTTCACCGAAGGACTTGTGCAAGAACCAAGAGCCTTCAGTGACTCCTACGAGCTATTGCATTTTCCTGCTTAGTCCTTGCTTGTGTGTTTGTGATCCCTCCTCTTGGGTTGCCACCTCTTCCCTGGCACATCCATCCGGTAAGAGAAGTCTCTCTGCACCGCTTGGTGGGAAACGATCGGCAGCTGAAAGGAAGAGCTCCCGTTTCGGCTGCCGACGTGCCGTGTCGGTGAGCACCCATGACCTGTGGAAGATGAACGTTAACTCCGGGAGGTAGAGGAAGGAGACAGGAAGGCTGCATATGGCACAGAGGGGTGGCAGCTTGCCACGAGGACTAGGTGGGGACGCCCCAAGGCGTGGTGCGCTTGAGCTCTTGCCCACTCAACGGGCGAGCAACCAACGTGGCCAGGGGCCAAGGAGATCTGTAGGCACCCAAAGAGTTGCCAGCCTGGCCTGTGGGCTCTCCTCGAGGCTTCTTTTCCTGTTTTGATTCGTGCTGGTTAGATTGGGGCTCGCACCTCGCCCAGGGACGCACCCAGCCGCGAGAGCTGTCTGCCTCCCAGCAGAGGCGAGGAAGACTCGCTGGACGGGGCTCACGTACAGCCAGGCATGGGGACAGAGCCCAGGAAAGGGCACGTCACTTCTTCCAGGTGCCACAAAGCTTCTGTCGCCTCTTACCCTGCATGAAGCCGGAGCAACGGAATTGACTTCTGGTGGATAATGATTATCCTGGGTCCAAACCTGCCCTAGACGGTAGCGGGAATGTTTTTCAGTTATTAATTTTTTTCCAGGAATGGGAAGAGATGAGCAATTCGGTGTTTACTGTGGTCCAGTTGCCTGTTCTAAGGGGACTTGGAAATACTCTACAGATGGCACAAAGCCAGAGGACTGGCCCTGGGGGTGGGCGGGCTGCTGACACCCCACTGCCACCAAAAAACATCAGTGAGGGGTTATGGAAGGAGCCAGGGGATCCTCCTGGGGGGTCCCGGGCACTTGGCATCTCCTGGGCCAGGACTCACCAGTGTGGATCTGTATCACGGGGCTGACGAGCCCTTTCAGGTGCCTTTTGGGTTTAAGCTTGCTTGTGTTTGCTCACACCTTTACCTGTCTTTCTTATTGAACTGCTTTGTTTTTCCACTATTAACCTTTCTTTGATTAAAGTCCGTGGCTTCCAGAAGCACGTTTTTCTGCAGAAAGGATTTGTGGCATGAATTTGGCCCCAAAATAACACAAACTCTTTGCTGTTCTGAATCCTGTGGCCAAACTCTGTCCTGCCCGAGTCGTGTCAGGCGGGGGAAATGGCTCCCTGGTTTGCCAAGTGTCGGTGAATGCCTCGGCAGCTCGTTTTCCACCTGAAAACATTTCATTTTTCAGCTGGAAAACGAAACACTGATCGGACCCATTAGCTCCACAGGCTGTTAAAATCCCGTGGACCCCCATGTCCCCTTTCCAAATGACATTCCCTGCAGCAAGGCAACGCTGCTGCTTAGCTTCTCACTGCTTCACTTGGCAGGAGAAAGGGGTCGAATCGCAACCACCTTTGCCAGCTTCGCTTAGAAGCTCTTTGCAACAAAAGTCTGACCCTCTGCATTGCCAACGGTGGGTCTGCAGCTCGTCTATTTTTAGAGCATCCCCTTGGAAAACTCCGTGACCGACCAAAGGATTTGGCTCTCGCTCACGGTGTCCGGTCCGGCGGTGTGTGAGCTCGGTCTGTGTTTACCGAGGCAAACCAGGAACGTTGCTGGAGCCTCCTGAGACAGGTTGCTTAGAAAATCACGTTGGAAAATAAACTCTGCAGTCGCGTGGGTTTGTGGGAAGCGTGCACCTGGGCTCTCAGAGCTCCCCCACCAGAGCAGCCTGGCACAGGGCTTCAAAAACATAAGCTGGCAGTGCAAGTGCTGCTAATTTATAGCAAATCCACCATGACTGCGATTTGGCTTCAAAAATCGAGAGGGGAGGTGACCCGGTCTGCCCCGAACTTCTTAATCGTGAGTCTCATGTGTCGCACCCAAAGCTCCCCCGCCCCGACGTAGGCTCAGCTTGTGGAAGCCACGGAGGAAGCTCGGCCCCATCTGTTCTGTCCTGCTGAAATGACCCTTGTGATTTCTCCAGCGCCGATCCGCTCGCTGCGAAACTGCACAGCATTATCGCAGATGAAGCATTTGAGTTTTACTGTAGCCAGTGCCACAAACAAATCAACCGCCTCGAGGATCTTTCCGCTCGCCTGAATGATCTTGAGATGAATAGGTAACTGGGCTTGCAGTGTTGGGAATGGTGTTCTGGAAGGGAAGACTCTCCTTGTCTCGGCACAGCTTTCCTTTGCTGGTGCGTCGCGCGGTTCCCGGTTGCGAAAGGGGATGGATTTCACCGCACGAGGTGAGCCTCTGCGGGTGGTAAAGGCTCTGCTAACGTGACGGAGGGTGAGCAGAAGTTTCCTTTAATCTGAGCCGCGGAGACTGGCAGACAATGAGACTCTTCCCTTCTGCTCCGGGCAGCCTCTTTGCATGTCCCGAGTGGTGGGTGCTTCTCCACGCTCCGACTAACGCAGTCCTTGCACCGCCACTCGAATCCGTAAGCCGATCGCGTACAGTATTTCTGTCACCGAGGAAAAGGCTGCCAGGGCTTCTGGCCGGTCGTGCCCGGCGTGGGGGCACGCCTGGGTTGCTGGTTCAACCTGGAAGGGCAGGTGCAGCCCGTCCTCCCGCTGCGGCAGTGACTTGGAAACATCAGCTCATGCTCTGTGCCCGGGGACGTCTCCTGTAGACGCTCTCGCTTTGCGGCAGTAAAATCTTGTTTCACCCAGCATCGCCAGCTGCCTGCCCACCTACGTGCCACCGCTGGCCGGGTAGACCTGATAGACACTGGGACATTTGCGTAGGAACTTCATGAGTTCTTGAACGTAACGTTTGAGATCCACCAGCCGGCAGCTGGACTTGCCCATTTGACAAGCGGGGAGCGATTTCTATTCAGTTGTTTATTTTTTCAGACCTATTTGCAGTGCACTGGGTAGAAGTGGTCAGGCTCTTGGTCTCCACCTGTCCTCTACAGGGACACGGAAGCTCTCCTGGGTTATATAGCTATAGGAAGAGAATTGGAAAACAAATGGGAGCTTGACCTTATTTTTTTTTTAGTGGAAAAAGTACCTCTCTCCCTCTATCTTTCTGAAACAAGTAGTTGCCTTTGCATTTAGAGGCCTTGAAGGTCAATGGTGGGTCTCAGGTTGTGCAGTTATTAAGGAGAACGCTGGATTTCCCTGGATGCACCAGTAGCCCCGCTCGATTGCAGGCTTTCTCCACCAAATTTACCTACAAAGCTGAACTAGCACTTCTGAGCCTCCTGTGATGGAGGGGTTTTTCTCCATCCTGTGGTGTCGCGGTGGCAATTCCGCAGCCCCTTTGGGCTCAGGGCGAGTAGGTCTGGTTCCTCCACCTGCGTTCGGGGTTTCCTGTGCACAAATTTGCTGGAAATTATTCCAAGTGCCCCAACGCACCGACCTGATGGAAGGGACATCGCCCACCCTTTCTGCGGTGAGGACGTGAGAGGTGCAGCACATGGGACGTGGCAGGACCTCTTGGCTCCCAGCATCACCAGCAACGTGAAGCCCTCAGTGCAGGGGGCGAGTAGGCAAAGAGAGCAGCAGAAGCTGGACCAAAACCTGGGCCAAGCAGCCTTGTGCTGTGCCTGGCAGGCAAAGCCTGAAGATACCTGCTCCAGAGGATGGGAGCAGCTGGGATGAAGCCCAAGGCACCGTGTAACATCTGCGGATGTATATGCAGCGTTTTAAGCTTGGAAGAAGATGGGAAGTGTGGTCCTGGCATTGGGACACTACTGCCTGAGCCCACAGCACGGGAAGGCAGGGAAGAAATCAGCCAGGAGCTTGGGATGAACTAGATTTATAAAAGTACATTTTGTTTTTGTGCCCTTGAAGCAGCGGTGGTGTATCTCATCCCCTCCGGAGAGACCCGCCGGTGCCGGCGCTGCTTTTCCGATAAGATGTTTGCAGAGAAAAATATTTTTCCTCCCTCCGGTGCCGGGGACATACGTGACTCGTTACAATTGCTGGCAAACACGGGGGCCTGACCTGCTCCCCTCGGGCGGCTGCCGAGCGGCCTTGGAGCCCAGCCAGAGGCTCTTGCTCCTTGGAAATCTGGGGGGTGAGGATGCACTTTTGACACGAGGGCTGGTAATGCTGACTACAGCCCCTGCTCCGTCATTGTTTGGTGCTTTTTTTTAAAAAAAAAAAGAAAAAGGTCCTGAGCTATTTTTAATTCCTCCTTCTAAGAACTAAGGTGATTGTTGCAGCTCAGGGCAGCAATGAGCTCCCAGATGATTTTATTTATTATTTTTTTGTTCTTTAAACTGAGCTAAACCCCAGGGAATGCGATTGCTGCTTCCCCCCTCGGGCTAGAGCCATGTTTGCTGCCGTCGCTCCGTGAGGATTTGGTGTCGGAGATGTGTCCCGGTGACATCTGTTTGACAACAGCCTGCGTTTGGGTGGAAGATGAGGAGCGAGATCCAAGTCCCGCTTGCTTTGCCAGCGCGCAGCTGCGTCGATCGCGACCGAAGGACTGGAAGGAGCGTCTCAGCAAGCAGCTATTTCTTAAAAAAGACTTTTTTTTTATTATTATTATTATTCTCAGCAGGAAGAGCCCGCAGCCCCGTCCCAACAGGGTAACAGAGACCTTGGCTCTTCGTACCCTGGGTCATGCTGAGCATTAGCAAAACCCTGACCGCTGTGGTATGGTGGCAGCTGGCTCGGGCTTATACGGAGCCGGGGTGCATGATCTCCGTCAATTATCTGTGCAGAGGAGAGCTCGTGCCCATGCCCAGCGATTGTAGCAGTGCCCGTGCTTAAAATCCACCAAGGGACACGACCAACAGCTCCTGAAACCTCTGAGCTACAAGTCGGTGGCAATTCTCCAGGGATCAGATAGTCAGAATAAGCCATGTGAGGAGCACAAACCAGCACGGGAAAGGATGGAAGTGCCGGTTTGCAGGCGGGAGGTGCGCCCCGGCACCGGGCAGGGAGCTCGGAGGGGTGGCAGGGGAGGGAGGGCCGGGGTGCCACGGGGTGCAGGAGCCACAGCTCGGGCTGCCGCGGGCGCCGGGCTGAACCCCACCGAACTGGCTGCTATTCTTAGCCCTTTCCTTGGGGATCAGCTTTCAGGACAGGGATCAGCCGGTGAGAGGATACCGCTGCTGGAGGCGGTGAGTTTTTTTCACCGGGGGTGGCCGGGCTGCGCGGGTGGTGCATGCTGCCATAGCCAAGGATAGGATGTGCCCCGGAGCGCTTGCAGTTTCCTGTTTCCCTTGCTCTCCCCTGTCAGCTTTCCTAACTCTTTCCTGTTTTTTTTTCTTCTTTTTGCAGTCCCAATAAAAGGCTCTCGAGCAAGAAGGTAGCAAGGTAAGCTCACGCTCGGCTTACTGCTCGGGGAGGGGGTGCCTGCACTGGCTGCCAGCCCCGCGGTCAAAATAAGTGTCAGACTTCTGGACGTGTCGGGTAGTGCTGGGCAGAAGCAGGTTTAATTCTGATTTGGTTTGAAATAGCTGGATTTTCGGATACGGAGGTTTCTCGCTCGTGCCCACAGCTGGAGGCTGGTGTCAACCGGACGTTTTTCCAGGACAAAAGCAGGAGTGCTTTCCCCTCTCCGTCCCACGAGGGCTCTAGGAGTGGGGAAGGAGTCTCTAGAAGGGCATGTCCCTCTGGACTGTCTCCTCCCCGGTGTCACCATAGTGGGTCTCTAGAGTTTTTTCTAAGACCGAACCGTTCAGTGCGCTCACTTGGAGAGATTTCTCCAGCACCCCAAAAAAAAACCAGCCACCTTAGACACCTCTCTTGGTTCTCTTTTGCTTTGCTCAGTGTCATCCTCAGGGCTTGACCCTGCTGGAGCAGCCCTCCCCGCTCGGCTCAGCTCAGTCAGGGGCTTTGGGGAGTTTGGGGGGCAGCTGCAGGTTACCCCACCCTGGGCTTTAACGCTGAGCTGCTTCTGTCCTCCAGGACCATCTCACGTGGTGCCAGTCACCCCTTCCTTGCGGGTGTTTTTATCCCTGCCTGCACAGCAAGAACTGCGGAGTTTGCTCTGAATCGCTGGGGCGGAGGGTCCGTCCCCTCTCGCTGGCACCCGGTGCCCACCTGTCCTTTCCCAGCATCGCCACCCCTCCTGTTCCCATCTCATCACGCTTTTAAGAATACACTGAGGCTTATCTTAGCTGCCGTGCCTGCCGCTGCCCTGCTCAGCAGGAGATTGTCCTCTGCACTTGTTGGCTTTCTCTTTGCTCGATGCCAAGCAGGATGGCGATGCTGCAGAGGAACAGACAGCTCGATTTGGGTGGTACTCATCCCCCTGGCACTCGATGCGCACCCTGCGCTGACCTGAGTGGCTTCTGTACACCTCTTCCTCTTAGCTGTGATCTCACACCTTTCCCTTCTCCGTTTTTCCTGCGGTTAGCAAGTCTCCCCTGGCACGATTTCCCCTCCTGGCAAGGAAGCGGGTGCCTGATACTACATTTCCTAATTCCACTCATCTTACTTTCTAGGTCTTTGTTAAAAACACTGGCAGGAAAGAGGGTTGAAGGGAGCAGCCCTGTCCCCAGATTTCCTGTTTTAGGACTAGTTTTTTGTCCTGTGTCTGGCAGAGCAAATCTGGGGATGATTTGGGTTAAACTTTTGGGAGTGGAGGTGCCCCGTCTATGGGGGTTGAGCCCTCCTGGCCCCCTTTGCATGTACAAGATGCTTTTCTGGACTGGGGCTTAGGTAAATATTGGTTATTTCAAGAGCAATCGAGTTTAGTTTGTGATAACGACAGAGGTAACAGGGTTTTGCTGCAGCGTAGAGACAGATCCTTAAAATCAACCCAAAGAAAGCCCCTTGTTGCAAATACTGTAATTACTAAATAGTATGAAAACATTAATTGATTTTATTTTGGTAAGGGCTCTTGCCTGATTTTTGTTATCAGGGTTCTGCTTCTGCCAAGAAATCTCAGCTGCTTGAGCCCTGTCGTGTGCTTGGCATGATTTAAATGACAAATGTGCCCGAGACTTTAGAGTCTAAATATATACCCAGGGTGAGGATGCAAAATAAGGCTGGTACTCAGCCGTGGGCTCTCCGGGAAATGCCAGTTATGCTTCATGGATATTTGCATGAGCATATTGTGTAGCAGGGTGAATTTGAGAGCCCACGTTAAATTCTCAGGAGAACTGACGTTCCAAGAGACCTCGGTGGTTTTCTCGTTCACCTCCTGCTCAAAGCAGTGCTGGCTTCCGAGGTGGATCCGGCTGCTCATCGTTCGTATCGGAGCGGGAGGGCAGAGCCATTTTCTCCAGGCAGCATCTGCCTGGGGTTCCCAGAGCTGGATACAACCACCCATCCCGGGGGCAATAGCGCTTTCTCTTGCCACGAGACGACAGAGCCGACGTGCAGCGATGAAGCACGGATCAGCCCCTCCTCGGGGCGTTCCGGCCAGTGTCCTCTCCAGCTCCACCAAAGCTGCGGACACCCACGTTGCTAAATCATTCGCTGGCTGGCGCAGGGAGGTGGGCTGGGGTGTTTCACAACAGGTTCAGGGGTTTATTCCTCCCCTTACACCCGCTGCCCTCTGCTTCTTAATGACCTCATCGGCGGCTGGAGTGGAGTACTCTGTCCTCTGCTGAGTAACACACGGCCTTGGTACGTTCCTAGAGAAAGAAAGCGAGAAGATCGAGCTCTTATCTCTTCCCATTCCAAAGAGCAAGAGCAAACGGTCGCAGGGTGAAGTCTCAGCAGCACACGTCCAGGTCTGCGCTTCCCCTCGACCCGCGCAGCCCTATCTGGGCACGCCGAGGTGGTGAACCTGGAGAACTTGGTGGTGACCACAACATCTGCTCTGCCAAGGACCTGGCCCATGCCATCCTCTGCTGTAAATCCTGCGGCCCGAGAAGGAGCGGTGCAGTTAAATCCCCTTGGGAAAGGAGGCGGCAGCTGAGGAGGAGAGAGAGGGGAGCATGTCCTGCAGTAGCAGTTGTCCCCTGAAATCGCCGTGTCCTGCCGCGTTCGCTCTGACGTCGGTGTTGGGGTGGTTTGTCTCTTGTAGGCAGCTGCATCAGACGAGCACGCTGTCCGTGGGGGTGATGGAGGAGCCCTACCGCGATCCGCTGGAGTGCACGGAAGAGGACATCACGGACAAGGTAAGAGCAGCGCCGTCTGCGCTCTCCTGGAGCGTGTGGTGGTTCGCAGTGCTCCGAGATCCCCAGGGAGGGGTTAGGCTGAAGCCTCTCCTCCCATGCAGCTGCCAGCGGGTGGGTGGGTGCAGGTGAGCCGGAGGGAGCCCTCGGCATCGAGGGGATGGGGAACGAGAGGGTCTCACGTTGAGTGGTGAGGCAGCATTCATAGAATCATGGAATGGTTTGGGTTGGAAGGGACCTCCAAGATCATCCAGTTCCAACCCTCATCCCTTCTCCAGGGCTGGAGGCGTGCTGCCCCACCGGCAGCGAGGCTGGCGGCCCTCCCGCTCCCCGGGAGGAGGGGCCAGCTGTTTGTGGGCTGGATTTTCACTTCTGCTACATGTAATACGATGTTCTCCAGTTCTGCTTTCCTGAGACGAGCAAAGTCACGCGATGCGAAACGAGCGCTTCCGCTCCTTGGCACGCTCCTGCCGCTGCCGCTCGTGCCAGGAAGATGTAAAACTGATTTTGGGCTGGTCCCGCTGGGTTTTACTGGGGTGTGGTGAGAAAAGGATTGTAGGGCAAGATGGGAGGAGCACAAGAAAGCTTTTGTTTGAGCCCCCTTTAGCTAAAAATGAAGGGGGCTCAGGGGGGCTTAGCTGCCTAAGGGAGGCAGGAAAGGTAAAGGTGGGTGACTTGTGGCTCGTGTAAGTGTTTGCTGCGATCCCGAAACTCCTTGGAAATGGCTTTTTAATTCTGGAATCACAAACAGCCTTTTGTGTCATTTGCCTTTCTCCCCAGAGTGATGGTCCAGGTTTTGCAGACATGCTCCTAGTTGCCTGTTTGTGATCGTTCTTGTATGGGATTTTGGGGACCACAAACTCTGTCCTCCTGTGGTTCCCCACGCTCCTGCTTGGGTGGGAAGTAGAGGGACACTCCCAACCCCTTTTCTCTTCAAAATTGTGCACTATTTAGGGAAAGTGAATGAAAAAGCAAATACAGCAGAAATAAGCCCTGTATAGGTACCCCTGGAGAAACCACTTCTCTCTGATCCTTCTCCACCAGCCAGCATCGATTCCTCCTACGTGACTCTATTTACCCATAGCTGTTAAGCCAGGACCTTTCAGTCCTGTTTCAGGCAGCGGGAGGTTGTCCCCAGCCTCAGGGCTGCACTTGGACGTGGTGCAGCTCCAGTGATCCAGCTGGGATCCATCTAGACCTCCAGGTAGGGTATCCTCATGAAGGGTGTGGAGAAAGGAAGGAGTGAAGCGTTTGGCCCTGTACTGATACACGGGAGACATCCAAAACTGAGAAACAAGGGCGTAAAGGGATATTTTAGAAGGATGCTTTAAAGTCATAGCTACCTGATTCTGGTGGCAACCATCCATTTTTAAGTAGCTTGTCCAGGAACGAGCCCTGGTGATGGCTCCTGTGGCTCAGGCTGCCTGGTGTGGTGAAGAGCGGGATGCAGATAGTGCCAGGAGCTGTGCGGGGCCAGCATGGTCGGAGTGACCAGCTTGGACTGGATGCAGCAAACTGAGGAGAGGTGGGCCTGTGCGAACCTCATGGAGTTCAACAAGGCCAAGTGCAAGGTCCTGCACGTGGGTCGGGGCAATCCCAAGCACCAGTACAGGATGGGCAGAGAATGGGTGGAGAGCAGCCCTGAGGAGAAGGGCTTGGGGATGTTGGGTGAGGAGAAGCTCACTATGAGCCAGCAACATGTGCTGGCAGCCCAGAAAGCCAGCCGTGTCCTGGCCTGCATCCAAAGCAGCGTGGGCAGCAGGTCAAGGAAGGGGATTCTGCCCCTCTGCTCTGCTCTCGGGAGACCCCCCTGCAGTGCTGCGTTCAGCTCTGGGGTCCCCAACATCAGAAGGACATGGAGCTGTTGGAGCGGGTCCAGAGGAGGCCACAAAGATGATGCGAGGGCAGGAGCACCTCTGCTCTGGAGACAGGCTGAGAGAGTTGGGGCTGTTCAGCCTGGAGAAGACAAGGCTCCAGGGAGACCTTCCAGCAGCCTTCCAGTGCCTAAAGGGGCTACAAGAAAGCTGGAGAGGGGCTTTGGACAAGGGTGTGTAGTGACAGGACAAGAGGCAATGGCTTTAAACTGAAAGAGGGGAGATTTTGATTAGAGACAGGGAAGAAATTCTTCCCTCTGAGGGTGGTGAGGCACTGGCACAGCTTGCCCAGAGAAGTTGTGGCTGCCCCATCCCTGGAAGTGTTCAAGCCCAGGCTGGATGAGGCTTTGAGCAACCTGGTGTAGTGGGAGGTGTCCCTGCCCATGGCAGGGGGGTTGGAACAAGATGATCTTGAAGGTCCCTTCCAACCCAAACCATTCTATGGTTCCATGAAGCTCCAAAGCGAGTGGGGAGCAGCTGCATGATGCGCTGGAGGTGGTGGGAGTTGCTCCGGTGCTTTGTGCCACTTTGCCAGCAGGTTTAGGCACGGGTGACTGATCCTTCCCTCTCCTGTCGTACAGGTGGTCTTCCTGGAGAAGCGGGTGACGGAGCTGGAGAAGGACACACTCGCCAACGGTGAGCAGCACAGCCGCCTCAAGCAGGAGAACCTGCAGCTCGTGCACAGGTAAGGGACCACGGCCAAAACGCAGCGCAGTGTCGCCTCCGGAGCCTCTCCTTCCCCCACGCCCGCTGCAGCACCCCGTGCCTTCCCGGCACGCCGGCCGCCGGCACGCAGGCGGGAGCTGCTCCGGTGCTGCTGGACCGTGTAGGGAGAGGAGGTGGCAGGAGAGGAGGGAGATGGAGAGAAGGTCTGCAGGGTCGGAGCATCCTGCACACACTGTTCCGGGTCTCTGGCAAATTCCCAGGAGTGCAGGAAACCGCTTGCAGCTCGGCCAGGACAAACGGCAAATATCTCCTTTGCAATATTTTGCTCAGATGCATGTGACTGTAACAGTGCTTTTTAGATCTCCTCTTTATTTTTTTTTAATACTTTTTTTTTTTATGTGCTTCCCCACCCCACGGGTCCATCCCGAAAGGGCTCTGTGGAGCTCCAGGAGCTGGCTCAGAGGACCGCAGCAGGGTCATGCTTCTTGGAAAGCTTCCCATTCAGGAAGGACATGTACTTCATGTCAGCTCTGTATGGACTCTTTCTGGCCTTTATTTCACCCATGAGGTCTGGGTGGAAGCTACAGCAGGGTCCCTACTACCCACCTCCACCCTCCCCACAGCCAGCCTTGATCCCGAGGCTTTTGGGTCCTGGCTGGGGTGTAGCCCTGCGGATCCCATTCGGTATAATCGCTGTCATGACTCATCTGGCAGCTTCTCCTCCAGCACCGTATTTACCCTGGGCACATAACCCCGGCAGGAGTTTATCTATAGGGCTGTAAGACTGTTAAGTAACGATGGTGTCGGGGAACGGAGCGATTCCAAGGAAGGTTTCTCTAAGCCCTGCTGAACTTTGCAGCGAGGGGAAGCGTTTCCGCTTTAGCAGCTTGGCCCAGAAGCCTCGAGCATACTGGTTGCTGGTTGAAGAGTGGGTTCATCCTCACCCCCTTGCTGGCCTCACTCTTAAAAAGGGCTTTGATGCAGCCTGGAGACTTAAAAAAAAAAAAACTAGACAGCGACAATTCCAGCGTGGACCACCTGGCTTTTTTTATTTGACGTGTTGGCCGGCAGTGGTGTCCTTGAGGAATTCATGGACCGCGTTGCGTTCCCGCTGGGATGAAGCGAAGCCTCCTGACCCGCTGCTTGGGACGGTGATGTGCGGGCTTCCCCAGACAGCTCACTCTGTTTCACAGTCTCCTTCACAGTCTCCTTCTCCCAGTTATTCTGTGGGGTGGGAGAAAGGCTGGGAAGAGAGTCTGATCCCTCCCTTGGGATAGGAGCAGTTAATCCTCTCTCTCTCTTCTCTCCGCAGAGCGAATGCTCTCGAGGAACAGCTGAAGGAGCAGGAGCTGAGAGCTGACCAAACACTCCTGGAGGAGATCAAGAAGCAGAGGGAGCTGCTGAGCAAAATGGAGAGGGAGAAGAGCATTGAGATTGAGAACCTGCAGGCCAGGTGGGGCTGGGGCAGGGGCAGGGCTGGGTGGTGGCGGGTCTCCTGGACCCGTCCGTACGCGCTGGAATACGCGTATGGGCTGACGCTTTGCAGCCGCAGCCTTTGGGAAGACAAAGTGCAGTAGACAGTGAGTTTAACTTGCTTAAAGGTGCAACTAAAGTCATGACAAACCCTGAGTTTTGGCTACTTCTTCTACCTTCATTCCAAAATCAAGCCCCTCCGTCAGCCCAGTCTCACGCTTTTTGTTGGCGTTTCCCTGGTGCGGTTTAAATTCAGCGGATGTTCTCCAGCCCTGGGCCGCCCCGCAGCCCGTGAGTGAAGAAGTGGTTTGTCAGTGCTTCTTCCCATGAATGGCCCATGGAAGTACCTTTGATCCACATGTGTTTTCCACCATCATGGAAAGAGGCAAATATCTGGGAAGGAAGAATTGTCCCGGACAACAGGCAGTGTCCTGGACAGGGTGCTTCCGAAGGAAGAAGTGGTGGGGGAGAGGTTTGATTTATTTAACAGCTTTTTTTTGCTGCTTTTCCAGAACGTGTTTTGCTATTTTTGCTATTGCTCTACCCTTGCAAGAAACAAAAGATGAAGCCAGGAGGGTTTTTTACCGGGCTCGTAGTCAGACAGTTATCGTGACAAACGGGTGTTACTCTGCCTGGAGGGCACTGAAGCCCTCTCTGAACTCTGCCCAGGTCATGTCCCTGCTTTTCGGTGCCTAGCGCTGAGGCTGGCCCGTGGACTGATAAAGCCCTTGCCCTAAAGAATGGCACCGGGCCTGTTTGGGGAGGGCATGGCACTGGCCAACGGACTCGCCAGAAGTCATGTGGATGCCCCTCTTTTTCCCCTTGGAGAAGAAATAGTGGGAAGTCTCAGGGTTTGCTTGGAAAAGATAAATCCCTGCTGGCTTGCCTTCAGCAGGTCCTGGTTTAGTGTTCCTAGTGAGGTTTCAGCCAGGTGTCCTGCCCGTGGGATGTTTGGGTGAGCTTCTTACGCGTCTCTGTGCTGTTACAGGCTGCAGCAGCTGGATGACGAGAACAGCGAGCTGAGGTCCTGCGTCCCGTGTTTAAAAGCCAACATCGAGAGACTCGAGGAGGTGAGGACCGCGTGTGCTCGGAGCTGCTGCCGGGTTCACACCTGCTGCCTCGCACGGCCGGAGCTCAAATTCACGTTTACACGAAGGGCCTCCGTGAGATCCGTGGAATGGAACGAGCAGATCAGCTGCTCCTGCTTTCCAGTCCCTCGGACCGGAGCTATCCCACACCGCTATCCGGGCAGGTTCCCAGGGATTGGCTCGGAAGCTGGGATTAACAAAACCCTTAATAAATCTCCGGGACGCAGCGATGACAGCCCTGTCCTGGCTGCTCAGGAGGGGACTCGTGCCCTCTTGTGGAAGCGTGTCCCCATCCCTGCGGCTGCAGCCCGCAGCGGGACAATCCCACTGCAAGGGGAGGAAGAGGAGCGGGCGTGCTTCATCTCTGTATCTTGCCCGGGCAGATGCGCTGTCGCTGGTATTTGCGTGTTGAGTCTTCAAAGCACCATATTGTCTCCCAGATCCTCTCCCCTCGTGCCCTGCTCGGGGTTCGAGGCCGTGCAGCTGCTTGGGAGGCTTGTGGAGCTGCTGCAGTCTCCATGGGCTGGACAAGATCCTCGTCTTTGGAGAGGACGTGGGTTCCAGATGTCACATCTGCTGCAAAGGCTGTGTTTGGTTTCTGTTCAAGCTTTGTGGCAGATGTAAGGTTAAAATGTAAGTGAAATCAAACCTCTCTGCCCAGCCGAAGGCCCTCGGGTGTTTCATCCACTCCGCAGTCTGCAGCTCCATTGCTACCTGGCGTGACCACAATGAAGTAAGTGGTCTTCGTCTGCCGAGACCTCGTAAGCGCAGTGCATTGAGGCTGGGGGTAGGAAAACCACTGAGGGTCTGAGGATAAATCACCTGCCTGGGTGTGTTCAGCCACACAACCTTGGTGTTGATCCTTAATCTCTGCAGAGCAGCGCTGCTCTTCTCCACGGTTAATGGGATTAACGAGGAGCGAGAGGTGCCGTTGCTGACCCTCCCTGCCGAGGACAGAAGCTCTGCTGATGAGCTGCTCTCTTGGCCGTTGTCCGAAATCGGGATTTCAGCATCAGCATCGTGTGTCCTGCTGGTGTGGGATGCTTTTGGTGCTCTTTTCCACGGAGCAGGGCACCCAGCAGCTGGAGCTGCCCCTCGGAGCTGCTCCTCAACCTCTTCGTGGCACAGGCTGTCTGGCACGAGCATCGGCTGGTGTCTTTGTGGTGGCCAAAGCCAAAACCTTTACGGGGAGAGCCAGGCTGGAAGCTGTGAGCTGGTCATAGAGCCATAGAATCATAGAATCATAGAATCGTTAGGGCTGGAAGGGACCTTCAAAGGCCATCTAGTCCAACCCCCCTGCAAGGAACAGGGATATCTCCAACTAGATCAGGTTGCTCAGGGCCTCATCCAACCGGGCCTTGAACGTCTCCAGGGATGGAGCATCCACCACCTCTCTGGGCAACCTGTAAATTTGGTTTTCAAATTCAGCCTGGTCATAGGCAGAAGGGTGCTGCTGTGCAGAGGAGCATCCTACATGGGGCTGTTGTCATCGCCGTGACGAGCTTTACCTGTTGTCAGGGCTTTTTCCTCCCCTATAAGAAGGGGACAGAGCAGGAGAGCTGGGCTGTGTGTTTTCCATCCTGGCCTGAACTGGTCATATTCCTTCTTGGGTCAGTCCTCAATTAAATTCTTCCATATCTGAAACCGGGAATGAGCATTCTCGCGTTGTCCAAAGGTCTTGGATTCCTGGCTGTCCTGAAATTCAGACCTTAAGGAGCTTTATGATTTAATGTCTCTTCTAAACCTGTAGCCTCTGCGCTGGCCCCAGCCCTGCCCAAGCCGTGTCCCACGCCAGCACCACGCTGCCCGGAAAGCCGCACGAGCGCGGATATCTGCCTGCGTGCGTTTGTTCTCGAGTCATCTCTCCCTGCCTCTCTCCTAGCAGTGCTATTTTGGTGTGCGGCTCTTCTCGCTGCTGCCAAAGCGCTCGGGCTCCGAAGCCTTCAGACAGCAAACGAGATCCCAGCAGGCGAGAGCATCTGGATGCGTCAGCGAGAAGAGCCTTCCCCGCGGTGCTCAGCGTGCGCCGTGCCCTTGAGCGAGCAGGAGGAGCCCCGGCGGCGCCGAGTGAAGACGGGGCCCTGTGACCGTCCCCTTTCGTGTCGTTGCAGGAGAAGCAGAAGCTGCTGGATGAGATCGAAGACCTCACGGTGCAGCTCGCAGAGGAGCAGGAGAAAAAGAGGAAGATGGGGGACAAGCTGAGTCAGGAGAGGCACCAGTTTCAGAAGGAGAAGGAGTCGACGCAGGAGGTGAGTCGAGTCAGGGCTGCCTGCCATGGCCCTGTCCTGCCAGCCTCCCAAATTAGGGCTCTGTGGGGAAGCTGGCATCAGCAGCCTCTCCAAAAATAGGTGTAACTGGAGCGTTTGGTCCTGCCCCGGGCAGAGAAAGGTGGTACAGCAGCTTAACTAGATAACATCTATCACTTTTGTCTGCGTTAAAATTCAGCCAAGTGTCTTGGCATCTGCAAACCCAGCGGGGCTGGGCCACCCTGGCCCGTTCCTCTCCCATGTGGAAGGAGCAGTGGCAGAAGCGTGGTGACAATGGCACGTGGAGCCAGCAGGCAGGCAGCTGCATGGGTGAGAGCTGCCAGCTCCTGCGTGCTGGGGGGCAGAAATGCACCCCCCCCACCACCCCCCCAGCCCCTTCCAGGTGTCTGTGTGGTTGGTAGTTCCAGCTGGAGGCTCAAGCAGGGCTTGTTGTGGTAGGAAAGGAGCTTTGGGCCTCAAAGTGGAAACTATTGGCATTGTGGTGATGGTGGGAGCAGTCGGGCGAGACGGGGATTCGCAGCACCGTGGCAGGAGGGAGCTGCAGCTGCAGACCCAGACCCAGCATCTTTGGAGCTCCAACAAAATCCTTCCAGGGAATGAAGCTGCTCTCCTGTATTTAAGTAGCTCCCCCTCTCCTGCTCGCTAGAGGTGTGGGGGAGGAAGGGGAAGCCGTGTGTCTCCCAGGAAGGGCCTGTTAATCCCCCTGCCACAACCGATGGGGTTGCTCCCAGCCCATGTCTCACCAGCCATGACCAGCGCGAGCTGTCGGACTTGTAGGGGACGCGGCGCTCAGTTGTCCTCTTCCCTTGTCCTGCAGCTCATTGAGGACCTCAGGAAGCAGCTCGAGCACTTGCAACTCTTCAAACTGGAAGCTGAGCAGCGAAGAGGCAGGAGCAGCAGCATGGGGCTCCAGGAGTACAACAGCAGGACGCGGGAGACGGAGCTGGAGCAAGAGATCAAGCAGCTCAAGCAGGTACGCAGGGCTGGGCAGGGAGGGAAGCGTCCTGGCTCTGCTCGGGCTGCGGAAGGGGATGCCAGTTCCCTGACACTGAGGAGCGGTCAGTGGGGCCCCAGAGGATCCCGAGGAGCCAACCATGGATCCAGCAGCCTGCTGCTTTCTTGTGCTTCTGTCCTGGGACAGCAGAGGTTGGCTTCTTCCTCTGAAGGACAGCACGGACACTCAAGAGCCCCTGGATCTTCCCAATGCGTTGTGTGCTTCCAGAGGTTCTCCAGGCTCTGTCGAATCGGAGTCAGGAGATGGAGTGCTGTTCCCAGCGCTGTGTGACTGCTGGTTAGGATGAAAGCCTCTGCCTTCCCTGTCCAACTGGGATCTGGGAGCACCATGTGCTTCAGCACCGGCTGATGTTTGTCTGTTGTGAACAGGATAACAGGAACCTGAAGGAGCAGAACGATGAACTGAATGGGCAGATCATTAACTTGAGCATCCAGGGAGCCAAGAACCTCTTCTCAGCCTCCTTCTCCGAATCCCTGGCAGCGGAGATCAGCTCGGTCTCCAGAGATGAGGTACGTGCCACGGGGTACTGCTTACTTCAAACTGCATCTTCCTGGGGTGGCTGGTGCATCTTGTCCCCGCTCAGCCAACCGAGGGCCTGGGAGGAGCTGATGTGGCCCTGTCTGTGGTACAGCTCACTCCCAAAATTCCCTTGAAAGCTGTTGTGAGCAAAGAAATACCCACACGACTGTTTGAAGAGCTTGCAGGACTTACCCTGCCTGCCAGCCCTTCTTCCTGGGAACAGGGGAAGCTGCTCCCTTCCAGTTTGCTGATACTGGCAGCTCAGTTTTCCCTGCCCTGTGACTGCCTTCCCCTTCCTGGGACAGACCAGTGAGCACGGGGTGGGCTGTCTGGCTGTCTGGAGCTGTCTTAGAACAGATCTTGAGAAAAGATCTTGGCTTCTCTGGCACGTGTTCTCCCTGCTCCATGGCTCAGCCTGCCGTGGCTGCGCTCCCCACCTGCATCTCTGGCTTCGGTGGCCGAGCGCTCGCCCGTGCGGTTTGGAGATCTGGGGATGCAGGAGAATGTCAGGGGAGACCCATCGGGAGTAAGAGCATCCCACAGGGAGTTCAGCTGAGTGTTAGGGAGCCCACAGCACCCTCTGCTCCGTGGCAGTCACATGTGAAAGGCTCGTATGTGGCCAGGAACATCCCGAGCCAGAACAAAGAAGGGAGGGAAACCTCCGTGGGTGCACGGAGCCACGAGAAGCTCGGCTTCTGCCCCTGGGCAGCAGCAGGCACTGACCGCTCGCTCCCTCTCTCCTTCCCTCGCAGCTCATGGAAGCGATTCAAAAGCAAGAGGAGATCAACTTCCGCCTGCAGGATTACATCGACCGCATCATCGTGGCCATCATGGAGACGAACCCCTCCATCCTGGAAGTGAAGTAAGGGCGGCCGAGAGCCGCCGGCCGTGCGCTCGCCGATGGGTGTGGATTTGGTGCTCTGAGAGGATAAAGAGGAACTCGAAACGTCTTTGCTCTTGATGAAGGCACGAGGAGGCATCGCGTCGGGTCGGCGGGTGAATTAACCAGCGGACCAGGGAAAAAGAAAACCAGCAGCGAGGCTTTGTTGTCTGACTTCGTTATTTTGAAACCCTTCTGGTTTTGAGGGGCGAAAGGGAACCTGGAGAAGAAACACAGGCAACGCACGGCTGGAGGAAGCTACCCGTGAAGCTGGGAACTGTCCCCGCAGCGGCGCCAGAGCCTCTGGCACACGGGGTGCGAAGAGGAGCTTGGCACCGCGAGGGTTTCTCCGAACTGCGGGATAACGGGATGGGGAAGGAAGCAGCGGCGCTGACGTTTTCCCTCGCTGCCCTGTCCAGCCCAAGTATCTGCTGTGCCAAAGTGTCCCTGACACACTCACTCACTCACTGGGGCAGATCTGGGAAAGAGGGAAGCGTGTCCCGAACTTGTAGAGGGTTTGTTTTGGTTTGGTTTTGGTTTTGTGGTTGTTTGTTTTTTTTTTTTTTTTTTAATTAACTTAATGCAAATGTCCCTGTTCAGCTGGTGCAGTTAATCCTTGCCCTGCCGCTTCTGCTCAGGAAGGGGTTGCGTGCAGGGAGCTCCCTGGCTCCTCTCTCGCTTGCCAGCGGCAGAAGGAGGCAGAGGAGCGGCCAGTTTCGGGACAGGGCGTAAGCGCACTTTGTCACCTGCCTCCTTATTTATTTTTGCTGTCCGTGGCTCACTACCGTCGGCACGCCTTGGCATTGGCAGCCCCGCTGCCCTCCTCCCCGCTCCGGCTCTTCTCCCGGCTGCCAGGGGGGTGTGTGGGTGCTCATAGAGCTGGGCTGGCTCTGGGAGGAGATGTGCCCTGGGCCCCAGCTGCAAACACACGGGTGCTGTCTGTCTGTCCAGCCTGCAGGGACTGGAAGAAAAGGCTGCAACTCTTCAACTTGCACTGGAGCCTGGTCCTGGCTGCCTCTCTCCATCCCGGCTCGGCTCACCCGGCCCGGCGCGGAGAGGGCTGAGCTCTCCACGTCACCTCCCAAGGTCCCTGGCGTGGGGACAGTGACCTGTGCCATTCCCCTCCGGAGCAGGGCTCTGCCAGTGAGAGCTGCAGTCCTGGAGGGAGAGCCCGCTCCGGCCACCTTTCGCTGCCGTTTCCCTGTGCTGCGGCAGGGGATGGAGCAGCTGCTCTCATTTTTCGGTCCCTGGCATCAGCCTGGGCTGAAACCTCTATGCCGTTGGGGAGAGGAGACCAGAGGACACAGCAGCATCTCCCTGGGAAACAAAAGCCATGTTTACATCGGACAGCTTTTGGCTCGCTGGCACAAGCGGCCGGGGCGCAGCGTGACCCCGGGGAGCAGCCGCTTTAACCCACCCGCTCCTCTCCGGCTCCGGGGAGGAGGCAGCCAGCGGACTCCCGAGGATCCGGCTTCTCTGAGTACATCGGGCCCCAAAAAGCGGTTCTTCTTCCTGCTTGTCAGGTTCTAGAGATGCCGGAGCATCCTGGAAGCAGAAGCTGCAGCAATTCCTTGGCCACCGGCTGGGATGGTACCTGCTCCTGCCCAAAACGCTTCCAGCACGTGGCACATCTCCCTTCCCACGCTGGCGGAGCGGCTGCTGACCCTTTGTCCCCGGAGGGTGCCGCTGGCCAGGGGAGGTGGCGGCTGCCACAGCCTTAGTCCCTGCTGGGGGGTCCCCGGGGGCTCCGGCGTCCGAGAGCCGAGACCTGGAGCCGGCCGATCCGCCGCTCCCTCTTCCACCCTCTCTTAAAACACGTCGCCTCTGGGTGCTCAACCCCCCGTGGCCTTGTGCCAGGCGCAGCGGGGTGGGGGGCAAGCCCCAAAAAGCTTGGGCGAAGGGGGCAGCCGGAGCTCCGCATCCCCATCCCGTCCACCCGGCCCTCCTCAGCATCCCCTCCCCTCCCTGCCCCGAGTCCGCGGGAAGAAGCCACGTAATGTACATTTCCAGAGAAGTTTTGGGTGTAAATCAGTGTATACTTGGAGAGGGAAAATTTTTCTATCTTGTAGAGTAGGTATTTTTATAGAATGAAGGTTGATCATTTTTTTAATACTTTAAAGAAGAGAGAAATGTATCTGTGTATACACAAAAGCATATATATATATATGTATAAATATATAAATATCGGAGATCTGCCTTTCTCGACTTGGGATCATGGATCCCCAGTTCTCAAACAATCATCTTTTTTCCTGTCGCTCACAAAGAGGTACTGTAACTGTAAATAAGCACCGGGAAAAAGTTTTAAGCAAACAAAGCACTGACTTGCACATTCACCATGCTTTAAAGTCCCTATGGAAAAAAAGAAAAAAAGAAAAAAAAACAAAAACCACCAAACCTGTACTTCCCGAACATGTTCCTCTTTTCCCCACCGGTATGTGAAGGAAGTCTCTCCCCCCCAAAAAAAGAGGCAAAAACAGTATTGTCTTAAACGATGTATCAATTCTTGTCAGATTAAAAGCTGTTACTATTCCTGCCTGGAGACTTTCTTTTCCCAGGGGCAGCTTTGACCATCAGAGCAGCTGACTGGCTCCCCAGCAGGGCTGGGTGGGAGTGGAAATGTCCCTGTCCCAGAGAGTGCCCCGATTTTGGGGAGGATGAGGATGGGGGAGGCCAAACCGCCCCGGCTGAGCTGTGCAGGTAGGGGGAGGGGGGGGGGGGATTCACCCTTCGCTATCCCGGTGGGGTGGGGGACCTTGGGAGCGTGTCCCCCTTCTCTGGAGGGTTTGGGGAGGCTGAGCTGGGGCCAGGCTGTGGCTCAGCACCATCAGGGACGTGCTTGGGGTCTGCTCCAGGTGAGGACATGGATGTTTTTCCCTTTTCTATGCTGTGCTAAACCCCTCCAAGCACTCAGCTGCTCCGAACCACCCTCAAAATCCCTTAAATACTCTTAAACCACCCTGCTGAGGTGCTCCACACCCCTCGAAGCTTCTCTCCACCTCCTCCCAGCCCGTGAGCCGCCTCAAAGGGCTCAAACCTGCAAAATACCTTCTCAAATCCTGCAGCACCTCCAGACTATTGCTATGAGCTTGGAAGCAGCCCCAAAGCTGCTGCAAAAAGCTCCGAGTGCCTCTGCGTGCTGGGAAATGCCTCTAACGCACTCTGAGCTCCCTAAAACACCCTGAATTATTTCAAACTGCTCCACATTCCTCTGAACCGCTCTAAAACATCCCTGAACATCTCTAAAACATCCCTGAGCTGCTCTAAAACACCTCTGTAGTTCTCTAAACGGCTCTGCACCCTTCTAAGCAGCTCCAGCGTGCCCCAAGATTTCTCTAAATGCCTCCAAAAAATCCTTTTAAAATTTCTCTGGAAAGCTCGACCTCCGGCAGCGTGAAGCTGCTCTAGAAATCAGGTAAGGAAACGGCTTCGGGGGCACTGGAGCGGTGCTGGGTCAGTTCAAGGAGCTGTGAACCACTGGGAGCTCTGGAAGGACGGATCTTTGGGCAGCGCTGAAGCACTTGAATTGCTCAAATAGCTCTCAGGCTCCGAAAACCAACCCTGAAAGGCACCAAGATGCTAAAAGTGCTTGGAGCGGCTCGAAGTAGCTCTTCAAGTCCTCTAAACTCTTCTAAAGCTCCTTGAAATAGCTCAAAATGGATGATAAAAAAAGATCTCGTAGCAGCTCTGAAGCACTCTGAGCCTCCTCTGCGTGGCTGTGAAACACCTCAAGTGCTCGAACGTGCTCCGAAAGGCACCTGAAACTCCTCCAGATTTTTCCAATGTCCCTCTCAACAGCATGAAAACTTTGCAGTAACGTCTCTAAACTTCTCAAAACAGTTCAAAATCACCCTCAATCCCCTCCAAATAACACCAAGGAGGTGTAAGCAACCCTGAAACTGCTCCGTGCTGCTCCAAAACTGCTCTAAAACATGTCAAATAGTATCTGTAGCTGCTTGGAAGTGCTCAAGCTCTTCTGCACATCCTCTGAAAAGGTCTCTAAAGGTCTTGAAATCTGTCCAGCCTCTTGGAAGCGGCTCCAGAAAAGCCCTAAAGCTCTGGAGATCACATCCTTCAGAACAGCTCTGGAGCTGATCCGAAACTGCTGCTCTACAGCGCGGCGAGGTCTCGGCACCGCACCAGCCAGCCCCGGAGCAGCTCAGGGCAGCTCCTGGTTATTATTTATTATAAACAAAGAAAGAAATGCGTTTCAATAAATATATTTTCTGTAGGGTCAGAGATCTGGGGAGCTTTTGTAGCTCCAGAACTCCTCGGGGAAGCTGAGCAGCTTCTGAAATGCTGCTCTGAGTGTTGGCCGAAGAAGCTCTGGCTTCTCCCTGTTTTGACGGGATGCTCTGGCCACCGGCAGAGGAAACCAGTGGGCACCGAGTGCGGGGCAGACCCTGGGTGAAGTGCCAGCCCAGAGTGCACCTGCAGCATCCAGCTGTGCTGTTGCTCCCATCTCCCCTGCCTGCTCTCCCTCTCCTCTTTTTTGGGTCAGGCCATAAATCGCCCCTGATTTCATCGAATATACCAGTGCCAGAGCCCAGCACCTCCAGATCTGCCTCGGCCGTGCGCTGGCTCCAGCTGGGATGGGTGCTTTGCAGGAAGGGTGCTGTTCCCGGGATGCCCTCCGGTCGCTTTGGGTTCCCCACGCGTGGCACTGGTGCCAACCCACTGCTCTCAGCCTCGGCGGTGGGAGCGCAGTGCTCAGCACCAACAGCCCCTGGGTGCTTTGCCGGTGCGGGCAGGGCCACCACGACCACCCAGCCCAGCTCCCTGTCACCCAGCTCGGGGGGGGCTCATCACTGCCCTGGCACGAGCCGCGATATGACAAAGCCACCGGGAAAGCTTGTCCCACCCCAGCCCCCCTGTGCACCCAAAACCCATCAGGGTGGCTGGTGAGAGCCCACCCAGCCCTTCCCCAGGGAGCCAGCGGGCAACGTCTCTAAAACCTGGCCACGACCAGGGCTGCGGCCACCGTGTGCCCCCCGGCACGGACGCGGCAGCGGGGCCGCATCCGGCGGGACCCCGCGGGGCCGGGGCCCGGCTGCGCCCCCAGCCCGGGCCCAGCGCAGGAATGTGCCGCAGCCGGTGGGTGTTTACTCGCGGCGGGAGGATGGTGAAGAGCAGAACCTGCGCGGCGGGAGCCCTGTTTGGAGAAGGGATTTCCAGCTCCTTCCCCTTCCACATCTGCTGCCCATCGCGGGATGGGGCTGGGAGGGGGGTTAACCCTTGGCAGCCAGGGTGGGAGGTGGATGAATGATGGGTGATGCTCCCCACCCCGCTCCTCCCCGAGCATCCCGTAAGGGCAAGGAGGGCGGCCCCGGTGCAGACCCTCACCCTCGGGGCCACCCGGGATGCTCACGGGGAGCGCGGGCCGCTGCGGCTGGTCCCCGGGGATGCTCCGGGAGCTCAGGCACGGGACACAGGGCTCGGCGGGGACAGCCGCGCCAGGGGACAGGAACACCGCAGCGAACACCCCGCACACCCAGCCGGCAGCCGAGGACGGGCAGCCCGGCCTGCACCGATGCGTTCTACTGCCCCTACTCCAAACTAGAAATCCCTGGGGGAGCAGCGCCTACGGTGTACAGCCTGCCCGGGAACCCCCCCGCCTGTCTGGATCCCCCTCAGCCTGCCCTGGTCTCTCCCAGTATGCCCTGAACCCTCTCCCCCAGCCTGCCCCAGACCCCAGCCTGCCCTGAATCCCCCCAGCCAGTCCAGGACCCCCAGCCTGCCCTGGTCCCCCCCAGCCTGTCCTGAACCCCCTTGCAGAGGAGCACCGGGGGGGTGCAGGCAGAGGAGCCCCCTCGCTCGCCCTGCGCAGGGGTCGCGGAGCCGAGCGCGGGGTCCCCAACTCCGGCCATTGCTGCCGGGCGCTGCAGGGGGGTCCCTCCTCCCCCAGGGCTCGGGGGCATCCCCGGCCGGAGCAGAGGCGAGGGGCTGCAGCATCCCAGTGCCCTGGGGTCGGTGGGACGGGGCCGGTGCCGATGGGACCAGCCGAGCCCGTGGGAGGGGGCTGGCGGCGGGACCGGCGGAGCTCCGGGGGCCGGGCCCGGCGAGCCGGAGGGGAGGGGAGGGGGTCCGGCCGGGGCGGGGGCGCGGGCAGCACCTCCCCCTCCCCTCCCTCTCTCTTTCCCTCCCCTCCCCCCGTGCTGGTCCCCTCCTCCTTCCCCTCCCCGCCGAGGGTAGCCGGCGCCGTCCCGTCCCGTCCCGGGGCTCGGCGGGCTGAGCTGCGGCTTCGCTCCGCTCCGCCCGGCGCTGCCGCCGCCTCCCCATGCGGGTGCTCCGGGTGGGCGGCAGCCGCCGGCCCCCCCCCTCCATCCCGGCATGGCCCGGCTCTCCGTGAAGGATCACCTGGACGGGATCCTCTCCGACTTCGAAGGTGCGGCCGGGGCTGCGAGACGCCCCCCCCCCTCCGCAACGGGTGACCCCCCTCCGCAACGGGTGACCCCCCCCCCGCGGGCTGCCAGACCCCCCCTCAGGGCTGGGTATGCGGGGCGGGGGGGTGGAATGCTGCTGGGGCTGAGCGTCTTGGGGGGGCTGGGATGCCCCCCCGGGGCTGAGCATCGTGGAGGGCGTCGCTCCCCCCCTCCTCTGAGGCTGAGTACCGTGGTGGAGGATGTCCCCGAGGGCTGCGCATCGTGGGGGGGCTGCTCCCTCCCTCCCCACCCTAGGGGCTCCGCATGGTGGGATGCGCCCCCCGGGCCGCGCTCCTCGGGTTCTGCCCGGCGGGGCGCACCCTCGGGGGCAGCCTGGCGTGGGTGCGCCCGTGGGGGGGGGGGGGGGGGGGAGGGCGTGGGTGCTCGCGGGGGGATGCGCCCGTGGGGTGAGCAGGGTGGGGATGGCGGGGGGGAACTGCAAAGCGCTCTAGGGAGGGCGTCGGGGGGGATGCGTGTGCGCACCCCCCCACCCCGTGTGCGCATCCCCCCACCCCGTGTGTGCGTGTGCGCGCCCCCCGCGTGTGCGCGCTCCGGTCCGCGGCTGCCGGGGGCTGCGGGGGTCGGGGGGGGCCCGGCCGCAGGAGGCAGCGGGACGGGCTCGTCGTTCTCTCTCTCCCGCGATTATCGCCGACCGCTTCCCGGAGGCCGCGGCGGGAGGGGCCGGGGCCGGGGCCGGGGGCGGGCGGGGAGGGGCGGGCGGCGAAACCCGACCCCGGGGCTGCTGCTGCCCTCGCCGGGGAGGAATGTGTGCACCTACCCTGGGCACCTTAACCCTGCTGCTGCCGGGCCGCCCCCACCCCTCCAATCTCTGCCACATCCTCCCCCCCCACCTCATCCTGCACCCCCCCGCCGCTGCCCACCCCCGTCCCGCTCTGCCCATCCCTCCGGACACCACCTGGGGCAGCCGAAGCGGTGGGTGAGGACGTGACCCGTGACCAGGGGCAGGTTTGGGGTGAAAGGAGGCGTTTCGGTGTGCCCCCGGCGGTGGGATGGATGTGGGGAGGGGGGTGCTGTCCCCGTGGCCCCCGGCACCTTGGCGAGCTGGAGACGGGCGGGAGTGGCCCGAGAAATAACCTGCCTGGAGGAGACCAGCTATCGGCAGCACCTGTGCCCTGGCCCCTGCCCACCCCGGGCACAGACGGGAGCTGGGGACCCCCACCACCCCGCTGCCCCCACCACCCGCAGCCGAGCCCAGGCAGCAGCCACGGAGCCGAGGAAGAGGAGGGCGAGGGTGGCCTCGTGCCAGCGGGTGCTGTGCTGGGGCAGGCCGGCACACGTGCCGGGATGACGGGGCGCAGCGTGGGCCGCCCCCCCCTCCAGCCTCCCCGCCGGAGGCAGCCACCCGCTGCTTGGCAGCGGGGCGCGGCGGGGGCGAGGAAGGCTGCCCGGCGGGGGCCTGGGCCCCCCACGCTCTCCCCGGGGCCGGGGAACCGGCTGGTGGCACCAAAAGGTGCTGCTTCGGCAGAGCTGGCAGGAGCGTGGCTCCTGGGGGACCCCACATCGCGGTGGGAGGGAGGGAGGGGGCGGCCGCCCGGTGAAGGTGCTTCCTGCCCGCAGGGGCTTCGCGGGGGTCCTGGCTGCTCAGACCTGCTGCGGCGGTGTCCGGCCAGGCCATGGTGCCCATGGGGAGAGGGCCTCCCACCGCTGCCAAGCACCTGGCAGCTGCTCCGCAAGAGGCTTTGCACCAGAGCCAGGTGCTGTGATGCCAACGAGGCAGTGGGGGGGCACACCATCGCATCACCAGCAGCCCTGGAGCCGTGGCGTGGGCTCATGGTTGCTATCAGTCGCGTAAAGCCGTGTGGGAGGTGTGGATGCAGCTTCCCACATGGACTGTAACGTTACTGCTGCCTGTAGGGATGGCTCTAGCCTGACTTGTCATCAGTAGGCTTCAGGGTTAATGCCCTGTAAAGGGGCAGGAATCCTTCCCAGCATGGCTGTTTGGATGGATGGAGGGGGAGAGGGTCGGGGAGGGGATCCAGTTACTCAGGGCCGGATCCCTTACAGGGGGAATAAAGCGGGCAGTGTGCTGCGCAGGGAGCCGGCAGCACCGGCCGGCCGGGCACAGATAAACCGCGAGGAACAATGATAAAAACTGCGGCGAACAATGCGGTGGGGCCGCCGGCGCTGAGCTGGTTTCCCACGCGGGATGGGCTCGCAAACGGCCTTTTGGCATCCAGCAGCGCGGGGGGCATCTCCGGGTGCTGGCATGGTGCGGCGTGGCAGGGGGTCCACGAACAGGGCTGGCCTTGGGGTTGGCTGGGGAGGAGGCAGAGCCCGGTGGGTGCCATCAGGTGCCACTCTCATGCCACCATCTCTCTCTCTGTCCCCAGCGCTCAAGAAATCGTTTGAGGCGGAGGATGGGGAGGAGGTGCCCGGCTCCCCACCAGTCTCCCCACTGCCCTCAAGCACAGGTGACAGCTGCCGGCCGCTGCAGCCTGGCCACCTGCCCTGCTCGGGCACAGCTGTCAGTGCCAGCCCTGCTCCCAGCCCCGTGCTGCGCAGCCGACTCAGCACCAGTCTCTCTGCCAGCCGAGCCACCGGCATTGCCAGCACCGGCATCGCCCGCGTCGCCTCCTTCCAGACCCGCCATGGCTTTGCTGCAGGGCCGGGCAGCGACGGTGAGAGCCTCCGCAGCTCGTCCTCCAGCCTGGAGAGCCCCGCGCCCACTGGGCCCCCCCAGCCGCTGGGCACCCCGCCGGCCGCCAGCCCCGGCCTGAAGAAGGTCCCATCCCACGGCAGCGTCTTCCCGGCGGAGCTGGAGCATCCCCTCTGCAGAACCGCTGCCAGCCACGGCTCGCTGCCCACGCTGGACCTGCACATCGCCGAGGAGCCGGGGATGGGGACCCCCCCACTGGACCCCTTGCCATGGGGCCCTCGAAGCCCTGTGACCCAAACCTGTGCCCACCAGCCTTCCTCCTCCTCCTCGTCCCCAGCCCCATGCGATGGCACCGAGGCGGCTCCAGGGCTGCCCACGCTCCCCGAGGGGCCAGGGGGGTGGGACACGGCCCCCCGTGCGCTGCCCCAGCCGCAGCTGAGGGTCAGCCTTGGGGCCAGCACCGCTCCGGCTCACCGGCCCCCACCCCGGGGCCAGGGGGAGGCAGCCCCGGCCCCCCAAGCCGCCCCCTTCAAGCTGGTGTCCCAGCCGCAGACGGTGCAAGTGAGCTCCCAGCCCGCCTTCCTCGGGGGGCTGGTGATGGTGCCCACCCTGGGGACCCTGGCAGTGCCTGCTGGAGCTGCGGCAAACCTTCCCAGTGCCAGGCCAGCAGGGCCACGGGCACCCTGCGTGGTGGCAGCGGCTCCCGGTGAGGACGGCGGCTTGGCTGCGGTGACACTGGAGCACGGTAGGACTCGTTCCTGTCCCCTCTCCCATCTCCCCACCTGGACCCCCTTGCTGGGTGCAGCGTTGCCAAAACCCCCCAGTGAGCCCCGGCGCTGCCGATGCTGGAGAGGATGTCGATGCTGGGCCATGGTGATGCTGGGGATGCCATGGCCAGGATGAGCCCCATGGCTGGCTCCCTCCTCCATCCCCACCAGTGCTGGGGGGCTGCGGGCTGCCTTGGATGCCACCCGGCACAGCACGGCGCGTGGCGGGGGAGCCGCACGGCGCGGAGCCCAGAACGGTGCTGGCAGGACTCCCAGCCCGCCCGGCCCCGGGGTGCCTGGCGAGCTTCCCGCGCCACCCCGGCACTAATAGTTTTCCCCGGCGCAGGGAGACAGGTTGGGACACATGTGCCCCATCGGCAGCAGCGCTGAGCGCCGGGGCCCCGCGCGTGCCGGCTATCGCCGCGATCTTGTCCCACGTCCAGCGCTTTCTTCCCGTCTCATCCCTCCTTGCCTTGGCACGGGGACGGATCCTGTTCCTCCCTTCCCGTGGGGGCAGAGGAGGTGGCGGGGGGCCAAGGCGCGCTCGGGTGTG
The DNA here is from genome assembly GCF_009769465.1 of Tauraco erythrolophus. NCBI lineage: Eukaryota > Metazoa > Chordata > Aves > Musophagiformes > Musophagidae > Tauraco > Tauraco erythrolophus. The sequence goes on along the minus strand of NC_141481.1, from coordinate 17,506,124 downwards.
CGCCTCGTGCCGGGGGGAGGATGTGGGCCGCCCTGGCACAGCCGTGCCCCTGGCTCCCACCACCATGGGCACCTCCCGGGAAAGGCTGGAGGGTGCCGGGGTGGCCGGGAGACGGCTGCCGCCACCGCCGCTGCTCCCTGTTTGGGTGCTTGGGGCTCATTGCCCGTCTCGCTGGCGTGTCATGAGAGCCGCCGCCGTCGCCGGGCTCTAAGTACTGACGCCGGCAAAGGCATCCATACATCATCCTCTCCCCATACATCATCTGCTCCGGGCTGGCGTGAATCATCCCCCAGCAATGCCCGTGGCCGTGCTGCCCAGCCAGCCCGGCTGCCCCACTGACCTGCCGCTGCCCGCGGCATTGGCCAGGGTGGAGGGACAGTGCTCGAGGCTGAGCTGGGGTGACGGGGACATGGGGGGACAGTGCTCAGGGCTGAGCCGGGGTGATGGAGACATGGTGGGGCGGCGCTTAGGACCAAGCCAGGGTTTGGCAGGGCAGCTCAGGAGTGAGGCATGAGCCGGTGGGCAGCACATGGGCACCGGCTGCCATGCAGATGGCAAAGGACTGGCAGGCGCTGCCTGGGCACAGTGGTTTCTCTGCCAGGAAGAGGTGGGGACGCGCTGTTTCCTCTCCTGAGGGGCTACCACCGCGGTCCCCAGGCCGGTGGCACCCGTGGGTGGCCGTGGGATGGCGCGGCACGTTTGGCCCTGCACCTTGTGGGAGGAAGCACCAAGCGAGCCGGCGGCTGCCGCCTTTCACTTCCACACCACAGAGCGCCCGGGTCGCCCACGCAGGGCCCCGGGCGAGGAGGAGGAGCGGAGGAGGAGCCGTGGGCTGCAGCCGCTCTCCCCGCCTTGCACCCCAGGAGCCATTTGGCCCCGGTGACCAGCTCTCAGCGACAGCAGCCCCGGCTCCGGCCGCCTCACCCAGGTAGGGATGGCCACGGTGGCACTGTGGGTGGCGTGTGGGCAGGGGGGTGCTGCCGCTGGGTCAGGGCGAAGCCCTCGGTCCCCGGTCCCCATGGGCAGGCGCAAGGTTTCAGCCGCCGGCTGACTTCTGCTTCTGCTCGCCACCGGCACCCGGCAGCCCCCGGCCCCGTGCCGTGGCTCCTGGCCACACCGGGTGAACTCGCTCCGGATCGGGCCGTGGATGGGGATTGTCACCATGGATGGGAATTGTCACCATTGTTGTGTTCGGCGCTGGGAGAGGTGCCAGCGTTTCTGGGTCATGCTTTGCCAGGCGGGTCAAGCCACGGTGGGTGCCTTGCCGGCGCGGTGAGCACCTCTCCCTCAGCATCCCCAAAATCCTCCATCCCTTTGCCGGACAGGCCGGCTCCTTCATGCTCATCCGATGCGGAGCGACGTTCTCCCCGGCTGGCTGCGCTCCGTGGCTGAGGCGATGCCTGGTCCGGCCCGAGCTCCCCTCCCGGCTCATCCCCTCCGTCCCTGGAGCCTTATTACAGGGTTCCCCGGGAACGGGCCAATTACCCCACATCAGTAATTAAACCCGTGGAGGAGACCACGGACCCGGGATTACTCGTCCCTGCCTGGAAAATAAGAGCATCTTTAATGAGTCCTCCAACAGGTCTGGCTGCAGGAGCCATTAGCCCCGGAGGTGCGCGGTGATGCCGAAGAGCTTCCATGTGGCTGCCCGGCTGCCGGCCGGCACCGACGGGTCATTTCGGGGTGGGGGGCTCCAGCCATGCAGGGGAGGCGGTTGTGGGTGCAGCACCCGGCGCTGCCCTGCAGCTTCACCCACTGCCTGCTCCGGCTGCTCGTGCCTGCTCGGCGCTGCCGCTGGCACGGCACGGCACAGCGTGGCATGAGGCGGTGGGTGATGGCTGAGCCCCTGTGCGGGTGCTGCACCCTGGGGGGGCTGCAAGCACCAGACCCTGCCTGTGCCCTGCCTGCGCCCAGCCACCCTGGCTGGCTCTGAGCAGCGGCTGCATCACTGGGTTCTGGATCTGTCCCAGCAATGGCCGGGGGCTGGCAGGGATGGGGGTGGGGGTGCAGAGGGCTCGGTGTCCCCTGGGAACAGTGACATGCCCAGGTGAGCATGGGGGGGTGCTGGGTGGTGGGTCCCCGTGGGAGCGGGCACCCTGCCTGCCCTTGGCCCCCTCCTCCAGTCAGTGGCACCACTGTCACCAGGAAGTCCCCGGTTTCGACACTTCCGAGGAACACCCCGACCCGGGGGGGTTGGGTGGGGGGAGCTGGGACACGTGGCGCTGCTGTTCCCAACCCTGCCACCCACCAGTGGGTGCTGGGTGCCCCTTCCCGGAGCCAGGATGCTGTTGCTATGGCAACAGGCGTGTTCGGCTCCATCATCTCCTGGTACCCGCGGCCAGTTGGGGCCAGACCCTGCCCACGTGTCTCTTGTCCCCAGGCTGTGTGGCACACAGCCGTAGCCTCGGCAGGGCAGCCTGGCAGCCCCAGCCACGGGCAAGCTGCTGCTCCGGCTTCGCTGATGCCAAGAGCCAGCTGGCACGTATGTGGCAGGCGGGGAGGCTGCAGCGTGGGGGGACGCAGGCGCCATGGGGCACTGCGGCAGTGGGGCGGGTGGCAGGGCCCCCATCCCTCACCTTATCCTGCTGTGCCCGTGCTGGGGCTGGGCATGGGTGCTGCTCGAGGGGCACGGTGTGGAGTGGTCCCCGGTGCCAGGGAACCAGTGGGTGCCAGCCAGGGATAACCTGGTGCTCCCGCTCCCCTTTGGCATCACCGCAGCCACCCATGGGGGTGATGGGTGCCATGGGGTGGGGGGGGCATCCCTGTACCAAGGTCCTTGTCCACATCGGCGTGGCGGGAGGCCAGCAGTAACGTGTGCCAGGTGGGCACAGCGAGTGGGTGCCATCGCCACCCTGCCAGGCAACTGGCAGACTTGGCACTGGGTGGGGAGGGGGCTGGGGGGAGGGGAGAAGGAGTGGGGGGAGGGCTGTTGCTGTGCCTGCTATGTGTGGGAGCGGCAGCCTTGCCAGAGCTGGGTTCGGTGCCAGCCAGGGGCTGGCAGAGAGGAGGGGGGCCGGGCTGTGGCGCTGATGGCTATGGGGACGCTGATGGCGCCGGGGGGACCACCCTGACCGTAGTAGGGTGCGGAGCAAGGGCACCGTGGCACTGAGGTAGGACCTGAACAATGGCCATGCTGGGAGGAGGAGGAAGAAAGGGAGGGAGGGGGGTCCCCCAAAGCTGCCGCGCAAAGGGCTTGGGCGAGTGCAGGGCTCTGGTGCCCCCCAAGCTGCCCACGCTCTGGGCACAATCCCCCTCGCCCTGGCAGGAGCCGGTGCCCTGCACCTGGCAGGTGCATTGCCGGGTGACACGTCCCACCCCGGGCCCAGAGCCCCCCGGGTGCTGCAGGAGGTGGCCTGGGCATGGGTGGCAGTGTGGGCTGGGCGACGGGTGCTGGCAGTGGCTGCAGTGCCCGGTGCGACCGCCTCACTGGTGGCATCGCGGGGCACGGACAGGGCTGCCTGGTGGCACTGGATGCTGCTATGGCACCTCCGTGTCCCCCCTCTGCTTGTGGGGTGCTGGGGGAAGCGGCATGCCCCGTTGCCATGCCGAGCCTCACCAGCTGCCAGGAATGCGCCGGGAGGGCTGCGTGCCCGCCGGGGTGGCTGCTGCTGGGGCAACGGCGCCGGCGGAGGAGTGGGCACCGGGTGGGGGTGGGAGGATCCAAGCTCACCCACCTTCACCCACATGTACAGGGAACAGCCTGGAGCCTGAAGATCTCAGCATGGAGCTACCGGCAGCGCCGGAGGAGGAGCTGCCCCTCACCGCGGCGTCCGGCCTGGCGGGTCGCCAGCTCTTTGGTTATGTGGGAATCGAAGCCGTGCTCGAGCAGATGAAAATCAAAACCATGAAGACGGGCTTCGAGTTCAACATCATGGTCGTGGGTGAGCAGTGACCGCGGCGGTTGGGGTGGGAATCCCGATTCCGATGCCGCCGTGCCAGAATTTTTAAAGATTTATGGGATTTTTAAAGAATTTAAGCAAGAAGAAATTAAAGAGGAGCAACATCCTGTACCCCAAAACGTAGCGATGCTGATGGGAGACCTCATCCCAAATTTGGCTTCTCCCAGATTATCGCCTTGGAGGGGAATACGTTTATGGGATGGGGGGATAAATCGGAGCTGTCGACGTCTCCGCAGGGCAGAGCGGGTTGGGGAAGTCAACGATGGTGAACACCCTCTTCAAGTCCAAGGTGAGCCGCAAAGCTTCTCAGCCCGCCCAGGAGGAACGGATCCCCAAGACGGTGCAGCTGCATTCAGTCACCCATGGTAAGGTCACCACCGTGGGGACGTGTCCTACTAACCATGGGGAGAAGGAGAGGACCGGGGTGGGGAAGGGGGGTCTGAGGCCGCAGATGCGGCCTCAGACCCCCTTCCCCACCCTGGTCCTCTGCTTCTCCCCAATTCTTCATCCCCGTTGACCAACATCTCTGCCCCATAGTCATTGAGGAGAAGGGTGTGAAGATGAAGCTGACGGTGACGGACACACCAGGGGTTTGGAGACCAGATCAACAACGAGAACTGGTAGGATGCAACGAGGTGAAGCGTCCCAGCTTGGAGGGGTGGGGAATTTGGGGTGGGAGGTTGAGCTCAGATGCTGTCTCCCAACTCCTCGTCCTCAGCTGGGACCCCATCATCAAATACATCAATGAGCAGTACGAGAGGTACCTACGTGAGGAGATCCTCATCACCCGCAAGAGGAAGATCCCGGATACTCGGGTCCATGGATGCGTCTACTTTGTCCCCCCCACGGGTCACTGGTGAGTCCCTGCTCACAGCACCCATGGGTACTCCTTGCTTGGTGGTGTGGGTCCCCTCGAGTGATGGTGGTGGAGTCACCCTGGGGTGGTGGTGGTGGTGTGGGTCACCCTAGGATGATGGTGGTGGTAGAGTCACCCCGAAGTGGTGGTGGTGCATGTCATCTTGGGGTGATTGTGGTGGTGTGGGTCCCCCTCGGGTGATGGTGGTGGTAGAGCCACCCCGAAGTGGTGGTGGTGCAGGTCATCCTGGGGTGATGGTGGTGGTGAGGTCACCCCGGGGTGATGGTGGTGGTGGAGTCACCCTGAGGTGGTGGTGGTGCAGGTCACTCTAGGGTGATGGTGGTAGGGTCACCCTGGGGTGATGGTGGTGGTGGGGTCACCCTGGGGTGATGGTGGTGGAGTCACCCCAGGGTGATGGTGGTGTGAAGTCACCCTGGGGTGATGGTGGTGGTGGGGTCACCCTGGGGTGATGGTGGTCCTTGGCAGGCTGCGCCCACTGGACCTGGAGTTCATGCGGCGGCTTGGCAAGATCGTCAACGTGGTGCCAGTGATTGCCAAAGCCGACACGCTCACCCTGGAGGAACGGGCTGAGTTCAAACAACGGGTGAGGGCAGGTCCCTGGGGGGGGTCTCCCAGGGTGCCCCATGTTTCCCCCCCAAGCCCAGCTCGAGCCCCATATCTCACAGATCCAGGAGGACCTGAAGACCCATGCCATCAGCGTGTACCCGCAGGAGGACTTCGACCAGGACCCCGATGACAGAGCGCTGAACAACCGGATTCGGGTGAGTGCCAGGATGCTGGGAATGAGGATGGAACCACGATGGGGGACAGACACCCCTGGGGGTGCCTGGCAGCACCCCGGAGTGACCACGGTCCTCTGCGCTGGCAGGAGAAGATCCCCTTTGCCGTGGTGGGGGCAGACCAGGAGCACCAGGTGAATGGCAAGCGGGTGCTGGGCCGCAAGACCAAGTGGGGCATCATCGAAGGTGAGCAGAGCCTCTTGCCCCCCCCTGCCCTCCCCGGGCATGAGGGTGGTGGGTCTGCTGGGGGTGCAAGGAGCAGCACCCATGGGTGCATCCCTGCCTGGGTGGGTGCTGAGCCGGGGGGTGCAGTGTGGAGCTGTAGCAGTGCTCCGGTGGGACCTGGAGCCTGCTGGGATGTGATCTCTGGGCATCCCCCCACCACCCTGCCCGCACCACCCTGCCCACTCTGCCCTCCTTTGCAGTGGAGAACCCGGAGCACTGCGAGTTCCCCCTCCTGCGAGACCTGCTGATCCGGTGAGCGGGGGCCAGGGTGGGGGGTGCCGGCACCTTACAGCGGGCACGGCGGGATCGCGGGCACAGTGACTTGACACCCTGCCTCCCCACTGCCACCCCGGCCAGGTCCCACCTGCAGGACCTGAAGGACATCACCCACAATGTCCACTACGAGAGTTACCGCGTGCGGCGGCTGAACGAGAGCAACCGGCCGGCGCTGAACCCCCACAACGGGCTGCCTGGCAAGGGCGAGCGTGGCAGCGACCCCTGAGCCACCGCTGGACCCCCCTGGCAGTGCCCGGCCCCTGCCCGCCAGCGGCTGTGCTGGGGGGGCGAGGAGCTCCCCTTCTGTTTCGGGGTGAGGAGACCCCCCCCAAGGGTGCCGGGCGGCCCTGGGTTGGGTCCCTGGGTGCTCCGCCGTGGGCACAGACCCCCTGGACCCCACCCAGCATTAAAGGTCAACCTGGAGTCTTCAGCCTTTGCCATCATCATCCTCCTCCTGCTGCCCGCCCCCGCCCCACATGCCACCACCCTCCTGTGCTGCTCCAGCAGCTGGGTTCACGGGGCGAGACCCCCCCTCCCTACCGTGCTGCCAGGGTGCCCAGTGCCGGCACCGGCTGGGCATCCTGGGGAGGTGGTGGTGCCGCGCGCAGGGTGCCGGTGGCGCCATGGGTGGCCAGGGCGGGCAGAGTGAGTGTCCCCTCCCCACCATCGCCCCACCCGGTGACGGCAGCTGGCACAGCTGGACTTTGAGCCCATTATCAGGTGGCCGAGGTGCCACCCACAAGAGGGGTGGGGGGGCTCCACCCGTCCGCTCCCCATGGTGGCACCCCCTTGCCAGGGGCACCCGGCACTGGGTGCAGCCCCCCGAGCCCCTCAGGCAGCCCCCGTGGCGCTGCCCCGCTGGCCGCCGGCCCCGGCACAGCATGGGGATGGGGGTGCCAGGGTGGCCGCCCCAGTGCTCCGGGGGTGCCTGAAGGGCCCCTTTGTGCCTCCTGCCGCGGGTAGGGCCGGGGTTTGGTGCCAGGACGGTGGCACGTGGCTGCTCCCAGGCCCTCACCCCCCCCACCCAGCCCCGCCGCAGGGCTCGTCGTCACCGCGAGCGCCAGAGCCCTTCAGCCGGCCCCACGTTAATGATCCACCTGCCTGCGCCGCCGCCGCCAGCTCCCAGCAGCCGCCCCGGTGAGCCGTGCCTTGGCGCTGGTGGCGGTGGCGGCAGAGCTGGGGGGGTCCTTGGCACGGGTGGCTCAGGGGGGTCCAGCGGCTCGCTGCCCGGCGCCCCACCCCTCCATCCCAGCACCCGGATAAGAGCAGCACCCGTTTCCTGGCACGGGTGGGAGAGCCGGCCGGGAGCATGGCCGTGGCAACGGTGAACCTCCGTGCCGTCACCTCCTGGGTGGGCATCGCCCGGCTCTTTGCTGTCGTGCTGTCCTGCGTCGCCTTCAGCTTGGTGGCCTCCACCAGGACCTTCGGCGGTCCCTACGGGACGTGGTGCATGTTCACCTGGTGCTTCTGCTTCGCCGTGACGCTGCTGGTGCTGGTGCTGGAGCTGCTGGAGCTCTACCCCAAGCTGCCGCTCTCCTGGGATGACTTCACCTCGGCTTTCTCCATGCTGGCGGCGTTGATGGTCTTCACTGCCTCGGTGGTCTTCCCCTCCACCTTCATCAGCAGCCCCTGCAGCAGCAGCAAGTGTGCCCGGCAGGCCGTGGCCACCACTGCCTCCTGCCTCTGCTTCCTCGCCTACGCGGTTGAGGTGGGACTCACCCGTGCCAAGCCAGGGGACATCAGCAGCTTTCTCTCCACCGTGCCCGGGCTCCTCAAGGTCTTTGAAGCCTACGTGGCCTGTCTCATCTTCTCCTTGCTGGATACCTACAGTTCGAAAGCCGGCCTGCAATGGTGCGTGGCTGTCTACTCCATCTGCTTCATCATCACCTTCCTCATCATCATCTTCACCATCGGCCGGTGCCTCGCCTACATGCCCTTCCCGCTGGAGAAGATGCTGGTGGGCTACAACGCCCTGGCCCTGGCCATGTACCTCACTGCCACCGTCCTCTGGCCCCTCTACAGCTTCAAGGGGCAGACGCGCCCCAGCTCCTGCGGCAGGAGCTGCTGGTGGGACAGGCACCTGGGAGTCACCTTCCTCACCATCTTCAACCTCATCGCCTACTTGGTGGACCTGGTCTACTCCACCAAGATGGTCTTCATCAGGGAACCTCCCTAAGGGCTCGGGGTGACCTCGGTGGGGCTCAGGGTGGCGGGACGTGGCCGGGTGCCGGCACGGGGCTGCCGACGGAGCCGAGGAAGAGGCCGGGTGCCTCGGAGAGCTCCTTCTCCCCGCGCCGGAGCAGAGAGCCGGGGGGTGTTCCCAGGGGTGCGCTCAGCCCTGTGCCCCAGGGGGTGCCCGGCCGGGGGGCCGAGAGGCCAGGGGGGGTACGGAACAGGGAAAGGGATGGGGCTTTGGGATTAAACTGGGTCATTTTTCACTTGCTTCTGCCTCCTCGTTCTTCCCCTTCCTGGCTTTCTGCAGGGTCCTCCCCAGCAGCACGGGGGCTCGGAGACTCGGGACTGGGTGGGGGGGCCACCGGCAGCAGCATGGGGGGGCCACTGGGCTCCAGCAAATCCTCTCTTCTCCTCCTTGTTGCCTCGGCACCGGAGAGAAGCAGGGCATGAGCAGGAAAAAACCCAACCCGGATGCCTTCGCCTTGGCACTGGCACAGGACCCTGCCAAACGGGTTTGGGAGGAATGTGGCTGCTGGGGGTAGGGGGTTGCTGAGAGCCCGCCAGGTCCTCATCACCAGCACCCCCAGCACCTCGTCACCAGCACTTCCAGATCCTCGTCCCCACCGCTGTCACCCCAGGGGGAGCCTCGCAGGGTCTGGTCCCTGCCATGCTGGTGGGACCCCTGTCCCTGCTGCTTTACTCCTCGGAGGCTGCTGGGGGGACACGGCCGGGGGAGGGGGGGGTGGTGGCTGTCACCCGGTGCCACCAGAGCTGGGGGTGCTGAGACGTGGCACCGGGAGGCCGGTGGCACCGCAGGCCAGTGTACCAGGAAGATGGAAGCGGAGCGGTGCAGGCAGGGAAAGGTGTGCCCGGCGGGCACAGCTCCTGGCACGGTGCTCCCGGATGTGGGATGGGTGCCCCGCGGGGCACCCTGGTGGCTTTTGGGGCCACTGTCCCCAGCCTGTGCTTCTCCATCCACCATCGCTTGCCCTGGCACTGGCCACAGCCTGAGGCCATCGCTGCTGCCTCGGGGCTGCTGGAGGCCGCAGAGCGGGGTCCCCACCACCATGAGATGGACAGATCAGCTGCCATGGTGGCGAAAGAGCCCACACCCAGCCTCAGACACCACATGGCACCCGTGGGTGCCATAGTGCCCGGGCAAGTGGGACCTCCATGCCTTGTGCTGGGGCCACCACGGTGGTGGGTGGCCTGGTGGGTGTCCCAGCTCCCTGCACCCCCACCCCTGCACCTTCCCACCCACCCAATGGGGGTGAGGGTGCAGGAGGAGGTGCGGGGGGGTCCCAGTGGGAGAGCTCAGACCCATCGGGGCTCCGCACCCATGGGACACCCTGGGGCATCACCCAGCTGAGGGGCATGGCACCTGCTGAGAGTCTCCGGGAGCAGCTGAGAGTCGGTGGGTGTGGGGAGGCCCGGTGCCAATCTGGGCCGTGCCAGGGGAGCTCCGGTGTGGTGTAATGTCGGTGCTGATGGAGATACGGTGCCAGTGCGGGTGCAGTGCAGGTGTGGTGCTTGTGCCGTGCAATGCCGGTGCCGGTGCAGTCCCGGTCCCAGTAGCGGTGCCATGCAATACCAGTGCTGGTGCGGTCGTGGTGCCAGTCCCCGTGCCAGTGCCGTGCAACACCAGTGCCGGTGCCGGTACCCGTGCCGGTACCGTGCAATACCAGTGCCGGTGCGGTCCCGGTGCCGGTCCCCGTGCCGGTGCCGTGCAACACCGGTACCGTGCAATACCAGTGCCGGTGCGGTCCTGGTGCAATCCCGGTCCCGGTGCAGTCCCGGTCCGGTGCCGGTCCCCGTGCGGGTGCCGGTGCATTCCTCCCCCTAGGGGTCGGTGTGCCGCGGCGCGGGAGGCGGTGCGGGAGGCGGTGCGCTCCTGCGCACGGCCCGGGGCGGCCGGGGCACGGCGGCGGCGGCGGCGGGGAGCGGGCACCGCCGCGGGCCCGGGTGAGTGCGGCCGGGGCGGGGGGCAGCGGGAGCCCCGACCCCGCGAGGGATGCGGAGGGGAGGGGGCCGGGCGGGAGGGGAGGGGGCCGGGGCCGGGGGGAGCGCTGCCGGTGCTGCCGGTCCCGGCCCCCCGCGGTGTCCCGAGCCCGCCCCGGCCCGAGCATCGCCCGCTTGTCCCGGCGGCGCGGCCGGCCGGCCGCCCCGGGCAGCCCCGGAGCCCACCCCGCCCCAGACGGCACGTCCCTTCCCGGGGCAGCCCCAGCTCCCCCCCCCCCGGGCCAGCCGGACCCCCGGGGCCGGTGTGAGCTGCCCCGGGGCCGGGTGTCCCGGGTGTCCCCTCCCGCCCCGCGCCCCGCTGCCCGCCGGGGCTGCGGCGGGTCCCGGGGCCGGCGGAGGAGCCCCCGAGGGGGGTTTTCGGCTCCCCGCGACCCGGCACCAGCACCCAGCCCCTTCCCTGTCAGCAGGGTGCCCGTGTCCCCCAGGGACGCCTCTGTGTCCCCCAATGCCCCCGTGCCACCAGGGGCCCCCCTGTCCCCCCCCCGTGCTCCCAGGGATGCCCCTGTGTCCCCAGCTGGACCAATTGCCCCAGACAAGACCCTCATCTGCTCCTTCCAAGGGGGCCAGACCTGATCCCCTGGTCAGGGTGACTTCCTGGGGGGCTCACGTCCCCTCCCTGCCCCGTGGGGCTGGGGGCCACAGCCAGGGCCCCCCTGAGCCTCTCGGTTACCCACCCTGAGCATCCCAAGCTCCGGCTGGAGCAGAGGCAATGGGTGCTTGGGGACTGCCTCGGGGTGGGGGCTCCAGCTCCAGCCCAGGGAAGGGGTGTCCCACCCAAGGGACACGACCAGGGGTGCACCCTGGGAGCAGCCCCCGGGACGGGCCAGAGCATGGGTGGCCATCGGCGGGTCTGATCCCAGCCTGGTGTCCCTGTGCCAGCCACCACGGTTGGGTGTGGATGTGGCACCCTGAAGGGATGGCACTGTGATCTGGGGGGGGGCATGTGTGCTCCGAGGCAGCTGCGCAGGGGTGTGGGTGTCTGCCTAGCAGGGAAGGGGTTAACGCCACAGGGGTTTCGGGGTGCCGGGGTGTCCCCAGCCCGGTACACCAAGGCTGCACCTTGCACCGGTGACCTCACGCCACTGCCATGGCAACGGCTCATGAAGTCACCGGTGATGGGATGGGAGCGTGGGAGGCTGCCGAGCGCTGTGTGTCCCCCTCCTCACCCGCACCCCCCGGGTCCCCCCAGAATGAGCTGTGCCCCCGACACCTCGGCCTGACCCCCGCCCCCCCGTGCCACCATGCTCATCAAGGAGTACCGCATCTGCATGCCGCTCACCACCGAGGAGGTGAGTGGGGGGCAGTGGGGAGCCAGGGCTGCCAGTGCCCCCAGGGCTGGGCAAGAAAGGGGGGTGTTGTTTGGGAAGAAGGGTGCAGAGACAGAGGGAGCCCTGAGCCCTAGGCCATGGGTGCCAGGGACAGCTTGGCTACAGGGACCCGCTGATGGTCCCCCCAGGGATCGGGTCCCTGCCCAGAGAGGGGCTGAGGGGCACCGCGGACCCCTTTGCCGTGCCCTCGTGGCACAGCTTGTGTCAGGGACTGGCTGCCTTGGCCAAGCTGCTGAGATGTGCTCCGGCCACGGCTGTGGGGCTCGGGGTGCTCCATGTGAGCGCTGAGCCATGGTTTGGGGTGCAGGCAGGGGGACATCATCCCCCCGGGCATGGAGCCCCACGGCGGCACCGGGGGCTGTTCAGGGGCAGCCTGGCCCCAGGACCACGGGCTGAGCTGGTGGGGATTTGGGTGCCCATGGCACTGCAGCGCTCGGGGTGGCTACTCCCCCCCATCTCCATCTGGATGTATAGATATGTACCTATATATCTATAGAGAGAGTTCCGCGGAGCGTGCCGGCATTCTTGCCGAGCAGAAAGCCTCCAGGCGCTCCGCAAGGCACTCGGACACCAGGGAAGAGCAGGAAGGGCAGGATGTGACCCTCGCCCAGGTGCTTGAGCAGCCCAGGGATGAAAGGGTTGAAACAGGGTGCCCTGGGTGACCCCTGCCCGCTGCATGCCTCGGGGTCTGCCGCCCCTTTGCTCCGTGCCTCAGTTTCCCCTCCCAGCAGTGCAGCTGGAAAGCCGTTAGGCTGGCAAAGAGGAGCCCATGCCGGGAGCGGGTTCAGGTGGGTGGGTGGCAGGGCTGGGGCTGGGGGTGCTGAGGCTGGGCGCTGTGGCTGGCAGTACCGCGTGGGGCAGCTCTACACCATCAGCAAGCACAGCCACCAGGAGAGCGAGAAGGGCGAGGGTGTGGAGGTGGTGAAGAACGAGCCCCATGAGGACCCCGTCCATGGCCCCGGCCAGTTCACCGAGAAGCGTGTCCACCTCTCCAGGTGAGGCTGCAGTTCCAGCAAGGGGCTGCTGGGTGGGGAGGGGGCCCTGGCACCTGGGGCGGCACTGTAGTGGGGGCGCATGGGCAGGCATCAGGGTGGTCCCATCCCTCCCACCAGAATCCCTGGGGAAGGTCCTTGATACCCTGCAGGGTGGTTGCACCCATCTCCCAGGGGTGCACCCATCTTTAGGGGTTGCACCTGTCTCCCAGGGAGGGTGCACCTGTTTTGGGGGCTGCACCTAGCTCTCAGGGTGTACCCATCTCCTTGGGTGCACCCGTCTTCAGGGCACCCCATCTTTGGGGGCTGCACCTGTCTCTAAGGGTGTACCCATCTCCCAGGGGTGCACTTATTTGGGGGCAGCACCCATCTCCCAGGTGTGCACCCATCTCCTAAGGGCTGCACCCATCTCCTGGGCATGCACGCATCTTGCAGGGGTGTGCCCACCCCTGGGGATTACACCCCTCTCCCGGTGGGCACCCATCTCTTGGGGTACCAGCAGGTGCCCCGGCTGCAGTGCAGGGGTGGGCAGGGGTGCCCAGGCTGCTGCTCAGCCCGTTCCTGGGGTGTCCCCACATCTCCCCGCGCATCCCCTTGGGCAACCACTGGCACCCAGTGCTGCTGTGCCCGTGTGCCCGCCACCCGCTGTTGCACGCTGTGGTGCGGGCACCGGCTGCTCGCCCACCCGGGAGGTGCTGGCGTGAGACGGGCTATTTTTAGCCGCAACGCTCACGATTCCCTGCTCGGGGCTGGTATTTATAACACCTGAAAATTAATCAAAACCCACCTCACGGCTCCTCTGGGGGCCTGATCCTGCCCTGGCAGTGTGGGCAGCCATGGGGTGCTGGGCAGGGGTGCCTGGGGACAGTGGGGGCACCGTGGAGTCCTGGCCTTGGGGAGGGTGGGGGGCCCTGGGGAAGGGTGGGGGGGGTGTCCCTGGGGAGGTTGGGGAGTCCTGGGGAAGGGGGGAGGGATGCCTGGAGAGGAAGAGGGGGGTCCTGGGGAGAGGATGGGGATGCTGGGGAAGAGGTGAAGGTCCTGGGGAGGTGCCAGGGGTCCCTAGGGGGGTCCTGGAGGGCAGATGAGGGTCCTGGGGAGGTGGCAGGGGTTCCTGGTGGGGGGAACCTGGGGTGCAGGTGATGGTCTTGGGATGCAGATGAGGGTCCTGGGGAGGTGTCAGGGGTCTCTGGGGGGGTCCTGGGGTGCAGATGAGAGACCTGGGGAGGTGGCAGGGATCTCTGGGGGGTTCCCAGGGTGGAGGTGAGGGTGCATGGAGGGGTGCTGGGGTGGAGGTGAGGGTCCTGGGGAGCAGGTGAGGTCCCTGGGAAGGGGATGGGGGTCCCAGAGCCAGGGCCATGCTGGGGCTGGGCAGGGCTGCATCCAGCGGAGCGGGGCCAGGTGGCACTGGGCAGGGCACTATCCTGCCCTGAGCAGAGCCCCCTCCTCCACCGCGATCCCCTGCAGTAAACTGCCGAGCTGGGCGCGAGCGGTGACCCCCCGCATCTTCTACATCACCGAGAAGGCCTGGAACTACTACCCCTACACCATCACCGGTGAGCCCCGAGCAGGGCGCGGGGACGGGCACCCGGGCACCGCCGGGCAGCCTGTGCCGCTCCGATGGCGGTGGGCTGCTGGGAGAGCCTGGCCATGGCTGCTTCCCAGTCTCACCGCTCACTCTCTCCCCGCCATGATGCCACCCCCTGATGCTGACGTGTCACGGTGTCCCTGCAGAGTACACGGTAAGGAGGTGGCAAGGGGGGACCTGGCCCCTTCCCCAGCACCTGGCGTGGCTGGGGAGGGGCACTGGGGTCAGTGTCCCCTGGGAATGGGTGTCCCTTGGGTGTGGGCATCCCTCAGGGTGGGCATCCCTTAGGGCAGAGTGTCCCTTGGGACTGGGTGTCCCTTGGCCAAGGAGGGGGCACTGGAGTGGGCATCCCTCGGGTCTGGGCATTCCTCAGGGTGGGCATCCCTCGGGACTGGGTGTCCCTTGGCCAGGGAGAGGGCACTGGAGTGGATGTCCCCTGGGAATGGGTGTCCCCTGGGAATGGGCATCCCTCGGGGTGGGCATCCCTTGGGGCTGGGTGTCTCTCAAGGTGGGTGTCCTTTGGGGCTGGGTGTCCCCTGGCCAGGGAGGGAGGCACTGGGGTGGGTGTCCTCTGGGAATGGGCATCCCTTGGGGCTGGGCGTCCCCCAGAGTGGGTGTCCTTGGGGATGGGCATCCCGGGGGGTTCAGCATCCTTGGGGGTGGGTGTCCTTAGAAGTGGGTGTCCTTGGGAGTGGGTGTCCCTCGGGGCCAGCTGACAGCTGCTCCCCGCAGTGCTCCTTCCTGCCCAAGTTCTCCATCTACATCGAGACCAAGTACGAGGACAACTGTGGGGACAGCGAGAACGTGAGTCTGCGCCGCGCCTGAGACCTGGCAAACTCATCACAGGATGGGGGACACACACACAATGACACGTGCATGGCCGCCACCTCTCACCCTCCCTCCCCTCCCCAGATCTTCCACAGCGATAAAATCCTGGGCGACCACGAGGTCTCCTTCCTGGACATCGCCTTCGACGAGATCCCCGAGCGCTACTACCGCAGCCTGGAGGTGGCACGGCTGGAGCCGGGGGGGAGCTCCCCTTGTCCCCCATCCCCGGGCAGAGCGGGGGCTCACGGCCCTGCTCTGTGCGTCCCCCCCCCCCAGGACCCCCGTTTCTTCAGCTCGGCCAAGACGGGCCGGGGGCCGCTGCGGGAGGGCTGGCGCCAGCACACCAAGCCCATCATGTGCTCCTACAAGCTGGTGAGCGTCAAGTTCGAGGTGTGGGGGCTGCAGACGCGGGTGGAGCAGTTCGTGCACAAGGTGAGGCGGGGGGGCACCTTGGGGGGATGGGGGGGGGGTGCAGTTTCAGGGTGCTGACCCCTCCCCCCCACCTCACGGTGCGGCGCAGGTGATCCGGGACATCCTGCTGATCGGGCACCGGCAAGCTTTCGCCTGGGTGGACGAGTGGTGCGGTGAGTCCGCGGCGCTGCCGGTGAGGGGTGGGGGGACACACGGTCCTGGGGGTGGCCCAGGACCTCCAGGATGGGAGGGGGCTGTGGGTTTAACCGCCGATGCCACTAACCCCACGGGCAGCTCCCGCTCGTCCCCTGGCTCCCCTGCAACCCGCTGCCCTCGCCCCCCACCCGCACCCTCGCACGCTGCCCGCGCCGCCGCACGCCTGGCGATGGCTTGGCCGAAGCGTGGCTGGGGGGAAGGAGAGGAGCCCTGGCACCCCTGCCTGCACTGCCTGCGCTGCCTGTGCTGCCTGCACCCCCGCTCTGGCAGGGAGACACGCTGTGGGCAGCTGCCACGCACCGACACGGTGACGGGAACCCTGAGCGCGGCGATGGCCAGCGGCGGGTGCCGGTGGCGGGCGCGAAGCCGTCGCGGCGAGCGGCTCTCTGCCTTCCAGACATGTCCCTGGAAGAGGTCCGGGCCTTCGAGACTCAGATGCAAGTGGCCACAAACCAAAAGCTGGGGAGCCAGCACCCCTAACACCCCCCCGGACCCCGCCGCGCTGCCTGCAGGCAGGTGCAGGCTTGGGGGGCTTGTGCCCGGTGCCCGCCGAGCCCCCCCTGCACCCCATGGCATAGGGGCTCCCACCCTGCCCAACTGCCCTCCCCACGCATCCCCTGCCTGCGCTGTCTGTCCCCTTCCGCGCTGATGGCCAGGCTGGTGCCACCCTCCCTGCCCATCCCCCTGTCCCCAGCCCCTGTCCCCTTCCCGGTGCCCGGTTTGGGGGGGAGCCGGCACGGGGTGCTGGCAGCCCCAGGATGACGGGGTGCAGGACGCGGCCGTGCCGAGCGGCCCCAAGCCCGGCTGTGCTCGGCAGGGATGACGATGGAGGAGGTGCGGCGCTACGAGCGGGAGACGCAGGAGGCCACCAACGAGCTCCTGGGCCTGGTGGCACCCACCGTGTCGGTCAGCGAGGTGGAGCAGCCCACGGCCACGCACTCGGCCCCTGCCAGCGCCCCCTCCACCCCCCTCAGCGACGAGGCCCCCGATTTCCTCGCTCCCCCCAAGACTCGCCCGCGCAAGAAGTCAGCGCCGGAGACCTTGACGCTGCCCGCGCTGCGGGAACGCGCTGGCGCCGAGTGACACCGGCTGTGCCGCACCGTGCCACCTCCCCAGCTGGACCGTGCCAGCCCCGCTGCCCGCCATGGCCCCTCCGACAGGCACCGATGCCGGAGAGGGACCCACCATCGGAGCGCAGGGAGCCCCAGGGTGGTACCAGCCTCCGCAAGCCATCGCAGGTGCCCACGCAGGACGTTGCCACCATCACCATGCTGGACCCACTGGCTGTGCCGGGAGGGGATGCCAGGCTGGTGCAGGTCCCCGATGGCATCAGGGTGATGCCACAAGGGCCGGTTCGCTCAGCGCTGTCTGCCCTGGTTTCCATGGGGGCCGCCAAGGCTGGTGAGCGGTGGGGGCTGTGGCACCCAGTGCCCACGTGCTGTGGCTGGGCTGAGCAGGGCTTGGTGAGCGATGCTGGAGCACCACCGTGCAGGGTGGGCACCGGTGCAGGGGCACAGTGCGTGTGACAGTGACAGCAGGGTGCCAGGGCTTCCCGAGGGCCACGCAGCCCCGTGCACGGCAGGTCCCTCCGGGGACCACGTCCGTCCCTCCGGGGGCCACGGCTGCCCGAGGGGGGCTGGGGCAGGCTCAGCCCGCTGTTTTCTTTGGGAAAACAGGCTTTTTCGGAAATAAAAGCTCAAGACGCGGCAGCCGGCTGCCAGCGGTGGTTTATTCGGCTTTGCGGAGAGGTGCTGTGCCTGTGCCATCCATGTGCTGGGGCGCTGCGTCCCCGGGAGTGGATGCGTGCAGCGAGGGATGGCTGGATCGCCGATGCTGGGATGGGGACACGGGGTCCTGGCACAGGGCAGCGAGGGGCTGGGTGGACAGGGCGGGCAGGATGGCACTGGCTGCAGGGGCTCAGCCCAGCCCTGGGGCGATGCCCCCGGCCGTACCGCTGGCACTGGGCTCCCCTCCCTGCCAGCCATCACCGTCCTCCAGCTCCTCGGCGTCCGGCGCGGCCGATGCCGCCAGCCCCAGCAGGGCGATGTAGTATGAGCTGCAGTAGACGGGCGCCTTGTTGGGGCTGGAGTAGACCTGCTCGGGCCGGAGTGAGGCGAAGGGGTTGGCAGCGTAGCCTGCAATGTGCGTCTCCAGCTCTGCCAGGATCTGCAGGGAGGACTTCAGCTCCTGCTCGCTGCCGGGAGAGGAGGAGGATGGCCCCATTACCAGCCGGCTGTGCCGGCACGCTGCGGGGAGTGGGACCACGCTCACCTGTAGACGGTGAAGAGGACGGGCAGGCGGTAGTCCCGCAGCAGCAGCAGGGTGGGCAGCCAGCCTGCCAGCAGGTCCGGGCAGGCGTGGAAACCTGCGGGGACATGGCGGTGAGGATCCCATCCCATCCCATCCCATCCCATCCCATCCCATCCCATCCCATCCCATCCCCAGGGAAATCCAGCTCTAACGGCACCCACTCTGTGCCAGAGATCCCCCAAGGGTGCCCGGTGGGGCTTGGCAGCCCTTAGCAAGGTGGGTCCCATCTCCCACACCCAGCTCCGGGTCCTGGGTTGAGCCACCACACCGAGACCTGATGGTGGGGACCCCTTTGGGTGCTGCTAGGCCCTGCTGACTGGCAGGTGGGTGACACTGAGTGCCTGGAGGGGACAAGGCAGCTGAGCCCCAAGGGGGTCACCCTGGCTGCTCCGGTTGCCCATCGCGGCTTGGCGCAAAGTCCTGGGCATGTCCCAAGCCACCAGCAGGCTCAGCCCTGGGCGCTGCCAGGGTACTCAGGGTCTGCCCTGCACCCTACTGGGGGCATCCTGCTCCGGGCAGTGGGGTGGCAAGGGTCCAGGCGCCTTCGTGGCGCAGACACTCACCTGGGTGAAAGCCCACCACCAGGTCGGGGCGGTTGGCCAGCTTGGTCTCCACGTGGCTTTCCCAGAAGTCATGGTACAACCCCTTGTAGCTGCTGAGATAGACCTTTCCCCGGGGCGCCGGCATGGCCAGGGGCGGCCTCATGACGGGTCCATCGACCACGTCCACCCCCACCATCACCACCTCCACACCCCGGTGCCCTGGAAACATCCGCGTCAGCTCATCGTAGTCCGTCAGACGAGCGTTGAGGGTCTCGACGTGGGACGCGCCCACCACATGCACCGTGAGGGCCTTGGCGAGGGGGTCGATGCCGAAAAGCCGCAGCCCCAAGCCCACGGTGAGCGGCCGCGAGAGGAAGTCGGTGACCAGCCGCCGGACAGACGCGCGCAGCTCCTCGTCCTCCGGCCGGGGCTTCCCAGCGTTGGCCCAGAGGAGGGTCATGTACCGCCCGGCCAGGATGGTGCCCAGCTTCTCCTCCAGCTGTCCCTGCATGGAGAACCAGTCCTCCCAGCCCTCCACGTCCCGGGCAGGTTTTGTCCAGGTCTCCGTGGGGAAGGGGATGTCTCCTGCAGGGGTAGGGAGAAGCGCTGGGGGTCACAGTGGTGGCCCCACAGCCCAGGCTGCCCGTCCCATGGACCTGCCTGGTGGGGCTGGAGCTGGGAGGAGGGATCCCATGTCCCTCCGTGCAGCCTGGGGGGGTTCAGGCAGGCTGGGGGGGATGACGCACAGGGTGGGAGCAGCGTCCCCTGCCCCACCTGTGAAGACAAGCCACTCCACCAGCCGGTCCAGGGCCACCAGCTTCAGCTTCTTGCAGAACTTCTTGTGCAGCGGCCAGTTGGCACGCTGGCACGCCATGCCGCAGTAGTACACGTTCTGGCACCTGGGGACAGAGGCAGCGTGCCCAGCCGCGGTGGGGGTGGGGAGCAGGATCCGCCCTGCCAAGCCTGGCTCCCCGCCACCCCCCCCACCAGGCTGTGTTGCTGTTTTTGGGGTGCTCTGCGGCTGGAGGTGGGTGTCGGGGCCAGACACCTCCAGCTTCACCCCGGTCACCAGGCTGGAAGCAGGATGGATCCATCCTCATGCCATCAGACCACCCCCCCCTCCATACCTCTTGCATCGCCGGAGACTTTTGGGGTCAGGGAGGGCATCGGGGAGCTTCTTGCACTCAACGCAAAACTTGAAGGTGTCCTCCATCTTCTGGAACATGTCGAAGTAAGTCCGGATGCCGAAATCGCTGCCGCTCTTCTTCCCGTCCATGGCAGACCTGCGGACGTTGAGGGGGTGAGCAGGATCCACGATGGTGGGGCTGGCATTCTCCCTCCCAGCCTGCTGGGGTCTTACCTCCGGCTGAGCACCCTGGCTTGGGCTGGCTGGGGACGGGGAGCTGGGAATGGGCTGGTGGTGGGGTGCCATGTCCCAGCACCCCACCTGCGGGCTGAGCTGGGAGGGTGGGGTGAGCCGGGGGAGATGCTCCGGCTGGGGGGACATGCGGGATGCACTGGCTGGGAGTGGGGAGAAACACACGCTCATGGCAGCACCCATGGGTGCTCACTCACTTGTAGTCCTCGTAGCTCTTCATGTTGAGCTTCTGGAGGATGACATGGGACAGCCCGGGCACGTTGCGGTCCATGGCCTGGAAGCCCAGCGAGTCCACGTCAGGTCCCGTCGCCGCTGGCTCCTTGGGGCGGCCGGTTTTGGGGGCAGCACCCACACGTCGCTGCGCCGTGGCAGCTGTGGGAGAGAGTGGTGCAGGTGAGGTGGGCGATTCGGGCTGCTGCCGGGGTCCCCCCCGGCGCCCACCGCCCCCCCGGCGCCTTCCGCCTGCCATCCCGCCGCTCGACCCCGGCCACGCCGGCGGGGAGGCTGGAGGAGCTGGGTGATGCCGGGCAGCCCCGGCGCACGTCCCGCTGCCAGGGCTCAAATGTCAGCCCTGAGAAGATAGTGGCTGAGGAGAGCGGCCGCGGCCCCTCCGGCGGGAATCGGATAGCGGAGCTATTCTGGTCATCTCCTCCCATCGAGCGGGCCAACCCGCGCTGGGGGTCCGGCACCCGCCCCAAAAGCTCCCGGGGTGCTGCTGGCGTCCCCCGACACCCCTTCGGCCCTGGAGCTGCCCCCGCCCTGCACCCCGGGGTGCCCAGGGGTGGCTGCCCCTGGCCCCAGCACCTCGCCCCACACCTCCCCCCTCCATCCCCGTGGGGCTGCGGGGACCCCCACCCTCTCAGGGCCCTCCGTGGGGTGCAGGCGAGTGGCTGGGTGGGCACCAAGCCTCAGCCAGGAGTGGGGCCGGGGCAGCAGCCGGGCTCCCCAGGGGCACCTTTGGGTGCAAGGGAGGACGTGGCACCCCTGCGGCACGCCCCAGCCGCGCTGGGTAGGGTGGGGGGCACCCCCCGCCCCATGGGGAGCGCCCCGGGGGCCTGGTAAGGGCTGCCCACACCCATCATGGCGGCGGCGGCGGCTTCACGGCCACGCCCCCCAACACGTGGCGCAGAGCTGAGATCTCGCGAAGGTTCGGGCTCTCGCGGGAGCAGCCGCGTCGCCGTGGTTACGCGCTGCGGGGCCGCCCCTGAGGCAGCGAGGCCGCGGGTTCGCGCCCCGCCGCCGGCCGGACGCGGCTCTCGCCGCCCGCGGGGAAGGGGTGAGCGGCGCCCGAGCCGTGAGGACCCCCGGGCCCGTCGGTGGCGGCGGGAGGCTGCGCTGAGGGGGCTGCCAGCCGCGGGGCGGACGCCGATACCCCGCGCCCTGGCTGGGGCAGCTGGGCCCGGGGGGCAGCTGGGGCTGGGGGGCAGCTGGGGCGCGGGGAGCGTGAGGGGCCGGCTGCGGTGGGCTCACTGGGATGTCCTCGGTGGTACCTTTCTCCCCGTCCTCCCCCCGATTCGTCCCTGACAAAGCCCTGTGCTTTCAGTGGTGTCCTGGCAGCCGAGCTCCAAACAGCGCTAGCAGTTAACTGTGTCCTGCGGACCTTGCTGGGAGAGGAATAGGGTGGTTTCATGTTTCTTTCCCCATTCTTGTTCCTGCAGAGCCATGGAGGTCCCTGTGGGGCTGCCTGGCAGAAGGGAGTCCTCTGCCTTGCCCGCTGCTGCAGCCCTTCCCAGCGAGTCACGACCAACGCCGACAAAAACAGTGCGGATCGCGGTACTGAAGGCGCAAGACCTGGTAAAGTTCTCCTGAAAAATGTCTCCGGTGGTTTAATCGAGGCCGGAGCGATTCTGTGTGCTGCGATGCCCTACAGGTGTGAGGAGATAAGGCTATAGGAAGGAGCAGTGGGAATATCGGAGATTCGGCGACGCCACGCTGTGGCTTCCTCCTCCCCATAATAGTCCTGGGATGTTGTGTTGAAATGTACCTCTCTGCCCAGCTGTATGTAAATGGCAGCTTTTTTAAGCAAAACACAGTAAAAATGTGTATTGGTGAGACAAATGTCTGTTAAAAAAATCTGACCTTGGATATAAAGCCAGATTTTCCATCGTATTGAAACCAATAGGGTAGCTCTGGTTTTAAAAAAGCAGCAGCTCCAGAGTAGTTACAGGGCAAGACTATGAGCTGGTTCCAATTAAAACATGACTTCCGTGCTTTCCGTGTGCTGCATGGTGCACCCAGCTGTCCTTAAAGTCTTCTAGAGGAACTGGCATTTAGGAGGGAACGTGGAGGAGCTACGTTTCTGCAAGCAGAAAAATGCAAATCTGCTCTAGCAGCAGACAAAAAAAAAAAAAAGCAAAGCAAAAGCACCTGCCTTTCTGTTTTTTTGAGGTTTTGCAGTAGTATTTGAGTACCTCTCGCACTGATAGATTCAGCAAACAACACCTTAGGTGAGAAGTAGAAGGTAAGAGGAGGGAAAACAATCCTGAAAAGAACGGAGCCATGGACTGATTGCATCCGGGCATATTGCTTTGTGGTTCAGATTGCTCCATTTTAAGAAAAGGCTATGCCAAAAGGAGAGAGGGTTACAAAAGTGCAATGATAAGAACAACAATATGAAAAAAATTCCAGCTATGAGAAGTGAGGAATGTGCTTAATTAGCGGTGCTGTAGAGAATGATGAGAGAGGAGTCTAGGATAATTAATGGTACAGAGAAAGGTTAATTGGATTCTTCTGTTTAGCCCTTCATAGAGTGCATGCTCAAGGAGACAGTCAGAAGGACTGAAAATTAAAACCAAGTGAATGAAATCTCTTTTTGTGCAAGAGCCAATATGGAATTAATTACCCCAGTGACAGGGTGAAAGGGAGCTGAGGGAGAGGCCTGTGGAGATTGGGCATCCCTGTGGCTCAGGACTAAAGAAAAGCTGGGTTTGGGTACAACAACCTCGTGTTCAGGGCGGTGGCCACTCTTCCCTGGATGGAGAAGTAAACCCTGTTTCTCCTGCAGGGAAGCTCTTTCGTAACCCTCTGTCTCAGCACTTTTTGCGCTGCTCTGGAGATGCCCGGTGCTGCCCGGGCACGGAGATCCCAGCTGCGATGTGCTGTGCCGTCACCATCCCTGTTCACCTCTGGTTAAGCCTCTCTGCAGAGACATTTTAAAATTCGAACTTCCTCATCTCTGCCTAAAGCAGGTGGTATGAATGTGGTGTAACAATGAATTGCAGAGCTCTCCAAAGAGAGATTCGTTGATTTCAGGGCTTTCTCCAGCCACGTGATATAGAGTCACAGAATGGTTTGAGTACGAAGGGACCTTCAAGACCATCCAGTTCCAACCCCCCTGCCATGGGCAGGGACACCCTCCACTACCCCAGGTTGCTCAAAGCCTCATCCAACCTGGCCTTGAACACTTCCAGGGATGGGGCAGCCACAACTTCTCTGGGCAACCTGGTCCAGTGCCTCACCACCCTCAGAGGGAAGAATTTCTTCCTTAGATCTAATTGAAATCTCCCCTGTTTCAGTTTAAAGCCATTGGCCCATGTCCTGTCACTACACACCCTTGTCCAAAGTCCCTCTCCAGCTTTCTTGTAGGCCCCCTTCAGATACTGGAAGGCTGCTGGAAGACCACCCTGGAGCCATAGATATACACCAGTTTCCTGAGAGCTCAGCTGTGCAGCTCAGGAGCTACCTTCTTAGCAGACGACAAAAGCCTTGAGCTTCCTGGAAGCACGAAAATATCAATGGGATATTTCTGGATTTGCTTTAGCTGTGTCTTTCATTGCCTTTGCTGGGGTGAAGCCTGGACCTCTCTGCCCCTCACCCTTCCAGCAACAGCTTTTGATAATCCCTGGGGCATCACAGCGTGGTGGAGCTGGGAATGTCCTAAAGATAGCAAAGGGTGAGGTCTCAGGATGGCCAAGCTCTGCTCCTCTTCCCCGTTCCTGTAGTGGAACCCCCACCAGTGTGCTCTGTCATGGGTGCCGACCTGAGCTGCCTGCCAGAGGCAGCTCTGATCCCGAGCAGAGGCAGCTCTGATCCCAGGCAGAGGCAGCTCGGATCCCGGGCAGAGGCAGCTCTGATCCCGAGCAGAGGCAGCTCTGATCCCGGGCAGAGCCAGCTGCTTAACGTGCTGTCTGTGTTCGACAGAGAAGCATCAAAAGCGACGTGTCAGTTACTTTGGTGCGTGCGGAGTACAACGGAGAGATCTTGGGAGACTCCTCCAGGTCTGACGTCTTGCCAGACGGGACAGCAAACTATAATTTCACGACCAGCTTCGAGTGCAGCCCCGACGGGCCCAACTCCTTGGATGACGTCGCGCGAAAACCTGTGCTCTGTGAGTACCTGCTGCTGCGTCTCCCCCCTTGGAGGTGGGTGCCGTCAGCTGCTCCGCGCTGCCTGCCTGCTGCCAGAGTCACTCGCTCAAGAATAGCACTCCAGCAGCGGCGGTGGGAGGGCGTCAGCGCTTCTGTTCCCATCTCTGCCAGCTGGAAGAATCCCCTTTCGTGTTGGCCTGTGCTCCTTGGCTCCACTGTTGTTGTTGGCCTTGGGAGATGAAGTAGGAGTGTGTGCCGGAGCTGACGCAGACCCTTTGCAGCCCCTGAACTGCAGGTCTGAAGCTGTCTGAGAAACTCTGCCAGCTCCTATCTCTTTATCTCTCTAGTGACAGTGATAGAAGTGTTGCAAAGGGAGAAGAGGCAGAAGGAGAAGACTGTGCCTCTTGGCCAAGCCGTGGTGGACCTTCTACCTCTGCTGCAAGGTACGACATTGACTTCCACAGCCTCTGTAACCAATTCTTACGCCCTGGCACGTTTTGAGCCTTGTTTATGGATCCCTGACTGTAGCTTACCTCCTTTTGACAAAATGCACCTTGTAGCAGCTGCAGAAAGCTGGGTCGGGGGGAAGAGGGGGTGACATCAGTAGCTCAAGCATCAGAGTTAGGCCGTGATTTCACAGGATCGTAGAATCATCGAATGGTTTGCGTTGGAAGGGACCTTCAAGACCATCCAGTCTGCCATGGGCAGGGACACCCTCCACTGCACCAGATTGCTCAAAGCCTCATCCAACCTGGCCTTGAACACTCTCGGGGATGGGGCAGCCACAACTTCTCTGGGCAGCCTGGTCCAGTGCCTCACCACCCTCAATGTAAAAAATTTCTTCCTTAGGTCTAATGGAAATCTGCCCTGTTTCAGTTCAAAGCCATTGCCCCTTGTCCTGTCACTACATGCCCTTGTCCAAAGCCCCTCTCCAGCTTTTTTGTAGCCCCTTTAGGTACTGGAAGGCTGCAATAAGATCACCCCAGAGCCTTCTCTTCTCCAGGCTGAACAGCCCCAACTCTCTCAGCCTGTCTCCATAGCAGAGGTGCTCCAGCCTTCACATCATCTTCGTGGCTTCCTCTGGACTCGCTCCAGCAGCTCCATGTCCTTCTTCTACTTCTCTACAGAGGGTCTCAATTTATGCTGTTCTCATTCCCGTTTCTTCCCAGGACAGTGTTCGTTTAAGGTCTCGGCTCCTTTGTATGCAGTGCCTACCTCTCCTATAGAGAGCCTTCACCCGGAGGCCAAGGTACGTGGGATTTGGAACTGTTCCTTCGCTTGCACGGCTCTCTGCTGCTTTTTAACGGGAAGGCGAGCATGACTCAGCCGCCTCGCTCACCGCGGCCGTGTTACAGCCCTATGTGTTACAAGCTTGGAGGCCTTTCCTGCTCCCACTGACGTCTGCCTCCAGTTGCCTGTGATAGGTGAGGTCGTGCTGGGAAAAGCTAATGTGTACAGCTTCCGAACCGCTCTGGAAAAAACACTCAAGATGGAAAGCACAGAGCTGAAAAATCAGAAAACAACAAGGGCAGGATTAGCTTCCCAACTTTATTAGTCTTCCTTTCTGTGGATAAAATGTCTCAGGGTGCATTATTGTACAAGCTGTGAGTGCCTTCCCTGCAAAGTCCTTATTCATTCAGCTGGTCAAAAAGTACCCAGCGAATAAAGCAGGGAATATAGGATGAGACTGGGAAAATGTGAAACGTGTCTAATTTTTCTCCTGAGTCTGCCCGCGGTTAGCGCTGCGAGGGAATTGGAGGGGCGGATGTGACATTAACTTTTCTGTATTTGAGAGGTGTTACAAGCGAGGCAGGGGGGTGCCCATTAGGGAGGAGAGATAATAAATGCTGATCCGCTGGTGTTTCAGCACACACCATCCATCCAGGTAATTAAAGACTGTACACAGTGCGTGGAGATGGAGCAGAGTCGAAGCGTGGCCCTAGCTTTGGCACGCTCTGAATCACCAGGGGAAAATCATTATTTTCCATCCCTGATGTTCTTTCTCCATGGCTCATTGGAGAAGACCCCGACTCTTTCTCCCCAGCTCGTTTTATGAGACTCTTGGGGCATCTGCCATGCCTCGAGCAGGCTCCGATTTAAACAAACAAATATCACAATCCAGACAAACTGATCACAAAATTCCTTTCCAGTGCTGGTCTGTTTTCTTTTACATCTGAGGTGAGGAATCAGATAACATTCTACATTCTGACCTTGGCTTTCTGGGTCGTAATTGCCTAGTTTACTGGCTCGACTTTATCCTTGTCTCACAGGGTGGCCTTGAAGTGACCGTGAGCACCGAAGAGCCTCTGCTTTCTGCCACGCAGCTCTCAGATGGTAACCTCCTGAGTGTCACGCTGGAGGCAGCTTATTCCGTCCCCGAAGCGTTTGCTCCCGATGGGCCCCAACAAAACTACATGGCTTGCTTGCAAGTACCAGCTGCTGGGGAGGTGAGGATTGATCCAGGCACGGGTGAGAGGGGTTTTGGCTACTACAAAGTGGATTGTTCTCCCTCCCTACGCACCGTGGAACAAACGTCCAGGCCCATGGGGTGTACAGCTTCTGTGCCAGCCTTTGTTGCGAGTGCTCGGGGTCTCTGTGGCGTGATGTGTTTCCTTAACACAAAGGTCTGCTCGGCAAGATTTGGGTTGAAACCGGCAGGGTTTTCTTCCACATGGCTATTTATTTTTGCTCCATTCTTTGTATGTGTGTGGTGGAGTGTGTTTGCCAAGCCAGGCTTTGCTTTGTTAGACCCAGCGTGGAGCTGCTGGCACTCGCTCCTGCTCATGTTGGAAATGCAAGTCCTTTCGTTCTCATGTCTCTCTAGAAGGAGTTCCCCTTGCTCTTCAAGAACGGCATCCTGAAGCTTGCTGGTGAAACAGAACCATTACCCCGACCCAAAAAATGGCCCCTTGCTAACATCACGGCTCCTGGTGCTCTCAGCATACCCAACTCCTTCATTGTTGGTGGTCCCTATGAGGATGAGGATGGAGAGCTCAACAAAAGAGAGGTGAGGAAGGACTGGCAGTGCCATGGCTGGAAGAGAACCAGCAGATTTCGCTGAAGGGACTGAGAAAGACTTGCAGAGATTTGTTATGGGAAGAGCGGAGGAAGGCTGGTGGTCGGTCCTCTGCGCAGTGTCCAGACACGGAGATGGTTCCCCTGGGACAGTGGGTGTGGTAACTGCCCACAGGAGAGCTCCCTAGGGTGCATGTGGCAGGTCTGGTCACCAGTGAGCTCCCCACTCCCAAGCTGCTGGGCTGGGGGTTGTATTATATCTCATTGCAAGCCAGGCTCTTGATACTAATGGGCTCTGGTGTCTGCAGGGAGGGCTGCTAACATACTCTGCTAGGACGGGCTGGTAAGCTGGACTCCCCTCTGACTCACGTTCTCTCCCAGGGAATATTTTGAGGGAGTGATCTGGGGTCAATGCAAGCTGTAGAGATTGCTGCCCTGGCTCTGACCACACACTGTTTCTCACAGGACAGGGAGTTTAGGATCCAAGCAGAAAGCAAGAAGAGAATCGTATGGGACATGGAAGGGCGCTGTTACCTGGATCCTGCTGCAGTAGTCGTGTAAGAGACCTGAGAACCTCCCTTCCAGCATGGAGCAGTGGGAGAAACCACTCCAGAACACACTCAGCTGAGTGACCTAAGGCAGGGAGCAGCAACACGCAGGTGCTCTCAGACCTCTTACGTGGTCAAACCATGGCTCTGGCTCACCTCCCGCAGCTCCTATGGCTGGCTGTTGGCTGAAGGTGTTCACATGAGCAAGGCAGCAGCTAACTGCCTTCAGTTACTGGCAGCAGCTAACTTCTGCTATAGTGGGAGAAGATGAATTGGCTGTAGCTGCTGTCTCCAGGCTGTAAATGCTCGCTCATGCTGCCAGCAACTGGAGCTGGTGACTGTTCCCTCCGTGGTTTGAAGGAAGGGGTAGCAGCAAAGTTATGGTGAGCAGGCATGGAGTAGGGTGGCCCACACAGCTCTGCTCTGAGCTGCTAATTAAGTCTTGGTGAATTCCCAGTACATTAAAATCCTTTCACTCCATGTGGGTGCTCTTCATTTGCTTTTTTATTGGATAAACATTACCTGTAGCAGCTCCAGATATGCTCAAGATCAGGATAAGTATCCCATTTCTCTTTGAGTCCTGCTACATTCTTGGCTTCAGCTGCATCATGGCTCTGAGTTTCACAGCCAAATTGCTCCTCATGTGTGGAAATACTCCTTTCTATCTGGTTTAATTTTTAAAATTTTTTTTCGCCCACACTTTTCATCAGCCTGCCTGCTGGTTTCAGACTCACCAGGCACGTTGAATAGGAGCTCAGGGTCTGCTTGCTCTGTGCAGTTCAGGATTTATACCAAAGTTAATCATGTTCCTTCTTATTTGTTTCATTTCTGAAGTAACCAGGGGAGGCAGAAAACCTAGTGTGTCGCTCTCACAATTGTTTTATAGCTGGTTGTGCCACAGGTGCACACAGCAGTGGATGGAGAAGAAAATGTACGGAGCCCTACCCCAAAGCACACGTGTTCCAGTGGCCCGAGGCTGCTTGCTGTGGGAGTGGGTCGAAGCAAAGCCAAGGGGAGATGCTTTGGGGCTAATGGGGCAGAAAAAAGGGCAGTGTTGCTCTCCAGCTTGGTTTCTGCATCTCTCAGTGCCCTCCTTTGTGTTCAGCCTGCAGAAGCGCATTGCGGAGTGCCGGTACTGGCCCGTGGAGGTTTGCAGGATGGCTGTGGCCTCACCCAGCAAAGGGAAGACTAGCAAAGCTGACAAGGTAAAAGTGGGGAGGGATATGTTGTTCTGGCTTGCGGAGCAGCATTGCGTTATCGAGCGTTTTCCTTTCAATGCCTTTGTAATACCAAACCCAGCCTTGAACCAGCCAAAGCGAGTCAGAGCTAGAGGCTTTGTGAAGGGATTAATCGGCCTTATAGAGCTGTTGAATAGACAAGGGATAATATTTTTTCCCTTCTAGCATATAGAGAGAGCTCTCACTGGCAGTCTGTGGTAGCTTGGTGGAAGGGGGCCAGGGAGTTGGTGCTTTTTGAGCCTTCAGGTAATTCACCGAGCTTATCTTTGGCCAGTGGGTTTTTGGAGCATCTTGAAGAAATTCATGCCTGTTTGTCTCGGGGTGTAAATAAGTTATGCTTTTGCACATAAACCGGGGTGGTTTAACAAAGAAACAGCTCCTTAGCTAATTGTTCTGGTCCTGGTGGCTGGGCGAGTGAGAGGTCCTAATCATTCCAGGGCAAAGTCATAGAAGTTGGTATATAAACCCTTTCAGCACTCGCTGGTGCCAGGATTTTGCAGCTCTGAGGAGATCCTCCTCCCTTACCCTCACCAGTCAGCTGCTAGCCTGGACTCTCAGACCTCCTTAGCTACCTGATTTCTATCAAACCTGAGATACACAGCTCTGGTTGGGTCACTTGGATTTCTAACCCATGGTTGGTAATTTTGCAGCTCTATCTCAGAAAGACCGTCCTGAGGAACGGCGCAGTGCGGGCGGTGAGGGAAAAGCTGCCCTGCAGGGATTCGAATACAATTGATATTCCAGATATCGAATGACTCCAGTGTTTTCAGCCAGGTTGTCTCGGCTGTGTGCCAGTGACAGAGAGCCACCAGCTCATCAGGTGCATCGGTTTGCTGGGCGGCCTCTTCTTAATGGGATCGGTGACCTCGTTTCCTTACAGAGAATAACAGTCCCTTCACTATCTCAGTCCTTTGCTCTGTGTTTCCAGGGAGATGAGGACAAGCAGATTTTCTTCCATGGCGTGGCGTATGTCAACGTGGTGCCTTTGCTGTGCCCTGGCGTGAAGCAGATCCGAGGTGCTTTTCCTGTCTTTCCCTACCAAGACAGCGAGGTGTTTGAGAAGGTGAGAGCAGGCCAGACAGCCAGGCTGTGCTCCAGCTCCACAGCTGTGTTTGCACAGAGTGGGGTTGGGAGCGGGCAGGACGGGCAGCGTGGTACTCAAAGGCTGGCTCTGAACCTTCACTACCCTTCTGGTGATGGAGAAAAATAATGAGACGAGCTTTTAGGTGCAAATTTCTGAAAGGCAGGGGATTTCTGGGTGTGCATGAGCAGGTTTGGGGGCTGAGAGAGGCTCTGAATTTCACTCTGCTCCTTTCTTTGCCAGCAGCTGAGCAGGGAGAGCTGCAAGAACGCTCCTCTCTCCCCAGTCTGGAACGTGGGCAAATGAACTGCGTTGCTGGGAAGAGCAAACAGTGGCTCTAAAAGGATAGTGTTACCCCAGGCAACAACCAAAAAAGCTGTCACTGGAGCTCTTCCAGCTGTAGCTCATGGAGGTTTATTTGTCTTTGCGTTTCTCCCCCCTCTGTTACTAAGAGTGACAGTTACATCTCCATTTTCCCACAGTACTCCCAGAACAGACCTGAGCTTGTTTCAGGAGGGCTGATGCATAGCCTGGTTTTTCTGCTGCTGTCCAGGCCGCAGGAGCTGCCTGAATTACAGCCCTTCTCCCTTCTCCCTGCCTCCACGCTCCCGCTGGCTGTTGCAGAGCAGGGCTGGGAACTGCCGAGAGTCACTGCCGGGCAGGTGGGGGCACCCAAAAATGGCAGAGCAGACCTGGTGAGGGTAGCCAGCTTCATCAAACAGTCCGTATCACCAGGGAAGTCCATAACCGTGAAGTGGGTCCAGGATCAAGCCAGGAATTCAGGGCAGTGGGCCAGGATCAGGGCAGCACGGGGCTGGGGTCCAGCATGTCCACCACATAGCTCAGGCCGGTGAAAATGCTGCTCTCGAGAGAAGACAAGGAGAGCCCGCTGAGGCTTTCTCAGGCACCTCATTTCAGAGTCTGGTTTGTCCCTTGAGTCCCTCTGTTCCCTCTTTTTTGCAGACCAAAAGTCAGCACAGTGTTTTCCGGGATCTCAGGACCCAGCTCGGTCTGACTAAGGAAGGGTCGTGGACCCCAAGAACCAGCACTCCCCTTTCCAGAGCTGTTCCCAGCAAAACTCAGAAGGAAGACAAGGAGAAGATCGCCAAAGATAAGGATTCCAACAGAACGGTAAGGTCTAGAGGGGCATAGCGCAACACGGTTGCTCCATTTCCACATCAGAGGTAGTTGGGGCATGAAGAAACCAGGGACTGATGCCGTGTTGTCTCAGCCAACTGAGAGAAACTCCTTGTCTTGAAATTTTTGTACCGCTGCCTGAACATCTTGTACAACTCACATCTTGAACTTGAGAAGGTGTGAGGTTTATTGAATGTGAAACAAGAGATGTCTTTTCTTTTTCTTCAACAGATGTCCAACGGGCCCAAAATCCAGTTGTCAGATGCTGCTGCAGAAGCTGAAAATGTCACAAGTCTCAGCCTTGATGGACAGGTAATTATGTACCTCCAAAGAGAAGGAAAGACTACTGGATCGTCACTGCACCGCCGTCTCACACCTTTCATGCAATTTAATTCTTCAAGAGTGAGTTGGACAAGGCATGTTTTATGTCGGTGCTGCCCTGGAGTTCTTCCAGTGACGTCCAGCTGGAGGGCAGTCTAGCCTTGGGCTAGAAGGTCTCTGTAAATAATTAGGTGTTTATTTAGAAGGGTTCCTGCCTATTTCGGCTTCTTCCTCAAACCATCTAGAATGCATATTGATTATGCAAGCAGATTGATTATCTGGGCTTTCTCCTTTTTCCTAGACTGGTTTCTTGAGGTGAATTTTGCTGCTGTAAGTCATTCTGAGGGCAGGTTATAAACCAAGCTGTATCTCTGCAGTTTGAAGAGGATCTGCTGAAGATCCGTAGCTACACACTCAGTCTTTCACCGTGCCAGTAACAGCTCTGACACTGAGAGAACAATGTTTGTCTTCACAGCAATACGTTGAAGCAGGAACGTTCCTGGTGATGGAGATAAAGCTGGACAAGGCCTTGGTACCAAAGCGATTGCGAGAGGAGCTCACCAGACGGTGCGTGAAGACGTGCTGTAACTCTGGGGGTGACAACTCCTTTCTGCAGGACACAGACAGGGCTGTACAGCGAGCCACCCCCTTGGAGTGCTCCGTAAGGACCAACTGAGGCCCTGAGCCAAAGCCCTCTGGCATCAGGGGGAGGATTTGGCCAAACTGCTGAAGAGATGGCTTCTGGTGTGTTGGGAAAACACTTGTGTTCATCCGAGCTGGCATCTCACTGCCGTTCCTCTCAAAAAGAGAGAAGCCAGAGCAGCACAACAGCGTCCGCGTTCCTGTCTGGGCTTTGTTTCCCGTTAATCCCCATGGGCTTACCTCTTGCACGTGATGTTCAGCTGCTTGGGTCAGGACTGGCCACCAGCGTGGACTGCCCTGGCTAGCGCTGCTGTAACTTCACCGTAGCATTCCATCGTTTCGTCCTTTTCTCACAGATCTTCTACCCGTTCCTGAGCTCTTACACTAGTTTTCACGTCGTTCCGCTGCAGAGCTGCTCTCTTGTCTCTGCTGCTTTGAGTCTTCCACTGTTTGATTCGAGGCAGTCGCTGCCCGTGCACGGAGCGATAGCCCTGCTGCGTTACAGTCTAGGAAAAGCCTAGCATGGATAATTTATTGAATAAAAAGGGAGAAAATACAGTAAATAAATAAAGTATAACGTGCAGGTGCTATGTCTCTCTCATAGCAGCAGCAGCAGCTATTCTTTGAAAGGAAAGTAGGTGTGTTGTCTTCGGTTCTGCCTACTTGTCTTCTAGGGAGAACAGGTTGAGGAAGGTGAATCTCCCTTACAACAGACCTTCTCCTGGCCATTTTTATACCGTTCCTATTCTCCTGCAACTTATGTGAACTCAGTGCAGTTCCTCCTTCTTCACCTGCTGTGTGCAGCTGCAGATGTCAGGCCTGGTGCTCCCGAGTCGTGGGAAGGGTCCTTCTTGTCTTGGGGGTTCCATACATGTGTCCTGGCAGACAAGAGTGATGCTGAGGTTCTTTTTCTGGGAAAGCTGTTTAAATCCATATCCCTGTAGCTAAACCCTCCAAAAAAACCCACCTGGCCCCCTTTGCTTGCTTTCCCCAGCGTTGTTGTCGATTTTCTCATCTGCAAGTCGAGCGGTTCAGTTTTCATCTGCACCCTGGTGGAGATGACACAGCAGTGACGGGGGCTGCTGTGAAGCTGGGCCAGGGTGGGACTGTGAGCGTGGGAGCTGTGCTACCCACTTCTTCAGGCTTTGTGGCTTCCCTAGGAGTGGTGACAGGTCTCTGCAGAGCAAGGGGACCACTCAGGGACACAGCACTAGACCACACAGCAGAGAGTCATAGAGGGGTTTGCGTGGGAGAAGTGGCCAAGGGCTTGGGACCTGGAGAAGGCAGGTGGTCAGGGGCTCTGTAAGCTGGCAGAGCCGTTACAGGAGTGGTTTAGATTTGGTGGGGAATAAGCAATTTGCTTTGCTCGTTGTAGGAGCCAACACAAGGATGTGACAGCTAATTGTGTTCTAAGGATCGAAGGTGTTTTAGTCCCTGCAGGCAGGAAATCTAGATAAAAATCCCAATGAATTTAAGCTGTTTTGGCACCAAGGGTTTTAATAAATTCTTAGTAAAAAATAACGATAATCCTAAGGGCTTTTGATCAGTATTTGAAAGTAATTGTAACTCTCGTAGCGGTACGAACAGGGTTGATATGGTGTCGAGGAGTCAGTGAGTGGCCAAGGGATGAGGTGCCACAGCTGCACTGTGCCACGTCGGGAACTGATGGATTGGGTGGCCCGGGGTTTACAGTCAAAAAGTTCTTCAGAGCTTTCCTCAGGTAGGTACCTCTCTGACGGCTGTTCTGGCAGACCAGGAGGCCGTGAGCTAAAGGAACAGTTCAATTCTTGGCCTGAGACTTCAGTTTCCCCCCTCCCCGGGTCCCTGGGAGGTGTCTCGGGATACGATGACAGGCTGGAGCCCTCGCACTACAGGCTGCGTTGCTGGCAGCGTGTCTGGCTGATCTCTTCTGTCCTCTCGTTGACAGGGTCAAGGAGATGATTCCTCCTCGCCCTCCGCTGCCTCCCTGGACTGCAGGAGCCAAGAAGGTATGTGCAAGAGCCTGTGGTCTCGCCACCACTCTGCCACCTCATCCTGCCCTCATCTTCATGCAGGAGAATCCTCATTTTCAGCCTGAGCCTTGCAGCAGCATGTAGATGAGGTTAGCAGAGGAAAGCCTTGACAGGCTGGAGAGGTGGGCCTGTGCGAACCTCATGGAGTTCAACAAGGCCAAGTGCAAGGTGCTGCACGTGGGTCGGGGCAATCCCAAGAACAAGTACAGGCTGGGCGGAGAATGGATTGAGAGCAGTCCTGAGGAAAAGAACTTGGGGGTGTTGGTTGAGGAGAAGCTCACCATGAGCCGGCAACGTGTGCTGGCAGCCCAGAAAGCCAACCGTGTCCTGGGCTGCATCCAAAGCAGTGTGGGCAGCAGGGCGAGGGAGGGGATTCTGCCCCTCTGCTCTGCTCTGGTGAGACCCCCCTGCAGTGCTGCGTTCAGCTCTGGGGTCCCCAACATCAGAAGGACATGGAGCTGTTGGAGTGGGTCCAGAGGAGGCTATGTAGATGATGCTTTGGGCTGGAGCACCTCTGCTCTGGAGACAGGCTGAGAGAGTTGGGGTTGTTCAGCCTGGAGAAGAGAAGGCTCCAGGGAGACCTTCCAGCAGCCTTCCAGTGCCTAAAGGGGCTACAAGAAAGCTGGAGAGGGGCTTTGGACAAGGGTGCGTAGTGACAGGACAAGGGGCAATGGCTTGAAACTGAAAGAGGGCAGATTTCCATTAGATCTAAGGAAGAAATTTTTTTGCAGTGAGGGTGGTGAGGCACTGGACCAGGTTTCCCAGAGAAGCTGTGGCTGCCTCATCCCTGGAAGTGTTCAAGGCCAGGTTGGATGAGGCTTTGAGCAACCTGGTGTAGTGGGAGGTGTCCCTGCCCGTGGCAGGGGGGTTGGAACTAGATGATCTTTGAGGTCCCTTCCAACCCAAACCAGTCTATGATTCTATGATAAACACAGAGAAAAGAAAACTTCTGGATGTGTTATCTTCACAGTAGTGTGCCTTGGGAAGTCATTCCTGGGCTTCATCACTCATGTTCACAGCCCATACGAAGGGGAGAGATCTAGCAAAGGCAGCAGTGTGGGGGTGTTTGGAAGGAAACGGGATGCTGGAGAAAGAGCTGCCAAAACCTTATGTTAACCCTGGGCAGTCCCAACGGTTTCATGTCTCAGACTAGCCCATGTGCTTCATCAGATCCAGAAAAACATGAATCAGCCCCAGCCCCTCTCAGGTCACCCAGAATTTTTGAGGACTTGTGTGTGTGTGTGTGACATCCTTGGAAAATGATCTGGGAGCACCGACTCATCTTCTGCAGGTACAGAGCAGCCGTCGAAGGAGAACGTCCTCGGATGGCCTCTGGCCAAGGGTGGAATCAAAGTGAGGGAAGAAGCAGCATTTCAATAACTGACCCCAGTGCTGCAGCAGAATTGGTTCGTGCTGGACTGTCTGGAGCGCACAGTGATCCGCTTCGATGACCGCAGCACATGGAAGCTTCTTTTGATTTATTTTTTTTTATTTCTTTATTTCCCAGGCCGTGGAAGATTATCACAACCGTGTCACGAGCATTGCTGTTGCCATCCTAAGTGAATGCCATGAGCTCTTTGGGAAGCGGCTGCCTGACCAGGGAGCGATAGACCACCAAAGCCTGGAGGAGCAGAAGCGTCAGCTCAACTTCGAGCTCAATAGCTCTGGGAAATATTTTGCTTTTAAGGAACAGCTAAAGGTAAAGAGTCGCTTGTGCTTTTCGCTTCGCTGTTTGCTTTGTCCTGGCACTTCCTCAGTGAGCACCCGCTGCTCCATGGTGGTAGCTGAGGGTGATGTGTTGCTCCAGAATCCCTTCCTGCCACTCAAGGCTGGCACGCTGGGCATGGGGACGGGCAGGTTTTGCCTCTAACGGAGCAGGCATCGAGCTGCTTTGGTCACGCACCAGAAGAACCATTCCTGTTAAAGAGGGGAGACTCCACAGCTGATTGTGTCCGTTTGCCCTGTGCTCACAGCCCGAGGAAGGCAGAGCTGACTGCTCTTGCGCACTCGCAGTCGGCGCTGGCAGAAGGACGGGTTCCCCTCTCTCACCTGCTCAGCCTCGGCCACGCTCTGCCCAGAGACCCCCTCTCTGTGCCAGGGG
Source organism: Tauraco erythrolophus (assembly GCF_009769465.1). Classification (NCBI taxonomy): domain Eukaryota; kingdom Metazoa; phylum Chordata; class Aves; order Musophagiformes; family Musophagidae; genus Tauraco; species Tauraco erythrolophus. Next base: position 17,469,882 of record NC_141481.1, on the reverse strand, counting down.
CACCAGCCTTCCCACATGTTGTCCCTCAAAGGACAGTGGTCGGTCAGGAAAAGCCAGGAAGTGGGAAAGGAATTCACCCTCGCTTGCTTTTCTTCCTTTTATTGGTGCTGGGCTGGATTTCTTCCTCAGAACTAAGTCGGAGCTTCAGGCAAAATCCGTGTGTCCTGGCGCCGTATTGTTACGCTTGTGGAAGTGGTGTGGGGCACGGGGGGGGACCTGCCTTGTCCGACAGCCGCATGTCTCCGCAGTACGCTGTAGTGAACATTGTGAGGGAGAAATACCTGAAAACCACGGCGTTTGAGACCCAGGAGCAGCTCCAGGCGTTTCTCAGTGAGCTCTACGTGTACCTCGTGGACCAGATGCATGTTGCTCTGAACCAGGTAACGAGAAACCCTGACTGGTGTCTGGCCCGCTGGGATGGGTGACTTGGGACACAGCTTCACTGTGGATCCAGGGCTTGATGCTGTATCTAGTGAAGGCAGAGGGACTTTTGCCTTCAAGACAGAAGCAGGCTCGTGCTTTCATTTGCTGCAGTTATCACATGTGGGCCCTGACCCATGCTCAGAGCCAGGATCTGGTGCATCTTTATCCCTGCGACGAAGTCCCGACGGTGGGATATGTGTGAGATGCCACTAGTAAAAGCTGCAGTGGCTGGGTTGTAGCGAGGGTGGCTGGGTCTTGATCTAGGGGATGCTTTTACTTGTCACGACTGCAAATAATGGATGTTGCCCTGTCCCTGTGTGGCAGAGGTACCTGGGAGTGACAGGAATGTGTCCCACCACAAACGGGAGCCGGGACAGCCTTTCCAGCTCGCCCAGCACCAGGCTGTACTTGGTGCAGTGCTGGACTGGGGATCTGGGGATCTAGAGATCTATATCTAGGGATCTAGAGAGAGTGCTGCTCTACTGGGATCACATGAGCTGTTCTTCCCCTTCCCAAGGCTAACGTTCTGTCTTGCTCCTTACCAGCTACTCTCCAAGGAAGCTGCTTCTCCTGCCCCTCCGTCCCGCATGACCGAGGAGCAGCTCTGGCTCTTTGCTCACGAAGCTGAAGTCAACAAGGACTACAAGCTGGCATCTCTCTACCACCAGCAGGTAAAGGAGCCCTTGTTCTTTCCTGCCCGTCTCCCGTGTGTCTGGGCAGGCAGCCAGCACGCCGTCGCGGCGGCGTGGGGCCCGTGTTGCTGACAGCTCAGCCATCCCTGTCTGTTGTGTTCAGAGGAAGGAGATGAACGTGACTGGGATACTCAGGCTGAACGTGTGAGGGGTTTTCTAGGGAGATGCTGCTCTCTGGAGGATGTGAGATAGAGCCTGGCCAGGTCACCAAGGACCTCAGCCTCCAGACAGGGAAAGTAGGATTAGCTGGTCCAAAAGGCGTGCTGGGTCAGCACTGGGGACACTGAGCCCTCTCACAGGAGGCTGGGAGAAGGTCAGCTGAAGCTGGAGGACATGTATTAGGTGATTAGAGGGAGCCAAGCACGATCCCAGTTAAGGGAAACCCTGACATGTGACAGATAAGGGCTTGATTGTTGCTAAACTGGGCTGGGGTGGCCAGGGGGAAGCCATGGTCCTTGTGTGTGCTGAGCATCATTGCAGCAGTCCTCACTCCAGCGATGATCTCCTTTGTCCAGAGGTTAGCTCAGGACCAGCACAACATCCAGTACTGGCTGGACTACGGGGCATTCTGCCTCCTGCTCGAGGAAACAACCAAAGCCCAGGAGTGCTTCCAGCAGGCTCTTTCTCTGGACCCCCATCACGTCCAAAGGTGCTGCATGCTCCCGGCGGGTGGGTGGGAGGGTGAAGGGTGTCCCCCATCACTGCTGCCTGGGGTCTGCAAGGCTAAACTACCCACCCTGTCCCCAGCTTGCTGCTCTGTGGGATTGTGGCCGTCGTTCTGCAGCGCTACGAAGAGGCAGAGGTTTTTTTTGAGGATGCCTGCTGCTTGGAGCCATCCAGCATCATCGCCTGGACGCTTTCAGGTACAAAAGCAAGCCAGCCTGCGTGCTCGAGGCGTTCCTGTCGAGCCGAGCCTTGCTTCTGCCCCTGCTCCTCTTCTTCTTGCCTTAATCTGAGGGCTAAGGGAAGGATTTTTCTAAGGGTTGGGTGTCTGTTCATGCTGCTCTTTCTGTCTCCCGTAGGTTTGTTTTATGAGCTGCAGAATAATAATATTCAGGCAGAAATGGCTTTCCGTGAGGCGAAGAAGCTACTGCGAGCACAGCTTGCCGAGGAGAGGAGCATCCCTGAGGCTGCTGGGGAAGAAGAAGGAAGAAAGCCTGTTTCTGCTGCATGTGCGAGGTCTCCCAGCCCAGGCCCAGAAGAGTCCTTGGCAGGTAACATTGGGCAAAACCAGGAGATGCCCTAACACCAGCAAGGAGAGGGCTCGGAGCAACCTGGGAGGTGGTGAACAGTGGAAGGAGAGGAGAAATTCCTAAATATTTCTAAGAGGAGAAATACAAAGGGTAAAGGAAGATGAGTTGGGGCTGCTCGGCCTGGAGAAGAGACGGCTCCGGGGTGATCTTATAGCAGCCTTCCAGTACCTAAAGGGGGCCTACAGCAAAGCTGGAGAGGGGCTTTTTACAAGGGTGTGTAGTGACAGGACAAGGGGCAATGGCTTTGAACTGAAAGAGGGCAGATTTCAATTAGATCTAAGGAAGAAATTTTTTACATTGAGAGTGGTGAGGCACTGGACCAGGTTGCCCAGAGAGGTTGTGAATGCCCCATCCCTGGAAGTGTTCAAGGCCAGGTTAGATGAGGCTTTGGGCAACCTGGTGTAGTGGAGGATTTCTCTGCCTATGACAGGGGGGTTGGAACTAGATGATCTTTAAGGTCCCTTCCAACCCAAACCATTCTATGATTCTGTGATGTGGACCATAAGCTAGAATAGACTGACCACAAACTACACCAGCGAGAGACAACAGCGGCAAGCGTCCTGCTTTAAATGAGGAAGCTTTCTGAAAGCAGCACAGCTGATGTCTTACCCACAGCCTAGCAGAAGGACCAGTCCTTGCGTTTATTTTTCTGTCCCAGCCCAGTGCCACTGGTATACCGATGCATGGGCAGTGGCCAGGGCAGCTGGAGGAAGCGAGCATACTTTTTGAGGCTTTGGGAGGGCAGAGCTGTCCCTGTGATGGTTGTACTTGAGGTCATCTGGGTGTAGCTTTCACAAAAGCTGTTGCTGTGACTTCCCAACACAGCCAGGAAAGCATTGCCTCACCAATTCAAAGAGCAAAGCAGCTGCTTGGTGGTGACCCTCAACCAAAGGCTTTCTTTGGAGCCTCGCTGCATCCAGCTTCACCCTGAGCCAAGGCTTTCTGTCCCCAGGCCCAGATATTTGGCCAGGCTGTGGGAAACATTGGCCAGCTTTATTTTTAACGTTATCACCACTCCATGCAGGCAGGCCTAGCGTCATACGCCCTTTTTTTTCCCCTTCTGATTACGAGGGAAGGGATATTGCCTCATTTATACCCATTTCTAGCTTCACACGGTAATCTTGTACTCAAAACCCCAAACCCAGGTATTGCCTCCTGCAAAAAAAAATTCTTCCCAGTTCTGAAAAATCTGATGGATCTTTTCTATTTTACTGCTTCCTCATTTCTGCAGAATCATGCTGCGAACAGGGCGGTTTATGGCAAACTCTTTGCATCTAATGGTTGTTGGGGGTTTTGTTCCAGATGGCTCAGCCAAAAGGGTGCCGGAGGTGGTGGAGCCTGCCCTGGCCTGTGCAGCACCTGAGGAAGAGGCTGCTGCACCGGAGACAGCCCCAAAAGGTCAGAGGACCAGGACCTGGCGTGGAAGGGAGAGCCCAGTGCTGGGAGATGGCCTCGTGGGGAGGGGAGTAACTCGAGAGCGCTGAGCCATGGCCATCCTGATGCCAAGGCAAGACATGAAGGCTTATCCTCCCTCCTGAGCAAGGCAATCTCCAGCAAAGCAGGTTCATCCCAATTTTCAGAGCAGCACATCTCAGGATGGACAGCCAGCAGGTGAATGCGGCTCTCCCTACATGTCACTGCACCCAGTGGCCTTCATCGGCTGCTTGGATGTCTCCCTCCTGAGATGCCAGCTCTTAAATCTGACCCTGTGGATCTCCTCTGGTCGTGTGTTGTGTGATCTGCCTCCTCCGCAGCTCCACTCTCCGATGGGTGGCAAAGAGATGGCAGTGCTGGGTGCTGCGGGCCCCGCTGGGTTGGTTTGGGGAGGCAGTTTGTAGTTGACCCTGACAAGCTTCAATCATAGATTCCTACCTTTTCTTCCTTGGAGTTTGGACTGGAAAATTAGGGGATGAAGAACATCATTTCTTTTCACATCTCTGAGAAAAACTTAACTCCTTCAGAAGGAAATGCTGAGTTAATCTCTGCTTCAGCCTCCCCTGCCACCTCCTGGGTTTTGCTTTGTTCCTTTGTTGCTGGAAATCTTCTGGCCCCACCAGGGTCTCAGCCCCTGCTCTTGCTTCAGAAATAAAAAGCCCAGTTTGGGACTGATGGAGATACATTTTCTTGCAGCACCGTCCCCTGTTTCAGGAGTTAGCCAACCTCCCTGCACAATCTTCATGAAGACAGTGGAATTCCTGATGAAAGTCAATGCCGTCCAGGTCAGCTCAGTGTGGAGTGGAGGAGTGGGAAGGGAGGTTTGGTCTCCTCCCTGGGTTATGTCCCAAGAGCTGGTGGCAAACTCAAGCAAGCCCCTTTCTTGGGCTCAGAGAACAAGCTCTGGCTCCTCCAGTCCAGAAACACAGAACCGTGGCCAGGCAGAGTATTCAGACCCAAATGCTGCTCGGGGACACAGTTGTCTCAGGCAGGCAAAGTTTTTGGGGTGCCTCAGCTCAGCGCTGCTTGCTGCGGAGCGAACAGCCGAGTCAGAAATGGTGCAGATGTGCTCTCCTCTGTACGTTCGGAGAGGAGATCCGTTACTGTGATGCTTCCGAGATGCCAGTACTCTGTTCTTGTTTCGGATGCTTGGGCATGTCAGAGTAATTTTTGTGTCACCTGTGGAATGTCCCTGTCCCACGCAGTCATAGAACCATAGAATCATCTCTGTGGGATCTCTCTCACTGCCACATTATGCTGCCTGCCTTAATTTTACCTGGCAGGAAGGGTTGCTCAAAGCAAAACAGAACTAGAAGTAATGGAGGTAAATAGTCAAAGGAAGGGGAAAAAAAAAAAAAATCTCCTGTTTTCTGTTCATAGAAGTCAAATAAGTGGGAGTCAGTCTCTCCTGTTGCGTCCTTCTGGGGGTGCTCGTGGTTTGCCTGCTCTCCTAACCGCGCTGGTGTGCCGTTCCTCCGCAGTTTGTTCACATGGCACTTGCCCACGAGCTGCTGAGCCTTCCGGGAGGTCCCTCCTGTGCGTACTACCTGGCGCTGGCCCGGACTCACTTGCTGAAGGAAGATTTCTCCAAATGCGAAGAATATCTCTGCGAGGCCGCCAGGATCGACTACATGGTAACGCCCGGCGTGTTCCGGGGCTGCAGCACGGTGTCCCAAGGCAGGGCACCGGCCAAACACCGCGGCAGACTCCGCGCTGTTGCCTCGTGTGAACCTAGAGCCCGCGTTTCATTTCCACTCGAGCAATTCCAGTGTTAGTTTGCAGGAATTTCTGCAGGGGAGGACAATCACAGCTCATGAACCACATCAGGCTGTGGCTGCAGCGCTGCCCTCCTCGTTACCCCGCTTACTACTCGCCTTCTGTCATCTCCTGCGCAGACAGGTGGCATTTCTGAGCGAGGACTGCTCTCTCTGCAGCGTCTGCCTTTCTTTTCCCTTTCAACGTGTGTATCCTCATCCTCTTTCCCTCTGTTGGTGAGGCAGGCTCTGTTGCAGGAGGAACAAGGTTGCTCTTCAGCAGAGAGGGAAGGCGGCTTTGGGGTGAGGTTGAATGAAAGGCAGGAGGAAGCCGACCTCTCCGGATGCTGTCTGTGTACTCTGCATCCGTGGGGAGCCTTGCACGGGCCAAGGCACCGTGATGGGAAAGGCTGGAGGAGGCTCCCAGTGCTGGCATTACGCAGGCAGCCCACTGATTTGATTTTAATTCCGCATGTAAAACCTACCCTGCTATAATTAAACGCTGGTCAGCTCTTCCTTTTTGCTGATTATAGGGTCTGTGCCCCTCTCCCAGGTCTCTCTCCCTCCCGTCTCCCAGCCACCTCTCTCTCCTGGTTTTGTGTGCGCAGAATCCAAACGTCTGGGCTCAGAAAGGGCACCTGTGCTACCTGAAGAGAGACTTTGGTGAGGCAAAGGAGTGCTACGAGCGAACCATCAGCTTTGTGGAGGATGCTGCAGACATGCACTTTGTCTACCTGCGCCTGGGCTCCATCTACCTGGAAGAGAAAGAGGTGAGGAGCCAGCGGGAGTGGTGGGAGGGAATTTGCCACAAAGCAAATAGCAGGAGGTTCCAGCCCCTGGGTACAAGGCACTGTTACACCTGTAGCTATAGCCGAGGTCTCACAAGGCAGCAAAACCTTCTGGAGTGCTCAGCTCCTTGGAGCTTGGACTTGTCCTGTTCCTTCGTGCTGGCTCCAAGCCCCAGTTGCAATGTCTGAGGGTGCTGCTGAGCCATTTCTCGTCACCCTAGTGATGAGGGGAACCTCGATGTCACTGCATTAGGACCTGCTGGCACAGAGCCACCATGTCGGGCGCAGCAGGCAGGCTCTCAGCCCCCTCCCAGCAGCGGTGGGGACGGTGGGTGTCTGAGCCCCGCTGGGGATGGGGGTGTTTGGCAAATTCCTGAGTGGGGGGGCTGTCTGCGGAGCGATGCGTTTGACACAGAGAGAAACACCATTGTCTCTCTCCCGGCAGTACGGGCGGGCGAAGCAGACCTACCTGCTCGCCTGCGAGAACTCCGCGTCCTGTCTCACCTGGCTGGGGGTGGGGATCGCCTGCTACAGGGTAAGTGCAATCGCCTTCGAGGCACCCGTGCTCTGTGGCACGGCACGCGGGGCTTGCTTTTGCGTGATCCCCTTTGATACAGAAAAGCTTAGCTGCCTGTGAAACCAACGCTCCTGAAGGCCATCGTGTGCCGGGTGCTGTCACAGCCCCAGCGTGCCACCCCAGGCTGCTCGTACGGGAGGTGTCAGGGGACAGTGACCCTCAGCAGCTGCTCTGGGAGCAGCAGTCCTTCCCTCCTTGTACCACCGCCAGCACCTCCTTCCCCAGGATGTCATGGCAAGCATGTAATCCGGGCCTGGGCTTTGCTCCGAGTGCCTGCCTGCACATGACCCACATGTCACCACCAAGGAATTGAGCAGAATGTCAGCAGAGAGGAATCTCGGTGCTTTCCCTGCCCAAAGGAATCTGGCGCCTCTGAAAGGCTGCCGAGGACACCCAGCTACCAGCAGCACAGTATCTCCCAGAGGTACACCTTGTGAGGTTCCTCCAAGGGAGCTGGGCAGAGGGATGCGAACAGGGAAGGAACTTGAACGTCTGTTTCCTCCTTGGCCAAACATACACCTCCTGGGAGGCTGCAGGCTCCAGCCAGGGAGGTGAGTGGTGGCCTAGGAGCTGGCTGCAGCCCTCTGGGCTCCGGCTACCCCTGCCTCTCCGGAGCCACCGCTGATAGGGATCAGGGCCAGGGTCATGTTTCCTGGTGGAGCTGGACCACATGGTTCCTGGAGGTGGAGGTGTTTGTGCTGGGGGCTGGTTTGGAAATGCAGTGAGTTCTCCCATGGGGGTTGGGAGTCAGTGGTGAGAGGCTTGTTGTCCACTCCAGGGAGGTGGATACTGGCACAGAGGAGAATGGCTTATCTCTGCCCTAAATCCTTTCCCTGCATCCCTGCCGGGGAAACCCTGCTAGACACTTTTGTTGCACCGGTTTCTTCAGCTGTTGGAGCAGCTGCCCGTTCGGTTCTGAAGCCCTTTCTGCCCACTGTCTGCCTGTTGCCCACACCTCTCCTTCTCTCTCTCGAGCTGGAAGAGATGGTGGAAGCAGAGGATGCTCTCTCGGAAGCCAACGCCCTGAACAACACCAACGCTGAAGTGTGGGGATATCTCACCCTCATCTGCCTGCAAGTGAGTGCCCAGCCAGCCAGCGGCCCTGCTGCCAGCCCGATGAGAGCAGGCAGGTTTTATGGGCATCTGCTCACGGGTCTGAAGAACACGTCGTAGATCGCAGCAGTAAAAATAGTTTAGGGACCGTGCTCGGATGGCAAAAGCAGCACCCTTCCTCGCTGCTGGGGCTGCCCTTGGTGCTGGGCTTTCTTACGCCACGTTATTTCCCGGAGAACCGGTGCCTGGTCTCACCAGCCGCTCGCGTGTCGTTTGTGCAGGGGGGACGGCAGCTGGAGGCAGAGCAGTGCTACAAATACACCGTCAAGGTTTGTGTGCCCGCGCTGCCGCGGGGCGGGCATGGCAGGACCCGGGCTGCTGAGCAGGAGGGAAGGAGACCAGCCCAGGGTGCCCCCAAAGCACGAAGCGTTTGTGCTTTTAAGCTGCAAGTTTAATTTGACGATGCCACGACGTGCCACAAGTGTCACCCGAAATCCTTTGGCGCGCCCTCTCCATCCCGCAGATCCATCAAGCCTCAGGAGCAGCGCCCCACCTGAGCCGCCCAAATCGGCACCCAAAATCCGGACAGCGGCTCTCTGCCACAATTTGGGGTGTCGGAACGAAGGCGTTACTTGATGGTGGCGCCATTAGGGTCGGAGAGCCGCTGTCCGGGTTTTCCGTGCCAGCGCCAAGAGGCGGCCCAGGAACCGCCGCTCGTGGCCGGTACCGGCGGCGCGCGGAAACGGCCGTTTGTGGGGAGTCCCCGGGAGGGATATCGGGGAGTCGCAGCCCCCAGATGGGGAGGGGTGGGGGGTGGGCGCCTCTGGACTCGCCTGACCCCCCCTCTCCCCGCTCTCTCCCGCAGCTGCGCCTGACGAACGACGCGTTGCTGCGGGAGATCCGCGCCGCCCAGCGCCGCGTCGGCTTCGGCGACCCGGCGCTCTGAGTCGGCACGGCCGGGGCCCCGTCCCGCATAAACCTCCCGCGCCCCCACGGCTCGTTCCCGTCTCTGCCGCCATCGCTCTCGGTCCCGGTCCCGCTCCCGGTCCCGGCGGGTGGGAGGAAGCGGGTGGGTGGGGCGAGGATCACGTGACGGGCGGCGCTCGCGGATTGGCGGCGGCCGCGCGGGACGGTTGAGCCGGCGGCGCGCGCCATGGCGGCAGGTAGCGGCGGGGGGCTCGGGGGGTACCGGGGGCATCACTAGGGTGGCGGGGTTGGGGACACGGGAGTACCGGGGGTGTCAGTGGGGCTTGGGGGAGGCTCCGGGCACGGAGGTACCGGGGGCGTCACCGGGGCTGGCGGAGGGGCTCCGGGGCCGGCGGGGCTCGGAGCATGGCGGTAACGGGGGCGTCACCGGGCTCGGGGGGGACACCGGGGCTGGGGGGACTCGGAGAACGGGAGAGTCACCGAGCACGAGGGCGACACCGGAGCTTGGGGGACTCGGAGCACGGAGATACCGGCGGCGTCACCGGAGCTGGGGCGGGGCCTGGGATACGGAGCTAACGGGGCCACCACCGGGGCTGGGGAGACTCGGGGCACGGTAATAATGAGGCCGTCACCGGGGCTGGCGGGGGGCTCGGGGCACGGGGGTGACACCGGGGCTGAGAAGACTCGGGACACGGAGATAACAGGATGCCGACGGGCCAGGGAACCTCGGGACACGGGGGCACGAGCAGGGTCCCCGGTACAGGGGGTAACGGGGGGCACCCGGGCGGGTGTAAGGTCCCCGCGCCGATCGCGGTGCCGGTACCGGCAGCCTGGCAGCGTCCCTACCTGAACATCTTCAAGCACTTCCGCGTGGAGGAGTGGAAGCGCTCGGCCAGGGAGGGGGACGTGACCGCCCTCACGGTAACGGGGGCACCGGCACCGCGGGGAGGGTGGGGACACCCACCCCACACCCCCCCAATCACCCCTTTCCGTGGTTTCGGAAGGACGCGAGGCTGAAGGGAACCGTCTACCGGATCCGGGGCTCCGTCCCCGCCAGCAACTACCTGCAGCTGCCCCGGACGGGGACGCAGTCGCTGGGGCTGGCCGGGCGCTACCTCTACCTGCTCTTCAGGCCCATGCCCCGCAAGCACTTCGTCATCCACCTGGACGTCACCACCGAGGTACGTGACGCGGGGCGGCCCCGTTAAACCGCCGTCGTTACCATCGCGGCCCGAGCGAAGGACCGGCGCGGTGGCAGCAGTGGTCTTCTGCACTTGGGGTTGCAGAACTTGGCTGATCCTTGTTGCTGCTGGTGATTTATCCCAGGCTGGAGATGTGGAGACCATCTCCAGCCTGGGATAAACCTCCAGCCTTGTGGCATCTCTACTGGGGACACGGAGGGGACACGGCCGCGCGCCTTCTCCTCCGCAGGATTTCCGTGCCGAAGCCACGAGGTTGACTGAAGCTCCGTGTGTGTGTCTGTGTCTTCTCAGGAGAAGCAAGTGGTTCGCGTCTCTTTCTCCAACCTCTTTAAGGAGTTCAAGTCCACGGCCACCTGGCTGCAGTTCCCCTTCGTCGGCGGAGCGGCCGAGGGCCCAGTGTACGACCGCACGGCCAGGCGCGGTGAGGAGCGTGCGCGGCGCTGCTGCTGGTCGGGACCGTGCTGGCACATCGCCACCGAAATAAACTGTTAGAAAATAAATGGAGTTGGGAAGTTGACTCCCTGCGTTCAAGGAGGGCGAAGGGTGGTGGTCTTGAGGCTGCAGCTCCTGGGAGGGATGTCCCCTGTCCCCGTTCCCATGTTCTCCCGAGCAGTGGGGTGCGGTGTCAGGCCAGGCACGAGCGCACGGAGGCAGTGGGGCTGCTCGTCTGTCCTTCCTCACCCCTGCGCGTAGTAGCGAGCTACGAGGCGCGTTTTCCCGTCTTCCCACCTTGGCACGGACGAGCCAAGCCTGGTGGGATCCTTGCCTGATAAATACTTTTCATGTAACCGCGTTAATCTGGCGTCTCCCGTCCTGTGAGGACCAGGGTCTGAGATCTGTAAAATCTTTTTCCCGTCTTCCCTTTTTACCACCTGCCGTTCTCCTCCCCAGATCTCGTGGGAGCAGCTCCCGCGGATGCCCGCTGGACCTGCCTGGTGCTCGACCTCCGCTCCATCCTCTCCCTCTACCTCAACCGCCGTTACAGCCACCTGAAGAGTGTCAAGCTCTGCTCCAACCTGCTGGTGAAAAACCTCTGCACGAGCGACTTGGTGTTCGACCCAGGTGAGGAGCTGAGACCTCGGGGTGACCTTCGGTTCCTCTTCTGACTTAAACCCAGGCTGGATGGAACCTGAGGGAGTTTAGAGTTGGTTTTGGAGACGCGATGCCAGCAGGACCTCAGCCCTGGCAGAGCACTAGGCTGCCGTCCCCACAGCAGTTAAGTTTCTACTGGTGAACACGATCTCTTGATCCCTGGAGGAAAGCGGCCTCTTGTTTTCCAGCTGTAAAAGGGAATGATAAAAGCAAAGTTAAATCTCTTACCAAGGTTAGAATTTTTTTTCAGGGAAAAAAAATTAAGGTGTTACCAAACGTCGCTTCTCTGAGGCCTGTGCTTTTATGTGCTGGAAGAGCCTGTGGTTGTTGGGTTTTTTTGTCTCAGAAATCTTCCAATCTATTTTTTTTTATCCACCTGCTCAGTGTGGTAGAGATACTTTGGTCAAAACCTTTGTTTCTGCCTTTAGGTTTTGCTGGAAGTTTGCCCAAATGGACTGATTCTGTCCGTCTGCTCTGGTGAGACCCCCCTGCAGTGCTGCGTTCAGCTCTGGGGTCCCCAACATCAGAAGGACATGGAGCTGTTGGAGCAGGCCCAGAGGAGGCCGTGTAGATGATGCTTTGGGCTAGAGCACCTCTGCTATGGAGACAGGCTGAGAGAGTTGGGGCTGTTCAGCTTGGAGAAGAGAAGGCTCCAGGGAGACCTTCCAGTACCTAAAGGGGCTACAGGAAAGCTGGAGAGGGGCTTTGGACAAGGGTGTGTAGTGACAGGACATGGGGCAATGGCTTTGAACTGAAAGAGGGAGATTTCCATTAGGTCTAAGGGACACTGGACCAGGTTTCCCAGAGAAGCTGTGGCTGCCCCATCCCTGGAAGTGTCCAAGGCCAGGTTGGATGAGGCTTTGGGCAACCTGGTGTAGTGGAAGGTGTCCCTGCTCATGGCAGGGGGGTTGGAACTGGATGATCTTGAAGGTCCCTTCCAACCCAAACCATTCTGTGATTCTGTGACTGGCCTGCTGGAAGGCATCAGTCAGGAGGAAGGTGTAGATGCTGCTTTTGGGTTCCTGAATCTTGTCGTATCTTGAAGACATTGATGAAGTTACAAACACGCGAAAGAAATAAGACCAGAAAATGAGAACGGAGCCTTAACACAGATGATGTGTCACTGCTGAACCGCTGGATACAAAACTAAGTGAATCTTGGGCCTGGGGGATTTATAACGTGATACCAAGCGTTTACCCTCTTGGGTCTTTTTTGAAGTTTTTTTTTGAGTTTCAGGACTATTCCTGTGCGAAGATGTGTTAGTTCCTTACAGACCTCGGGGCTGTAGTCTTTGTTTTTCAGGTGCTCTCAAAGAGGGAAGAGTTTTCTGCCTGTGTCCCACGGGATGCGTGATTTCAGCAGCTCCATGGGCCTGGGAGAACTTACTCTCTTTATCTTCATCTCTGTGCTGCCAGGTGTGACCTTCTCCGAGGCCCGGCAAGGCGACCTGGCCTGCCGCGGGGTCGCTCCCATGCCGCGGGAAATGGCTTTCCCCGTTCCGAAGGGAGAGAAGTGGCACGACCTCTACAACTACATCAGGTACCGCTGCTCCCGGCTGCGCTTGAACCCAACCGCGGCTCCGAGACCTCCCCGTTCCCCGGGGGAAGGCAGGGATGGGTAACGGCACTTAAGGAATGATGGATCTGGACAAACCTGGGGCTCGAGCGGGGACGTTTTGGTCCCTCCAACTCCACCCTTTCTTCTGCACGTGCTGTTCCTGGGGAACGCTTCAGCCTCCTGCTTGGTAAGGGGTGGTCTGACGGGGGCTGCTGAGCTGCCATCGGCCATCACGTCTGGTCAGGGGGGCAGACACGACGGAATTCCTCGGCTTCGGTGCTGGGCTCCCATCGGTGGTGAGGTCTTTTTGGCAGAGAACTCTGGTCGGTCACGAGTCGCAGCTCATCAGTGTCATCGGCTGAGTGGTGTCACCTGTAGCACGTGGTGCCAAGTTAACCCCTGGGGTAGATCAGAGCTGGGAGACGCTTTATTTAATATCCCTGTGTTTGGGAGAAGAGGGGGAAAATGGGGGAATGTTATAGGAGGCAACGGAGAGGCTTTTGTGCCGGGCAGTGCGTTATCATGCCAGATCCCTGGGTGCCGGTGCAGCAGCCCGATTACATGGCACCTTCCTCTGATTTTGCTCAGGTTCCCACCCGACGGGTCCAAGCTCCCATACGACTCCATCCAGAAGAGCTGTCCCGGTCCTGCGGCAGGTGGGAAGGCCGGGGATGGGAGGCCAGGCTGTGCCGCCTGCGTGGACACCTTGGCTTCCCGAAAGAGCCCAACCCACTCCTCATGTCACCCAGGTGGCCAAGTCTCGGAGGACCCCATCCAGCAGCTGTCCCAACCGGTGACGCTCACCAAAGCAGTCCGTGACCGACTGTCCCTCGTCCATCAGATAACCAGTCCCAAAGCTGTAAGTGCACCATGGAGGAGGCTGCAACTTCTTCCTTTTTGCCTCCCATGGATGTTTTCCCCCACATCTTGTCTTTGAGGTCCTTTATTTAGGACATAGAAGCTGCTTGTTGTGGTTCGTAGCTGATCCGGGCAGGTCAGACCCCTGATCCGGGCACGGTCTGTTGACCACAGCCCCGCGGTTAATGACCAGGTGGTTCTGTCTGGCATAGCACAGGGCAGAGACAAGATAAATGCCAAGTACCTCGTAATCTCCAGACATCTATCCTCCCTGTCTCAGCCAAGGCAGCAAATAATTGTGTCTCCAAATTATACGTAGGAAACGAGGACTGGAGACTAAAGAACTGGGTCGGGTGCCCTCAGGGAGCAGAGCAGTGTGTGGAGTCGGGATTGCTGGGGCTGCGGGCAGCTGCCCTCACCGCCCATTTACCCTTCCTTGCTGGTGGTGATGCAGGAGCTGGTGCTCAGACTGGCTTACCAGCCAGCGTGGTGATGGGCTTTTGGAGAAGCCATCCTTCTCACGCTGTGGAGAGGGAGAAAATGAGGAGTGTGAGTGCTTTGCTGTTGTGAACTGGGATGCACCGAGCTGGCTGGCTGGGTGTTTTGAGCTTCCTCTGCTCACTGGAGAGAGGGCAGTTATTCCAGAGGCTGTTCAGGGCTGGATCTTTCCTGGGGCTCTGGTTTGCTGCCTGGAGGAGGTGAACTGTTGGGGGTGTTGGTTGAGGAGAAGCTCACCATGAGCTGGCACCATGCGCTGGCAGCCCAGAAAGCCAACCATGTCCTGGGCTGCACCCAAAGCAGCGTGGGCAGCAGGTCGAGGGAGGGGATTGTGCCCCTCTGCTCTGCTCTCCTGAGACCCCCGCCCTGCAGTGCTGCGTTCAGCTCTGGGGTCCCCAACATCAGAAGGACATGGAGCTGTTGGAGCGGGTCCAGAGGAGGCCACGAAGATGATGCTTTGGGCTGGAGCACCTCTGCTCTGGAGACAGGCTGAGAGAGTTGGGGCTGTTCAGCCTGGAGAAGAGAAGGCTCCGGGGAGACCTTCCAGCAGCCTTCCAGTGCCTAAAGGGGCTACAAGAAAGCTGGAGAGGGGCTTTGGACAAGGGTGCATAGTGATAGGACAAGGGGCAATGGCTTGAAACTGAAAGAAGGGAGATTTCGATGAGATCTAAGGAAGAAATTTTTTTGCAGTGAGGGTGGTGAGGCACTGGAGCAGGTTGCCCAGAGAAGTTATGGCTGCCCCATCCCTGGAAGTGTTCAAGGCCAGGTTGGATGAGGGTTTGGGCAACCTGGTGTAGTGGAGGGTGTCCCCGGCCATGGCAGGGGGGTTGGAACTAGATGATCTTGAAGGTCCCTTCCAACCCAAACCATTCTGTGATTCTATGAACTGTTCATGGACAACACTGGGAGCATAGGGAGAGCGGCTGGTTAACGTCCCTGGCCAAGTTAGGCACTCACAGGGATGCTCTCCCTCCACATTGCTTCGTCCTTGTTTGTGTCGCTGTGGAGTCACTCGGGAGAGATGCGGGTGTCTCCTTATGGCTGCGGTGGGTGGAGGGCTGATCTCTGTCTGAGGCTTTGCTCTTTCTCAGATGCCGCACCGGTGTCCTGTCATTATGAAAAGCATCCCTGAGGTTCACCTGACAGCCCCAGCACCTCCCAGAGCTGTGCCTGCTGTGGACCAGGGGCTAGAGAAGCACCAGAGGCCGCACAGCGCGGGGGACGTGCAGCGGTCACCGGCAGTCAGTGACGGTGGCATCCATGTGTACGCTCACCAAAAGGGCGAACGGACCATCCGAGCCGTCCGCAGCAGCTCGGAGGAGGTGGGTGAGGTGCTGAGGAGTCCCTGCAGCCCACGGGTGGCTTTGGGACACTTAACAGCTGATGCTTGTGAGCCCGGCAGGAGCAGCAGAGGGAACACAAGCTTCAGGCTGGAGCTTCGGTTAATCTTATGGAGTCCTTTCGCTGGCGTTAGTTTTCCTGACTGGCAGTTCTCCTTTCCCCCAGTATCTGACTTGCCTTGAAAGAGGGACCCTGTGTTCGAATGCACGGACCTTAAGCCAATAACGTGTGTTTACTCTTTTGCCCAGAGCGTGTACAAGAAGGGCCCTGGACCAGGCGTGCCAGCCGGCCGGAGAGCCTCTGCCTACAGGGTAAGAGGACAACCCTTCCCGCAGCAGCCGCCGGCTCTCCGGGCATTGCCGGGGTGCTGGGAAGGGCTGGAGAGGGGAGAACCCAACGCTGCCTCTGTGCTTTAGAGAGAAACTGGCAGTGGGGATGGAGGGAGCCGTGGGCAGAGAAACACCGTCCTGCGCCAATTGTGACGGTGCTGTCTGGTTTTTATTTTTCCAGAGGCTTTTACCAGATCCCATCCTGAAGCTGAGAATGATTATTGGCTTTGGAGGCTGCAGCACCAAATGGGTCAGTAGCTCAGGCGGTTTGGGGAGTTTATGTGTAATCACAGGTTCTGTATTTTTTTTTTATTTATTATTATTTTTGGAGGCATGAAAGGCAGCTGAGTGCCACCCATCCTGCACCTTGTGATGGGGGAAACAGCCCCAAAGCAGATGGGCATGACTTTATATTCATGCATGGGCCTGCCACTGTTAGGATGGCGCATCAGAAATTACGAGGGCCTTTTACATCTCATGGCTTCTGTGTTTTAATATTCAAATCAGAGCTGCTTTGTCAGAGTCTGGAAAGGAAGGGCTGTGCTTTGGATTGTTTCCGTGGGGCGCTTTGCCTTCCAGGCTTGTGGTCTGCAGTAGGGTGAAGAAAAGGTCGTTTTGGTTCAGTCTGTTGGCAGACACCACCACGACTTTCCTTGTATCTGCTATTCATGTTGTAGACACGGTAAATCCACTGAATTAACTAGGATGTTCGCTGGGCTCTTATTTTTCCTTTGCTAGTTAGTAGAGTGCTCGTGCAGGTGAGAGGACGCTCTCCGTACAACACATGCAGCAGATCTCCAAGTCTCCCACCTGTTTAGGAAATCTCTGCAGCTCCAGCCTAGGACCTGGGCCACCTCTGAGGACCTGCAACCCTCTCACTCTTGTCTCGCTCCCACAGGCGCTGTGGACTCGAGACAACGCCGCGGTGGTCTACCCCTGCCACGCTGTGATAGTGACCCTGCGGATCCAGAGCGGAGAGCAGAGGTTCTTCATCGGACACACGGATAAGGTGAGCATAACTCTCCGTACAGAGCCCTGTCCTCGTACTCCAAATGCACCCCCTGGCCCAACTCTCCTCGAGAGCCTCTGACCTGGTGCTTCCCGCAGGTGTCGGCGCTGGCATTCAACGGGAACGGCACCTTGCTGGCTTCTGCACAGGCTGGGCCCCTGAGCGTGGTGCGGCTCTGGGACTTCCCGACGGGCACCTGCCTCTCCGTGTTTAGAACCCACGTCCGCTCCCTCTCGTGCCTGAGGTGGGTTTCAGGGATGCGTTCAGGTGGGCTGAACGTGTGGCACAGCAGCTTTCCTGTGCTACTGGCGTGTGGTGAACCAGGTGGACCTTCAGCTGCGTGTGTTTATCACTGAGACCTGCTGGCAGCTGGCCCGGAACGGCCGATACGCTGCCAGCTCCCTCCTGAGCTTATCCCTCAGGTCTTGCTCTCTCCCCGTACCCCGAACTTGTCTCCTTTTCTTCCCCTCTGAGATGCGCTCGGGGTCGAAGGAGCCACATTTCACCAGGTGGCCTCTTCTTGCAGCTTTTCCTACAGCGGAGCCGTTCTGTGTGGCGTCGGAAAGGACGGGCACGGCAAAACGGTGAGAACCGAAACTTGGGTTTGGAGTTTTCCCTGCCCTGCGAACAAGCGACACGAGATGGCTGTTCTGCAGAGCGCAGAGTTAATTTTTCAGACAGAGCACTGCTCTGGGCTTTCCCAGACACGTTCTCCAAGGGGAGATCCCTTTCTCGTTAGCTGCTTAGAAAATACTTTCCTTCTACCCGATGCTCACGAATATTCGCATGCGCCTTCCTGGGCTGCAAGCGAACAAATCCTTTCGGAAGCAGCCCCAGAGACTGGATTGGGTTGAGCTTTGGGGCTGTTTCCATCCCTGCTGTGGTCCCAGCCGGGGCGATGAAGGCGGCAGTGTGATTCTGCCCGCGCCCTGCGGGGATCGCCGCAGGCTCACGCGCAGCGTTGCCACCCGCCTCCGCAGCCGTTCTGGCCCGTCGCGCTGAGGGTGACACGTGTTCGTGTGGTATTTTGAGCTGGGAGGCTTGCAAGCACGGAGTGGAGGAATGGGAATTGAAATGGGAGGTTCAGTACAGACTAGAGCCAAAAAAAACCTTTTTTTTTTTTTTTTTATAGCATTTAGGGTGAGACATGAGATTTAATCTTTCGGTTCTGAGCATTGCAGGCATCGCTGCTGGAAGGGGTGCTGAGCACTGGAGCTGCCACCCACTGATGCAGCTCAGGGATGACGCAGGTCCCATGTCAAGCAGTCAAAAATAAATGTGTTTCACAGGACTGGGGGTTTTGCTTTATCGATGGAACCGTTTTCCTGCACTGATCCCTTATTGACACCCCCCAGCAATTAGCTGTGCCATCGTTAACTGCGTATTGCCAGCAGGAAAAAACAAACACCACTCTGGTTTTTATCCCGGCACGTGGCAGCAGTCCGTGATCCGAGTGGGAGCCGGCGAGCTGCAACTGGGGAAGGGGCATCAATAAGGTGAAAGCAGGATGGGAGAACAGGATGGTGCTGGGGGGCCTGGCCAGGAGCACCTCTCCTAGGGTGATGCCTCAGCTGGGTCTGGTTTTGAGGCTGTTTTGAAATGCCAGGCATCAAATCACTTGTGTTCTTTTCCCCCCATCTTCCCCTTTCCTTTGGGGAAAGGGTTTGACTCTCTCACCCCTCGCGATGGGCACTGCCAGCACACAAACCTGCGTCGGAGCAAAGTGCTGCTTTGGGACACTGTCTCAGCCCCACTTCAGCTCTTAAATCTCAGCAGACAGAGTTCCCACTCCTCTGTGAATTTTCTTTCCAAGTCTGAGCCCTGTTGCCAGGCAGCCCCGGGATTTAGAACCTATAATTATAGATGCCAGACAAGTATATTGCCATGAAGCTTTGCAAAGCTCTTGGACTGTCCTAAACCCTGTGCAAGAGGTTGGTTTTTTTTTTCCCTCCTGCCTCAACTCTGTTATGGATACTCCGTGCCCAGCTCCGGAGTGGGTTTCCATATATGCAGCCGGTCAGCTGCTGTGATGAAAAGCTTTGCTGCCCAAGTTTCCAAATTTGAGCAGCTCTGCTGTCATCTCTTCTTTGCTTCAGATGGTGGTGGTGTGGAACGCTGCTCAGGTGACCCGTGGCGGAGAGGTGGCTGTGCTGGCCAAAGCGCACACGGATGTGGACATCCAGGCCTTGAAGATTGCTTTTTTTGATGATACCAGGTAGCGTGCAAAGAAAATAAATTAAAAGAATTGGTTCTTGGATGGCTGCAGCACCACGATTCCCCCCCCGCGGCCATACGGCCGCGGGGGGCGGAATCGTGGTGCTGCAGCCATCCTGCTCTCGGTCCTGTTCTCGGTCCTCGCTGTCAGCTGGTGGCCCTCGGGGCACTCACCTTTCACCAGGGGTTCGGAGAGTCCTGCCCTGGTCCTCACGAAGCCTCTCCCGGGACAGGATGGTGTCGTGTGGCCGGGACAACGTCAGGCTGTGGCGAGTGCGGAGCGGAAGGCTGCGTTCCTGTCCCGTCGATCTGGGCGAGTACCATTCCCTGGAGTTCACCGACTTGGCTTTCGAGGAGGGGCACGCGGCCGAGCGGGAGCCGGAGGACCGCGCGCTGTAAGGGGCTGCTGGGATCCACCATCACCCATCCTCGGGGCAGCCCACCGGGACGTGCACCTTTCCTATGAGGACAGGCTGAAAGAGTTGGGGCTGTTCAGCCTGGAGAAGAGGAGGCTCCGGGGTGACCTTATAGCGGTCTTCCAGTACCTCAAGGGGTCTACAAGAAAGATGGGGAGAGGCTGTTCAGGAGGGCCAGTTGTGACAGGACAAGGGGTAATGGTTTTAAAATAGAGGGAGGTAGATTCAGGTTGGATATTAGGAAAAAACTTTTTACCATGAGAGTTGTAGAACACTGGAACAGGTTGCCCAGAGAGGTGGTGGATGCTCCATCCCTGGAGACGTTCAAGGCCAGGTTGGACAAGGCCCTGAGCAGCCTGATCTAGTTGGAGATATCCCTGTTCCTTGCAGGGGGGTTGGACTAGATGACCTTTGAAGGTCCCTTCCAGCCCTAACCATTCTATGATTCTATGACGAAGCTCTACGGCTCTCAGCTGCCTTTAGCATCCTCCTTCTCCCTTCTCTGCGTTCTGCTTGGGTTTTCCCTGTTGAAATACAGGTGCTTCCTGGAGCTGGGAGAGCCTTCCCCCTCCTCAGCACGCTTCACTTCCCAAAAGAGGTTCGGCTGCTTGCAGGATAGCCCAAGAAATGAGTCTTTCCTCGTGCCATACTGATGTTTTGTGCCGTATTTAGTGAATCCTTCCCCAACCTGAGGCTTGTGGTTGGCTTTCTGTTGGCAGCGGGAGGAGCATGGTGCGTGGCCTCTTGCGTATAGACGGATACACGTGGCGGTTTTTGTTGTCTTGTTTTAATCATCAAAATTACTACCACGTACCGTTCCGTAAGGGCAGAGCTGTCGGCTCAGCGGGTCCTGCCCTCCCCGGGGCTGCATCCTGCGGCAGAGACAGGTTCCATTCCGAAGTCCATGCTGAGCTTTTAGCTCTCTCACAAATTCCCATTTCAAAGGGTCAGGAAAGAAAAAAGGAAGAAGCTCTGACTTGGTCGTAGGTTTGTAGGGCAGCACATGGAAAGGTGCCCTTGGGCACCTCGTTGAGGTTACCGTGAACCAGAATTGCTGCCCATCAGGCAAATGGTTTTAACGGGTAAACCAAGGTGGGTTTTTACCAAACGACGCCGGCGCGGCTCCCTGTAACCCGGGGGTGCTAGAGCAGGGGTCTGTCTCTGTTACAGCTTCGTCTGCAGCAAGAGTGGCCACGTCCTGGAGGTCGACTACAAGAACGTCTGCATGAGGAGCGCGCGGCGGCTCCTGCCCGCGCGGCCCCGGGGCTGCCAGCGGCAGGACAAGGCGGGCAGCGGCGCAGGTGGGAGCATCGGCGGGCACGGAGCACCTCGGCCATCGTGGGGGTCAGAAACGACAGGCAAATCTCTGGTTAAAAGAAACCAGCTATTTACTTACTGCCGAGGATTATTTTGGGTTGATTAGATCATTGCCAGCTATTTGCCTCTTAAGTGCTGCAAATAATCTTCCTCAGTACAGCAAAGGATCGTTTTAAGAAAGGATTTGAGCGTTTTAAATGCTGATTGCACTTTCAGAGAAATGCCACTTTTAGAATCACGAAACAAGGTCTCAATTTGCTGATGGGAATCTTAATGTAGAGATGGAAAAAGAGCGAAGCAGACCAAGGAAAAAGATGAACTTTTTTTTTTTTTTTTTTTAATTATTCAGCCTGTGCAGAGTGTTTGGAAAAAAATCTTTGTTGCTGTATACAAAGTAGTACAGCTTTCAGCTCTGCCATTAGTTTTAACAGCGGGAAGAACTCACTTTGAAGTGTGCTTGCTCTGATATCTTGAAACTTAGGGCATAGTTTGCGTTGCAAATTGAGCTGATTAACCGAGAGCACACCCCTCTGAGACGTACGTCACTCCGGTTCTCCCTTCGTGGGTGAGAAAACGCCCAAGAGGAGATGAAACGATGTCCTTGGGTGTCCTCCTGGTAGCAGTGCTGGCTCTCCCCAGTGCGTTGACCAACAGGCTTTAGACCCGAATCAAAAAATCCCAGTTTCTGTAGATCTATATTTTTTCTCTCTAGACTGCAGAAAGGATTTGAAATGTGGAAATGAAAGGGTTTGGTGTCTCGGTTTGTTTAGGACATCCCTTGCAGCACGATCCCGTTCAAGGCAAAAATATGGCAGGGTTTCAAGAGTGGTAAGAATTTCCTGTGCCTGATGAGAGTAAGCGGAGTTGCAGGATGGCGCGGAGGAGTGCTGGAGAGGGACGGGGTCTGACTGTGTTTTGAGTCCTGGGAAGGGCTGGCTGAGACTCTCCAGCCTGTACTGTCACCGTGGGATTCCTGGCTGCTGCTTCGGAGGCTTCAGCTGCTGGTGCAGGTGGCCCGTTGGACTTCACTCTTGGATGGGGGAACCTTCAGTTTGAGTTTTCTTGTTTTCAAGCGTTTCGTGTTGTGGTTTGGGTTTTCAGGCCCTGGGATCGCTATAAACAGTATCAGCCTCTCCTCAACCTTCTGCGCCACGGGTTCAGAAGACGGCTACCTGCGGCTGTGGCCACTGGACTTCTCAGCTGTCATCATAGAGGCAGGTGAGTAGAGGTGGGACTGGTGCTTCCGAGCTCCACGTCTCCATCAGCCTGCTGCTGGGAAGCCAAAGCTCCACTGTCATGTCTCCTACAGCAATTCTTAGGATCAAGGGGATCTTTTGTGCCTGCTGGCTCTAGGGTTGGCTGGCTTGGAAGGCTTTTACTTCAACAACAATCACTCCTGTTCATTCTTGTAGCTCGTAGGAGAAAGGCAGGATGTCCTGAGTGGGAGCAGGCGCTCAGTCTTGATTTCTGTGTCCTTGTACCCATGGCTCTTCTGTCCATGAAAAATTAGGGGAGAAGTTGAGCAATTCTTCACTCTTTTTGAAACAACCACCGTAACAGCAGAGCCCGGGGACTTCTAGGAAGGGCAGAGACTGATTTCTCACTGAACTCAAACCTGCAAGTGTTCAATCCTGGAGAAATGTGGGATGCTCGTTCCTGTGTGTGTTACTCCTAAACGTGAATCTGCTTTGGTAACTGTGCCCCAGCTGCTGTTGCAACTTTTCTAGGGGGGGTTTGCTGACTCCTGTGTCTTTCCGCAGAGCACGAGGCTCCGGTGAGTTCCGTCTGCATCAGCCCAGACAGCCACAAAGTCTTGTGCACAACCACTGCTGGGAACCTGGGCTACCTGGATATCCAGTCCCGGGACTATAACACCCTCATGCGCTCTCACGAGGACTCGGTTTTGGCGTTCTCGGTGGAGGGGATTTGGAAGCAGATGGCAACGGTGTCTCAGGACAATACCATCCGCGTCTGGGACCTCGTCTCCATGCAGCAGGTAGGTGAGATGAGAGGCAGTAGGTGTCTCGCGTTTATTAATAGTCCGCCTAGTCTCTGGTTAACAGTCTCGTTATCAAAGCTCCACAGTTCAAGAGCCCTTAAATGTCCTCCCTGAAGCATGGGGGGGTACCATGGGCAAGAAATCCTGGAGTACGGAGTTCTGAGAGTTTTAGCTTGATGCATAATTTGGCCTCAGCTTCTGAAGGTGTTATTAAACAAAATATTTTCTTTTCCTTCATCATTTTAATACCACTTTTTAACACAAAAAATAATACCCGAGGGCTCTATCTAAATGCCCGAAGACCCAGGATTTCACTGGGCTTTAGATCCATCCAGGCAGGATGAGATCCCTGTTGTGGGACACGCTCGTGGTGGAGGTCTGAGGCCATTTTGTTGTCATGTGTGGTGCCAGGTACAGCTTTACCCAGCTTCATGCCTGAGCTGTGTCTCTTCCCCACAGCTGTATGACTTCACAGCTGCAGAGGAAACGCCGTGTGCTGTGGCCTTTCACCCCACCCAGCACATCCTGGCCTGTGGATTTGACAGTGGGACGGTGCGGACCTTCAGCTTGGCTGCCTCCGATCTGCTGGTGGAGCACAAGTAAGTGCTGGCAGTGGGAGCTGCACCAGGGCACATATGGGTCTAACTGGGTGTCCTGGCAAGAGCCACAGCGATCATCGTGGAAGTGGGAAAAGGGCTTTTCTGGAGCTCAACAATCAGGTCCCAGCCAAGTGGTTTCCAGGCCTGCTGTGCCAAGGCTCTGGGTAGTACCAGTCCAACCTGTGAAGGGTATGAGGGTTTTCTTTGTGACTTCCTGGTGGACAGTTGGCCAACAGTAGGAAAAGGCTTGTCCTAGAGGGCAGCTGAACAGGGAGCCCTTGCAAGCCTGGGCACGGGAAGTGGAGGGTGCTTCAAAAGGAGAGGGGAGCAAATCTCATCCAGGGACAGCTGGAGTGCTGCACATGCTGCTCAGTTTTCCAAAAAGTTGGAGTGTTGATTGTCCTGGGCTGCTGCAGCCGTGAGCACAGTGGGGTTATAGAATCACAGAATGGTTTGGGTTGGAAGGGACCTTCAAGATCATCCAGTTCCAACCCCCCTGCCATGGGCAGGGACACCTTCCACTACACCAGGTTGCTCAAAGCCTCATCCAACATGGTCTTGGACACTTCCAGGGACGGGGCAGCCACAGCTTCTCTGGGCAACCTGTGCCAGTGCCTCAGCACCCTCAGAGGGAAGAATTTCTTCCTTAGATCTAATGGAAATCTCCCCTCTTTCAGTTTAAAGCCATTGCCCCGTGTCCTGTCACTACACACCCTTGTCCAAAGCCCCTCTCCAGCTTTCTTGTAGCCCTTTCAGGTACTGCCTAAAGGTCCTCTGCCTGCCCCTGATTATTTTGCTCCCCTGGATTCTTCACCATGTTGCACTTGACGTTGCTCCTGTTTTCTGGGGGATTTTGTTTCTTTGTTTGTTTGTTCTCCTCCCCTTTTTCATGTTTTCTGCTTTCTTTCAGGCAGCACCGCACTGCAATCACCGGACTGACCTTCTCTCCAGACGGCAACTTCATGTTCAGCTCCTGTTTGCAGGGAACTCTGGCTCTTTACAGCTGTATGGCGCAGAAAAGCCACGTCCTGAGAGTCCTGGGTAAGACCTCGGGGTTCTGGGTTGCCTTTTTTTTTGTTTTTTTGGTAGCACAAACATCCCAGCACCAAAGCTAAACCAGGCTCAGCCTACTCAGAGAGATCATAGAATCATAGAATGGTTAGGGCTGGAAGGGACCTTCAAAAGTCATCTAGTCCAACCCCCCTGCAAGGAACAGGGATATCTCCAACTAGATCAGGTTGCTCAGGGCCTCATCCAACCTGGCCTTGAACGTCTCCAGGGATGGAGCATCCATCACCTCTCTGGGCAACCTGTTCCAGTGTTCTACAACTCTCATGGTAAAAAATTTTTTCCTAATATCCAACCTGAATCTACCTCCCTCTATTTTAAAACCATTACCCCTTGTCCTATCACAACTGGCCCTCCTGAACAGCCCCTCCCCATCTTTCTTGTAGGCCCCCTTGAGGTACTGGAAGACCGCTATAAGGTCACCCCGGAGCCTCCTCTTCTCCAGGCTGAACAGCCCCAACTCTTTCAGCCTGTCCTCATAGGAAAGGTGCTCCAATGTTTTTCTGATGAACCTTCTGAGCTGTGTCGTTTGTGTTTATGCCATATGCGTGAGCAAAACTCTAACGACTGCCAGCCTTCCCCTACCCATCCTGGATCAAACACTCTCAGCTTGCTCGGTGTTAGCGAGCTGGAATCGCAGAGACCTGCCCTTTCAGGTCTGGCTTCAACAGTTCCTTGCCTAGAAGCAACTCTACAAGCGTAGAGTCTTCTAACTAATGCCCAAGCTCTGATGCCTTCTGTTCTGTGGATGTGCGGTTTAATTTCTTTGAGTTGGATCATTTCCTTGATCCTGCCCGCAGCAGAGAGCCGTGGTGGTGAGTGGAGAAGGTGGAGAGCTGCAGGCAGGGCAGGGCAGCTTTGAAACGTTCATGCCATGTTTTAACACACGCTTTTTGAAATGAGCTGTGGCAGCAGGAGGTTGGGCAGGGAAAGAGAGCTGCGTTCTGCAATATTGTACGAAGAGGAGCATCCTGCCGCAAGAAACGCGCATTTGAAGTAGGTGGAGAAGGAAGAGGGGCTCAGAGAAACCAGGGAATTTGTGCAAAATCACCCAGTTTGGTGACAGTGTCAGTGCTGCAGCTGCACCTTTCATGTTTGGACTCTGCTCTGAAGCCACGTTCACTGCCCGGCCGTGTTCCAGGCACAGAACAGTGGAGTTTTGGTAGTGCAACAAATACAGAGAATCACTCTGATTTGTGTGATTTTTAGACCTTTGGGTCTATCTGCCCACCGGACTGACATCAGCGTGGTGGGGTTCGGCACTCACTTCATTCGGCTCAGGGTTCAGACACCCAGGCTGCAGCTGAGATGTCCCACCCATAGCTCCTCATCACAGCTTCTCATAACCTTAGAAAATAAACACTAAAATCAATGTTATTCCCTTGACTTTGTTCTGCATTCCTTGAAAACACCACGCGTTCCATCAGGCGACAAGCCATGTATATAGACCTTGTCTTTGAGGTGGTTCACTGCACGCTTTGAGTATTGCAGGTACAATTTGTAGCATCTTCTACAACAGAGGTTGCTTCTTTCTCAGGCCAGAACATTAACCCAAGGCTGGTTCGGAGGCAGGAGAAGCTGGAACTCCTGGTCAGCAGCACCATCACAGAGTGAGGATGCTGCAGTGTGGGCTTTGCTCCTCTCTTCACTCTCTCTCTTGCTGTGGCCCTCAGGCAATGTGGTGGCCCGGGATGCTGGGAGCGATCCGGGTGCTTTGGTGGTCAGCGGGGACAGCCGTCTCTTGGCCTTCGTGGGCCCCTCCAAGTACATTGTGACCGTGATGGAGGCCTGCTCGCTAGATGAGGTACCCAGTGGGCTGCCCTTGTTCCTGGGGGAGGGTGGGGAGGGGAGCACGTGCCACAGGGGAAATTCCCATCAGATGAGACAGATCAAGGGCCTTGGGCATCAGCAATGTCAGAGAGAGCCCTTCCCTGCACAGCAGACCCTTGCTCAGGGTGCTTACAATGAGGTTTGTTTTCCATTCTGTGAGATAGAAACAACAACGTCCAGGTTTCTTCTTCTCCAGCTTCATTCCCCTCTAGAAAGATAATTTGGAGAAGTCTTGTGTAGACTGTTGGCTCCGACTCCTCTTTGTGAGCTGCTCTCCTGGACCCTGCTGCCCCTCATTAGGTGGGAAGGAAAGGGTCTGGGGGGCTCCGTAGCCTTGTGTTAGGAGAGCCCCGAGAGCAATCCTGAGGCTTCTGCAGGATTTGCTCCGGGACGTTTAAGTAGCTCCTTGGTTCACAGCTGCTGAGGGTGGACATCAGCATCCTCGACTTGAACAGCACTGCCTTGGACACGGCAGTGAGAGTCTGCTTTGCTCCGGCGCCTCGAGGCGAGCTCCTGGTGTCCACTTCTTCCAATAAAATCCTTGTGCTTGACGCAAAAACGGGACGGCTGGTGCGAGAGGTAGGACGCTATGAAATTCATGCACTGAGGTCTTGTGTCACGTGGGGCTTGGGCATTTCTTGTCATTGTAGGCAGCTGAACGAGAGACGAGCTCATCCTGGAGTTCACAAGCCTCCAAGACACACGCGTGGCAGCCGTGTAGCTGTCCTGGTGTGGTTGGGCTCAGGGCGAGCCTGAGCTTGTCCATGTTTTCTGTGCTGTCAACACTCCTGTCCTCTCCCTGAAGCATAAGCAAGGACATGAACTACCTTGGTTAATGCTGCTGGTGCCGTTTTTTGTCCTCAGGTGTCTCCCGTGCACAAGCTGTCCTGTTCTTCCTTAGCGCTGAGCGTGGATGGCCGGTACCTGCTCACTGCTGGCGACAAAGTGATCAAAGTGTGGGACTATCAGATGCGCTTCGATATCAACTTCCAGGTACTGCCCACAAAGGGAGGGAAGGGGGCTAGTGTTGCCCTCATCAAGCATCTCCGATTCCTTGGAGAAGAGAGCAGCAAATGTCCTCTGTGTGACTTGGCCCGGTGTCCCCGGTCCCAGTTTCCCAGCAGCTGAGAAACGCAGCCCTATTCCCACATTGTCCTGACGCCGTGCACTGAGCACAGGCTGGGACTGCCAAAGCACCGCACCTAGTGAGACCCTCGGTGAAGGACAGAGGTGGGTGTTACCTCTGTGCTGGGGGACAGAGCCACCCAGAGAAGAAAACGGCTCGCCCAGGGTTTCAGAGATATTGAGGGTTAGGATAAGACCTTGGGCGCCTTCAGCTTCTGCTCGTTTCTCCAGATCAATGTGTTGAAGGTCAACCCCAGGTTGATCAGCCCTAGGTTTGAGCGCTGTTAGGGGTGGTGCTGGCCTCTGAGGGGATCTGCTGAGGAGTGTAGGCACTCACTATCCGAGGAAGGGAGTGCGAGAACCACCATCCTGGTGGTGATAGGACAGGCGTGGGTGGTGGAGAAGTTCAAGGCATGCTCTCTCCCAGGTGTACATCGGCCACTCGGAGCCAGTGCGCCAGGTGGCCTTCACCCCAGACCAACGGCACGTCGTCAGCGTTGGAGATGCCGTCTTCCTCTGGGATTTCCTGGCCCTGCCTGCGGAGAGGTCACCCCTAGCTGGGTACGTGCACCGTGCTGGGCAGTGCCTTCCCCTGCCCCATCCCCTCCCGGAGTAACGCCAGTCTCCTTCCCTTTCCAGGGCTCGTTCCTCGGAGTCCGCTCTGCTGCCGGGAGCAGGTGAGTTTTCCTCCTCTGTGAGTTGTGGTGGCCGGCAGGTTGACAGCTCTTCCACAGCTGCTCTTCATGGCAGAGGGTAGGGGTTGGGGATTTATGGTTCCTTCCCTCAGGCAGTCACATAACAGGGGGCTAACCAGGTAATCAGCCTCAAAGGACGGTCTCCAATTAACTAGCACCTCTCAGTGGGCGCCTGCCAAGGAGGGGATGTTCTGGGCAGAGCCACTGGGTTTTCTGGTAGATCTTTCGGCTTTTGCCTTCTGTCCTTCCTTGCCTCCACCTCTTCTGTCTTCTTTTGCCCTGCTCTTACTGTCCCTCCCTTTCTTGAAAGACAGAGGAAAAGTAGCTTCTCCTGTGCAGGAGGAAGCTGGAGAAATGAGCTTAGAGGTATCACCATCGGTCAACCCAGGAGGGCGAGAGGATCTAAGGGATGAAGGAAGTTACACAAACCCTTTTCTTTTCACAGAAGGGAGCTCTGAGAAGCTAAGGGATGCCTCTGAGACACCTCGGCAGACAGTGCCTCTTCCATTGTTGTCCTCGCCACCATCTCTGAACGTCAGCTCTGTCCATCAAGCAGGATGTCCAAGTAAGAGGAACTGCATGCAGGAAAGGGGAAAATTAATCTTGTTTTAGGAAAA
Source organism: Tauraco erythrolophus (assembly GCF_009769465.1). Taxonomy (NCBI): domain Eukaryota; kingdom Metazoa; phylum Chordata; class Aves; order Musophagiformes; family Musophagidae; genus Tauraco; species Tauraco erythrolophus. The sequence goes on along the minus strand of NC_141481.1, from coordinate 17,441,215 downwards.
ACTCCTTGCCTAGTTCAGCGTCACCCATGGAGCTGTCCCTACCTGTGATCCCCTTCCTGCAGACTGACAGTCTGCACTTTCCTTCTCCTAACGTGGCCAAAGCCAGCCAGAAGTGCTGGGGTTCAGCACTGCTTTATCCTCTGCTCTCTTCCATACTCTAAGTTGCTGGCACAGCTTCTCTGAGGGCTATGGGAAATACCTTGTTGGACAGACCCAGTGGGAAATGTCTGCTTAGCCCTCCACCCTAACAGATGGGCTGTTACACGGAGCAGGAGAAAGACACTGCCAGAAATCAACGGGTCGGTCACACATGAAGCGGTCCTGAAGGACACGGATGGTTCTGTCTTCCCACTAATTTTTCTCTTCAGGTATTTTCTCCGAGTCGGACAAAGAGGAGGAAGCAGGTCTGGCAGGCAGCAGCAGGATGGTGGCGAATGGAGACAAAGATGACTCGGTCATTGTGGTGGAGTCGGTCAGGAATGAGGAGGTTATTGTCGTGAGGCCCAAAGTGAGGCAGGAGAGCTCGAGGTCTTCTGGAGAATCAGAAAATGGTAAATCAGGGGTATTCCCACCTCATACGGAGCTTTACTCCTTAGAGGCACAGGCCTGCATGGCAGCTTGGTCTATCCCTGAAAAATAATGATCAACAGAAGGAGGACATGGAGCTGTTGGAGCGGGTCCAGAGGAGGCCACGGAGGTGATCCGAGGGCTGGAGCGCCTCTGCTGTGGAGACAGGCTGAGAGAGTTGGGGCTGTTCAGCCTGGAGAAGAGAAGGCTCCAGGGAGACCTTCCAGCACCTTCCAGTGCCTAAAGGGGCTACAAGAAAGCTGGAGAGGGGCTTTGGACAAGGGTGTGTAGTGACAGGACAAGGGGCAATGGCTTGAAACTGAAACAGGGTGATTTCCATTAGATCTAAGGAAGAAATTTTTTTGCAGTGAGGGTGGTGAGGCACTGGACCAGGTTTCTCAGAGAAGCTGTGGCTGCCCCATCCCTGGAAGTGTTCAGGGCCAGGTTGGATGAGGCTTTGAGCAACCTGGTGTAGTGGAAGGTGTGTGTCCCTGCCCATGGCAGGGGGGATGGAACTGGATGATCTTGAAGGTTCCTTCCAACCCAACCATTCTGTGATTCTATGGTACAGACAGACCCAGACACGTGCTCCACGTGGTGAGACGAAGGGTAGCGATGTGTTCCTTGGGGCACCTCCCTTGGGTGTGATTTACCAAGGGGAGTCAGTATTGAGGGAAACTCATGCTGGTCCCCAAGACTGCTTGTTTTTCTGGCTCTTTCCCTGCTGCTGCTTCGCGGCACACCAGAAGCCCCTCTTCAGCTTGGAGCCAATATCATTTCTAAGTGGCACGTTCTATTAAACCCAGCTGCAATTAAAGCTCCCAATGTCTCTATTAATAGACGCAGAGCCTCAAAGCTGCAGCAGTTTGTGGCGAGCTGCCAGGAGCGGGCAGCTGCCAGCGCTCAGCCCCAGGCAGGACTTGTTAGAAAGCTTCAGCACAAAACCGTGCCTGGCTGCTGCTCCCAAATCATTCCCAGGAGCAGCATCCCATAGATACTGTCTTCTTCTTTGTGTGGCAGAACCCAGAAAGGAGACCAAAAGTCCCAAGTCCCAATGCTCCGTACGCCCAGATTCCTACCGGCATTTCACTCCTCGCTTCAAGGCATCGGTGCTCCCCCAGGTGAGAGTTGTGCCAGAGCTGGTTACCTGGGCAGGTGGCAAACAGGTGTTTTGGGGCTGGGGTAGGTGGGTTTTCCCAATTGTTTCTGTTTTCTTCTCTGCTTGAAAGCGATTTCTGAAATATACCCCCGGGCCTGGTGTTCAATTAGAAACCTTTAACGTTAGTCCTCCTCTCTTCTCTACATGCAGCTCTTTCCCGACTAGTAAAAAGTGAGTGGTGATCAACTCTTTTTTTTTTCCGTTCAGCCAATCTGCATACATTTTTATTCAAAAGAAATGGAAATGGCATGTGCTATTGCGAGTGAGAGACGAGCGGGCAATGGAGTGATTCATCGTGCGCCCGCGTTTGCGAGCAGATGCGTTGGCAGAGCAGGCTGGGGAAGGCGATCACCGAGCCGAGTGAAGGCAGTCGAGGCGCAGCTCTCGCTCTGCTAACAAACAGAGCAACAATAAACCTCAAACTTAACTCAACCTTTTCCTAAGCTGTGCTGGGAGAGAAAATACATTCAATTCTCTCCTCCGCCCCTCCACCTGGTAGCGCTTCCCCACCACCACTGTCCTGTTGAAACGTCGACGTCCCCGAGTCAGCAAAACCCATTGAACTCTTTCCCAGCGGGATTAGAAGCTGCTCGTCGGCTGGGCAGTTGGTGCCAGCCTGTTTTGTGCCCCATCTGAATCTGTGCCTGGTTTTGCTGGCACAGTTTCTCTTTTGTCTGTGTAAGTGTGCACTTTGGTGTTCATCCGTTGATGTGTTGCATTGTGTGAGTATTGGCATGAGGTGTGTGTTGTGTGCGTGAGTTCTTACGTGGGTGTTGAAGGTACCTGACCCAGCCATCCTTCTGGAGCTCATTTTAAACCAGTGTCTGTTTTCCTTGTAGAGTTTCGTATCTCCTCCAGCTGACAGTGAGGTCTTGAAGCTGAAAGCGGTGATCGGCTACAATGGGAACGGCAGAGGGAATATGGTGTGGAACCCGGACACAGGTACGCCGGGAAGGCTCTGGAGGGGCGGGAGGTTTGTGTACTGAGCCAAGTTATGGTCTTCTAGCTGTCAGCTTGGGATCTCTGCTTTAACACAGGGGTTCTTTGTGATGGTAAAATCCAGTAACCCTTCTTCTTTGCTGTTGGGAAACGTTAGTTGATACGGGCAGACTCAGGCAACAGAGCAGAAGGAAAAGCTCTCACAAGGCCATCCTGCCTCCTTTCTCCAGGCTGGAGCGATGCCCAGCCACTTTGCTTTGCTCAGGTTAGGGCAGGTGAGGTTCTACTCCGCTCTCAACTTGATGAGAAGAACGCTGGCAGGCTGCATAGAAGAGTCAGCTTTTACATTTTACCAGAAAAAAAAACCACCAAATTTTCCTGAATTGCGGTGTAGGTTGTAGTGGGTGCTGTACAGGAAGCCTTTACATGAAAACATCCCATCTCCGTCTCTGCTAGGCTTCTTCGCCTACACCTGTGGCTGCGTCATCGTGGTTGAAGACCTGCACTCGGGATCACAGAATCACTGGCTTGGCCACGCGGAGGAGATCTCTACGCTTGCCGTCAGCCACGACGCCCAGGTAGGAGAGGCTTCTGCTGCCCTGGGCTGGGTTTTGTCTGCGTCGCTTTGGGCTAAAGGAATGTCACAGACCAAAATCCTGTTTGTAAAATCCTTCTTCTGCCTGCTGCTTGGAGATCTGGGGTTTTGGAAATGCAGTAAATGGTTCTGGAGCCCAGCTATCCGCTGTGCTGGCTCAGTGTGATGGGAAAGGCTGCTCCCTTCCTCTGGGTGATGCTACCGTTCCCTCCTGCCATCAGCTGATGGTTGTTCTCACAGAATTTTCGCCAACCACATCACTTTAATTTGAGGGTAATAGTTGCTAAGACTACCTACCTAAGGAAGTGTTCTCTAATTACTTACCAAGGTCTCAGTGACAACGTATATTGTCCTCTTAGGTTCTTGCCTCTGCCTCAGGAAAGAGGAATGGAGACTCCCATTGTCAGATCTGCATCTGGAATGTCCAGGATGGGCTTTGCACAGCAAGTCTCTTCCATCACAAGACACAAGTACAAGCCATGGCATTCTCTCGGGATGATAGATTCCTTGTCACTCTCGGTGAGTACAGCTGGAACACCAGGAGTGGGCGCAGGAGTACACCCCAGAGTAGACAGCTCGTGGGAGGAGGATGCTGTAGGTGTGCAAGACCTGTGAGATACGTGCCAGGCTTGTGGGTATGAGGCTGTTGCTTGGTAGCCTTGGGACAATGGATAGTACAGCACGTAAAACTGCCAGGGATCTCTGGTCCTCCTGGGAGTGACTGCCTGCAGAGGTAATCTTTGCAGCTCAGCGTGCTTCTAGGGCGCTGTGGGCAGCACTTCGAGGGGAAGCACACACCCTGTGCATCTCGCTCACGCTGTGGTTCCCCTCAGCTCCCCTTCAGTTCTTTCTTATTGCCGCAGCTAGCTTGTTTTTATCAAAGTTACAGCTTCCTTCTCCTGGCTCACTAGCACTTGTTAAGCCCGTGTACATCATTTGCAGTTACTATATATAGTACCCAAAGGGAAAAACCTTCTTCTGGACTTCTTATTGCTGCTTAGGTGGAATTGCAGAGAAGTAGCCAGGCTTCAAACTGTGAGCCTCCTGCCAGGCAGCGATGCCAGCACACGATGGACGCTCAAGCTGTCTGTTTTGTTTAGGCAGGGGACATTTAAAGGACAAATATGCAATTAGTAAGTTCTTGTTTTGCACAAGAGAGGACCTGTGGAGCAGCCAACACACCCTCTCTGGGCTGCTGAGTCTGCCCTTGGAAAAAAGCAAGCTTTGCTGGAGAGGAAGAGAGCTTTGTGCTCTCCATGGAGCAGCATGGGAGAGGAGCCCACCTCCTCCTCCTGTTCCGGTCTGGGCGGCAGAGAAGGGAAAAGCAGAAAGTCTCCACTGAGCTTGTGGAGCCTGGAAAAGGCAGCAAGAGAGCACTGTCCTCCGGAGCTGTCGGGGAGCTGAGGATGTTTTGCCATCACTGAGACCGGTGCCTTCTGCTGCCGCTCAGATATGGTGGCTTCCATTAAGATGAGCTCCTGTCTCAGCTTTGACCTCGGCAAAGGCAACATCCCTTTCTTATTTCAAGACTGTTGTTAGCCCAGAGCGCACAGTAGCGAGTCCAGAGGAGGCCACGAAGATGATCCGAGGGCTGGAGCACCTCTGCTATGGAGACAGGCTGAGAGAGTTGGGGCTGTTCAGCCTGGAGAAGAGAAGGCTCCGGGGTGATCTTATAGCAGCCTTCCAGTACTTAAAGGGGGCTACAGGAAAGCTGGAGAGGGACTTTTTACAAGGGTGTGTAGTGACAGGACGAGGGGCAATGGCTTTGAACTGAAAGAGGGCAGATTTAGGTTAGATATAAGAAAGAAATTCCTTACATTGAGGGTGGTGAGGCACTGGCACAGGTTGCCCAGAGAAGCTGTGGCTGCCCCATCCCTGGCAGTGTTCCAGGCCATGTTGGATGAGGCTTTGGGCAACCTGGTGTAGTGGGGGGTGTCCCTGCCCATGGGAGAGGGGTTGGAACTAGATGATCTTTGAGGTCCCTTCCAATCCAAACCGTTCTGTGGTTCTGTGATTCTATCACTGCTGGGCTTATGTGGGGCATGCATTGAGGTGTCCAGTAGCTCCTAAGGATGTAGAAAGAGCAGAAAACCTGCTCTGCCTGCTGAAATCCCTGCCACGCCAGCCATCGGCCGCTTCGAACGCCGGCTGCAGACCCCGCGGCAGGGCCAGATCTGCCACAACCTCCAGCACGAAACGTGGGGCCAGTTACTTCTGTCCTCAGCTCGGGTGAGGACCCACCATGTCGTGCAGCTTTTGCTGAGCACGCAAGGAGCCGTGTCTGTGGCTGGGACGGTGTTTGCAACGGTTGTCTCCGAACAACCAGACAAGGGAGTGACAGCGTTGACGCGTGCGTGCAGCGCGTGTGCTTGCGAGCAGCCTGAAGAAACGCTGAGGCTGCAGACTTTCCTCCTGCTGTCTTCCATGTTCTACCCAGGGGACTACAGCGATCGGACCGTCGCTCTGTGGAACACCTACACGTACGAACTCCTGTCGTCGACTTGTCTCTCGGAGCCGGTCCATGACGTGGCTTTTAGTCCTGTTTCTCACAGAGAACTGGCCTGCGTGGGGAAGGGAGCCCTGACGTTTTGGCTGTTGGAGGAGCAGGGAGCTGATGTCAACCTCAAGGTAAACCTCAGTTTTACCTTCTTTTAAAATACGTGTTCGGCATCTCTGACTCCTTTTCCAAGCCCCTGGTGAGTCTGTGAGAGCTGGTGATTTAGTGAGGTCATGTTGGCTGGCCCTGAGTGGCTCTCAGATGTATTTGAGGCCTGAACTGCATTAATTGAGGGAAGGATGAGGGGTTGGGGTTGGTTTGGGGTTTTTTTTAGCATAAGTGAGCACCATGTTCTCTCTGACGTTTGTTTTACGTGCTCTGGCAGGTTCATCAGGCCCCTGCCCCGGAGGTGCTAGGGCCAGTGGAGCTGACCTCTCTCTGTTACGGTGCCAACGCTCTTCTTTATAGTGGGACCAACTCAGGCCAGATCTGCGTGTGGGACACCGAGACTAATCGCTGCTTCATGACGTGGGAGGCCGACGAGGGTGAGATCGGTGGGTGCAGATGCCCCGGCTGCCTGTCAGGGCTCTAGGAAATTCCACGGGAACTCATTAAGAAAGAACAGCAATGAGCTTGCAGGCTTCTGATTTCAGCTGTGCTCAGAAAACCAGTTTGCTGGTGCCAGATGTGTGGGGTGGCAACAGATCCGTGACCTGGGTTCCCTCTAGTCTGTAAAAACGCTGGGTGTTGGGCTGTAGGAGACCCCCGCTGCCCTGCCCCAGTGAATCAGTGGCCTGGCTGTCAGGAGCACACCTTGGGTGATGGCCCAGAGTGGTGGATATTCATGGGTGCCCTTGGTTCCCAGGTGTGCTGGTGTGTCGGCGCAACAGGCTGGTGAGCGGCAGCAACACGAAACGCATCCGCCTGTGGGCAGTGGCCGCCGTGCAGGAGCTGAGGCTGAAAGGTCCCGACGCCAGGTAGGACGTCGTGGCCCCGGCGTCTCCGCTGTGCTCGCGCCGTCCCGAGAACACTCTGTGCTCTTGAGATGCTCTTCCCCTCATCTGGCAGCTCCAGGGACTTGTCTGAGAGGTGGCTTTTCATGGACATCGGCTCTGCCTGCAACCACGCTGCTCCTGTTGCTCTTCATCCTTAGCTTTCCCTCTCTGTCCCGTGACTACTGATTCTTTCTGTCTGGATCTTTTCGCTGAATTTTTGCCACAGGTAGCTGAACCCTCTTAATACTGGAAATGGGTGGAGTTTATCATGCCTGAAGCTCGTTTTGGTGATTTGTAGGAGCTTCTTTGAGAGAATTAGGGAAAATATATTGCCTTTGTTTCCTCACTTGCACTATTGCATGCCCTGTTTTCCTTTTTTCCTATAAAAGATGGTTGCAGTGTAAATACAACGGTAGTCACTGTTCAATGTACAGGAGCCCCTCATCAAACCGTTTAGCTGCAAATACGTGACTGGACTCACTAGAAAATTGCATTTAAAGGAGGCAGAGTGGCTGTTCCAACAGTTGAGCCAGTCTTTCACGCATCCTCCTTTCCTCCAGGTCTAGCTCAGTCCTGCTGGAACATGAGATCGCCCTCGACGGGACGATAGTCAGTGCGGCCTTTGATGACTCTCTAGAAATGGGAATTGTGGGCACCACGGCAGGGACGCTGTGGTACATCAACTGGCCGGAGAGCACAAGCATCCGACTCATCAGCGGCCACAAGAACAAGGTTAGAGGGGCTGGGCTGGGGTGGTTTGTCCCACAGAGCAGCGGGTGCTGGGTGTGCTGTCCATGCCCTGGGAAGCGTGTGCGGGCTGCAGAAGCGTTCCCTGGTCTGGCCACGGGAGAGGTCAAGGAGCTGTAGGGCTCGTTAGTGCTGTTGAGATGACATGGAGGAGTCTAGAGAGAAATGTGCACCTTGAGGAGTCCAACATCAAGAAATCTGAGCTCGTCTGCTCTAGCTTTAGGTGTTTAACAGCATGGGTCTGGGAGCATTTGTGGGACCTTCTGCTGGAGCAGAAGAACGCAGTTCGCAATCACGGAGTGCTGTGACTTCTGCCTGCCTTCTGTTTGCTAGCTGGTCATCCATGTTGGATAACGTTTTCTTTGCCTAAAACATTAAAAAAAAACAAACAACCGGATGAAGAATGACTGTTTTGAATTTCGCTGTTGCTTTTGGGTATCTTTGTGCTAGAGAAAAAAGATTTCAAATGGCAAAAGAAGGTATTTTACTTACAGCTGCGTTGCGTAGTGCCTGGTCCTAGCTTTGGGGTTAGGTTTACTGGTTTCCATGACAAGCCTAGTTGTCAGCCCAAGATTGAAGGACAAAAACAAAGCACCCCAGCTTCCTTTAGGTCTGGGGCTTCTTGTCTGGTGTCTCCCATGAGAGGGGTCCTGGGGGATGAGAGGGCAGAGGAGCCGATGTCCCCTAGGCTGCGGCATTTGTAGGGCCCCTGTTCTCCATCTCCGTTCTCGCTGCAGGTGACCGAAGTGAGCTTCAGTCCTGACGAGACTCACTGCGTAACGTGCGGGGAAGACGGCAGCGTGAGGGTTTGGTCTCTGGGCAGCATGGAGCTGGTGGTACAGTTCCAGGTGCTCAACCAGGTAATTGTTTGCGGTACGTCGATCTCTTCTTCTTGGTAGAGGGCACAGTCCACTGCTTGGGATTGCAAGGACTGCTTTGTCCTCGCGGAGCAGACTAAAGTTGGAGAAGTACTCGCAGGTGGAGCTTTCGGTGCGCTTGCTGTCTTCACTGTGTCGTTGGGTCTCTGCCCTGGTTCCTTTGCAGAGCTGCCAGTGCCTGGCCTGGAAGCCTCGTCCCGTCGTCACGTGGGGAGCTGAGAGCCAGCATGTAGTGGCAGGGTACAGCGATGGCACCATCCGTGTGTTCAGCATTTCCAGGACAGAGATGGAGCTGAAAATGCATCCCCATGCCGTTGCACTGACAGCAATTGCCTACTCCACAGACGGTGAGGCTGCCTGTTGTAAGAGTGGGGAGATGTTGCCTTGGGGATCATGACTTGGTTGTGCCTGGGTTACCATGACCTCCAGCCGTTCCATGTACTGGTGGCCTGCCCAAAAACCTGGGGCCAAGGAGAGCTGGAGAACTTATATCGATGAGTTTTGGTAGCTCTGCCAGCTGAGCATGTGGTAAACGGGACACCGGTGCTATATTGGCAATGGTATAGCAAAGGGGTTTGGGTACAAGAAGCGTTCCTTTGTGTCCTCCTGCTTACCATCCGCAGTGGCTCTTCTTTAGTGTGATGTTTTAGTGGGTGTCTCATCTTTCCCAGCCCTTGACTCAGATGTTCCCAGCCTTTCACAGTGTTTTGGGACACCAGTATCCCATGACCTTGGACCTTTCAGCTATGGGCTTTTTCTTCTCCTACAAGAAGTGCCCTGTTCTTTTCTCTCCTCTGCTCACAGGAGAAATGATCTTATCGGGGGGCAAAGACGGGCTCGTGGCTGTCAGCAGCCCTCGCACTGGAATGACTATCCGTGTCCTCGCTGAGCACAAAGGCTCTCCCATCACTGCTCTCCAGTGCATCAGGAAGCAGGTGAGCCCTCACCCTCTGCCCTGGCGCTGTGCGGGAGCGAGTTCCCCATGTGTCAATCCACAGCTGTAGGAAGCAGCAGAAGCGTGGCCAGGTTGGTCAACAAGTTTGCTCTGTTGTCCCTCACCTTTCCTCTTCAGGCCCCCATCCCCTCCAGTAAGTTCCGTTCAGTTTTTCGAGGGATGTCTTTGGCGGGGTAAAGCCGCAGGCGTTGCAGGTACAAGCCTGAGCGAGGCTGTGCCTGCAGGCGGGGGGGCGTTTGGTGGCTGTTGTAGACACACTGCACGCAGATGTGATGTGTGCCCACACCTCTGGGAGAGAAGCAACCCGGGCCGTGAGCTTTCAGCCCCGGGAAAGGGCTCAGCGTGCTTTCCCCGCTTCGCTCCTTGGCAGCCTGGCCTCACGTGGAGCTGGCTCTCCGTATGGTTCCTCTGCGGAGCTATGGAGACTTGGTTGTGCAGCAGTGGGATGGTTTTAGCATCACCTTTGTCCATCTCTTCATGGAGAGTCTTTATCCTTTGCGCAGTGGGAATGAGAATAATTTTGTGTAAGTTCTCAGGCTTTAAAATCACCCGTGCTGCTGTGTTCCCTGCTGATTGTAGACTTAGGAGATCCTCCTTGGGTTTAGGTGAAGGACGTTGTAGGGGACACATGGTATCTGCAAGCACTCCCCTGGGAGATGTGCAGATTCAGAGGACGTCCCGGGGAAGAGATCTGTGTCGTTCAGGCCAGGCCCTCACCCCTTCTCCAGCAGCCTCTTCTGCCGGGGCTTTCAGACCAGAGCGTGCCACTGGTTCCGGTACCACAGCTTCCTGTCCTCTTTTATTGTGATAAGTGTCTTTAAGCACTGCCAAAAGGGAGGTTAATCCTGGTGTTGATTCCCACGAGCTCCTGCCCCACGCCAGCTCTAGTGACAGTTTTCTCTAAAGCTTCTGCACTGCCAGAGTCACAGCGTTGCGTTTCTCTTCTGTAGTACCGCGACTTTGGGGTGGAAGGAGGTGAACTCTGGCTGGCCACCAGCTCGGACCGGCGAGTCAGCGTCTGGGCGTCCGACTGGCTGAAGGATAAGTGTGAGCTCCTTGACTGGCTCAGCTTCCCGGCTCCTGCTGGCCCCGAGGTGAGCGTGGCACTGCCAGCCCCTGCCTGCTCCATGGCACGGGTCTCGGCACCAGCCGAGCTGGAGGAGGGGTGCCTCAAGGCTCTGAGCGGGACAGGGCCAAAGAAAGAGCCAGGAGCGCAGCGATGGGTTCATTGAGCCAAGTGCTCCAGCTCTGGGTGCCTGTGATACTTTGCAGAACCCTTTGGCTCCAACCCAGGTGTTAGATTCGGGCAGCAGGGCACCTGCTACCAAGGGAGGAGGGTCTGTGTTGGAAGGGACGTAGAGATGGTCCCCGGTACACATGACATTGGTGAGCAGAAGGGAGCTGGCTCTTTTTGGGGGCCCACCTCAACCAGCCATCCTTAGGGCCAAGCCCCATCCAGGCCCATACAGCAGTTGGGTTCTGACAACATTTCTTCTTTTGTTTCCAAAACGATGGATTTCCTCTCCATGAAGGAGACTCACTACAGCTCTCCACACAGCAAACAGGAGGAGGATTGATCTTGCATCCACTACTGAAGATCTGTCCTCTGGGCCCTGGTTTCTTGTGTTAAACCGATCCATAACCCAATCCCACCTCCAAGCCCACATAGCAATAATGCCTCAGGAGACCCTCATGTCTCCCACTCCTATGACAGTCAACAATTTGCTTCAGGTTTCCATGGCAGTGTGCGGCTGCTCCTTGCTTTTGCTGTGAGCGTGTCCGAGGTGGCAATGCAAGAGGGAGGAAACAGTCGCCCTCATACTAATTTCCTGCTGCTCGGACACTGCAGCCCTCCGTGCTCTCCTTTTGTCCCCACACTGTGTTGGGTTGGGCTGGAAAACCTTAGCCTCAATTTTGTCCCCTTTGGTTTCCTTCACCAGGATCTCGGCAGCCTTCCGCCCAGCCTGGCTGCTTTCTGCCCTTGGGAACACGGTACCCTGGTCTACGTCGGCTTTGGGATGCAGAAGGAAGCCTTGTTTTACAGCCTGTGCGAGAAACGGGTACGGCGTGGGTGCTGCTCTGCTGCTGTGGGGCCGTGGCCACGTCGAACAGGGTGCAGTGGGGCAGAGGCAGTGCCACCCTGTGCGTAAAGCCAGGTCTGGAGGTGTGGGGTGGGCTCAGACAAGCAGCGGCTCAGGGCAACAGGTTTTCATCTCAGAAACTCCCCAGTCTGGCCCAGGTGAGCAGCAGGGCCCTGCCCCTGCCTCGGGCTGCGTCTGGGCAGGTTGCCAGTCCCCGCTGCCGCCCTGCTGCCTTTCCATCCGACTGGTTTCAGGAGCACTAACGGTCTCTGAGTCGTTGAGTCAAGTCTCCTCTGGAAAGTCGATGCTTTTGGCAGGTTCCGAAGCTCAGAGAGGAGCCGTGCATCTGTCGGCATCTCCTTTGAGAGGAGCCCTTTACCCTCCTAACCACTGTGGCTGCAGCGGCTCCGCTTCTCCTGCCTTCTCCTTTCTGAGATGTGGATGTGTTTCTCTTGCTGGAGCGCAGGTGGTCGAGAAGATCTCCTTGCCGTACTTCGCCACATCGCTCAGCCTGTCTCCTGCGGCGCGCTTCATGGCTGTCGGCTTCGGCGGTGAGTACCGGAGGGTGCCACCATTGGCTCTGCTGCCCAGGCTGCCTTGTCCCCAGGGAGAGATCTCCCCTTCTTCCTGTGATTGAGGGAAACCAAGTGTGTCCCTTTTTCCTTTAAACGGGAGAGATGTGCACACACACCAGCCTGTGTCCTCAAACTCTGGGAGCTATTGTCCCAGGAATGTGGGTAGCTGCCCTGCTCCTGGCCAGGGCACGTGTCAGGCAAGGAGAAAGGTCAGAAACAAGCTGCGTGAGCTCGATCCTGTTTGTCAGTGAGCAGGATTTGGCACTGGAATGACTCCTCGGGGTACGAGCTGTCTTCATCTCTGCTTACGAGCGAACAGCTCTGTGACTGCACGTGCTCCAGCCCGGGAGGCAGAAGGGACCTTCCCACAGCACAAGGATCAGCACCCTCCTCCTGAGAAGGGCACTTTGCCCCTGTAGCTGTTTGTATCTGCCTGGGGAGGCAGTGCTGGTGTCCATCCCTCTCTGACAGCCACTCCTGCCCCAAAGCCGGGGGGCACCCGCTGAGCCCCAGGCTGGGCACTGCAGGGGGGTGTGAGACACTGGGGCTGCCCTGACGTGCGCTGCCATGACCATTACTGCCGTGTGGCAGTCCGACACGCAGCATGGAGCTGCTGCGCTGTGCCCTTTCCCCATTGCCAGCCATTAATTGCCTGTTTGATGCGGGAATAAGCTGTCCCGTCACTCAGCTCGTTGTCCCCAGCTCAGCACTGGGAGAGGGCCTTGGGGGGACACTGGGAATGGTGCTCTGGAACCTCCTGCCCCCCACCCTGAGCCCCTTCCTTTCCCCACAGAGCGGCTCCTGAGGCTGCTGCGCTGCCCGGCTGGTGCCACCCAGGACTACGCGGGCCATGACGACGCCGTCCACCTCTGCTGCTTCGCGCCCTCCGGCCGCCGCCTCCTCACAGCCTCCCACAGCGCCGTCCTGCTCTGGGAGCTCACGGGCGGCTGAGCCCGCAGCCCCCTGGGCCAGCGGGGGAGCGAGGCTGGGGGCGGCCCCCAGGCCGGGTCCCGGCTGCCGTGGCCCGACCCTGGCTCCCAGGCGAGGCCCCGGTTTAGGCCTCGACTAGGCCCAGCCCCACCGTGCTGTCCGCCCGCGGGCTGGTGGGGCCGGGCGTGGCGGCGGCGGGGGCCGGGGATGCGTTTTGCGACCTTATTTCCTTTTTTTCTTAATTATTTTTCTTTATTATTATTAATAAAACACCCAAAGCTGAAGGCAGGGGGTCTGAGCGTGCCGCGCGGCCCTCCTGCCGCCAGGGGGCGCCCCTCCGCGCGGGCCGCTCTGCGCCGCCACCCGCTGGTGTAGCCGGAAGTCGGAGGGGGGGGGGGGCGGACACGGCGGGACGCGGTGGCGGCCCCGGGAGCGGCGGCGGCGCCGCCATGAAGCGGGACGTGCGCATCCTGCTGCTGGGGGAGGGTAAGGTGGGCGGCAGGGCCGTGCCGGGGGGGTCCCGGGGCCCGCGGGGTGCCGCCGGGCACCGGGCGGGCCGCACCGGCGGGGCAGGCCGGGGGGAGCGGCCTGGCGCGCCCCTGAGCCCCGGAGGGGGTGGCGGGGCGGGAGGGGTGGCCCCCTCCGTGCCGGCCCCGGTGTCGGGCGGCCGCCGGCGGTAGCGCGGGCTCCCGTTTCTGGCGGTTCCTTCCCGCAGCACCGGGCTCCGCTACCCCGCTTTACCGGCCGCCGCCCCGAGGTCTCCCGCAGGGCGAGGGCACCGACGTTCCCCTTCGCCGGCGGGCCGAGCCGCCCCGCGCCCCGCGAGGGTGGTTGCCGCCTGCCGCTGCCCCCGGCCCGCGTCCCGCTCGGGCTCTGCCGCGCCGGTGCCAACGTCTTCCCTTTCTTTCCTAGCCCAGGTGGGGAAGACATCTCTGATCATGGCTCTGGTGGGCGAGGAGTTCCCTGAGGAGGTGAGTGTGAGGGCACGGACCCCTGGGTGCCCGGCCAGGCTCCGTCCCGAGCAGCGTTAGCCCGAGGTGGGAGGATCTGGGGGTGCAGGCAGCTCCCTGCAGACTGGTGGCAGCCACGGGGCTGGTTTGGGTGAGCTTAAGCCTGCGAGGAGCACACGGAGCTCCAGCTGAAATGATGTTTTCTCCAGTTCATGCTCTAATCCCTGATTTGGGGCCCTGTCTGCCCTGGGGAAGGGCACAGGTACCTCCCAGGGCCCTGCTCCCCGGTGCTGTGGCTGGGGATCTCCGTGTCCTCCAGTGCAGCAGGCTGTGGGGCCAAGCCTTGCCCTCTGGAGCAAGGCCATTTGCTACCCAGCGGTGGTCTTGCTGTGGCAGCGCTGGTATAGAGCCCTTGGAAGGGGCCAGGCTGTGTTTCCTGCCCTTCTACGTGTGTCTGGAGACAGGCCTGATGCTTTGAGCTGGGCTGTCTACGAGGAGCAGCATCCAGCCCTCCTGCACGTGCCGCTTGAAGCCTCCGGCTCAGCAGCTCACTGTACAATCGTGCTTTGGATAGGGAAACAGGATCAGTCTGTCCCACAGGCAGCTTCTTCCGCTGCCCACGAGCAGATGGTGCCCTCTGCAACGAGGCACCAGCTCTGGGGGACCGGGGGAGGACCAGCTCTGCGCACCTTCCCTTGCTCTTGCAGCAAAGCCCGGACAATCAGCTTAGCGCTTCTCCCAGCTGCCAAGAGGTCAGGCTGGAGAGCTGGGGGAGTGCTGAGGGCTTATCTCCGGAGCTGTAGCGGGGGTGGCAGCTTCCCTGGCGGCACTTGGCGCTGTCAGGAGCTGCGTCTCGAGGAAAAGCTAGGGGCTGGGAGGTGGTTGGAGGTTTCACCGTGGGGATACTGGCTGTGCGAGGGCTGGACTGCAGCGAGTCGCAGCTGCAGCCTGGTGGGCCAAGAGCGATCCGTGTTCTGGAGCTCATCCCACCCTGGCAGGGAGAGCGCTGGGCAGCAGCCATGTTGGGATCTGAAGTCCCCTGTCACCCGTTCTCTTGGTTGCGTTTGGCACGGCTGGCTGGAACGGAGTCTGCTGGCTTTGCAGGTGCCCCCTCGTGCAGAGGAGATCACCATCCCGGCTGATGTCACCCCCGAGAAGGTCCCCACACACATAGTGGACTACTCAGGTAGGGCCCTGTCCTGCCTTGCTCCCTGCAAGTGGAGCCTTGCTCCCTTCTCCCCTTCTCTGCCTGGCCGAGAGGAGTGGGAAGGGGTCCCTGCTGCCATGGGTGGTTGGTGACGGCTCTCTTCCCTTTCCAGAGTCGGAGCAGACGGAGGATGAGCTGCAGGAGGAGATCGCTAAGGTGAGCAGGGCTGGGCAGGAGTGTTGCAGGACAGGAGCCTGTGGTGCCTGTCGCCCTGCAGCCTGCCAGTGACATGTGGCTGCTCGCTCTCCCCCGTTACCGGAGATGCGCAGGCAGTCGGTTGTCTGTGGATTAATGCTATCGGTTTGTTTAGAGGTTTGCTTAATCCTTCTCTGGCTTGCAAGCTGTTGTACGTGGCTCGTCCTAGCCCTCCGGGGAGCCTCCAGAAGGAAGGCAGTGGGGGACAGCTTGCTGCTCACTAGGAAGCAGAGGAGGCTGCTGGGCAGATGATGTGCTCTTAGCCTCGGGATGTTGCCGACGGACTCAGAAGAGGGGAAAAGTGGTTGCTGAGCTTGGGTGAGACCCCCCTGCTCTCTACATTAGGTCCCTGTGGCTGCCTGATGAAGCAGTGACACAGAGGAATTGGTTTGGGAGCTGGAGCCCCAGGGCGTGCTGGGCAGGGAGAGACGAGGGCTCTTGCGTCCCTCGGAGCAGCCATGGAGGAACAATCCAGCCGGCTGGCTGGGGTTCCCCTAGCTGCTCTTCTCTGCTCCGGGATTAACCTCGGCTCTGCACAGAGGAGGACCTTTTGATTATGGATAATAAAACCATCTCCCCTGTGCATCTCGTGAGCAAAGCTATTTAATCTCTCCACCTTGTTGGCTAACCACCGAGGAGGTGGGCCGGTGGGCAGGGGGGTCCTGCTCCCTCCACCCCAGACAGCAAGAGTGGATGCAGAGGCTTAAAACGGCTCTAGGAAATCCTGCCTAAACCCTCGTGCATCCTCGGGATTAGCACTAAACTCTCTCCTGAAAGGGCCAGTGATCCCTCCTGTCTGCTTCACATAAAGCGTTGGTGTCGGCGCTGTCTGCACGGGGTCGGGCAGGGGAGGAGGGCAGCGGCTGCCAGCCCCGCATGGGGCACGGGCAGAGCCGTTGCAGGGGGGCACAGTGAGGGGTGGGAATGGGGAGCCGGGGTGGCGAGCGTGGAGGCAGGTGTGCTCATGGCAGCTCCTGAAGCAGCGGAGCCTGTCGTTGCCCCGAGCAGCCCGTTGCAGAGCTTGTGTTGGCAGCGGATGAGTCGTCGCTGTCGGAGGGCCGTGTGTACGTGGGCACGCTCACGTGCGCTCAGCCGCCGCGGCCGGATTGCGGGGCAAGCGTGATGGCAGCGTGTGGGGCCGGAGCTGCCTGGCCACGGGGCCGGGCTGTGCCTCGGGCTCGGGCTGCCTCCCCGCTGCCGCAGGGACCCTCGCTCACCACCCTCTGCTGCTTCTCTCTTGCAGGCCAACGTGGTCTGCGTGGTGTACGATGTCACCAAGGAGGCCACGATCGAGAAGGTAACTCGTCTCCCACCGAAACCCCACTCCAGCAGCAGTGCCAGAGGGGAAGGGGCTCCCAGCACCGAGTCATAGAATGCCATAGAATGCCATAGAATGCCATAGAATCATCTGGTTGGAAGAGACCCTCAAGATCATCGAGTCCAACCATTCACCCTGCACTGTCAGGGTCCCTAAACCATGTTCCTCAACACCAAATCCAGTCCTTCCCAGCTGCCCTGGCTTTTTGGTGTGAGCGGGTACCGATACCTCCCCACCCTGTGAGGGATTTGGGGCTTCAAGCAGAGGCAGGCTGAGCACAGCCCAAGCTTGCTCCCACGTTGGCTGTTCTCACGTGCTGGGGGGCAACAAGCTCGTCGCGTTCTGCTGGCATCCAGCATCCCTGGGTCTGCTCTGCCTTCTGGTGCGGGGGAACGCCGGGGAGCAGATGGCTGCAGGGCCCTGCTGACTGCTGCGGCGTGTGTGCTGGGAGCTGTGCTGGGAGCTGTGCTGGGAGCTGCCTCTCCCTCGCCAGGCTGTGCTGACAGGCCTTTCCCTGCGCTCGCTTTTCAGATTCGCACCAAGTGGATCCCCATGGTGAACGGGGGAGTCGAAAAGGGCTCCAGGTACCGTCTGCGGGTGCACAATTGGGGGATTCTGGAGGCTGCGGGGTCCCCATCACTTTTGCGTTGGGTGGAGGTCGCTCAGATCAAACCAAATTTGTGGCTTGAGGCCAGACCACTTGTAGCAGAAGGACACGGGGGCTTTTCTCCCTTGCGGATCTGGCAGAGGGCCATGGGAGAGGGTTCCTTCCCCCCTTGATCCCTTCTCAGCCAGGGAGGGGGGGGAGGCTGCCAAGGCAGGATGGGAGCACAGAAGCCGCAATCTGTGCGTGGATTGCTTAGACAGAAGGCCGCTGTGCTGGATTAAAGACTCCTGAACATCTTGTTGCTGGGCGAAAGCGTAAGTGGGATCAGGCAGTCTGTTTCTCCAGATGGATGCTCCCAGCCGTGGGAGGCGGGAAAGCTGCTGTGGACCTTGTGGAGGAGGGTGGGGAGGCTCCCCAGCCTGCTGCCTGGGAGCACACGTGGCCGGGGCAGCGCTGAGACCAAGAGAGGGGTGACCTCGCTGGTGCTCTCTGACACTTTGTCTTCCTTTTCCAGGATCCCCATTATTTTAGTGGGAAACAAGTCTGACCTGCAGGTGGGGAGCTCCATGGATGTCATCCTGCCCATCATGAACCAGTTCTCGGAGATTGAGACCTGCGTGGAGGTGAGGGAGCTGGAGGCTTTCTGCAGAGCCTTCCCAAGGGGGGTAGGAGCACTTGGCCAGCGTGAGTCAGGGAGCCTCCGTGCTTGCGGAGCTCTGCCCTGCTGACGTTGCCCTGACCCCTGCCTGGTCTTGAGGGCCTTCTGTCCTTTGCCTTCCTCACGGGGAGTGGGGTTCAGCCCGCTCTGGCTCACTAGCTGTAACTGGTGGTGGAGCTACATGCTGGCTGTGGAACGGGTGCGGCAAAGCCAGAGCATGAGCAGGAGATTTCCCTTTTCTTTTTTCCTAACGGTGGGCAGACGTTGCTCTGTGCTTTGATGCACAACCTGTCTGGCTGGGGGAGCTCATATCATCCATTTCAGTTGGATTTGATGATCTTAAAGGTCTTTTCCCACCTGAGTGATTCCATCCTCCCTTTGCTCCTTGTCACCAGCCCGTTGCCTGTCCCTGCTCACAGGGCTGTCTCTTCCTTTTAATCCCCAGTGCTCTGCCAAGAACCTCAAGAACATCTCTGAGCTCTTCTACTATGCCCAAAAAGCTGTGCTGCACCCCACCGCCCCCCTCTACGACCCAGAGGAGAAGCAGGTAGGAAGCACTGCTCGCAGCCCATGGAGGAGTCTCGTTCCCATTGCAGCGCTCTGATCCGGTGCTGTGCTTTTGCCCCTGGGTAAGAGGGTGGAAAGTTTGGGCCGAGGCATCCAGAACAAGGGGAAGGTGATGTCCCTGAGGGGAGCCGATGGGAGAAAACACTCATCTCTCGTGCTCAGTGCAGGCAGCTGAGTGTATTCAGACCAGAGAGATCTTCAAGGACCAGGGGCATGTCGGGGTCGAAGCCCTCGTGCTCCAGACAATGTTTTAGCCGTAGTGGGAAGGGTCTAGGAGAGACCTTCCCCATGGGCTGTCCTGCTTCTGACTCCCAGCTCCACAGTGGCTGAGGTACTGGCCTAGCCGAACCGTGCTCCCAGCCAGTGCAGGAAGGGAACCCTGCTGCACGTGGGATTTCAGGAGGCAGGAGGAAGGGCTGAGCTGAAGGTGGTGCCTTGTTTTTGTCACTCTGATTTGTCCCTTGCAGCTGAAACCTGCGTGTGCGCGAGCGCTGACCCGGATTTTCAACCTCTCCGACCAGGATAACAACCAGATCCTTAGTGACGATGAGCTCAACTACTTCCAGGTAAGGCTGGCTGCGGAGCTGAGATGTTTCCCAGTGCCTTGTGGAAAGCCCCTGGGGTCTCCTTTCCTTCCAACACCAGGCAGAAAGGCTGCCCCTCTCCTGACGCACGTTTGCATTCCGTACTTCTGCTGTTGCACAACTAAAGCCCCGCAGAACACATCTGCAAGCACATGGGGATCCACAGGTCTTCCATCTTTGCTAAGCTTGGTGTGGGAAGAGCAGGAGATTGCGGAGATGCTGAGAGTCATACTGGATTGGGATGCTGAGGAGCAGGGGTTTGGTCAGGGTCTGTGGAAGCAATCCCTGAGCTGGGTGGGTTTTCTCTCCTAGAAACACCATCTCCTTGCCAGGGGCGAGGGTTGCTGGTGAGACAGAGTTGTGCTGTCCGTGTCCTTTGCTGACGATGACCACCTTTCTCTTGGGAGGTAGAAATCCTGCTTTGGAAACCCGCTGGCTCCGCAGGCCCTGGAGGATGTGAAGATGGTTGTGTGGAAGAACACCACAGACGGGGTGCAGGACAACGGCCTGACGTTGAACGGTAACAGAACAAGGGCTCCGTGCCCCTTCCCAGCAAGGGATGGAGGGACCCGTCTCCTTCACCATATTGTGAGGGGCCCTGTTCTTGGGCTGAGCCTCCTGGCTCTCATTCCAAGCCGAATTAGTCCATCTTGTCAAAGCAAGCCTGAGCCTGCTGTGGCGCACTGTCCAGGCAGCCCGTGTTCCCAGTAAAAACGTGGTCCCGAGTGGATCCCTGAGGCTGAGTGCTCGATTGTCCCGGCTGTGCCTCAGCCACCTTGATCTCCTCCACAGGCTTCCTCTTCCTCAACACTCTCTTCATCCAGAGGGGCCGGCACGAGACCACCTGGACCATCCTTCGCCGCTTCGGGTACGACGATGAGCTGGAGCTGACGGACGACTATCTCTACCCACAGTGCGTATCCTGCCGTGGAGCGGGGCGGGCAGGGTGTGACATCCCCGTGGTGCCCAACTTGGGCTCCTCCTTTCTGCGCCCTGGGGTCTGCTGTGTTCCTCAGCTGAGGCTGAATCCACACCCTTAGTTCATGGTCAGGTTCACGCTCCTCACCTTTCCCTGTGGGCAGGAGCCGACGCACTGGGTTGGCAACAAATCCAGCAGGCCTTGGAGCTGCTGACTGTGCTGCCAGCTCTGACGTAGGCGGGCAAGGAGGTGGGGAATGAAGGTCTGTCCCTGTCTTCCCTTGACATCAGCAAGGGCCTTTTGAAGGCTGTGCTGTCTGTGCCTGAGCTGAGGCAGAACGGCTCTGTCGAGAGCAGCGAGCTGTCAGCACAGCCCTCCCGGCTGATTCTGCAGCTGCTGTCTCTTCTCTGCTCCCTGCCACCCCGGAGGTGGTGATCTGGCAGTAATGAAAGGCTTTGGCATGCGAGCTGCCTCATCCTCGCCCCAGACTGCTGGCTGCGTGGGGAGGCGACGGGGCCCGTGCTGGTGGAAAGCACCCCGGGGCTGGTGCTGTGCCCTGCTGAAGCCCTGGGCACAAGGCAGAGCCAGGGCTACGTCATCTTCCTGCCTGCTTGGGCAGCGCGGATGTGCCGAGGGGAGGCCCCTGTGCACCCTCGAGGGCTTCTTCCCAAAACAAGGGGGCTGTGTCAAGGAATAGCCAGGTCTGGAGACAGCTGCTGGCCTTGAGCAGGGAGGGAGTGGGGAACTGTGTCCTCTGGGTGAGATCTGGCTTGACCGAAGCCCGGCTCACACGCTGCCCGTTGTTCAGAGCTTGAGGAGGCTCACTTGGGTCTTTCCGACAGGTTCCGCCTTCCCCCCGGCTGCTCCACTGAGCTCAACCACTTGGGCTACCAGTTCCTGCAGCGGCTGTTCGAGAAGCACGACAAGGTGGGCAACGTGCAGTGGAGCTGCCTGGGGAGGGGGTGTTCCATGTTAGCCCTGCACACTTGGGTGTAGCTGCTCTCCTGTCCACCCCCTCTGTGCCAGGGAGCAGAGGTGGCACCAGTGAAGGGCTTTCTTTTGCCACAGCACTCCCTTTGTGGCTTCTTGCTGAGGCTTTGGGAGCAGGAGGTGGCCAGAGTGAGCTGTCAGCAGTCCGACGGCATGTCGAGGGCATGGGGTTGTGGTCACTACCCTCGAACAAAGGGCAGCTGGTGAAGTTTGGGCCTTCAGGGGATGGGTCTGAGTTAACATCACCCTGGTGTAGCCCCGCAGCACGTAGGGTGGCAGGGAAAGCGGGCACAGCTGCTGGCCTGCAGCCACAAGCATCCGCGTGGCTGCCAGCCCTGTGGAGGGAATGCCAGGCCGGAGACAGGGAGAGAAAGCGACTGATTTGTGCAATACTCTGGCTTTTTGGAGAGAGAGAAGGGGATGTGTTGGATCTGCATGCACCTGCTCGGACTGGTTGTTCCGATGTTGGCATGCACCTGGGGTACGGCAGCACTGTGGCCATGGGGAATTGCGGCACCGAGTCGATGCACGTCCCTGTGTGCCCAGATGCTGGCACATCCTTTGTGCCCTGTGGCACACCAGCTTGAAGCTACCACACGTTGGCGTGTGCTTAGCTGGTGGCCAACGACCCAGTGGCCTCACATGGACCTTGGGTTAGTTACCCTGCAGCATGGAAGGCCAGGCTGGAGCGATGCAGGCTGCTGCGGGGTGACTGACCCCAGGGAAGCTCAGGGCTGCGGGGTGAGCGTGGATGGGTCGTGCCCAGTAGCAGGGCTGGCACTGGTTCCAGCTGCAGTCGCAAAGCAGAATCAGCCTGTCTCTCGTGCAGTGACGGGAGTCCCTGGGGCACAGGCTCTCTGCACGCTCGCGCAGCAATGGCCTTGCTTGCAATTGATTTCTGCCATTGAAAGCATCCCCGTGTCGTTCTGCAGCAGCGGGCAGGGTGGCTTGTGTGCCAGGGCCCCTCGCTGGACCCCAGCAGCGCTTGGTGTGGCTGCAGAGCTGCCCATGCGTGCGTGGGCTGTGTCGCACCTCAGCTGCTGACTCCCCTTTGTTTCGGCAGGACCAGGACGGAGCCCTCTCCCCCACAGAGCTGCAGAACTTCTTCAGCGTCTTCCCCCGCGTGCCCTGGGGCCCCGAGCTCTACCACACGGTATGCACCACTGATAAAGGCCTGCTTTCCCTGCATGGATTCCTCTGCCAGTGGACGTAAGCTCAGTCCCTCTCCCCTGCCTGGAGTCGCATCGCTTAGCCCTTGCTGACCTTGTTGGCTTCCCGGTGCGCTCTGTCTTTCCAGGCTCGTGGCTTACCTGGATGTGCGGCACTGCCTGGAGTGCCTGGGCTACTTGGGCTACCCCATCCTCTCGGAGCAGGACTCCCAGACACAAGCCCTCACGGGTACGGCCATGCCCTCCCCTCCCGTCGCAGCTCGGGTCCCTCCTCTCGCTCACGCAGCCTCTCTCCTGCCAGTGACCCGGGAGAAGAGGATCGACCTGGAGAAAGGGCAGACCCAGAGAAACGTCTTCCTCTGCAAGGTGCTGGGAGCCAGGGGCGCAGGCAAGTCCGCCTTCCTGCAGGCCTTCCTCGGCAGGAGCCTCGCGGTGAGTGGCTGCTCCCCTCTCCGGCCGCGCTGCGGCAGGGCATCCCAGCGGAGCAGGAGGCAGAGCTGTGAGGCCGTTGAGCGACCTGCTGCGTGATGGCACCTCCCTGCCCATGGCCAGGCCCCAGCATCCTGGCAAAGGGCTTCATGCCCCACTCTGTGCCGGCGGCGCCGGTCGCCGTGGCTCTTGCATCCTTAATTTTGCCTAAGGCAGCGGGCCCGCTCCCTCTGCTTGTCCCAAGGACCTGGAGGGGCTGTGCCTTTCCCGGGCAGCCGCGTCTCCCCGCGGCGATGCTGGCTTTCCCTGCTCGTTGCGAACGGCCCCGCGTCTCGTGGCAGTCGCCAGCTGGCGACGTGCAGTCACAGCGCGGGCGCTCGGGGCAGCGTGGAACGCTCTCCCTCCCCCGAGCTCCTGCTCCCTGCTGTCTGAGACGGTGTTTGCATCGGTGGCAGGCGCAGAGGGAGAACCCGGGAGAGCCGTCCCTCTACGTGATCAACACGGTGCAAGTCAACGGCCAGGAGAAGTACCTTATAGTAAGTCGGGGAGAGGAGGGAAGCGCTGCCGCGTGTGGCTGTGGCACCCCCGGATTGCTGCCGCGCCGTCCTGGCGCTGGGTGGTGGCTGCGGTCGCACTGGCACGGTCTGAAAGAGCCGATGCCCTTGGGACGGTGCCGTGCCACGCGTCCTTTCGCCTCCTGCCCCAGCTGTATGAGGTCAGCGCCGACACGAGGTTCGCGAAGCCGTCGGACGCAGCCTGCGACGTCGCCTGCTTCATCTACGACGTGAGCGACCCCAGGTCCTTCAGCTACTGTGCCAGTATTTACAAGGTAGCTGGCAAGGGCCCGCTGGGACTTCAGCCTTAGCGTGCCAGCCCCAGATCTCCTGGGGCTTGGTCGCTTACCCTTCGCTGGGGCTTCTCCCTGTCTCTGCAGCAACACTACATGGACAGTCAGATCCCCTGTGTCTTCGTGGCCTCCAAGACAGACCTACCAGAAGCGAGTCAGCAGCCTGGGCTCTCCCCTGCAGAGTTCTGCTACAAGCACTGTCTCCCACCACCCTTCCTCTTCTCCTGCCACGGCCAGGGTCCACCCAGCACCGCCGTCTACACCAAGCTGGCCACCGCCGCCACCTTCCCGTTAGTATCCTTCCTGCGGACAGGGCTCTCGGCTGGGAGAAGAGCTCAGGGATGGGGGCTTGGCTGACCCCTGCCTCTGCTGCTTGGCTTTTGGTTTGGTTTCTCTCTAGCTCGTGGTGTCATCTGCTCATACAAGTAATTGAAACAAAAAGGCCACTTCTTCCCCTAATCGGCGGGGGTGGAGGCTCTCTTCTGCCTCGTGCGTCTCTCTGGCAGATTTGTTAGATGGATCCTGCCACAGGAGTTTTTATTTTTGAAGCTTAAGATGAAAAAACGCTGAGGGAGAGTCGCCAGCCTAGTTTGCCAAGCCCTGCAGAGGAAGGGTGGCAGCTATTTTTCTCCTGATGAGGTGGATCAGACTGAAAAAAGAGGTCAGTGAAGCGAGACCTCCGTCCCCAGGGCCTCCCTTTGGGAAGGAACCTCACCTGGAAGGGGCTGGATAACAGGGCAGGGCGACAGCCAGGCCGGTCATGAGTGGGGACGGGAAATTTGGGAAGGAGAAGGTGCCCACGTGTGGCATGGCTCTGCTCGAGAGGCAGCGGGGCTGAGAGCTGAGGGTCGGCGCAGCGCCGGGGGCAGAGCCGGCGAGAACGTGTGGGTGCATCGGGAGACAGGATGGGATTACTAGTGAGTGGTTTCCCTTCTAGCTTCTTTTCAATAAACAACTTTATTTTTAGAGCTGACACTTTTTTTTTTTTTTTCCCCTCTGCAGTATTAAAATTTAAATATTCTTAATATATCTTAGGGTATGTGGTATAAATAAATAACAGCGTAATGGAGGGCCGGGGATTGGCTGTTCTCCCCTGATTTAGTGGAGGCTGCGTAATGGATGTGTCTTTCCACCGTGGAGAGGAGCACGTTGAGGCAGGAAGGGAACGTGTACGCTGGGGCGGGACTGGACCCCCTCGGCCGGTGTCACCGGCTGTGCCGGTGCCTCCGCCTGATCCGCTTCTGGGTCTCCGTGCACTTGGAGTTGTAACAGCAGCTTGACCTAGAAAGGAGGATACGTATCTCCTTGCTCCTACTAATGATTTAGGTGTTGGTGTGCTATTTCCAGACCTCGGGAGGGTAGAGCCCCATCCGTCCCACCAGCGGAGCGCGGAGCCGTGGTTTGGCTCGGTGCCGGTGCCGGGTGGTGGGTGCTCTGGCTCACGGAGCCGGGGAGCCTCCCGCTGCTCTCTGCCTCCAGCCAAGCTGTATCCCCCATCCCGGAGCTGTCACCCTCCATCCCCCCGGGGCCTCCCCACCCTCCCTGCTTGGGCCGGGAGCGCCGCGGGCTGCCGGGGAGCGGGGTGTTGGGGCAGCCATCTTGTGCACCGCACTCACCCACCTCTTCTCCCTTTCCTTGCAGCCACTTGAACGCCGTGGAGCTGGGCGCCGCGTCCTTCTGGCTCCGGGTGGCCCTGGGGGCCACGGTGACCGCCCTGGTAGGGTTCACGCTGTACCGAGTGCTGACCAAGAACAAGTGAGAGTCGCCCTCCGCCCCGTCCTCCCCGTGACACCAGCCTCCCCGTCCCCCGTGACGCCCCGCTGAGGGGCCCTGCCGCAAGCTGGTCCCTGGTGGGAAATCCTCCTTTTCCCCCCAGCCTGGATTGCAGGACCAGTGAAACCGGACTTCCCAGCACCAGCAGGGTAGATCCTCTGGCACCAGGCAGCCTAACCCTGCCAGGCTTTGCGGGCTCCTGCCCAGCCATGGCAGCGGGGGCCTGGGCAGCTCTGTCTGGGGCCTCTGCCTCCCTGGCAGCTCGAGGATCACCCCTGTCTTTTAGTCTGTTAATTGTTTTTTAACGTTTGTTTTTAAGCTCAAACGTGAGTCTCAGTATCTGTTGGGCTGGGCACAGCCTTCCCCAGAGGGCTGTGCCACTGCCCTCAATTCTGGAGGGCAACACTCCTGGAGTCCCCGGCACCTCCAGCAGCAGCAGAGCTGTGAAATGGGCTCATGGCTTCAGCCCCCTGCGGCACACCACCGTCCCCAGTCCCCTTTCCCTCTGCTAGCACTGGGAAAGGCAGCCCTGGAGGGCCAGACGCTTACACCCCCCAAGCCCCTCTGTGGTTTTGGGGTCACTCCTGGCCCCCTCTTGCTGGGATGCTGTTGCCGCAGCTCCCAATCCCAGGCTGCAAGGGCAGGGAGCAATGCCCAGGACCTCTCCTGGGCCCCTTCTCTCTCTTATTTCTGCACAAGGATACTCGGTGTCCTGCAGTGTGCCAGGCTCTTGGCCTGTCTGCCCTCCTGCCCTGCCTGGCTGCGTGGCTTGTGCCCTCCCCACACCTGCCCTGGCCACCAGTATTCATGGCCACCAGTGTTTAGGGGGGCCCCAGGAGCCCTGCTAAGCTGGGGAGGGCTGCGAGGCCCCATGGTGCCCGCTGCACTCCCTGGGGCAGTGCAGTCCTTTCCTGGCAGTGCCATCGCAGAGCTGGTGCCACCCTGTGCCCTACACTGGCACGTGGCCCTTGTCCTGCTGTCCCCTCCATGGAGCCCTGGCCGTGCTGAGGCTGTCCCAGAGCGCGAGGCTCTGGGCGTTGTATCTCCTGGTATGACTGGAAGCCCTTCCCTGCCAGCCCCAAGCCGCAGCTAGCCACCGGGCACCCACTGCCACTTCAGCTCAGCGCAAACCTGGGGCCAGAGTCTGGCAGCATCCCTGTCTCTGCGTCCCAAAGAGCAAGGCCAGCCTGTGTTGGCCCCTGGGCTCGGCTCCCCCCTCAACCCTGGGCTCCCGTCCTTCCCGGGGGGAGCGCGGCTCAGCTCCTGGCTGGGTGGCACTAAGCTCTTGGGCTCTGCCAGCACACTCAGGGTAGGTTTATTTGCGGGCAGCTGAGGGGGTGGCACCGAGGTACAGCTGGAGCTGCTGTTCTGTGTGGTTTTGTCTATAATTTAAACTTTTTATCATGGCCTGGAGCCAGCGAGGGGGTTGAGAAGTCACTGGGCAGCAGCCAGCATCTTTCTGGGGGCTGCCCCAGAGTGGTGCCCCCATCCCGTTGGTGCCCTGTCCCCAGCGCTGGCCGGATGGGGGGTCCCTGCCACTCTGCCAGTTGGGCACCTGCTGCCATCGCTCGCTGCTGGCCTGTGGTTCATGGCACTGCCAGAGCCCCATCCCTGGTGTTTCTGTGTCCCTTCTCCGTGCCCAAGCCCACCGCGCGTGGCTCTGCTAGCCAGGCCCGTTTCTGGTGGTCTCACCCCGCTCCTGGCACCGGCCCGTGCCTGGCAAAGCCATACTGTTTTAAGTTTGTTCTCGACAACAAAATAAATTTTTACACACCTTCCACCTGAGCACCGTGTCCTGCATCTCCTAGGGGGCAGGACCCCTTGCCCTCAGCTCCTGGGCTGCTCCCCCTGCCATGCCTGCTCTCATTTCCCCGTGGCAGCTTTTTCCTCAGCTCTTTCCAGCTCTGCAGGCTCAGCCATGGGTGCTGGGTGCCAGGAACGCGGGCGCAGCTGGGGAAAAGGCTTTTCACAGCACCTCTCCGGGACTTCTGCTCTGAGGCTGGACGGGACCGCTCCCCATGTGCGAGGGGATCCCTCCGGGCTGCCAGGGTGGGAGAGGAGACCCTTCCCACTATGGCAAACCAGGACGTCCAGGAGTGCCCAGACTGGGAGAGAGCGCAGCTGGTACCGCTGTGCAGGGTGGAGGAGGCGATGCCAAGGTGGACGGGACGCGCGGTGCTCCCTGGAGAGTCCAAACCAGGCTGGGCCCCGTGGGAGCAGCAAGCCCGTGTGCCGCGGTGCGTATTAATAGTGCCAATGTGCTGGAGCCGCGTGTGCTGTGCCAGCGCAGGCGTGGGGCAGGGGATGCACGTGGCAGGGCTGCGGGAGCTCAGCCATGGCCGCACACGGTCCTCAAGGAAGGAGCCTGGGCATTGCCTGACATCTCTGCCCAGTGCCAACTAGCATCGCCAGCCGGCAGAGCCTGCTGCCTCCCAGCCCCTCTGCCCTGGCACAGGGGCAGCCCCATGGCACGGCATGGCACGCCATGTGCGGCCCAAGGGAGTGGGAACAGTGCCAGGGCTGGGTCCTGGGGACGTGCCACCCCAGGACAGGGCAGCAGCCCTGGCCCGGGTGCTGCTGTGCATGTCACGTAAAAGGTACCCATTGAAGGGTACCCGGTGCCAGGCTGCCCTGCGTGCTCTGTGCTGGGGCAGGTGTCGATGCTGGAAGCACCATGTGCCCTGTGCCAGGTGGAGCACCCATGGGCGATGGACCCGGACCTGTGCTGGCTTGTGGGTGCCAGGGTGAGGATGGAGGTAAAGTTTGCAGGTGCCTGTGCCAGATTCCATGGGTACCTGGTACTGGGATGCTGGTACCCATACTGGGATGAAGGTACCTCTGCTGGGATGCTGGTACCCTTACTGGGATCAACGTACCCTTACGGGGATCAAGGTACCCCTACTGTGATGCTGGTGCACTTACTGGAATGAAGGTACCCATACTGGGATGAAGGTATCCTTACTGGTATGCTGGTACCCATGCTGGGATGCAGGTGCCATAGCGGGATGTGGGTGCCATACTGGGATGCAGGTAATATACCAGGATACGGATTCCTGTAGCAGGATGCAGGTGCTGTACTGGGATGCAGAAACCTGTACCAGGATGCAGGTGCCCATAGCAGGATGCAGGTACAGTACTGGAATACATGTATCCATACTGGGATGCAAGTAATGTAGATGGAACGCAGGTTCCAGTACAGGGATACAGATACTGTACTGGGATGCAGGTACCTGTACTGGGATGTGGATGCTCATACTGGGATGCGCGTACTGTACAAGGAGGTGGGTACCAGTACTGGGATACAGGTATCGTACTGAGATGTGTGTATCCATAGTGGGATGTAGATACCAGTACCGGGATGCAGGTATCCGTAGTGGGATACAGCTACCAGTACGGGGATGTAGGTGCCTGTACCGGGATGCAGGTGCCCATACTGGGATACTGGGATGCAGGTGCCCGTACCAGGCTGCCGGTGCCCGGTGGCGGCTCCCTCCCCGTGCCACGTCCCGGGACGCGGGGCCGGGGCTGCCGGCGGGGCGGAGCGGAGCGGGGCAGGTCCCGGTTCCCCGCGCGGCGGCGGCGGGGGGGGGGGGCGCGGGGGGGGCGCTGCGCCGTGCGCTGCGGCGGGGGCGGCTCCGCTCGGCTCCGCTCCCGCCCCCGCCGCCGCCGCCGCCGCCGCCCCGCTGCCATCGGCGGCTCCCGGCGCCGCCGCTCGCCGCTCGCTCCCGGGCCCGCCGCAACGCGGGGCTGGCGGGGAGAGCCGACCCCCCCGCCGTCCCCGCCGCCCGCGCCGCTCCCCTGCCCGGTTCGCCGGCCCCGGGCGCGGGGGAGCGGCGGAGCCCGCCGCCCGCCGGGTGCATGGACAGGAGCTCCCTGCTCCAGCTCATCCAGGAGCAGGTGAGAGCTGGGGGGGCGGGGGGAAACGCTGCCGAGGGGCGGGCGGGCACCGGGCTCCGCTCCGGGGCGGGGGGGCGAAGGGGGGGGGGGTGCCGCCGTGCACCGGGCATCGTTACCGGGGAGGATGCTCGCGCGCACCGGCCACGGCTGCCGCGCAGCGGGCAGCGCTGCCCGCCGCTCTGGCACGCACCGGGCAGCGCTGCCCTCCCAGGGCGGCTACCGTGCCCGCTGCCCCTCGCCGAGCACCCTCCGGTGTGCCCCGACGCTGCCCCGGGAGACCCGCGTCCCCGTTGCGCCTCTGAGACCGCGCGGCTCAGCTCACTTGTGGCCCCCCCCTCACCCGGCAACTCCCCGCTCCGCCTGCCCCGGGCCCGATCCTGCCGGGCGCACCCTCAAGGACGAGGGGTGCTGGGCAGCCGAGCCCCAACGCCTGCGGTGGTGCCCAGCCCCAGCGCTGGGTGCAGGATGGGGCCCCGAGGTCCTGGGGCTGCCGTGGGGCTCGCCCACCCCGGGGGGAGACTCACCCCCAGCCCCGTGGCCTGATTGCGGGATCAGGCCGTGGAGCCGTAACGCTGCGTAGCGGTGGGCTCCGCACCGCTGGCAGGATCAGGCCCCGACGCGTTCACACCCGCTGCACCCCGGCCCTGCCCGGTGCTCAGCCCCGAAGCTCCCCGGGTGCTCCATCCCCCTGCCCCGCACCGAGCCGCCCCTGGGGATGGGGAGGGAAATTCTTGGGGGGGATCAGGAATATGGATGGTCCCCCCCTCGCCCCCGCTGGCTGGGTGACCTTGGCTGAGTCCCGGGAGCTGTGGTGCTGTGCCCCGTGTCACCCCGCTGTTGGGTGCTGGGGCTCCCTGTGCCTCTGAGTCCTTTGGGGATGGACGAGCAGCGTCTTCCCGGGGCGTGAGCGGGACTTGGGAGAGCCCAGCAGGGCCCAGGAGCTGGGGGGGCTGGGGATCGGGCCCCCCCGGGGGGTTGCGGGGGGCCAGTGGGGTTGGGGTGGGGGGGAGATGCACCCCGAAAGCAGAGAGGGGCTCCTGGCCGCTGTCGGGGCTCTCCGGGGCCCGGTGAGCTCAGCGTGTGCCAGCGCGTGGGGATGGTGTGTGCCAGGTCCCGGCATGTGCCACGCGCACGTGGTGCCTGTGGGGTGGCGGGCACGGGGCGGGAGGGGACGGATGGCCCCTGGGTGCTCCTGCACCCCAATGGCTGGGGCTGCTCCCACGGGCCAGCAGCTGCACCCCACATCTCGCACCCCACATCCTGCACCCCACATCCCACACCCTGCATTCCCCCGGGCATCCACGCCCACCTGAGGGACTCCGGGCACCCAGACACTCCTTGGCACAGGGGCTTTGGCTGTTCCCCGCCGGGGACAGAGGGACGGGGTGCATGCCAGGGTGGGGGTACTCTCCCATGCCCCCCAGGACTCCATCTCCTGCCCGTCCCATGAGGCCGCGTTTCCCCTCCTGCTTTTCATTCCCTGGCACAGAAAGGAGCAAACCCCACATGATTTACAGGGGCATTCTGTGGGGCGCGGGGTCCTGGCCCCCCTCAGCTGGGCACTGAGCTGTTCTCCAGCCATTGGGGCTCTCTCCCTGTCTCCGTCCTCCTCGTGCCACCCCAGGCTCCTCATCTCTGCTAACAGCACCACATTGGGTACCCCAGGGTGCTGGGTGCGGGGTGCCTGGAGGGCTCAGGGTGCCCAGTCAGTGCCGGGAGCCCCAGGGGTGGCACAAGGCGCCCTGGCACAGGGTGCCTGGCATGGTGGAGCCCAGCAGTGAGGGCACGCGGGAGGAGGAGGAGGAGGCGGAGGAGGAGAAGGAGGTTGGTGCCAGGGCTGCGCGTGTGTTTAGCTTCGTGGCTTCCCGGCTGGCAGCCTGCTGGTGGCGAGAAATAACTGAGTGGGAGAGTGTTGGCTGCGCCGCGGGGAGACGGGGACGGGGATGCCGGCACGGCATGGGGCACCTGCACGGCATGGAGCACCCGCATGGCACAGGGCACCCACTCGGTGTGGGGTGCAGGATGGGTGCAGGTTGTAGCCTCCCTTGCAGAGGCAGGAGCTGGTGTCGTGGAGTGGCACATGGTGCCACCAGGCTTGAGGGCAGGGTGAGGGGCACTGGAAAGTCTCCCCGGCCCATTGGGGAGCTGTGGCATTCTGGTGATGCCCCATGCCGTGCCCTGCAGCTTGACCCTGAAAACACCGGCTTCATCGGGGTGGAGACATTCGCCAGCCTCGTGCACAGCCATGAGCTGCCCCTGGACCCCGCCAAGCTGGACATGCTGGTGGCCCTGGCACAGGGCAACGACGAGGGGCAGGTCTGCTATCAGGAGCTGGTAGACCTGGTCAGTGCCCGGGGGGGGATGCAGGGACAGGGGTGAGTGGCCGGGTGCCAGCCTGGGGTGGGCACTGGGCACCTCCCTGTGTCCCTGGGGAGGCGGGCAGATGCCGGTGGTCCCCAGGGGCTCCTCTGGCATGGCATGATGGCACAGCCTCGGGGTGGCTGGTCCCACCGCACTGTAGCACGGGGTGGTGGCAATGGGCAAGGGGTGGCTACAAGCCCACCGGCCCGAGGTGCCCCTGTGGCCCCTGCGGGCACGGCCTGTCTCCGCAGATCAGCAGCAAGCGCTCGAGCAGCTTCAAGCGTGCCATCGCCAATGGGCAGCGCGCCCTGCCCCGCGATGTGCTGCTGGACGAGACCGGCCTGGGCATCTACAAGCGCTTCGTCCGCTATGTGGCCTACGAGATCCTGCCCTGCGAGATGGACCGGCGCTGGTACTTCTACCAGCACCGCACGTGCCCGCCCCCCGTCTTCATGGCAGCCGTCACCCTCACCCAGGTAAGGGTGCCAGCTGGCTGGTGCCCAGGCTGACCCTGGCTGAAGCGACCTGGTGCCCTTGTGGGGCTCAGATCTGGGGTGAAGGGATGGGTGACCCCGGTTGTGATGTCCTGGTGCCCTTGTGGAGCTCAGATCTGGGGTGAAGGGATGGGTGACGTGCCAGTGGCCACAGAGGGCTCAAACCAAGGACAGAGAGGATGGGTGACCCCAGTTGTCATGTGCCAGTGCCCGTATGGGAACTCAGACATGGGGCAGACGGGGTGGGTGACCCCACCCCAAGCCGGAGGGATGGAAGGGGGGAGGTTTCGGTGGTGCCAGGGCTGACGGCCGTGGTGTTTGGTGCAGATCATCGTGTTCCTCTGCTACGGGGCCCGGCTGAACAAGTGGGTGCTGCAGACCTACCACCCCGAGTACATGAAGAGCCCCCTGATCTACCACCCCGGGCACCGAGCACGCGCCTGGCGCTTCCTCACCTACATGTTCATGCACGTGGGGTAGGTCCCTGCCTGGGGGGAGGAGGGTATGATGACACCGGGGGCTGCGTGGGTTGAGCCACCGCGTGTCCCCTCCTGTGCCCGCACAGGCTGGAGCAGTTGGGGTTCAACGCCCTCCTGCAGCTGATGATCGGGGTGCCCCTGGAGATGGTGCATGGCATCCTGCGCATCAGCTTCCTCTACCTGGCCGGTGTCTTGGCAGGTGGGTGCGTGCCCGGGGCTGGGGGGGGCATCCCCATCCGTCCCTGTCACCAGCTCCAGGGAGGGCACAGGGAGCTGCATCCCGAGTTTGATGGGAGTGTGGGGGCTTCGCTCATCGCCCACCCTCCACCGCTGGGTACCCCCCTGCACTGCCAGCATCTTGCCCCGGGGGGGCTGGGGGGGGCAACACAGCCTGTAATTAATTAATGTGGACTGTAATTAATTAATGCCATGGGGGGGTGAGGCCCTGTGCTGAGCCTTGCCCATGCCCGCAGGCTCCCTCACTGTCTCCATCACGGACATGCGGGCACCCCTGGTCGGGGGCTCAGGGGGGGTCTACGCACTCTGCTCGGCCCATCTCGCCAACGTCGTCATGGTCAGCGGGGGGTGCGGGAGGGGTGGGTGCAGGGTGTGACATCGGGGGTGGCATGGGGTGGGTGGCATGGGAGGGTGGGCAGCGTGGTGTGATGTGAGCTGTGTGGGGGAATACTGGGGAGGGTGGGTGCCATTAGGGGGTGCAAGAGGGTGAGCAACATGGTGCGACATTGGGGAGGGGGGTGGCATGGGAGGGTGGGCAGCATGGTGTGATATTGGGGGGAGGGGATGCCAGGGGGTGGCATCAGAGGCAGGTGCCATTGTGGGGTGGTCAGTGTGGTGTGATATTGGGGGGGGGTGCCATGGGGTGGGCACCATCGGGGGGGGTATGCCGTGGGGTGGGCACCATGGCAGCGAGGAGCACCTTGGGTGGCATCGGGGGGTGGGAGGGGGAGGGGGAAATCTATGGGGACAGGGACACAGCTCCACAGGGGCACGCTGGGGGCCCTGGTGCTGGAGCACACCTGGTGCCAGGGCACGTCCATCGGTCTATCCGTCCATCCACCCCAGAACTGGGCTGGGATGCGCTGCCCCTACAAGCTGCTGCGGATGGTGCTGGCGCTGGTGTGCAGTAAGTACCCAGGGGTGCTCCCCGTCCCCGGGGGTGCCCATTTGGGGGGTGGCGGGTGGTGGTGGGAATAAGCGGGGCCGCTGAGCGTGTCCCGCCAATGCCCTACAGTGAGCTCGGAGGTGGGTCGCGCCGTCTGGCTCCGCTTCTCGCCGCCGCTGCCAGCCTCGGGCCCCCAGCCCAGCTTCATGGCACACCTGGCCGGGGCCATCGTGGGCATCAGCATGGGGCTGACCATCCTGCGCAGCTACGAGGAGAGCCTGCGCGACCAGTGCGGCTGGTGGGTCCTGCTCCTCTCCTATGGCACCTTCCTCCTCTTCGCCGTCTTCTGGAACATCTTCGCCTACGACCTGCTGGGGGCACAGATCCCCCCCCCACCATAACTCCCCCCCTGTCTCTCCCCAATGGTGGTGGTGGTGGTGGTGGGTGGGGGGGGGTCCCCCGCGCGTGACATGGGGACAGGCCACCCCCCCTGCCCTCTCGGTGCTAGCGAGCGCGCTGCCCCCCCCCCTCCATGGGCTGCCTGTGTGTGTGTGTGTCCCCCAAAAATGTACCCTGGCACCCACTCCTCCCCCGCTGTGCCCCCCCCCCCCATTCCAAAGGATGCTTCAGCCCTGCCCTGGCATCGCCCACTCCCCTCCCCGGGGTACCCGCGGGGCTCGGGATGTGCCCCCCCGGCAAGGGGGTTGTGTGTCCCCCTTCTCAACTTGCTCCCGTACCCCCTTTTCGGGGTGGGGGGGCCCAACTCGTTGCCCCCCCCCCCCGGACCTGCACTTTCCCCCGAAGGACTGGTGCCAAAATAGGAGCGATTTATTTTTCTACGCCAAAATAAATATAAATAACGGGAAGAGAGAGAAAAAATGACCGAAACTACGGGGGGGGCCGCTGAGACCGGCCCAACTCGTTTCAGCAGTGCCCTCGGCAGCCCAGGCCCCCCCTCCCCGTGCCCTCATCCCCCCCCCCGGCTTTGCTGCCAGCCGCCCTCCCCATGGCGGGGGGCGCGCCTCGGGATGGAGGGCACGGGGGGGGTGTGTGTGCCCGTCCCGACCTCCCCCCCCCCAATTTCCCCCCCCCCCCGACCTTTTTGGAGTATAAATAAATATTTTGCACACTGCGGGGGCTGCGTCTCTTGGGGGGGGGGGAGTTGGGGGGTGTCCGGGGATGCCCCTTCCCCCCCGCTCCGATCCCTGCTTGATTAAATGAGGGCCCTGGGGGGGGGGGGGGAGGCGTTGGGGCGGGGGGAGGTGAGGGGAGCAGCCGGGGACGGGATTTAACTGGAGCAGAAAACTCCGGGATGCGCGAAACGGCACCGGCTCGGCCCCGCGGTGCTGCCTGCCCGGGGGGGCGGGGGGGGTAAAAAAGGGGGGGGGGGGAGGGGAGGGCGTGCAGGGCTGTGGCTCTGCAGCGCGGGCTGGGCACTGAAGCCCCCTCTGCCCCCCTTCCTCCATCCATCCACACACCCCTCTGTACCCCCACATCTCCCGCAACCCCCAGCCCCGCTACACCCCCCCGATCCCCCATCCAGCCCCCTCGATGCAGCCCCCACATCCCTGTACCCCCATTCAGCCCCCCCTCATCCCGTACCCCCATCCAGCCCCCCATCCAGCCCCCCCCCCCTCCCCGTACCCCCCATTCAGGCCCCCCCACCCAGCCCCCTCCATCCCGTACCCCCATCCAGCCCCCCTCACCCCGTACCGCCCATCCAGCCCCCCCACCCCGTACCCCCCATCCAGCCCCCCCCATCCAGCCCCCCCACCCTGTACCTCCCATCCAGCCCCCCCATCCCGTACCCCCATCCAGCCCCCCCCAAACCGCCCCACCCACCCGTACCCCCATCCAGCCCCCTCGATCCAGCCCCCACATCCCCTTACCCCCATCCAACCCCCCCACCCCCATCCAGCCCCCCCCCCATCCAGCCCCCCTCCCCCAGCCCCCCCACCCGTACCCCCATCCAGCTCCCCCCATCCAGCCCCCGCACCCGTACCCCCATCCAGGCTCCCATCCAGACCCCCCCCCCCCCCCGTACCCCCATCCAGCCCCCCCCATCCAGCCCTGCAAACCTCACCCGCCCCCGCCCCCCGCCCCGCCCCCCGCCCCGCCCCTCCTCGCCCCCGCCCCGCCCCCCGCCCCCAGACCCCGCCCCCCGCTCCCCCCGCCCCGCCCTTCCGCTCCCGCCCCCGGCCCCGCCCCCCGCGCTGGCCCCGCCCCCCCCGGCCCGGCCCCGGAAGCGGCGGCGCCGGCGGTGGCGGCTGTCGCAGTGCGCGGCCGGAGCCAGAGGAGCCGGCGGCCCCGAGCGGGCCGGGCCGGGCCGGGCCGGGCGGTGCCATGAAGGGGAAGGAGGAGCGGGAGGGCGGCGCGGCGGGGCCCGGGGCGGCGGGGCCGGGCGCGGGGGGCGGCAGCCCCGAGAAGAGCCACAGCGCGCAGGAGCACAAGGAGCAGGGCAACCGGCTCTTCGGCGGCCGCAAGTACCCCGAGGCCGCCGCCTGCTACGGCCGCGCCATCGTGAGTCCCGGCGGCACCCCCACCCCCGGCTGGGACCCACCCCCCTCCCCCGGGCCTGGCCTTGGCACCCCGCGATGGGACACCACCCCCCCCACCCCCCCCCCCGGGCCTGGGCACCCCCTGGGATGGGACATCCCTGGCCTGGGCACTCCTGGGACAGGACCCCCCCCGGCCTAGACCACTCCCTCCGGCCTGACCTCCCCCACCCCCAGGCCTGCATCCCCTCCCTGGGCCTGGCCTGGCCCCCCCGCGCCCCTCAGCCTGGGCTAGTGCCCCTTGCACCGCCCCCAGCCAGGCCCGTCCCACCACCGGGCTCCAAGATGGACTCTCCTGCGTCCACCCCACCCCAGGGTGCCCCCAGCTTGGGCTTGTGGCCCCTGACCCCACCACAGCCCCAGGCTGCCCCTGGTAGGGCAGACGTGCCGTGGGGTGGAGGGCTGCAGCCCCCCCCAGCCAGGGCATGGTGGGGGGGACACAGGCTGCCCATGGGGACTGGCCCTGGCTCTTGCCAGGGTGATGGTTGGCTTTAAACTGACAGAGGGGAGATTTCGATTAGATCTAAGGAATTCTTCCCTCTGAGGGTGCTGAGGCACCCCAGGTTGCCCAGAGAAGCTGTGGCTGCCCCATCCCTGGCAGTGTTCAAGGCCAGGTTGGATGAGGCTTTGGGCAACCTGGTGTAGTGGAAGGTGTCCCTGCCCATGGCAGGGGGTTGGAAATAGATGGTCTTGAAGGTCCCTTCCAACCCAAACCATTCTGTGATTCTGTGGTGGTACGCAGCCAGCTCACCGCGTCACCCTGTTGTCACCGCGCCGTGTCCCTGCCAGCCCGTGGCGGGCAGTGGGGCGGTTGCCGTCACTAGCCACAGCACGGGTCTCACCTTGCAGAACCGCAACCCCTTGGTGGCCGTCTACTACACCAACCGAGCCCTCTGCTACCTGAAAATGCAGCAGCACGACAAGGCGCTGGCGGACTGCAAGCGCGCCCTGGAGCTGGACGGCCAGTCAGTGAAGGCTCACTTCTTCCTGGGCCAGTGCCAGATGGAGATGGAGAATTACGACGAGGCAATCGCCAACCTGCAGAGAGGTGAGTGAGTGGGCATGGTGCCGGTGTCCCCCTCCCCACCCATCCACTGAGAAAGGACCAGGGATGGTGAGATGGAAGCAGGTGCTGGCTCTGAGATGCCCATTCCCTCCCTAGCCTACAACCTTGCCAAGGAGCAGCGGCTGAATTTCGGGGATGACATCCCCAGCGCGCTGCGCATCGCGAAGAAGAAGCGCTGGAACAGCATTGAGGAGAAGCGGATCAACCAGGAGAACGAGCTGCACTCCTACCTGACCAAGCTGATCATGGCAGAGAAGGAGAGGTAACACGGGGTGCTGGTGGGTGCCATGAAGCCGCCGCAGCTCCGTATGGTGCCTCTGCCTTCCCGGAGGTGCTGGCAGAGCCCTGCAGCCAGGGCAGCAGCTGGGAAGGGAGCGCCAGCATCCCTCCCTCCCTCGCTTCTCATCTCCCTGCTCTGTCTCAGGGAGCTGGCCGAGTGCCGAAAGACTCAGCAGGAAGAAAATGTGGACGAGAGCCGGAGCCGAGTTCAGCTGGCCAGCATCGAGGCCAAACACGTAAGCGGGGAGGCCGGGGCTGCTCACGGAGGCTGGGAGATGTGCCGGGCCTTCCTCGTCCCGTCCTCATCCCCATGTGCTGCTGCAGCCGAGGAAGCCACAGGGCTGTGGCTGTGCAGGGGAAAGTCAGGAGAGCCCAGGGCAGAGCACGGCTTCTCAGCCATCGTTCCTGTGGCCCGAGCTGCTGGTGGTGGGTTTCCCTGTGTCCCCGTGCTGGCTGCCCCTGCTCTGTTCCCTCTTGTCCCAGTCCCGGGGCAGCCCAGCAGCGCTGACGCCCAGTTGCGCTCCCCCGGTGCTGGACCTGTTGTTCTCCCGGGGCCGCGCAACACGAGCGGCTCTCGGCTGCGTGTGGGTCTGGGTGCTGGCCTGGCACAGGAGTCTAATCCTGGGATAAAAATAGCCCCACAAAGGCAGGTTATTTTTAAGCTGGATCACTCCTGCCACGCGGCGCGGCGCAGCCTGTAGCCGTGCGAACGCCAGCTGGGGGCTGCGAAGGCAGAGGGGCCACCAGGGACCTGCCGCAGCACCCATGGGGTGAAAGGCTTCAGGGCTCGCTCCCTGGGGACCCGTAGCCCTCGTGCACAGGGGTTCCCTCGTCCTCAAGGCCTTCTCTTGCAGGACAAATACCTGGCAGACATGGACGAGCTCTTCTCTCAGGTGGATGAGAAGAGGAAGGTGAGTGTGCCCCAGTGCGTGTGCCCGTCTCTCCCCATCTGGAGCTGCTCGCCATAAACCTACTTTACTCCGCGCTACCACCTCTTCCCATCTTCCTCCCTGAGCCGGCACCGGCTCCCAGCCCCCTTTTGTTGATGCTG
This sequence comes from Tauraco erythrolophus, assembly GCF_009769465.1. NCBI lineage: Eukaryota > Metazoa > Chordata > Aves > Musophagiformes > Musophagidae > Tauraco > Tauraco erythrolophus. Next base: position 17,402,779 of record NC_141481.1, on the reverse strand, counting down.
GGCTTGCCCAGCCCCTCCTGACCCTGCTCCGCTTCTCTCGAGCCAGAAGCGGGACATCCCTGACTACCTGTGCGGGAAGATCAGTTTCGAGCTGATGCGAGAGCCCTGCATCACGCCCAGCGGGATCACCTACGACAGGAAGGACATCGAGGAGCATCTCCAGGTACCACCAGCCCAGGGGGAGGGGGGGCTTCCCAGGACCTTGCCTGCAGTCCTCTGCCTGCCCTCCCTTGAAGGCACCTGCCTGCCCAACTAAAGGCTCAAAAGCCTCCTTGGGTTTGGTCCCAGTTACCTGCCCGGGCAGCTCCCTGCGGAGGTGCCAGGACAGGCAGGAAGGCGTCAGGCGCTGCCAGGCCCTGCCCGCAGCGGAGGCAGCTGTTAGCAAGGGGCCTTGAGCCTTGACCCGCTCTCATCCTGCTGGGAGGCACCTTCGGAGGCGGGGGGCTCTCCCCCCGCCCACCTCTTTCCTGCTCCCAGCAGGCATGTGGATGCCTGGTTGCTACCGGATGCCAGCATGGCACTGGCTTCATGGCTGCCTGTGCCCCGGGGCCGAGGCCGGGCACGTGGAGTAACCGGTTCGCGGGCGTCTCCTCCCTTACAGCGCGTGGGTCATTTCGATCCGGTGACGCGGAGTCCCCTGACGCAGGACCAGCTGATCCCCAACCTCGCCATGAAGGAGGTGATAGACGCCTTCATCTCGGAGAACGGCTGGGTGGAGGATTACTGAGGGGCCGAGGCGGGCAGTGCGGCCTGCCCGGGCTCCCCTGGCACAGACGGCTCTCGCTGGGCTAGCACCATGCCTTACTCGCTCTCCGGCTGTTCCCCCTCCGCTCCGGGTGCCCAGGAACCCAGCGGAAGGGCTGGGCGAGGGCACGTCGCCATCTCTCCTTCCCGAGGAGCCGCAGTGACTGGGTGGGCACAAAGGCTCCCCGGGCTCCCCTCTCCACCAGCTCCTCACCGACCGCGGCGCTTGGAGGAAGACCTGCCTGGGGGTTTGAAGAAGGCTGGCTCGTCACCATGGCCTGGAAGGTCTCACCAACGTCTTCATCGCCCAGCGAGCAGGGTTCCCCTCGGCTACGGCAGCTGAAAATCCCTAAAGATCGCATCCTGCTCTGGGGAGGTGCCGCGAGGAGCTTGCCGAGACGAGCGCCCGGTGCTAGTCTGGCCCGGCCCCCTCCCGGTGTACATAGTTGTTTCCTCCTTCCACCTCCTGCCTGGCCAAGGTCGTGTCCTCCTCTCCTGTAAATAGCCATTTGCTGGGATGGGAGACCAACATTCCCGCTGCGGATGCCGACTCGCCCTCCACCTTTTCCTGGGAAACTGGTGCCCCGGGGCTGGAAGGGGCTGGCTCATGCATCCCCTCGCCCACCAGGACCATGGTTCCCTGCAAGCAACCACCCAGGTTGAAATTCTCCTTCCTTTTAATGAAATCCCTTTTAAAAAAAAAAAACAACCAACCAACCAAAAAAATCACCAAATGAAAAGAAAACCACTGAGAAATCCACGGCTGACAGACACCAGCCTGCCCGGCTTCGGAGCGCTCTCTGGAAGGTTGCCAATGTCCATTAACAACAGAAAAATAAATATATAAAAATAATAATAAAAAAATAATTCAGCAATAAGTGTGTGGGGGGAAAAAAAAAAAAGAGCTGGAGTGGTTCACAGCAGCGATCTCTGCACTGGGCAGACCATGTCCTGGCTTGGGAAGCGGTGCCATCCCACGAGGAGTGGGTTTGCCTGCTCCCCCCGTGCCACGGTGGGCTCCCCGCTGCCCGCCCCGGAGTGGGATGTAGCAATACACAAGGTACTGTGGCTTGGGAACCAGTGTCATCCCATAAGGAGCGGGTTTGCCCACTCCCCCCATGCCCGCCCCAGGGCGGGATGTAGCAATACACAAGGCGCCGTGGCAGAACAACAACTTTAATCCAAAGGGGAGGGAAAAGACCAGTAAAAAACCAGCACATCTCCAGGCACTTGGTGCCAACATCAGTAGTTGAGGGGGGGCGAATCTATTCCCCAGAGCTGCCGCCCTGGCACGCTCTCTCCACGGCCAGGATGACGGTGGCACGTCCTTGGCCGTCCCAGCTCTACCCCAGGAAGGTGGAGATGAAGACGCTGGTGTCCAGGTTGAGGGTGGCGTGCCACCAGCGGTCAGGGAAGTACAGGACCTGCCAGGACAGAGCAGGAGGGTCCCATGGGCTCCTGCACCCTGTGCCCTGGGGGGGCTGTTTGGGTGGCTCCGCCGCTTTCCCGACGGGAGCGGAGAAGCAGGGTGACGCAGGGGCTGGCCGGACTCACCTCCCCAGGGCGGAGGGTGCACTCCAGCGGCCGCTCGGCCGGCGGCAGCGCGGGGTACGTGCGGTGGAGCCAGGCCAGCGTTGTCTCGTTGGGGTGGAAGTGGGGTGTCTTATCCGGCGGGTACAGAAACCAGCGCTGGAAGACACCGGGGGAGGGAGACACCCCTATTTCCCTTCCAGCCCCTCGGGGGTTGGTGCTCCTCCATCCCAGCACGTTCAGGGGATGCTCCTGGGGGTCTTCCTTTCTCTCCCTCCCCCCTCCTCCGGGGGCTCATTTCTCACCTTCCTGCCAAAGATCACCTCAGAGAAACCAGGGCCGTGCCAGTGAAAGGGAACACCAGAGCCCGAGCCTACAGAGAGAGCAAGGATGTTGGTGCTGGGGAGACACCCCCACCCCCCCCACACCCTTCCCAGCCCACCCTGGCACTGCCCGCACCCACTGCCACCCCTGTCAGCACCCACCTGCGATCCCAAAGCTGTAGGCAGGGCTGGTGCCCGGGATACGGAAAGGGGGGGGCACGTACTGCTGGAAGAGGGGGCCCCACTCGGTGAAGTTGTTGTCCCCGAAGAAGTAGAGGGTGTCTGGGGAGGGGGGGAGACGGGGAGGATGAGGATGGCGTAGGGCAGGGGGATGCACGGCTGCGAAGCGCAACCACGCCACTACCCACCGCTGCCCAGTTTGGCCGGATCCTGCGGTTTCAGCAGCTGCTCCACGTACTCCTGGAAGGGCACGTCCACTGCGGGCAGGGGAGAGGCGGGGGGTCACGCCGGTACCCCCGGGCAGGCCCTGCCCGCCGTGGGGGGGCGGTGGGGCTCGGCCCTCGCCCTCACCTTTGCGGTAGGAGTAGGTGTTGGCCGTGCTGAGCCGCACCGGGCGGGAGCCGAAGGCCGCCAGCAGCTTCTCCCGGGTGCAGAGGGCACGGAAGGCCTGGGGCGGGGGGGGGAATGGCGGGGCCGGGATGCAGCCGGGGCCCCGGCCCTCCCTGGAAGCCCCTCACCCAGCGGTCCCCGCGCCGCCACTCACCGAGTTGTCCGTGACGCCGCGGAGGATGACCGGCCGGGAAAAGGCGAACCTGGGGGAGAGCACCGCAGCGGGGTCCCGCACGGCCGGCCGTACCGGGGTCTTCCCCCAACACCCCTAACCCCCCGCGGCCCGCGCCCCGAACCCCCGGCACCCCGGGGACCGGCCCCGGTAGCCTGCCCGGGACACCGGGACCTGCCCCCGCCCCGGTACCCCCTCTCGGGGCAGCGGCCGCCCGTACCGCTGCAGGAAGAGGGAGTAGGTGAGGGAGGCGTCGGCCCGCTCCACGGTGCACCGCTGCTCCTCCGGTACCGTGCCCGCCAGCCTGCAACGGGAAGCTCCGCTCAGAACCGGGACCGGCGCCTGCACCGGCACCGGGCCCGGCCCGCCGCCCTTACCAGCCGCCGCCCGGCGAGTCGGCGCCGCCTGCGGGCCGGGCCCAGGCCAGCGGCAGCAGCAGCGAGAGCAGCCGCCGCGCCGCCGCCATCGCGGAGCGGGACGGGCCGGGCGGCGGTACCGGGGCGGCTGGCGGACTACGCTTCCCAGCAGGCCCCGCGGCTCGCGCTGACGCGGCGCGCTACCATTGGCTGCGTGTCTCACTACGGCTCCTGGCCGGGGCCACAGCTTAAAAGGGCAACGTCTTAAAGAGGCCACGTAGAGACAGCGGGGCCCACGACATCCCCGGTGGCCGCGGGGCAGAGACCCCCGAGCGCGGAACGGAACCGGGGCCGGGACCGAGCTGCCCCGGGGCCTCGAGGGCCACTGCAGCCAGGTTAAGCAAAGACAAGAGGCGTGGCTCAGTTCAGCTGCTCTGTTTTGTTTTAATCCAGTACAAAAGGGGCGGGCAGGGGGAAGCGGGGGGGGGCCACACAGGGCCCCTATTTACACAAAAATAAATAACTGGAGGGAGGGAGGTGCGGGGAGGGCACAGGCAGGAGGCCCTGCCAGCCCTGCCCACCACCACCTGCCCCACCTGGCTGCCATCTCCTCCGCTTGCCGAGGGGCTCAGGTGTACTCGCAGAGGTGGCCGCAGCCGGCGGGGCAGTGGGAACTGGTCTCCAGCCACTTCATGATGTGCTGGAGGTGGCCGCCGTGGCTGCAGCCCTGGCACCAGACGAAGAGCCCCTTCACCACGTGGTGACAGACGGCACACATGCTGGCACACTGCCGACACCTGCGCCAGAGAGAAGGGGGTGAGCAGGAGAGCCCGCAGGGCGCAGCGAGGGGGATCGGGGGGCACCAACCCCATCCTCCTGCCCTCCTCTCCTTGGCGACCAGGGCATGGTCCCCTCCTCCCTGCCTGGAGCGCTGCCCTCACCTGTCACAGATCCAGCCCCTGTTGCTCATGGGCCGCTTGCAGTTGCTGCAGTTGACGTGCAGGGTGGTGGAAGCCTGGTTGAGGCAGTTGATGGCACGACACGTGCTCAGCTTGATCACCTCGTTGGAGATGTTCCAGAGCTGGAAGCGCTGCAGCAGGTCGATGTAGGACGTGTACCAGTGCTCCTGGGGACAGCCGCAGACAGCTGAGCCTCAACACCCCCCAAAACCCTCCCCAGGATCCCAGCCCTGCGTCCCAAAGGCAAGATTCCTGCACGGGGGAAACTCCTCCGTGGGGATGAGGAAGAGGCGTCCTTCCCCAAATCCACAGGCTGAGGCCACTTCCCCACCCTTGCCCTGCGGACACCACCTCGGGTCCGTGCCAGGACCGCCGGTAGGACAGCCAGCTGGGTACCAGGGGTCCTGGAGCTGCCCACCCCAGGTTAGAACAGGCCTGGCAGGGGCTGGAGGAGAAAGGAGGTGCCCAGAGCCCAGGCGGGATCCCATTGCATTGGCATACACCACCACTGGGTCCCACCAAGGTGACCTACTGCATCTCGTAGGGGTTGCTGCACCAGCCATGAAGAGAAGGTCCGGTTCCTACGCAGCCAGGAAGGGGCTTCCTGGGGTCTTACCTGGGTCTGCTCATCGATCTCCTTGCGGATGCGGTCTCCCAGCACGATGAGGATGGACACGGCCGTCTGCACATCGCCCTGCTCGGCATAGAAGAGGAGCGTGTCCCGCACGATGGGATTGAAGAAGTCGGAGGGCAGGCGGTTCTCGTAGAGCGAGTGGGAGATGGAGATGAGGGAGAAGGACTCCACGGGTGTCAGCGACACCGTCTCAGCCTCGTTGCCGCTGACGTGAGGGGAGTCAGCCTTGTCTTGCAGGTGGTCCAAGGCCGACGGGTTGTCCACGATCTCGTGGCGCAGGGGAAAGGCTTCTTGGGGAAGGCTGTATTCCTGCTCCTCAGCTGTGAGGAGAGGGATCCGGTCAAAAACAAGGAGGGAAGGCCAGGAGAAAATCCAGCCATGTGTCTGGGACACACAACGCCACCCAGCACCAGCCGTTCACTCACCATGTGGGTTCTCATGGTCCATCATGTACAGGTCATCCTCATCCGCTTCCACGTCTCCCAGCAGATAGTCCGCAGGGACGTCGCTGCCCTCTGTCTCCTCATTGTCTGCATGCCCAGGGAAAGAGAAATCAGCTCATCCCCCTCGGGCACACGGGTGGATCCACATCCCCTACGCCCTGCCCCAGTGTGCCAGGCTGTGCCCGAGCCAGATGGCTCAGCTCCCCACCGCAGTCGCGTTCCCGGCACCCGCAGCCACCACTGTGCAGGTCACGGGGGTGAGTTGTCCTTCTGCAACACCCTGGGGCTCGGTGTGCTTCACCTGGGGGCTGCAGAAGGTCCAGTCACCTCCCAGTTTATAGGGTAAGTTTACCAGTTTGCCCCCTATCAGGGCTATCGACAGCTGAGGAGGGAAGAGCTGCGGGATCGGGACTGTGCCCGCCCCAGAATCCTTACCCTCGTTGTTGATCAGAGTGGAGGAGGAATCCATAAGGATGTTTTCCGTGCGGCTTTCTCCTTTGCTGCGGTCCAGTCTCGACTCGGTGCCCAGCCCAGAGGGAATGTCCTTCAGGTTAAAGCTGGGAAAGAAGCCAAATTTAAACGTCACGGAAGTTGCCAGCCCCCATTCTTGCCTGTGCACAGCCCGGACACAGCTCCGCAGCTGCGACAACCGGCCGTTCCCACGTCATGACTTAAAAACAAGGATGCCTTGCAGTTGTTAACACAGCCTTTTCCAGCAAGGCATTTCGGAGCCGAGCGCTGGCACTGGATGCAGAGCTCGGTCGAGGAGAGCGTTTTGTTTGATGTGGAGTCAAGTGTCTGCCACTCACGCTGGGAAACCCGGCCCTGCAAGGGCTGACAGCTCATTTGGAATCCTCACCCTCTGCTTTTAGATGTCACCGAGAAGAGGAAAAACAAGTTTTCCTGCTTCATCAGCCCACGGTGGAGCTCTCCACGCCAGCCAGCCACTCGCAGAGCTGGGCTGTCCTCTCCCTTTGGAGAGCAGGCGACGACCTCTCCGCACCAGCAGCAGGACGGGGGTTCTCCAGCCCAGCCCTCGGTCACAGTCGCCAATTAAACCACTACAAAGATGGAACCAGCCCCACCACAGCTTCAGACCTCGTTTGAAGGAGGAGGGAGCAGCGTGCAAGCCTGCATGGCTTGAGGCCAGGCTGGCCGCTCGCTTCTCACACTCATATGGAAAAAGATCAAACAATAGAATCATGGAATGGTTTGGGTTGGAAGGGACCTCAGAGACCATCTAGTTCCAACCCCCCTGCCATGGGCAGGGACACCTTCCACTACATCAGGTTGCCCAAAGCCTCATTCCACCTGGCCTTGAACACTTCCAGGGATGGGGCAGCCGCAACTTCTCTGGGCAACCTGGTCCAGTGCCTCATCACCCTCAGAGGGAAGAATTTCTTCCTTAGATCTAATAGAAATCTCCCCTTTCAGTTTAAAGCCATTGCCCCTTGTGCTGTCACTACACGCCCTTGTCCAAAGCCCCTCTCCAGCTTTCTTGCAGCCCCTTTAGGCATTGGAAGGCTGCTATAAGATCACCCCGGAGCCTTCTCTTCTCCAGGCTGAACAGTCCCAACTCTCCCAGCCTGTCTCCATAGCAGAGGTGCTCCAGCCCTCGGATGATCTCCGTGGCCTCCTCTGATGGGCCAACCTCCAAACCAGCGTGGCCTGAGGCTGGGGCAGAGCCAGCCCTGTTCCTACCCTGTGCCTCCAGCCCAGCCCAGGAGCCATCTCTGCTCTCCCACTCGTGGAGCCGTCCCAGCCGTGTCGTTGTCACTGCGGCTCCCCTCACCTGTTCATGAGCGGCAGGGCGGCGCTGCCTTTCCCCATACTGTGGTTGAGGTTGGCAGACGACACGGTGCCAAGGCTGGAGTAGATAATTCGCAGCATCGTCCACGTTTGAGCCACCTGCGTGAGAGACAGCGGCGGTCAGACCTCGCCAGGTGAAAACCTGGAATTTCCTCTCTGCAAATTCCCATCATCTGCTGATCTAGAGCTGGGCAGGCTCTCAGGGGGGTCAAGTTTCTGGGCAACGATCTTGTAGGCAACAGTGGTACGGGTTTGGTGCCAGGCGGAGGTACGCCTGGGACAGCCAGAGGTCACAGCCGGCTGGAGAGCTGCCACCTGCTCGGGTGGCGGGCCTCATCCTGGCAGCACCTGTCAACCCCAGCACCAGCCTGGCTCTGCGCCAAGAGCCTCCAGCCCAGCTCTCACCTGGTTGCGGTCCAAGCCCTTGGCCACCTTGGCATTGTGGTCGCAGAGCTCAGCCAGGGGCCTGCCGGCCAGCGCGTACTGCTTGGCGGTGTGCACGAACCAGTCCATGCTGCCACTCTCCACGTCTGTCTCGAAGACGCTGAGGGCGCTGGAGGAGGAGATGTACTCGAACTGCTCTGTGGGGTCCAGCTTGCGCTTGAAAAAGATGGGGTGACGCCGGTCCCCGATGTAGGGCTTGCGGTTGGAGTCGGAGGAGATGAGGCTCTCCTTGGCGGCGAAGGCCAGGTCTCCGTAGAGGCTGTAGCACAGCCCCTCGGGGTTGGCCCGGTCGATGGGCTGGCTGGCGTCCTTGAAGATGTGCTGGTAGAGGGTGCTGTCCTTGGAACCGGACAGGAGGAAGTAGGGGTCGTGGAGGTGACGCCACACGATGCCCGTGGTGACGTCCTTGTGCTCCTCGAACATGGCGGAGGGGATGAAGGGCCGCCGCACGTCCCAGACGTAGATGTTGTGGTCCACCATCATGGAGCAGGTGGCGATGTGGTGCTTGCACTCCGGGCGCCACTTCACCCGGGCCACGGAGGCGATGGTCTGCACGCAGTAAATCTCCTTCGCCCGCGTGGTGTTCATGTCCCACACCTTCACCATCTTATCCCGGCCGCCTGTTGCCAGCCAGCCCCTGGGAGAAGGGTGGAGAAAGACAGTGAGACACCAGCTTGGGCCAGGATCCACGTCCATTCATCCCTCTTTTCCTGCCCCGGCACAGAAGCGCTCACAAATACGGATGTGAGCACGTACAGGCCAAGGGGAGGCAGCTGGGCTGCGATCACACCCTCTCCTCCCACACACTACCCTAACACCTCCATTCTCCAACAACCAGGTCAGGCAACACCCCTCCTTCCTGCTCCCTGTGTCTTTTGAGCCACACTCATCTGAAGGGCTCCCAGCCAGACCAGTTCCCCCCACCTCCGGTTTCTACTTTCCAGGGACAGAGAGAGGGGAAAAAAAGGCCAGTCTGAACGTGTTTTGGTGCCTCTCTAAGCTCGGGAGGAGTCGCAGCGCTGCCTGGCAGGAAGCGAGGAGCCACCTGCACACCACAAGTGTTTCCACACTCCAGTTGCCCCCGGGGAAAGGCAGGAGGGAAACGGGATCAAACGCAGCGAGCTGCATCCTGGAGCAGCCATGCAGCTGCTGTTCCTGAGCGGAGCACTGGAGTGAGAGGCTGCCCAGACACGAGGGGCAGGACAGCAGCTCGCCATACCTGACCATTAGGAACGCAATCAGGATCCCCCAATTTGTCAAAGAACAAAACCAAAACACCCCAACACCCCCTCAAATCAAAGGAATAATCGCTCCCATCATCCAGCAACAGCGCAGCCCCTGACACAAGGGGCCAAGGTATCAGAGACCCTGCTTTCCTCACCCGGGAAGATCCCAATCCCATCTTTAGGGCCTCCCCGGTCTCCGACGGAGCTGGGCGGCTGGCAGGGTCCGGCCCCACACACACCTGTCCTCTGGGTGCCAGTCACAGCAGAAGACGGGGCCGTTGTGGGCCGTGAACATCCTCTCATAGCGGTCCGGCCGGCGGATGTCCCACAGCTGCACGTTCCCGTTCTCAAAGGTGGCAGCGAAGGTGAAGTAATCCCGGATGCTGAACTGGACGTCACGCACGCTCTCCGACTGGCCTGAGTGGGGACAGAAGTTGAGATTTGGTGGAACAGAGCTCCAGCGAAGCTAAAAACTCCCCACTGGAAAAGCCATGGGGGTCACCAGCCCAAAGAGAAGGTGAAGCAGGGAGTGATGTGGCCACCTTCCACCTCCGGTGCAGACCCAGCCCACTGCTGAGTGGGGAAAAATGCACCAAAATGCCTCTCGGCTCCCTCCCTGCCTGCTCCGGACATCGCACCCTGAGCAAACCCTCTTCCCAGGCACGGAGAAAGGGAAAAGCCCCCAGCCTCCACCTCTCACCAGGGTAGGGGGACAAGCAACAGCCCGCATTCGTACCAGAGAAGGTGCTGACAGAGTCCTTCTTGCGCAGGTCGAAGCATTTCATGTAGCCGTCCTGGGAGCCGCTGAGGAGCATGTAGACCTCGGTGGGGTGGAAGCAGACCTTGTTGACGGTGCGCTTGTGCTCAGTGAAGAGCTGGTCCTGCTTGTTGCGGGACGGCTTGCCCAGGTTCCAGGTGACGACCACGCCATTGGTGGCGGCGGTGGCCAGCAGGTTCTCGTCCATCTGGTGCCACACCACATCCGCGCAGCTGAAGTTTAAGGAGGGTTTGCGGCCGACGCGGAGGTTCAGCTTCTCCACAAACTGGTCCTCCTCGATAGAGTAGATCTTGAAGATGTTGCGGCCAGCCACCACCACCTGGGCAGCATCACGGCACACGCTGATGGCGTTGGCGGGGGCGTCCAGGTGGCAGAACATGGTCCGTCCCGTGAGGGTGTTGCCCCCCAGGGCAGTGGTGACTCTGGCCATTTTCTCCATGGCCGTCCTCGGGGCGCACTCCCCTATCCAGGAGCAGGCTCGGAGGCTCACGTCCCCACAGGCTGCATTCACGCTCGCCCGGCCACCCTGCTCCACCTCAGCCAGAGCTGGGAAGAGACAGACTCGGCTCCCGCAGCTCCTGGCAGGCCCAGGTGGCTTCAACCACAGCTTTTTGTGGCCACATCAACGGGCCGTAGAGGTGAGGGACTACAGCCTGATCGCCACCTACAGGGAGAGAGATACAGCCCCACGTCGGGCTTCTCCTCCTGCTGCCTTCTGCAACTCCTTCTCAGGGAGTTCCTGAAAACCTTTTCCGGGTTTCTTGTTCCCTCCTCAGTTCAGCCCCCTCGAGATGCTCTGCTGACGAGAGCGGCTGTCGGTGATGTTACGGGAGGTCGACTACGGTGACGTGGACTGAGGCAAACAGCATCTCCAGCAAGAGGTTGAGTGAAACAAGGCCATGGTCATCTCCGCGGGGCATTCCCTGTGCCCCAAACCCCTGCAAACACCACAGGCAGGGGTTCACTCTGCTTCTCTAGTGGGGGGAGGGACATACACACCAGTATCCCCCACCAGGCAGAGGAGCAGCTTTTACCATCCCTGTCCCAAGTCAGGATGCCAGTGGCTGGCAGCTACTCTGGGGGTGCCCTGGGGCCAACAAGGCTGCCTGGGGGTTGCAGGGTCTCGGAGGGCACCCACAGGCCGGCTCCCCCCTGAGACAAGCCCTCCTGCTCCTACACCCTTCCCCTGCCAGGAGCCCCAGCCCCTCTCACACTCCACATTCCCCCCTCCTCAGGGCCCGCTCCTGACCCACAGCCCCCTCAGGGGCCCCTCTCACCCCTCAGCCCCCAGGTCCTTCTCAGGGCCCGCTCCCTCCTCTCAGCCCCCCCGGGTCCCCCTCAAGGCCCTCAGGTCCTCCCCAGGGCCTCTCAGCCCCCCAGGTGTCCCCCCCAGGTCCCCCTCAGCCCCCCCGGTCCCTCTCAGCCCCCCGGGTCCCCCTCAGAACCCGCTCCCGCCCTTCAGCCGCCTCAGGGCCCCATCCCATCCCATCCCATCCCGTCCCGTCCCACTCACGGCCCTCAGAGCCCCCTCCGGCCCCTCAGCCCGCTCTGCCGCCGCCAAGCAGGCCCTCCCTGGCCCCGGTGCCGTACCCGGTGCCGGCGCAGCCCCGCCGGCAGCTCGGGCCCAGCAGGCCCCGCCAGCCGCCGCCGCCGCCACGGAAACGGCCACCTCAGCCTGCCCCCTTTGCCCCGCCCCCTTCCCCCTTTGCCCCGCCCCCCTTCCGCCCCTTTACCCCGCCCCCTTCCGCCCCTCGCCCCGCCCCCTTCCGCCCCTCGCCCCGCCCCCTTCCGCCGCCGAGCCCCGCCCACCCCCCGCCCCATCCCCAGGCCGCGACTCGTCACCCCGGTCAGGCCCCGCCCCGGGGTGAAGCCCCGCCCCCAAATGAGGCCCCGCCCCCGGCAGGGCGCGGTGGGCGGGGCGGGAGGGGCGCGGTGGGCGGGGGGGGAGCGGGGGGGACACTGGGGGTGCGGGGGGGGAAATGGGGGTGCCGAGGGGGAACGGGGGTGGGGGTGCGGGGAGATGTGAGGCCCAGGGCAGGGTGGGGGTGCAGGGGGAAAATGGGGGTGTCGGGGGGATACAGGGTGAATTGGGGTGAGGATGCCAGGGGGAAAATGGGGGTGTCGGGGGGATACAGGGTGAATTGGGGTGAGGATGCCAGGGCGAAAATGGGGATGTCGGGGGGATATGGGGTGCGCTCGGGGTATAGGGGGTGTGGGGCTGCCTGGGAGATTGGGGGTGCCCTGGGGTTTAGGGGTACATGGGGGGTGGCTACACAGGGAGGTACAGGGCTACACCGGGAGATGAGTGTCCGAGGGGGCACTGAGAGGTATGAGGGGGCACTGCCATGGGGGTGCCCAGGGGACGATGGGGGCGCAGTGCCATGGGGTTGCAGAGATGGGTAATGGGGACACTCCAGCCCCGGGACTGGGGCTGTGCTGGGGCTGTCCATGCGTCGTGGGACTGTGGGGGTGCACAGGGCTGCTGGCACCCCCCATCTGCTGCCATCACCGGCAGGACTGGGGGGGACCCTCATGTGCCTGTCCGCGGCCCCTCGCCCCCCTTCTTGGCACCCATGTCCCGCGGGCACTGGTGGGTTTGAGGGTGCAGACAGCCTCCCAGCCTGCCTGGCACCGTGCCGGGGTGCTCCGTGCCCCAGCGATGCCACCCTGTCCCGTGGCCCCGCTGGCTCCCAGTGCACCCCAAAAACCCCTTCCGGGGCCTCGAGGGTCCTTGTGCCATTTTGGGGCCAGAAAGGGGCGTTTTGGACAAAGGAGGGCGCGGAGGCGGCGGGGGTGGTGCAGCAGTTCCTTCCCGGCTGGTACAAAGGCAAAACAAACCGAAAGCGTGTCCGTGTCCGTGTCCATGTCTGTGTCCATGCCCGTGTCCGTGCCCACACTCCTCCCGGGGCCACGCGGGCAGCTGGTGTGGCAGCGGGCGATGCCCCGGGGACGGCCACCAAGTCCCCTCCTGTGCCAGGCCCCCATGGGCACCCCAGCACCGTGCCTGGCTCAGCCCTGGCTCAGCCCAGGCCAGGGGTCCCCCCGGCCCCCCACTTGCCACTGGCGTCAGGGCAATGGTTTTCCAGTGGCAAGAGCGGTGGCGGTGGCAGCGTGTCCTGAGGTGCCACCTCCTGCCTTCGCTCTGTGCCCCCAGGTGTCCCCGTGAAGGCTCGGACCTGGCCCCGGTGCCCCGGTCCCCCCCATCCCAGCCGGACGGGTCACTCCTCAGTGTTGGCATCCCACGGGGACCAGCATTGCCCCACTGACCCCATGGAAACCGGGGTGCAGGGGGGTCCGCGGGGTGAGGGGTGATGCTTGCTGGGAGACCCCAGCTCCCAGGGCAGGATCCGGCCTGAGCAAAGCCGTATGGGGGAGCTGGGCGGGGGCTGCCACTCGTCACCGTCCCCCCGGGTACCCCGGAACCTGCCGTACCACGAGACTGAAGCAAGCGAGCATGCGAGGGCGGTGGGAGTGTGGGCGGGCGGAGGAAAACATCCTATTCACCGGGAGAAAGCGCCGGGCACCCCAAAATCAGGGCTGGGGGCTCGGGGGGGTGCACAGCATGGGGTGGGGGCAGCTTGGTGACCCGCTCCAGGGGTGCAAAGGGACCCATCCAGCCTCTGCCATCACCCATGGTTGTCAAAAATAAACATCCTCCTCTTGTCCATCCTCGGGAGCATCCTTTGGTCCCCGGGAATATCCTTTGGTCCCCAGGAGCATCGTTGGCGGTGGGACCATGTGCCCGCTTGGCACCGGGGTGGGGGGCAGGATGAGGCCAGGGGGGTTGATGTTGCCATCGCCTTCCCACTTCGAGTTTCCATGAAGTCTGTTTGTCCGTCCAGAAGGGATTGGCAGGACGCCGGGAGGAGGACGGGCACTGGCAGTGGTGCGGGTGGAATTTACAGGGTTCCCGGGGGGGGTGCTCCGGCCATGGGGTGACACCGTCCCCCATCACCCCCCAAGAGCTCCACGTCCTTCAGGGGTGTCAATACGGGGGTGGTCCAGGGTCGGTTGGAAGCGACGGTGTCTTTCCTGTCCCCCAGTAGACGGAAAGAAATGGGGTGGGCGATGTCAGCCGGGGCGGTGGTGGGGTGGGTGCGGGAGTGGGGGGGCCTGATCCAGGGCTATTCAATCACCATGCAGCACGGGAGGTGCTGGGAGAAGTACTTGAAGAGCTCCGGGGTGGCTCCGGGGCAGTTGGTGAGCTCCAGCTCCTCCAGCTCCTGCAGCTGCACCAGCCCCGACAGCCCCGTCGTGGTCAGCAAAGGGCAGCCTGCAAGAGGAGCAGGGCGCACCGTCACCCCAAAACTGCAGCACCCCGAAAAACAGCACCCTGAAACACTGTCACCCCAAAATACCAGGACCCCAAAACACCAGCGGCCCACCTAAAAAAGCATCCCCAAAAAACAGCACCCCAAAAAGCTGCACTGCAAACACACCAGCACCCCAAAACCCAGCATCTCAAAAACCAGCACCCTAAAACTCCAGCAGCCCCCCTAAAACGCATTCAAAAAAACCAGCACCTTAAACACACTACCACCCAAAACCACCAGCACCCCCAAAAACCATCACCCTAAAACACCATCACCCCAAAACACCAGCACCTCAAAGCACCAGTACCCCAAAAAACAGCACTCTAAAACACCATCACCCCAAAACACCAGCACCTCCAAACACCAGTACCCCAAAAAACAGCACTCTAAAACACTGTTACCCCGAAACACCAGCACCCCAAACACCCAGCAGCTCAAAACACCAGCACCCCAGAACACTGTCATCTCCCAAAGAAGTATCCAAAATAAACCAGCACCCCAAAATACCAGCACCCCTAAAAACCAGCACCCCAAACACACTCGCACCCAAAAGCACCAGCACCCCGAAAAACCAACATCTCAAACACACTAACATCCCAAACCCCCAGCACCCCAAAATGCCAACACCCAAAAAAAACAGCGCCCCAAAAACCAGCACCCCAAACACACTAGCACCCAAAACCCCTGCACCCCAAAACCCCCAGCACCCCAAGATCCCATCACGGACTTATCCCTGGAGAGCGGGGCTGGGTGCTGGTGCCCGGGTGGTTCGGGGGGTGTGGGAGCTGTGCCATGGGAGGGGGGTTGGCCCCGAGACTGTCCCGGTCCCCACCCCCGGTGTCCCCCCCACCCCGAGGGGCCCCGGCCAGGCAGTCCCGGGGCAGGGGGCTCACCGGCCAGGGAGAGGAGGCGCAGGCTGCCCATGCCCAGGAGGTGCTTCAGCCCAAAATCCTGCACCTGCAAAAGAAAAGGGAGTGGGAGTGGGTCTGGGGGGGGCAAAGGGGGGCTCCGGGGGCGGGGTGGGGGCTGCTGCGGTACTGGGGGCTCAGCATTGCTGGGGCAGGGTGGCTGGGCAGGGTGCCAGGGCCCGGAGCTGGGTGCTGGGTGTGGGGACAGGGTACCTGGGCAGGGTGCTGGCTGCTGGGGCAGGGTGCAGGGTGCTGGGGCAGGGTGCTGGGTTCTGGGGCAGCGTGCTGAGGCAGGGTTCTGGGGCAGGGTGCTGGGTGTTGGGCAGGGTGCTGGGTGCAGGGTGCTGGGTGCAGGAGCAGTGTGCAAGATCAGGGTGCTGGGTGCAGGGTGCTGGGGCAGGATGCTGGGTGCTGGGGCAGGGGGCGGGGCCAGGATGCTGGGTGCTGGGGCGGGGAAATGGCACAGGGTGCTGGGGCTGAGTCCTGCTGAGCCCACCTGAGCACCCTGTCCTCTCCCTGCTTCCCAGTGCCAAGTGGTGGGGGCTCCAGCCGGCCCGGGGTGCCCACCCTGAGCTCAGGCTGGTCCTGGGGGATGCTCCCCCACCTACCTGGCAGCACCAGCGCAGGTAGAGGCTCCGCAGGGACGACATGGTGGACAGGTAGCTGAGGCCGGTGTCGGTGATCCGCACACACCTGCCAGGGACATGGTGCATCAGGGCTGGCCCACAGCAGGGCACCCATGGGTGTCCCCAGAGCACAGCCCCCCCTCTGCACCCACTGCCTCCGACATGGCTCGGTATAGCATAGTATGGCTGGGCATGGTGTGGCATGGCATGGCATGGCACAGCTCGATATGACTCAGCATGGCATGGCTCATGGCCTGGCATGACTCGGTGTGGCATGGCATGGCACGGCATGGCATGGCATGGTAAGTCTTGGCACAGCTCGGTATGGCTCAGCATGGCATGGCTCATGGCATGGCATGGCATGGCTCAGCATGGCACAGCTCAGCATGGCTTGGCATGGCACAGCATGCCTTGGCACTGCTCGGCATGCCTCCGCAAGGCTTGGTATGGCCCACCGTGGCCAAGCGCGGCTCCGTACCTGTCAAGCACCAGCTCCTCCAGCTTGTGCAGGTCGCAGGCGATGTACTCCAGGGCCATGTCGGTGATGCGAGGGCACCAGGAGAGGTCGAGGCTGCGCAGCTTCCGCAGGTTCTCGGCCACCAGCTCCACGCCGTCATCCGTCACCTTGGAGCAGCCCGAGAGGCTGAGGACGCTCAGGTTGGGCAGGCTGTGGACCATGTTGACCACGCCATGGTTGGTGATCTCCCAGCAGGAGTTGAGGCGGAGGGTGTGGGTGGTGTAGCCTTGCTTGGCGGTGAAGTAGGCGAGCGCCGTGTCCGTCACGTGGTAGGCTTGCAGGTTGAGCTCGGTGAGGTTGGGCAGGAGCTGCGAGATGGCGGCGATGGCGTCGTCGGCCACGTTGATGCAGTCGCTGACGCTCAGCGCCGTGATGCGGGCGTTGAGGCTGGACCACAACCCGGCCTCTGTGAAGTCGTTGCAGCCCGACAGCTCCAGCCTCACCACGCCCTGCATCTGTTCCAGCATCACCTGGAAGGGGCAGGGGGTCAGGGCATGGTGGGCACCACCGCCTGCCCTGTGCAGCCCCACACCCCCGCCCTGGTGCCCTCTGAGCCCCCTGGGACTCTTCATAGGTGATGAATGGGAGGAGACGGGCAGGGACCCCAGTGTTTGGCCATGGCGTGGGCCAGAGGACCTCGGTGAGGACCTCAGCTGGCCCTGTGCAGGACCATGAGTTGCCCTATCTCCATCTGAGGCCATGGAGCCGAGCCAGCCGAGCACGGATGTCCCCATTCCCTGAGCCCTGCTCACCACCCACTGGCACATCCATCGCCCACTGGCACATCCACCCCCCACCAGCATGGCCACCACACATGGCTTTGCCTTCCCCGCAGGGATGGGTGAGGGCAGCATCCGCAGGCAGCAGGGATGACCCCTCCTTGACAGCACCCTCCCCACCCGCCCGGGAGGGCGCAGCCCCAGGATGGCCACGTTGCCCACCAGCTCCTTGCCTGTGGCCGGTGAAAGCTCTGCCCACATGTGTGTCCCCAGGGCTGCCAGGAAGGACCCACTGTTGCCACGTCTCGGCCACCCCCATCACCTCGCTGGGGTCACCTACCTCCAACCCTGCGTCCGTGATGGTCGACCTCTTAAGGCTCATGGACTTGACCCCCTTCTTGGAGAGGGGGTAGTTGTCAATGAACTCACAAATGTCCAGGTCAGAGACACCCACGAGGCAGAAGCCGTCGAAGCCGCGGACGGCGAAGCCCTGCAGGCTGACAAACTCCTTCTCACCACCAGGCAGGACGTTGTAGAGCTCTTTGGTGTGCAGGACAGGTGTCAAGCCCACCCAGAACTTGGGTTGGTAGAGCACCCGCCGCCACGCCTTGCACACCTGCGCCAGCACGCACTTCTCGCACGCCGAAAAGTACCAGAACAAGCGGTTGAGGATCTTCTCGTCCACTGCCAGCTGCCTTTCTGTGGGCGAGCCGGGCAGCCGCTCTGGCGAGGGCTGCTCCGAGCTTTCGCTCGTGTTCAGTCCCACCAAGGAAGAGCCGGGAGGGGAGGAGACACTGGCCAGAGTGGCCAAGGAGAGCGGGGAGGCCAGGCTGGGGATGGGTAGGTCGCTGCGGTGGGCTAAGGCTGGGCTGAGGATGGCAGGCACGGAGGAAGGCTGGCACAGGCGGTTTTTCACGGCGGGGGTGCCTTTGGTGATGCTCGCAGAGCCGAGGCCGTTGGGTTGAGTGGGGATCTTCACCAGTCCATTGCGGGGTAAACATGGGGGCTTGGTGTCGCCGTTTCTCGGGTTCGACATCTTCCACAGGTCTCTCTGCAACAGAGGGGTGTGGGTAAGGGCTGCCAGGCCGACAGGGAGGGCGGGCAGGGCTGGGGGATGTCGTGGCACTGGTGGGGAGGGAGATCCTGGGGGTCCTTGCGCTGGGAGTAGGGTGACATGGGGCACCAGGCGGTGCAGGGTTGCTGGGGACAGCTGCAGAGGGGAACAGAGCGGGGACCTCCAAGGGGCTGAGTGGCTCTGGTGTCCACTGCGATGGGGGATGGATGGGGATTTGTCCCTGGATGTTCACATCCCTCTTGGAGTCTGGGATCCGGCCACTGATGGGAGCAGGATCATTGACTCATAGACTGGTTTGGGTTGGAATGGACCTTTAAAGGTCATCTAGTCCAACACCCTGCCATGGGCAGGGACACCTTCCACTACACCAGGTTGCTCAAAGCCTCATCCCACCTGGCCTTGAACACTTCCAGTGATGGGGCAGCCACAATTTCTCTGGGCAACCTGGTCCAGTGCCTCACCACCCTCAGAGGGAACAATTTCTTCCTTAGATTTCATCAAAATCTCCCCTCTTTCAGTTTAAAGCCATTGCCCTGTGTCCTGTCACTACACCCCGTTGTCCAAAGCCCCTCTCCAGCTTTCCTGTAGCCCCTTTAGGCACTGGAAGGTGCTGGAAGGTCTCCCCGGAGCCTTCTCTTCTCCAGGCTGAACAGCCCCAACTCTCTCAGCCTGTCTCCATAGCAGAAATGCTCCAGCCCTCACATCATCTTCGCAGAGGGGCGAGGAAGCAGCGGTGGCCGAGCAGACCACCGCTCACCGTGCCAGCCAGGCGCTCAGTGGTTGAGCCTGTGCCGGGCAGGAGCCTTGCCGAGCCTCACGGCAGCCGGGCGGCCCCCCGGCAAACCAGGCCAATAAATATTTCAGCGGCAGTGAGGTCGGTTTTCCAACGGCTCCACCGCACCCCACCATCCATTATTCAACGCGTTTCCCTCTATAAATACGGAGGTAAATAATTAATGGGGGCTCGGGGGCCCCCCCCTCCCTACCCCAGCCGGTGCCTGGCACCAGGCCCTGCTGCTGTGCTGTCTGTCCTGCCTGCACCCTGTTTGCCAGGGCTGTGCCAAACCGTGCCGGCTCGGATGCTGGAGGGTGCTGGGCTCCAGGAAGCTCACGGGGACACGTTGAGGAGCTGGAGCCCAGGAAAGCGGCTTCCAGCCCAGGGACCAGCAGACAGGGTTGTGGTCCCCGAGTCCGGAGGGATGACTGGCATGTCCATCCAGTGGTGGCACAGCTGGCAAACCCCCTGGGATGCACCGTCGGCAACGTCTCCCGGGGGCACGCTCCCCGGCACGGCGGGGCCATGGCACAGGGATGGCGGGAGCTGATGAAGCTTCCACTGCTCGAGTGGCAGTGGCACTGCGAGAGCCCGGCCTCGGGGGACGAATCCGGCCCTGTGCAGACAGTCTGGCGCCGCTCCCCGCTCCGATACAGTCTCTGCCGCCTCCGCTCACGCTGCCCGACAGCGGAGCTGGGCTCCTGATGATTGGACGTGTGTTAGATTTGCTTGAAAGCAAGAGAAGAGGAAGGGAAAGAAGGAAGAAACTTAAAACCAGCGGCTTGGGGCTTGGCAGCGGTTAGGGAAGGAAACAGAACGTGCACCGGGGTGTCTAACACAGCCGTCCAGCACAAATCCAAACGGATAATTACCAGGCGGCACGGAAAGGCTGTCGCTCCGGCATGGAGCCCACAGCCGGAGTCGTTCAGCACATTGGCTGTCCCCAGGGAGAGGGCAGGTGGTGGCAGAGGGGCAGCCCTGGGGCCTGGGGAGCCCGAGGGGATGGTCACAGGAGGAGACAGATGCCGACAAGTCGCCGGACTGAAATGCAGCCAGCGGGAATGTTGGCAACGGCTACAACCAGCTCAGAGCTCGGCTGATCCCCGAGGCCGGGCTCAGGGGCGCTGAGTGGATCCAGCAGCTTTCCCAGTCCTGCCTTGGGAAACTGAGCCAGGTCCCCCCTGCCCCGGGGCGCTGGGGCTGCCTGTCTGGCTCACAGAGATCCTGGACTGCGGATGAGCTGGGAAGTCACTTGGATGAGCTGGGAAGTCACTTGAAATAGAAAGTTGGCCAGAGATTAGGACCTTCTGGGCACAGGCAGCTCCAGGCAGCGGTGGTGGGAGACCGGGAGGGCAGGTGGGATATACCAGCTGCATCTCTCTTGGGAAATGGGCAGGGAAGGATTTGGGGGTTCCTACTGCTCTGAAAGGAGCGGGATTGTGCATGAGGGGAGGACACTAGCCTGGAGAGGGGGCATTAGGGGCACAGAGTAGGAAGGGGAGTGGGTTTGATGAACACTCTCTGCTCCGGAGCTGCCCTCCCTGCCTGCAGCCAAGCAACCCCCCACGCTCCTGTGGCCTGGGTGTGAGGCCATGCTGCTCCCATGGACAAAGTGTAAGTACCACGTCCCATGGAGATCGGAGGTGCTGTGTGCCAGCACACCCAGTGCACACCCTGCCCTGCTCCAGGCCCCAACTCCGACCTGCTGAGACAGCACAGGGACAGGGAGACAAGAAGCCATCTGCCCTGGATGTGTCAGTACGGAGCTCCCCTGAGGTTCCTGCAACTCCGTGAGCACCTCCATACACTTCTTGGTCACCCTAAAGCAGCAGGAGGCACAGAGATTTGGCCTTTCCTCCTCTCCCCATCATCTCACTCTTTGCAGGTTGCATGGCTGGGCCAACCACATCATCACCACCAGGAGAGTCCAGCACTTACTCTGAGATTTCACAGAAAGGGTCTAGCTTCTCAGTTCCCCCCCCCATAACAATTCCCCTCTGCTCCCACAGGCCACATCTCATGGGGGAAGCATCTGTCGGCACTGGAGTGCCAGCTCCTGACAAAAGCAAAGGGCAAAGTCTTTTAGTCTCCCAAATTCACACCAGGGTGCACGTTTCACAGGAAACGTCATTACCGGAGAAGTCACACTCCATTCATGAGGGTTTTGTCATCCACAATGAGCGATGATGCAGCGGTGGGGGGCGGCTTTGACGCAGGAAGAGAGAAGAAAGAAGGGGGTCTGAGAGCCTGGCACTACAAACGTGATACAGGTGACGGAAACACTGGGAAGAACAGGACGAGAGCTGCCAGGAAGATAGACCTTGTGGAGGCCATCGGAGACTTTACTGTCTCCATGTGGTCATGAAGAGGGATGAAGGCCTCACGAAATGGGCGGGATGATCAGCCACCTCCTTAGTGCCACCCTTGGGTGGGTGATTGCTGGGAGACCCCCTGGCCGTGGGGCGGGTCAGACAGTCAGCTGGCTGTGCTGGGCTCCAGGGCGAGCTGTGGGCGAGCCCGGCTCGGGGGCTACCGAGGGCTCTGGGTCAGCCGGGCTCGGACCCCGCTGGAGACCCCGGCCCGGTCAGGCACGGGGGACACTGCGACTCCGTCCCGGGTCGGCGGGCGGCCCCGGTCAGCACCGCGGACAGCGGCCCCGGTCAGCACCGCGGACAGCGGCCCCGGTCAGCACCGCGGACAGCGGCTCCGCCTCCCCGGGGCCGCCTCCCGCTCCAAGGGCGCCCTGCGGGACCCCCCCGCCCCAGCAGCCCCCCAGTGAGGGTCCACTATTGCCCCCCAGGTCCCTGTCAGGATCCACGGTTGCCCCGCTCGGTCCATGCAACTGTCTGTTATTGCCCCGCCAGGGCCCTGTGAGGGTCCGTTATCGCCCCGCCAGGGTCCGTTATTGCCCCGCCAGGGTCCGTTATTGCCCCGCCAGGGCCCCACAGCCCCCCCCCAGGCCCCCGAGCCTGCCCTGGAGCCCTGTTATTGCCCTGCCAGACCCCAAGGCTGCCGCAGAGTTATTTCTGTGGAGCCACCGCTTCAGTGATAGAGTGCTGCTCGGCAGCAAGCAGCCATCGCTCACGGCTTCCTGAACACACACGCACACACATATAGGTGTATATATATTTGCACACACACGTGCACGCGGACACACACACACAAGCACCCCGTCAGAGCCCCAGGAGCTGGTGGATGCGCCTCACACGAGCCTCGGCATTCAGCTGCACACACGCACGCACGCAGACACGCACAAACAGAGACAGGCGCATGCACGCGCGCACACACGCACACACACACACACACGGAGGGTTGCATCAGCTGAATTCATTAGCCTGTCTATTTTTACTAATGCAGCAAATCAAGTTGCTCTACAGGCGGAGAAAACACATCCGAGACCCGGTGCTGAGGCAGAGCGCACAGCCAAGGCTTTTGTCCAGCATTCCCGAGGGTAACGTCTCCCCAGACTCCCTCAGCTCTCCGTGACATCCCCAACCACTGGCAAGGCTAGGCAGGCTCCAGCTTTCAGGGGGCTGAACGTGCTGACCGAAGCACGGGGTAGTAATAAAGACATCCCGCTACCAAGATCATCTTCCCCAGCAGCTGCTTCCTGCTCTGGTCCCGCCAGGTTGGACCACTGCCCACACCGATGTATGACCACCGGCCCCTGAGGCCAGGTCCCCTCGAAGGGTTTGGATCACCCAGGCAATGTGGAGGAGCCACAGAAGGCGATGGAGGGGCAGTGGTGTGTTTGGGCAGGGAGAAGCTCTACATGTGCGTGTGTGTGCACAGGTGGATCTGAGCTCCCGGGCTCAGTGCTCACATGAGTCAACCGGGAGAGAGGCTCAGAGCACAGCTCTGAACTCAGTGCTACCTGTTCCACCACTGCACAAGCTGGGAATTGGTGGTGGGGAAGGGCCTCACCACTCTGCCTGGCCCCGGAGACCTGCCAATTGTGTGATGGGAGCCAGGAAACTCTTTCCTGACATCACCTTGAACTCTTTGGGAGACTGGAGGGATGAGAGCAGCTCTCCTGCTCCTTTGTTGGCTCCCAATGATGCCAAGGAGCTCATCCCACCTTGGGGTGGACAAAGAGGCTTGGGAGGGGTTGGGAAAACAACTGGTTTGAGTCCCATTGCTGCCGGCTGCTGCTCTCAGTGCTGGGCTGCCTGGTGAATCCGTCGCTGGGTCTCAGGCAGCAGAGTTGGCGGGACAGGAAGTCCCCAGCACCACTCTCCCAGGTCCCACAGCCTTTCCGGACAGCAAGAGCCAGGGCTGGGCTCTGCAGGATCAGCCCCACGCCCAGGGAGCCAGGAAGATGCTGGTTGAGGTGCCAAAGCCAAGCTCTGCTCATGTCCCCACCACTTTCTGCTTGGCTGAGAGAAGAGCTCATGTCCGGGAGCACTGGGAGACTCAGCTCCTGTCTCCCCAGCAGCTCTCAGCGTGGGGCAGTTGCAGAGCTCCAGCCCCTCCAGGCCTGGCCAGGCAAAACTTCCTCGCAACAGGCAGTGGAGTCGCCTCCAGCTGCCACAATCCCTTCCCGCAGCGGTGCTCAACTCTGTGGAGACCCAGATCTCCCAAACACATCACACCCAGACCTGCCTCCCTGTCCCAGGCAGCCCCACGTCCCCTGGGGCGGTCGGAACTCCCCACCCAGGAGGAGTAGGGGATGCACAGAGCAGGGCAGAGCTGAACCACAACGTGCTGCCCTGGGTCCACCTCATCCAACCTTCTCTGGAGGTATCAACCCTCACCACCACAGGAGGATGTTCATGCTTCAGACAACTTTCGTCCTGGCCCCCATCAACTGAGGCGAGGGGACGAGGCAACAGCTCCTTTGGGCTGGCGTCTGCCTGGCCTGGCCTCTGCTGGCTACAAGCCTAGTCAGAGCCCAGCCGATGGCACCCAGCACGTTCCAACCCTTCTCTTTGCCCCTCTTGGGCCCAGGAAGGGCTGGACAAAAATACAAGATCTCATGGAGAGAGGAGCCAGGTGACCGTGGCCCATGGCTGCCCCTGAGGCCCCTGTCGCCAGGACACTGATGTGCTCCTCGAGCACTGCTGGGTCTTCAGCATCTTCTTCAAACCCCTCTGTCCCTCTAGACGTGACGATGGCCACGTGAGCAGTGAGGTTGTAGGGGCTAAATGCCGACCCAGGCTCCAAATAGCTGATGGATGCACTTCTGGAAGCAACAACACTGGCCTCATCCTGTTCCTCCAGCTGGGAGCTGGGCACGGGTCACACCTCCGGTGGGGAGAACCTCCGGAGAAACAGCTTCTACCTACCTACCCCCTCCCCAAACGCTCACCCCCTCAGCCCCAGCCCCCTCCTCTGTGCCACTAGCCCTGAAGCACCCAGTAAACGTGGCCGCTCCCCGCGGTGGGTGGGCAGAGGTTTGGTGGGGGTGGGACGCTGCCGAAGGAGCCCTGCTCGCCTGCGCGCCTGTCCCGTTCCCTCCCACGCCATCGGCACCCACTCGCCTCCTGAACTCCCTTTCCCTGCTCCATCCTCATGGCAATGGCCCACGATCCACAGGCAGGGGTCAGGAGGGCACTTGCCCTGGTTTAGGGATGGGGAAACTGAGGCACAGGGAGGGTGATGTGGCTTCACCACGGAGCTGCCAGAGTCCGAGTCAGGCAGAGCTTAAACCTGTGGAGCACGAAGACAAAATCCAGCCTCTCAATCCAACATGCTCCCGCTCTGGCCTCACTTCTCTGGGCTGGAGCATGGCCACAGCACCATGGGATGGTCAACATGAAGGTAACCCCACCGGAGGGGACCGGGGGACCCTTTCCCCCTCTCCTGCCTTCCCATATGTGCTGCCCAGGCCCGAGCAAGGATCTCTCTGTCCCCGAGAGCAGGATTTGGGGAGGCAGGAGGTCCCCAGTGCGGGAGCTGCTTGTCCTGCTGCTCACCGCCACCGTGGAGCCACTAACATGGGGAGGAGAGCAGGCCCAGCCGATGGCAAAGGGATCGATGTGGGGGAAGCCAGCTCGGGGAAAAATAGATATTGAGCTCATTAAAAATGGATGCTGGAGCGAGTCCTCCCTGCTCCAGAGCCGCCTCCCTCCTGGTTCCTGGTAGCCAGAGTGAAATCAGCACCCAGCTTTCAGTGGAGGGGAGATGCCAGCACGGCACAACGCTGGCTCTGTGCCTGCTGCTCCCACCCTGGTGGGTGCCAGGACCCCCCTGGGTGCTGCCAAGACTCCCTGTATCTCGGGCAGAGGGTGGTCGCGGTGCAGGACCTCTGGCAGGAGCATCCTGCTGCAGGGACTGTCGTGCTCCGGCCTTCGCTGCCACCACGTCCCGCCAGCGCCAGCAGATGCCCAAGAGCCATCGCTGCCCCAGCACCTCAGTCTGGTGCCCGCTGGCACCCCCAGGCCCCCACCCGGGTGAGGTCGTGAGGGGTCCGTGCCCAGCTGCTGCCACAACTCTGTGCCTCAGTATCCCCCAGCCTACCCCAGCCCTTCCATGGGGCTCAGCCTGCCCACATGGCCCCCAGCCCCAGCCAGACCCTTCCACCCGTCCCCCTCCTGTGCCCCACTGGAACAACCTGCCCCTGGCCCATCACCTTCCCCCCGGGCTGCTGGGGGTTCCCTGGCCCCACACTGGGCTCAGCGGGACCTCACTGTGGGGCTCAGCCCCCTCAGTCTCCTCCTGTCCAGGGCCTTCCCCGTCCCCTGTCCCCTGGGCACTGGGACGGGGGGTGGCTGCCCCTGTCCCCCCCGTCCCCGTGTCACCCCATGGTGAAGGAAAGCCCCACCGAGGTTTTGGGTTGTCGAGGTCTTGGGGTGCAGACTTAGGGGTGCCGACAGTCCCATAGTGCCACTGGGGAAGACAAGGGACATTGGGGGGCTGACAGCAGAGGGGGGGGGCAGTCAACAACCCCACCCCCAGCGACCCTGTCCCCACACCGATGTCCCCCTAAACCCCATTCCAAAGCACCCCCCGGTACCCCCCGCCTCCTCCTCGCTGCCATTCCCCACCCGGTGATACCTGGTCATGCTGGTAGGGGGGACACCCCACCCCCCCACACCCTCCCAGCATCCCAAACCATCACTGGGGGATTCACACCGACCACTCGGTTGAGCTGTCGGGAAGAGGGGGGAGGAGATGGCGGGGAGGGGGGGGGGGCGCTACCGGACCGGGAGCCCCGGGGCCGGCTCCGTTATATAACGCGGCTCCATGATGCGGGATGCGACGGGAGAAGGGGAGGAGGAGGAGGGGGGGGGGTGGTTGCAGCTCCAGTTGACGGGGGCGATGCCGGTGGCGGTGCCGGTGGCACCGGCACCGCCACCGGCATCGCCCCCGTCAACCGGCTTTGTGTTACAAAACGTTTTACCGAACGGTTCTTACCTCCAGCCCGGTTTCCCGAAGCTCATGCCATGCCTTGTGCCCGTCCTCTTCTCGGTAGCGAGGAAAAAAATCAAAACCACCAGGAAAAAAAAAAAACCAAACCCAACAAAACCCACAAAAAACACGGGAACAACCTCCCCTTCCCCCCCAAAAAAAAAAATTCCCGGTAAAAAAGGGGCCGGATCCTGCCCGGTCCCCGCCCCAATGCCGTTAAAGAAGAGGAAAAATAAGCTCCGGGAGGGGGGAAAGGGGCCGGATCCGGATCTGAGGAGGAGGAGGAGGAGGAAGAGCGGGGATGGAGAAGGGGAGGGGGTCGCTCCTGCCAACCAGCCCCGGGAGCTGCTCGCACACGCGCGTTTGCACCCCCGTTCCACGCGTGTCGGTAGCGGAGGTTGTTAAAGAGACACGGTCGTCGGTAACGTTAATGGCTGGGAACCGGTAGCCGGTAGCGGGAGGGAGAGGGGAGGGGAGGGTGGGGGACGAGGAGAGGGAGGGGGAGATGCGGGGAGGGGTGCCGGGAGGGCTGGGCTGGCAGCTGGGTGTGCGGGCGGGGGGGAGAGGGGTGGAGGGGAATGCAGGGGTGGAAGGATGGGGGGATGGAGGGGGGGATGATGGAGGGATGGAGGGGTGGGATGATGGAGGGATGAATGGAGGGAGGGAGGGATGGGGAGATGAAGGGAAGAACGGAGAGATTGAAGGATAGGAGGTGGAGAGATGAAGAGACAGAGGGATGGAGGGATGGAGAGATGGAGGGATGGAGGGATGGAGGGATGGAGGGATGGAGAGATGGAGGGATGGAGGGATGGAGGGAAGGATGGAGGAAGGAGTGGAAGGAAGGATGAAGAGATGGAGACAAGAATGAAGAGATGGAGGGGTGGAGAGATGGAGGGATGAGTGGAGGGATGAAGGGATGGGTGAAGGGGTGAAAGGAAGGATGGAGAGATGGAGGCAAGAATGAAGAGATGGAGGGAAGACGGGATGGACAGACGGGTGTTTGCTCTGGCTCTCTCCCCACCAGGGCGCTGACAGGTCAAGACCCCGGTGCAGACCCTCTCGCCCTGGCAACTCTCAGGCCCTGCTGACAGCCCCTCAGGCGCAGCGGGGATAGTTGCTCCAGCTCCAGCACCCCGGGGTGCTGCGGGCACCCAGAAAAGGGTGCTGCATCCAGCTGCTGGTGGGGTTCACCGTCCAGGCCGCAGCTGGTGATGGGACCTGCAGCCGGGGGATGCCCCATAGCTGCCCCCACCCCATTTCTCATCTCCTCCAGCTCAGCACCCACCCAGCAACCCCAATCCAGGGCCCAGCTTCACCACTGCTCCCCAAACTGGAGGGAACTGGTTAAGTGCCGTGTTTGAACCCATCCCCTCACACAGCTTCGTGCCAGCAGTGAGGGCAGCTCAGCCAGTGGCCACTGGGCCACCAGGCCCTGGGGAGGCCACAGAAGCTGCCTGGCACCGACCGCCTGGCACCAGCCTCCATTATTTATAAGGCAGGTCGGGTTTCTGATTGGCAGCTGGGGAGTGGGGGGAGGACGGTTGGGGGAGGAGACTGTGCACACTCACACTCACACTCACACTCACACCCTGTCCAGCAGGTGACAAATGCAGGAAAAGGGGCCGGAGGGGCCGGTGACAGCGGGGACGTGCGGGTCGATGGCCCCAGCCAGGTCACACGTCTTTGCCTCTTGGCCTGAGGAACTGGGGGTCCTTCCCCCCGTGATCTCTTGTCCCTTGTGATGCCCTGTCCCCCAAGGATGCCCTGTCTCCCAGCGATGCCCTGTCCCCATGGGGGTGTCCCAGGGGAATTGCCACTCAGCAGCAGCCCAGGAGCAGTGGGTGGTGGCCCAGCCCTGGGGGTCGCACACCACTTGCCCTCTCATTGCACCCCTGGACACAGCCAGGGTGGTGCCAGGGGGACAGATGCTGCCTGGTATGGTCCCTGTTGTCCCCTTGGTCCTGGCACAACCCTGCTGGCACTAACGCCTGCCAGCTCCTGGCCCTGCAGGGGACACATTGGGGTGGCCCCATGTCCTGGGAACATTTTCATGCCAAGAAAGGTCACAATCACCAGCAGAGTCCCTGAGCACGGGGACTCTCCATGCACATGTCCCAAAGTGGAGGGGACACAGCTGCAGAGGACCACCCCCATGCCACCAGACCAGGGGGGTACCCACACCCTGGGGTGCCCGATGTGGAGTGTCCGGCCACCCCAGCTCGTCCCACAGCCGCAGGCAACCCCTGGTCAGGTCCCCTGAGCCTCCCTGGTCCATGGGGACTGTCCCTCCTGGGTGCCAGCAGGGTGGTGGCCGGTGTCCCCACGCTCTGGCCGGAGCCACGCAACACGCAACACCGTTCCTCCACATCTCATCTTTATGCAAACTGCCAGCATCCCATTGGCCCTCACTGCCCTCCCATCCCCACTGCCCTGGGGCTCCTGAAGGGAGTCACCCCCTGCACCCAACACATTCCCCTGGCGATGGCACCCTGGGCCCGAGCATCACTGGGCCAACCGGACCAGGGGTGCCAAAGCTGGACCGCAGTGCGCCGTCGCCGCGGTAACCGCCGTCGCCTAGCGCCGGCTGTCTCCCGGTAACCCGTCGCCTAGCAATGGGGGATTTTTCACAGCTCGGGGATGAAGAGTTGAAAGCTATTTTTAGCCCGAATCAATAGGCAGCTCCATTCGCGCGGGGGCCCTCGCTGCGGCGGCAGGGACGGGGGGGGCTGCCCAGGGGAATGGGGTGGCCTGGCCGGCGTGGGGTCATCACCCCTGCACAGCACCCAGGGACCCCCCCCAGCTCAGACACCATCCCCCGGGGCTTTCCCGCTCCAGGCCATGGGTGGGTGAGGGTGGGCGAGGGCAGGGTGCAGCCATGGGGACTGTCACACTGCTGAGGGGACCATTGGCTTCCTGTGGGGACCCTCACCCAGCTGTGGGATCCTCATCCAGCTGCTGGGAGCCTCATCCTCCCATGGGAACCTTCTCCCACTAGTGCGGATGCTCATGTTGCCATGAGGACCTCCACATTGCCATGGGGACCTTTGCCTTGCCATGGGGATCCCCACTTTGCCATGGAGACCCCTGCCTTGCCATGGGGACCACCACCTTGCCATGGGGGCCACCACCTTGCCATAGAGACCACCACCTTGCCATGGGGGCCTCCATATTGCCATGAGGATCCCCACCTTGCCATGGGGACCCCCACTTTGCTATGGGGACCCCCATATTGTCATGGCAGCCATTTCCTTGCCCTGGGGACCCTCGCCCCATGGGTCACCTCCTGGCAGCCTCCCCGTGCTCCTCTGGGCTCTCCAGGGTCCGTCTTGCCCTCGGGGGCACCAGCCTGGGGATCCGGATACCCAGGGGCACTGAGAGGGGATGGAGCCCTGCTCACAGCCTGTTCAATACACGGATTTTTTAAGGGGGGGCTGGAGGTGTCCCCACATGCCCCAGGGCTGAGTTGGGAGTTGAATTGATGCTGCTCAGCTATTTTTTAAAGAAGTGGGTGTCTGCGGGGGCTCGGCCGGGTGGGAAAGCTCCCCACGCAGCCGCAGTGGGACGGAGGGGGACTGGGGACCTTCAGCCTCCCAGCAGCCCAGAGGTCTGAGCGCCCCCCGAGCCTCTCTTCCACCTTTCCAGGAGGGTTTCTGCCTCTGGTCATGGCCCACCCTGGAGCATCCCTGCCCTCACTGCCACCCACCCACGGTGCGGGGTGGAGAGTGCCCAGAGCCACCCCATGGGGACCCTTTGTGGGCAGGGACCCACCGGTGGCTCGGAGTGGGGAGCTCTGCCTGGGAAAGGAGAAATCTTGGGGGGACCCGGCAGGGAGACGGAGGATCATCAAAAAGCACTAGGGGAGCGAGCAGTGGGTGCCCGGCCTGGCGGTGGGTGCCCGGCCAGGTGGTGGGTGGCTCAGCCCCGGAGCCTTCAAGGCCCGATCGGGGTCGGCGGGGGGAAATATCTTGGAACGGGTGGTCTTTGAAGGTCCGGTTCGATCAGCCGGTGCCCGGCTCCACTGCGGGATGTGGCTTTTCCCCCGCTCCCCGGGCACCCTCGGGGTTCCCCAGCCCCGGTGGGCGGGGGGGGGGCGGTGGTTCCCTCGGGGGGAGCAGCCGCCGTGCCCGTGGTCACAAGAGGGCACTGCGAGCCCGAGCATCCCTCGGGCCCGCTGCGGCGGGGGGGGGACCGGGGCCGAGCTCGGGCAGCTCCCGGGGGGGCTACCGGTCCCCAGCCCCGCCACCCCGGGGCGGGGGGGGGCACCCTCCCTGCGGCAGGACAAGCGGGGCACTGCCAGGGGGCACGGCCACCGGCCAGGGCTAGCAGGCACGGCTCCCGTAAAGCCCCGGGATGCTTCGTCCGTCGGTTGGTCCGGAGAGATGAGCGAACTGGTGGGTGCTGGAGGGGGCTTTGCCCGGTCCCAGGTCAGCCCCAGCTCCGGTGGCCCCTCTGAAGGGGTTCCTGGCTCCCCGTGGCCACGTGGAGGGAGCCAGGACTGGGCACGGTGGTTTTGTCCGGCTGGTGCCGAGGTTTCTCCGGTAACGCCCGGTTAAGGTGGATCGGGGGGCGGCACACGGGGCTGTGGCGGGGGTTAGGGGTGCAGCTTTCCCCCGGGGTGCTGGGCCGAGGTTAGGGCAGGCTCAGCACCCTGTGCCCACAGGGATGCTGGCACCGGGCTCCATCCTGCCAACAGCCACGTCCCACCTCCGCGCACCTTGGGGTGTCCCTTGGGGGAGTTTCCCGAGGATGCTGAGCACCCCACTTGGGAGGGGGATCAGCCTCAGAGGGGGATGGTCCCTGCCTGGGGACACCAGTGGCACAGGTGCCCCCCCACCGCTGATGCCCCCCCACCGCTGGTGCCGCCCCATTGCTGGTGCCACCTCGCTGCTGGTGCCACCCCATTGCTGGTGTCACCCCGCTGCTGGTGCCACCTCAGTTTTGGGGACCCGGCGGAGGCATTTGTGGGCTCCCTGGCTGGATCCCACTCCAAGCGCTGTGCCCATCAGACCTCCCCTATCCCATGGCAGTGCAGGATCCAGTCCCCAGCCCACGTCTCCCCAGTTCGAGCCAGGCCCCCGAGCCCGGCCACTCTCCGGCAAACTTCACACAGTAGCCAGTGGCCACGGCACGAGGCACAGAACCCCCTGCCCCAGCACCCCCATCCTGACACCCCAACACCCTGACACCTCCACCCCAACCCGCTCCACCTTAACCCACAGCCCCTCCGGCCCCTCATTTTCCACGGATTCCAGCAGCTTTCAGCATCATTTCATGGCGGGAGGGCTGGAATCCCCCTCCCCCCCCCGCCCCCTGTCCCCCTGCCTGCTCCCCCCCCATCCCCCTCCCCTTCACCCCCCCTTCCCTTCTTTCTTTCCACCATCCAAATTTACAATCCCTCATTTCCATTCCGCTCCACCCTCTCTCCGGAGACTTTGTTCCCGGCCTGTATCATCCCATCCCGATTTATTTCAAACATTTTGGCGGGCTGTCACTGGATGGAAACTTAATTAATTGCGGGGTTTGTGCTGCTGGTACAATAGCGGCTGAAAGGGGGAGCGGGGGGTGGGGGGTGGGGGGGCATAAAATCCCGAGGGGCAGGTTGGAAGTGGGGGGAGAAGTGGGGGTTCGGGGGTGCGTGTGACCCCCCCTGTGCCAGACCCGTCACCACATGCCTCTGCATTCCCTGGTTGAGAAAATGTCCCCGTGGGGAGGGGGCGGTTGCTGGGGGGGGATGTTGTAGTTTATATGGAGGTTGGGGTGTAAATCTTGGGGTACGCAGTTCTGGGAGGGTGTAAAGTGGGGGGGGCTGCAGCCTGGGGTGTGTAGGGACTGGGGTGTATCTAGTTTGGGGTGCCCGTAGCCTGGGGGGGTGCATAACTGGGGGTGCGCGCAGCCTGGGGTGCCCGCAGCCCCGGGTGTGCATGTCCTGGGGTTCGCCCAGCCGGGGGTGCCGGTGGCCCGGGGTGTGCCCAGCCATGGGTGCACACAACCGGGGGTGTCTATAGCCCTGCCCCCCCCCCCAGGGCTCACTTCTGACCCCCCACCCCCCCACCCCGGGCATCCCCAGCGCTGCGGACCCCAGACTGGGAAGCGGGCAGCGGAACGGCCACCGGGAGCCCCGGGGGGGTCCGGTGATGCCCGAGGCGGGCGGTACCGGTGCCCCCGGCGAAGGCGGGGATGAAGCGGGGGGGGGGGGGGGGGGGGGGGTGCGGCCCCGCCCCGCCGCCGCCATTGGCGGAAAGTTTGGGGCGCGGCGCGGGGTGGCGGCCCCGCTCCCCCCCCCGCCTCCTCCTCCCCCCCCCCCGCCCCGGCCCGGTGCGGGCAGCGGTGCAGGCAGGGCCGGGCAGGGCCGGGCCGGGCCGCCCCGGGGCCGCCGCGGGCGCGGCCATGTGGGCGCTGCGGGCGCTGTGCCTGGCCGGGCTGGGCGCGGCGATCGGCGGGGCCTCGGCGGATCAGTGCAGCTGGAGGGGCAGGTACGAACGGCACCGGCACCGGCACCGGCACCGGCACCGGGGGGGCGGGGGGGAGGGGGTTGGGGGGGAGCGGCGACACGCGAGTCCCCGGCTCAGCATCCCCCGCGCTGCCCGGTTCGCAGCCCCGGTGCGCCCTCCCCGGCCACCACCTCCGGCATCCGCGGGGCAGAGGCACGGGTGGGATGTTGGGAAGCTGCGCCTGCCTCAGTTTCCCCACTCCTCGGTGCGGCTGCCCCCGCGAAGGATGCTGGGCCCCGCTGTGCTGGGGCCGCACGGTTCGCCGCCTCTCCGGGAGCCCCTTCCCCGTGTTCCCCCCCTTCCCCACCCGTGAAAAACCCGCCGGGGCGCGACACGCCGCTGGCCGCGGCGGGGAAGGCGCCGAGCTCCGGAACAAAGAGCCGGGACCCGCCGGAGCCCCACGCGAGGGGGTGTGGGGGGCCTGTGGGGGGCCTCGCGGCCACGAGCAGCGTGGCCGGGACAAAGCAGCCCCACGGCCACCTCACCCCCTCCCCAGCCTGGTTTTCCCGCGTGCATCCCCCCCCCTCCACGCTAAAATCGCAGCGGGCAAGATGTGGCTCCAGGCACTGTTTACACGCGAGTCCGAGTCCCGCGAGAGCGGGGAGGGGGGGCACACACACGTGTCACCCCCCCTAGCACCCACTGGTGATCCCCCAAAGCGAGGGAGATCCCCCCCAAAGCAGGGGGGATACCAGGGAGCAGGTGGTCTGTGGGCACCTTGGCTGGGGTGGCTTGGGAAGCGGGTATAAGGTGGGGGGATGTGCCACCATGACCCCTCCGTGAGCCCCTCAGGAAGGTGCCAGGAAACACGAGCACCCCCCAAAATGATGTGCTTGCACCCCAAGTCCGAGGCACTGAGGGTTTGGTGCTCCCCGTCTTTGCCCTCATCGCCTCCGCCGAGGTGCTGCTTGGCAGTGC
The DNA here is from genome assembly GCF_009769465.1 of Tauraco erythrolophus. Classification (NCBI taxonomy): domain Eukaryota; kingdom Metazoa; phylum Chordata; class Aves; order Musophagiformes; family Musophagidae; genus Tauraco; species Tauraco erythrolophus. Next base: position 17,369,099 of record NC_141481.1, on the reverse strand, counting down.
CAGGGTGCTGCCATGGCGGGGGGGGACGTGGGGTAGGAGGGTGGGGGTCTCTGTCATCCCGGGAGTCCCGGCTGACGGGGGCCGCTGTGCCTGGCAGCGGGCTGTCTCAGGAGGCGGGCAGCGTGGAGCAGCTCTCTCTGCACTGCGCCGAGGGTTCCCTGGAATGGCTGTACCCCACGGGGGCCCTTCGCCTCCGCCTGGCACCCCGCCTGCCCCCTGCCACTGCCACCGCCGAGGACAGGAGCCACCGGCACATCACCGCCTGCGTCAAACCTTCCGGCACCTTCCGGGGCGCTCAGCTCTACCTGGAGAGGGAGGGGATGCTGGAGCTGCTGCTTCCTGAAGCCCCCCGGCCCCGTGCCCGCTGTTTCAGCTGGCTGCCCCGGGAGAAGGTGGCTCTGTTCCTGCAGGCCACCCCGCACCGCGACATCAGCCGCCGCATCGCTGCCTTCCGCTACGAGCTGCGGGGCGACTGGCTGGCGCGGCCGGCGCTGCCCGCCGCCAGCCTCACCGGAGAAGGTAAGTGCCGAGTGTCCCGGGGCAGCCTGCCTCAGTTTCCCCCATGGCTGCTGCTGCCTCCCTCGTTCGCGGTCTGGGTGGCGGTGAGGGGGTAGAGGGGCTGGATCCAGGGTGGTGCCCACCCCGGACGGGTCACCGGGAGCCACCGTGGTGACGGGCTGTGTTTGACCGTGGCAGGGGCGTGCCGGCCGTGCAACGACACCGAGATCCTGATGGCCATTTGCACTAGTGACTTTGGTGAGTGCAGCCCCCCCCGGGGCCGGGGGGGTCCTGGGGCCTCGGGGGAGGGAAGGAAACTCAAACCGAAGGGGGGGGGATTGGCTCCCAGGCGGCCCTGGGCTCCCCTTCCCAGGCTGGTCTGGCTTGGGCAGCGGGCAACAGTGTCGTGGGCTGCTCTGGGATGGGGAGGGAATGAGGACAGGGACAGGGATGAGGACAGGGATGGGAATGGGGATGAGGATGGGAATGGGGGTGAGGACAGGGATAGAGACGGGGACAGGATAGAGACGGGGACAGGGATGGCAACAAGGACAGGGATGGGATGGGAGTCAGGGTGGGGACAGGGATGGGGATGGGAGTCAGGATGGGGACAGAGATGGGGATGGGAATGAGGACGGATGGGGACAGGGATGGGGACTGGGATAGGGATGGGAGTGGGGATGGATGGGGACAGGGACACAGATGGAGATGGGGATGAGGACAGGGACAAGGATGGAGATGGGGATGAGGGCAGGGACAAGGATGAGGATGGGGACGAGGGCAGGGACAAGGATGAGGATGGGGACGAGGAAGGGGATAGGGATGGGGACAAGGACAGGGATGGGGATGGGGATGGTGGTGGGGACAGGAATGGGACCAGGGATGGGGATGGGCACGAGGATGGGGATGGGGACAAGGATAGGGATGGGGATGAGGATGGGGACAGGGATGGGCATGAAGACAAGGATGGGAATGGGGATGGAGATGGGGATGGGGATGAAGACAGGGATGGGGTTGGGGGTGTGGACAAGGACAGGGATGGGAATGGTGGTCGGGATGGGGGCAGGGACTGGGTTGGGGACAGAGACAAGGATGGGGACAGAGACAGCAATGGGGATGGGGATGGGGACAGGGACACGTTGACACCCCACCCCACCTTTTCCCCGCAGTGATCCGCGGCAGCATCCAGAGCGTCTCTAACGACGCGGAGCTGCAGGAATCCATCATCGGGGTGAGCGCCGCCCGCATCCACCGCCAGAAGTTCCCCCTTTTCCAGGCGGGGGGGCGGCCGGTGGGCAGCATCCGCACCCCACTGCGCTGCGGGGTCAAGCCGGGCCCTGGCACCTTCCTCTTCACGGGGTGGCTGCATTTCGGCGAAGCCTGGCTGAGCTGCGCGCCCCGCTACAGGGACTTCCAGCGCATCTACGAGGGGGCCCGGCGCACGCGCCAGAACCCCTGCGAGTTCCCGGTGGACTGAGCGGCTCGGGGACGGCAGCCCGGCCCCGTGGGTGGTTGGCGGGGGGCTGGGGTCCCGCAGGCAGCCAGAGCGTCCCCGGGGGGGGGGGTCGCAGGGATGGTGCTCGGAGGGAGCGTGGTGTTTTGGTTCTCACTGCGTAGCCGGGCTCTGGTAGCACCCACCGCCGGGCTTGGGGGGTCCCGGGAAAATCCTGCTGGAAGGGAAGGGATGTTCCCAGGGCGCACTGGTCCCCAGGGATGTGCCCAGGCAAAGGGTGCAGCGGCGTGGGGCAGTGGGTTGGGGGCTCCCAGGGGATCGGGGTGCTGCATGCTCAGGGGAAGCTGTGGGGCACGGTGGGTCCAGCATGATGGGGGTGGCCGTCCCCACTCCAGAAGGGCTTGGTGGCAGGTGGCCATGGTGGCGTGTGGCTATGGTGGCTGGTGGCCATGGCAGAAGGTGGCTGTAGTGGCAGGGCCAGGGACACGGTGGGCACGGTGGGGTGTGGAAGGGCCAGGAGGTGGATTTGCAATGTCGGGGGGTGGAAAGGGGAGCGGGGCAGTGGCGAGCCTTGCCCTGACCCTGCCTGCAACGCGGGGCACGGGTGGGAGCCGCGGGGCGGATGCCAAGGAAGAAGAGCGAGGCCGAAGGCAGCGAGGATGGTGAGGAGGGAGGAAGGCTGGTGCAGGGAGCAGACGTGTCCCCGGTACGGCTGGGACAGGACCAAAGCGCTGGTGCGGGAAGGTGCCGGGGGAAGTGGGGAGAGGTCAAGCCGTGCCGCCCATCACCGCCAGCTCGTGGCGGCCGCCGTGTGCCACCGTGCCAGGTTGCCGGCGGTGGGGACACGCCGCGCCAGCCGGGGGAATTTTTGACCGTGGGGGTGGGGGGGGTCACCGTATGTGCACTAAAGTTATAACGATACCAAATTTGTGACTTTTTTTATAAACTAAGCTGTATTTGTAGCGTGCGCGTCTCCTTTTCTTAATACACCAAGCGGGACGTTCGCCAACAGGTGCCACGGGCGAGTGGCGGTGCCAGTGCCAGTGTGTGCCACGGTGCCAAGCCCTGCCTCCCCCTGTGCCGGCTCCGACCAGTGACCCTGCATCCTGGGGGGCTGAAAACAGCCCCATTATTTATATATATATCTATATATATCAATACACAGATATTCCTGAACATCACATCCCTGGTGTCCCTCGGGGCGGTGGCTTTGGGGTTCCTCTCCCCGGGTGGCACCGAGGGAGCGGGGCCGGGGCTGGGGCCCACGTGGCCCCGTGCTGGGTGGGTGACCCCGCTGGCGCAGCCGCTGTCAGGGCGGATTCTCGTCAGAGCCGGTGGCCACAAGGCCTCATTGTGCCGGGCTGCACGACGCCGGCTTCCCAGCCCTGCTCCCCCCTGCCCTGCTGCTGCCCCCCAACCCCCCTGGCCTCTTGCTCTCGCTTCTCCGTGCTGCGCACGCGTCCCTGGATGGTGGCGACACGGACGGGACCCCGGCTGGGGATGGGGCACAGGACCCCCAGACAGGGGTGGGAGATGGGACCCCCACCCAGGGATGGGGCACGAGACCCCCAGCCGGGGGTGGGACATGAGACCCCCAGAGATGGGGCAGGGGACACCTGGCTGGGGTTGGGGCATGGGACCCCAGCCATGGATGAGGCACAGGACCCCCAGCCAGGGACTTTTCCTCCCCATCGATGATGCCCACAGGGGCTCAGCACCCCCCAAGCCCCCCAAACCACCCGAGCTGGGGTCATGGCACACATCACCTCGTGCGTTGGTACCTTTTCAGCACTGTTTCAGTAACACCCTTGCCAATACTGCTGGGTATCTGGTGCTCTTGCTGACCATAACACGCAGGATCCAGCCCTGGGGGACCCCGATGCTCCCCCCGGATTTTGGCTGCGGGTGGGAGCCCAGCAAGGCATGGGGAAGGGGGAAGGAGTGGGAAATGCAGCGGAGGAGGAAAAACGAGGCTGGAAAAGCAATAAATGAGGCGCAAAGGGAATTGCACTGCCCACGGCATCCTCCGTACGCTGCTCCCACCCCGCCGCGATCCAGCGAATTCCTCTCGGCTAAATCGTGGCATTTAATGTGCCGAGCATCCGGCGGCTTTCTGTCCAGCAGTGGAATCTCTTGTTTTGCTTCAAATCTGTTTATTTGACCAAACCAGCTCATTCTGCCACGGCGGAAAGGGCCGTTATCCTGCTCGTTCGCCGCCGCGGAGGTTTTCGAGGTGTTTTTGGTGCCCTCCGCCCTGTGTCCGGTTGGGTCGGCCACCTTCGCTTCCCGTGCCTGTCGGCTCCCGCCGCGGCTGGGCCCCGGCCAGGGTGCAAACGCTTCCTACGGGAGTGTCTCATGGGGGGACCAGGCAGCCGGTGCCTCAGTTTCCCCACTGTAGGATGGGGATAACGGCTCTTTCCTGCTGCTCAGGGCTGCCATGGCACCAGGCACCATCCTGAGGCCCCAGCATCCCCATCTCCCTGGGGTGGGTCATCCGAGCATCTCCCTGAAAGCGAAATCCAGTCCTGACAAAGCCAAATTCCCATCTGGCCCCTCCTGCGTTTTGGCACGGAGGGTAAAACCACAGTGAGCCAAACTCTGTATTTCCTCCGCAGGATGGAAACGGGGGCGGTTGAATGGATAGAAACCACTGTGATGCCCACCTGGCACAGCTGGCATCCTCATGGACAGTACAAAATCCCCCCCACCCACCCGCCTGCCTCCCACGAGGGTGGGTTTGGGGACACCATGGAGAGCAGCACCCCAAAACCAGCTGCCTTGGTGGAAATGTGCCCAGAGAGGTGCCCGGGGCTCCTCGTCCCGTGGGATTAGCCCCACCATGGACCTGGTGTCCGGGTGGGGGGACACCCCTACCCCCCCAACCCCAACCCCCTTCAGCCCAGGGAACCCTCCAGGGACCGTGGAGCCCTTCGGTCACACTGCCGATGGCTGTCGACACCGGGATGGCGAAACATGGAGCGGGGGCACTGGTGGGGTATCCCCCATCCCCTGTCCCCGTCCCAGTCGCACAAAGGCAGCCGCTGTTTCCCGCCATTCCCCCCATCCCCAGCCCTTCTCCTCCCACTCCTGCCCCCTTCACCCTCCTCCTTCCCGGCTGCCGGATAAAAGCCCGAACGTGTGAATCGAGGGGCACAAAGGGGAGGCACAAAGGCAGCCGGCCCCGCTCAGGCCTCCCCGTGGCCCCCGGCCCCCAGCGGGGACCCACAGACCTCCTCTGCACCCCTGTTCCTGCAGCCCCCGCCCTGCCTGCCCGGCTCACAGCACCCCGAGGCCCAGGAGCTGGTGCAGAGCTGGGGGATGCTCCTGGGACCAGGTGGTTCCAAGAGGGGTCAGGATGATGCCCATGGGACTGGGGGATGCCCTGTTCGGTCAGTGTGGTGTCCCTGGGGTTTGGAGATACTCTGTAGGGTCAGGATGAAGCCCCTGGGGGATGCCTCATAGGGTTGGGTGATGCCCTGGGGCCGGGGATGTCCCACAAGGTCAGGATAAGACCCTTGGGGTTCAGAGATACCCCATATGGCTTGATGATGCCCCTGGGACCAAGAGATGCCCAATAAGATCAGGATGAGGCCTCTGGGGTTCAGAGATACCCTACAAGGTTGGATGATGCCCCTGGGACCAGGCAATGCCCTATAGGATCAGGATGAGACCCCAGAGGTTTGGAGATACCCCATAGGGTTGGATGGGGATGAAGGGTAGCCTGGGACGAAGGGATGCCCCGCAAGGTCAGGATGAGGCCCCTGGGGTTTGGAGATACCCCATACAGTTGGATGATGCCCCTGGGACCGGGGGATGCCCCATACGGTTAGCGTGGTGTCCCTGGGGTTAGGAGATACCCTATAGGGTCAGGATGATGCCCCTAGGACCAGGGGAAGCCCTATAGGGTCAGGATGAGGTCCCTGAGGTTTGGAGATACCCCATAGAGCTGGGTGATGCCCTGGGGCTGGAGGCTGCCCGGCAGCAGGTGGGATGGGGCAGTTTGGGGGTGTGCGTGGGGCAGCAGAGGAGGGGCCAGGGGGGCACAGCCCAAACCCCAGGTGGGATGGAGGGAGCTCTGCCCCACAGCCTTCGGAGAGCAGAGACGTGAGAGGCTGGTGACCCCCAAGACACCAACACCCCCCAAGCCCACCACCCCTCGGGGAGCTGCACCCCAAACCTTTAGGCTAAGGGGGGTGCTCTGAGGTCCCCCCTTCGGCCGGGCCAAAGACGATCCGGCATCACTCCTGTGCCAGGGAGGGATGCTCGGGGCTGGAGCAGGACCCTGACCCACAGCAGGGCCTCCACAGCCCCTCACCCCAACTCCCCCCGCGTTGGGCTGCTGACAGCTGGTGGGAAGGAGCTTTCCCAGCACATAGTGACAAATTCCTGGCTGGCGCGGGGGGACGCAGGGGGAGGAAGCTGCCCTGGAAAGAGGCGGATGAAAAGCTCTTTGGTTCCGTTGACGCATCCCAACTGGTCCCTTCGGATGGCCACCTGCTCTGGCCGGCACCCTGGGGTGCTGCCGGATACCCCAGGACTGGGGCAGGAGGGGGATGCTGTCATCCCCCCGCCAGCTCCAGCCAAAATCTCGGGGGGGGGACCCAGCAAGGAGAGCTCAGCCCTGCCTGGGAATTGCTTCGTTAATTAATTTGCTCTGCAGCATCACAGGGGACCTTGGGCTGCCCCCATGGACCAACCCGTCCCCATGGACCATCCTCCTCCGCAGCCCCCCGGCTCCCGGCTTCCCCCAGCTCCTATTTCCCTGGATTTTCTGCTCATTCTCAGCCTTAACCGGCTCCACCTGCCAGCGAGCACCAGAAAATCGGAGAAATCCCCGTGACCCCCAGTTTGGCCCCAGCTGTGCTGGGCCCTTTGGTGGGGCAGGGAGGGGGATCCATCCCGGACGGTATTTCTGGGCCATATGGAATGTGTAGGGTCGGCTTCTCCTCCCCGGAGGAGCCCCAGCACCGCGCTGGGGGATGTGTTTGATGGAGTCGGGGTGTTGTTATAAGTGCCCGGAGCTGCATGTCTTGGTTTGAGGGTAGAGCACGCGTGTGGGTGCGTGTGGGTACATGTGGGTGCGTGTGGGTGTGTGCGTGGGTACATGTGGGTGTGTGTGGGTGCGTGTGCACCCTCATGCCGAGGGCAGAATATTTGGTTCCTGCAAATAAAGGCGAAATCAGAGCAGAAAGCTGTTCTTGCCCTTAGTTTTCACCCGTGTTGGCTCACGGGCAAAGGGGGGCTCCAGGTGGGCCAGTGCCAGGGGCCACTGGCTGGGCCACCCCTGGGGCTGGGGGGGTGGGAATCCTGCTCCTCAGTCCCAGTCCCCTGCACCTCAAAGCTGTTCCCAGGCTGGGGGTGCCTGGAGGGTGCCCTCCTCTGCCTGCATGGGTGACGTCCCCGGGGAGCCCTGGGCTTGCCAGGGCACCCCATGGCAAATGCATTGGGTGCTGCTGGTTATTGCAGGGACCCCCAGGACTGACCCCAGCCCTCGGGGGACACCCCGACATGGAGACACCCCCAGGGATCCTGCAAACATTGACCCAAAGGCCAAGGGGGGAGCAGGGGAGGGAGGTGATGGCCACCAAACCATGGGCACGATGGTAACCGGGCAGCGAGCGCCCCTGCGGGCAGGGAACCCGCTCCCCAATTGAGCCATTATTGCTCCCAGGTTGGGTCTGGTTTGGTCTGGGGGGGGGTTTATTCACTGCGGGTGGGCAGGGGCTGCGGGGCCTGGCTGCCCCGAGCCCCCCCGAGCCCCCCGCCCACCCCCCTCCGCTTTCCCACAGGCTGGAATTTTCCCACAGTCGCTGCTGCCTCACAGCAGGAAACCCACCGCCCGCGCCGCCGCAGCACGCACGGCTGTGCACAACCGCCGCCGCCAGTGCACAACCGCCAACGACCGCACGGCCTCGTGCAACAGCGCTCAGCCGTGCACGGCCACGCGCAAGCACGAACAACTGCGCGCGGCCACGTGCAACCACGTTACAGCTGCACAAAACTGTGCACGACCGCGCACGGCCGTGCACAACTGCGCACGACCACGGTGCTCAACTGTGCACGGTTGCACGTGGCTACGCACAGTTGTTCACAACTGCACACAACTGTGCACAACCGCTTGCAACCACGCACAGCCCTGCACAGCCACACACAACCGTGCAGTGCTGCACAAAACTGTGCACAACTGTGCACTACTACGCAAAGCCCTGCACACAACCACGAGTGTACAACCACACACAACCATTCACAGCTTCACACAACCACGCTCATCCACGCTCATCCATGCACAGCCACACCACAGCTGCACACATCTGTGCACAACTGCACACAACCATGCACAACTACCCAGGACCATGCCCAGGACCATGCCCAGCTGGGCACAACTGCACAGGACCGTACCCAGCCGTGCACAATTGCACACGACCATGCCCAGGACCGTGCACGACTGCTCAGGACTGCGCACAGGACAGTGCCCAGGACCGTGCACACCCGCCCAGGACTGTGCCCAGCCGTGTACAACTGCACAGGACCATGCACAGTCACAGAGGACCATGCCCAGCCATGCACAATCACACAGGACCATGCCCAGGATCGTGCACAACCATGCATAACTGCACAGGACCATGCCCAGGACTGTGCTCAGCTGGGCACAACTGCACAAAACCGTGCCCAGTCGTGTGCAATTGCACATAACCGTGCACAGCCACCCAGCACTGTGCCTAGGACTGTGCCCAGCCGTGCACAACTGCACACGACCGGGCACAATCATGCACAACCGCCCAGGACCGCGCCCAGCACCGTGTCCAGCTGTGCACAACCACTCAGCACCATGCCCAGGACTGCGCTCGGCTGTGCACAACTGCACAGGACCGTGCTCTGCCATGCACAACTGCACAGGATCGTGCCCAGCACCGTGCCCAGCCATGCACAACCACTCAGCACCGTGCCCAAGACCGTGCTCGGCTGTGCACAACTGCACATGACCGTGCCCAACTGCACAGCACCGTGCCCAGCACCGCGCCCAGCCGTGCCCAACTGCCCAGCACCGTGCCCAGCACCGTGCCCAGCCGTGCCCAACTGCCCAGCACCGTGCCCAGCACCGTGCCCAGCACCGTGCCCAGCCGTGCTCGACCGCACACGACCGTGCCCAACCGCGTTCCCCCCCGGCTCGGGCAGCCCCGAGGCCGCCGCCGACGGGCGGGGAGCGGCGGCGGCGGAAGGCAACGGGCCGCGGGGCCGCCCCTTCCGGCAGCCATGGAGCCGGGGGAGCCGGGGGAGCCGGGGGAACCGGCGTGGGGGCGGCGGGGGGGGCAGGCGCTGGGCGGGCGGGAGCTGCTGGAGCTGGCGGTGGCCAGCGGGGTGGTCGCCTGGGCTACCTGGGCCGCCCTGCTCATGCCCGGCTTCCGCCGGGTCCCCCTGCGGCTGCAGGTACCACCGCTGCCCACCCCCCGCCGCCCAACCCGCCGGGGACCCCCCCCTCGGTCCTGAGCGCCCCCTTCTCCCCCAGGTGCCCTACCAGCCCTCCGGGCCCCGGCAAGTGGCGAATGCCCTGGCACTGCTGCGGGGGCGGTCAGGGAAGACGGTGGACCTGGGATCGGGAGATGGACGGCTTGTAAGGGCAGGCAGGGGGGATATTTGGGGGCTGGGGGGGGGGGTTGAGGCTGCCCAGGCTGGGCGAAGGGCAGGGAAGGGGGCTGGGAGCCCCCCAGCTGCTGTCCAGCTCCTGACTGTGGTTCTGGATGGCCAGGCTGTGGTCCTGGTGGACCATCTCAGGTGGTTCCAGATGGTCCTAGACCCCCCCCTGGATGGTCCTAGAAGACATCACATGCAGTGAGCAGGGTGGGACCGAGTGCTCCAGGAGAAAAGAACCACCTGGAAGGGGTCGAGGACTGACATCAGCCTGCCCATGAGCCAGCAGGAGGGAGCGAGCGGAGCTGGGCAGCAGCCCCTGCCCCCCACATCATCCCCCAGACTCAACCCAGGGGTTCATCTTAGTTGCAACGCTCTCTCTCTCTGCAGGTGGTAGAGGCTTATAAGCAAGGGCTCAGACCAGCCGTTGGCTATGAGCTCAACCCTTGGCTCCTGTGGCTCTCCAACTACCGGGCCTGGAAGGCTGGGTACCACGGGAAGGTTTCCTTCCTGAAGAAAGATCTGTGGAAGGTAACAGCATCCCGAGGGTCCGGCTGTGCTCAGTGCTGGATGTAGCTAAGGCAGGGCCGGGGCTAACTCCGCGCCTCTGGAGAGGCTTCGCTGATGGTTGTGTGCTCCTTCCCTGACCCACACGGCTCCTGGGAGGTGGAAGAACCATCCTCCTCTCTGGGGAAACACCAGCCTGGGCTGCTGGTCTTGTAGGCAGCAGAGCATCTTCTCAGAGCGGCTTTGAGAAGAGGTCTTGGGTGCTGCGGACACGCGGTGGCCTTCAGAGACGCGCCACTAAAGCTGGCATCGGGTGCCCGTGGCACGACGGGATAAAAGCCAGCAGGGAATGGGGTTCTGGGACGATGCTGGAGGCAGGTGCTTCGTGGGAGACGCTGCTTTCACAGGCAGCTCCCAGCCACACCAACACATCCCCGTCCTACATGTCGTGGGGCATCTCTGCTCCCTGCGAGGTTCTGAAGATGGCCCTGTGCAAAGCATCCGGCCACTCCAGTGGTTCCTCCCCGCTCCCCGGGGCTTCTTTCATTCCCCTTTTCCTTCTCTTTTAAGGTGAATCTTTCCGATTGCTACAACGTGATCGTGTTCCTGGCCCCCAGCGTGGTAAGTTGGTCTCTCGCACCCCGACTTCTGAGCGAGCTCCAGGGAGGTTTTTCTTAGAATAAAAGAGATGATCTGAGACAGTGGCAAAAAGATTCTTTAAAAAATAAGGCCAAGTGGGCTTTGCTGCAAGCGAGCGGTGCCCAGCACCACTGGAATTTATAGGATCATGGAAACGTTTAGGTTGGAAAAGACCCTTAAGATCGAGTCCAACCATTAACATGGCCAAGTCCATCACTAAACCATGTCCCTAAGTCCCATGTCTACACGTCTCCAGGCACTGTGACTCCACCGCTTCCCTGGGCAGCCCATTCCCAACGCTTGCCAACCCTTTCAGTGACGAAGTTTCTCCCAATATCCAGTCTAAACCTCCCCTGGTGCAACTCGAGGCTGTTTCCTCTTGTCCTGTCGCTTGTTAGTTGGCCTTAGTCCCAACCACGCACAGGGCTGGGACCAGCCCCACGTTTTGGAAGGGTCTTGGCTCAATGCTGCCTTCTTGGCACCCACCAGCCGTGCCGAGAAGCCGCTCTTGGTGGCACCTGGTGGTCCTTGGTGGCACCGCCGCTACGTGACTTATTCTACGGCCGCCTGGCTGGGGCTGTCTCTCTCTCCCCAGAAACCTCCTCTAGCCGCCAAGTTCCTTGCAGAACTCCCCGACGAAGCCCGGGTGGTGGCTGGACGCTTCCCCTTCCCCTCCTGGACCCCCACCAGCACCCTTGGGCAGGGGCTGGAGCAAGTCTGGGCCTATGACATGAAGGAGGTGCGGCGAGCGGCGCAGAGCAGCGCGGCGGGAAGCCCGGTCTAACTGCAGCTCGTTAAGCCCAGCCTTAAGGGTCGGCAGCCCTCGGGCTCAGCTCAGGACAGCAGAGAGATGCTTGGCCAGGCTTTTTGCCCAGGGACTTGCAGGGTGGTGGTTCCTCCAAAGAGCGAGCAGGGGGGGACAAAACCAGACCTAGAAATCCTGGAATTATGGCAGGATTTAAGGGCTAAATCTCCAGTGCCTCTTTCTGTACGTTTGCTACTTTATTTCTAGTTGATTTTGCCAAATAAACATTCGGATGGTTTTTCCCTTGAGACTTTTGCTTTGCCTTGGAGCCGCAGGGTGCTCCTGGAGCCGGAGCAGCCGCCGCTCCTGGCCACAGACCTTGCTCCACCAGCCCTCCACGGCTCAGGAGGGAATTTGTCCAGCTCATCTCCAGCTGAAGGATCACTTTGACCCTGCTTACCTTATATAACATGCCCTTTTCCACTCAAAAATGGAGGGAAAAAAGGGTTTTCCCACCATAAAAGAGCAGCTCATCCCCTTTGTGGAACCTCTTGAACCAGCCCTGGCCGTATCTCTTGGAAGCTGAGAGGGGAAGCGAAGGCAGGAACCGAGTTAGCCCTCAGACTCCGATCTAGGTCTGACCCAGGAGGAACGTTACGGCAGCGTCCTGGGAGGCAGGAAGGGAAAACCATCCCTGCAGCCCCGCAGCAAAAACCCACCTGGGAACCCAACCCTGTGTCCCGAGGCGTGATGTGGTTGGGGACCTGCACAACGAACCCTGCTGCTGAGGAGTCGGAGGATAGATGAGACGTGGTTGTCTCGTCCCGTTTTAGCACTGTTAATTTGAGACCAAGAACACCCACGTGGTTTCCCTCTCCGTGCCTCCCAGCTGGGGAAGGATACTCGCCCTGGCCAGCCCACACACCAGAAAGCTCCTTGCTTTTAAATCCTGCTCTTTCCTATGCTAGTGCTGCTTCTCAGAGCTGTGGTGGTGGTGGCTAACCAACAGTGGGTGGCCAACCTACAGTTGGTGGCTGAGGGTCCTGGCTCCGGGCAACGAGTGAGCATCAGCTGCCCCAGCGCTGAGTGCGCGGGGCACCTCGGTGGCAGCGAGCTTCCTCAGCCGGAGGATCTCCTGCTTGTACCTGCAACGGGGAAGCAGCACCATCGTTGCCGTGTGGTCACGATCCCACTGATAGCTCCCCCCCGGCAGCGATACACTTCGATGTACTCTCAGGGAAGGAGACGTGCGGCAGGGCAGGCCAGACGCTGCCCGCTCTTGCCCTGCGGAAGCAGGGATGGTGGCAGCTGCCCGCACAGCTGGATGTGCTGCGGGGCACTGGCCGTGCTGGCAGCGCTGTGGGAAGGCAGTGGTGAGGTCGAGCACCAGCAGTGTGGTGGGCATGGTGGTGTCACCAGCAATTAGCCTGGGAGATAAACTGGGAGCACAAAGCGGAGAACGCGTCAAGGGGGGATGCTACCATCTCACCTTGCAAGGTGCTTATCTATGTATTCCTGCAGCTCCGACACCTGCTCCTCTGCCACAACCGCCCGAGTCAGCAGATGGCTCCTCTCCTGCTCCAAGTCCTCCTGGAGGGACAAGGAAACACAGAGCAAACAAGGAGCTCTGTGAGATGGGAGTGATGTTGCTCAGTTCCTCTGTTCTGGCACCACTTTAGGCTACAGAAGCAACCGAGAACGGATGTGCTGGGCCTGGCGATGATAGCGCAGTGTTCTGCGGGCACCACCGCTCCGGGGCATTGGCCAGGTGGACCAGGCAGCCTTCCCTGGGCAGAGCAGAGGCATGGGAGGGGGGCCAGGGCCAGCCCAGGACAGGCAGTAACTCCCCCTGCCCACCCAGCCATCGTCAACTCCCCCAACTTCACGGATTTGGCACTAGGACAGGGAGAGCTTTCACACCTTTCCACCGATAGTTTGTTGGAAAGGGAAATGACCTTCCCTTTTAGATTAAAAAAAAAAGTAAAAATCTGATTTTTGCGCAGTGTCTCTGGGCAGTAGATCATCCTTGTACCCGAGTTAACTGTGGCACTAGGAGGATCTAAGGTGTTTGACCGAGCTCACTCCCGAGATGAGCAGGACCTGCTCCCAGAGCAGCGCTCCAGTATCTCACCCCTGGCATCCCCCTTCTTTCGGCTGCAAAGATCCACAGGACTTGGGTGTTTAGCTTTAGGTGACCGGAGGATGGTGGAGCACTTCCTCTGTGGACAGCCAGCTGGTTGCACATCTGTAGCCTTGTCTACCCCAGAAAGCTGAACCTCTGCTCTGTTTGAAAGCCCTTTGCCCGTGGGTGGCAGCCAGCATGGCAGGGATCCTGGCACCAACCCTTCTCCCCGCCGCTGCCTTCACTGGGACAGCAGACCCCACCTCAGCCCAACCCGCTCCCCACGAGCATCACCACGGTGTCAGGGATGCTGGAGGGCAGCATTGTGGATGGAGAGAGCTCTGCCCCCATCTCCGCGCCACCCCACTCCTGACTGCAGCACAAATATCTTTGCACTCGGGGAACCAAACTGAGAAGCTGATTCGGATTCAAACTAGACTTGAACTGGGTCGAATATAGTCCCAGTTTGTTATATAGATGCTTAAATGCTTGTGCTGAAACGAGAGGGAGCAATATGGTCCAGGGATGAGCAGCTGTAAGGGCTGCTCTCCTCCTTTTAGCAGCTGGGCAAGTACAGCCTCGATCATCACTGGCCAGGGACCTGTGAGTGTCACTTGGTGTGCTGAGGCTAAAGCCGCAGCAAGGCTCTGTGGAAACCTTCCCTGCTCCAGCTTGGAACAGCGTATTGGCCCCAGGGCAGCATCTACCTGAGGCAACACATCGTAGAATCATAGAGTCACAGAACAGTTCGGTTTGGAAGGGACCTTCAAGGTCATCTAGTTCCAACCCCCCTGTCATGGGCAGGGACACCTTCCACTACACCAGGTTGCTCAAAGCCCCATCCAACCTGGCCTTGAACACTTCCAGGGATGGGGCAGCCACAGCTTCTCTGGGCAACCTGGTCCAGTGCCTCACCACCCTCAGAGGGAACAATTTCTTCCTTAGATCCCATCGAAATCTCCCCTCTTTCAGTTTAAAGCCATTGCTCCGTGTCCTGTCACTACACATCCTTGTCCAAAGCCCCTCTCCAGCTTTCCTGTAGCCCCTTTAGGTACTGGAAGGTGCTGGAAAGTCTCCCTGGAGCCTTCTCTTCTCCAGGCTGAACAGCCCCAACTCTCCCAGCCTGTCTCCATAGCAGAGGTGCTCCAGCCCAAAGCATCATCTTCGTGGCCCTTTGAGATGTGGGTAAGGGCTTTTTTCAGATGGGCTGTTCCAGACCTTTACCTGGGTGGTGCGTGTGAACTCCCAGAGCTGCTTCCTGACCTCTGCCCAGCCCTCCTCATCCAGCTGCCTAGGAGAGAAAAGGAGATTTTAGTCATGCCCAGACGGTCAAATCCAGCCCATCCACAGGTCACCCAGCTCTGTACAGGGGCTGGACACAACTCGTGTCCATCAGACCGTAAACCCCAGTGCCCTGAACTTCTTCAGGGCATGTGGTGCCATCCCCGTGCCTGGGCACGAGAGTCACAACCCTTCTGCCAACCTGGGATTCCCCGCTGTGCCCGGCTGGGTTTGTTCCAAGTTCCCATCAACACTCATACATCAGAGGACTCCGTGCAGAAAGAGTCCTTAACCTGACACTGAAGTCTTGAATTGGATGGAAAACAGAGAGCGAGCGATGCCAAACGCTGGCGCTTTTCATGTTTCGAAGCACAAACTCGCCCGTTCTGGTCGCCGAGCACGATAGGTGAGCTGTCTGCGCAGCCCAGCCGTGGGAAAGTTCTTCCTATTCTATCCCAGCCTGAATAAGCAAAATACAGGTCACATCTGACGCTGGGGGAATTTGGGTTGTATGCAGGGAGGAATGCATTGTGCTCGAGAGCGGCTCCGCTGCGACTGCCTCTGGTGGCTGGAGCCTCCGAGCCCAGGCACGCGGGAAATCGCCGCGGAGATTTCATGGGAGCAGAAGGGAAGAGAACAATGAACAGTGAAGCCACACAGCTGATAAAGCCGAGAAGCAGCGGGAGTTGTGGCTGAAGCGCCGCGGTCACGCCAGGCTTCGTGGCTCTAGCGAGAGGAACAAGGTCATGGCACGGCTCAAGCCATCGGCACACAGAAAACAAGTATTTGGAGTGTGCAGAGTTGCTCGACAGCTGAAAAAAACCAACCTAAAACAAGATGCATGCCAAAAATTCAGGTTCTGGTCTTTCTGTGTCTTGCTCCTCTGGCGAGTCTGCCAAAATTAAGGCATCTGTTTAAGGACTGCTACTGCTTTTTGGTGTGGAAAACATGGCAGAGCCTGGGTAAGGCTCAAGTTTTGATCCCAGATGCTCCTCGGAGTCCGGCGGCTCAGGCACTGACCGGTGACTCAGTGCTGGCATCGAGTTCATGAAATACCCGACGTGTTTTCTAAGCTACCACATTTTAAAAGGCTGAAAAATCCCAGCTCTCTTTTCTCCTACACTTTGTGCCACCTCTCCACAGCTATAGCTGATAGAGTTTCAACAGAATAATGGAACAGGGGGTAGAGACCCCTCAAAAATGAGCAAATAAAGGGCATGTTGGGAAGCCAGGGAGGTACTGGGACAGGGTCACCTAAAGGTTCCAGCACTAGGAGGGAGGAGAAACAAGACCATCCCAAACTGGTGGTGTTTTCCTTGCCTTTCTCAGGTTGTGATCCACCAAAGCACGCGGGCGCATGCTACATTTCAGCTTCTTAAAGAGATCAGCGAGACTAAAACATGATTAAATCAAACATGTGCTTAAGAGCTTTCTTGGATCCGGGCCCAAGTGACCAACTCGTTTCACCGCAGGAAACGCCGCACTGAGATGACAGCTGGCTTTTCTTCTCCGATGAGTCCCTATCAGCTCACTTTCTCCCGAGTTATTACTGTCTCCAAGTAAAGCAGAAAAGACTCCTCAATCCACCCACGGCAAGGACAATTCATAATTAGGAATATCCCGCGAAACGAACAGCACTTACTGCTCAGGGGACAGTGGAAAGTCAGAGGTTTCTTTCAGTCTTTTCTGAAGGCAAAGGAAGACAAGATTTCTGTCAGCATTAAACCATTGCAGCCTCACCACAGTCTCACCACTTCCAAGAAAGCGGCACAACGTATCTGAGCACTCTAACAGCCACCAGCGCCCTGGCAAGGAAACGATGTGCAGGACAATCTCAAGGCTTAAGTCTCCCGTCCTCTGAATTTTTAAAATAAACACAGCTCGTGCAAATCAAGAGACACGTCTCTGCCCCGGCAGAAGCGGTGGGAGGACGTGGAGCTGACTGGTGTGTTTCAGAGCGTGGTCTTCTGCTTGTGCCGAGGCAAAGGCATTCGAGAACAGAGAACCCCATCCTATCCTCCCTTACTCGCCTCTTCTTCTGGCAGTGAGCGTGTCTGCTGGCCTGGCAGCTCTCCCAGAACATCTGCTGCTCCTCAGCCCTCCTGAGAGCTCAGTGATCCCAGCCTATGGGGCTGCCCAAACTGGAACGAACTGTAACCCCTACACAGCAGGGCTGAAGGAACGAAGGGACTGCTTGGACATCCCATCCCTTCCCAAAATGAGAAGGCGAGCAAGGACTACCCCTTCCTGTGCCGCAGAGGTACAGCAAACCCTCGGGGAACATCTAAGGAAGGGGTCGGACCTATTGCTTGGGAAACTCTCCCCACCGCCCCCCAGTTTCACTCCCCCCCCACCACCTTCTGCAATTGGTGTAACTGCATCTCCAGTTTTGCTTTATCCTCCCGCAGCCGGTTTAGCTCCCGGGTTGTGTTTGTCAGCAGCTCCGGGTCCGTGATGGAAAAGTGGAGCTCGGCAGGGCCACAATCCGTAACGCTGCTGCCCAGGGACCGCATCCGCTCTCGCTGGAGCCTGCAACGTGCCAGAGGGGTCGGTCCCTGCTCGCTTTGGTTTAGGTAACAACACTGAGCATTTCTGCTCCTGATGGAGAGACCATTCGCTTGGGACCCGCTGGCTTCTGGCCACCGAGGGCCGGTCCACCTGCAAAGGACAAGTGAGAGAGCCCAGCAGCACGCACGATATTCCTGGGAGTGTTTCTGGGGGAAGCTCGTCCTAGAGCTATTTGTGGCTTTTATGCCACGAGAATTTCTGCTGCTTCCCACAGCCCAAGCTGCTGAGAGCTGCAAAGCAGAGCTGAGAGCACTGCAGGGACAGGCTGGGAGGCAGGAGTTATTTGTGGTACCTCTGCATTTCCACACCATCCAACGTGGAGTCAATCTCTCACCCTAAATTTTCCACAGGAGAAATGTATGTGCAAAGCAGCTCCAGGGTGTCCAGAGCACTCTGATGTGTAGCTGGAGACTCCTTGCTTTTGGTTTGTCAAGAGCAGGGAGATAAAAACGTGCTCCAGAACCTCTGCTCCACCTGGGAGCCCCGTTTGCCTCCTTCTCTGCCCGGGGGGACACCTCCACTTGGTCCTTGGCAATACCGTGAGAGTTGTAGAACACTGGAACAGGTTGCCCAGAGAGGTGGTGGATGCTCCATCCCTGGAGACGTTCAAGGCCAAGTTGGACAAGGCCCTGAGCAACCTGATCTAGTTGGAGATATCCCTGTTCCTTGCAGGGGGGTTGAACTAGATGACCTTTGAAGGTCCCTTCCAGCCCTAACCATTCTATGATTCTATGATTCTATGACAGAGGTGGCCCAGCCCCTGGCTCTGCCCTACCCGTAAGCAATCAGCAGGTTCTCATGCTTCTTGACCAAGTTCTTCATGCGTTTCTTGTAGCCACGTGCCGCTCCAGCTAGCTGCTCTTCCCGAGACTTGTAGGAAGCCCTGATATCCTTCAGCATGCTGTCCACAAAGCGTTTCATGGGACCCTGATCAGCTGGGGCTTTGCTAGGCCCCGTTACGTTGCTGGATTTGCTGTCCATGTAGTCCTTTAAACATACAGAGAAAGAAATGGAGGTGATCAAGCCGTTCCCTAAGGCGTGTAACCCATTTCCCACAGAGAACATCCCGGCGTATTTGTGCTAACAGCACAGAGAATAGGGAATATCTTCCATTTTCTAAGAGCAGGAAAGACTAATTAACTTCCATCATGCCCCATCAGCGAAGGCGTCTGTGAGGTATCAGTGACCCGCCCAGGGGAACACGAGTTGGGGTCGGGAGTTGCCATCCCTAGTCCTGTATCCTTTCCACCGTGCCCTGCTCTCCCTGCTAGCTAGGAGATGCTCCAACATTGCTCTGATAGAAACCAAACTATTCTTAATAGTAAATATTGCTTTGCTTAGTCTCCTCATCCATCACCGCACCGTGTTCTTCAGTACCAGCCTTCTCCCAGCACAGAAGCTCTTGCCAAAACCTGCTTCTTGCTACCTAAAGAAGCAATTTCTTCCCAGATTTCTTCCCAAATCTCACTGCTCAATATAATCAGGTATCCACGCCTGAACCTGCCCGATGTGCCTGCCTTGTGCCGAGTCCTCACCACGCTCTGAGAGCCCTGCTCTACAGCAAAGGTTCTTGTTCCCAGAGCAGGTTCCAGGTAGTGGCATTACCCGGCTCTGGAGCCGACAGTGGAGGCTGGCAGAGCTCCCCGTGGGGACAGCAGCAGAGTCACCATGGAGGTGGTGACAAAGCCAGAGATGGCATCGCCTGGCCTCCCCAGGGAGGGTGATTAGAAGCCAACTGGAAGGCAGCCACTGTAAATAAGAGAATCTTTCAAGCCATCCAACCAAGAAAGAAAAGTCCCCACAGACCCTTTAGTGTGGCCATAGAGGAAATCTGGGCGAGGAGGGGAGCTGGAATCTCCTCTCCCAGGCCAAGCCAAGGGCACAGAGCCCCCCTCCAGCTGCAATCGTGGCTCTCCAAGCCCCACTGCCTGCTCTGCTCGGCAGCCTGGCAAGGAGAGGAGACAGCAGCCTGCAAGAAGTAGGCAGCCAGCATGGAGAGACCTCCCCTGCCCAGGAGAGCCCCTGGGGCTGGGGGTACCCACCGCCACGTCCTTGATGTACTGCGCGAGCCGGGAGCGATATTCCTCGTTCAGCTCCTTCAGCCGGAGCTGCAGCCGGGAGTTCTCCGCCTCTACTTCTTGGAGCTGGCTCTGGGAGGTGAGCAGCACCTAGGCACAGCAAACATGCTCACGGCTGCCCGTGTCCTCCGGCCAAGCAAGGGGCACTAAGGAGCTCCATAAGAGGTGAGGGACTTTATTTCCAGATGTTCAGCTCCACTAGAGCTGGGAAGGTCCTGGCTTTTCACAGGGGCCCACTGGAAATGTTTATAGTCTCTATTCCCCTGCTACCTTCTGTCATTTGCAATCCCCACCCCAGCTCTTTCTAAATATGAGTGAACAAAATTCCTCCCACCACCTGTGGCAAGCAGCTCCTTCCACCACGTGCATCGCACCCCTGGAGAAGGGAACTGCACAGGGAGGAGCACCACAAGACATCCACCTCCTGCCAGCTCCAGGAGAAGTGCCTGGCACCCAAGAGGAGTGGATGAGCAGGGGCAGTCCCGGAGCCAGGGTGCCAGGGGCTGGAGGGGTGCCAGGGGCTGAAGGAGACCCTGCCCTTACCGCTGACTGCTCCACCAGCTTGTGCTGGGTGTCCTTGATTGCTCCCTTTGCCTCCTGCAGCTCCTTCCCCATGGCGATGCTGGGCACAGAGAAAGAAGGTGTGTTTATTTTAAACGCCCAAACTTCTCTGTAGGTCCAATACAGCCAGCTTTGAGAAGGAAATCACTATGGGATGACAGGAATCTCTCAGCAGCAGCTGCCAGCCCCCACCAGATCCGTGCCAACCAGCGGCCACAGAGCTCTGGCAACCAAAAGCGAATGTCCTCCCGAGTCAGAGGGTCTCGTTCTCCAGTGTCCTGTGCCGGGACACCCACCCCATCCCAGGCTGTCCATGGAAGAACTGCCGCAGGGGTAAGGGCTAAGGCTGGAGCCATCTCTGGGCTGTCACATTTGCTGTGTGTGTCACAGAAGGTGGATTTTCAGAGGTATCTAAACTCCACCGACTTTTAAGCAGAGAGCTGACCCTCTTCAGAGCCTTGGAAACATCAGGTTTTGCTTCCAGGCCTCACCTGTTCCAAGGGTGAATCACCGTTTCCGACCCTGCACCTCACCAAAGGCAGGCTGCCTCCTCTCTGCCCAAGGACTGAGCTCCACAAACGCCCGGCCAAACAGAAGAACGTGCCCTCAAGCGCTCACACTCTCTCTTCCAGCTTCTGCTGCTGCGAGTCGCAGGTTTTCTGCAGTTTTTCAAGCTCCGCTTTTATGTGATCCTGGTTTCCAGGCAACTAAGGGACAAACAAGAGGAAGATGAGACGGAGGGCTGAGCTAAGCAGAGGGATTTGTGGACGGAGAAGAAGTGAGGAGAGCCTCCAGCTGAGCACAAGTCCAGCTGACTGGTGATACACTGGGGAAAGGACAGGTTTAACTGGGAGTGACCAGTGCCCTGTAGCACACCAGAAGCGGTGTGCGCTCTGGACACAGGGCACGTGGAGGTGGTGAACCTCCAAGGTGTATGGTGGAACTCGTGGTGTTCCTCCAAGGGAGAGTCTCGCTCTGAGAGCCA
This sequence comes from Tauraco erythrolophus, assembly GCF_009769465.1. Classification (NCBI taxonomy): domain Eukaryota; kingdom Metazoa; phylum Chordata; class Aves; order Musophagiformes; family Musophagidae; genus Tauraco; species Tauraco erythrolophus. The sequence continues at coordinate 17,348,033 of NC_141481.1, read as the reverse complement.
GATTCCCAGCAGAATTCCTGCCCAGTGGAGCCCAGGCTGGTATCGCATGGGCTGCGGATGGGAAGGAAGCAGGGAGCATCCTTTATCACCCCCATCTTTCTCAAGTCAGGGCATGGAGACAATAAGCAAGCGTCCTCCACGCTTGTTGGCTTCTAAACTCCTGTTCACCCAGAGGCACTGATGGAGAGAACCACAGCTGCCCTCTCTCAGCTTTTGCCTCCACAAGAGCTGGAGTTGTTCCAGCCTCATTTTTCAACCGCACAGCTTAAAAAATATAATAATTAAAATAAACCAAGGCATCAGCTCATCCACAAACTTCAAGTTAGCACCAGGACGTGCCAGCCAGTCAGAATAAATTCCCCCTCTGCTTCCCCAAGGATCCAGCAGCAGACCCTCACACACTCACGTTTCTTTCCAACTTTTGCCGCTCGTGTTCAGAGGCAACTGCATCTTCTGGCTGGTTTTATTAAGAAAGAGAAGAAGGTGCCTGTTAGATCCCTGTTCTGCAGGGAGCTGGTGACGAGGCAGAGAGGTCCTTACCTTCACCTTCGGAGCTGAGAGACGACGCACCGTTGCTCGCCCTCTTTCCAGCTCGGCAGAGGATTCATCGGCCATGGCAGGGGAGCGGTGGTGGTTGCTCTCCATGCGAGGAAGGGTGCTCCTGGCATTGGCCAGGTTGAGCAGCTCTAGGCTGAGCTCTTCATTCTTCATGACCTGCCAGGTCAAACAAGAAAGAAAGAGCTGCTGAAATCCTGCCTCTGCGGCCCCGCACGCTGTCTGCTCTTGGTGCGTACGCAAGGCAGGCGCTCACATCCCCTCCTGGATGCAAGTTTTATTTCTAGTTCTCTCTCATATGCTCAAGGATATCAGCGATATCTTAATTCTCGTGGAAATGCAAGGTATCATCACCAAGCATCAGGATTATTCCCGTGTAACCTTACTCCCTCTGCCAGATGCAGACCCCAGTGCCAGCCAGCCCAGCTCTGCCACCACCTCTCCATCCTGACCTCCAGCCTTCCTCCTCCCCATAACCCTGTTCCCTCCACAGTTTCCCAATGCTTCAGGCCTGTCTTTCCCCATAGATGGGCTTCCACCTGTGCTGGACTCCATAACGTTAAGAGAAGGGCTAAATCTCCATCCATTTAAGTCGACGCCACCCAGCTAATTCCAGTTTCCTTTGAATACATCCCTCCAGCAGCAGCCAGCCCACAGCACCGCGTAGGCAGCCGAGATTCAAAGTGGGTGCTGGTGCGAAGTGACACATTTCCAAAAGATAAAGAGGATCTGAATGAGAAAGGCTCTGTTACAGGTGATCTGGAAGGAACACTGGGGGAATTCATGTCTCACGGGAGGGTTTCTATGTAGATAACAAAGCTTTGATGGGGTTTATGACTGGGGACAAGCTTGAGTAATTGTTACCATGGCAGTGAATTGGGAGGATGGGAGGCAGAGGTCATCTGAGTCATCCGTGGAGAGAATAGCTTATCAAAAGATAGCACAGGGTGGGCTGAGGGAGAGAGGAGAGGAGAAAAGAGGCTGACAAAGAGGTGAGATATACAGCTGTGAAAACTGACAGCTTCGCAGAGACAGGCTGCTTGTTCTCCAACCGAAAAACCATCCATCTGCAGCTGTCAGCCCCGACAATTTGATCAGAGGGGGTCACACAACTGCAGAAGTACCAGCTTAGCCAAAGAAAGAGCCCGTCCCGGGTTAGCGATGGGCTCCGCTCGCGTCTCCGGCGCTCCCAAGCCTGGCCCAGCTCCAGGGAAAACCCTGGTGTGGAACCGGTTCGCAGCCATTTGGGTTCCCTCCGACGGCCTCGCTTTGTACCGCCGCCGCGGCCGGCGGCGTAAGCCCACCGAACAAAAGAGGAGGAGGAAACGGAGAGTCGAGGAAAGGTCAGAGCCTTGAAAAGGAAGAATTTACAGCGAGTTAGAAAACAGGCAACAAAGTGCCTGACTGGCATCTTCTGGAGGGCACTTCCCCAGGGCCAGGCGAGGCCAGCTCCGCCGCGCTCCTTCGCCTGGGACGGGCACGGGGCGATGTGTGAATCCAGCCGTACAATGGGGGCCGCGACAATTCAGAGGCTCTGGCTGTTCCCGTACGAGGGCCCGTGAATGAGCTCGCCGAGCTGCTTCTGCGCCAAGCAGCCATGACAACATATTGGCAAGGTCACAAGTAGCACTTGTAATTGGGAATGTGTAAAAGGTTCATTGTGTCCCCCGAAGAGCGCTGGGGAAGGGGAGGGGGCAGAACCGCAGGCTGCTTTTCCCCATTTCCTTTGGGAAAGTCCACACTGGGAAAATAATGAGCAAGAGGCCCACGCTGCGGCAAGTCCCAGCCTGCCAAGTTGGAGCCTCTCTTGTGCTTCGGGCAAGGATATTCGGTGGTCGGAGCCAAGGAATCGGGATAAAATCCTCAGCCTATGAATTACAACCAAAGAGTTCACCTTTGGCTTCTGGACCCTGCTCCACCACTTCTTCAGGCTGCTATCCGGGCACGTAACTGAATCCACGTGCTTTCACTCTCTGAAAGATTCCAGGATCCATGTGAAAACAGGGTGTTACCACCAACAACCTGTCAAACCCATCAGTTAGAGATGTCAGCCACCTGAAAAATCCCATTTTTGCCTAACGTATTGCACCCCCTTGGGGACAAGAAGCGCCCAAGACTGCCGAACGCCAAGCTCTTCCTCCGCAGCCCGGCGCTGCTCGCCTTGCTGGCAGCCAGCCGCACGCGCTCTGCCTCGTGCTCCGGCAGGACCATGGGGTGGGTTTGCACCTCTGCAAGCAGCTGAGCTTGTCTCCTCCTAAACAAATTCCCATTTCTTAGCTCGCGGGAGACAAATGAGAGCTTCACAAGAGTCACTAGCTCACTTATTTGTAACAGGACGGTCGCGATTCCTCCTCTGCCGGAGCTCTGCGGATGGATGCTCACCATAAAGACAGACTGGACACTACCTAAACCTGCATGCCTGGTCCCTGCCCCACATCTTCCCATCACAGCTCTGCACAGGGCCAGCACGGTAAACCAGGTCATTTGGCTGAACCAGCTAAAGTATCTGCCGGGGGGGAGGCAGGAGGGTGTCAGTCATCCCATCCAATTCAAAAAGAAGGAGAAGGGGGAGGGGGAAGAGGGAGGGAAGAGAGGAAGGTCTATTGAAGTAGCTATTCCTGCCAAAGAAATACACAAATCTGGGTCCAAAACCCTTTAGTTAATAATCCCTAAGCTAAGAGTCAGCAGGAAAATCGCTATATTTTAAGGGACAATCAGAAACTTGTTTACATTCAGTGCTTTTATAAACTTGCTGCCCTCAAAAACTTCCCGGCCCCTTCCCGCCGCCATACGGAAGAAGAGCGGCTACAACCCGTTCACGCGCAGCCCGCGCAAGCCATGCAGAAAAAAAAGGGAAACAAAGCGTGCTGGTGGTCGAGAGGGACCTGCAACGCGCGCCCAGCCCGGCCCCGCAGTGACCTCCGCATTGCTGCTGTGCCCGGGATCCGGGCTGGCGTGAAAAGAGAAAGGCTCTGCCAGCGGGGTGCCCAGAAGAGGACGGCCCACGGGTCAGCATGGGCTCAGCGCTGTCCGTGCTGAGCAGAGCAGGTTCTGCAAGCCCTGCTAGGTGGGAACCACGTTCCAGGAAATCCCTGGGCTCTGCAAACAGAGCCGTGCCCGAGCTGCGCTGTCCCACAGCTGGCAAAGCGTGCCGGACCTGAGCCACGACGCGGATGCACGACCCAAAGCCAACCAAGCTGCCTGTACTGGGAGCTGGAGTCGGGAACACCAGAACAAACACCACAACCTCTCTCACCTCCTGGTCCAGTTCTTTGCCCAGGGCCAGGTAATTGCTTTTCAAAATGATGTACTCATCCGCCAGCTCCTTCCGACTGGTCTCCAGAGCCTGCAGGCGTTCCCGTAAGGCGTCCCGCTCCCCGCTGACTTTCTCGCCGCAGAGCTCCAGCTCCAGCACGCGGTTCTCCAGGGCCAGGATCTGCAGAGGGGAGACAGCAGAATTAGACAGTGGCAGAGACCAGCAGCAATCACAGGGCATTTATTTGGCCAAACAGGTTCTGGTATGTTATAACTTAGAGAGAGATGCGTTTCATGAGGGTTTCATGGTATCTGGGGCGTCAAGGTTGAATCCATTACTCCAGCTAAAGCCAAGAGAATACACCAAGCAAAGGTGGAGGCGTAACGACCTGTGGTTCTGGAGAAGGATACCAGCAAAGCTGAAACTGGCTACTTGAAACTTTCGGATACCATATTTTTCAGTCCAAAGTTCTCCGTCTCATACTGCTCCTTCATTTTATTTGTCTCAATCTGGAGATCAACGAGGTCTTTGGAAATCTAGGGGAGAGAAAGGACATTGTAAAGGCCATGGATGGATTCCGAGGCCAACATACCGTTTCAATAGGTCGCATGGGGGAATGTGAGCACAACGCGTACACTAGAAAGAGGTCCCAACATTTCCCACCATATTTTCCACTGCAGAACCACTGGCCTCATACGGCTTCACAGCTCAGTTCTCTCCAGCTCCCAAAGTATTTGTTTTACCTTCAGTTTTTCCTCTTCACTGAAGACCATTCTGGCTGGCAAATCAGTTTTGGAGCCAAGCGGCTTCCCCATCCTCTCCTGAAGCTGCACCTAGAGACACACAACAGCTCCGACAGCTGGTACCAGCCAGCAGAGCTGGTGGAAAGGAAAAGCATGACGTATACAGTTTTCAGAGCTCAAGCAGATTGTAGATGGGATTTTCAGCTGCCGTTTTCTTCCTGCAATGAGGATTTCATTTGCAAAGCACTGGTTCCATGCCCAGGGAAGAGGTTGCAGACCTTCATGCTTATATTGTCATTAGCAAGATGCTACACGTGCTCTGTCCTAGTACTCACGTTCTCGTTCTCTGCAACACTTCCCAAATCCATGTGCTTGGAGGCCAGGATCTTTGCTCTGTTTCAGGCTGAAGAGCAAAAGAAGGATCTAAGGATCTCTACGGCAGTAACTTTTCCCTCAAGGTAGGGCACGAGCGATGTTGCTAACAACTTTGGTTACTAGTGGGTGCAGCATCCACCTTGGTCCATGTTAAGGTGGAGCCAATTATTACAGCCACCCCAGGAAAAGAAATGAAGCTTGTCAGGAGGTTTCCATATTCCTAAGACAGCACATGGCAGATACTGAAACGAGGAGCTCAGCAGAGACCTCCAGTGAAGCAATATTGCCAGCTAGGAGGTACCACTCCATCTGTATTATGGACTGTTCCCAAAAACTGGCTGTAGGGATGGCCTCCGTCTCTATTGTAGGGATCTTTAGGAATTTAGGATCTGATCAACCCATTAATTAATCCATTAATCCAACCATCTGCTCCAAGACCCTCCAGTAATATCTAACATCAGCTTATTTCCAGGCATTTTTTCCTTGATCTCTACAGTCCTTTTCTCTCCTGTGTCAATGAGCCATCCAAAAGGTACCAGGATCTTGGAGCTCTGACCAAACCATGGCTGGTGACAGGAAGGACCTTCCCCAATTTGTCACTTCGCATCAGAGACACTATGCGGAAAAATACAGGTTTTAAAGCAAAACATGTGCTGAAACAAACCCTGATTAGCCCAGACGGCGCTAAATCTGGATTGTGCTGGCCTACACGCTGCCGCTGACTCCGAGTTGTGACAGTCCAGGCCTGAACGGGACAACTCCCAAGCGTGTGCAAAGCTAAAAGTACTTGAGCAGAGTCTCCGACGTAAGAGCGAGGGCAACGGAGAGCGTACGACACGGCGGATAGTGCTGGAAGACCTTGGTGAACAGCAGCCATGGGGTAAAACGAATGCCAGTTCTTCATCTCCTCATTTCGGGCTTATTATCGCTGCTATTTCTGTAGAGCTTAGGTAAGAACTTGTCTCTTACAGAAGAAAAGCTTTGACAATGTAATGTTCAAAAAGACCACAGCTCTGAATAACTTCTTGGCATCTGTCAAAGCTAAGAGGATGAAAGAGGGAGAGGGACCATCCTGGTAGAAGCTCCGTGCCAAGCAGAGTTTACCAGCTCCTCACCCGGTCCAGGCTCTTGGAGAAGATCCCGTAGCCCCTCGCTGTGGATTTCATGAACGGCCATGGAAGTGAGAGCCAGGGGCTGAGCTCTTTTGGGGCTCGGGGGAAGGAGAAGCTACCGAAACATGCAATTATGTCTTATTTTTCTGCAAAAGAACTTCACAGACCTGAAGTATTTATTAAGGTAATGAAAGCGCTGAAGAGAAATTCAGTCTCTTCACACCCACTGCTGAGCAGAAAGCCAAATTCACACACCGCCCACAGCTCCAGGGGCTTGGAATTCTCCGGCGGGTGCTCTGGCACATGAAGGAGCCAAGCCACAGCTCTGCTCCCCAGACACACGCCGTCTCCTGCCAGCTCTCAGACCCACATGGGACCCCAAGGACAGGCATTCCCAGCCCATGCCAGCCCAGGGACGGGCACAGGCTGGCTCACACCGCTGCCCCGGGCAGCCCTGGCTCCAGCAGCAGCACGCTTGGGCCCCGAGACACCTGATTCAGGAGGGCAAACAGCCACCCCAGCACGCTGGCAAAGCTGGGTGCTCCCTGAGCCACAGGGGTGCCCGTTTCACCTGGCAGATGGCACTATAAGACTACTTAACATATCCATCTACCGTATTATTTATGCTCCTGCAGTGTCTGAGAGACCAGGAAAACTACCTCTGTGCCAGGTGCCACACCGGCACCAGGAATGACAGTGGCCGCTTTTCCCTGTGGTTTGGAAACACGAAGTGAGTTTTGTCCTGGCTGACACCACAAACAGCAAAGTCGAGCACAGAAATGAGGTTTTAGGGTGTCATTGCACCCCAAAACCTCCACCGCTGCTCCAGGGCAAGGCCAAACAAAAGCATACGTTCCATTAACCACGCCGAGAGCTGGCACGCCGACTCCGTCCGGAGTTTTTCTTTCCCTCTTCTTGCCGAAGACACGTTGGACACAGCCGACGTGGCGGCGGGATCGCCAGCGAGCTCGGAGGTATGGAACCCTCCCCGGGATGCAGCTCCGAGAGGTGAAAACGCTCCTCAAATCCACAGCGACTCCGGAGGAAACCTGTCAAGGATTTGGAGCACGCAGCCCGCCGGAGTGATGCCCGCTGTTCACTTTCACCTCTCCTTTGGCACCAGCCAGGCCTGCCAGCCCTTGGCATGGACACACACCTCGCTCTGCCGGTGCCCGGGCCCGGCGAACCTGGAGGGGGATGGAGAGAACAGCCACCGGGAACAGCCGCCGGGAACAGCCGCCACCTCCACACCTTCCCGGGAGGCTTCGGCAGGGCCCACCGCGGCGTTAACGCGGCGACTGGCTCCATCTGGCTTCCAGAGCCAGCAAAGGGAATTGGCACCCGCTCCCGGCTCTAGCAGACCCCCCCCCCCGCCCCATCCCGGAGCGGCGGGCTGCTGCCGGGCTGCCCGGTGCCGCGGCAGCATCCCCCGGCGGGCCCCAGGGCAGCACTGGGGCAGCACTGGGGCAGCACTGGGGCAGCACCGGGCGCCGGGTGAGGCCTGTGGGCCGGGCAGAGCGGGGAGCGGCGAAGCCTCCGCCCGCTGCTGCGGAGGAGGCGGCCGGTGCCCCCGGGCCGGGCTTAACCCCGAACCGCCGCGTCCCGTTCCCAGGGCAACGAGCGCGGGCGCTTCCGGGGGAAGGCGGTGGGGCGGCAGCGCCCCCTGGCGGCGGGAGGGCTCCGGGCCGGGGCACCCACCGCCCGGACGGGCGCCCATCACCCGGCTGTGCACCCACCGCCCGGACGGGCATCCACTGCCCGGTTGTGCACCCACCGCCCAGGTGGGCACCCACCGCCCGGCTGGGCACCCCCCGCCCGGCTCACTGCCTTCACCCCAAAACGCGTCTCCCTTGTCACCCCTCTGGACCCACCCGCTTCCCGTTCAACGACGTCGCCCCTTCTCCTGCCGCTGCGGGCCCCGGGGAAAAGCCTCTCCCCGTCGTTCTTACAAGCCCCTCGTACGTTGAAAGTCTCTCCAGGCTCAACACCCCCGGCTCTCCCAGTTCCCCGGTTTCTTCCAGCCCCCTGACTGTTTCCGTGGTGCCCTCTGGACCCGCTGGATGCCCGCGCTGGGGCTGTGCCTGCTGAACACGCAGCTCGTGTCCCGTTTGTCACCCCCCAGCATCTCCAGGTGCTTCCCAGCAGGCCTGAGAAGGGCTGGGACATGCAGGGAGAGCCTCTGGAAGCAGGAAGGCATGTGGCCCCTCTGCCATGTTCCCACTCCATCCCACCAGCTGGGTACTCCAAGGACTAAGCTGCTCCCTCCATCGCCCAGCACTGGGACAGGCTCTCCTGTTCCCTGTCCCCACGTGCCTCTGACTCCCCTGCTCCTGGGGACTCCTCTTTTCCCTCAAAACTCAAGGGTTGGGAAATTTTCTGTCTGTGCCTCCGGCGATGGCCGTGACCATCCTGACTCATGGCTTGGGGATGTCCTCACCTCCCCAGTCCAACCAGCCTGGCCGGATTGGTGGCCGTGACACAGTTTCACATGGCCATGTGGGCCACCAGCATGGCAATTAGCATCCCCAAGAGCCACCAGCACGTCGGCCACCTTTTCCAGTTGCCCACACAAACCTGTCGCAGCCGTGGCAGGGCATGAGCTGACACTTGGTCAAGCTGATGGGGACCTTTGCCAGCAGCTGCCGAAACCTTTTGCCACCACTGCCGGGTCCCCATCTCCACTAACGTGGGACTTTTTGAGTGAAAAATGATGTAGGTGGGGGCCAGGATGACCAGTAAGGTGGGTGTCCCGCGAGCACTGGGCAAAGCCCATCTCTGCCAGGAGGGTTTCTCTGGGAGGGACCTTGGTCCCTGCAGGTGTCCCCAGGAGAGTGGCCCAAGGTCTGGGATGCCACCATTACCTGTCCTGGCTCGCTCAGGCCGCAGCGTTGGGGCTCGCACATTTTTAGCTTGGGACGAGGAGCCGCAGTGCTGGTTGCCCTGGCAACGTGAGATGCTCTCCTCCAGACGGGGACAATATTTGGCAAGATTTGCTAAAAATACTTCCTAACGCAGCTGCGACACCACCACTCAAGTGGTATCGCTGCTCCCCGCAGGGCTCAAGTTGGGTTGGTGCTGTCCCTGCTGGCACCCAGAGCTGCCCCTGGGCCACTCGCCCTGGGTGGCAGGAGATGGACCAGGGAGCTCCCCATGTCCCGCCAGCCTCCCCAGCTCCAGCAGACCTGTCAGGGCCACCAGCATTGGTCCCTCTCAGGCTCCACTAGCCTGCACGGCTGGGGACAGAACGGGGAGCCAGGGACAGCTGGTGGCATTCGCCCACATGAAGGGACAGAGGGAAGGGACCTGCGGACAGGGGAGGGCTGCTGGAGAAGGTAATGATTCCTGAGAGTTTAAATAGATTTAAAAGCCTTTTTTTTTTAATGATTTTGCTGCTTTTCCTAATACCATTACAGCCTTCTCCATGGCAACCAGGTGGGGTGGCTCAGACTTTGGCCCTGGCTGGGGAGATTAGCTTCCAGAGCTGAAACCATGGGGGGATCGGCCGGGGAGGACCACACTGGCAGCAGGACATCCATGGCAGGGACCCAAAACGAGGTCCCTATGGTGGTTGCGGTGCTGCGGTACACCGGGCAGGCACCAGGTCCCGGTGCACAGGACGGGCTCGCGGTGATGCCAGAGGGACCGACTGTGCCGTGGCGTCCGAGCATCCCCTGCCACAGGTGGCGGTGGGAGACGCTTGGAGGAGAAGACCTCAAGGAGGTTTGAAGTTGGAGATGGGTCTGGCTCTTCCCTGCACCGCAGCCACGCTCGGAAGCGATTTGCTTCTTTACCCTCTTTATTTCCCCTTTTCAGCTTGTTTCGTTATTTTCCCTGAACGAGGGCTGTCGGAGGCAGGGATAAACCCGCTCCCAGCCCCAGGTAGGGTTTGTTTCAACTTCCCAAAGAGGTTTTGTGGGTTTTGGCTGGCTGGTTCCTGCTGGTTCAGCTCTTTTTAGCTTCCAGATTGATTACACCTTGTGTCAATATGTGCTTGGCGCCTATTAGTGGGTGCGCGTATCTCCATCTCTCGTTTCTCCCTTCTGATCTATAATTTCCCAGAAGAGAGGATTAAAATAGAGGGGGAGGAGAGCACCACTCGGGGCCAAAAAGAAAGGGAGAAAACAACTTGTGGGAAAGTTGGGTCCTCTTTGGATGGAGTCTGGCCATCTCTCTCCTATGCCTCTTCCCATGGGCATGGTCCTGCTTTGGCTGGTAAGAAGGTTGCTTAAAACTGCCCAAGTAAATCAGTGAACTGGAGGAGGTGCTGGGTTCCCCCAGGGATGATGCCCACGGAATGGGGCTGGTGGTGGAGAGCATCTCTGCTTCATCTCCACCTCGGGGACCAGCACTGGGGGAACAGGGGCTGGGAAGAGCTTCAGCACTGGTGGGGGACTCCCATTCCTGGAGCCATGGATGTGAACAGTGCCAGCCCTGTCCTGGTGCATCTCCAAGGAGGAACAGGGCTACTGGGATGTTGGGAAGGGTTAGCCATGGCTTTTCCATCCAGAAGCTGCTGGCCCACAGGGCTCCTCTTGCTTGGGCAGAAGGGGCTTTTTATTTATTTATTTTTTCTTTCCTGGAAACTGGTAAAAGATTCTGTAGAAGCTGCATTCAACACTGGTGGGGAAACGACCTGGGACACAGAACGAGGTCACCAGCCTCCCCGGGGTGGTTTTGATGAGCTGCCAGGCAGAGAGTGCGATGTGCCAGCCAGGAGCATCACCCACCATCTGTATGGGGGGCTGGCGGAGGAGCCGACAGCTGAGGGACCCTGGCAGCTGTCACCTCGCTGGTGGGACACGGGCTTTGCTCTCCGCTTCCCCTGCAGCACAAAAGCACCGAGCTGAACAGCATGTGGTGCCACCACCACCACCTCCACCCACCAGGCAGATATACCTGCAGGCCATGGCTGCGGGTTTAGCCCCAGGGCTTCTAGTGCCACATGGAGAAGAGCTTCTCCCCATTTTCCAACTCATCTCCCACTCGTGTCACTGTAAAACCTTGGGCATTTCAGCCTGTCTCCTGGTAAGGGTGGTCCCCGCACCTCTAACCTCCTGTGCGATGAGGATGCTGCAAGCCCCAGCGTGTGGTTTTCGGGTCCTGGTGCCAGGGCTCAGGCCAGGGCATCCCCAGCAGAGCAGAGCAGCACCCAGGGAAGAGTCGGTGCTGCTGCTCAGCACCCAGGGCACGGCTGTGGTGCACTCTGCGAGGCTGCCCCATCCATCCCTGCATGCTCGCTGCCCACCCAAACCCCATCTCCAGCAGGGCCACCCTCCCCCAGGACCACCATCCCTGACCTGCTGGGCATCTCCTTCCATTCCCCTCCCCGAGCTGCTGTAGAGGCAGTTACAGCCCGGAGGGGAGAACCAAGGAGCCCATCCCAGGTGAAGCTGGCCCCGGCCATGCTGTCCCAGGCACTGAGGCCACGACCCGTCCCAGCAGCGGTGGGGTTAAGCCCGGCCGGGCGGGCGGCTGGACAGGCGTCAAGGTGGTTGCTCCATCCATCCCTGCGCAGTCGGAGGGGCCGGAGAGCGGAGAGGGAGCGCTGCCCTGCCCGCCACCATGAGCGCAGGCAAAGGTAAAGCAGGGAACCTGCCCCCTTGCCCGTCCCGGGAGAGACGGGCAGGGCACGGGGTTGGGGGGGACATACTAAAACTGCTGGGGCTTCGCACTCAAGTCACCCTTAACTTTTCTCCCCCCTCCACTGCTAATAAGACTTTTTGGGAGCCCTCACGGCCCCAGTAAGACTTTTTGGGAGCCCTTGTGCCACCTGGGGTGCTTGCAGGTACTGTTGGGCACAGCCCAAACCTTGGGGGTGCAGTGATGGGCAGGGGCCTCTGCTCCAAGGAAGAGCAAGTTAATGGGAGGGGACAGCTGGGGAAGGAGGAGAGGGGACTGGGGGTATTCCCCTCTTTCCCTACAAGAGGGAGAAGTTGCTGCAATATAAGCGGAAGAGTTTTGGGGTCTGGGCGCTCGAGGGGTCTGAGTTGCAGTGGGAGCAGGGGCTGATCCTGCACCCTCTTCCCAAGGGCAGATCCAGCCACTGAAACCTCCTGGAGCTGCCCTGTGTGTGCGACAGGCTGGGACTGACCCCTCCACCCACCCCGCAGCAGCCCAGGCACCCGGGGGGGGGTCTCCTAGGGCAGCCATCGCCCCACGCTGACGGTGTCCCCTTTCCTCTGTGCCCCAAAGCAGGCGTCACCCTCCTGCTCCCCCTGGCCCTGCTGCTGGCCACCGCCTCCCAGCCCCCTGGGGGGGACAGCCCGAAGGACCAGGGGGACACAGACCCCCCCTGCTGCCCCAGCCCTTGTGCCTGCAGCTTGGACGACTACAGCGAGGAGCTCAACGTCTTCTGCAGCGCCCGCAACCTGACGCGCCTGCCCGAGGACGTGCCCCCCAACGCCAAAGCCCTTTGGCTGGACGGCAATAACTTCACCCTGTTGCCGGCTGCTGCCTTCCGGAACCTCTCGGCCCTGGACTTTCTGGACCTGCAGAGCAGCCAGCTGGCCACCGTGGAGCAGCACGCCTTCCACGGGCTGCGGAGCCTCTACCACCTCCACCTGGAACGCAACCGCCTCAAGCACTTGGCTCCCCACACCTTCCTGCACACCCAGAACCTCGTCTCCCTCAGCCTCAACAACAACCACTTCAGCAAGGTGGAGGAAGGGCTGTTCGCTGGGCTCTCCAACCTCTGGTATCTGAACCTGGGCTGGAATTCGCTCGTGGTCCTGCCTGACAAGGTCTTCCATGACTTGCCCAACTTGAGGGAGCTGATCCTGGCTGGGAACAAGCTCCCCTATCTCCAGCACCAGCTCTTCTGCAGCCTTACCGAGCTGAAGGAGCTGGACTTGAGTGGGAATGCGCTCAAGGGCATCAAGATCAACATCTTTGTCAAGCTGCAGAAGCTACAGAAGCTCTACCTGAACCACAACCAGATCAACGCCATCGCGCCCCGCGCCTTCATGGGCATGAAGTCCCTCCGGTGGCTGGATCTCTCCCACAACCGGCTCGTCTCGCTGTTCGAGGACACGTTTCTGGGCCTCCTGAGCCTCCACGTCCTACGCTTGTCCACCAACTCCATCACCAGCCTGAGGCCCAGGACTTTCAAAGACCTCCAGTTCCTAGAGGAGCTGCAGCTGGGGCACAACAGGATCCGGAGCCTGGCGGAAAGGACCTTCGACGGGCTGGGCCAGCTGGAGGTCCTCAGCCTCAACAACAACCAGCTACAAGACATCAGGGTTGGGGCATTCCTGGGGCTGTACAACGTGGCGGTGATGCACTTGTCTGCGAACTGCATCAAGGTCCTCCCTGACTATGTCTTCAAGGGGGTGACCAAGCTGCACAGCCTCCACTTGGAGCACAGCTGCCTCGGCAGGATCCGGGCAAACACCTTCTCCAGCCTCTCCAGCCTGCGGCGGCTCTTCTTGCAGCACAACACCATCTCCGTCATCGAAGACCAAAGCTTCAGCGAACTGCATGAGCTCCTGGAGCTCGACCTGAAGCACAACAGGCTGAGCCACCTCTCGCCTCGGCTCTTCGTGGGTCTGAGCAACCTGGAATACCTCTTCCTTTCCTCCAACCAGCTCCTGGAGATCTCCCAGGACACCTTCAGCCCGCTCCAGAGACTGTTCTGGCTCGACCTCTCCCATAACCAGCTGGAGATGCTGGACAACACCATCATCTCCCCGCTGGCCAACCTGCGGTACCTCAGCCTGAGGAATAACTCGTTGGAGACCTTCTCAGTGGGCTTCCTGCACCCCTCCTTTGCCCTGGAGCAGCTGTGGCTGGGGGGCAACAACTGGCACTGCAACTGCTCCCTGAAGGGCCTGCGGGACTTCTCCCTGCAGCACCCCGTGGTGGTCCCGCGCTTCGTGCAGTCCATGGCCGAGGGGGACGATGCCCACGTCCCCGTCTACACCTACAACAACCTCACCTGCCTCCACCCCCCAGCCATGGCAGGCCTGGACCTCCGCGACACCACCGAGGACAGCTTTGCTCACTGCTGATGCCCACCAGCCCTTCCTGGGGCAGGGGGGATGCACCATGGACCCTCACCTGCCTCCTCCCCAGCCCCATGCTGGGCTCCCTGGGGCAGCAGCAGGAGCTCCGGCTCCGCAGCCCCCCCGGTTTAGCCCAGCTTTGCCGCTGCCACCTCCCCGGGGCAGCAGCAAGGAGCCGTGCCCACATGATGCTGGATCACGACCCCGGCCGTTGGCAGGGGGAGATGGGCACCAGCTCCCCAGATGGGCTTTGCTGGCTCCAAACTGAAGTATTTCAGCCCTTAAATATTTAAATAGCAGCTCCTGGATTAACACGGTCGCTCCCAGCTCCTGTCAGGAACACGAGCATCTCCAAGCCTCTGGGATGGGGGAAAGCTCCACCCCAAGCCCGGAGCTCTCCCCACGGAGAGCTCCATCTCTGCCGGGGCCAGGACTCATCAGTGGGACAAAGCAAAGCATCTTCCTGCCACGGAACAGCCAAGAAGGGCTAAGAGCCCCCCGAGCCCCCCGGCAGGTTTAGGGAAGGGGGCAGACGACGCGCTTTAACCGTTCCTCGCGCTAGCAGGTGTAGGCAGGGTGCAAAAAGCCACACACGTCACTCACCTGATAAATGGCAGCAGGCAAATAAACCTTTGGAGCTATCGCAACCCATCTTGTAAGTATGTTTTTTCCAAAGCATGTGCCGCACCCGGCTGGGGTTTCTTATCGGAGCCCCTTGGGGCTTCCGGACAGAGGGCGAGGAGTGTGGGCTGCAGGAGTTTGCAGCAAGTTTTTTTTTTTTGCAAGCCCCAGGCGGGTGGCACATGCCCAGGGAGGGAGCGAGAGGTGTCCGGCCACCCAGCCGAAGCCAACAGCCTGGTCAGACTCCGGCCCTGCTGCCCGGCTCTCCAAATCCCAGATAAATGACCAAAGGTCAGACAAGATTTTCCGGGAAAGTTGCCCACAGGGAAACCTGGTCAGGTGTGAGTCCTCGTTGCGGGCGCAGTGGCGGGCAGGGACAGATGCTCCTCCTGCTCTCCTCGAAGTGATGTTTGCCAGCTATATTCCAGTTTGGTTAGTAGAAATCCGAGATTTCCCCCTGCCTCCCCAAAACGGCACCGCAAGAGCAAGTCCTGAGTGCGGAGAGGGCACGCGGGCAGCAGGGGCTCAGAGTCCAGGAGGGAGAGAGATAAGATGCAAGGACACTACCTTCGGTTGCTCCCCCAGCTTAACTGAAGCCCGTGAGAGGGCAGGTCCCATGGGAGCAGCAGCCCTTCCATGGGGCCACGGAAGGAGGTTCAAGGGAGCAGGACACTCGAAGCAACGAGGCAGAACCACCCAGGGACATGGGAGAGCCCCACGGGTGGCAGAGTGTGGAGAACAGCCACAGCAAGGCACCTCACAAAGGAGTGCCAGGGCCAGCTTCCAGCAAGACAAGACACTGGCTGGATCTTGAAGCTGGGATGGAAGAAGAAAGATTTAGCTGAAGCCCAGCAAGGAAACTGGGGAAAGGCAGGAAACATCTAGAGATACATGAAGCACTCGTAATACGAAGACTCACAGCTACAACGAGGCCTGAATCCATGGAAAAACATGAGTCACAGAGCCGGATTTTAAGAAGAGTGTTTACTGCCTGGAACCTTCAAAAATATTCCTGAGTCACGATAAGCCCCAGCAGACCAAGACCACCTTGTTTCCAGCCCAGCGGGATGCAGACCTCAGACGGGTGGCAGATCTCCTGAAGACACTTTCTCACGCGAAGCACATCGCATGTGCCCATCGGGAACCGGTGATCCGAGATGCCAGAGCAAGGTGCCCTGGCTTGGGACCACATCAGGGCCATCCAGCACGAACTCACCAGCCACCGAACCAAGTACCGTGTGATCCGTCGCGCAGGAAAAGCCGTACGAGAAGGCAGCAGCACACGGAGCCACGATCCGGGTGATGGCCGCCGTTTGGGTTGAGTGAGGGAAGGAGACGATGGCGTTTGCTGCTGTAGCTGGATTGGGTGACCACCAGAAGCACTGCAGCACACGAGACACTGTATGTCTCTCCAAAACTCCCCCACTGAGACAGTTTTGTAGCTAAACTGGTTTTGCATCCCCCTTCCCCACTGGCACGGTGGTGCTGCCAGGGAAAAGGCTCTGCCGGCAGGAGTCCAGCTCCACGTCCTCCTCAGGAGCTCCGCTGCGACGTACCATCCAAGATCTGCTGGGCGATGCGAGTCAAGGCAGGGAAGGCAGAGCTCTTGGGAAACTCTTGGATGAAGTCTCTGCCTTCCTCCAAGCTCTGGCTGAGCTGGGGGTCCAGGGGAACACAGCCTATGGGAAAGAAGGAACGGGAAGAGTGACTGCTTGCTCACTGCAAGGCAAAGCCCTGGAGTCAGGATTAAAGAAACACCCTGCCAGAGTCACCTTCAGGAGAAGCAGCAGGAAAAAGCAACCATTCCTCTCACTGAGCTCTCCAGGAGCTACTTCTCACCTGCAACTGCTCCCTCTGGGCCCGAGACCCCACCACAGGGCTTCATGGGACACCCTGATCCCACGCCTGTTCCAGAGGGCAGGGGTCAGCCCTCAGCCCCCATTTCTCTGGGAGGCTCCTGGGCATTTCAGGATGGCTCTGTGCAGCTTCAGGCTTGCTTACGTTGCCACCACGACGCCAGCAGCCAGAGCAGGCTGCTGGTCATCACCACCTCTGCCCCAGTGGGGCCAGATGCCCGCTCTGAGCAGACTAGGTGGCAGAGAAGCAAAGCAAGAACAACACTTCACCTCTGATGGGGCAGCAGGGGCTCAGAAGGACCTGGAGCCCAGCCTGCCCACCCCTGTGACACCACATCCCTCTGCTCGAGCACTGCCACAGCACCACCTCTGACCACGGAAGGCCGCTCACCTAGGAAGGGGACCCCGGCGTGCTTGGCCAGCTCCTCGCCTCCCCCTTTGGAAAAGATGTTTGTGCACTCCTGAGGGAGGAAGAGCAGAAGCAGTGAGTCAAACACCCCAAAGCACTTGGCATCCGGGCGGGCGCTGCCTGCACGTGAGCAGCGCCAGGTCCCCTCCACCTTCCAGCCTCAGGGCACTGCCTTCACCCCTGCCCTTCCCCGGCTCCCTTCAGGAAAGCAGAGCCAGTGGCTTCTTCCAAAGCTGACACACAGCAGCTTCTCGCCAGCATTGGAGAATTATCCGAGATCCACTGTGGTTTTTTGAAGCCGAGGCACTGAGGAACGACTTTGCTGGTTTGTGGTGCAACACGCGCTCCCTTTGTGGGGTGAGGTGGGGGAGCTGAAGGGTGGTGTTACGATGGGGACCAACGGGAGCTGTGTGGGCATGAGGCAGCCTGAACTCCCCGGGCATTTTTTTTAAGGGCTCTGTGGAGCCAATGCCACTTGGGTCCCGAAATAGCATAAAGTTCTCCCCACATTACCTGGAAGTACCCAGGAGATGCCCCTCGGAGGGAAGGAGGCTGGGAGGGCGGTCAAACTTTAAAGCAGTTCTTTAAACCCGTGTTCCAAATCTGGCTGCGGAGCTACAGAGTCTTTTCTGCAAAGTGCCGTGAGCAGCTGGAATTTGGATGCTGCCTCCCCCCACCCAGGGAGGGCTCACAGCACCGCCCTCGTGGCACGTGCCAGTTTTCCACCCAAGGCACCACATCCTGCAACACCCCATGATGAACAAGAACCGCAGAAGCCCAGCGGTCCCAGCAAGCTCACCGAGCAGTGCGGGCAGACAAAGCCGCTCATGTTCTCCACGATGCCAAGAACTCGTAGGCCTGTCTTCTTACAGAAGGTCAGCTCTCGCCTCACGTCTCCCACAGACACGGCCTGCAGCGGGGAGCAGGGGAGGTTAGAGGTGTTCGTCTGTCCAGACAGACCGTGGGTCTGGAGCAGGCATGCATCAAACGAGAGGCAGACGTGTAGCATCATAGAGTCGTCTGGTTGGAAGAGACCCTCAAGATCATCGAGTCCAAGCATTCACCCTGCACTGTCGGGGTCCCTAAACCATGTTCCTCAACACCAAATCCACATGGTTTTTAAACACCTCCAGGGATGGGGACTCCACCACCTCCCTGAGCAGCCTGTTCCAATACTTCACAACCTTCTCTGGAAAGGAGTTTTTCCTGATATCCAACCTAAATTTCCCCTGGTGTAACTTGAGGCCACTCCCTCTCGTCCTGTCATTCCTAACGTGGGAGAAGAGATCGACCCCCATCTCCCTACAACTTCCTTTCAGGTGATTGTAGAGAGCGATAAGGTCCCCCCTGAGCCTCCTCTTCTCCAGACTGACCAGTCCCAGCTCCCTCAGCCACTCCCCATAGGACAAGTTCTCCAAACCCTTCAATAGTTTCATTGCTCTTAAAGAACAAGCAGCCGCGGACAGATCTGTGCAAACACCCACCCTGGGGTGCATATTCCACCCCCAGACCATGCCCAGAGGCAGAAGCCTGCCTGGGAATTCCTGTTCAGCCCCAGTCGGGTGTCCTACCTGAGGTGTTGTGACCAGGATTGCTCCAAGCGGCTTGTAGGGCCGCAAGGCCTCCACTGTGGAGATGTGCTCATCAGACGTGCCCGGTGGTGTGTCCACGATCAGGAAGTCCAGGTCCCCCCAGGCCACATCAGTGACAAATTGTTTGATCAAAGCTACGGAAATAAAAGGGGCAGGAAAAAAACAAACACCCAGGTTTCAGCAGGTGCCCTGGGAGCCGTGGGCCAGGCTGGGCAGGGGTCGGGAGGCACCCTGGGGTGACAAGGGCCCAGGGAGAGATGGCAGGGCTATCTGTCAGCACAACACATGCTGCACTTGCTCCAGCTGAGTGATCCCAAACCCACTCCCGCAGAACAGGAGCCTTGTCTTGCTCCAAGACCAGCCTAGCCCCCTCAGCAGGAGAAAACACCACCTCCAGGAGAGTTCTCAGGAGGTTCCTCACACTGGAAGGTGGCTACCAACAGCAAAACCCAACCGTACCATTTTTCTTGGGTCCTCTCCACACCACAGCATCATCCGGCTTCTCCAGCAGGAAGCCGATAGACATGAGCGAGATGCTCTTGTCTTGGTCCACAAAGACGGGGACCCAGCCGCTGTCGCACTGGTGCACGTCGTTGTCCTGCACCCTGAACATGCGGGGTATGCTGGGGCCACACAGGTCCACGTCCAGGATCCCCACCTGTAGATGATGAGGCAGAGTCCTTCAGAAAGGGCAGCACCCAGCCACGAGGGCGGTGCTGTGAGCCCTCCCTGGGTGGGGGGAGGCAGCATCCAAATTCCAGCTGCTCACGGCACTTTGCAGAAACGACTCTGTAGCTCCGCAGCCAGATTTGGAACACGGGTTTAAAGAACTGCTTTAAAGTTTGACTGCCCTCCCAGCCTCCTTCCCTCCGAGGGGCATCTCCTGGGTACTTCCAGGTAATGTGGGGAGAACTTTATGCTATTTCGGGACCCAAGTGGCATTGGCTCCACAGAGCCCTTAAAAAAAGTGCCCGGGGAATTCAGGCTGCCTCATGCCCACACAGCTCCTGTTGGTCCCCATTGTAACACCACCCTTCAGCTCCCCCACCTCACCCCACAAAGGGAGCGTGTGTTGCACCACAAACCAGCAAAGTCGTTCCTCAGTGCCTCGGCTTCAAAAAACCAACAACGAATCTCCCTTGGATGAAGGGGAAGTGAAACGCAGTTACCAGCACTGGATCAAGCAAGCCCAGAAAAAAAGAACACTCCAGCTGCTGTCACCCAGAGGATCTACACATTGCCTGCGCGTGACACAAAGGACGAGCAAAACCCAGCCCAGCTGGAGGCTGGGAAGGAGAAGACAGGCTCCAGCATCCCAGAGGCCCTAGCTCACCTTCTTCCCGGAGTGTCGCAGCGACAGAGCCAGCTCGGTGGAGATGGTGCTCTTCCCCACGCCCCCCTTCCCGGAGAGCACCAGCAGGATGTGGCGCACCCCGGCCAGGTTGCTTCTCTCTGGAGGAACAGTAACGGGGCGTTAGAGTCCCTAAGAACAGCACTAAGGGATCCGAGTCCCTCCTGATGCCAGCGGGCAGCACCTGCCCGGTGCGCACAGAGCACCCCCGCTCAGGGTGGTTGTCGCTGCTGCCACGGGTCTGGTTTAAGCACAAGAGAGCGGGAAAGAAGAGGCGGATGTGCCAGAGCCCTTTTGCTATCGGAAAAGGGGCAATAAGAGCAATGGGGGTAAGCGGGGAGCAGAGGCTTTGTCCCGATGACCTCAGTGGCAACTGGGCAGCAAAGCGACAAACGCCCACGGGGCCTCGTCACGCTGTGCCCGCGCCGGGCTGAGCCCGGGGAATCACCGGGAGGCCGGGGTGAGGTCAGCCCCTTGGCGTTTCCTTCCTCCACGCCACGCCAGTTGCCCCCCTGCGGTCCCGCGCTCCCCTCCAGCCCCCGCGCCGTGTTGTCAGCACCACTCGGGCTTCGGGCTCAGCACCACATCCTGGCAAGGCAGAGCCGAGCGCGGGGAACGCTCAGGGCCGGTTCCCCAGCCCGGGGCTGCCCAGGTGCTGGAAGGCCGGGCCGGGGGCTCCAAGCAAACGCCGCCCACCCGGGCCCGCGTTCCCGGGCGCCCCGTCACCGCCGGCCGCTGACTCACCGCACCAGGGCCGGCCCGCCCCCGCGCCGCGCCGGCACCGGGAGCAGGACCGGCGGCATGGAGCCCGCACGCACCATGGCGGACCTCATCCGCACCTCCACCGCCGGTAACAGCGCTCGGCCCCGGTAACGGGGCGGGGGGGGGGGGGAGGGAAGGGAGGCCGGGCAGGGGGGAGACAGAGCGCCGCAACGAGCTGCTCCCGGGACTCCGCCCCGGCGGCCCCGGCGGCCCGGCGCTCCGCCCAGCAGGTGCCGGGCCGGGGCCCCCGGCACGGCGCGGCGCCAGCCCCGGTAACCAGGCCCCGGGAGGGATGTGTCCCGCCAGGCGGGATGCAGCCCCCGCCCCACGGGAGGGCCTGTCGGGGCCCAGGGAACCGCCTGGCCACGACCCCCTCGCCGCTCACCCCCCACCGCCTCCTCCATGCTGCTGCCCGCCAGCGCCCGCTTCCGCCTTCCGCCGGCTGAAAGCCCCGCCCCCGCCGACTGGCAGGCACCTTTCCCAATCGCGAGCCGCGCCTTCACCGGGACCCCGCCTCCACCTACGCCGCAGCCAATCCAACCCTCCGGCTCCCCCTCTGCCAGCCAATGAGCTTAGTGCTTTCCCTCCGCGACGTGCGCGGGCCCGCCTCAGTGGCTACCCAATGGCGCGGCTTCCTGAGGATTGACGTGCAGCGTAGCCAGTGGCGCCGGGCTCCCCTCAGGCACCGCCCCTTCCCTTCTCCCTTAGCTCTGAGCGACGGGGCGCTCAGCCAACGGCCGGCGGACGAGGCGCGGCCGTGGCCAATGGGAGCCCGAGGGGCGGTGCCGAGAGGAGATTGTTTATGTCCCGGGAGGGGAAAGTAGGTCAGAGCGCGGCGGCGGGGCCGGGCCGGGCCGGGCCGGGCAGGTGGGCCGGGGCCGGGGCCGGGGCCGGGGCCGGGGCCGGGGCCGGGGCCGGGGCCGGGGCCGGGGCGCGGGTGGGAGCCGAGCACCGAGGCCTGGCCCAGGTGGGGCGGGGGCCCGGGCCGTGCGGCCCAAGCGCAGCCCGAGGGTGGCGGCCTGGCCTGGGCCGGGCCCCGGTTCCCGCCCTCCGGCGGGGCCGCCCGTCCCTGGGGCCGTCAGGGAGCGGGGACCGGGCCGCGGCTGCCCGCCGGTTCCCTCCCCGCGGTCTGTGCCGCGCCGTTCCCGGGGAAGCGCTGCCCCGGCGAGCGGGGCTGGCCGCGGCGGAGGGAAGCGCTGCGGCGGCTCCCCGGGCTGCCCGTCGGGCTCAGCCGTTGGGCCGAAGCGCAGAGGAGCGGTTGGAGCGGGGGGGCTGCAGCAGCAGGGGCCGCGGGTGCTCGCCCAAGCCGGAGAAGCGGGGCTCCGGTGGGGTTCTAGGGGTTTTCCCGACGTGGCTGTGCGTGGCGGAGGTGGGAGCCCCCTGGTCTTGGGGGGTGCGATGCCCAGAGCCCTTCAGAGCATCCGCGGGCACCTGCACGAGCGGCCGTGGCTCGGCCTGGCCCCCTTTCCCAGGAGCTGCTGGCCCGGCGGCGACTGGGGCGCAGGAGGAGCAGGGACGGGTGCCGTACAGCGGGCACCGGGACAGGGCTGACCCGCTGCACCCTTGCAGGATTCGCCTGTGCTCAGGGCTGACCCGAGAGGAGAGATGATGGTTGCCCAGAGAAGCTGTGGCTGCCCCATCCCTGGAAGTGTTCAAGGCCAGGTTGGATGAGGCTTTGAGCAACCTGGTGTAGTGGAGGGTGTCCCTGCCCATGGCAGGGGGGGTTGGAACTGGATGGTCTTTGAGGTCCCTTCCAACCCAAACCATTCCATGATTTCCATGATTCTATGATCAGAGATGCAGCGGAGCGGGTGCGGGGAGAGTGGCTGTCCGTGGCAGGGAGGCAGCTGGAGAGGCTGAGCAGAGGGAGCAGGTTGAAGGGGTGGGGGAGAGGTTTCAGCTCTGTGAGAGCCTTTTGGTGGGGAGTTGTTGTCTGCAAAGGCAAACTTCAGGAGAAGTGAGATTGGATGTGACAGGGGAACCTCAACGGCCGCTGTCACGCTGGTGGCTGGGAGCTGGTGTTGTCCGTCAGGCTGTAAGCAGGGAAGGAGCTCCTGGAAATCTGACTCTGAATAACACCCCTGCTTGAGTCGGGAGACAGGCAGCTGTTGTCCTTGAGGCAAGTCGGGACAGGTCCCTGAAAAGGCTGGTTTCCCTTCAGCGAGCAAGAAAGTGGTCTCTCCCCCACCCAAGAGGCTGAGAGCAAAGTCTCCTCTCGGTGGGAAGTTGCTTGGAGATGAACAAACAGGCTGTCCCGCAGACAGGCACACGCAGCTCAGCCGTGCAGGGGCTGTGGCGGTGACCGGGGCGGTGCAGGTGGCTGAGCAGCACGGCCGGAGCCCAGGGAGCTGCTGGAGGGATCGGGCACCGGGGAGGCCTCGGTGCTCATGGTCCTGACGTTCCCCAGACCAGCGGTGAGAGGCGGATGCTGGATCCATGCGCTGTGGAGGGGGCAGCTGCTGCTCCATCGGGTCTTGGGAGCATTTCTGGGGGCCGGTTCAGTGCATGGGATCTGGGAGAAGTTGACCCTGAATGGAGAAAGAGGTTGAAGTTTGCAGAGAGTCGTGATGCGGGAGGAACTTATTTTGTGTCAGTTCATCCACTGCTGGGGCAGTGCAGACACGGTTCGTGCTGATCCGTCCCCGAGGGGCTTTGGCGACCTGGGGGAGGTCGCTTCGGAGGGCAGAGCTGGGTGAGCGGTGGGTGGAAGCGGGGCATGGCTGCTGTGTGTAACCTCCTCTCCCTTGCCCCCCCAGCTTACCTCTCTCAGAACAGCATGGCGCGACGCACGCGGAGCAGCAGGGCCTGGCACTTTGTCCTGAGCGGGGTGCGGCGCGATGCGGACACCCGGGCGGTCGCCCTGGCCACCGGCGCTCGTGGCTGGGGCTACGACTCCGATGGGCAGGTAGGCTGATGCTCGAGCGGCTCCGAAGTGGCACGAGAGAAAACTTCCCCCCCCCTCAACAGCAGGTGCTTCTGAATCCGGGTGTGCTGGAGGACACTTACATTCCCCTTTGCCACCCTTCACGCGTTTCCCCAGTTCTTGAGTGCGTCAGTTCGGTTCCCCATGCGGCGGTGGGGACGCACGGAACTGCTCCTGGAGCTTCCAAGCCAGGCAAAAGCCTTAGGAGGCCACTGCTGGAGCACGGTGTCCAAACCCAGGCACTGTGCTCCTGGAAAATGAGCTTTCTCTGCAGTCAGAGTAGCTTTGTGTTTCTGCAGTAACGGGAAGGGCCAGGTTTCCAGATAGCAGCAGTTAGGAAGGGCCAGTGAAAGACAGGAATCAGGCTTTTTAATCAGGAGGGGTGGGCTGTACATAAATAAGCCTGAGCATTTCAAGTCCTGCGGTCTTACCCAGCTCCAAGAATATCAGTTCAAAGGATTTTTGTCTTTACGTACTGCTTACAAAGTCTGCCGTGGGCTGAATGACGAGCAGGTACACCTGACCAGCGTGTAAACCCAGAGTAACTCTGCCACCTGTAGTAGGAGGCTCCATCAGGTGACACGAAGCCTCCCGTGACAGCGGGAGCGAGACCGGGCTTTGACTCTCACAGCGCCCAGTGCAGGGTCGCTTTGGCCTCTTGACACTGAGGAACTGTAAATCAACTTTTTGTGTCCGTGCGTGGAAGTAAACAACAGCCTTTTGATCCCTCCGTGGGTTCCCTGCGGGCCTGTCTGCAGCACTGGCATGAGGAGCTGCCGCCGTCCCGCTTAACTGGTTCCCCTTTGTCCTGCCCTCTCCCCTTCCCAGCCTCCTCTCCCTTTTCCTCCCTGTTGTCTTTCCCTCTCTCAGCTCCCGGGCTCTCTAGAGCAGTGGTTTTCAGCAGTGTGCTCTGGTTTTGTGATTCCTTGGCCCAGGGTCTCCAGCTGGCTGGGATCTGCCCGTTGAAAACAGTAGTTTTAGCACGGAGTTTGCTTAAAAATCCGTGCGTTAGACTTGGACTGTCACGCTGCTTCCCTGCTGTGACAGCTCCTCGCCCCTGGAAGGCGCGACGAACGTAGCTGCATTGCAGAGTGCCCGGTGCTGAGAGGTCTCTGCAGCTCAGACAGGTGCTCGCCAGGTCCCAAGCTGGGTCATTCAGCTGGCACGGCCCCTTGCCTCCCTGCGTGGTGGGGCACGACGCAGCTGTGCCATCACCGGCTCTGGCACGAGCCTGGGGACCTCCCCGCAGACCTCCGCCAGCTCCCGAGCCTGGAGGCCTTCAGTAGTGCCCGTTCCTCTGTTCTCCCTGGCAGCACAGCGACTCGGATTCGGAACCCGAGTTTTCCTCCCTCTCACCTTCCATCCCGAGCGCCATCCCTGTGACCGGAGAGTCCTACTGCAACTGCGAGAACCAGAGCGAAGCTCCCTACTGCTCCAGCCTGCACGCCCTCCACCGCGTCAAGGACTGCCAGTGCGGCGAGGAGGATGAGTGTAAGGAAGGGGCTCCCCCACGGCCCCTGTGGCGTTTGAGGAGGGTGCAGTCGGGGTGGCACGGGCTCCCTGCACCCATCCCGTGCTTTCCCCGGGGGCCCTTACCTCTGCCGCAGTGCGCGGTGCTGCTTTGTTTACATCTCAAGGCCACGTAGGCTGGAGGAAGATTACAAGCACGTGCCTCCTGTGGTGTTTCCAGGGCTGAGGGCTGAGCTTGTTAATGCAGCAGAGTTCACCTCTGGGGACCTGCTTGCAAATCCGGCCGAGGCCACCAGTGAAACCGGCCCTGGTGGTTGCAGCCCCGTTGCCGCTGATCCCTGGTGTGGCTGGCAGAGCGCCCGGCTGCGTGGCAGGGCGTGCTCGGAGCAGAAGGGAGAGGTGGGCAGAGGGTGGGCTCGGGCTGGCCGAGAAAGCCTGTGGCGTAGCAGAGCTGCCCCTTGAGCCTACGAGAAGTGTAGGAAGAAAGCAAGCTCTGCTTGGGTCGGCGGAGCCTCGTGTTAGCCAAAATGGGAACTGGTTAAGGCTGGCAGCTTTGGGTTCAGAGCACTGACCCATCCCTGGTGGGGCACTGCAGAATAGTCAGGGCCTCAAACAACTCTCCTATGTGCACAGTTTAGGATTTACCCTCTTAAACAGTAAAACAATAAAATAAAAACCCCAACCTGTCTTCAAAACAAACATCCACCTGTGCTTTGGGTCGGGGATCGCTCCCCGAGGGCCTTTGCCCACCCTTGTGCCCTCTCTGCCTCCCGAACAGATTTCGACTGGGTGTGGGACGACCTGAATAAGTCGACGGCCACCCTGCTGACCTGCGACAACCGCAAGGTGAACTTCCACATGGAGTACAGCTGCGGCACCGCCGCCATCCGGGGCAACAAAGAGCTGGCCGATGGGCAGCACTTCTGGGAGATCAAGATGACCTCCCCGGTCTACGGCACAGACATGGTACGTGGGGCACAGTCACTTACAGGTACACAGAAACGGCCAGAATACTTTGAACAGGGACTGGGAGAATGAAGAACCGCTCACTGTAGGAGAAGATCAGGTTTGAGGCCATCTAAGGAACCTGAAGATGTAGAAGTCCATGGGACCTGATGAGGTGCATCCATGGGACCTGATGAGGTGCATCCATGGGACCTGATGAGGTGCATCCATGGGACCTGATGAGGTGCATCCATGGGACCTGATGAGGTGCATCCATGGGACCTGATGAGGTGCATCCATGGGACCTGATGAGGTGCATCCATGGGACCTGATGAGGTGCATCCATGGGACCTGATGAGGTGCATCCATGGGACCTGATGAGGTGCATCCATGGGACCTGATGAGGTGCATCCATGGGACCTGATGAGGTGCATCCATGGGACCTGATGAGGTGCATCCATGGGGCCTGAGGGAACTGGCGGATGAAGTTGCTAAACCATTATCCATCATATTCGAGAAGTCATGGCAGTCGGTGAAGTTCCCACCGACTGGAAAAGAGGAAACATAACCCCCGTTTTTGAAAAGGGAAAAAAGGGAAGGTCCTAGGGAACTACGGGCCAGTCAGTCTCACCTCTGTGCCTGGCAAGATCAGGGAGCAGATCCTCCTGGCGACTGTGCTAAGGCACATGGGAAAAGGAGGTGATTGGTGACAGCCAACATGGCTTCACTAAGGGCAAATCCTGCCTGAGAAATCTGGTGGCCTTCTATGATGGGGTTCCAGCATTGGTGGATAAGGGAAGAGCAACTGACATCGTCTACCTGGACTTGTCCAAAGCATTTGACGCTGTCCCGTGCGACATCCTTGTCTCTAAACTGGAAAGAGATGGTTTTGATGGATGGACCACTCGGTGGATAAGGAACTGGCTGGATGGTCGCACTCAAAGAGTAGCGGTCAACGGCTCGATGTCCAAGTGGAGGCCAGTGACGAGTGGTGTTCCTCAGGGGTCTGCACTGGGACTAGTATTATTTAACATCTCTGTCGGGGACATGGACAGCGGGATTGAGGGCACCCTCAGCAAGTTTGCTGATGACACCAAGCTGTGCGGTGCGGTTGATTCTGCAGAGGGAAGGGATGCCACCCAGAGGGACCTGGACAGGCTTGACCTCATAAAGTTCAACAAGGCCCAAGTGCAAGGTCCTGCATGTGGGTTGAGGGGATCCCAAATGTGGATGCAGGCTGGGGGATAATTGAGAGCAACCTGTGGAAAAGGACTGGGGGGTACTGGTGGATCAAAAACTGAACATGAGCTGGCACCGTGCGCTGGCAGCCCAGAAAGCCAACCGTGTCCTGGGCTGCACCCAGAGCAGTGTGGGCAGCAGGGCGAGGGAGGGGATTCTCCCCCTCTGCTCTGCCCTCCTGAGACCCCCCCCCGCAGTGCTGCGTTCAGCTCTGGGGTCCCCAACATCAGAAGGACATGGAGCTGTTGGAGCGGGTCCAGAAGAGGCTACAACGGTGATCCAAGGGCTGGAGTGCTTCTGCTATGGAGACAGTCTGAGAGAGTTGGAGCTGTTTAGGAGGGAAGAGCTGGAGTCTTGGTTGTGTTGTGTTGCTCAAAAAGACACTAAAGCTTGTGTTCTTCCTGGCCTTGCTTCCCAGATGGTGGGAATCGGGACATCGGATGTGAACCTGGACAAGTACCGCCACACCTTCTGCAGCCTGCTGGGCAAGGACGAGGACAGCTGGGGACTGTCCTACACAGGTAAGGCAGGCAGGGCAGTGGCAGAGGGCAGGGCAGCAGCGGCCAGAAGGGTTTTCCTAAGAGCTTGAGAATTAAATGGTCTGAATGGGGTTGAGGCCAAAAGGGCTACCAGAGTCCTGAGTCCCTTTGTTAAGGATAACCGGAGCAGCTGCCTGTGGCTCGCAGCACTTGGAGCGTCTCACCGTGCCTGCGTTGTGCAGAGCCCTTAGAACCGGAGCGTGAACCTCCGGGTCGCCTGGACTGCTGGTCGCACATCGCTGGTTGGGGGTTTTGGTGCTGCTGCCTGTGCTCTGGTACTGCCCAGCCTCGACCTTCCCCTTTTCATCGCCCATTTGGGGGTTGGAGGGCAGAGATTGGGCCCCAGAAGGATTTTTTAAGCACTGAGCGAGGCTGTAGCAGTGGGAAGTCGCAGTGCGGGCGTTGGGATGAATTTGTGGAGCGCAGGCTTTCCACTGAATGCTGTGGGGTTTTTTTTGTTGTTTTGTTCTAAGGACTCCTGCATCACAAGGGAGACAAAACCAACTTCTCTTCGAGGTTTGGCCAAGGCTCCATCATCGGGGTGCATTTGGACACGTGGCACGGGACGCTCACGTTCTTCAAAAACCGCAAGTGCATCGGTAAGAGCGAGGGCAGCCGCAGAGGGACTGGGAGCGGGGAGCAGCGCGGCTCCGGCTGCACTTGGAGCCTGGCTGCAGCAGGGCTGCTGGAGGAAACCCTGGAGAAGTCGAAGACGCAGCGTGAAGTGACTGGGAGGAAGGTTGTGTTTGTTGTTTAATAGATGGGGGTTTCAAAAGGCAGTTTTCCAAGCGTTTTCCAACAGCTCTGTAGTTAATATGTTCAGGATAACTGAGAGGAGGGAGATCACCGTGTTGGAACTAATGTGAAACCCCCTTGGTGCTGTGCCCTGGCAGGAGTTGCAGCCACGAAGCTGCAGAACAAGAAGTTTTACCCCATGGTGTGCTCGACGGCGGCCAAGAGCAGCATGAAGGTGATCCGCTCCTGCGCCAGCTGCACGTCCCTCCAGTACCTCTGCTGCTACCGCCTGCGCCAGCTCCTGCCCGACTACGTGGACACGCTGGAGGTGCTGCCGTTGCCACCAGGACTTAAGCAGGTGCTACACAACAAACTGGGGTGGGTCTTGAGCATGAACTATAGCACGTCAAAGCCTTCCTCCTCCTCCTCCTCATCGGGAAGCGACTCAGATAGCTCCTGTGGCTCGGATGGAGAGGCTTGCCAAAGGAAGAGGTGCAGGAGGACGTAATGGCTCTGCAGATGAACTGCTGGAGGGAGTCGGGGGGGTTTTGTTCCGCTGTCTGCGAGGGCCGGCCAGGCCTGACGCACCTCTTTCTTCACGGGGACTTCCATTTCCACTCGTTTGCAAAGATTTCTCTTATGCTGTTGGAAATCTTTAGCCTAAACATCCATCACATGCGTTGAAAAAGTCCTGTGAACTCCAAGAGGTCCCAGCTCTGTGAAACGGGGAAACCGCAGCTGCATATCCGAGCTTCATCTCCTGACTCGCTGTCAAAGCCATCGCCCCTTCCTGACGGATCCCTCTTCTCTGCAGACTGGCAGCAGAGACAAGGTTTAAGGCGGGCTCTCGGTTTCGAAGCATGCTGGGCTCCAGTCACGTAACTGACTTGCCTCATCAAAAGACAAAACGAAAGACCTGTCCCCTCCCCTGAACTGTTGCGTGTTGGTTTGGTGTCTGCGCCGAACTCGTCCCACCGTGGGGCACGATCGAGCAGCAGCACGTGGGGAAACGGGCTCTTAGGGATGCGCCGGCGTCGCTGTCGTGGGAGAGCCGTTACGTACAGGAGTTGAGCTGTTGGTGACGTTTCTTGAGCCCCAGTGACTTTACTTGCTTTGCATGTTGGCTCCTGCTGCTTCTCCTCTATCAAAGACTGTATTAAACTGTAATAATAAAGGTGGAAACTGTCTGTTGTTCCTCTTACGGCCCTTGAAGGCAGGAAGCTGAAGGCACTTGTCAAAAATAGCCCCGCGAGCACGGATACCAGCCTGGAGGGAGGTTTGAAACGCAACGCTGGTTTGTCAGATCCCGGGGAGGGAAAGGCAGTGGAGATTTCCTTGGCTCTGCCTCGGGGAGGGCTCTTGTGCTTCCCACTGAGGCACCAGCCTGGTTGGGATGGATCTTCAGCGGAGCCAGACTGATGCCACAGCACCGTGCGCGTGGCAGCAGAACCGCCCGGGCTCTGCCGCTGCGGCACAACGGGACGCCGGCACCGTTCCGGCCCCTGCGGTTTCTGACCACTTTCCGCGGTGGCTTCTGCCCGTGGGCTTCTGCTCCGGGGGCTTTTCCCGGCCTTTGGCTGCTCCTGCGGTCAGCAGCGTGTTTGGGGATGATTTAGGTCTGAGCTGGTGCCATGGGCCAAGTGCAAAGGGTACTGGGAAGTGGAAGAGGGTGGAAATAAATAGGATGGGAAGTGGCTTTTACCCTCTCCTCTCCATGGGCTTCCTCCCAGCATGGTCACTGGGAACGCAAAGCTCCAGCCGCTGCCTTTTCCTCTGCTCCTATTACAGACCTGCAAAGGCTCCAGTAAAGCTTTTTGCACCATGTGCTTATTCCCCGCCAAGCCCCAGGACTCTGTGCCTTTTCTTCCCACATCGGGAATCTTTAAGTGAAGACAGCTCCCGCGTCTCCTGTGACAGGCTTTGAGTGAGAACCTTCATGAAGCAGGACAAGCTCTCTGTCAATCCTTCTGTAGTGGTGCTGCAGCCAGAAAAAAAACAGTCTGGCTGGATCGCTCCTTCCCAGGAACTAATTCCAGTCTTAGCAGATGGAGGCAGAAGACTCCCTGGCAAGGAGGAACTTCGATCGGAGGGTGCCCTCCCGCTTCTGCGGCACCGGTTAGCGTGGCTTTGAGCCACCGAGCTGCAATTTGCGGGAGGAAGTTCAGGAATTTCTGTGTCACTGTGGAAGGCCCCAGTTAGCAACACCAAAACCTCGGGCACCGGGGCGTTCCTGACCCGTCCTGTCCTGGCTGCGGCTATTTCTGAATAAAAAATGGAGCGTTTGCTTTGGGAAAAGAGAATCCCATCCTAACCCACTGTTTTGCAGGCCATTTTCTGGAGCTTATCTGCCATTTCCTCATGCTGAGAGTTCAGCCAACAAACTCCCCTCTCCCATGCCCTGAGCTTCCTGTTACCCCCCAGGTGTGGCTCCTCTCTGGCCAGCTGGCTTTGACAGTTGGCGAACATTTTCCGAAGTAACTCCAGCAGGACCCACCTGAAGCCACGAACAGGACACAAAGTCAGGACACGCTGCAGAAAATACATGGCATGTTCAACAACTCACCTGAAAGGCAGCGCAGGACAGACTCACCCAGCAGCTGTCTCGGCAGAGGAGCCGATCCCGTGCTGCTCAGGGATCACTGACTCAGCTCACCAACACTTCCACATCCAGCCCCTGTTCCCAACATCCAGCCCTTAGCTCTCCAAGGAGACAGCCTGCTTTCCAGATAGCTGCCCTGGCTTTCTAAAAGCAGAAAGGAAAGCCAGGAGGCTGAAGAAAGCATCTGTAACAAGACATTTATTGACAGGCAAGTCTCTGTTCTGCAACAGATCGGCTGCTTCCCCTGGCCGGGCTGCTGGCAGCGCGGCCGTGCCGGCGGCAGCTCAGCCACTGCCGAGTCCCGGCAGAGAAAAGGCGGAGGCTGACCGACACGGCCCGCGGTCCCTCTAGGTGCTCAGGTCCAGGATGAGGTCGGGGTCTGTGGATACCATGAAGAGGTAGATGCGGCGGGATAAGTCTGGCCCGACACGGCGTTCTTTCCCGCTGACGTCCGATTTCACCGGGATGTCGCTCAGCAGGAGTCGTTTTTCATCTTCTGAGCTGCATTCTTTGTAGGCCTTTGAGCACACAAGAGAAGGAAGCAGTTAGCACAGATGCTCCAAGAGAAGACTCCCATCTCCCCCGCAGGGCTCAATCCCATGGTTACAGTGAGGGTCCACGACTGAGCCTTCATCCAAACATACCAGGATCAGGGGATAAAGCTCGGAAGAAACAAGATCTGTCACTTGCAAACAGACATCACACACTTGGAGCTGTGTGTTGCCCCTCCAGCGTACAAGGAGCACGCTGGAAAGCCACTTCTCCTGAAGCAGCTGTGCTAGGGACAGAGATCAAAGCTCCAGGCTAAGAAAAAAGGAGAGGAGAGTATTTGACTACATGAGGCTTTAAAAAAAAAAAAGTGACACAATTCCTGAACTAACGGAAAGAGTTTATGTGATTAATGCTTGCAAAAACAAGCACGTGCTGATAAAAATGTGTCTTCATAAACTGGCTAAGCTGCTGTCAGAAGGGTTAGACAGCATCCCGGTCTAATCCTGCTCCCCAACACCTCACTGAGCCAGTCTAGCTCAGGAAGCAGCAGAAGGCTAAGGGGAGTAGGGAAGAGGGAGAATTCAGTGAGCTAAATCAGCTCCCTGAAGGATCAGACAACAGAAGAGCCAGGAGAGCGTGGGTGACAGCAAGCAGTAAGAGAGCTCGGGCGTCCTGTGGAAATCCCTCACAGTCCGCAGGGGTGACACACGTTTTCTGCTCGAGGATGATGTGGAGCTCGAGGGTGATTTGAAATGGGTGATGTCCCAGGCGGGTGGAGGATCAATTTCAAATCAAAACAAGCAAAGCTGACGGACAAGGGCAGTGGGACACATCAAACAGACCCTCAGCTGCACTGGCCGGAGTGGGCAACCAAAAGTACCACACAGCAAAACCACAAAGATGCTTTGAGTGGGTCCTGTGAGGTGGGACCAAGGCAGGGAGGCCTGGGAGGGCTAACAGGAGGGGTGAGGAGCTACTGCTGAAACAAGGCTATGGTTCAAGTCAAACACCCACCTGGAGACAAGCCTCGCTCTTCTGGAGAGCCAATTTCACACTCAGGGCTGGTTTGCTGCATCAACACAGACCTTTAAGGGGGGCAGCTCACAGCACCCCTCCCTGCCTCCACCCTCCAGGCTTTTACCAGGACACCGAGGGGTGTGAGGGCTTACCTGTAGCAGGAGGCTTGGGGAGGGATATGCTTCCGCTATAGCTGCTGCTGTTGCAGGGCTGACTCTGTTGAACTGCTGGATTTGTCTCTTCCACACCTGCCAGAGCCCTGTGCCGTCCTTCTCCACTCGCACGCCGCTGGCCCAGGGCCCGTCAGCGCAGAAAGGCAACTCCTGCGACTCCAGCTGCCTCCTGCAGAAACAGGCTGCTGAGAGCAGGACCTGGCATTAGGCAGTGGGCTTCCTTCCAAAACCTCTTTCTGCCCAGGACTAATATTTTTTTCCTCCCTCATCATTTTCTTTCCTTCCCTGGAAAGCTCCAGAACACCTCGGTGAAAAGTTTTTCCTAAGGCCATCACTTTCACTCCTTTCCTAGTGCTGAATCACCGCTACATTCACCATGAGAACAGAGGGGTTTTGTTGGCACAGAGGCTGAAAACAATCTTGAGACACATCTAGGCACCGAGGACAGGCTGGCAGCCACAGATGAACGTTCCTGTAGCTTCCACCGAGGTTGCCATAAGCTCCGGGCTTGGGATGTGACCAAGCCCAGGGACACAACTCACTTGTACGGGCGTTTTGCTATTGCCTTCGTCAGCGCAGAGACGTGCTGGCCCAACTCCTGCCACGTGTCCAGGAACAGCACCTCGATGTTACCCCACAGCTGCAGCACCACCAGCGCCTGGAGCAGAAGCGACAGAGGTGAAACACGTAACACGGTGACCAACAGGACAATGACAAGCTCATGTGGGCCAGCTGGGAGCTGAGCCAGGCCAGCCTCCTCAACCCTCAGCCCTGGCCACCAAAGGCACCCAGTGAGAGGAGCAGGGAAAACCACCTGGGTAGGACACATCCCTCGGCAGGATGAAGCTGGGCTGGGGCTGGAGGGGAGGGAGGCTGAGCTGCTGCATTAGCTCTGTTTACAGAGCGCCGCAGTAAAGCCTGCTCATCCTTCTTAGCTCCCAGTAAACGAGTCATAACCCCCTTTGGGGCATACTCAGGCAGGGCAGGAATTTAGTTCAAGGGATATGGAGCTAGGGTTTAGGGGGTATTTGACCTAGTTAATGGCTGCTGTGGCATCACAAGGAGCGTTCCTGCTCTGCTGCGAGGCAGAGACCCCAGTGAGAAGCAGCGGCTCCTTGAGCAGTTTTTGGTGGGGTTGGGGAGGGGAGGCTGGATCAGCTCTGAACCAGGGTCTTAAGAACAAGAGGCTCCAAACTGTGCCTCAAAGTCTGCAGTCCCTCTTCAAGCCCATCGCTGCCAGGGTGAAGGAGGACACAGGCAGATGCAACCTGATTTAAGCCAGCCACCACCTCCCCTGGCAAAGCATTCCTGACACACAAGAGCTCCACTGGGAGCCTTTTCCGCACAGTTCAACCCCAAGTAACAGAAAACTTCAAGGATTGTAAGAAGTTTTACCTCCAGTATCTCCTCCTGAGTCATAGCCAGCTCTGGGCCAGGCTGGCAGCTGGGACTCTGCTTGCCAGGGCTCAGCGCCCGCTGCCTGCTCTGCTCCCGGTTACACCTACGAGCAAGACACAGGGCTCACGCGCAAGCTCTACGGATTCACACCTCAGGGCCGCTGTCTGATAAAGAGGAAAAGGCCAGAGTTAACCCACCCACATCTGCCACCTCCCAACCTGACTTGAAGCTGGAGACCGAGGTGTTGAGTTTGCTCCAGGCCACCCAGCCCCTGGGTGGTGGCAGCTCCCCTGCGAGGGAGAGGAGACCTGAAACCAGGGTGAGAGCCACTCGGTTCCTCTGGTGGCAGAACACAACAGGCCACAGTTGATTTTCTTTATACATAACACCCTCGGTAAAATTTATCCTCGCAGGCTTAAGTGAGAAAGAGCCCAGGAGGTGGTGAGACAAGAGCTCTCCAGACAGGACAGGACAGACTGAGCTACTGTAGCTGTGTCCATGCGGGGAACTCTGGAAGTGATCACTCCATCACCATGGAGGAGATGCCTCTGCTGTGCATGTACACGGACAGGAAGCACCCAGGCGCTGGGAGCTGCACATGGATGAGATATTCAGGGGACAAGGAAAGGGCTCCAGGCGTTGAACGGACTTTGTGGTTCAGAGCCACCACGCATCACCAGCTCAGCCCTGAACGTGCCCTCCCTGCACCCACACTTATCTCCACCCGCTGCGAGCTGCCCTGGCACCGCCGCTCGCCCAGCACGTACCGCCTGTAGGCATCCAGCCCCACGACGGCCAGGCTGTAGGTTTTGGTGGAGGAGCCCTCCAGAGCAGCCAAAGGCAACACTTGGTTCAGGTCAGGCTGACTCGCTGACGGGACATTGACAAAGTTCTGAAGCAAGACAAATCACACCCGCGTCTGTGGCAGCCTTCCTCTCCAAAACACCCCTCCCCATCTCCAGCAGGACTGCGGGGGCCTTCCAAGGTGCATCCCATCGGTGGGAACGGGCAGGAGCCAGCCTCAGACTGGAGCTGAGAGCATTGCCTTTCGGCAGGCACCACATGCCACATCTGCCAATGTCCCGCTGCTTCTTCTGGCTCACCTTTTTCCCCCGGAGCGTTAGCACTGATCTCCTCCCAGACACTGCCTATTCTAGCCTGTCATTCTCTAGGCTTGGATAGGGCTGGATGGACTGGGAACTTCTCAGGACAGAAGCACAGGCTGCCTAGACAGGTATAAATAAAATGTTGGAGGACCGCACACGAATGAGAACCAACGCAAATCTCTCTGCTTCAAAAGGCAAGTGTTTCCAAGGGCTGCGCGCTGCGAACGTTTCTTTGAAGCAAAATGCTTTATAGACTCCATAAGAATGGAAAAGCTAAATGCAAGGAAAGGCAAGCCTGGCCTGCCCAGTTCCTCTGAGGAAGCAGCACCCTGTCCCGCAGCTAAAGGCAGGTGCCCACATATATCCCTAAAGACCTCCTGCTCTACTCAGACACGGCTTCTCCCACCAGTTCTCCCCTTTCAAACCACTCCCTCTGTAACACAGCATTGCTTCGGGGTGGAGCAAGGGCAGTTTTGAATGAACCCTCCCTCCCCTTCTGTGGTCATGTGGCAAAGCGACTCTGCTGTAGGGCACTTGGTGTAGGTCCGGCTCAGAAACCTGTATCACCTGGGTTAGGGAAAAGAGGCGCTTAAGAAAATCTGCCGGCTCTACCAACACCAACACCTCTTTCTCCTCTTCAGTCTTCACCACGGGACCATCCTAAAGAAGAATAAATAGGTTCCAACGTAAGCAGGGGTCCAGCATGAAAGCAGACAGCAAGTCTCCACCTGTGCAGAGCCCTCACTGTAAGAGGCACAAACACTCACAGGGCTACGTCAGTGTTACGCTGGTGACAGCCCAGGGCTGAACTGGAAGGTAAAAGCTCTCCCCAAACAAGCAGGTGACTGAAGGTGCAAAAACAGCCTGGTGAGGAAGGAGGTGACAACTGCAGAAGGTGCTAACTAGGACAAAAGGACACAAAATGGCTTTGCCTGCCCTGCACACGCAGTTAGATGACCACGTTATCTGCACCTACGTTATCTGCAGTCTATGATATGACCACAGGACCTGCAATGTTTTATTCAGCAACTGCAAAAAGAGAGTTCTGCCTCCACATGAAATTCTGGTAGCGAAGGTGAGCACAAGAACAGCCTTCCTCAGCCTCCACTGCCACGCTGAGACCGTTTGACACAGAACCTTCCGAAACCAAACTGAAACGGGAACGGTGTTTGGTCCCAGGAGGTACCTGCCCTTCAGGTTCCCAGTGAGGGGGTTCCAGAAGCAATCACTGGGCTTTCCAAACGAGAGGCCAGCAGCAAATTTGCCCAGTCTCTGCCAGATGCGCAGCTGTTGCCTGTGGCAGCGTGGCACACACAGCGGCTGGGCTGCAAACGCTGCCGAGTACCCAACCACATCTCTGTATGAACAACTGGTAGTGGTCTCATTCTTCCTTACTACAGGTTCCCCTGGCTCACCTTAGGTGCAAACCTGCCTAAAACAGCGAGATGTAGATGTTTAGAAGACATTGGCTTTGGAACAACCTGCGTGAGAAGCAGACCCAGCTCTACTCCCCAAGCTAACTGGTCACCAGTCACCGGCGTTTCTGAGGCTGATGACTCCAATGCCCAGCCTAGAGATGCGAGTCAAAGCTCTCTCTCCCCACAGCACATCAGCTGCCAGTTCACACATACACAGAAGAGGAGATGGACTCACTGGGGTGGACAGAGTGTTTGGTATGTTTCTCCTCCAGGTTATGCTGCAGGGAATTGCCTGAGGCTCAAAAGAATATTTACAGTCCAAGGAACTTAAAACCTTCACCCAAGCGTCTGAGCCAGGGTCTTTGAGGAGACCTGTGGAGAAGGACAGAACAATCCCGACGTGAGAAAAAGAAGTATTTCATCAGCACTAATAAACAACAACAAAAACGTGAGTGCAAAAGGAGAACTCTGCAAGCGTGGCAAGTCTGGCTTCCTACAGCGTGTGCGCTTGCTGGCTGGATTGCTAACGGAGCTCTTGACTTCATCGTTGACCAGACACCGATAAAATTGTCCATCTTCAGCCAAATACCCGGGCAGTGACAGGCAATTTGCCACAATGACTCTAAAAATCAGCTCACACGTTCTAGGTTATTAAAGGCAAACTTTCAAAGCCAGTTCTTTTGTTCCCTCACGAATAAACTGTATTAAATCTGTCAAAATTTAATTATTTTTGAAATCTCTTTCTGTGAAAGAAGACTGAAATGAGCCGACAGGCTGAGCAATTCACAGCCAGGAAGTCGGGTTCCACCCCCCCTGCGCAGCCCTGACACATTTCCTTCGACGCTCACTTCAGCCCCATTCCCATCACGCCTGTGCACGCTGCTACTCCAGGCTGGACACACACGTGGATGTCACCAGGGAGCTCATGGAGAACGTGCTCTTAATCACTGGCTCTGCAAGTACTGTCCATCACAGCTAATGTGAGTTGACACCATCCGTTAGGCACCCTCCCTACAGCTGTCTCGTCAAACCAAGCGTTCGGAGTGTTTTCTTTGAACGATACCTACTCTAGACTGGATTTATCCGAGATGTTTCAACAAAATAGCACAGTTATTTCTAAGAATGCAAGTGGAGGGCTAAAAACATGCTGCTTGGCTACCATAAAAATATCTACACTTTGCTTTACGAGGGAGCTTTGCCAGCGGGACTGCCTGGCTCAGCCCCAAACGGCTCCCTGGAGCAGGATGGACCTCAGGGTGCAGGGCTGGGTGCTCCTCTGTGCTGCCTGAGCTCCCACTGCCAGCACCTGGGAAGAGGAGGAGAAAAGCCTCTGGCTGGTGCAGAGAGGTGAGGGGTAGAGAGGAGGGTTGAGAAGGCAGGAGCAGGGCCGAGACCTAGGCAGAACACGGGCAGCAGAAAGAGATGAACAAAACCTAAAGTGATTAGTCCAGGGCAGAGCAGAATGTGAACCCCAGGGTCAGAAAGAAACTCATCTCCCTTCTAGTGGGGAATGGACCTAACCAAAACAGCCGGTGGGGGCTTCCTTCGGCAGCTCCAGGCACGGGGCTGCGGACCCGGGAGCCCATCTGCACTGAGGACTTGGTGGGGGCTGATATAATCACCGTGATGGAGTTTTTAAGCTGAAAAAATATCACACAGTATTTTTCTCTGGTGGGCTGTGTCTTGCACCAGCCAGCCAGTCTCACTAGGCTGATCCCACTCAAATGGGATCACTCTCCTGGAGAAAGGCCATGAAAACACACTTCTGGCACCTCCACCACCTCCCGAGCACCGGCTGTACCCACGACTTCACAGCAAATTCCGCAACAGAACAGATGGCAGCGTTTATCCCACAAAGACTTTTCTACTGGCAGAATAATAAGCACAACAAGACGACTGTGATGGAGCAAACAGGGACAATGTTCCTCGGGCAAAGCCAGGCTCTGAGCCCCCAAAACACGACCTCTAATTATTTTATTGGTGCAAACAAGTTACTCAAAACCACGTCAGACAAAGCAGCTGGATCCTCGGCATCGAGAGAACCAACAGAACCTGTCCAAGGTTCCGCAGGGAGGAGAGCGAGCAGACCAACAAGCCTCTAAACAGAAGGTTTAAGGACACAAAACACATTTCCTTAAAAAATGTGTTTAGTTAAACAAATCTTGCTGCTAGCAATTAGCAGCGGAGTGAACACGTAGCATAAGGATATTGTAATTAGCAAAAAGTAGCCCATGACAGATGCTAATGAACCGAGCGATTCAAGACACAACACTTAGAACTCTAATTACACGTGCAGGGTGATGAGCTGCAGCTTGGATTCAAGCCGCTGGGGACTGGGACGCCGCTGGGGACTGGGACGCCGCGTCACACTTGTCACCCACCATTCTGCCCCTGACAGGAAAACCCACCCAGCGACCCCGGGCTGCCCAAGGCAAGCTGCAGGGCGAGGAACGGGCCGGCAGCCCCGCTCCCCCTGGGATGGGGGATCACGAACACACTCCGAGCAGTCGGATGTGTCAGGGGATCAGCGGCGGCGCTTGGAAGTGCCGGGAAAGAGCCAGGATCGCAGGGACACGCTGGCGGCCCGTGCCAAAGAATAAGCCACCTCGTTTTCTGCCAGCGAAGCTCTGCGCTGTGACCTATGGCATCCCGATGCCCTGAAGGTCTCCCTGATCAGGCACAGCAGCTCTGGAAGCAGAACCAGCCCTCTGTGAGGCATCTGGAGAACGTTGTTTTAGGCGCTGTTATTTCCAGAGGTTTATCTTGGAGCTGAACCAAGCTCAGAGCTCCAGCCAGCAGGGAACATCGCCCAGCCCAAGCAGGCAGTCGGGCTCTGGACTGCCAGGTCTTCTCACCTCTCCATAACGACCCCTGAGGAGGCCAGCAGGTGACCAGCCGGGATCTCGCCGCCCCAGAACGGATGGGAAACACACGCTGCCTAAAGACGAGCTGCCAGAGCCCTCTGGGGCTGAACCGCTGCCCTTCTGCTCCCGCGGCAAGGCCGGGGGAGTTCAGAGCTCCTTTTCCAGAGGTGCCAGCCCCGGAGCTGGGGGACTGGTCCTCTCTCCACGCTGCTCAGGAACGAGCTCAGCCGCGCACCGCAGCGTAACCACGGCCCGTCTGCGGTCACGGCGGAGAGCGCGGAGCCAAACGAGCCTGATTAACACCCGGGGGCGGCTCAGAGGTGACGGGAGGCCCCGGCTGACCCCCCCGGGGCCCCGCCGCCCACCTGGGTCGGCGCACACCTCCATCAGCCGCAGGCACCGCTCCGGCCGCAGGAGCCGCCACGCCGCCGCCGCCTCCCGCCGCCGCCGCTTCTCCAGCGCCTCCTCCGCCTTCCGCTGCTCCCGCTCCCGCCTCCTGGCTGCGGCCTCCCCGGGAGCCCTCCGCCGCCTCGGCCGGCCGCCCGGACCCGCCGCGGGAGGGGAGCCGGCACGGACTGCTGCGGGAGGGGAGCCGGTCACCGCCGCCGCCGCCCCGGGGCCGCGGGGCTCGGGCTCGGGCTCGCTCTCGGGCTCCGACTCGGAGACCTCCCAGGCAGCGGCTCGCCGGTCGCTCCCCGCCATGGCTGAGGGACGGCGGCCGGGAGGCTCCGCGCACCGGGGCGGCTGCGCCACCTTCCACCGTCCCCGCCGCTCCTCGGGCCCCGCACGATCGTTCCGCCGCGGGCGGGTGCCGGGGCGGCGCAGGGGCGGAGCGGAGGCGCGGCCCGGGGAAGAAGCGGCGCCGCCATGATCTGCCTGGTGCTGGGGCTCTTCGCCGGCCTCTTCCAGAGCGGTGGGTGCCACGCCGTGCCCCCGCCGTGCCCCCGCGGCTGCGGGGCGCTCTCCGTGCCCCTTACGCCTCCGTCTCCTTGCAGGCTGCAGCGCGGCCAGCGAGCGCACCTTCGTGGCCATCAAACCGGACGGGGTCCAGCGGCACCTGGTCGGGGAGATCATCCGGCGGTTCGAGCGGAAGGGGCTGCAGCTGGTGGGGCTGAAGCTCCTGCAGGTGGGCGGTGGGCCCGGGCTGGAGCCAGGCCCGTGCGGCCCCGCAGGGCGCGGTTCTCCCGGTGCGTCCCGGGGGGTCCGGGCTGCCCGTGTCCCAGCTCGCGGCTGTTGTCGTTCGGGCGCCTGCAGAGGGCTGGCGGGTGTTGGCACTCAGGGGCCCGAACTGCTCCTGGAGGGGTGGATCTAGGGAAGAAATTCTTCCCTCTGAGGGTGCTGAGGCACTGGAGCAGGTTGCCCAGAGAAGCTGTGGCTGCCCCATCCCTGGAAGTGTTCAAGGCCAGGTTGGATGAGGCTTTGGGCAACCTGGTGTAGTGGAAGGTGTCCCTGCCCATGGCAGAGGGGTTGGAACTAGATGATCTTTGAGGACCCTTCCAACCCAAACCTTTCTAGGGTTTTATGATCCCTGCAGCGGGAAGCAGCCCGCCCTGCGGCCATGCTCCATGTAAGCTGGCTGGCATTGCCCCTCTGACCTGGAAACTTCTCCCTTCCCTGTGCCAGACCTCAGCAAAGCCGTTTCACTCCTGGAAGCGAACATCTGCGCAGGAGCTTGATTGTAACGCGCACTGTCCAGCGTTAACTCCGTCTCTCGGGTGTAGGCTCTGCCCAAATCCCCCCACGCTCGGAGCGGAACTGAGCTTTGTGCTCTTTGTGCTCAGGCCTCGGAGGAGCTGCTGAAGGAGCACTACATCGCCCTTCGTGACCGTCCCTTCTACAGCCGGCTGGTGAAGTACATGAGCTCTGGGCCCGTGGTGGCCATGGTGAGTGCTGGCCAGGTTCTCCCTGAGCCGAGGAAAAGAAAGTAACTGCAAAGCATAAGCAGCGTTGGCTCGTCATACGATGGAAGCAAGGTGGCCTCTCTCTTCAGAGGGCCTCTTGAAGCTGTGTTGAGCTGCAGGGGTGTTTTCTGCAGTAAATTAAATCCACAGGCAGTTCTGATTCTTTTCCAAAATCAACTTTTGAAGTCCGTTTACAGCGGGACCCTTTCCTGTCTCTCACCCGGGTGGATCAGCTGGGGAATCTAGAGGACAGCTGATATGACCTGCTGGGAGAGTTGTGGAAGCTGATTGTTGTTTTGCTGTCGCACAGGTCTGGCAGGGCCTGGATGTGGTCAAGACAGTTCGCACAATGATTGGGGAGACTGACCCAGCCGAATCCAGGCCCGGCACCATCCGAGGAGACTTCTGTGTTGAAGTCAGCAAGTGAGAGCTTTGGGTTTTTGTTCCCTCCGTGTTTCCGTGCGTACTGTCCAGGCGTTCCTGTGCAAGGCCCGCCTGAGCCCCGTAAGTCGGCATCCGTAGAGCAGAGCTGCTCCCTTCTGTGCTCAAGTCCAAGCTGTCCCCCTCTGACAGCTTGCAGAGCAGCCCTGGCAGGAGGACCTGACCTCTGCTTCCTGGGGCTGGCTTTCCCAGAAGGAAGAGCCTGGGTTTGCGTCTTTCCTGCCTCCTGAGGCCTTCTCTGTTGAAAGCAGGTGGGGTTTGCTTGTCTTGCTCCAGGGAATCAAGCCTGTCAGGCTGTGAAGAGGAAGGGAGGAGCCCTCTCAGCCTTTTCCTGGGGGAGCAGGGTGCCTGGAGAGCTGCTCTAGCTCCACTGGGCATCTGAGTCTGTAACAACAGCCAAGCGGGAGCTCTACATGCACTAGGGCTTTTCTGGTGAAGATCCATCGGTGGTGGCCTCGGGTTGCTGCAGCCTGGCTTGTGGTAGACACTGCTTTTATGGAGCCCTCCTGGATTAGCTTTCCATTCCATGGTGTATGGCACCAAACCTGCTTCAATGGACGTACTTTGGCAGAAGGAAGGGGGGAAATCTGGAGGCAAAACTTGAAATATTAACATAAAACCAAGGCAAATACCAGGCCAACAGCCACTGTAGCAACTCTTGTAGCAAAGAA
The DNA here is from genome assembly GCF_009769465.1 of Tauraco erythrolophus. NCBI lineage: Eukaryota > Metazoa > Chordata > Aves > Musophagiformes > Musophagidae > Tauraco > Tauraco erythrolophus. The sequence goes on along the minus strand of NC_141481.1, from coordinate 17,305,470 downwards.
ATGCTCCTCATCATAGGAGGAAGGAGTGCTGGGCACCGGCAGCTCCTGCACATCCATGACCTAAGCCATGTTCGGTGTAACCAGGAACAGCTCCTGAGCTGGAAGGAGGAGGGCTGTGCGGTGGGAAAGAATATTGTAGATGTGCCTGGCTCAATCAGTTTAATGAAATTGGTCAAGGTGAAATTTTCCAGACTGCAGCTTCCCTCTCCCACCTTTCTCCGGTTAGTGCCAGCTGATCCCTTTCTTCTTCCCCACAGGAATGTGATCCACGGCAGCGACTCGGTTGAGAGTGCCCAGCAGGAGATCTCCCTCTGGTTCCGCCCCGAGGAGCTGACTTGCTGGGAAGACTCAACTGAGCACTGGATCTACGCGTGAGAAGAGCAGCCTGAGGGAAGTATGTCTTCCTGACTGGGCACACGGCATTCCCGTCCGTTTCATCGCAGCTGCCTGGGCTGGCTGTGGATCCTGCTGCGGCATTGTGTGCTGGGGGGGGGTTTCTGTTCTGCGTGGGGTGGAGGGGTCTTGGGAGCTGGTCTACGTTGTGACGCTGCGGATCAGCTCCCTGCAATAGCAGCTGTTTCTTTCTTTTCCCTCTCTTTGCCGTAGGAAGTAGTTGGCTTTGTTACTCTGCTGCAGCATCTGAAATCCCAAGTGACTCAAGGTGATTTTTTGGCCTGTTTCTGTGTGTTCTCAGACCTGCCTGGCGCAGGAGAACGTGTGCTCCTCGCTGCTGGGAGAGGTGCTCTGGTCACTACAGGGTGATGTGATCAGTATTGTCTACCTGCATTTCTAGAAGGTTCTTCACCAAAGGCTTTTAAGGAATTCTGCTGCTATGGGATAAGGGGAAAGTTCCCCCCTGGCGTAAGAGCTCGTTCCAAGAGAAGGAATGAAGGACAGGACAAACTGTGCTCTCCCTTTTGGTAGGAGCGCTGCTTGCCAGGGCTGGCGCAAGGTCACCTGGCTTCAGAAGTGATGAGTCCAAGGAAGGAAGATTCACCAAATGCTGTTAAACACCCAGTTTCTCTGGCTCTGGTTCCTGGCTGCGGCTTCTCCAGCTCTGCTCTGGTTCTCTGCAGGCTTCCACTGCTGGCCTGACCCAGTGCAGTCAGTCTCACGCTGTCCCTGCACGGCGACTGACTCACGCTAGTGAAGCCGCAGCACTGTGCAAACCACAAGAATGGAAGGGGGAGAGTGTGGTGGGGAACGATTTGTAGATTTGGGGCTCAGGAAGGATTAGGAGGATTACTTAATCCTCTGTCGTGTGCAGTGCAGGCTGTGAAGTCTTGGCACCAAGCTCTGGGAGATGCTGAGATCTTCATTGTCTGATGGTGGAGCCTGCCTGCTGGGAGGGTTTCTGGAAGCCCAGTTTGTAATCGGTTTGGCACCACCTTGAACTTGCTGGGAGCTCTTCCTGGAACATCAGGATCCTCTGAGCTGTCTCCCTGTGCAGCCTTGCCAGAGCGTAAGGGCTGGGAGAGCAATATTGCACCCTGCCATGGAACAGGGGCATGGATAAACCCAGGGAACAAGGTCCCCCGGGGCTTTCCTGCCTGTAGGCCAACAGAATCCTGGCCTGTATCAGAAGTAGTGTGGCCAGCAGGACCAGGGCAGCGATCGTCCCCCTGTACTCGGCACTGGTAAGGCTGCACCTTGAATACTGTGTCCAGTTTTGGGCCCCTCACTACAAGAAGGACACTGAGGTGCTGGAGCGTGTCCAGAGAAGAGCAATGAAGCTGATGAAGGGTCTGGAGCACAAGTCTTATGAGGAGCAGTTGAGGGAACTGGGGTTGTTGAGCCTGGAGAAAAGGAGGCTGAGGGGAGACCTTATTGCTCTCTACAACTGCCTGAAAGAAGGTTCCAGTGAGGTGGTGGTTGGTCTCTTCTCCCAGGTAGCTAGAGAGAGGATGAGAGGAAATGGGCTCAAGTTGCACCAGAGGAGGTTTAGATTAGATATTAGGAAAAATTTCTTTAATGAAAGAGTGGTCAAACATTGGAACAGGTTGCCCAGGGAAGTGGTGGAGTCACCACGCCTGAAAGTGTGCAAAAAACGTGTAGATGTAGCACTTCAGGACATGGTTTAGCGGGCATGGTGGTATTGGGTTGATGGTTGGACTTGATGATCTTGGAGGTCCTTTCCAACTTAATGATTCTATGTTTTGCCATGCCCTAAAAGCCTGTCTGTCCCTCTGGTTCCCCAGCTTTGTAGCTGCTGGGGAACAAGTGCAGTTCTCTGGGAGCAGAAAGTAATGTCACCCCCGCTCCCCGCTCCGGGCTGGCCCCGAGGGTGGTGGGGCTGAGCCGGGCAGTGCCAGCAGTGACACAGGAACGAGCGCTGAGGGGACAGAGCTTTCCTCAGCTGCCCGACTGCTGCAGCCTGAGCTCCTCCTGCCTTCAGGGCCTCTCCAGGCAGCTGTGTAACACCGTCTGACGGATTCTGTTTGTTCCCATACCTCATTCCTTTGCTTTTTTCTAATAAACTCCCAAGTCCTGTCGTCTCTCCTGCTGGTTCTTTTCCCCAGGGGCTGGGAGGGTGGAGGGGGCAGTGACCGACGCCAGGCGGCTTTCGGTGTGCCCAGGGGGATGCGAGCGAGTGCTGCTGGTAAAGCTGCTTCGCCCACCAGGGCTGCGGCAGGTGCGAGAGCAGCACCCACCATGACAGGGCTGCCGTTGCCACGCAGCTCCGGCCAGCATGGATTCGGTGCGGGACTCCCTGGAGTCAGTAACAAAGCTTACGGCGCCAATGGGTTGTTCTCCGTTATTTCCAGTACGATGAGCTTGTTCCAGCTTCTCTTACTATGAAGTACAGAGGGTTTTACATCGGCTCGGGAACCCTGGAATTTCGATCAGTATGCTTGCCTGCGTTGTGCAGAGCCCTTAGAACCGGAGCGTGAACCTCCGGGTCGCCTGAACTGCTGGTCGCACATCGCTGGTTGGGGGTTTTGGTGCTTCTGCCTGTGCTCTGGTACTGCCCAGCCTCGACCTTCCCCTTTTCATCACCCGTTTGGGGGTTGCAGGGCAGAGACTGGGCAGTGGACGGATTTTTTTAAGCACTGAGCAAGGCTGTAGCAGTGGGAAGTCGCAGTGCGGGCGTTGGGATGAATTTGTGGAGCACAGGCTTTCCACTGAATGCTGTGGGGGTTTTTTTGTTGTTTTGTTTTAAGGACTCCTGCATCACAAGGGAGACAAAACCAGCTTCTCTTCGAGGTTTGGCCAAGGCTCCATCATCGGGGTGCATTTGGACACGTGGCACGGGACGCTCACGTTCTTCAAAAACCGCAAGCGCATCGGTAAGAGCGAGGGCAGCCGCAGAGGGACTGGGAGCGGGGAGCAGCGCGGCTCCGGCTGCACTCGGAGCCTGGCTGCAGCAGGGCTGCTGGAGGAAACCCTGGAGAAGTCGAAGACGCAGCGTGAAGTGACTGGGAGGAAGGTTGTGTTTGTTGTTTAATAGATGCGCTGAAATGACCTGTAGACTTACAGAGGTCCCAGCTCTGTGAAATGAGGAAACTGCAGCCGCATATCCGAGCTTCATCTCCTGACTTGGTGTCAAAGCCATTGCCAATTCCTGACGGATCCCTCATCTTCATCCAAGATTCAAGGTGGCTTCCTGGTTTCAAAGCATGCTGGATTCCACTCAGCTGACTTGACTCATCAAAAGACAAAACGAAAGACCTGTCCCTTCCCCTGAACTGTCGCATGTTGGTGTCTGCGCCGAACTCGTCCCACCGTGGGGCACGATCGAGCAGCAGCATGTGGGGAAATGGGCTCTTAGGGATGCGCCGGCGTCGCTGTCGTGGGAGAGCCATTACGTACAGGAGTTGAGCTGTTGGTGACGTTTCTCGAGCCCCAATGACTTTAATTGCTTTGCATGTTGGCTCCTGCTGCTTCTCCTCTATCAAAGACTGTATTAAACTGTAATAATAAAGGTGGAAACTGTCTGTTGTTCCTCTTACGGCCCTTGAAGGCAGGAATCTGAAGGCACTTGTCAAAAATACCCACACAAGCACAGATACCAGCCTGGAGGGAGGTTTGAAACACAACGCTGGTTTGTCAGATCTCGGGGAGGGAAAGGCAGGTCCCGGGGACCTTGTGTCCTGTCACTTGTCACCAGAAAGAGGAAATCAGTTGGTGAAGCAGGACTTTTCCCTTGTTAACCTGTGCTGGCCATGGCCAATGATAGTGTTGTCTCTCTTGTGTTTTTCAGTAGCTCCCAGAATAACCTTTGGAGAAAAATTTTACCAGGCACTGCAGTGAGACTGTAATTACTGGGGTCTTCCTTTTTACCCTGATTGAAATTGAGACACTATTTGCCAGCTGCCAGTCAACAGGGACCTCTCCAGACTCCTAAGACCACTGAAAAACAGCGAGGAGAGGTCCCACGATGACACCGGCCAGTTCTTTCAGTACTCTGGGCTGAATTCCATCAGCCTTATGTGCATCCCGCTGGAGCAGCCAGTCCAGAACAAGTTCAGAGTTGGCTGGGAGCTTATCACCTCTCCAGTCACGGTCTTCCAGCCCAGGGCTGTGGGGGATCCAGTGCTCACAGCCTTATTCACAACTTCCACTACTTTCCTACTCTTTTGTCCTTAGTTACCCACATTCCTGAAATTCTATGGAATTCTACAGAACAAATCTGAGCTTGTTTCAACTCTCCCGCGTCCAGGAGGGGCAGAGGGGCTGGATGAACGCAGCATCCCGCGGGCGGGAGTGTTCATGTCACTTATTCCTGTCAGGCTCCACCGGGCGCTGCTCTGTGAGCGAGGGGGATGCGGGCAGCTGCCGCGACCGCTGCCGCCCCTCAGCGTCCAGTACCGGCCCGCGGCCTCCACGCCACCCCCCAGCTCCTCCGCACAGCGCCGGGCACGGGGCTCCAACGCCCGCTGCGCCGGGTCACGGCACCGCCGGCGGACCCTCCGCCGCTCTCCCGCCCCTCAGCCGCCATCTCGCCCCTCCCTCCCGCCGCCGCGCGAGCGCTGCCGGGACGGGGCGGCACGGGCAGCGCGGATAGGCCCGCCCTCGTCACGTGGGCCAGGCCGGCCGTTAGGGCGCCGTTCCTCCGAGGCGTGACTGCAGCGGCGCCGCCGATTGGACGCGGGGCCGTGACGTAGCAGCGTGGCTCGGAGGCGGCCCGGGAGTCAGTCGGTGGCGGCGGCCGCGTCCCGGTCCCGCAGCGGCGGCGGCGGTGGTGAGTGCGCGGCGGCCCTTCCCTTTCCCCTTCCCGGCCCCGCTGCCCGCCCGCCCGCCGCCTCCGCCTGGCCGGCAGCGGCCCGCGCCCCCCGCTCGGCGCCAGGGCCCCGGTTCCCCTCCGCCCCGCGGCCCGCGCCCCGCTCCCGCTCAGCGCGGCCGGGCTCGCTCTCTCCTCAGCGCCCGGGGCCGAGATCCCCCCTCCGCCCCGAGGCCCGCTCCCCCTCAGCGCGGCCGGAGCAACCCCCGGCGGCGCAGTCGGTCCTCGGGCTCCGCTCAGCCCCCCGCGGGTGCCCGGGGATGGGGCCGCTCTCCCGGGGCCGGAGCGGAGCCCCGGCCCGAGGCGGTGCAGCCCAGGCCGGCGTTTCTGGCCAGGGCTGCTGGGCTGTGTCCCAGCGCGTCTTGGCGGGGGGGGTCGTTTGGTTTCCTGGACGGCTGGGTTTCCTGCAGCCGTTGGAAGCGGAGTGGTGCGGTGCGAAGATGGAGACTTTCGGGGGTGGAGAGAGGTGAAAGCGTGGGAGGCTGCCAGCGTTGGAGGGGATCCTGCTTCCAGGGCTGACTTCTTTCCTTCTTTCTTTCTCTTTTAATGACTGCAGCAAGCGCTGGTAGCACGGGTGTTTGTTGTTTCCCAAGAAAACTTCAAAATCAAATGACTTCTTCCACTTTCAAGGTTGTCCGTTATCCTTAGCCATCCAGCGAAACCCAGTCGCGTGCAGCTGGGACAGACCTTTCCCGAGGCAATGGGAACTATGCCATGAGGACTGGTAAGGCTTGGCTGTAGCCATGACGGAGCCCCACAGGGTTTCGTTCACTACTCTCCACGGCCCACTGAGCAGCAGCTTCTTGAAAAGGTCTCGGAAAGACGATGGAGAGCAGCCCCAGGACTCTGAACCAGCTGCAACGGCCGTTCGAATCACGCTCACTCTCTTTGAGCCGGATCACAAACGTTGTCCAGAATTTTTCTACCCTGATCTTCTGAAGAGTTCCCGAGGGAAAGTAAAAGGTGGTTCTTCAGGAGACAAGGTGAGTGTCCTCGTCGCCTGTGGGCAACTGAGGTCACACCTGAAGATTTCAAAGGCTTTTTCAGTATTGCTGCTTTATTGCTGTTTTGAGAGTCGGTTGGGTGTGAGGTGCTGAGAGGTGGCAGGAGGGTGCCCAGTCAGCCCAGTGGTGGCAGGAGAACGGGCATCCAGACAGGGTTTCTTGTTGTCAGGCCACGCTGTGCCACTCCCCTGCCTTGGCTGAAGTTTCACATCAGAAGGGTGAAGTGTTGGTGGCAGAGCGTGGGACGTAGTGCTCGTTTAGTTTGGAATTGCTTGATCCAGAGTGGTTTTTGGTACCTGGCTGGCTAGCAGCTCTGAGCAGCCCTTTTCCAAAGAGCATCAAAAGGAGAAATGCTTCTGTGACACGTGGCTGTGTCTTTTTGGGGGCCCTGCTCTACTCCACGTGAGTATTTCCACCTTAGTGCTTGGCATCTCTTCCTGTGTGGTGGACGTGGTGCTTCCAGGTGTTGCCTGACAGTTCTGTTTGCCTGTTGAAAGCCGTTTCTCAGGATACATCGGCACGCAAACTTCTGTAGCACCTGGACTTTGTCTTATGGGTGTTTTTCTGTGAAAAGAAGGTTGATTGGATTCTACTCGTTTTTCCTGTTGCTGTGCAGAACCATTGAGCAGTCAGTTGATGGTTCCTGCTGCTTATATTTTTGTTTTGTTTTGAGAGTTGGGAGAAGCGGAGACAGATACAGAACTAGCTGAGAGAGCTCCCAAAACTCAAAATCATAGAATGGTTTGGGTTGGAAGGGACCTTTAAATGTCACCTAGTCCAGCCCCCTGCAGTGAGCAGTGACATCTTCAACTAGATCAGGTTGCTCAGAGCCCCGTCCAGCCTGACCTTGAATGTTTCCAGGGATGGGGCATCTCCCACCTCTCTGGGCAACCTGGTCCAGTGTTTCACCACCCTCAGTGTAAAAAAATTCTTCAAATCTAGTCTGAATCTCCTCTCTTTTCATTTAAAACCATCACCCCTTGTCCTGTTGCAAAAGTCTCTGCTAAAAAGCCTGTCCCCATCTTTCTTATTAGCCCCCATTTAGGTACTGGAAGGCTGGTGGAAGGTCTCCCTGGAGCCTTCTCTTCTCCAGGCTGAACAGCCCCAACTTTCCCAGCCTGTCCCCATAGCAGAGGTGCTCCAGCCCTCGGATCATCTCCGTGGCCTCCTCTGGACCGGCTCCAACAGCTCCATGTCCTTCTGATGTTGGGGACCCCAGAGCTGAATGCAGCACTGGTCTCCCGAGAGCAGAGCAGAGGGGCAGAATCCCCTCCCTCGCCCTGCTGCCCACGCTGCTTTGGATGCAGCCCAGGACATGGTTGCCTTTCTGGGCTGCCAGCGCACGGTGCCGGCTCATGTCCAGCTTTTCATCCACCAAGTCCTTCTCAAGGTTCTCGCAATCCCTTCGTCCCCCAGCCTGTGTTGATAGCAGGTGTTGCCCTTGTTGAACCTCATGAGGTTACACGGGCCCACTTCTCAAGCTTGCCCAGGTCCCTCTGGATGCCATACTTTCCCTCAGGCGTGTCAACCACACCACTCAGAGTGGTGTCACCTGCAAACTTGTCACCTCGATCCCCGTCTCTGTCACTGAGGAAGATATGGAACGGGACTGCACTAAATGTTCTGCTAAAGGTCGATTTAGCAGAGCTTCTGCCTGGACGGACGCGCTCGTCGTGATGGGTTTAAGGCATGGGGCTTTGGTGGCGGGGTGACAGGATGGGTTCTGATGGTTTTGACTCTTTTATTTCCACAGAAGAAAGACCCTGCTGATCCCTTTAATGATGACGAAAAGGAAAGGCATAAAGTGGAGGCTCTTGCTAGGAAGTTTGAAGAAAAATACGTACGTTTCTATTCTTTTTGTTACGTTATCCCTTCACGAGTAATGCTGTTCCGCTCTCAACCAGTAGGATTTAATGGTTGTTGGCTCTTAGCTACCTCTTCTCCTGCAGTCCTTGGCTGGAAGGTGTTTCTGTGTTTCTTTCCTGTCCCAGGGCTGTGGTCCACAAAAATAGTTCAGCTATGTTCTTAAATCAGCTGACAGCCTGATTCAAGTCAATTATGTTCTCACTTGTAGCGGGAAATAACTTACAGTAGTTTATAAAACTTAATTTTCTTAAGAAAAAATAAATTTCTAGGCCTTGTCGCTGCGACACGATGTCACCTGTCAAGTGTGGTGCTCTGGTGAGCCTGCTGCCCTTAGGGCAGTGCCGCTCTGGGTAGCATGGGAGGCACTGATCTGTCTTACCCCTTTCCTTTTTGTTCTTCCTCTCGTTTTAGATGGCAATAAAACTCCGTTGTGATTCATGGCCGGCACTTTTGGGTAGTGAGTTGCTCTGTCATGATGTGAATTTGACCTGTGGGTCACTCTAACACATCGTGTGTGTATGATGCCTATAGAACCGAGTTCGTATTGCCTGTGTGGCAGTTGAGGAGGAACAATCTGTCTCTGCAATAGGGGAAATGTTGAAGGGCTGCAGACCCAACCCGATGTAAAGTCTGCTGGCACAAAGTCAGCCTGGCTGGCAGGGCAGCGTTTGGTTTCATTTGGCTGCACCGTTTTTGGTTCCCTATGACAAGGCCAAAAAAATGGATTTAGTGTATCCTGAGGTGACAGTCTAATGGGAGTTAACGCTGCTTTGGTTCTGCTGCTGCCAGGAACAAAAAAAAGCTCATTCCCTTTTCCTTCCTGGAGCCAATGTCAGTGTCCTGTGTCAGGGCTATCCCTGGGGTTACTGGAGAAGGAAGATGAACACACTGTTGATCTTTGATTATTTAGGGTGGCAAGAGACGGAGGAAGGACCGTATTCAGGACTTGATTGATATGGGGTATGGCTACGACGAATCTGACTCCTTCATCGACAATTCTGAAGCCGTGAGTACTGGGGCAGGCGTGAGGGTGGTTAGAGCAGCTGCCAGGGGTGCTGAGCTGGCACCTGGGGAGAACCTGAACCAGGTGCAAGCCAGAAGTGTGCCAGGGTTGGGGAACAGGAGATCCTGGGGCAGCCACATGGCAGGAGAATGCTGGTTAGCAGGTGTATCCACAGCTCTGCCGATTCTCGGGGGAGCACGAATCCCACTCCGTTCTCCAGGCAGCTCAGCTACAGAAAAAAATAACAAAGCTTGCAGTGCCAATAGATTATTCTCCGTTATTTCCAGTACGATGAGCTTGTTCCCGCGTCTCTTACGACGAAGTATGGAGGGTTTTACATCAACTCAGGAACACTGCAGTTTCGGCAAGCGTCTGAATCTGAAGATGACTATGTTAAAGAGAAAAAGAAGAAGTGCCCCAAGGTCAGCAAGCCAGCTTTCTCGATTGTTTCCTCTGGTAGAGCTCTGGTGGGTCTGCCGCATGAAAAGTGCGTTGACATTCAAAACAGAGCAAGACTTGTGAATTGGTGTGGTCAGAATAGGGATGAACTCTTGAAATCCCATTCTGTCCACATATTTGATAGTCAAATGGAAGCATGGAGGGCATGGATGAGACTGGTGGGGTTGCCTGGTTCCTAGAGTAGAGGTGACTGCAGCCACTTGTCACCCTGAAAAATCGATTAGCATTATGGGGATGGAGAAACTAGTGCTCCTCTTCGGTGGCAATGCTTGTTGGAGACAGCCCCGTTTTCATGATGCCAAAGCGAGGTGGCTAAAAGGGGAAACAACAGGAGCACTTGGCATCCCTTCCCCATTCTTGATAGTCTCTGGTGTGAAAGCTAGGTGTGCTGTGAAATGTTGAAGACTCTGTGTGCCAGAACCGTGGTGATAGATGTCTGGGCTTTGGGTTGATGTGTCCAGTGGGGAAGGAGCTCTTCTCAGATTCTTGGGAGAGGGTCCAAAGTGGCTCTGGGGCTGCAGGTCCAATTCCATGAGTAGGAGAAGCTTTGATTGTGATTTGGTTTTAACCCTCTCCAGAAGCGGAAGTTGAAAGATGGAGGTGAGAAAATGAAGAAGAAGAAGAAAGATGATTCTTATGACAAGGAAAAGAAATCCAAAAAGTCCAAGTTTCCAAAAGCAGGGTAAGGAGTGGGGGGAATGGTTGCTGCTCGACACTTTGCTTCAGGTGGCATTTGTTATGCTGCAGTAGTACCTGTTGCAGTGGGGGGTGGCTTGAGCACGTGCTGCATAAACACCAGCAGGTAAACCCCAGTTGCTGCTGAAGTGGGGGGAAAAAAAAGGCATCTGACACTCAGGGAAGGAGCAGAGCTCCACAGCAAGAGTGTCTGAGCAAAGAGGGGCACAGCTGGCTGGAATGTTGGTGTTGCTCGGAGCTCAGTTTAGGCTTTAGTGGGAACAGATATTGGAGAGCCTGAAGAGACTATTGGGACAAAGTTGGGGAAGGAAAGGGAGGCAGGAAGGGCATGAGCTCGGAGCCGTACGAGTGTCTGCTGCAGGGGGAAGAGGTTGGAAGGCCATGGGTGGCCAGAGAAGGCCATGGGTGGCCAGGACAGAAGTTGTGTGTTGCTGCTCTTGCTGGGCAATTGTTTGTACCCCTGCACTCCTGCCCAAAGTATTTCTGGGACGAGTGCTCAGCTTATTTTATAGCTTCTCTCTTTTTGGGCTGTAAATATAAGTGATGATTCTTCTTGTTAGGAGTCACCTTGTTCTGCTGGTCTGTCCTGGCTGTGGTCTGCCTGGCCTCTCTGTTTCAATGTCTGTATCTGTTGCTTTTGTCTCTTTTCCGGCATTTTCCTCCTAGTTTTTTTTCCTTTTTCCTGTAACTGTTCTTCGGGATTTCCTTTTTCCTGCATGGATCTGCTTTCTGGCGACACCAAACCATGTGTCTGACGTGGTACTGTCAGTGTGCGATTCCTTCGTGGCGAGTAAGGAAAAGGAATTTGCTCTCCTGGTTTTAATAGGCAAAAAGCATCCAGCTGCTGTCACGCTAAGTCTCTCTTGCTTCAGTTCCTCTGTTAGCTGCTTGTCCATTTCCCAATATTCTTTGCTGGAATAATACACATAGCTAAATAAGAGTGTAGCTCAGTGGAGACAATTTAAGCTCCATCCCCTCTCTGCAGGGAGGAAGGACAGACTCCTCCTCTTCTCCGAGCTGAACAAGCAGCAGGACCTTAAGGACATAGAATGTTTTTCTTGGTGTAATTGGTTACGGGGTTAAGATTTTCCAGGGGATTGGTGCCTATGGCTGAAGTGACCTGGGATGAAGGTATCCTCGTCTCTTCCCTTTCATCTTGTATTCATTTCATTTCCCTTTCCTCTCCCGTACTTTGTTGACAGTTTCACAGCGTTAAATGCAAGCAAGGAGAAGAAGAAGAAAAAATACTCTGGCGCTCTGAGTGTCAAGGAGATGCTGAAGAAGTTTCAGAAGGAGAAGGATGCTCAGAAGAGAAAAGATGAAGACCAGAAGGTGGCGACTCCTTCACCGGCAGAACCTCCAGCCCCGCGGGAAGCGGAGGCGGTGGCTGACCCTCTGCTGTCGCTGTTTGGCCACGCCAGCGATCACGACCTGCTTCAGGCAGCGACAGCTATGGACTCCTTAACCGACCTGGACCTGGAGCGGCTCCTCAGCGAATCCCCCGAAGGGAGTCCCTTTCCTGATGTGGAGGATGGGAGCGATCCTGTTGGGATGGGCTTGGAGCAGGATTTCAAGCAACCGCCGTCCCTCCCAGACGGCCTGCCGGCCCCTCTGGAGAAACGCATCAAGGAACTGGCCCAGGTATGGGGGTTCGTTGCAGGGCGGTAGAACCGTGCGGTTACTGGAGGGGGGACGGCTCTGCTGGGTTTGGGTGGCTTCACCCAGAGACAGGATGCTCCAGCTGGGGAGTTTTGCGTTGCCATGTGGGATCGCACCTTTGTGTCACCTGGTTTTATGGCCAAGTCACTTTCTTGACCACCCAAATTTCAGGTAGTGTCGGAGTCCTTGGCCTTGTTACCTGCTGAACGTGACGCTCAGGTTCCTACTTGCTGGTATGGTTTCTTTACCTCTCTTGGCAAAGCACAGACCTGGTGTAAGAGGTGATTTCCAAAGTCAGTTTCACATGAATGAACTAAAAATGTGGATTGACGAGCCTGAAGGTCAAATTCCACCGTGATAGTTTTAACGTGCTGCGATGGTCAGGACGGTGTCTGTGAAGTGATGTGCAGAATTCTGTGTGTAAAATAAGCGGGTGCAGCTGGAAAGCTTTCCCTGTTCTACAGTGTGAGAAGGCTGAGGAGCCCTGTAGGTGGGGCTTGAGGACTTGGTAGGACCGTTTCCTCTGTCATTCGCAGGCAGATGCCTTCCCTGAAGCATGGGTACAATTTGGCATCTCCCACATCGCAGCTGCGCCACACTGGGGCTTTTTACCCATCCTTAACAATCTCAGTGGTGGGATACTGTGCTGGTTTTGACTAGGACAGAGTTTGTTTTTAACAGCGAGAAGAGCTCTGTGTTTTGGATTTAGTCTGGGATTTGTTAGGAGAAGAATATTGCTAGCGCACCGGTGTTGATAGTTGGTGCTGAGACATCAAGGACTTTCCAGCTTCCCGTGTTTCGCCAGTGTGCAGGAGCACAGAAGGCTGGGGGGGAGCATGGCTGGGGCAAAGGGCCCACAACTCCCCTTAGGATTTGGATTTAGACTTAGGATTGAGGCCAGACTGGCCAATGGAGTATTTGATATCGTGCAACGTCGTGCCCAGTGTATAGATGAGGGTTGACTGGGAAGTGGGGAATTCATTCTCTCTCTTTTGAGGGTCTTTTTCAGTCTCTTCTTGCACTCTTGGAGACAGTCTCTGTCTCTTGCTCTCTTTATGGGACTGGTCTGGGATCGTGGTTTTAGGACCTGTTTTGGGATCACCTGCTGGGACGGGACAGGGTTTGGTCACTGGGGAGCGAGCAATTACACCGTGACTCACTCATTTGTGTATGTTGTTGTTGTATTATGTATTTATTCATATATTACTATTATTCTATAATTATTACTTTCACATTGTTGTTATTATTGTTGAATTGTTCTTATTTCAACTCATGAGCCTCTTTCCCTTTTCCCCTTTAATTCTCTTCCCCATCCCCTGGGGTGGGGGAGGATGAATGAGTGACATTCAGTTGCCAGCTGGGTCAAAGCATGACAGGTACCTTTAGGGAGTGGAATATATTAATTTCTAGAAGTGGAATATATAAATTAATATTAGACAATTACTAGAAATTACTAGAAGCGTGATCCTGTGTCTTTTCACCAGTAGCTCTTCCTGCAGCTGGACTCCTGTGGGACTCCTCCATCTTCTCCAAAATGTTGTGACCTGCTGTTGCAGAGAAGCGGGGAAGCACTGGGTGCTGGTCAGGGACCCCCTCGCCTGGCATGAGAGAGAAGTGCCCTTTCAGATTTGCCGTGGGCCTTCCCTGGTGAGGGGGCTGTCACCATCAGCCTGTCACCGAGTGCTGAGATGTTTGGTTCCTCCTGCTAGTGTTGTTTTTAAACTTTGATTTCTTTTCGGTCACAAACAGTGCTCTTACACCTCTGCGGTGGGGTGTGTTGTGTCTTCTGGGGCACAGCAGTTTAGAGCACCTGTTACTTAAGCACCTCTTACTTAATAACTCCTGTTACTGTTGATCTTTGAGGTCCTTCCAACCCAAACCATTCTATGATTCTAAAGATAAAGCTTCTCAAAGATAACTGTGTTCTGCTGGGAAATTGTAAGCGTGCATAGTGCTGGCGAGCAGATGGAGGAGAAGGACAAATGGAACCAAATATTGCCACAGCTGATAAAAAAGAATGGGCTCTTCATGGATGTTTTTATTTGCTGTTCAGGCCGTTAGCAGAAAACACTGGAACAGCTGTTTCCCAACTGTGTCGGAGTTGAAGGAGAATGTTACGGAGGCTCCCATGATAGCAGGTTAATGGTTATGTAACAGCAGGCTACCCACAGATTGTCCTGCTTGGATTTCCTGCTGCTGTGTCTCTTGTTGCTGGGCTGTTTATATGAAGAAAAGAAACCAAGGAGGAGAAATCCAAGATTTAACAAACTGAAGCCTCTGGGTCAATTGGGATTTTGAGACGTGAGCTCTGTTGCAGGTGGGAATGGAGAGGTGCCATACCTCTGAGAGCCAGGTCTCTTCCATCCCAGCAGGTGGGAGCATCTCCTGGGTTAAATGGAGCCTCCAGGCATTTCTTCTTCTCCTTAAACTGATTTGAGTTTAACCCTCTCCTTCCTAAAAGAATTTTCCTGTTCAGGATTCTTTTTAGCATTGAGCCTTCTCCTTTGATATCACCAGCTGTCTATGACCTGCTGCTGGCAGAGAGGAATGTACACCTTCCAGGCATAAATTAATGACTTCCCAGCCTCAACGTTGGAATGTTAAATCAGGGGATTTCCAAATCAAACCCCTCTCTCCTGGTCTCCTTTCCATGCAAGGAATTGCAAACTCCATGTGTTGCCTTGTGGTGAATCCCAGTTTTGTTTACATCCCCACTTAGAAGAGACTGGAAGTTCTTGGCAATTTTCTACTATCTCATTCATCTCCTGGAAGTGTTTTCTCGCTGGACATATTTTTCATGGGTGTGATTTTTTTGGGCAGTGCTGTGTGTGCTGCAGTCATTGCTCTGGGAGCTTCCTGAACAGGATTTTTGTTTTTTTTTTCTAGTTTCCATGGTGTTGACTGGAAATAACATACCCGTGTGGCTGCTACTCTTTGTGTTGGTTTCTTGGCTTAGTGTTTCTTGGTTTAGAAAGCCTGGTGATAAGTGTCCCTGCCCCTCCCCTCATTAAATGGGACTGGGATGAGCTTGCCTGTTCCAGGGTCAATCTCTGTGCTCATATTATTTATCTAACAGCTCTAATGTGAAGTTAAAACCATGCCCTAGGACTGTCCCTTCTCCCCGTGGGAAGTATGCCAAAGAAGCCAGTTGCCACCAAGCCATTTCCTTTGCCCTGTTAAATGGAGAAATCTCAACTCCAGTGCAGTAACTCAAATGCATTTAGTGCATCTGGAGAGGAGAATTCAGAATGGGAAGATCTGTGGGCAGGACATGGTCTTACCAGTTGAGATCAGCCCAGTATCCTGGGCTGTATCAAAAGGAGCGTGGCCAGCAGGTTGAGGGAAGTGATTCTGCCCCTCTACTCAGCTCTTGTGAGACCCCACCTGGAATACTGTGTTCAGCTCTGGAGTCCCCAACACAAGAAGGACATAGAGCTACTGGAACAAGTCCAGAGGAGGGCCACGAAGATGATCAGAGGGCTGGAGCACCTCTGCTATGAAGACAGGCTGAGAGAGTTGGGGCTGTTCAGCCTGGAGAAGAGAAGGCTCCGGGGTGATCTTATAGCAGCTTTCCAGTACCTAAAGGGGGCCTACAGGAAAGCTGGAGAGGGGCTTTTTACAAGGGTGTGTAGTGATAGGACAAGGGGCAACGGATATAAACTGAAAGAAGGCAGATTTAGGTTAGATATAAGAAAAAAATTCTTTACATTGAGGGTGGTGAGGTACTGGAACAGGTTGCCCAGAGAAGCTGTGGCTGCCCCATCCCTGGATGTATTCAAGGCCAGGTTGGATGAGGCTTTGGGCAACCTGGTGTAGTGGAGGATTTCCCTGCCCATGGCAGGGGGGTTGGAACTAGATGATCTTTGAGGTCCCTTCCAACCCAAACCATTCTATGAGATGGCAGATTAGACTTGAGCTGAGGATGTCGATTGTGGCAGCTTTTAGCCCAACTACAGCAGGTAGCAGGTGCAGAGTTTGGTGGAATAAAACTGTGCCGTGTCTCGCAGTGTTTCTGAAGGAGCTTAAAAATCACTTGGTTGCTGGTGCCTGTCTGTAGCCGTGAACTGATGACAACTTGTGTTATTTGCTGATTTCCAGGCTGCCAGAGCTGCAGAGGGAGAAGGCAAGCAGAGATTCTTCACTCAGGATATCAACAACATCATACTGGAGTAAGTGCCGCCAGGAGAGAAGAGTAGGAAAGGAGAATATTAGGCAAAGCATTTTTGGTGCATTCAGGAGCAGGTTTAGCAGGAGTTGTGGAGCTGTCCTAATACAGGTTCATCACACGCCTAGGTTAACCTTAAAGTCTCCTAGAAACAGCTTTCAGATGAGATATGATGTATACCTGAGGTAGGAGAGCGTTGGAGGGGATGTATCCGGGCCTCTTGTTCTGCAGATCATGCTTGTTATCCGTGTGCTTAAATTTGGTCCCTTGACCTGTGGTTGTAGCTTGATACAAGAACTGTAAATCTCTCCCTGTCAGAGATGTCAGGCATGTTCTTTGCTACTGAAGCTCTATGCTATATGGAGGACTTTATAACTGGGATAAGGCTGCTGTGTTCGACTGGCTTTCTGTGCAAACTGGAGGAATTCCATTACTGCTCTGTGTTTTCCAGTCCCCTAATTACGGAATGCCAGTGTTGCTGCACGCAGCTGTTGATAATGGCTTCATTCTTCTTCGAGTGCCTGGAGAAGGCTGCTGAACGCACACGGTGTTGTGCTCATCGCAGTGCAACAATACTCACACGAGGCTTTAATTTCATTAAGGTTTATCAAGGCACTTGAAGGGAGTTGCCGAAGGGACGTTTGGGAGCCCGTTTCCCTCTCGTTTCAAGTGCTGATTACCACCTTTCAGCGTTCCAGTGCTGACTGCACACCCTGTCCTAGTCTGTTGGCAAACTGATAACTTTAACCACATGCAGAAGAGATCTAGATGGATTTGTATGACTTTACCAGAGAATGAGTTTGGGGTTTTTACACTTATTATTGATGCCGAGAGGTGGCTTAAAAAGCTAGTGTCTTAAGTTACATATACCTGTGTAGATGGGTTTGGCACAAACCGACCTCTCTAACCCACTCATTGGGAAGTAAGTTCAAGCCCAAGATGTCAAGTTTGATTCTATATTATCCTGAGTTAGACCGCTGAGATATCTGACATAAGCAGTGTGTACCTCTCATTTCATTGCCTGACAGTCCTGCACTTCGGTTGCCAGGAAGAAATGCAGAATAAATAGGACTGCTGACATCTTTTTATTCCTTTTCCAGATACTCTGAAACTAGAATGAAAAGCAGAGCTTGAGATAAAGGGCTTAAGTCTGTCGATTCTAAAATCTCAAGAACTGTCGTGGAGTTTGGCTTGTACTTTGTCCCTCTCTCCCTGCCTCCAGCTCCCCAGGTTGCATCCAATTTGCATTTCTGTTGCTTAGAGAACCCCTGCCAGATCCTTGGTCAACATTGTGTTTGTCTTGTTCCTCAGCATAGAGCTGCAGACCCGGGAGCTGAACAGCCAGATCCGGTCGGGGGTCTACGCCCACCTGGCTGCTTTCTTCCCGTGCAGTAAGGACACTCTGGTCAAGCGTGCCCGTAAGCTTTATCTCTACGAGCAGGTGAGTGAATTTGGCAGCAGAGCCCTGTCTCGTGTGCACGTTACCCCTGATCTACGGAGCACAGTTGTTGTCTACCTGATGTGGGGTTGTCCTTCATTGAGCATGGTTCAGGCACCACATCTGGTGGTGTGAATTCAGAGCTGGCCAGGTCTTGGCCTGCCAGATTCGGGTGTCTCGGCTGGAAGAGACAGCATGTGCAACTGGAGTCTGTTCTGTTTTGTGCTCTAGGGTGGCCGATTGAAGGAACCTCTACAGAAGCTGAAGGAAGCCATTGGAAGGGCCATGCCAGAGCAGATGGCCAAGTACCAGGAGGAATGCCAAGCCCACACTCAGGCCAAGTTTGCCAAGTAAGCTCCTCGTTTGCTCGTTGTGCATCTGTAGCTCCTCTGGGCAGGCTCCCTGGGACCCCCACGCTGCTCTTATGAAGTTTTCCCCCTATATTTGTTCTGTAGTCAAAAATTGCTGATGGGCATTAATTGGTGTAATTAAGCTGTGTGCGTTCTGTGTGCCATCTGTGGTGATGCCAACTATAGCAGCAGTGATGGGACCAGAACTTGGCTGTAGTGTTTCACTTCTGTGCGGGCGTGTTTTTAGGAACAGGGCAGTCTGAGAACAGTCAGGCTGGATTAGTCCCGTGGTCTCTATTGCAGAATATTCTGAACTTGAGCCCTGAGCTCAGCTTGTGCCCCGTGCAAGAGATTGAGGCCCTCTTCCCATGTGGGTGTTATCATGGACTACGGAGACCTCTGAACACCACTGTGCAGAGACACTTAATCCTGTCCTTGAATCCCCAGGGCAATGACTTTCACATTCTCTTGTCTCCATTTTAGGATGCTGGAAGAGGAAAAGGACAAAGAGCAGCGGGATCGAGTTTGTTCGGATGATGAGGAGGATGAAGAAAAGGGAGGGAAGCGTGTCACGGGACCGCGAAAGAAATTTCAATGGAATGATGAAATCAGGTTTGCATAACTTGGATATCGAGTGAACCTATGACTTGTCTGCTTCTGTGTGGTTGGAAGTGAAGCATTTCAGTATTTGTACCTTGTTTTCAGAGCAGTGCTGATCGTCCGTAGTAGCAGTCAGCTTGGAGGTTCGTGGCCGACTCTGCTGTTTGTGGAAGCCACTATTGCATTTGTTAAATCTCACCCTTACACACGTTGCAAAACTAAGCTGATTTCAGGCACGGACCAACTCTGAGAGAAGTGCAGAGGCCAAAAGGGAGGGACAGATCTTTGGGAAAAGAAGGAGCTCAGCTGAATTGCTGAAATCCGACAGACTGGACTCTTTGCAAGACCAGACTGGTTGTGAAAGCAGTTAAAGCCAGTGGGGATTGCTGCCCCCGGCACCCAGGGCCTGACAAAGAACAGTGCTGGGGGAAGGGGAGAGAGCCAGAGGGTAAAATGAGAATCAATCCTGCTGTCTTTTTCATCTTATTCTGGAATAAATTGGGGTGCTGCTCCACAGGTGGCCGATGCGTTTGGAACAGCACAAGCTTCGCTTCCTGCCTTCTCGTTGCCTCTCAGCACGAAGGTCTGCAGAGAGGTTGAGTTGTGCGGTCGTTAACGAGCCCCGTAATCCTGGCACTGGTTTCCCACCTCTGCTGTTCCAGGAGATCAAAATGGGAAGGGGTAACAAGGGCTTTCTCCCCCAGCACATGGATGTGCGTGCACCCACGGAGCGAGGGACGTGCTTTTCCCTTCCTCTTTCTCGCGGAGGCAGCGCAGGGTCGGTTTTGTTAGCGAGGTGTTCGGCAGAGCCCGGCGCGTCTCGGCGCGTTTATCCAGCCCTGGCTAAACCTCCAACTGGGGAAAGGGAATCCGCGTAACTGTGTTTGAAATCTTCCTGTTCTTCAGGGAGCTGCTTTGCCACTTGGTGAAGATTAAGTTGGATGGTTATGACCTTGACAAGAATAAGGCTCAGTCTCTAGAGGATTATGTGAAGACCTTCCTAGATGGAGAGGTGAAGCCCCTTTGGCCAAAAGGCTGGATGCAGGCCAGGTGAGCAAGACTCCAGTTGTACCGCAGGGATTCTTTGTCTGCAGGGACCTCGGAAGGTCGTTAGTCCTACCCCTGCTCAAAGAATGGCTAGCTTCAGAGTTAGATCGGAGTACTCGCGGCCTTGTCCTGGGGAGTTTTGGAAATCTCCAAGGGTGGAGATTACCACAGCATCTCTGAGCCCCTATCCTAGTCCTTAAACACTCTTCATGAAGTCTTTTTTCCTTATTTCCAATGAGAGTTCCCCTTGATGCACTGAACTGAATATTACCTCTTTTTGCTTTTTACTGTGCACCTCTGAGAAAGATCTGGCTCTATCTTCTTTGTGACTCCCCACCCCCACCTCCACCCCCCTTTAGGTAGTGGAAGACTGCTGTTAGATCTCACCTTGGTCTGCTCATTTTTCAGGCCAAGCAAACCCAGTTCCCTCCACCTCTCCTCGTATGTCATGTGTCCCCCCGTTCCTCAGCATAGTAGTGGCTCTGGGCTGTCTCCAGTTTGCCAACATCTCTCTTGTTTTGTGGGGACCTTGAAACTGGATGCTCTATCCAGATGTGACCTCACAAGTGCTGAGAAGAGGGGAATAAGCAGTTGAACTGCTGGTTACATTCTTCTGAATACCTGCTAGTGTAGAGTTAGCTCTCAGCAGAACACCCTTGCAGCAGTGGCTCATATCCACCTTGTCCACCAGGACCCCAGGTCCGTTTCTGCACGGCTGCCACATACCTCGTTGGCCCCCAGCCTGTGTTGCTCTGTGATTATTCCATCCCAGCTGCAGAACTTCGCGTTTGTCTTTGTTGAACTTCACAAGGTTTGTGTTGGCCCCTTTCTCCAGCCTGTCTGGGTCCCTGTGAATGGCAGCCCTGCCCTCCAACATGTTCTCATCCCTCCCTCCGTTTTCACGTCACCCTCAAACTTGCTGAGAGCTCAGTCTGTGCTGTTGTCCAGGTTGTAAATGACAATGCTGAGTAGTCTTGGCCGCAGTATTGACCTCTGATGGATACCACTGGCAGTGACAGGTTGCAAGGTAGAACTGGGACTGAGGTGAGGCTGACTGCCCTGTGGTTTCTTGAATCTGTATTACAAAGGATCACTTGTAATCTGTCTCATGAAGGCCATGGTTTTCAGATACTTTGGGAAGTCTTCCCTAGACCCAAGAGTATGCCCAAAAGAAAGCAAAGCAGAAAGTTTTAGGGGGTTATGGGCTTGCACTAGACACATCAGAGAGTCAGCAAAGCAAGTAGGAATTTGGTGTGGTTTTCTTTAACCTATCTGGTGTCTTCACTGCTGCTTCCTGCTCTTTCACACCCTCCACCATCCATGCCATTGAGCGGGCAATTGCAGAGAGCCATACAAATTGCAGAGGGTCCTTCTGCTGGGACTGTCATCAGCTTCTGCCTGCTTTATTGTGCTCAATAGTTTTAAAGAAAGGACAACTGTACAGTCTCACTGCTGGAATCTCTGTCTCTTTGCATTTAAAGAGCTGGGTGGCGCTGTCTTCTCTCTGCTGAATTTGCTTTTTGGGTTTCATGGGGGATAAAGGAAGAAGTAGGTGCCGGTTCTTAAGAGCAGTAAGTACAAGTAGGAAATTACAGATCTGTTTGGCAAAGTCTATGGTCATGCACGTGACGTACAGTAGCGTGCAGGGTTGTAGTGTGGTGTTTTAGGGTATGGGAGCTGAATGATGATGTTAAGAGGTGGGTGCAGATTCCTCCTTAGTTAATGAAGATATTACCAGCTTGGGGGTCTTAGTTTTAAAAGTTTTAAAACCTCTTTTCTTTGTATAAAGGGAAATTAAAACCTTTTCACCCTAGTTTGTAGGTGAAACTGTTCTGAGGCATACAGATGTTCACCTAAAACTCAGTGTAGGAGGGCCCTCCAGTGAAGTTAGCTACAGAACGACTGACTGAAAGTGGTTTTCCTGGTTGCTTTCCAATGGCTCAAGGACAATAGTTTCTCCTGCTGGGACTTGATGGAGTTGGGCTTGATCTTTATGGGTCCCTTCCAACTTGAGATATTCTGTGACTTTGTGGTTTGTAGACAGAGGGTAGACTGACAGCCACACAGAAGGGGAGGGATTTGCAACACTAGGAGAATCGTAAGCAATGTGTGGACAAGTCAGCTTGATTCGCTGGCGTCACGATCACAGAAGTTCATCTTTAGGAAGGGCTTGAAGATGGACAGAGTAGCAACTTTATGTGTTGAGTTCAGAGAGGCCTTGCCATGATTGGACTAGATGACCTTTGAAGGTCCCTTCCAGCCCTAATCATTCTATGATTCTATGATTCCATTTTCTCAGTGCTAAAGGACGAGTAACGGAATACAAGGTTAAAATAAGCTTCCTTTTTAAAAGAAAAAGGGTGATGAAAGTCTTTGTTGGGCTCTTAATAGCAGATGGGAAGCGTATTCCGTGTGCCAGTACTGAAGGTGTATTTATAAGCTTCTCACTGTCCCATCTAAGGTGGCAGCTGTTTTAGGTGAAGCAGTGTTTGTGTGAGGTTCTGGTTTACTTGGCCTCAGTAGTAAAGGGGTCTGGGACAAGCTGTCCTTACTGGTTGTGGTTAGTCAGTTGTTACAGAAATGGTTGTGCTGATTTAAGAAGTCACCTCAGCTGTTTGCTGGGGGTGCAGAAGCAACGGAGACATCCTGTGGGTGAAGGCTTCTCATCCGGGTTGCTGTACGGAGGCAGGGGAAGGTAACCTTTCTCTCTCGAAGTTGGTGAAGAGCTCTTTTATGATCTGCCAGCTCTTGGATGATCTGTGGCAGCAGTAACGCCCAGCTTGAATGATTGTACTGCCTCTCCAGTTGGCTGCCAGCTGTTTAAGCTGGCAGAGCTTTTTCCTTAGTTAATAACTATTAACTGCCTTAATGGCCTTTCCAGCGCCTACAAGCGTAGCTCCTCAGAGAGGCAATTGTGTGGGGGAGTTCAGCAGGACTTTCCTGGACAAGGGATGAATATTTGTGTGCTCTCTGTGGTTTTAATTTCACTGAGTCCCCTGCCGTACTGTGCAGCTCTGTCTCCAGTGATCCCAGCTGCTCTACTGGCTCTTGCTGGATATCACTTCTCATTGCTCTCTTCCCTTCTTAGGACACTGTTTAAGGAGAGCAGGCGTGTACATGGACACCTCACATCAGTCCTGTGAGTATCGTGCAGCATTCCTTTGGAGTGATAACTGGTGAACTCCGTTCCCTGGGGCCCGGGTGGATCATGCAGGAGCACCTGAGCTTGCTTGGCTCCCAGCAGATAGTTTGGCGCTGCTTCAGCCGGGGAGGTGTAGGGAGAGTAGCGTTTTGTGTGTGACATCTCCCAGCAACAGCCTTCCTGAGGTGCTTTCGCCTTACAGTAAGCTCAGAGATCAGAACTTGGAAGCCAGGTTGCCCCCTGGCTTCGTTCGACAGGCTGGAGTCAGGCCTCTGTGCTCGTCCCTGGGAGGCAGATCAAGGTAAAATGGAGCGTGATGCCAGCACTGGGATTATTGCTCCCTGTTCAGTTGGTCCGTACTGGATCCTGGATTCCCTCTTTCTTGCTGCCTGGTTAAAGGAGGGCTACAGTGAGCTCAAGGTGGTGAAGGTGGGTGCGACAGGCTTGTGGGTGGCAAACCAAGAGAGCTGTCGGAATCCAGCTGGGCAGGTGCTTTAATGCCAAAGAGTCTCGTGGATCTTGCTGGCAGTCTATGATAGATGACGATACGGACGTAGGCTGGTGTCTGTTTGACAGATGGTCCTGTTCTTGGCACTGGATGAGCGAGGGAAAGTGTGAGAAAGAGTATGAAATAGAGTGTAGAGTCATCCTTCGCTCAGCCATATCATTCCAGCAGTTCAGGGATGTCTTGTACCAGAGATTGCGCATCTGTCCGGACCAAATGATCTATTTTCTGTGAATTTGGCAGATGCTTTTGCATCCTTGACTTCTTCTGGGAACCTAAAAGGAATGTCTAACCTGTCTCCAAAACAGTCTCTGTATCAGTTTCTCTCTGGATATTGCTCTAGTTAGGTCAGCAGTGGGTTCCTGTAGTAGCTCCTAGCCCTGCAGCTGGTGCAGGACGTGTCTGTTGAGTGCTTTCACTGCTCTGCTACCATTTCAAGACTCTGCTCCGCTCCCTAATTCATTCCCCTATATGGGAGTTGGGGCTTCCTAGAGCAGCAGCCGATTGTCATGCGGTTTTGAATCCTAGCAACCTGAGATGCTGCCTCCGTTCCCTCGGTTCTTTGCAAAAGACTCAGTGGATCATCATTAACAGGGCCCAGGTGTGCTCCCTAATTGGATGCTTCCCTTTGGGCATTCAGTAAGCCATGTTTCTTTTGTTTCCCTCAAAACAGGACGAAGAAGAAAGTTATAGCTCCTCCTAAGGTGAAAGTGAAGGTGAGTTCTTTGTTTTCTCCTTCTCATGGATGACGTACACCAAGAGTCAAGTGACTGCCATTTAAAATCCTATACTTGAGCCTTGTATCTGTACGTTAGGTACACGTTGGACTGCGAAATAGATCTAGTCAGTGTTGGGCTTGAAAAAACAACTAGAACAGCAGCTGAAATTGCTGGCTGCACAGTGGGGAGGGAGACAGGGGGCCGGCAGGCACAGAACGTGCCTATTCTGCCTTTTATCCCCGAATCGGGAACCTTCCCTTCCCTTCTCAGCAGTAAACCCTGCCTCTGCTCTGACTCTGCCTTCTGTCGTGATTTTGGTTCCAGGAATCTTCCTGCAAGCCAGACAAAAAGCTGTCGGTTTCTGTTCCTTCGATGCACTCAAGCAGCACCTTAACTCTGTCTTCAGAGCCCCAGGGAGGAGCGCTGGGCATCAGCGCCCAAACCAGAGAACTCTTGTCCCTTGGGACAGCCCAAGCAGCCAGCAGCACTGGCACTCCTGCCACCTTCATGGATGACTCCTTGGATGAGGACTTAATTCATAATCCCACTTCCTCCCTGGAAGCAGTCTCTAAGGAACTGGCTGTGCTGAACAGCAGAGCGGGAGGGAGCCCTGACTTTACTCTTCCTGGAGCTCCAAAAGCTCCACCAGAGAAGATCCCATCTCTTGCATCCTCAGAGGAGAAGAGGACATTTCCAAAACCCAACCCTTCCCCTACATCATCCTCTGGTTCCCTCCAGTCTCCTCTAAATTTCCTGGCTGAGCAGGCCCTGGCATTGGGCCAGTCCTCTCAAGACAAAAAGACAGAGAACTCTAATTTCAAAGAGCTCCCCCGCCAAGCCTCCCCCAGCAAAATCCTTCCCGATGCACACCAGGCTAAGCAGAAACACCACAGCCTGGTCCGGCCAAGCCATGGGTCCCAGACCTCCACCCCAGTGCCGGCTTCTCAGGTGAAGGTCTTTCACTCAGGCAGCCAGCTACAGAAAACCTTCACCACCCCGGCTCCGTTCGTCAAACTGCAGAACCCCAAGTCCTCCTCCCCACTGCCCCAACGCTCCCTCCTCCCGCAGGTCAAGTCATCAACCAAAGCTCAGAGCTTCCATTCCTCTGCGTCGCCAGGCAGCGCCCAAAACTCCAGCAGCTCCCACAAGAGCCCAGGCTCATCCTCGTCGTCTCTCAGCTACGCAGGAAAGCACTCGAGTGGCTCTAGCTCTTCAGGACAATCTTACAAATCGCCCTTCGTTTCTGGTTCCCTCTCCAAGCACGGGGCTTCTTCCAGCAGCTCCGCATCTGGAGCTTCTGCAAACCAGGGCTGCTCCTCCGGGAGCTTGCTGCCCAGCGTGCAGACCCCTTCCTCGGGCCAGGCGTCCAGCCGCCCGTCCTCAAGCTCCTCGGTGAAGAAGACGCCCGTTTCGCAGAAGCTGACTCTGGTGGCCCCTCCTGGAGGTTCCAATGGAGATTCTAGCGGGGGCACTCAAGGGGTGGCCAAATTGCTGACTTCCTCCCTAAAGCCAGCTGTTGTTAGCAGCACCGCATCTTCTACCTCAGTGCCGGTAAGCAGAGGTGTGCCGGCTGAGCCTCGAGCCGGGAGAACGCCTGGCCTTGTGTCAGGCCATCTCCTGACTTGTTCAGACCTGCCGTAAAGCGATGACTTGAAAAGAATTTCCTGAAATTCTTGAATTGACTGTCTGGATCTCGGCTGCTTGGGCTAGGAAGTCCTGACCTTTGCCGTGGGGTTGCACTCCAGAATTCAGGCTTTCATTTTCAGCTTAAAGTAACAACTCGGCAGAATACTGTGGCACCTTCCAGATGGCAATTTTTGGGTCGGGTGTGTAGTGTTCTTGCCCTGACTTTGGGAGTTCTGGGGACAGTAGGGCTCCTGTTTGGGTCAGGAGGAAGTGCAGTAAGGCAAGCTATCACGAGAGTGAACAAACATTGCATAAACTAAAGTTATAAGGATTGATTTGTTGTTAATTAGGTCTGCAAACTTGGCCTTCACAAGTAATTTTAGTATTATTGCCACTCTTTTCCACGACTCACCTATAGAATAAAGAACATCTGATACTGGGCTATAAACTTGAAATGCTTGCCCAGTGCCCATCTGTCTGCAGTGGTTCTCTCTGTCCGCTCTCTGTTACTGCCCAGTGACTCCCATAAGCTGCTGAAGGGATGTTTGGGATCGAGCTCAGTGGCACACTATGGAATTCAGAGTCTGAGTTCATTGGGATATAACGTCTCATGAAAGACTCCTGGGTTACCTATACAGACTTGTATTATTCAGTCATTGTATTTAATGGTATAAGTACCTTAATTTTCACCTATAGCAAAGAAGTAATCGTTTTTAACACTGTTTTATTAATTTGTTGTTGGCTGCTCATACCTGCTGCCTTCTGTGGCATGTGGAAAGAGCTGGGCAATTAAAGGAGTATATTTAAATGGGCTTGAAAACCGTCTACTGCTCAGCCTGTGTACCTGGTCTGTTACTAACACAGGGAGCTGGAAAGCATTCCCCAGTGGTATCTCTCTTAATAATGTTGTTGGGTGCAGGGGTACACCAGACCTTGGTGCCTTGAGTTGCCAGCAGTGATATGGTGCTAGAAGTGAGTAGGAAGCATCCTCCCTGGAACTCGCAGGCAATGTGTAAGCTTTCCCTCTGCCTAATGGAGACACAGTTCCAGAGTATAGGGAACAGCAAGTATGAAATCCGTAACGGTCACGTTTAGAAGAGCACAGCATCCAGCAGCTGGATTGCCAGCATCCTGGGCACCTCCAGAGGGCCGCAGGAGCTGGCAGCTTGTGGGGCCTGGCTGGGAGGGGGCTTCTTGCAAGGAGGAGCACTTGAGTGCCCCGTGTTTTGTACTTCTTTAAGTACAAATGATGCTATGCCTTAGTTTTCCTACTCCTGACTGACCTTTTCTCTTGCTTTTCAGAAAGGAACTAGTGGAGCTGTGCTGCTAACGAGTTCTTCCTCCTTAAGTGTACTGGCTCCATCCTACAAGTCCAGCAATCCAAAGCTGCCAGCTGCCCTGAGCTCCACCCCATTAGGTATTATCTCTCCTGTTCATTCCTTCCCTCTTCATGTCATCTCCTTCACTTCAGACTCCTCCCCAAAAGCAGGAGTATCAAAGGATGCAATAGTTACAGGACCTGCTCCAGGAACTTTCCACCACGGCCTTGGCCACAGTGAGTATCCTTCCTGGTCATGCTGTGTGCTACTTGTGCTTGTGCTGTGAAATAACAACAAGAACAACAGTGCTTTGCTGTGTTAACCCATTGCAGACCAGCCCATCTCTCTTGCTGTCGCTTCATGCTGTAGTTCATGCACTTGTATCTCCAGCAGTTGTGTTTGGAGAAGCTTGAGTGCATCCCTATAGCTAGTCCAGAAGACCTGGTAGCTGAGCTATAGGCTAACTGCTGCAGCTTCTCTGCTCGTTTCTGTCTTCGATGTGTATTTGTTCTTTTTTTCCCCCCCGCCTCCTCTCTTTGTTTTTCTCTCTAGGTCTTCTAGCTGGCTTGCACTCCAGCCCCCACCATGCCGCGCCACTCCCACATTCTGCCCTGTCCACTCATTTACCGCAGAGTTTGCCAGGTAACTTGTCAGACGGTCGCGTTTGTCCTCTGCGTCGTGAGTCGTCCTGTATCTCAGATACTTCCTCTAGGGGTTGTCCACGTTGTCCAACCAGTACGGTCGTCGCTTAGGCCCGAGGTACAAAGCAAGGTGTAGCCCTCTGTGTCCTTTTTCTTGTTTAGTTAGCCAAGGCAAACTTGTGCCTTTCTGGAATGATGAGCCCTCAGTGCTTCCAGCAAGAGTTGGCTCCTGGAGGTGCTTGGCTTTGCTGCTTGCCTCGTGGTGAAGAATTATCCTGCTAGGATTAAAGCTGGGGATGTTTAAGCACAGCCTGCCAGGACGGCCCAGGAATGAATATTCTGCCTCCGTAGAGTTTCGTTACTGGTGACCTACATAAAATGTGTCAGACCAGAACGTCTTGCATCCGTGCGCTGAGCTCATCGCTTACGTATCCCTCGCGACAAGTTCGTAGTGGGAATGGAGACGGCTTTACTTGGCGTTGACAACGTGATGATGGTGCAGTTAAGCCTGTTCCTGCCCCAGTTTGATGCCTGCTGGAGCAATGCATAAAACAGGAGGCTTCTGAAGAGCACCTTCCCTGCTCGTAAACGGAGTCCTGCCTGGCGGGCTGTGAGTGTGTGTAAATATGTAGCACTGTGGAGGAAGGAGAGAAGTAAGGGGGATCTATGGAGCATTCAGGAAATGGAAAAGCAAGGCCAGCAGATTGGGCTTACTGCTTCAGGGAGTTGCTTGTCCCACTGGGAATTGCTGTTTCTGCTTTCTGGATCAGGTGTCCTTTAGCACTTCAGTGCGGTTCGGTGCCGCTGTCTTAGTACCTGCTCCTGCTGTGAGTGACTTACTGGGCAACACGAGCCCGAGTGAGGAGGGGATGTGTCAGCCCAGAGCCGTGGCCATCAGATGTGGGGATAACCTGCTGGGGTTCTCGTGGCCTCCTGTGGCAGTCGTGGGGTAAAACGCCCTGAACTGTGCTTGTTTGCTGAAAAAAGGAGGGGAGTGCTGTGCAGTGGTGAAAACTCAAATAATTTGTTGTCTTTTGCTGAAGTTTGTGTGAGGTGGGTTGTCACGCCGCTCCGATGCGGCGGAGCGGAAGAAGCTATTAGCAGCGATCACTGGTGTGACGGACCCTTCCTGGTGGTAAATTCGTGGTTACTGGAGAGCGAGACGATGGATTTCGGTTTGCAGATGGGATGTACAGTGTACTCCGTGTCACTGAGGAGGAGTTCTCTGTCCTGTTATTGAGGGAATGTAGAGTGCTTGCTTCACGGTTGATTATAGAGCTTATGACAAAAGAATTTTTTGGTGAACTGCTGCTCTGAAGCAGGGCGTAGTGCCAGAAGCTGCGAGCAGACAAAAGGTGACTGGGAGTAAGTGAAGAAAAACTGACTGTTGAGAAGCTTCAGCAGGGACCTGCTTCCTCACTTGGTCTTTTCCCATAAAGATGGGAGGTGGAGCCTGGTGCCGTCATCTCTGGGAGTGTTACCAATTCTGGTGCCTTGTAGAAGAACACCGTAGATGTTTAAGTGGCTGCCGTAATCTTAAACTGTGTTAATTTGTTTTGTGCCGTGAACTGCGGTCTGTACAACCAGGTGGCCACAGCTGCATCGCTCTGCCTGGAAGCTACGAGGACTCTGGTGTGTTGAGAGGTCGCTCCGAGCGCGAGGAACATTGGTGTCCTTAAGTGAAAGTGCTCACACCGGCGTTCACCTGAAAGCATTTGAGCAAGGGGCGTCCCGTGCTTGCTTGTGCGTGGTCGCTGCTGCGTTGGCTGGTGGAGGTGCCCGCGGGCTGGTGCTGCGGCCACGGTTCTGAGCGCTCGCTTTGGAAACGTGACGTGCTGGGACTGAGCTCTTGCATGGAAAGAACTGTCCTTGGCCTGGAGAAGAAGCTGGTGCTATGCTGCTCAGTGCCACCGCTGCTTAACTGCGCATCTCAGTACACCCATTGGTTCGTCAGAGTCTGACGGTGGTTTCAATTGCTCCTGGGAAACTTCTGCTTCCTTAAACGTCCTTCCTTTTTCTCTCTTCAGTGCATGTTCTCCTTTCCCTCCACGTCTGTTCCTTTCTTTTACTTCAGTGGTTAGATCCCTATGATTCCTGTAGCTATCCGTGGGCACCCAAAGCTGTCATTACAACGGCAAAGGTGTGCTGACGGTGACATTTCAAACCACCTTTAGATGCAAGGCAGCAAGTACCAGGTATTCTAGTTTCCTAGATGGGGAGACATGGTAGGGTGGCTTTTGGAAAAGGACACAGGCTAGCTAGTCAACCAGCAAACCAAGCCTATGCCGTGGTGCTTTTGCTGGGAGGCCACAGGAGACCCTTACTCAGGCGCAGAGGCAGGGCTGCTCCCAGTTGTGTCCTCTTACTCCTTGATTCCTTGGTGCTGGAAGGGAAAAGTGGGTCTTTCTGTGCAGAGAGATCTGGCTGCCCCAGTGGCACGCAGCTCCGTGGAGCTGATGCCGAACCCCGTTCCCACTTGGCTTTCTTTTCTTTCAGATGCTTCTCAGCTTCACGGCAAAGGGTCCAACGCACAGCAGCGCAAGTTGTGACGTCTCGAGGAGGGGAGCTGGAGCACGCAAAGGACAAAACCAAGAGGAACAGGTTGTGAACTTTGGATACCGGCTGTGTCTTTTTTTTTCCTTTTTTTTTTTTTCCTCACAACAACTGGAAAGACTGAACCGCAACGAGGAACTCAGTGGTGCGTTTGCTCAGGGGCTCGCCGAGCGTCGCCCCGCGCAAAGGGCCGCCTTGAGCCGTGCCCGAAGGAGAGAAGCATTTTGTAGCACTGTTTTATTGCTGCTGCCCTTCCCGCATTCCCTGGCGCTGGCAGGAGCTGGAACTCGCAGGGAGACTCGGGTGGCTTGGCTTTCCTGCAGTGGATTCCCACCCACCCGTGTCTGTATCTGCCAAGTACCTCCAAGCCCAGTTACCCTCCAGAGGGAGACCAAGGAGGTATGAAAGGTGCTTCTTCCTTCTGCTTTGGATTTACCTGGATAATTGGAGCACTGCCAGTGCTGTCCGAAGACGTTTGACTGACTTTTCAATTGTTCTGTAAAACTGTGCTACAGTTCATTGGAGGACCTAATGTTTCCTGTGTGGTGAGTCTAACGAACCACCTGATGTTCCCCTCTGGAGGAGAAGGAAGACTCTTTGAGAGACGTTTTTAGCTGCAGTCATTGACTTTGAGAATTCTACTTCTTTTGGGTTTAGGATTTTTTTTTTTTTTCCTCCAAAGGGATGCTTTTTTTCCTGCTCAGTTTTATCTTCATTACCATCGAATGCATTGGATTGAATGGGACACTTCTCGGCATGTCACGTGGATAGGAAGACATAATTCCAGTGCCTTTTATGGTGGAGCAAGAATGGACTAGTGACACACATTTCAGCCCTATTTTGTGTGCTCCTCAACCCTTTTTTAATCATTCTGTATTTAAAATGTATTCTGTTTTATTTAATAGAGCTTTTTATGGTTGCACATCAAAAAAAAAAAAAAAGCTGCACTGTCTGGACTTCAATGGTGTCTTGGTGACTGCGAACACAGTACCAAATCCAGCAAGAGCACCAGTTCTCATCCGAGTTTGTGCAGGCGGGTTCCAGACCCTCCCCTAAAGCCATTCTTTCCTCGGGTCGTCAGTTATGATCTCTTTGGTGGGCAGAGGGAATGATCTAGATTAACCAAGGTCACTACTAGTCAAATTCCAGAGAATAATCTTGCTCTCCTCGATGATTTCTGCACTAGGATCATGTGCTTGTCACGGCTGCAGGAATGGGGATCATCTAGAATTGGGGTGTGTCTTGTCTTTTTAATTTTTTAACTTTCAGACCGAAATACTTCTCCTGAGCACACCCTTTCAGTCTGTGCATAGCTAAGGGCAGGCTGGGATTCCAGCTTAGCTTTACTGGGTTTGATTATTTTCTTCTCTTCCCCCAGTCTGCCTTTCCTCAGGCCCTCACAGCCACATCTGAATCGTGCAGTAGTAGCGCTGATCCGCATAGACTTTACTGGTATTTCAACAAAAAGCTTGCAGCCATCCTTCTTGAGCTTTGGGGAAGGATGCTGACACTGCAAATACCTACCAGCAAATACCTGCTTTCGTTTTTCCCCGGTTTCGGTAAGATCCGAGATGGACTGTTTTCAATCTGAGCTGATCCGTAATTTCCCAAGATCAATGCATTGTTTGTATTTTAAAAAAAAAAAAAAAAAAAAAAGCAGCTCAGACTTAAAATTTGTTTACAGAAAATACCTAGGTTGTAGCAAAAGAGCCAAAGACAGAACTTGTGTTACGCAAACCAAGCACAGCGGTTACGGATGGACTCTGAGCAGTGGGTGTCGCATGGTTCCCGTCGAAGGCCTAATCCTGAGAGGTGCTTTGCACCTTCAGCTTCCCGTGGTAGCTGAAAGAGCGTTGGGACACCTGGCAGGATAGGGGCTCTCAGAGTGACTCGAGGTACTGGTTCTACTCCCTCTCTTTGCTTTCTCACTTGAATGCTTCTGCTGGGAAGCACCCGTGTGCGTGGCCGGAGCAGAATGCCCTCCTTCTAGGAATATAGCGAAGCCTCTTGCCTCAGGGAAATGTTTATTTGGTGGAAATTCTGTGGGATATATATTTTCTTTTTTTTTTTTTTTTCTTTACATGCTATGATGAATGAGTGGATGGTACGGAGCGGAGTCGCAGCAAAGGTGGAACCCCGCGGAGACCTGAGAGCTGCCGGGGAGCCGGGGGTCTGGCATGCTGCCCCGGCGAGGCACCCTGCACCGCGTTCGTGGTGGTGTGGCAGTTCCTCTCGGGTGTAAGAGCTGCGGTTTACTATGATATTTTATTTTTTTGGTGTTTGTTGGGACTGTCTTGCTGAAGATGGTGGGGGTGGTATGAAAACTGTTAATCTTGTACAGAACGACTGAATAAATTGTTTCAAAGTTTCCAAAATGCTCTTTTCCATCTCCTTACCTCCAGCTTCCTGACTTTGCTTTCAAGAGTTTGCGTGTCAGCTTAGATGATCATCTCTTGATGATCTGTTTCTTGAGTGAGTAATGAATTATTTAGTGTTTTAACTCGAGTCTCTTACGTGGCAAGTATATTTACAGCTCCGTTTCTAGCCGTTGCGGTGGTAGGATTGTGTCTTCTCATTCAATGTGCTCCTGCTGATGCTCGAAGTTGACGTCTGCTGGCAAGAACGAGAAGAACGAGAGCAGCAGTGGGATCCTGCGCGATCATGTCACTCGCAAAGGTAAAACAAGGGTGTCAGCCCCCAACGCCGGGGTGGATGCACGGTGAACGCTCATGGCCGCCCTTGTTGACAGCAGTTTACTGGGGTTCGGGTATTAGCTGAGATTTGGGAAAAGGGAAACGAATGTGCTCTAGATGTGGAAGCCCCTGGTGCCATCCCAGTGCCATCCCTCTCTTCCTGCAGCTGCAGTCCCATTTGTTAGTGCGGTTCGCTCCCATCTAACGCTGCTAATTAGTGCCAGCTCTAACGCTGCTCCAGCAATTTTCCTCTTGGAAAAAGAGTCAACAGCTAAAAGGAAGAGTCTTAGTTTTTTTAACTTTGACTCTCAGCTGGCATCTTTCTGTAAAGCCAAAGAGGCTGCCGTAATTAATAAAGAAAAAACAACTTCTGCTTGGATCCACTGCGGTTTTATTTTGTACTATAAATAGAATTCCCCTCTATTTCCCATTCCCTTACACAAGTAAATGAAACATGTAGCTGCATGGAACTCCATCCAGTAAAATACCAGCACGAATGGCTTTTAACCACGAGGTGAGCTAGCTGTGTTCCGAAGGCACTCTGCGTTTGGTTACTTGCATGCTTTACACTACCCTCTTGTGTGTTGGGCAACACTGCCATCTCTTCACGTACTTCTTGGTGACCTCTGGTGGATGAATGCTCCTCCTGGATCTACGGCTGACGCCATCAAACAACTTCTGTTTCGCTCTTCCCCTCCCACCCCCAGCAGCACAGGCACGCAGGTGAACAAAATGATGGTGTTTAGGGATGAACGTGGCGATACCAAACTGGGATGCGCGGCACGCCTTTGTTTTTACAGAGCTGGTTTTCTCAGAGGACGATCCCGTCGTTTAGTCGGTTGTCCGCGATGAAGCTGTCTGGCTTACCAACATGCAGCTGGCGTAACCAGCTCCTGGCTAGTCACCTCGGAGTCATCTCGACCTTCAGGCTCTCTAATGACTGCTGTATACAGCTTTTTATGCGACTGTGTGAGTATATGTTGAGGAAACTGCAGGTTCTACTGAGTCTTTGGACTTGGGGTACATCACTCCTACGGCTATTTGTCTTGGTTTCCGTTACGTTGAGCGATTCGGTAGGGATGAAGAGGGGGGAGAAGGTTTTGCTGTAGTCCTGACGAATGTGTTTTCCACCACTGGTGGTGCTTTTCTGCAGCGTATGGCAGCAAGCAGTGTGGCTTCATAGCATGGCTGGGGCAGAGGCTCTAGCATTTTGGAAGACGCAAAGGAGGGCAAGGATTTTGCAGTGATCTGGTAGTCTAACAAGTGACGCAGCTCTGACTAGCTGCTCCTAAGAAAAGTTTCTAAAGTGGAGGGAGCGATCTGTACTTCCGGACACCAAGACTGCCAACTCCTGGATCGACATCTCCTTGTTGAGGTAACTGTTGTACTGAGCCATGGTTAGCCTTCCGCTCTTCAAGGCGTCCTCAATTGAGAACTCCCTACCGGACTTTCTGTCGAGGATCACAGATGATTCCCCATTGGGACCCTTTATTGAGATCTCCTCCCAGTCACATTCCTGACTCTTCAGTTTGACAAACAGGCTCCATTCAATGAGGCCAAACACATGAGCTTCCTCTGGAGACATTTCTTTTCCTGTGTCGGGGTCGATGACCACAATGGAGCGCCTCAGGTGGTTCTCTCTTTGTTCCCTCTTGATCGCCACTGTCTTGAGGCGATTCTGGAGTTGCTCGATCTCTGCGTCTTTTTCTCTGGATAACTGCTTCAGATCATCTAACTCTCTTTCCAGAGCCTGGAATCTGGAGTCCAGGTTCATTCCACTGTCCACGTGCGTCATGTTTCTCAGATCCCGAGCTTCTGTTGCTGTGAGTTCAATCTCTGACTGCAGTCTCCTTGTTTCCATCAGCAGGTTCTGTTTCTCAAGGTGTAGTTTGTGGTTTTCCTCCCTTAGTAAGTCTAGCTCCTTTGATGACTTGGAGTTGTTGAATTCCACCTCGGAGAGCCTGGTTTCGAGGAGGTTGATATCGGTATCTAGCTCCCTCTTACGCCTGCTTTCTTCCTCCAGATTGCTCTTCAGCTTTTGAATCTCGTACTCCGTGTCTCCTTTGTCCACTTGGACACTCTCTGAAAAGACCACTTTCTCTTTGACCTCCATCTTCTCCAAAGAAAGGAGCTTCTTTCTCAGGGCTTCTAGTTCGGTTTGCAAGACTTGTCTCCGGTGCTTCTCTTCTTCTAGCTCCAGCTTGAGGAGAGAGTGCTCTTTCTCTTGCTGGGGATCTTGCTGAAGGATCACTTTCTGTTTCACAGTCACTCGTTCTGTTGTCTCCCTCTCCTGTTCTTCTAACTCATTCAACCTAATCTTCAGCCTCTGCACCTCCAGTTCAGCCTCTCTGCGGGCCTGTCTCTCCTTCTCAAGTTCTTCTAGCTGACGCTCTAGCTCAGACCGCCTCCTCTGCAGCTTGCGGAGTTCTTCACGGAGGCCATCGATTTGCTTCAGCTCGCTCTCAATGCTCTGAGAGAAGGAGTTGACTTCAGCTTTCAAGGCAGGATCTTGCTCATACTTTACTACTTCCTGCTGGACCACTTTCTCCTTCACCTGGGAAAGTTCTTCCTCCTTCTGTCTTACTTTCTCTTCTTGGAGTAGCCGTTCCCTCTCCAGGTCAATGTGTTTCATCTGCTCATCTGCTAGCTGCACTCTCAGAGACTCTACCTCTTCTCTAGTCTTGGGGTCTTCCCGAAACTGCAGAATTTCTTGAACAACTTCCTTCATATGCACTTGAGGTTTGGTATCTTTCAAAGCTTGTATCTCTTGTTTCAGCTGGTAGATCTCAAGGTCAGCTCTTTCAATTGCTCCTGTCCTCTCTATGATTTCCTCCCGGAGGTGCTGTAGCTCCTTTTCAGTTTCTGGATCATTCTTGTACTTAATGACCTCCTTAATGACTTCTTTGACTTCTACCAGTGGCCCTCTGTTCCTCAGAGCAGCCAGTTCATTCTGGCAGCTCTTCAGCTGTTCGTCACCACCTCGGTACCTCCTCTCCTGCTCTACCAGCTCCAAACGAAGGTTGGCAACTTCATTTTCAGCCTTGGGATCGGGGCGCACAATCTCGCGCACTTTCTCCTGGACAACCACCTTGGTGTTCTCTTCTTCCAGCAGCTGGATCTTCCTGAGCAGCTCAGCCTTTTCCCGCTGGTTGGAACGACCCTTGGACTTCTCATCCTCGTACTGGCGCCGGAGCTCATTGACCTCTCTCTCAATGGCCAAGTCTTTCTCTACCTTCAGCACCTCCTTGACGGTAATCTTGCCCTCGGCGATGGCCCGTTCCTTCTCAAGACGTTTGAGTTTGTCCTGGAGGAAGCTGAGCTCTTCCTCGTGCTTCTGCCGAAGGGCGCTCTCCCTCTGCTTGTTCTCTTGCAACATCCGGAATTCCATCTCCAGCTGAGGATCGTTCTGCAGCTTCAGCACCTCCTTCTCCGTTACCTTCTCCTGCTCTTTGTTCTTCTCGCTGGACAGCACAGCAATTTGTTGGCGTAACAGGATGACTTCGTTCTCCCTGGTTCCTTCCTGCCTCCTGAGCTCTTCCAGTTCTTCTTTGAGCTTCAGGATTTCATCGGCTTGAGCCTTATCTTGTTCAATACGCAGTACCTCTTTCACTATATACTCCTGCCCTCCTTCCCTCTTCTCGTGCTCCAGGACACGCAGCCTGATTTTAAGGGCCTCCAGCTCATCCTGGAGCACCTGGTTCTTGCGCTGCTCTTCTGCTAGGTTTTGCTGCAGCTTGTGGAAGCTCTCCTCCAGCTGAGGGTCAGGCACTTTCTTCAGCAGTTCCTTCTTAATGACAGTTTCTTGGGGCTTCTGGCTTTGCAGGTGGACAATGTTGCTCTGAATCGCTTCGATCTCCGCTTCTAGCTGTTGCCGACGCTGAATCTCATCCTCGAGCTCTTTCTTCAACTTCCAGACTTCTTCCACGGGCCTTACGGACTTTTTTGTCTGGATCAAGTCCTGTGTCACTTGAACCTCTGGCTGCTGTTGTTGAAAAAAAGAACGTGTAGTCAAAAAAACCCCAAATAATCATAACTTGGTGCTTATTTTTAGTGCCTCCTGTGACAAAATGACAGGAGGATGTTGAGCTTGGTTACTGGAGGTGGCCTATTGCAAACGCTGACCAGGGGTATTTGCAAACAGGTGTCTCCTGAATGGCCTTTGGATTCCCAGCTTTCTGCAATGCCTGTTGCTGCAGAACAAAGCTTTTAGCCACGAGAGACACTAATTCTGGCACGGGCTTGGCAAAAGAAGCATTAAAAAGGATGTGGAGCTTCCTAGGATGAGTGGGAGATGGAATGGGGAAGCACAGAGGGGTCGTCTATCTGACCTAAGTGTCTGCTGAGTGATGATTTTGGGGGCAAGAAACACGAGCTGGATGTGCTTCCAGTTCAACTTGTAACAGCAGAGGCACACGTGAGTGTTATTGACATGACTGTCCTTCCAGTATGACGTTGCTCCTGGCGATCGCTTACCTGTCGCAGGAGGCTCTGAGCGAACTCCAGGTTCTGCAGCCTCTGTTTGTTCACAGCATTCACTTCGGTGAACTTGGCTGCCAGAACAGCTTCCTACAGAACAAAAAACGCGTTGAGAAGAGGTGGTGGGACCAGGGGTGCTTGGTCAGGCTTGCTGAATAGAAACAACAGTAGCCCTGGGTGCTCTTCTAAAAACCTACAGTGGTCATCTGCTGAGCTTTGAGGGCGGAAGAGCAATCCTCGTGCGCTCTCGTGGTCATACTGTATGTTTCCTACTCAAGATAGGCAAAAAAAGATGCAGCTGAGGAAGAACCGGGTGGACACTTCTGCCTGCCTCTATGCAGGATGAGTTTGAGGCGGGCAGGGAACAGATCCTGCGTAAACAAGTAGCTTGTGGCCCTCTCTTCCTGTATTTCTGTCTAGGGTACACCGTCTTTGGTGGTGAAATCTCGCTCTTCGTTTGGAAGTCTGGAGAGGGGAAAACTTTTCAGGTTCTTGGCTTTTCTCCCCCCTTTTCCCTTTCAGAAGGAAAGTGCTAAATGCAGTATTTTCCCTCTCTTGTTCTGGCCAGCCTAGTCCAAAAAACTTGATGGGTTAAGAATGATGAAAAACGTCTTCCTCCCCTGATTCTCTGCCCTCCCCTGCAGTCACCTCTAGGGCTGGGGCTGCTGACAGTAAAACAACTGTTTGTGAACTTCCCATTGGTCTCATAAGCTGTCATCTGCTCTAGCTTGCTGTTGGCCACCCCTTATTTACCTCCTCTTTCACTTTTGCGGCCGGAGACTGGAGCCTGGGCTTCTTGCTTGTGTACCCGTTCCGCCCGTTCTCTAGGTCGAGGATGGACCGTAGCTTCTCTGCTTCCAACTCATAGTCCTGTGAGAAGAAGTTCCCAGGAGGAAAGTGAGATTACTGGGTCGCCTTCATGCACAGGGTCCTCCTAAAACCTGCCTTTAATGACTCCTTCCCTTGACCTGTGTGTTGCTGAGGATGGTGGGATGTGGACCTCCCAGCAGGTTCTGAGTTGGGTGCTGCCCTGTGACCGTGACAGCACAGCTGCACGTGCGTGCTGACCTTCCAGTTACCGACACTGGGCTTGGAATGGAAACCCTCCATTCACAGACAATAAGTGAGCCAGTTGCCACGTCAATGGCCACGTGATGTCAACGTCAGAGCAGATATAACCTGGTTTTAGCTCATCAGTTGACTGAGCAAGGGCACTAGGCTTTCTTTAGATGGCTACTTGTAGGATGTTGGTGATTCTCCCACTCTGCTCTGCTCTGGTGAGACACCCTCCCCCCCCCCCCCCCCCCCAGTACTACGTTCAGCTCTGAGGTCCTCAGTACAGGAAAGACATGGAGCTGTTGGAGTAGGTCCAGAGAAGGGCCGCCAAAACGATCAAAGGGATGGAACACCTCTCCAGCCTGAGTGAGATGGGGTTACTTGGGCTGGAGAAGCCTCCAGGGAGACCTCATTGTGGCTTTTCAGTACTTAAAGGGAGCTTATAAGAAAGATGGAGACTTTTTTAGTAGAGACTGTTGTGACAGGACAAGGGGTGATGGTTTTAAACTAAAAGGGGAGATTCAGACTAGATATAAGGAAGAATTTTTTTTTTACACTGAGGGTGGTGAAACACTGGACCGGGTTGCCCAGAGAGGTGGTAGATGCCCCATCCCTGGAAACATTCAAAGTCAGGTTGGATGGGACTCTGAGCAACCTGATCTAGTTGAAGATGTCCCCGCTCATTGCAGCAGTGATGGACTAAGTGACCTTTAAAGGTCCCTTCCAACCCAAACCAGTCTATGAGTCTATGTTAAAGTTCTCCCACCAGCAGAATTGTGGTCCTTACCTTCACTGCCTGCTGGTATTGCTGAGCTGTGGTGGAGACCTTCTGCACCTCCTGTTCCTTGCTTGCAATGTCGCTGAGGAGCGCCTGGCGTACAGAGATACGTGTCAAAGGGAAGACAAAATCCAAACGCTCCGTTCAGCCTTTTTGAGGGCTGCCATTAAAATTGCAACACCAAGCATCACAACCTTCAGCTGCCCTGCTACATGTGACCAAGGCACAGGTAGGAGAGTGGGACCTTATGGGGTAAAAATAAAGCTAATAAATCTTTATATGTATCTATTTTATGTTCAGGAGCTGTCTGAACTCTATTCCCTATCCACTCATGTTGTTCCCTCTCCTCTCCCCGTGCAGCCCAGGGCGTTCGCTCTCACAAAGAATTACCGCTTGGTTCTTCAGCTTCGTTTCCACTTGCTGGATGTTGTCGGTCTCCTGGGGCTCGTAGTTAGGTATGTTGCACAGGAACTGGTTGACTTTGTCGTAGTTGGTGCGGTAGTTGGAATAGGCGCTTTTCGCTTTCTGCAGCGTCTGTGTCCTGTAGGGGCAGCGGGCTCAGCTTCAGTAGTCACATCTCTCATGTCTTCTGCAAACACCTCTTAACCCACCCCCGCTTCCCCTGCTCCCTAAAGACACATTTGAGCCAAAGACCCTATCTCTGCTGCAAGAACACTTCATCCTAAAGGTTGCCCAGATCTACCCAGCCAGTGCATGCCAGGAACCTCACTCTCTTCCTCCTTAGACCTCCCTGGAAGCCCTCTAGAACCGCTCATTCCTATGCCTCTTCCAGATTCTTCCAGATACTCGCTGGAGCGAGTCCAGAGGGGGGCCACAAAGATGATGCGAGGGCTGGAGCACCTCTGCTATGGAGACAGGCTGAGAGAGTTGGGGCTGTTCAGCCTGGAGAAGAGAAGGCTCCGGAGAGACCTTCCAGCACCTTCCAGTACCTAAAGGGGCTACAGGAAAGCTGGAGAGGGACTTTGGACAAGGGTGTGTAGTGACAGGACACAGGGCAATGGCTTTAAACTGAAAGAGAGAAGATTTAAAGTAGATCTAAGGAAGAAATTTTTTACATTGAGCGAGGTGAAGCACTGGACCAGGTTGCCCAGAGAAGCTGTGGCTGCCCCATCCCTGGAAGTGTTCAAGGCCAGGTTGGATGAGGCTTTGGGCAACCTGGTGTAGTGGAAGGTGTCCCTGCCCATGGCAGGGGGGTTGGAACTAGATGGTTTTGAAGGTCCCTTCCAACCCAAACCATTCTATGATTATATGATTTAAGTGTGGTTCCAACTCCACTGTAAATATCCCAGCTCTCCAGGCTGGTCCAGTCCTAGCTAGATCCTATCCTAGAGCCTCACCTGTGGTCGATTTGCTTGCTGAGGTTGTTGAAGCGCTGGTTGAGTTTGTAGAGCTCAGCTTCCTGCCGTTCGATGTCGGGGCAGTGCTCCTGGAACTTGCTGGCCAGGGTGTTGGAGCACGTCTTTGTCCTTAGCAAGTTCTGCTCTGCTTCGTTGAGCAGGAACCTCTTGGATTGGAGCTCGGTGCCCATGGCCTGCAGAAAAAGCAGGAGAGAGGGATTCTCCGGGGTTACACACGTTCCCCATCAACTCCAGCTGCACTGGAGCTGCAGAGGATGCTGAGGAACGGCTGAGCTGCAGCAGTGCTATGAGTGGTGGAGAAAAGCAAGTTAGAGGCTGTGTTGTAAGCGGAGCCATCTGGTAAACCTGGTGGGGAGAAAAGCCAGATCCTGCTCCTTCCCCACCTGTCAATCTTTAAAAGCAAGCATGCTGTGTGCAAAGTATCTGGTGCTCCTCACGCAAGCCTTAAACCCTGTTCCTGCCAGTGCAGCAACTCCAGAAGGAGCTGTGAAAGCTTTTGCGTGCTAGTCTGGACCTGGGGGGTTGATGGAAAAGCTGAAGAAGGACATAAAATTCTGTCCTAGCCAGTTCTTGGCCTTTCTATAGCAGAAGGATTGCCAGTTTTGGTTGGTAGCTTTTCCTAGCGATAACTGTTCTCAAAGCCTTGCCAGGTCCATCTCTTTCAAGGATGCCTCTGCATTGCTTTTCCCAGACCATTTTATCCTTCACTTCTCCATTAGCCCTTTCCTCAAATCACAAGTATTCAACTGGGATTTGATTTCTGGTTTGGGGATGGGAATGGTTCACGTTTGAAGTAGGTGGTGGGGATCACTGCAGTTAACGTGAGGTCTCGTCTCCAGCTGGGGGAGGCCACCCCTCTACCACCTGATTCAAGCTTGTGAGTTGAGGACCAATCACCCCAGCTTTTGGAAAGCGGTTTTGTACGTGGAGCACGTCAATAGGGTGGAAAACTAGCTGGAGAAAACACTCACCAGCAGCTCTTCTTTCTTACAGTCTACCACCCGCAAGTCCTCTGGTACCGTGTCATCTATGACCAGTTTGTTCTCATAGGTAGACAGCAGGTCTCGCCCTTGTTGCAGGCTCTTCTCAAGGTGCGTGGCCACCTCAACTCTGTATGGACACAAGAGGAAAGGTGTTTAAACACATCTGCACCCGTCTCCCACAGGATCCTACGTCATGCCAGGCTCAGCCATCACTAAGGCCATATGACTTACTTCTCTTGGGCAGCGCTGAGCAGCTGGACCACGCGGTCGTACTTCTTGTTGGTGTTCTCCACCTTGTTCTTCACTAAGGTGGCACTGCCAGTGTTCGGCACGGATTCGATGAAGACCTCGCACTCCTGGATCTTCCTCGTTTTCTCGGGTTCAATGCGACGGACCTCATTGGTGATGTTCTGCAGTAGGGATAAAGCCTTTAGAGCAACTGAGCTAGGACCTTGTGGAGACAAAGAAGCTGACCCTTGGCTGTCCAGCATGGGAAGAGAAGTCAGGGCTGGATGCTCGTGTAGGGGACAAATGGATATTTTCTATTGACTTTCTGTTGACTTGTATCTCTGGGGCAGGCTAGCTAGCCCTTAGCAAGGAAACTCTGGATGGGGAGTGGTTCCCACCAGCTCTAGCTCAGTCAGGAACACGCTGGACTCATCTGGACCTGTTGGGCTCTGCAGCCTGAGGGATGCAGCCTGGACATCGAAGTGCTGCAGGCAGTTGGAACAATTTGCTTTCACTTGTGGTGGCCCTTGGATTTTGAACACAGCCCTCGGCAGGTGATGTAACCAGGGCCTGAACTTCCTCCTAAACCAGGGGAGGTTTGTGGTGTGGAGCCTGGCTTAATTAGGGCTCTGAAGGAGAGGAAAGGAGCAGGACGCTACCAGCACTGGAGCGGAGCAGAACAGGTCCACAAGGAAAAAACAGTTCCCTGGACCATAAGTGTCATCTTGCTCCTTTCTGAGCTGGTGATGGTGGTGACAAAGTTAGTGTCCCTGCTGTGCTCAGAATATGGGCAGGATGGAAACTTGAGGGCTCCCCTCTCTGCAGCCATCACCTTTTCCCTGTTCAACCTTCCCATGACTGAGCTGGGCCAGGAGCAGGGCAAAGGTTTTGGCTTCTGAGGCTGCTCAAAGGGCTGCTCCCCATCTCCACTGGACGCAGCAGCCAGCTGTAAGCATCAATCCATGCCCGCGTGCTCCTGGGCTCAGGGAGTGCTTACAGTGAGGACCACCCTGGAGACCCCCTGGGACCACGGTCCCTGTATGGCACCATCGATCTGCTTCCACAGCCCCAGACCTTCAAGTCCTTGGAGCGCTCAGTGCTGTCCTGCACAGCCCGACTCTGCTCCAGCGGCGGACGGAGGTTCGCTGTGATTGCTTTCTCCTGCTTGTCCAGGTCGCTGTTCACTTTCTCCAGCCCTGCCAGAAGCTGGCGTCCCCGAACTGATGCAGCATCTGGATAAACGAGGAGCAGGGACCAAGTTAGAGCCGGCTAAAAGATGGGTCTGGGCTCAGTCCCACTGGTGAACGCAAACCCGCATCCCCCTCCGCTCCCTGAGCCCTGCCTGCTGCGACCACAGTCTGGCCGCTCTGCCCCTGCACGTGTCCCAGCACTGGGGTCCCCAAGGACCCTTAGGAGATGGGAAGCTCTCGGTGACATCCCACCAGTGGGGGTGGACATGGGCCACCACCTAAGTTCAAGGTGCCTGGGAAGGGGCAAGCCCCAAGGCGCTCTTGCAGAGCCGCACCTCCGATGCTGTCGGCCTTCAGCCCCTCGTAGCGCTGCTGGAGGACGTACTTGCAGTTGACAGTCTTCTCCTTCACAGTCACGTAGTGATGGGCGATTCTGCAAAATGGGACGGTGTGGCCATGAGGTCAGAGTCGGGCCCTCGGCCCCCTCCGTCACCCTGGCACCCGTCCCACTGCTGCTCCAGGAACAAGGTGCAGCTCCGGAGGGGCTCCTGGGACCTGGCCCCTCGCAGCGGCCATGATGTGAGTTGGGGAGAGGCACCTTCAGCCCATGTTGGCAAAGGGGTAAGAGCAGTGTTTTCACCCGAGGGGTGAGAGCAGGGGGCAGGCAGCAAAGGCAGGTGCTGAGGGAGGGGTGGGCAGCTCCTCCCACCATAGAAGGGAGGACTTATGTGGTTCTGAACTGGTTCTGATCTGGTGTGCAAGCAGGAGGGTGCAGGAATCCCTCCGGGAAGAAGCCCAAGGCTTCGAGCAGGCATTGTTTCCCTGTGAGCGCTGATGGGGTGGCCTGGGGCCGGTGAAGGCAAAGGCTGCTTGGGGCAGCGGGAGGGTCCGGGGGGCTGGGGGCAGCTGGGGGGCACGTACTGGTCAGCCAGCGCTATGGCCTCG
This sequence comes from Tauraco erythrolophus, assembly GCF_009769465.1. Classification (NCBI taxonomy): domain Eukaryota; kingdom Metazoa; phylum Chordata; class Aves; order Musophagiformes; family Musophagidae; genus Tauraco; species Tauraco erythrolophus. The sequence goes on along the minus strand of NC_141481.1, from coordinate 17,261,729 downwards.
GCGTCGGGCGGGGGGATCATGAAGCAGACCCCTGGGGCGCTGATGGTGTCCCCTGAGCTGTCCGCCACTTCCCAAACGTCTCCGCTGTTCTTCTGCAGGGTGTAGTGGGCTCCTCGGCTTATCTGGCCCTGCGGGACAGGAACCAGTCACAGCAGCAGGTCAGGAAACACCACCCAGCCCTGCTCCGCGTCGGCAGCCCCCGGCGTAAACCCCAATCTCTCCTCTTGGCACCCACTCGCTTCTCCGAGTATCTCCCGTTTGCCAAAAACTCCTGCGCCTGCTCTTCCCTCCCCTGAGCCTCCAGCTACAGAGCCGTTCCTCCTCTTGCAACAGCCACCACGAGCACGTTCCCACTAGGACGGAGATGAGGAGGCGTTTCCCAGGCTGTGCTGCGGCTTTCCCTTTCGGAGAAGCGGGCAGCTGAGTCAGCCGGAGCCGCTCGCTCCTCTCCGGGCTCCCGCGGCGTCTGCCCGGCTTTGCTGTGCCCCATCCCGGGGGTCAGTCCTGGCGGTGGGGCTGGAAGTGGGGGGGATGCGGATGACCCGCCGGGACTGTGATGGTGGGGTGAGTTTCTTTGATCGGAAACATGCCCGGACACTTTCGCAGGGAGTGTGGGAATGTGGGAACGGAACCAAGCCGGGCTGTCGCAACCTCCCGAAGGGCGTGTGATAGGCAACACCGTCCGCAGGGCAGACGGGGGCTGTGTCCTCCCAGACCCCTCCTGCAATGCTCCTTTGCCCCGTCGCCGCTTGGGCACGGGCAGAAACTGCTCCTTCCCCCAGTGCCTCCTCCATCCCCAGTGCCCCCCTCCGAGGAGACGGTCCCTCCCCACGGGACGAGGGAGATGTTACCTGCTCGCCTTCGTACTCGCAGAGAGCCTCCACGGGGACGGGCTGGAGCGGCATCTCCCGGCGGTACCGCAGGGGCAGGACTTGCTGGCTGCGCTCCTGCAGGGACTTCACCACCGCCTCGTACTTGTCCAAGGCCTTCTCCTGGTCCTAGCACAGGGTAATGACCAAAATCAGTAGGGAAATGTGGGAAGAATGAGCTCCTGGGCTTGTACCAACACTGCTGGGACAGAAGCCACAGCTTCTCTTTTGCTTTTGCTAGTGAAAACATCTCCTGGGTCCTGCTCTGCAGCCGTTGTGTTCCCACACCAAGTGCTCCTGCACTCTCCTGCCTACTTTTGTGGTCAGGCTGAGGACCAGGACCATGTCCGTAATAGGCCCTCCCTGGTGTATGGTCCGCATCTGTGTGGCATCATAGAATCACAGAACGGTTTGGGTTGGAAGGGACCTTCAGGATCATCCAGTTCCAACCCCCCTGCCATGGGCAGGGACACCCTCCACTACACCAGGTTGCCCAAAGCCTCATCCAACCTGGCCTTGAACACTTCCAGGGATGGGGCAGCCACAACTCATCTGGGCAACCTGGTCCAGTGCCTCACCACCCTCAGAGGGAAGAATTTCTTCCTTAGATCTCATCGAAATCTCCCCTCTTTCAGTTCAAAGCCATTGCCCCCGTGTCCTGTCACTACACGCCCTTGTCCAAAGTTGATGGACAGCCCCGTTCTCAGCTATTAGCTCTAATTAGAGCCCCATGAAGAGGCTCTCCATCAGTAGATCTATCTCTAGATGTGCAGGTGGGTACCCATCCCATAACACTGAGTGGGATGGAGCACACAGGAGGAGAGTGACAGCTCTTGGGAGAAGCTATCAGCTGTCCCAGAACACGTGCATCAGCTGGGCCTGCTGCAGCACGCCGGGGCTGGGGCCGGGCCAGCGCCTCGGCTCAGCACAGCCCTTCCCAAGTGGGCGATCCCACCGCTCTCAGCAGCACAGCGAGTTCCACAACCTCCTCTGGCAGCAGGTCTAATTATGCTCCCGCCCTTAATGAGCGCTAACTCAATGAGAGAACAAATAAAAACCAGCCCAGTGAGCAATTCCGTTGCCATGGGAGAGGCGATCTCTAGCTAGAGGGGATGGAAGAGTCGAGTGAAGGCTGGGCACAGGGAGGTGGAAGCACCGTCCTCCTGCTCGCCGTGCTGAAAGCTGGGCTAGATGCCTGCTCCAGCAGGGATGTCCCTCCCTCGGTGTTGGAGGGGCAATGGCTCCTGCTGCTGCCTCCCCTTCGGTCCTGCCTGCACCAATACTCACATCCAGCTCCCGGAGGAGAGACTCCAGCTGGTATCTGTCCTTGAACTCTGGGCTGAATTTTTGGTCCAGGTCTGTATCCACCTTCTTCAAGAGGTCCTGGGCATCCTTAGTGTCCCTCTGAAACTGCAGAAAGGCAAAGTCTCCTGTGAGAGAGGGTCCTGCTGAAGCATGGAGAGACCCACCCTAGCACCCTGGTCCTCATGCTGCCTAGAGCAGGGACAGCCAGGAGCTGTGATGGGCATCTGGACACCAAGAAGTCCATGGAGAAAGGTGAGGAATTGCTATTTCCCATGCTCAGGCCAGCAGAGCTAGTGGAAAGACAACCAGGGGCAGCTTATTCCATGGTGTTCTCCTGTGGAGTTGTAGAATCCCACCTCTCCCTGCCCTCAATTTTGTTTCCCTTAGACAGCATCATGACGGTGCGTGGTGTCACCACTGCCAGCACAGAGGAGAAGGCAGAGCCAGGCCCTTCCACACACAAACCACCCCCTGGGGCAGTCATTCTGGCAGATGCCCACAAAAGGCCCTGCCTGGGCTGGGCACCGCGGTTCAGCTTTGGCAACAGACTCATCACGTCGTCAACACGCCCAGGCTGTGGGAGAGGAATCCAGCCCGACCTGCTCCCCCGCAGAGCCTCCCTGGCTGGCAGATGCAATTTCTCCAGCAGACACCCGTCTGCAAAGCTCAGCTGGGGCCAACTCTGCTTTCTGCAGGTGCGACCTCCCCCTCGGACCTGTTCCGCTTCCGAGCGGAGCATGCAAGGTCTCCCCGTGCCTTCTTCTGGGGGGGAGGTACCTCTTCAAGACACCTCCGCTGTCCTGCGGACAAGGGTGCCGACGCCAGGCTGTGGCCCTTGAACCCCGGAATTGGAGCAGATGCCTTCTCCAAGCCATGCTTTGGCCAAGCAATTGCTGACCTCTGGTGCTTGAGCAATTATGACTCATTATATCAGCTCAAGGTGGTCCTCCGAGCCTTAAGAGCCCTGAGACTTGAGGACTCAATCTCTTCTACCCCATTTCCAGAGCAGCTGGAGTTTGTTGGTATTCTGGGATCTCCTGCAAGCCAGCACCTACTGTGCAGGGCAAACAGTGCCCCACTGTCCCCAGCGACGCGGTACCTTGTGGAAGTCCTCCATGAACTTCAGGTGGCTCTCCTCACAGATCAGCAAGTTGAGGTACTCCTTCCAGTCGGCGTGCACCGCCTCGATGTGAGCCTGCAAGGCAGGGGCAGGAGGTGGACCTTAGCAGGACACCCCACGTTTCCCGGAAAACACCCGTTTCCATCTCGAGCAAACGACTCCTTGGCTGCCTCGGAAGCCACCCAGATGCTCTCAGGTCAATGCTAGGATGGGAATACCAGAGAGCGTGTCCAAAGCTGGGATGCTCCGATGGGAGCGTGGGGCTGGGTGGAAGGAGGTGGCAAATCCTGTGGCCTTATGTCCATTTTCCCATCAAAGGTGGAACTTGCCACCATAATTTATCCTTTGTAGGCAGGCACAGCGTAATCGCCACAGGAATGAGGAAGATGGGAAGAGCTACTCAGGTTTATCTCGGCTCCTCCGATGGTGTTTACACACTTGCAGGTGAAGGAGCGTTTTTCCCGCTTGGCATCTCGGGAAGTAAAGTCAAGAGTCATGTTGGCACCAGGTCCCGCACTGGAGAAGGGCTGGGCGAGTCCCCCGAGCTGCAGGGTGGGTGGGGAAGCTGGAACCCATCCCAGATGCTCACCTCGATGGCGTTCTTCCCGGGGTGATTCTGGGCGAGCAGCTGATCTCCATCCGCGTGCAGCTTGTTGATGGCCTCCTCCTTCTCCTCCAGCTTCCGGTGGATGAAGTTCTAGATGGAGAGAGGTGAGATACTGATCCCCATGCAAAGAGAGGGGACACCCTGGCCGCGTCCTGTGACCGAGCTACTCTGAAAGGGCCTGACCAGCTCCACAAGACAGAAAACGTGACGTTCTTCCCTTCAGATGTTGCTAAAGATCTGCCTCTTGCCCAGTGAATGCTGAGATAAGGGAGAGGAGAATGAGGCAGCTCACCCTCGACCTTCCTCATTGCTTTATCACTGGTGGGAGGTAAAGACTAACCTTACTATCCATGCGTTATCATCTGGACGTCTCAAAGTGCTTCGTGATGGAGTGGGGAAAACTGAGGCACAGGGGAAGGGATGTCTCCTGCCCCCATCCAACCCTCAGCCTGCTCCCACGGCTCCATGCCCACCTCCCTTCCTGCAAAGTGCCCAGGCGGCGCGGGGCCGGGCTGCAGGTGAGCGCGCACGGACCTCGTACTGGCGGCGCCGGCTGGGGTAGTCCAGGTTGTGGTCGCTCCAGTCGTAACGGGTCCTGTCCTTCGCCTGCTGATCCAGCCAGTAGAGCTTGTTGGTGCAGCGCTGCATGTAGTCCTGCAGGGAATGCAGATCCTGCTGCCGCTGCTGGGAGCCAGCCTGGGAAGGAGCAGAGGGTAGAGCTCAGCCCAAAGTTCATCTCCAGGGGTCCCCTGGGGGTGCCTGGCCACCCTGGTGAGGGATCTCTGCCCAGGGCTCTGCCCCCGGCATCTCAGAGGTCTCTTACCAGCAGCTTCTGGTATTTGGCTTGGAAGTCGCTCGTGAATTCCTGGTGATAGAGGAGAAGCGAGGCAAGAGTTAGGGGCTGGATGAGGGAGGGGGATGTGGGGTTTATGGGATTAAAGCTGGAGTCGGTGTACGACGCTCAACTCCAAGGTCAGGTGTGGATCTGGGCGACCACCCAACTTGACCCAGGGTGTAGGAGCTTGGATGGTGGGATGCCCTCACCTTCACCAGTGCCTTGGGAGGGGGCCGACCCTGTGGGGCAGCAGGGAGAGGGGCAGGAGAGCTGACCTTGGCGATGTGTGGGCCGATGGCCATGACCTCATTGTGGAAGATGTTGTGCTCTTCTACTTGGCTGTTGACTAGTGGCAGGTCGGTCCCGAAGCCCTTGCTGCATAACGCGTCCTGTGGCACATGGAAGCTGAGGTCAGCAAGGGAGGAATGGGATGCGCTGGCTGAGGTCTAGGAACCCCCTCTTGGAGATGGACACGTTGGTCAGGCTTGGCTGGGCTCCGGTGTTGGCAGCGTGTGAGCGCCTGGGAGCCCGTGGGTGAAGGTGGCCATGCTGGATGGTGGCCATGGGAAGGCCATTTTGGGGGTTTTAACCCTTTTCTGGCTGGAAGAGTGTGGTGCTGGGATAAAATGAAGAGGAAGGGCCACAGGGTAGAGCCCAAAGCAGGGGGTGGCTGGGGGTGCCAAGCCAAGGACCCAAGAGGAGAGGCTGAGGCTGGTTCAGCCTTGGCAGGAGAAGGCTTTGGGGAGGACCTAACAGCATCCTTCCCGTGACCACAGGGAAGTTGTTGAGCAAAGGGAGCCGGGCTCTGCAGGGTGGGGTGTGGTAGGAAGATGAGAGATGAGAGATGACAGGCGTCAATTGAAACGGGGGAAGCGCAGACTGGGCAGAAGGAGAAGCTCTTCCACTCTCAGGACAGTGGGGCGTTGGAGAACATTGCCTGGAGAGGAAGCGCGGCCTCTGTCCTCGGATGGAGAAGGGCAGAGGTTTGCCCAAGAGGTCAATAGCCAGGCTGAGCCCTAGGAGCCACAGCAGCTGGCCTTGTCTCACCACCTCCACACTGTCCCCTGGCACCCAGCACCCCACCTCCTTCCCATGCTGTTTGCTGCTCCCAGTATCAAGCAGCCAAGAAGGTTTCCAGGAGCCTCTTTCTCTGTGCATCAAGGTCCTGCACAAGGTCCTGCCCATCCCAGGCTGGTGCTGCTGACCAGGCAGTGGCCCTGACGGTCCCCTTGGTACCTGTTTCTCCTCGATCACTGTTGCCCAGTTGACCTGAGGTTCGATGTGCTGCTGGGGGAAGCTGTAGATCTGGTCGTGTTTCACACGCAAGTTTGCCACTCGTTCCTTCAGCTGCCGGATGCTGCCAGGAAGGGAAGGATGAAGGTGAGATGCAGGACGTGGGCATTAGCATCGGTAGCTGTAGATGATCCTCTCCCAGGGGGGACTGTCCTTAGGGACCCCGCGAGCCCAGGGCTGGCAGCTGCCACGTTGTGCAATTGGTTGGGGAGGGAGAAGGCGAAGGTTCCCGGACACCCGTCCCTGGCCAAGGGCTGCTCAGCACATCCACCAGCTCTGGGCAGGCTGGTGCTGGGGGAGAGCATGGTCTGCCTGCGCGGCGGGCAGCTGGCACCCCACGGGGCTTGGGGCAGAGGAAGACGTTCAATGTCTCCCCCAGCTGCAGAGCAGAACCCCCAGAGAAGCATCCTACCCCCCCAGCAAGGCTCTGGGGACAGGTCTCCCCCCACCCCGCTACTCACTCCTCTGTGATCATGTCACCCTGGGGGTGCTTCATGTGCCGGGCGATGGCCGCGTCCCCATCCAGCACGTAGAGCAGCTTGTCGGACTCGGTGAGTTTCTGAGCCGTCAGGTCCTTGTACTGCGCCAGCTGGCAGGCCTTGATCTTGTGCAGGTCCTGGGCGGGCAGGGAGCGGCGAGGAAGGGTCACCAGGGGAAAACAAAATGGTACCCGAGAGGTCGTCCCGCCGGGCAGGAGCTGTGCCACCTCCCACGCTCCCCACGGCATGGTTTGCTTTCCCCTTGCCCGTGTCAGCCCCACGGCTGGGGGGCTGCGAACGTTGGCACGCACCCGGCCCTTTGGGAGGAGGAGGAGGAGGATGGCTCGGGCCCCTTCTCCTTCATCCCAGCTGCCTGCTGGGACGCACGTCCAGGGATGCACATCCCTGCTCTGCACAGTGGGGAAGAATCCCCCACGCTGCCCAGGGTGGGGATAAATTTCGGGGCCCTGTTGCCTGTTCCACCCTCCCACCTTCTTCCCATGACTTGGGGGAACCTGGGCACCCCTCCTTATGGATCATGGCAGCCCGGGTGCCCGCTGCAGGGCACCGTAGGAGAGCAGGGAAGCAGGAGGGGCTGCGGCAGGAGGGAGCCGGGGGGACACAGGGATGCTCGGAGGAGCCCGCGTGCGCGCAGCCCCCGCTCGCTTACGTTCTGCATTCGGGAGTCGGTCTCCACGATATTTTTCTCCACCTGGTCGGCATTTTTCTGCAGGCGTTCTATGAGCTCGGTCAGCTCTTTACTGGAGATACTGGGGAGGAAAAAAAAAAAAAGAGGGAGCCCCGTCACCCCCCAAACACGGCCACAGCCCTCACCCGCTGCCCTCGGGGTGCCGTGACCCCGGGGGGTGGCCAGGGGCCAGCTGGGCTGCCGGGGGCCGCAGCTGCGTGTGACTCACTGCTGCCTTTCGAACACTTTTTCCAAAATATCCGCCTGCTCTGCCAGGAGGGGGGTGGCGGGCAGGGACTCGGTGCGTCCCGCACGCCGGAACGGGAGCAGTGCCAGAGGCGAGCCCGAGCCTCCCTCGGCCGCGGAGCGAGAACGGAGAGAGCCGTTTGCGGGGAACGAGGAGAAAGGGGGGAGCCTGAGAAGCAGAGGAGACCTGGACCCCCCCACCCCACGTGCACCCCGCTTTGGGGCACAGCCCTGGGAGCCCATGCTGTGCCCGCTCCATGCCATGGGCAGGGCTTCCTCGCTTTCCACGCAGTTATTCCCAATCTGAACCAAACAAAAGGACGGGGCAGCACACGTCGCACCCATCTTTCGGTGCTTTGTCTCTCGCTGGGCGCTGTTTTTCGCTCCCGGGGCGACGGTGGTCCAAGGCTGGGGGGCTGGCAGGGCACAGGGCCAGCCTGAATACTCGCCGCAGCGACGGCTGAGCTGGGGCACAGTCAGAGCCACCCGTGATGCAGCTTTTGCGTAGCCGGGGTCGTTGGAATCGGTTCGCTTTGGCTGCGAGGAGAGGTCGTGGCGTGCCAGGGCCGGCGCCGGAGGGCGGTGTGCCAGGCGCTGCCCGCGGCTCTCCTGCTGCTTGTCCCTGCAGCTGGAGGGTTCATGGAGCCGAGGCCGGGGCTCATGTCCTGGCTGCGCCGCTTTGCCACCGTGTGGGTTGACGCCAAGGGTTGGCTCGCTCCAATCCCAACCCTAGAGAGTGGGGATAATGAGCCTTAATGACCTCGTTACGCGGTGGTAGAATTAATCTTTATATGGCGCTTGGAAGCGTGAATTGCTGTTACAGCTGCTAGGAGATGACTTGTGTGTCTCCTGAGAAGGCTGAAGGGCGGTGGGGCAGGCTGGGGGAGAGCAGAGGGTCTGGTGGAGCGCCAGCATCCCAGCCATGCTCGTTCATGGTGTGGAGGGCTCTGGTGTCCCCAAGTGGACAGCGCATCCAGCAGCTCCATCAGCCCAGCTCCAAGGGGTCCTGCAGCCCCCACGTCCACCACGGGGCAGGGGTTGACCACATGAGCTTCTCCAGGACAGCACGAGGCATGTCCTCATGTCTTCCACGGCGTGGTGGGCCAAAGCTGAGAGTGAGCAGGGCTTGTTGACCAAGGCAGTCCTCTGCCAGGGCTTTGCAGTGGCTTCCCTGGACATGTCCCAGTGCTCAGCTACCAGCAGGGAAGAGCAGTTACGTGGCCTCGTCGGTCCTGTGCACCTCGGGGACATCTCAGCTCACTGCCTTTTCAATGTGGGCACTGAGGGGAAAACGCTCGGCCAGCCTCCTGCCTGGCACCGCTGCTGAGCTTCAGGACACATCCCTGCCTGCCATGTGTGCTACCACTTTCAACGGAGCAAGAACGAAACAAACCCCAGCTCTGGGCTTGTTCCTCCCTACCCCAAACCCTGCCCAGGGCTGCGGGAGCCTCGTAGCATCTGACAGCTCCACCAAAGTTCATGCTTCCCGGGAAGTCCTGGCGTGGGCAGGATTTACACTGAATTCTTCTTTTTATAGAAGCTGCATCATCGGGATGGTACTCGGCGAGGCCGGTGGTTCGTGTCTGTTGCTGCTGCTTGCCTGGCACCTCCGGATGAGATTGCTGCGATTATGGGCCCTCTGGCATCAGCAGAAAGGAACCGCGCGGGTATTTCCGAGCAGAGGAGCAAACGAAGGGCTCGTTGCAATCATTGCACGGGTCAGTCTCGTTTTCTGTTCCACAACCACAGCTGGAGGGTGCAGGGGTGCACTGGGAGCTGAGGGGTGGGTGGCTGGATCCTGCTGCCGTGGGAGAAGCAGCTCTTCAAAACCCCACTTTGGGGTTTCTTCTAACCTGCATCATCCCGTGTAAACCAGGGAAAACGTCGGAGGGTATCAGTGGGGAGGAAGAGGTTTGAAGCTGGGCGACTAAAACGCGCTGCACGTGTCCATCTGTCTTCAGATGATGGTTGCTCAGAGCTGGCCCCATCTCCTGCATCACCGTGGAGCCTTCTTCATCTCTCCCTGATGAGCTCGACCTTGAGCTTTGAGGGTGGAAGAGGCCGATTATCCAGGTGGGAGCTTGGGCTGCTTCTCTGCCGTAGCTGGGAGCTGAACCAGCGCTGAGCGGGGCTTGGGAAGAGCTGGCAGGACTTGCCAGCTCCTCTCCACCTTCCCTACCTTGGTCTTGGTGTCTTCTAGCAAGCCCAAAGCTGAATCTTTGGAGTTTCAGTGGATTTATGGTCCAGTGGATTTATGGTTCCCCAAAAAGCAGCAGAGAACTGGGGCTTTGCTAGTTCTGGTTTTGACTGAAGCTTCTAAATTGCACGGGGGAAATAAAGTTAAGCCGGGGATGGTCTGAGATCAGTGGCAACGCCGTGTCCCAGCCGCGGCTTCCCGAGTCGTGGCTGCTGACCTGGTCTAACAGAGCTGAGCCTGGAGACTCTGCCTGGCCTTGGTGCTCGCTGCACATCAGCGAAACCGACCTCGGGTGCCGGGAACCGGTGAGAGCAATGCCCCTGACCCTCTTACCCAGGCACCGGCTTGGCCGGGAGCATCCCCCGTGGCCACCGTGCTGCTGCTGGAACGGCCAGGCCGGTTTGGGATGGGAATGATGTGTCCAGGTGAGGATGAACCCCTGGTCCCCTTCTCCCTGCTTTTCCCCTCGGTCTGAGCCACGAGCTCTAATCACCCCCGTTAATCACCCCGCTGCCAAGCCAGGGCTGCCCGTGCCTGCCAGCCAGTTCCCAAGCTGGCAGCGGTGCCCACGACCATCCCTCCCCGTGGGTCAGGGGGGGCTGGGGGCAGAGGGTGACTCTGCCCCAGCGCTACCAGGGGTCGACAGCCCCTTCCCCATTGCTGCAGGGAGCAGAAGCGGGTGTCGGGGCTGGGGGAACAGGGAGGGCAGAGGATGGCATTTCCCTGCATCGGAGAGGACGGTTTGCTGGGTAATCCAGAATTTACTGCTTCGATGCGCAGCGCTTCGTGTCTGGGTGACCAGGGAAAAGGAAAGGCAGAGCTGGCTCGGAGCGAGCAAGCAAGGACACGCTCGGGTGTAACGTGGGCACGGCTCTGCCGCGCAGCGCCCGCTTTCCTGGCGCGCGCACCGGGAGCCCTTCGCTCTCTCCATACTGCGGCGGGTTACGCCAGAGGCAGCGGCGGAGCGGGTGACTGTCACCCGCTGAGGTTTTGGTGCAGGGACATCTGATGAAAACCCTCCCATGGGTGCTGGATCTCCAAACAGCCACCGCAGCGCCGGGGGGGGGCTGCTCCTCCGCACCCCGTCCTGTGCTGCACACGGGTGGGACGGGGAACGGGGAGGTCGGTGTGTGCTCCAGCTCACCCCCCCTGCTGCTTGAAATGCAGAAATAAGTGTGCAGCAATAAATACAGAAAAAAGAGAATATAATTATATTCTCTTACAAAAGAGATGAAGATCTCTTATTTCTGTGTTTATTTCTGCATACTTACCATTTCTGCGCCACTTAAGGCTCCGGGGAGACCTTCCAGTACCTAAAGGGGCTACAAGAAAGCTGGAGAGGGGCTTTGGACAAGGGTGTGTAGTGACAGGACACGGGGCAATGGCTTTGAACTGAAAGAGGGGAGATTTCTATTAGATCTAAGGAAGAAATTGTTCCCTCTGAGGGTGGTGAGGCACTGGACCAGGTTTCCCAGAGAAGCTGTGGCTGCCCCATCCCTGGAAGTGTTCAAGGCCAGGTGGGATGAGGCTTTGGGCAACCTGGTGTAGTGGAAGGTGTCCCTGCCCGTGGCAGGGGGGTTGGAACTGGATGATCCTGAAGGTCCCTTCCAACCCAAACCGTTCTGTGATTCTATGATTTCCTGAGACTTAACCGACCAACTTGGACATTACCAGTACGAGAAGATCAGCCCTGTTCATAACCTGCCCATCCCCCCGCAGCTGGGTCTGTGTTAATCAAACACGAGGACGAGCGCGGTCCCCGTGTCCGCCTGGGTGTCCCACAGGGCGCCGAAGGGATCGGCTGGGAAAGCCAAAGCCTGGCCGAAATCTCTGTACCAGGGGATGGAGGAGGTCAGCTTCCTTGAGCTCTCTGTTGGCAGAGAGGAGGAAGATGCAGAAGCACAAGGTGATGGATGAAGCAGATGAGGATCCCTTGGCCGGCCCGGGAAAGGTGCGTGGATGGGATTTGCTGGAGACAGCTCTTTCAGGAAACTGCCGGGAAGAGCCGCGGATGCATCCGGGCTTTGGAACGGAGCAGCTGGCAGGGTGAGGCAAAGGGCTGTCGGGGCCAAAAAACAGGCAGGAGGGGATGGCTGGAGCACAGAACGGAGCTGGGGAGGGAGAAGGGCAGGATTTGGCCCCAGGCCAGCTGGGAAGGGCAGCACACGCGAGGCTGCGGCAGAGGGAAGGGAAAGCCAAAGCTTTTCTGCTAAAATAGATAAGTCTTTGTTTGAAAAATGATGGGGGGGAAAAAAAAAAAAAGCCTGGAAAAACCAGCTTTGCCATTTCTGGAGAACTTGAACATTTTCTAATCAGGAAGGAAAAAATGATATCACTCGGGAAAAGCTGCACTTGGCAGATGCATTATTTCTGGTTCAGCGACCCGAGATTATTCCCATGAGGAATGGGAAGGGTTTTTTCGGGTTTCTGCCAGCTGGGGAGCTGGGGGGAGGCAGGTGCTCTGCAGCAGACTTCACTTCATCCATGTATCACAATTGTGACCTCAGGTGGTGCTTCGTTTCTTGGGGTTTGGGGGTCTTTCTTGGGGTTTTGGGGTCTTTCTTGGGGTTTTGGAGTTTCTCTTAGGGATTTCGTTGTGTTTTATGGGAGTTTTTTTTTGAGAGGTTCTCAACAGACAGATATGATAACTATCACGATACGGAAACTTTGCTACTAAAACGTGGCCTTTTTACTCTACTCCTATTTTTTTTTCTCCTCAATAGGTTGCACGCTCCCTTACCGCATCCCACTGCACTTTTTGGAGCAGACTTCCCCGAGGCCGGCATCTCCGGGATATCCACAGCTTCACAGCCTGGCTTTGCACTCACGGGCAGGCGGTAGGAAATCCCTTTTACTTTCTCTGTCTCCCTTTTTTCCCTAAACAAGGAGCCTATTTCACTAATCCCCCAAAGTGAGGATGTTCCAATAGATACTCCTGGAGGTTTGAGGCCTCCAGGTGAACGCGATCCCTGGGAAAGCTCCTGCTGGGAGCTTGTCCTGTGAATCAGATACTTGCTGGGAGGGTTAATGGGAAGGGCTCTGTCCTGCTCCTTCCCCCAGCTCAGCGCTACTGGCCATGCCCCTGTTCTCCTGCTGGGAAACCTTCCCATGCCAGGAGCTTCTCCACAGGTGGGACTGCTTGGCCAGGGCCAAGTGAGTGGGTTGAGGATGGAGTCCGAGCACGATCCTGGTCCTGCTTACTGCATCCCACTACTGGGACAGCGCATCCGGCAGCGACCACCTACTGCTGCTCTCAATTCTGCCGCCGTTTAATTTCCATTTATACAGATTTCATAAAAAACCATACCCATGTGGGCACTGCTGCTGGAGACCGGACTTTAGGAGGGACTTAATCCTCTAGAAGGCCACGGCACAGAACTATAAATGCCCTCAGAGCTCCCTGAGCCACAGCAACCACTGCACGATATTCCCTTGTGCCACTTATAATGACACCGGAGTGAAACTGCGGCTGAGCAGAAGGAAAAAAAAAAAAAAAAAGGGCTGGGCTATGGCTGGTGTAATTTGGGTTTGGGAGAGATTAAGATCTGGCTCAGAACTCCGGAGCAGCGTGCCAGCAAGCTCCCCACGTCAGGGCGTAGCTGGACAGCAGGGCCGCTGCGCTTAGTCCAGCTCGTTCCAGTTGTATTTCTCTTCCCTGGCAGCAGTGGTGATCCATGAGCGTGATGCGCGTGGCAATGGATGCAGAACCAGGCGAGGCGATGGCGAGGCTGCGCCGCCGTAAACACACAGCAGCTCCCCTGACTCACCTGCTGTCTGGCCCTTTACAAAACAGCCTCTAGAAATGGGTGTCAGCCCTCCCAGCGGCTGTCCCAGCTGCCTGCACCTCCTTTTAGACCGGGACTGGGTCTCCCGACCCCGTTACGGGGTTCCAGGGCAGCGAGCTCTCCTGGATGGATGCTCTCACCCAGCGACCCCAACCATGGACATCTTTCCTGCTGGGAGGAGGGTGAGTCTCCGCAGCGACTTCTCAAAGCTGAGCCTTACACTACTGGGATGGGGTGAGCAAGAAGAGCACAAAGCAACCAAGTCCATGAGGCAAAAGAAAGGTGGTCATCATCATCCACGTTCCTCAGACAAGGTAGGGAGATGCCCACACATCTACTGACGTGCCAAGGGTTGGATGGGGCTGGCTGCTGAGCCTGGAGACTGCAGGCCCAGGCCAGATCTGCAGCAGATATTCCTAAGGAGAGACTTGGACCCTGGTCCTGCTGATTTGTGCATCCGAAAAAATAAAATCAAGGGGAGCTGTTGAGGAGCATCACCTGCACACTGGGGTGAAGTAAGCCTGGGTGCTGGGAGGTGGATGGATGGGGATGTGGTCTGGGGTGCTCAGCACAGAGCATGGCTGTGGTTTTCCACCAGCTGAGCCGTGGCAAAACGTGTGGCCAACTGGTGTTGCCAAGGATGGTCCCGGCACCAAGCTGTCTTCAAGCCATCGCAGCTTTGCAGGATTTAATGCCGCCCCTGTCCTTTCCCCGCTGTTGCCCTACTACACCTTCAACCCAGGCTGCCTTTTCGCCTTACTAATGCCAACGTGGGGCCAACCAGCCTCACGCCGTGGAGGCTCTTTCCTTGTTCAAAGAGGGGTTTGGCTCCCGTGGGGACCTGCATCCCTGGCACGTCCCTGGCCACCCCAACCTCTCACCTGGGTGTGGGCACTGCGCTGCCCCTGGCAGCTCGGGGATAGATGGAGGAGCTGCTGGAAGCCCGTGTGCTTCAAGGTGCTTTGGGTGGGAGGCTGAAGGGCCAGTTTGGGGCTGGGGAAGGGTGGGTGCCTGCAGCCAGGAGGACAGCAGATCACAGTGCCTGGCTTGAGCTGCACAGGCTCACGGAGATCTTGAGTCTCCAATGCTGCTCAGCGAGATGCCCCCATCATGGGAAGGGCTTGTCCAAGGTGAAGGAGCCACCAAGACCCACAGCAGCTCCTCGTCAGGCTACGACCTGCTGTAGGATGGTTCTTCCTGGGCAACCCTTGACTAAATCAGCTGAGCTCGCAGCCCCGGCTCCTCATTGTTTGCCGGAAACCTTCCAGCACCCTCACACGCCTGCCAAACCGGTGCTCGGTCATTGCCCTGGCACCGCCGCGCTTTGAAGGCTCGGTCACCGGCAGCACCTTGGCACCGAGCCCCTGCCGAAGGCGCAGCCCCTGCGCCGCGGCCGCGCAGCCTGGCCGAAGCGCGGGACGAGGCCGGGCCGTGCGCGGTGTCGAAATCTCCCTCCCTGTTCACGGCGGGGGCGGCCGGTTGATTTTTCGCAGCGTTGCTCTGTTTTTTTTTTTTTTCTAGCAGCCAAACTGGGACGGGAGGCAGCTGGGAGCCTGGCAGCGCCCGGAGCAGGGGCCGGGGCGGCGGGAGCTCCTGGCTGCTTCGCAATCCTTCTCCAGCGAGTTGTTGAACCGGTCTGGCACCGGCTTCCCCGGCTCGATGGTGGGGCTGTTTCCACTCGATGGGAGCGTTCCCTGGATTCACAGATGTTTGTAAACTCCGACGCAAGAAATTAACAAATTGGGGCTAATGAGCGCAGCCCTCCCCGAGGTGCGCGGACAGTCGGGGCGCGGGGAGGGAGGGTGGCCCCGAGGCCACAGCCCTGCGCCGCTTCCTCGGCTGCCACCGGCCAGCCAGAAAAATACAGATTTCAGCCTGGCCCGAAGCCTGCAGAGGTGCTTTGGCACCTGCCCGGAGCCGGCTGGGCTCGCGGGCAGGGCGGCGGAGGGAAAACTGTCTTCCTGAGCCCCGTCCGCCGTCGGATGAGCAACAGGGTACCCAGCGCTGGCAGGGCTCGGAGCGCAGCGCTAGGGACCCGGAGTGGGGATCCCAGGGTCAGCAGCTGCTGACTCCTCCTGCTTCCCAGCATCCTGGCGCTGCCCTGAGCCCTGAGCTGCCCACCCAGGTGTGATGTTTCTCATTTTCAAGCCTCTCACGAACACCCCCAGACACTAGGAATGCCACCGGGTATCGACACCATCCTTCGCCTGTGGGAATGCTGGGGCTGAGGCCATCAGGGAGGTGCATGCTGAGGCTGCTCCGAGGGTTCCGTGCCACCCCTGTCTCCTCCTGCCAGCCCTCCCCAGGGCAGGAGCTGGCAGCAGAGCATGCCCTGGGCTTTGGGAGCAGGAGCCTGGGTGGCCCTGCTGAGCCAGCCAGGCTGCTGGAGGGGGGGCCCATTCCCAGGGCTGAAGCTGGAGCCTCAGCCCGAACAGAGGGAGCTCAGCAAATACCAAAGCCTGAGCACCCACCGTGCCGGGGCAGCACCCTCCCTTTTCGGGGAACACCCCTCCTACGCACCACGGCACCGCACCCGTGGGCAGGGAGCAGCCGGGGGCTCCCCCACCTTGGAAGATGTCGGCGCCTTCTGGGCTGACCAGTCCCTGGACCAGCTCCCCAGTTTCCTTCCCAAAGGAGGATTTTTGGGCAGCTGCTCCAAGCCCACCGGCCAGGGCAGGTGCCTCCAGAGAGGGATGAATGAGCCACGGGCTCCAATCTGCACCAGCCATCCCGCTCCGTGTGCTCCTGAGTCCCTGCAAGTCCCAATTCCCAGCTCCTCCAGGAAAGGCAAGACGCGCTTCCCAATCCATCTAACATCCACTTCTTGGGAAAAACGTCCCCTGCACAGGCTGGGGGCTGCCTGCTCTCCACGCAGCCTGGAGAGGGGCCAAACCTTCTCGGAGGGGAGGAATTTTTACATCTTTTTCCCTTTTACCAGTGACCTTTCCCGGGGCGCGTTCAACACGCTGCTCTTTTTTTTTTTTCGCGACCAGTACAACCAAAACGCGTTCCCACCCCACCAGAAAGACCCGAGGAAAAGGCGAGCGACTGAATAATTGTTCCCAAGGAATGGGTGGATGAAGGCTGAGGGCAGCGAGACTTTTTCCCCGTAAGACCTAACCCAGCACACGCCCGGGGAGGGAAGGAACCCGCTCCCCGGAGCTGCTGCTACTGCGAGGCGAGGGGGGACGGGGGTAAAAACCAGCTCTGTGCCCCCACCCGCCACCAGAGATGGGGATCCAGCTGGGAGAGGAGGTGACACCTCGGGGGATGCCCATATCTGGCGGGGTTCCCATACCTGGGGGGGTGCCCACACCTCGGGGGGTGCCCACACCTCGGGGGGGTCCCACGCCTGGAGGGGATGCTCACACCTCGAAGGGGTCCTGCACCTGGGGGGTGTCCCACACCTCGGGGGGGTTCCCACACCTCGGGGTGGGGGGTCCCACACCTCGGGGGGGTCCCCCACCCCAGGCTCGGCACCGGGAGGGACGCCGCGGGACGGGACCCCCGGGCCGGCAGCTCTGCTGGGCGCGGGGCTGCCCGGGGCTGCCCGGGGCCGGGTCGCTCACCTCTTTTTCTGCACGGAGGGGCTGTATTTCCCTTTGTTGCGTTTCCTGAAGAGCGAGTGCATCGCGTTCCCGGCCCGGAGCCTGCCTGCTCGTCCCCCGCCGCCGCCGCCCCGCAGCCTCTGCACCGCCACCGGGCCGGGCCGCGCCGGGAGGCGGGGACGGGGCTGCACCGCCCCTGCCTGCCCCTGCCCCTGCCCCTGCCCCCTGCCTGCCCCTGCCCGCCTCCTGCCCGCCTCCTGCCTGGTCCGGCCCGTCCCGTCCCGTCCTCCTCCCCAGCATCCCACCCCGGCGCCTCCCGGGCTTCCAGGCGGGTTTCGGTGGAGCCCAACGCTCCCAGTTCCAGCCCTGGAAGGGGATCCGGCAGGGCTGGACACCCCCCCCCCCCCCCCCCCCCAAACGTGCGGGGGTAATCGTGACATCCCTCCCAGGGTCAAGGTGTAGGTGGGGAGCAGGTGGGGGGCTCCCCCAGCCCTGATGCGGGCAGGGGTGATGGGCACAGGCTGGAGGGGCCTGGGTAGCCAAGGGGGCTTCACCACCAGCCTCCCTGCACCCTCCGCTGTGCTCCTGCACCTCCCGGGGGTTTTCTGTCTTTAGAATCACAGAATGGTTTGGGTTGGAAGGGACCTTCAAGACCATCCAGTTCCAACCCCCTGCCATGGGCAGGGACACCTTCCACTACACCAGGTTGCTCAAAGCCTCATCCAGCCTGGCCTTGAACACTTCCAGGGATGGGGCAGCCACAGCTTCTCTGGGCAACCTGTGCCAGTGCCTCACCACCCTCGGTGTAAAAAATGAAGAAGGTCCAGGTGCATCCTGTGCCGGGGCCTGCAGCCCCGCTCGGGAAGCCGGAGCCAGTGCTGCCCTTGCCCGTGCTGGGGCAGATCCCCCCGGCACAGGGGGATCCCCCCCTTCCTCCCGGGGAGCTTCGGCAGCAGGAAGGCAATGAGATGTCTCCCCCAGGCCTGCTGCAGCCTAAGAGGTTTTGCTCACACATCCACAAGCACCAGCAATTAGGACCAGCTCTGGCCTTTTTATCCCAGGATTTTGTGCCCATGTGGGATTAAAGACCTGATTGTAGCTTCCCCACCAGCCCCAAATCCTCTGCTGATTTTCATTCTGGGGGCAAGTCAGTGCACGCTGTGACCTATTGATCCCGATCCCCTACGTATGTCGGATTGCCCCGTCTCCGGAGCGGCTTGTCCCGGGCTCCCTTAGAGAGCGCGGAGCCCTTTGGCCGGCGAGACGTTCCCGCACGGGTCCGGCTTCGCCTGCCCAAGGTGCTGGGAGGCTGCAGGGGTCCTGGCAGCGGCAGCACAAGGCAAGTGTGTGTGTGTGCGTGCGTGTGTTCCTAGGAGGGTTTCTCCCATCCTGGTTCAGCGTGGACTGGCCTCCCAGCTGCTTTCGGGGAGCGGGAGGCAGTTTCCTCATGGGGCTGAGCGCGTTGGCACGCGATGGGGAGGCTGCTGGAGGCTCTTGTGGTGCCAGGGTGGTCTGACCGCACGCCCCAGCTTTGCCAGCTGCGTCTCGGTGGGGAATTAGGCATCAGAAACCAGCTCGGATGCGAGGCTGAAACCCGCAGCCGATGCCCTGTGGAGCCTCGACCTTGCTCAGAGCCGCGCTCCCACCCTGCGAAATAGCGACGCTTTGTGTTTCCATGGCCTCATCCTGCCGAGCATCTTCAAGCCTCTGGTGCACAGAGACATATTTAACCCGCTCGCAGGGGCCCGGGGTCGTGCCAAAGCCCGATCTGGTGGTGCCGTGTCCTGGCAGGGTCCTGCCAGGATCCAGCTTTCCGTGGGGTGAAACCGTGCCATGAGACTCATTCCCCGTCCGCTGCCGGGGGGTGACAGAGTGATGCCGGAGCAGCCTGACAGTGGCAGCTCTCCCACACCAGCCCCGAAACAGCCTGGACTGGGGCTGCTGGGCCGAGTTTCTGGGCTTTATCAGCTGTGACGACTCTGGTGTGACTCTAACTGAGGTTACAGCTTTGCCTTCAGGGTGCCCAGCTACAATTTTTCCTTCCAAACAGATTCAATTTGTGAGAATCTCCTTGGTAAGAACGTTCACCTGATCCCCCTGGGACCACTTCATCCCCGCGGGCCAAGGAGCAGCCCAGGCTTTCTCCGTGTTTTTTGGGGAGGGACACAACAGGTTCCTGGGTGCTCCGGGAACCCCCACGAGCCGTACGGATCCCAGAGCCCCCCTCGTTCTTAAAGCCTTGGCGAAGGGGAGCAGAGGCTGGGTTTAGGGATGGAATGCCTTTGCTTACCGGAGGGTTTTTGCATTACATCTTCTCCCCCGCCAGCTCTGCAGCCTTAATCCTCCTAATCTCCCCGCATCTCTGGCGCGGCTCATTTTTGTGTGCGAATGCCCTTGAGAGCCGCTGGGTGAAACGCCGGGCAGCGAGAAACTCCGTCGTAGTGGAAAACTATGTCTTATGTAAACTGCCCAGGTATTTTTGCCTTTACGTTGGCTCGGGATCAGAAGCGCGGTGCAAAGCCGTACCGCACAGCGTGCTTGCGGGGACCTGGGGTTTGGGGTGCTGGCAGCTCTCATACGGGCACCGGTGCCAGCCCAAAGCATCGTGCACCCCGTCTGCTGGAGCCACAGCTCAGCCAGAAGGATTTTCACCTGTCAAAATGCAGCGTTTATTTTGCAAATGGGCTTTTTGGTGGCTTTACTGATGCAGTCGTTCCCCACTGTGCTCTGTGCCCCCCCAGCTCCTGCTGGACCCAGTGAACCCCAGGCCGGTACCCAGAGGTGGTGCCGCCGGCTCCTCTGAAGCCTCTTGAGCATCGAGAAGTCGGGGTGTCCTGCCAGCCAGGAGCCCGTGCTGGGGGCTTCAGCCCCGCCGTGGCTGGGGAGCTGCCAAGCAGGGCCAGACCCCACTGTGGGGCAGTGGGGCTGGTGGGGGGACGCCGAGCCCCAGGGGTGCTGCTCCCAGGGACCTTGGGAAGCCACGCTCCGGGCTGAAGCTTACTGGGACCCCCCACCCAGCCACGCTCCCGTGACTCCTCTCCAGCCCTTAAAACACCCATCGAGCCCCTTCCACGGGGGCGAGCACCTCGACGGAGGCAGCCGTGCGGCAACGTCGTCTTAACCTGGGTGAGAAGCTCTCGAGCTGCTGCCGCGGCAGGGGAGCAGGAGACGAGCACGTTTTATGCAACGAGATTGCATTTTCCTGGCAAGCCCTGGGCAGGCACGGATCCCACACCCTGCCAAGGATCCCACACCCTGCCAAGCTCGCCCCGCTCCACCCCGTGCCGGCCCCAGCGCCGCCGGCCGAGCCCACCCTGCTGCCCAGAGGTGCGGGACGGGCATCGGCTGCCAGCGTCTTGCTCCCTGCTGACACCTTTGCGTCCCGGTTGTCCCACCCTGTGTGAGCCCATCCTAGTTTGGGAAGGTGTCGGGGCTCAGTGGGTTAAGCTGGCATCGTGGCAGCGGTGTCTTCCTCCCCCTGCACCCCAAAAGGCACCGCGGCCCCGGCGCATCCTGGGCTGCCAAGGAGTTTTGGGGACCCGCCGCAGCAGAGGAGCCAGGCACAGGGATGCTCAGCCCAGCGGCGTTTCCCGATGAAGAAATTCAGGATTTAGCTTTGGATGGGAGGGTAGGGGCCAGAAAATTCAGAAATTTCTTCCAAAAGCTGAGCCACTCGGTGGAACACAAACCAACAGTGGATGGGCCAAAACCTCATTTATTTTCTGGGTGGTGCTTTTTGACAGCCCTCCTTAGCTGAACCGCTCGCTCCCGTGTCGAGGGGGGGGTTCTGGCTGCCGGGGTGCAAAGGGAGTCCCCGCTCGTGGCCGGCACGGCGCAGGGAAGCAGAGCATCGAAACCCCTCTGCGCTGCTGCTTCCTTCTCGCTGGCTCCCACGTGCGCAGGAATGCAGCAGTGCTCGTTCCCAACTGGTCCTGCGTCGGGTGAAACCTCCCTCAGCTCCGTTTAAGGCTGGTTTTGCTCCGAAATCAGCAGCCAGCCCAGCTGCTCCGGGTGCTCTGGCCCCGTCCCGAAGCCCCTGCCAACCCCTGTAGCTTTGTTTAAAAGGGGGACACACGGTGGCTCGAAGGACCAAACTCAGGGCTTCATTGAGCTGCAGGAAATAAATAAAATAAACCAAGTGCATCACTCCCAAGCGGAGCCAAAGGCCGGGAAGTGGCTTTTTCTGCTGCACATGCTGGTTCAAGCCCAAGTGCCATCAAGGGAGTTAAATATTGAACAAACAGTGAGCGAAAGTCGGTGCTGGCAGCCAAGCAAAACAAAGGCTGAGTGAGGCCGGCGCTCTGACTCATTTGGCATGAAAATGCAGCTCGGAATAAATTAAATTTGGCTCTTCCTCGTCCTCCTGGTGCGGTACGGAGCAGAGGAGCTGCACTGTCACTGGCTGCTGGGGTGGCTTTGGGGTGCTGGGAGTGCCAGGCTGGAGGCAGCAGGCGGTGGCATTCACAGAGGGCATCGAGGAGGGATGGGGGGGCACACCTGCACCAAGCTGGGGGGGGATGGACAGCGAGGACACCCCCAGCTTGGCAGGTCCCCATCCTATGCCCCCAGCCATGGCTTGCAGAAAGGCACCCAGAACGGTACAATGGGGCTGATGGCATCAGGATTTTGGGATCGTGATGCACCTGCTGCACCTAAGGTGGTGACAGCCACTCTTGGGCCTTATTCTCCTGTTTGCTGAAGGGATGGAGATGGGATGGGGGCTCCTGGCTCTCCAGGTGGCCCCTCTGCCTCCTGCCTGGCACGGTGCTCCAGCCTTGGACACCCATGCGGGAGCCCTGGTCTTGTGGGAGCTCGGTGGTGAGCCACATCCCCGTGCTGCCCTAACCCGTCACAGCAGCCCTGATGCCAAAGTGGGTCCTGGTGCCTGCAGGGGAGTGGCAAACACAGCCGAGGTCCTGGCCAGGGTGTCCCATGGCAGCGTCCGCCTTGGCACAGGCTCCCCAGGACCCATGGAGAGGGAGTAAAAAGGTCAAGCCTCCACAGCAGGTTTTGGCTCGTGATGTTAAAGCTGGGAATTTCCGGGGTGTAACGTTTGCATCTGAATAAATATGCAGCCAGAGCGCACCCATGGGCAGCTGCCTCCCATGGGTGCGGGAGATAATGCTCCGCTTCCGCCAGCGCGGAAGCTCTGGGAGGAAAGGGCAGGGCAGCGCGTCGCTCCCCGGCACGTCTCTGTGATTCACCCCACTGGCCCGGCTCGAGGGATGTTGTGACCGCCCCCCGGGCTGTGGGCGAGGGGGGGACACATCCTTGGGGTGTCCCTGTGAGTTCCTGGCAACTGCGAGGAGGGAGGTGGAAACGATGCTCCAGGGCACCGGGCACCTCGGCGGAGCTGGACCGCTGGCACCAGGGCGGGATCGGGGTGGCCTCGCCGTCCCCGCGGCCCCTGGGTGCTGTCCTGCCCCGCAGCGGGGTGACACCGCCTTGGACCATCCCAACCGGTGAGACTGGGAGAGGCCGGCCCAGCCCTGAGCCAGCCGTGGCACCCAGCACCCCTACACCCGCCCGCTCCCAGTGGTTTCGGCAAACCCTGCCGCCCGTCCTCTCCCGGCAGCAGAAACTGGTCCCAGGGCTCACGCCCCGCACCAGGTTGCGACAGCCCTGGGAGAAGGCGGCTCTCCTCGCGCCAGCGTCGGGTGCTGGCACCCCTCGGCAGGAGGGGTTCCCCAGGCTGGGGAAGGTCGTGCACCCCAAACACACTCGCCGGCATCCTCCCTCCTCTTCATCATGGCTGAGGGACGGCATTGACCCCAAGGGCCGAGGTGGCCCAACTTGTCACCTATGGGTGCTCACACCCTGGCTGGAGGTGCCATCGACCACCACCGAGTCCCCAGGGACCCGCCGTGCCCGATGCCCGCAGGACGCCTTGGCTCGGGGCTGGGCAGCGGCGGCCAGACAGACGGATTGCCACCGTCTCTCCAATTCCATGTTTTCCCCGGTTAGTCCCCAAGTGTCCTGGCATCACCTGGGGATGGGGGCGGTGGGCACAGGGCCTGGCAGCTCAAGGGCAGACGGATGCATTTCCTAATCCCTGGGACTCACTTAATCCCGGCTGCCGTGGACTGGTGCCGTGGGACCGTGCCCGATTGGGAGAGGGAGAAATAAAATAGGCGTCGCGCAGCGGGTTGATGCTCATTTGTGTCTTTTCCATCACCTGGAACCAGGGATCCATCTCCCCGTCCCAGTGCCTGCTCGTCCTGCTGTCCATCCATCCCACCCACAACTGGATATGGAGCCAGCGGTGACCCCACTGCTCCGGGATGATTTACACAGATGAGCCCCCCCGCCCCCTTCAAATAGTTTATATCCGCCCACCAGTGCTCGCTCCCAGCGTCTTCCAATAGTCCGAGCGACCGTTCGGATGCCGGAATATGAGCAAATGACCTGAAATAGGGGGAAAAAACCCAAACCGTGCAAGAATTGTGCCCCAAATGTTAAATAATATATATTCTATTATTTAAATCATAGTTAGAATTATTAGTAATTCTAATAATAATGAGAAATGGCGAAGCCCAGCACAGCTGGGCGATGCCCGCCCTTGGCGTTAAATAGTTTGTGGCGGCGGGTTAACCATCGATTAGAACTGGCATTAATTATCGTAACCATCATTAACCGCCGCTGCAGGTGCAGGGCGAGGGGGCAGCCTCGCTGGTAGGGGGGTGGAGGGGGCATCCTGCTAAAATCCTGCTGGGTTTATTGCTCTGGGGCCACGCCAGGCAGGGGGACCCTGCCAGATGGCTGCATGCCAGTGATGGGACCCCTTTGCCAGGGTCTCGTGGTGGTGGCACTCACCAAGTGACTCCGACCCTGGGTGGGCTCAGACCCGCCGGCTGGAATTAGCCGTATGGCAGCACCCCTGGGCAGCCGCAAAGCCGCTGCGTGCCCGGCTGGCGCGGCACAACTGGAGACATCGGCAGGGTTTAGCTGGGGGGAGCTGGGAAAAGGGCGATCACATGCTCGCCGCCGGGATTAGATGTGGCTGGCTGTGCCGGGGAGCTGTGCCGGCCGCCGGCGCTCTGAGCCCATGGCCCCTGGCAGCGGGCACCGGCCACGGCAGCCCTAAGGGCTCGCTGGGGACGGGTGGCCCCGGATGATGTCCTACCTCCAGCCCCCTGGCCTGGAGCGCTTCGATGGGCTTTCTCTCATTTACTGGTAAGCAGGGCAGGGTGCTGCCACGCCGGGAGCACCGCTTGGCATCTCAGACCCCGTCTTCGGGAGTGGTGTTAGCCTGCGGAGGGAGGGTGCATTCGGGTTTAATTCAATTTATTTTGGTGGCCCCTCTCCGGAGGGCAGGGACTGTCAGGGGTCCCACAGCATCCGAGCTCCCTTGGGTGGGGCAACACACAGGTGAGGCCGATAATGGCCGGGGTGGGGAAGGGGCTTTATTTTGCAGGCAGCAGCTGGGGGAAGCACCCTGGCTGCTTGTAGAGGCTGTGGGTGCTCTTGCTCCCATTGCAGTCCCAGTGCTGGGCTCTCTTATCCAGCAAAACCAGCTTCCCCAAAGGGATCGTGTCCATCCGGAGGGCAGGTGGGTGCAGAGCAGGGACCCCCATGTGGGTGCAGGGCAGGCGGTGGGCACGGCGGAAGGGCTGGGAGGTGACGGCGGGCACCGGGCGGCTGCAGATGTCTATGTAGGGCAGAGCGTGCCGGCGGCTGCGGCCGGGGCCAGGGTTCAGAGCGCGCGGCTTTAGCCGATTAACTGGGGGTCAGTGGGGCGGATCCAGAGCCGCCGGGGGCTCTCGGGGCCACCCTGGGGTTTGGCAGAGGCAAGGAAGCCAACCCTGGGTGTCCCCCCGCCCTGGGGACAGAGAGCCCTTGCGGTCACCGGGGCCCGTGGGTGCTGCTGGGGCACAATCCGTCTCCTGCTGAAGTAGGTCATTGGAGCGAGGGCTGGGGGGGCAGCACCCTATGGGGGTGCAGGCAGGCTGGTGGGGGGGAAACGGGACAGCACCCTGGGGTGATGGCTGCTTCACTTGAGTGGTGGGTTTGGGCACTGTGCCAATGCTTCCCTGCTGCTTTTGGGTGTAGAAAAGGCAGAATCTGTTGACGGTCGGAAGGAGGTAGTGCAGGACAGGCTCAGCCTCGCCGGGTGCGTTTTGGGGAGCGCTGCCAGGCTGGTGCCATCGATGTTAGGGGGTCATGGCGTGCATCGCGGCGCTGGAGAAGTCTGCAGCCTCACCAGGGTCCCCTGGGCATCTCTGAGTCCATGGAGCTGCCAAGCCTTGCTTCCCTGCACTTGCAAGGCAAAACCGCTCAAAAACCATTTTCTACATCAGAAATCTGCTTGTATGTCAGGATTTTGGGTCAAAACTTCGCCTGCTGGGATGCAGATGGAGAGCCCCGGCTGAGGGGCAGCCAGCGTTGTGCCGGGCGACCAGCCCTCGCGTGCGACGGATGCCAGATGCGCCGGCCGGCGTTCGGCTGCCCGGTGGGTCCGCCGGGATGTGGCGGAGGGCGGCGAGCAGATGGCAGGGAGATAACACCTCCCCAGCGCTCCGATAAGTCCGGCCCCGCTCTGCTGCTGATTAAAAGATTAATTTTTAGAGTTTGAAATAGGAATTTAATAAATAAACGGGAGCTGCCAGTGGGACCTCGCCTGGCATTACCGGGGTTGGGGCAGCGACGGACAGGGTGCGTGGTGGGACTGGCAGCTCAGCTCTGATCATCTCCTGGTGGTGATGCCGGCGGGACCCCGCGGGCTCTCCGGTACGGCTTCGCTCCTCTGCAGAGCGGGTTTTGCAACGGTGGCTTTTGTGTCGGAGCTTTGCCAGACCCAGTGGGAAACAAAATAGCCCGAAGGTGCCTGTTGATGCCAGGCAGGTGTCGTGGCTGGTGGCCGGACCATGCTGTGTGCCCACGCCAGGTGGGTGCAGACGAGCTGCTGGCTCCTCACCGGGCATGGACATGGTGCAAGACTGGCTCAGCGCTTCCCCCGTCCCCTTTGTGTTATTGCTGCCGTGGTTACGGTGCGTGCTGAGGTCTGGGATTGAGCACGGGGATGTTCGCAGCTTGAGGATGTACCAAAGCTCTTCCCAAGTCTCTGCGCCAGCCTCTACTGCGTTGGGAAATCTTTCCCCAAAATACTGTTTTTCCCATCTTTCTATACTCACCCATTTCCCTTCCCTCCTTCTTTCCCTCCTCTTTCTTATGGCTTTGCTTGGGTGAGTTCCCTGCCATCGTTATTGCATTTTTCCCTAATTAGGGAAATTAATTGATGTGCTGCTCCTGGAGGGACCCGGAGATCCCGACCCCAAGGACAGAGCGGTGGCCCGGCTGGCAGAGCGGGGTCCACAGCCCCACCAGCGACCACCCCCTGTTAATAAGTTTATAAGCGATCCGATCCCGCAGCCCAGGGGATTTAGGAAGGCAGGCAGGTTTATAATCCTGTTAACCCTTCGCAGGAGCTGACGCCCAAACCGGGGCTGCAGCGTCAGTCCCCAAGCAGAGTGGCAGGTTGCCTGCCTCGCAGGAGGAGGAGGGAGGAAGACTTCCCTGTGTGCAAGATGCCACCATGCCTTGGTCCTGCTGGGGTGAGAATGAAGCGAGGTCGTTCGAGCTTTCCCCCATGATTGTGTTTAAATTGCGTTAATCCTAATCTCAAGTGGGTACGTGGGAGGCCTGGCCTGGACCAGGTGTTGGGGGACACTTATCTCAGCTGGGTACGGGGCTCCGGCATAAACACCTTTCCTAAAAACCTCTGGCAGACCAAGCCTAACCTTGCTTCCACCTGAGACAGCCTCTCTTCCTAATCACTGTGGGACAGGCTAATTAAAGAGGCCCTTTTGCCTTTTCCTCAAGCCAAGCCTTTCAGAGCAGCACAGGAAGAGCTGCATGTCAATGGAGGGGTCTATCCATGGGGAAAACACTCGTGACCCCTTTCTAAGCCCCAGTGGTCTCTGAGACCAGCTCTGCCTCACCAGCTCTGCCAGGCCAAGCTGCTTCTCACTGGGCAAGAAGCACCTCCAGAAAACGTTGACTCTCAGTTGACTCTCAGTTGACTCTCAGTTGACTCTCAGTTGACTCTCAGTTGACTCTCAGTTGACTCTCAGTTGACTCTCAGTTGACTCGTGTATTGGGTTTGCACGGCAAGGTTTTGGTGGTGGAGAGAGGCTACAGTGATGGCTTCTATGAGAAGCTACTAGAAGCTTTCCCCATGTCTGATACAGCCAATGCCAGCTGGCTCTGAGATGGATCTGCCACTGGCCAAGGCCATCAGCTATGGTGGTGGCACCTCTGGGATAACATAGTTAAGAAGGGAAAAAAAAACTAACTGCCCGACTTTGGTGGGAGAGAGGAGTGAGAATATGTGAGAGAAACATCTCCGCAGACACTGAGGTCAGAGAAGAAGGGGGAGGAGGTGGTCCAGGCACTGGAGCAGAGGCTTCCCTGCAGCCTGTGGTGAAGACCATGGTGAGGTAGGTTGTCCTGCTGCACTCCATGGAGGTCCACAGAGGAGCATAGATCCACCTGCAGCCCAGGGAGGATCTCATGCTGGAGCACGTGGATGCATCCAAAGGAGGCTATGACCCTGTGGGGGACCCACACTGGAGCAGTTTGTGAAGAACTGCTGCCCATGGGAAGGACTCATGTTGGAGGAGTTTTTGGAGAACTGTATCCCATGGGAAGGGACCCCACACTGGAGCAGAGGAAGAGTGTGAGGAGTCCTCCTCCTGAGGAGGAAGGAGTGGGAGAAACAGCATGGGATGAACTGACCCCAATCCCCATTCCCTGTTCCCCTGTGCCGCTGCAGGGAGGAGGTAGAGTTGGGAAGAAGGGAGGGGTGGGGGGGAGGTGGTTTAAGATTTGGTTTTATTTCTCATTATCCTACTCTGATGGGACTGGGAATAAATTAAACTAATTTCCCCAAGTCAAGTCTGTTTTGCCCATGATGGTAATCGATGAGTGATCTCTCCCTGTCTTTATCTCGACCTACAAACCTTTCGTTATATCTCTCTCCTTTGTTCAATTGAGGAGTGGGAGTCACAGAGCAGCTTGGTGGGCACCTCAGGTCCAGCCAGGGCCAAGCCACCACAAGCTGATGCATGCTTTTTGGGTGGGCTGTAGGTGATGGGCAGCAGGGGCCTGACAGCAAAGGTTCATTGGGATCATAGAATGGTTAGGGCTGGAAGAGACCTTCAAAGGTCATCTAGTCCAACTCCCCTGCAATGAACAGGGATATCTCCAACTAGATCTGGTTGCTCAGGGCCTCAAGGGATCAACCCTTCTTGCTGAAGAAATCCACTGGCTGAGAAGGATGTTGGAAAACAGGGTGAAGTTTTCCAGAAAACAGAAGGAGGGTGATAAAAGGGGCTGAAGAAGGGAAAAGCCGGGCCAGGAGTGAGAGGTGGCATCTCCACCTGCCTGCAGTCTTGGTGGCCGGGTGATGCTGGCATGTGGGGCAGTTGCACTGGGAGAAGGGGGTCTTTCTTCTTGAAAGGTGAGGAGATGCATCCAGCCCAGGTGGAGGTATTTTCCCTCAACAGCTGGAGGGAGTAAATGTTGGAAAACCACTTCAGCTTTAAAGCTTTGTCACCTCTCCGTCTTTAGACTAATGAGCAGACTTTGGTTTGGGTAGGAGTGAAGGGTGACTCACTACCACAAGGAGTGGGGAGACGAAATGGTCCCCAGGAGCCACCCTCTGACCTCTGCAGCTGGAGAAGATGTGTGACTGCTGGCAGCAGGGCTCATGGGGATGAGCTTTCTCCACAGGTTGTGTCCCGAAGAGCTGGGATGAGCTGCTTCTTCTGCTACCACTCCTCTGGCTGTGGGTGGGTGGCCGGGGACCTGCTGATGCCCAGGGCACCGTGGTGGTGGCACAGAGCTGCTGGTCCCTGGGTGCTCCCCGCAGTACCTGCCTGCTTTCTCCACCAGTAATTTCGTGAGCGTGGTTTGATTTGTTCCCTCGTCTGTTCAGACTTGCTTGTGAACATCACCGATCTCATGAGCTCGGTTTGATTTGTTCCCTCGTCTGTTCAGACTTGCTTGTGAACATCACCGATCTCATGAGCTCATCTGAAGCGACTCCACGGGTGATATTTCGGAAAACGATGTGGGCCGTGCCATGCCTGTGGACAATGCACAGCTGCTTCCTAGCTCCATTGCCACCAACTTATTTGGGTTGGCTTCTTGTCAACGCTTTGTAGCTGTTTCTGGGAGCAGCCCGGTTGCATTTTTCTGTTTTCTAATCAGATGTAAATGCCCCTTCAGCCTACACTGATTTGGTTTTGTCGTGTAACAAATGTCATTATTAAGCAATTACTCAACATGAAGGGCAGCCCTTTGCTTCCACCACGGCTCCTGGCATTGGTGGGACACGGGCACGGACTGTAATGCGGTGCCCTGCCGAGGGCTGCACCCTCCCACCTCAAAACTTCTTACTGCTGCCTTCCGGAGCCGAAATCCCTCGGACAGACCTCACTGCTGTGGCAGGATGTCTTTCCACCTCTAATTCCCACCTACACAAAGCTGCTCAGACCCCGTTCCTCTGCTAAGCCACACACAGAGGCTCCCTGCAGGCTCGGCGATGCTGCCATCCCCAGCTCTGGCATCCCTGTGCCGCTGTGTTTTCATGCTCAGGATCCCGCCTGGAGCTGTGACGTGGTCCTGCCCTGGACGCCGTGGGGAAGAGGAGAGGTGTGTGCTGGCCGGTGCGGAGCGCAGGGGTTTGAGGCCGAGGTACCCAGCGAAGGCTGCCCCAGGTCGGGCACGGGCACTGCGGGAGCCAAAGTAGGCAGAAGATGGAGTAAGGAAGAAATGCAGAAGGGCCTTTTATCCACAGGCGGGATAAAGGCTGCTTGTCCCAAAGGTCCTTTGACCAACACGTAGAGGAGAGGCGGATAATAACACTGGTGGGGGGGGTGGTGAATAGCATCTGCTCGTGACTTTCTGTTGGATAGAAAAGAAACCCTTTGATTTTGTTGCATCCTGACCCAACCCATGACTTTCTGTCTCTGATCCTAATGGTGCTTTCTAAAGCGAGAAGATGGAAATCTCCTGCGCTGGGCATGGAAGGGGAGGGAGCCTGGAGGCAGCCCACAGCTTGGCCGGAGCAGGGAGGATTGCGTAACTGTATTTAGGAGAAAATCCAAATTTAAAATGTGCTGCCAGGAAAACTCGAGGTGGGAGGGGGAGAGAAGCAGGAGAGAGCATCCTTCCCATGGAGTCTGCGGACCTTCACGGAGGTGTTGGAAACGAACACCCTGAAGGTCCAGAGGTGCTGTGTGTCCTGGGGCAAACAGCCCTGCTCCACCACAGCGACACGTGCCAGCCCTCTTCAGCTGGGGAAGTGGTGGAGTTGGCTTCTTGGCTGTCCCGCCAGCAGACAGATACCTCCTTTGATGTGCTGGAGATGTTTCTTTAGGTCTAGTTTGAGACAAGGTGGCTTTTCCACCTGCCAAAGGAGCTCCGTGGGCCATGGCTTGGGCTGCACAAGCCTTCCAGGTCCCTTTGCCACCAGTCAGCGCTGAGGCCAAGCTGCATGAAAAGATTGGTGCCTGGGTTTTAGCCTCAACGTTGAGGATGAAATAACAGAGGAGACCGAAGGCTCTATTTCTTTGCTTGTATGGCCTTAGCACGACCTGGAGATGCCACTAGCTGAGCAGGCTGGCCACAAAGGGCTGTTTGGCTGGGGAGGGCAGTCACTGAACCCCTGAATTTCCAAGGGAAGTGTGTATCACGAGAGATGAGCCTCGTGCAATGTTTTCCCAAGTAATTTTGCATTTTCTGGTGGACATCTCTCTGCCCACATGTTGACCGTGCGGTGCCAATGCTCCCAATGACATTAAACCCACGATGTCCACCTATTGCTGTCGGGCTGTTGCCAGCACTGTTTGCTGGTAGTCTGGGTAGGAAGGGCAGGAGAAGACTTGAATGGTGAGGAAAAAAATAACTTTACTGTCGGTTGTGCCTGTTGCAGCCATCCTTTCCCCCTCTTTTCTTTCTGAAACCCAGACAAATATATTGACACCATCTTCTCCACCTGCTTCCTCTTGGCAGTGGCCAAAGTTTGATGGGTTGGAGAAGGTGAGGTGCCCTGGAGAAGGAGGAATCAGGATGGTGTGTAGGGCACAGCCAGTCCCAATAACCACCTGCTTTACCTCCTCGCTCCTGGCCAGCAAGGAGCAGCTCAGCTGGTTGCCGTGGGATGGGGAAGAGCCACAGGGAACCCACTCCCCTTCAGTGCCTCTCCCCAGCGTTCCCAGTTTCTTTCTCCCCCACTTTTCCCTTCGTGATATCCTAGAAAAACGTTATCGGCAGAGCACCTGACTTGTGCCATATTTTGCTGTTGACATTTTTTTATGGTCCTGCTTATGGTCCTGCTCTGAGACTTATTTTGATTCCACTCAGCTTCACCCACCCCTGCTCGTACTTGTTAGTGCTAAGTAAAGCTGACTGATACAGATTCACTCAACTTTTTGTATTAAAAATATTTTTTTCAAGCAAAAATAACTTTTTACATAGAAAAAAAAATCCATTTTCACAATAAGTTTCCAAATTCATTTTCTGAGCAGTCAACGAGGAGGTGGACATGCAAGTTAAGCCCACGTTCATACGCTGTCCAGCCCTGCGGTGTTAGCTTGTACTTAATTCATGTTCTTCATGTTCACTCATTTATTTAAAAGTGTAAAGTCTCGTTGGTGGTTCCCTGGGATAAGAAGCCTGAGCTTTCCAGATGGATTTGCTTTGAGTTGCTCAGCGAGGTCCCAGCTCAGTAAAGAGCTTGAGTATATGGTGTATCCCCTTCACCAGTGGGTTGTTTGCCTTCAACACTGGTTATACATAGCAGGACACTTGGGCAGGTTGTACGTGGCTTATAAACCCTTCCTGAACATGAGCCTGAGTTTTAAAACACTAAACCACTTCTGAAGCTCTTTTGCTGAAACCTTTTCTGAGTAAGACAGATGTTAATTGGCAGGAGGAGCATCAGTGTCGGATGCTTTTGCCAGGGTCAGTCTGTGTTTTGGAGGATGGAGTCAAGGATCTGAGGGTTTGGAGATAAACTTGGAAGCTGAGCTCTGCTCCTCTTCCCTGAGGGCCTCTTTGGTTTGATTTGCATTTACTTCGCCACCTCACAGACAAACGTGTGGTTTATTGCGACATCCCACCCAGCCATATGAAGCATCGGCACAAGGGAAGGGTGAGCGTGGCTCCAGGTGCAGCTGGCAGCACTTGGTGGGACCATGGTTGGTGGGACCATGGTTGGACTGCTGAAGGATTTGGTTTCAAAGGTGCTGAGCACCCAAACCCCAAACAAACATATGTCTGCTCAACATTGAGCATGGAAATTGTTCCCTGAGATGCAGAAACCAAAGCGGATGAATTACTGAATTGCCAGGCAGGGGAATTCTCCCGTTTGCCTGCACGTTTTGGGTTGGGCTGGCCTGGCTCCAGCGAGCTCTCCTACAGCACTTCTGAAGCTGGTCAGAGAGGTCACATTGTCCTGTTGATGCTGCCTCCAGCACTTGTGCTATCCCCCACCTTCACCAGTGCCGATTTATTCCAGCCAAGGCTCTGGCCCATGACTCCAAGGGGTACTTCTGTGAATTAATTTATTAGCAGAGTCTCAAAGGACCTCACAAGGTTGAATGTTGAATTTTGATGAAGGGATGGAAATTATCTCTTACTGTGACTGGGATGATCGTTAGAGGACTTGGCGTATGACCATTAGTGTAACTGCGGAAGGCCGGTGGGTGAGGGCTGCTCAGGCATCTGCTTGCAGCTGAGCTGCTGAAAAAGACCACCTCGAGGTGGGCACGGTGCCGAGGCACTCCTGCCCCTTGAGGAGCTGTGCCCTGGTGTGGACCAGCTCTCCGTCGCAGGAGAACAGATATGGACGGAGGGTTACTGCACCCTGGGGGAGTTGCAGTCGTGTGTCTGCTCTGCCACAAAACTTCATGGCTGGCCTTGACTGAGTCACTTAGTACCAGAGCTGGTGTTCACCGGGTGCTTGGACCCTCCTGCCTTAATGGAGATCAGTGCAGGTCACTTAGTACCAGTTCAGCCTTCTGTGCCCTGGACATCGTCTGAGGGATGGCAGAGGAAAAAGCATCGCCCCGCCGCGGGGTTGCGGTGAGGATGAGTAGCTTTGTGAGGATTCATGTACAACCCCTAGTGCTTAGTCTGATTTGGCCAAAGCCTTCATGCAGACGTGAACTAGGTGTGTCTTGCTTTGGTGGGGTGTCCATAATCTATCATCAGATGGGTCTACATTTGATGTCTACTACTTGGCATTATTTATCCAAATTTTGATCTTGCAGCTAAATTAATTCATTTTTCAGAAGGGTTTTGGCCACCTAAAGGTCTAGTCTACTTGGAGTTTTAATATTTAATTTCAGTGCCCCCAAACAGAAGTCACTTTAAAAAAAAAAAACCACAACCAATTAAAATGCAGGAAAACTTTTTACATTGTCATTATTTTAAAGCCCCCTGAACTTGCCCAGCAAGGCTTCACACGGCCATTGGGGAAGCTCTTGCTAATAAAATTAGTCGTTCATGCATGGGAAAAGTAACATCCGATGACATCAGGTTCGAGGAAACACGTGGCAAAGGTTTTGCAGAGCCAAGCAAGCGCGTCCGTATCTGATCCCCCGCCGAGCTGGACTGATGCTCAGCTAACGAGGTCTGGTACCACCAATGGGGCCTGACCAGGAGAGATGCTGTGGGAGCTGCACGAGAAAGGCCTTGTTGGCAGAGGGAGGGCTGAGAGCTTACCTGTGACCTCAGCTGTCCCTCAGAGCTGGTGGGGATGTGTCCACCGCTCAGAATATGGTTTTTGGGGAAAAAAGGATGCCTTTGTGAGCTTCTCACGGACCTGTGTCCTCCCACACCTCCTCCCAGGGAGCGTGTTCCCTGGGAATTTCTCTTCATGATTCACACCATGCCCACCAAGGTCACAGCCCTCCTCCTGCCGAGCCCTGAGGTGGCTTGTTCCATCTCCATTCCTGCTCGTTGGCCAACCTTGGATAATCTCGGTTCATCCCTCCATCCCCACGTCCCACAAAACGAGGCTCACGCTGCTCCTCTGACTGGGTGACGTGTGTCGAGACAGGGGTGGAGGAGGCACTTTGAAGGCAAACCGTACTTCTGACCTCCCAACGGACAGCAGAACAGCTGAACTTGCTTTGTATTAAGAAGAAAATGCTGTGGGCTGGAAAAGATGCTAAAAGGAAAAAAAAAAAAACACAAACCCAACACCAAAACCCCTAAACCCATAAGTGCTACAGTCTGTTATTACTTCCAAAGCTTTGCTACGGATTTTAAGCCTTCAGGGAGGGTGAGCACGTGTGTCCTGCACCGAGCGCTGCCCTTCACCCCCGGAGGGGCTGTTCCCAAAGATGTGCAGTAGGGTGCCTCCAAACACTCACCCCGTTGCGTTAACGTGAGGGCGACCGCCCTACTCGGGGGGCTGCCGGAGCTCCCTCCCCGCTCGTTCGGGAAAGGCACTTCCGATGGACCGTGTTGGCTTTGGCTTGCGTAAGCTTTAATCTAAAGTTGGAGATGTTTTTTAGCGGATCTGTGTTAATGTTGGGTGGAATTAACATGCATACGGGGAGACCACGTGACCCCCTCCGACCGCCCTTCCCCCCGCCCTTTTTTTTTTTTTTGCCCTCTTTTTTTTTTTTTTTTTTTTCCCCATCGCTTTAACAGATTCCTGCTGAATCCGAGTGGCTGGCGCCTGGCAGGGCTGGGCTGCCGCCGCCGGCAAGATGCCCGTCGTCTCTGTGCTTTACAAGGGAGCCATCATCATCAGCAGGTAATCCCCCCACAGCCAGGGCAGGGATGGGGAAGGGGGTCCAGGGCAGCCCCGGGGGTCCCGGTGACCACGGCCATCTAGAGAGCCAACGGCGATCCGTTACGGCTTCTCCAGGACCGGGGTTCGGTGGTGGGGATGGCTGGCACGCAGCAGAAAGACCCGAGGACATCACAACCAGTGCCTGCGGTTGGGTTTCTTGCGTCTCCGGTGCCAGCGCGGCTCGCTCCCGCTCTGCCGTGCGTGCCTCCAATCGGGGATGAGAGTTGATCGTATCAAGTAGGCATCTGCTTTACCGAAACCTCCATCCTTACGTCGCGTTTCAGCCCGGTTTGAGCTATTTCTGTTCACTCGTGGTGGAGTTTCCGCGGTGATTTACCGAAAATACCCTGAAAATCCTGGATGGTAAATTGAACCAGTCTGGGCTCAGGGCTGCTCTGGCTTCCTGGGGCACCTTCAGACTCTGTTTTCTGACAGCCAGATGTGGCCAGTTGTTTGTCCAGTCTCTTGGATGCATGAAACATTGCAAGAATATCAAGGGGGGGAAACGTTTAACGAAGAGAAAAAGCTTTTTCTGAATCTTAGAGGTGGGTGTTACTGGCTTTGCGGAATAGCTTGATATTTTGAGAAGTATTTTGGATGCCTGAAAAGGAGGAGTGCCCTTGGATTATTCCTCTCCTGCGTCCGCTGGACTCAGAGGAGCCTGTTGTGCCCCATGGTGTTGTCTCTCCTCAGCTGCGTCCAGATTTAGGATCTGATATGGATTCAGAAACTCCTTTTCTCTTGTGACTTAAATCCTAGGAAGTGGAGTGCTTTAGGAGACTCTCACCCCTGGTTTTTCACCTGGCTCTGGGTTTGTCAGGTCGAGGTCCACCCATCCTCATGGAGGTGACCACCAGGAGCCACCCAAGGAGGAGAAGCACCGGTGGTCCTGCATTTGGAGTCTGGAGTCCCCAAATAGGGCCGAGTGGAGCTTTCAGTGCCATTTATTTGGGACACCCATCTTGCCAGCAGGTGTTTAGGGGGAGGCCGTGGGGCAGGAGCTACTTGGAATGGGGGAAACTCAGGTGTACGATGCTCTTCCACCCACTTCGGTTTGTGATGAGAAGCTCCCACCCTCCACCTGGCGAGGCAGGGACGTGGAGTGACTCGGCGGATCTTCCATCCTCCTTTTCCAGACCCCCTGCCAGAAGGACGGAGACCGCTCGCGTTGCAAAGCCTCGGGAGCAGATCGTGCCTGGCTGCCTTCATTACTGGCTGTCTCTATTCATGAACCTGGTTTATTCCCGGAACATTGGTCCGAGCTCTGATCTCGTTTCCCGGGAGCTGGACAGCTGTCCAGCCCCGTTAATCTGGGGTAATGAATCACAGACAGGCCCATCAGATTTGCTGGGTGGGGAGGATGATGTCCAGCCCTGCACATATTCTCTCATTTATCGGTATATAAACGTCGGCGGGGGGGTGGGAGGGGGTTGCTTTTTGCCAACGTGGGCTTAACGTCCCTCAAGCTGTGTGTCCACGTCGTTCCATGGGCAGCGGCCGGGGCGGTGGGAAGGATGTCCTCGTGGTGGTTGGGTGTGCGTGTGTCCCTTTATTTTAGCCCGTGAAAGAAAGATGCTTCTCTTCTCTCTCCCAGGACGCTCATGGGACCGTACGGGATGGATCGAACCGTGCACTGCTTCGATTTCTACGACTGTGCAAATGGGCTGGGTGAGTACTGAGCCTCTGCAAGGGACATCGGGGTGGGCTGGGGAAGCTCCAACATCCCCCCCAGTCCCCAGTACCTGCGTCGTGATATGCATCTTTATATCAAGTCCGATATCTCACAGAAATTCTTGTGCCTGTGCCGAGCATCTGATGGCACCTTTGGCATCTTGGAGGTTAAAATAAGGTCAAAATCCTGATTAATTCCCAGTTGATGAGGAGCAACCACAGTGCTGAGAGCTGTGCAGGAGCCCTGGGGCTGGAGCCCATCCCCTGAGCAGGATAGGGTGGAAAAAAAGCTTTCTGCAACATTCTGAATTAAATAAATTGAAATGTAAAATAATAATAGAAAAACTTAAAAAATTGTAATAATAAAAAATAAATAAAATCCGAAGTGCTTCCCAGCTCCCTGCCTCTGCCCCCGCCCCACCGCAGGCAGGGACCCTCCGAAGTTGCTGCGATGGGCGACGTGGGGAATCGCAGCTGTCCTGGGGACCAGGTTGTATGAGTTGTTTTGGGAAAGTTTGGCCCACGGGTAAGGGTATGAGCACTGAGCGAGTCAGACGTCCTTCCACGGTGCTCTGAACATCAAAGCAGAGAAGAGAAGGGAAAAGAGATGGTCATCTCCATCAGAACGTGAGAAATAGCCGCAGGTTCGTGAAACTCAGCCCAAAAGGATCCAGTAGAGCATCTCATCTGACCTCTGTGCATCCAGCAGCAGAAATACTGGTGCTTTTCCACGGACTTTATGAAAAATTGCAATCCTACGTCAGGATTTCTCGGCGTCCACCACGCAGTCTCCTCCATAATTTTTAATTGCGAGTGCAGCCCATCATCCCGCAGAGCAGCTGCGGGCCCCTTGGTGAGGTCCCTGGTGACCATCTGGGGGACCCCTCCTGAGAAGTCAATCTCACCAGAGAAATAAGGTCAGGTTTCCTGAGACCTGAGATTAATTATAGATTGCTAATTGGCTGTTTCCAGCTCTTGGGTAACGGGGCTTTCTGCTGTGGAGGAAAGGCTTTGCTGACTCTTCTTCTGCTGTTCTGCTCATGATGTTCCCAGGAGCTCAGAGAAATGTCTTTGCTCCGTGAATATGATATTTTAATCTCCAGAGGTGGATTTGGTTGAGTTGATGGGATTTTAGCTGTTGGGTTAGATTAGCTTGTTAAAGGAGGAGACCCAGAAAAGCCTGACTGGGCTGATGCTGACCTCTGGAAGAGGTGCACAGATGTTAGAGCCCACTGCCAGCCACTTTGCTGGGTCCCAGTACTCCTCCTTTCCCCCAGCCTGTGGCCAAGGGGTCTTTGCAGGGTCTCACAGACCCTCTACAGGGTCTTGCAATGTGCTGCAGGAAGGTATAATGATGTGGATTTTCTAATGACATCATCAGCTTTCTTCATCCTCTCTTGTGAAACTTGAAACACTCAAGACAACTGGTTGTCCTCCAGAAATCATACCTCTCAACTGAGGACCAAGCAGTGCTCGCAGGAGCCCCACATCTGCCATAGGTGTAACTGCTCAGAATATGTTTTTTTTGGGGAAAAAAAGGTGCCTCTGTGAGCTTCTCACATTCAGATGTGGGTGTTATTCCAGCAGAATTTTCTTTAGGGCAGCATCATCCCGCTCGGTGCCAGGGTGGCAGGTCAGCGTTTGGCCCCGGGTCTGTTACTCTGTGGCTTTAGGTGGAAACCCACATGTGAACCTCAGCAGAAGTTCAAAGGGGTTACCTGGCATCTCCTAAAACCTGGACTTTGAATTAAAGAAGAGCCATCAAAGGGAAGTGCTGATTAAGAAGCGTTTCTCAGAAACACCGAGATCCCATTATCTTGACCTTCATCTTCTTAGGACAGGGCAGTGAGTGATTCACCTCCAATCTGTCCCTTCCTCCAGACAGAAAAAAGCTGGCTGGGGCTGCAAGATCAACAGAGGGATTAAGGGAAATGTAATTGAACATTGCTAGCTTAGGCGCAAAGTGGGCGGCCTCTCTCCGGGCCGACAGCCGGGAGCGCGGCACGGTGGCCGGTGGGGTCGGGATGCGCCGGAGATGATTACAGTTGGGCTAAACAACCAGATTAGCCTGGACACCCCTTGACCCGTGGTAGGGAGCTGCGTGGTGAGCCAGGAGCGGGTGAGATTACAGCCTGAGGAGTTGAGAACTGCGACACTGGTATTAGTGGGAGTGGGATCAGATGCGCCAGAGAAGCTCGAGGGTCTTGAAGACATTTACAGGATCGCTAAGAATCTCAAGAAAACGCTGTCCTGGTTCGTCTGACCTCTGTGCCCACCTGGAGTTTCCCCCATAAACGTTTATTCTGCCAAAGAGAAAATACTGGGGACATGGGCATCAGCTCCAGGACCTTTGCCAGAGAGGAAAGATTAGAGAGAGAGCTCCAAAATAGGCTGGATTATCTGGCCCTAAGTATGATTTAATGGGCATTATACCGGGACTTTGTTGCCGTGATAATTAAAGAGCCGTTATTTACCTACACCGGGTCCTAAACAGAAATGAGACTGAAATAAGTGTTTATAAACCACGCAGACTCCCAGGAACGTTCCCACCACCATCTTTGGTGACTCAGGTTTGTCACCAGCAGTCCCAGGCTGTTCCACAGCTCTGAACCTTGGTGGGTGTGAGCTCTTTGTCCTCCTCCTCCTCCCTGCCCTGGCAGGGACTCCCCGGAGCATGTCCCGGAGGGCAGGACCGGCATCCGTGGTGCATCCACGGCGAGGTGATGGCTGGGAGGGCAGCGTGGGCAAAGCCTGGCAGCAGCCGGTTGGTTTGCCAACAAGGGAGTTCAAAGTCAGGGTGGGTTGGTTGTTTTTTTTTTAACCTCCTTCCCGTCAAAGTTTGAGCGTGTCTGGGGGCAATACTGTCAGTAATCGCCGATTTTAATAACAAGATCGGCTTTTCTCCTGACATCGTTGGGGATAAAGCAGGATTTGTAGATACTCCAGCTATATTAAGCCATTATTACAATCGATTCGCAGGCACAGACGGGAAATGAGTCATTATTGATTTGATACCTCAGCAGAGGAGCCTGTCACAAGCAGGTGGCTGCTGGGTGACGCTACAGCTGACCCTCTTCCAAGACGTGGATTTTTACATTATTTGTCTAAAGCGTCCTATCATTCCTAACTACTCCATGTTCCGGTAGGAAGAAAGACATATGATGACTTCTTGAGTCATCATCTTGGCTTGAGATGGACTTCCAGTGCCCTTCCTGTCCAGGGGAACCAATGGGGCTTTCCTTCTGCTGGAGGTTTCCCAAACCCATCCCAAGTATGAACCTTCTCCTCAGGGTCTCTGTGGCAGAGCCCACTGCCAGCCATCCCAGCCCGGCCAGGAGCCGAGAAGCTCTCCAGCTGAGCATCCTTGGTGATGGAGCACATCCTACCTTCCATCAGGGGGCCTTGGGGCTGCAGCATCTCTTCCAGCTGACCTGTCCCCATGCCTCGGTGAGGCTCTCACCTCTTGGAGATACGTCTTTTGGGCAATATTTCAAAATTTAGTGGTTTTCTTCAAAAACACAATGAAGGGGACAACATCAATGCCTTTTCCTGAGGTGTTTTGCCAGGAGTTCCCAGTGCCCATCGGCAAAACAGCTCCACGCAGATGCCATGGGGTTGTGTGCTTAATGCACCAAGCCCAGGGAGTAAAATCCAGCACTTGGGTAGGGCTGAGGTTTTGTGCTTGGGAGAAGCAGCAATGGGTGTATATAGGAATGGAAGGAAAAATCTTGATAATCTGGTTTTAATCCCAATTTTAATGTAAAGGTGACTTGAGAGACAAGTTCTTTCCCTAGAGCTAGCGAGGGCCCTTAGAGCAGAGCTTGGGTTACAAAAGGGAGCTAGGGATGGAAATTGTGTCATCATCCCGAGTAATCCCAATCCAGGGTCCACTCCTCTTCCTCGCTGCTCGTTTGAGAAAGGGGTCTCGAGTTTTGGGGAAGCAGCTGTGCTCCGTTCCTCTGGAGGGAGGCGTTTCTCGCACGGGGTCGCTTCGTGCATCCCAGAACCTTGTCGGCCCTGGGCAGCAGCTGGAGGATGAAGCTGGTCTGACGCTGGCAGTGCCCCTCTCCGCGATGCCGCCTGTCCTCAGCGTGCCCTCTTGTCCGGAGCTGCAAAACGCCTGAGCGGCAGCTCCCAGGGGAGATTTGTTAATTAAAGCTGGGCTTTTTAATCCTTCTGTCCGCATCCTGGATCTTTGAAGCAGGACTTAACGAGCCCTGGAAAAATAAGTCTCTTGGGCCTTTTCCTGCCAGCCAGCTTAGACATGCTAGCAGGGATGGGTCTCCGTGGCTGGAGAGGTGGCCACGCAGAGCACGAACCCTTTGCCAAGGTGCTACAGGGCACCTGAGCCACGCTGCTGCAACGGCGGGTTCTGGGGCTGCATCGAAGATCATCTCTGCACCCTGACTCCTGCCTCTGGGCTGCTCCTCCCGGGACGAAGCACCGATGAAGAAGTGGCTGCCCTTGGGGCTCTCCTGATATGCAGTTCTGCCATGGGTGGCTGCGGTGGAGATGCTGCCAGAGCACCAGGTGGGCAAGCTCACTGCAGGGATGTTCTCACCACTGTATGGAACCTGGGGCTCATCCAGATGTTGCACCTCAAAGGGAGGTCTCCTGGGAGAAATGCTTCTGCCCAGTAATGTTCCCCATGACAAGTCCCACCAAAGACATGAGGCATCTGCAGTGGAATTGGATCCTTCCCCACCAGAGATGAACTCGGGGCTGGGGAAGGTGGTGACTCCTTGCCTGGGCCTTTCTCAGAAGCGTTGTCTCCATCGCTGTTGTTCCGAGCAGGTGCCATCAGATGCCTTTAGCCTTTGCGTTGTGTCGGTGGCCACATCCTGTTGCTTCTGCTGTCGTGTAGCGCAGTGGAGACACAGGGCTTCCCACAAATGGTTTTTAGAAGGGGTGTCGGGCAGTGCCAGGGTGCCTGGGAGCTGTGCCGGGGGCTGCGTCCCTCCAAGACGGCCCACGGAAACTGCTGCTTCCTGTCTTTGTGTGACGGGCGCTCCTCTTCCTCCAGGTATTAAGGTAATTGGTGGCATCAAGGAACTCACTGGAGAAGAATATGGAGTTTATGTCAAGAGGATCCTTCCAGGGGGTGTCGCTTACGCGGACGGTGAGTTAAACACGGTGCAGAACGCTGCAAAGTTCTGAGACAAGCCAAAAGACCATCTATTTATCTTTTGTGTTGCATTATCAGACATTTCAGGTGCTTCCTCCCAGATTTTCCAGCAGTGAGGGATATTTTTTTACTGCGACAATCGTCGTAACGCCCGCCGGCAGCCTTGCCTCGGCTTCTCGGCGTGCGTACGACTGCTTTATAGCAGGGTCCATCCCTGCCACGCAAAGAACTTCGCTTTGCTGCCGGTCCTTTCCCGCGTGCCGCTGCCTGCCTGTAGCCCCAAAATGGTTGGAGATCCTTTTGCAAATTCAGCTTTGCTCTGGGCCACTGATTTCATTCTGAGCATCTCCACATAAGGAGGTATTAGCCAGCGCTCTGCGGAGTTCACCTCTCATAACTTAAGCCAGGAAGATCTTATTTTTATTTTAATTATTTTTTTCCCCAAATGTGACAACATCATTTTTCCATCCAATAAAGAAAAATAAATCCAGGACAGGTGGAGGTGCCACTCGTGGGTTTTCTACCTGACCTCAAACTGAATTAAGGAAAAGCTTTATTGCGTTTTTCGGTACGTGCTTTCGTAACTTCCTACGGCAGCGGAAGCGCCGCGACGTTGGCACGGGTCGTTCGGGGAGGCTGCAGAAGCTTCATCTGTGGACGTCTTGAAAAACAGGTCAGATGAGCATCTCGGGGACGACATATGCATATTTCATCCTGTCTCTGGGCGAAGGGAGGAACTGCCCAACCTCTCCCAGTCCCTTCAAGCTGTATTTTCTGCAGTTTCTATCCATTAGTTTTCTTTTCTAGGGCGCCTGCAGCCAGGAGACCAGATCCTGGAGGTCAACGGAGATTCCCTAATTGGGGTTACAAGCGAGAGGTACCATATCCAAACAGAAATTTTTGCATTCCCGTTGTTTTTGTATAATTCTGTGAAGTGGTTGAGGTTGCAGGTTGCACAGAGGACACCCGGGCATCGCTTTGGCTGTGCTTTGATGCAGCCAGCGCTGTTCTCCAGAGCCAACTTAGGAATTACCAAACAAAAAGTTTCTATATAAAAAATAGTCTGGTGAACCCCCCAAACTGTCTTTGGGAGATATTCAGACACTTCCCCAAAACGCTGGGTTTCTTAACAGCTCCTGGCACCCTGTTCCATCTGCAGTGGATTCCCTCCAGAGCTGCCATCCAGCCCCTCACCTCCCTGCCAAGAAAATAATTAATGGATCTAGAGGGGTACAGCACTTTTGGGGCACCTCTTTTCCATTCAATGTGGTGCCAGCCTGGTGCTGCCATGAACTTCTGCATAGCGTGCTTAGGCTGGATGGATCCTTGGGAAGCAGCACGAGGAGCTTCTGCTTCCAAAGCCCCAGAGCAGCTGGGTTTGATGAGGAGGTCCCCAAGGACATTTCTGTTGTGCCTGGCCCCCAGCACGCTGTCCTGGCTCTCCCAGGGACACTGTATTTTGAAGCAGAAAGCATCTGTCCTTGAGATGGAAACTTCCCGACGGAGGAGATGTTCTGGGAGGTGTTTACTCATCACCACGTGCATCTTCTGGGTCATCTTTGTTATCGAGGACTTCTAATTGATTGTAGAAGTGGGAAAATCAGGCTGCGACTTGGCTGCCTTCCAGCCCCGCTGGAATAAGGTTGTTCCACAGCCAAAAAAAGGTCACTTGGTGGCTGACGGGGTTTGCCCAGGCCATGGGTCTCTGCCCAGTTTGCCGTGAGCTGTGATATGTGGCTGGGCGAGCTCAGTGGAGCTGGCGTTGACGCATTGCGGTCCTTGTCTCG
Source organism: Tauraco erythrolophus (assembly GCF_009769465.1). Classification (NCBI taxonomy): domain Eukaryota; kingdom Metazoa; phylum Chordata; class Aves; order Musophagiformes; family Musophagidae; genus Tauraco; species Tauraco erythrolophus. The sequence goes on along the minus strand of NC_141481.1, from coordinate 17,218,362 downwards.
CAGGGCCGTGGACATCTTGAGGACAGCGTCGGCCACCAGCCACATGCGCCTTCTTATAGCCCGCGATGACGACGCCAGGTAAGGGGTGTCATCTCACACTGGGAAGGGGGATGGCGGCACTGGTCGGCACCATAGCTGGACTGCCCTTGGGCTAACGAGGCTCAAAGCCCACCATGAAGACGGAGGTGGCCAAGGGTCTTTGACTGTTCATGGGTTGGAACATGCTGGAGCTGTAATGGGAAGGGACACAAGGCTGGTGGCTCCCATCTGCAGATGTGGCTCCAGCCGAGGCTGTGCTGGGTCTGTGGGGCATCCCAGCATCGAGTAGATTTCAACAGATCGTTCCCCAACAAGGACCAGGGCAGGTCCAGCCTTGGCTGTCAGGTGGCATGGGCTCCTTCAGCTCTGCTGTGTGGTGCTGAGCTGCCTTTGGCCTGTCCGGTCCTGCACAGAGCTTTGGATGGAGTTGTACAGGGACAGCAGCATCTTCCCTTTCCTTTCCAGCTAGACATGTTGAGTTAAGGTTTTTCTTCCCCAGAGGATTTTTCCTACTCAGGGAGGATGAGCAGTTTCTCCCTGAAACCTCTCCCCTCACCTTTCCCCAGAAAACTTTTTTCTCTCTAGAGAGGCTCGGAGGATTCAAAAGCAGAAGGAAAGAGTTCAGTTTTGTCTGGGCTGGATTTAACCTGTGTGGGACAATGACAGTGTCACGAGAGAGGGCAGGGTTGTGGAAACCAAGGTGTGGAGATCAGCGGGGTCCTTTGCTCGCATCCCCTGGGAGATCTGGTGCAACGTGCTGGAGCATCCTCTCCCTATTGAATAGAAACACACATCTGGAAACTGGAGGTGCACCAGGAACCACCAAAATGAGAGCGGGTTTAGGCAGAGCGCGGCCGTGGGCGGGCGGGCTGGTGGCACCGAGGCTTTGCCCTGTGCGTGGGTGGCTGAAGATCACAAGAGTTGCTTGCTCAACGTGCCCGCATCCCGTTAGCGTCAGAGATGATGGTGTCATTCCTTATCCATCAGCAGCTGTGGAGCGTTGCAGCCTTAGCAGAGCAGTGAGAGTGCTGTAATGACAGGGATGAGACTAATTTTGATGCAGTAATACTCCGGCAAGAAGAATTATTTGCTATTAATGACGGACTGCGTTGTTTTACCTACCTCTATTCCGCTCTTCCAGTGAAAATAACATCTCCAATTATTATATTAACTGTGAGTCCTTGGGCAGCTGCTGAAGAAGCGTTGGGTGAAGGTAACCAGGGCCAGGCTCAGGAGTTTGACCCTCTTTTGGTCCAAGTAAGGACACGCAGGACGCACCTCCATGCCACAGTGGTCCCTGTGCTGCTTAAGGGTGGAAGTGGCCGTGGGCATCTGGTGATGTCCCCTCCTAGGGTGGCTGTTGCCGGGGCTGGTCCCCAGCAGGAGGGACAGATTCCCAGCAACAGCAGGGTTTGCTCAGGGAAACACTTGATTTCCCAGCCGGAGCCCCCAGAGCAGGTTTTTTACCCACGCTGATCTGTTCCAAGCTGTCCTGGCATCTCAATGTGCCTCCTAATATCTTAAATCGCAGCAGATGTTTCTTAAAACACACGCACGCGTGGCTCCGCCAGCGCTCCGGCTCCTCCGCACATCTGTCGGCACTCCCCAGTCGCTCCGCGGGGACGCTGCTGGAAAACCCACCGAGGGAGACTGGGAGGGCAACGAAACTTTAAGCGATTTATTTGGCTGCTGTTGGTTATCTGTTAAATCTGTGAAAGGTGAGCCGGCGGGAGAGTGGGGAAGTAATCGGTTTGTTTATTTAAAAAAAAAAAAATATTTGCAGCGATTTCACTTACATAATCATCTCACAAACTGTTTAATACACGAATACATATTTCCAGGATTAAGGGCTGTGGCAGTGGGGGAAGGATTTTTCTGCTTTCTACTTCTTTTTTTTTTTTTTCCCCTTAGTTTTATCTTTATTTTAGTGATGCCCTATCATCTTCCAAGTCTGTCGTTGAGCGTGGGCGAGCAGCCAGCCCTATGTCTGTGCTGAAATGGGCTCCTGTGACTTCCCAGGGACTGTCAGCTCTGGAAGTGAGCTCCGATGAGTTGAGGGCAGCCTCGTGCCTTCCTGCTGCCCGTCTAAAAGTGGCCAAAGAGGCATGAAAGTTGAAGGAGGCAGCAGGGAGGAGTGGGATTCCGTGCGTTTGCAGATACTCGCGCGCAGGATCATCTCCGTAAACCCCCAGCACACAAGGGCACGCCGGAGGAGGAAACGTCAAGGCTCCGGGTTTGGAAAACGATCCAACCCGCCTGCCAGTTTTCCCAATGACTCAGCGGAGGAGCATTTTGTTGTGGTTGCCCTGGGGTGAATCTGACTCATAAACGCTATTATTTGTCCCTGGAGTTAATTATAGGCCCAAATTACCTGTGCTCTTAATGGAGCTCGGTCCTGGCGTGTAGAAGATGCATGTTTTCAGCCTGTCGCATCGCAGAGAGCGGCAGTAATGCTAGGGCTTACAGCAGAAAATTCAGATTCAGAGCTGGGCACGCTGGGTTTGGGTGACAGTCGGCTCTGATTTTCGTCTGCGCTCGTCTGTAGCTAATGAGGGTAATTCTATTGCATACGCGTAATTATTGTTTATTCATTCTCAGCCTGAAAGTTACAATAGTTCCTTGTTTCTACGCGTTGCACAGATATATCAGCCTGGTCTTTCAGGTTTATCGCTGTGAGAAAGCCTGTCTGCGCTGCACCTCCTGCTACTCGCACGATAAAATGCTAAATACATTGCAGCTCTGCATGGTACGCACGGCCGTCTCGGTGAGAACGGGTTGGGTTTATTAATTCGGCTTGCACAAGGAGCAGCAAGGAAAGCAGTCTGCTTTTCTGCAAACGCACAACCGGTGTCAACCAGTACCCAGGAACCAGCAGGGAGGCTGTCGCCAGTGTTCGTAGAATCATGGAATGGTTTGGGTTGGAAGGGACCTCGAAGATCATCCAGTTCCAACCCCCCCTGCCATGGGCAGGGACACCTTCCACTACACCAGGTTGCCCAAAGCCTCATCCAGCCTGGCCTTGAACACTTCCAGGGATGGGGCAGCCACAGCTTCTCTGGGCAACCTGGTCCAGTGCCTCACCACCCTCAGGGGGAAGAATTTCTTCCTTAGATCTAATGGAAATCTGCCCTCTTTCAGTTCAAAGTCGCTGCCCCTTGTCCTGTCACTGTATGTTCATGCCCAGCCTGGTCTGAATTCCAGGCAACCCCTTTTTTCCTGCGAGCCGTAAGTGTGACAGCAGCGACTCAGCCCATGGGCTTGTTTGAGCACTTGATGCTAAAGTGGTTGGCTCCCGCAAGCCTGGGATGTCCCAGGGTCATTGGGGAAGAACGTGCATCCTTTCGCACAGGAGCCGGGATGCACCTGTGCACGTCACCCCTTCCTGGGCATTAAGGAAAAAGCAAAGACAAGCAGTGGCGTGACGTCCTGCCCAGCACAGCCGGTGCGGGAGGGCTCAGAGCTCGGGATGTGCTGGCTCCATGCAGCCCTGTCCCCGGCAGCTCTGTGCCGGGATGGACTTGGGCTCCGTGCTGGTGCCGCTGCTCCAGAGCATCATCTTGCAGTGGAAATACTGCAGCTGCTGTGAGCTGGGTGCAATAAAATCTGCTTTCGCGATGCTTTTGCAGTGCTTCGGGTTCACGGTTCCCGCTGACCTGCAGGCTTCGTATTTTTTTTGGAGAGAAGCTGTCAATTTATCTGGTGTCACCACCTCCTCTTTCTCCCCGAGCTGTGGTGCAGAGCTGAGGTTTCCAGACCTCCGTGCTCGCACGGAACCTTTGATGTAGGATTCACCCTTTGCTCTCCCCAGAACGAAAGGGCAGGGCGAAAAGGTATTATGGGATAAACTGACAATATTCTGCGGGAAGATTGACCCCCCGCTGCTTAATCCGCGGCAAAGTCAGCCTACAGCTGGCTGCTGCTGGCAAACCCCGTTATCCTGCTCCACGCCGTGGGGCTGGCTGAAGGCTCTGCAGGTCCAAGCTCTGTTACAGACCTCAAATGTCTGTATCTTAAGGAAAAAGAGCTGGAGAAGGGATTGTTAAAATGAACTTTCCACCTGATACAGCCCTATGAATTTATTTTTTTTAAGTAAAGCCGAGCGTTTTAGTCCCGCAGGCATCTGACAAATCAAAATGTTTTAGTAAGGGTCAAATTTTAAATATTAAAGACATCTTCTGGAGTCTGTTGGTGCCCAGAAGCACAAAGCAAGACTTGCTGGCGTTCCTTCAGCGTACTCGCTCATTAATCGGTAACGTTTGGGCATCGTCTGCAAAATTCCTTCAAATAGAGCACCAAGCACAAAATTAATTTTCGGGAGATTGACACCAGAAAGTGTGTTGCTTGCTGCTGGGATAAGCGTGTGCTTCGAGTTAGTCATGTGTTTATGTCCTTGGTGGAACTGGGGCTTGCAGCATTGACCAACAAAGCAGGAGCCGGGACGGTGGCCCGTGATGTAGCATTTAGTCACATCGTCCCTACAGCAAACGGCTGGGCTGGACCCGGGCTGGCAAAGCAACCCCGGGCTCGGAGCTCGTTGTTCAGGCTCCTGAGCAAACAACGATAAATACTCCTTTGTAGATGAACTTAGCGACACGAAACAAACAACAACAAAGAATGCTCAAGTCATCCGTGCCCTTGCTCATAAGAGTTTGACAGCATGGACTGGTGATCGGGTTGGCTCTGTTCAGCAGGGTTTGAAGAGCGTAAGAGCCACCAGACTAGTTGCATTTGCATTGACTAAGAGTTTTTTAGCCATTGTTTTAAGTTCATAACCTGTTCTGGACTGCGATGGGTTATTATCTGAGGAAAACCTAACAATAGATGACCACAGAAACACCCAGCCCAAAACAAAAACCCAGCTGCTGATGGCTTGGTACCCACTGGAAATAATACGTTCGCTTCCAGCGTGTTAGACCTGCCATTGCAATAGGTGATGGAAGGATAAGGCCATCACTGCCTGAGTCACCAGCAAAACGGGAGTGTGAATCACCTGTAGAAATACAGAGGCTTTACTGGAAAGTTGGAAAAATTTTGCTGAGGTGAGATCCATCCAAGGCTTAACCCTGGGAACCACAGAAGAGCAGACAGCTGTCCTGCTGCTGTGGGGTCGAAGTTGTCCCTCCGCTTTCTTGGTGCTTTTGCATCTATTTTGGTGTCCAAGGCTATGAAACTGCGAGTTGGAGCAGTTTGGTGGAAGTTGTCATCTTTTTTTAAGGTCATGGGTTTAGCTGATAAAGACAACAGCGTTGATGCAAAGTATTGGGATTCACCAAAGCATTCCACTAAGTATTGTGTGACACTTGGGTTTAAAATTAGCATTAAATGGAATGAATAAGGCATACATTTGATGGCAATATTAGATAAGGCAGGCACTGGTCTTTGAAGTTCGTTAATGAGCAGGTTGTTAATGGGAAGATGTAAATTTCTGAGAGCGTTTCCAGCAGGAACCAATGATTCAGTCGTCATTTAGTATTGTTGACTCTAATCTAGCCAATAATATATAACATCTGTCCCGGTGAAGTACGCAGATGACACAACGTCTGCTCGTGGGTAAGAGCAGTCTCCTCGCTGAGGAAGCCTTACTGTGGCTGGTTTCCTACACATTTATGCCTTGAGCTTGTCTGAATGTCAAGTGTGAGAGCCAGCCACTCATCACCCACCTTCTCCTGTGGCTGTTGCATCAAGAAGGCACCTTCCCATAAGGATTCCTTCGTGCCTTCAAAGCGGGCATCTAATGTTGTTACTGTGGCCACAGAAACACTTGTAGGGTCTCTCCCCATTGCCTGGCCACTTGTTTAATGACACCTGTAAGAAATTAGTCATCCTTGAGGCTCTTCTGTCCGCCAAAAGGTTGGGTTGATCCAGAAGTGTTGGGTTATGAAGTGAGAAGGCTGCAGAGTCACAGAGGGCCAGGATGCTCCTGAGAACCGTGTTGCCCAATGAGCCAATGTGGCAGGGATGGGCACAGGAGGCTGGTGCTTGAACGTGGAATACCCTTTCTGTGCTTCCTCATCCAAAAGGATGTGAGAGGCTTCTGGCAGCTCAAAGAAAGGTTACAGAAATGATGCAGGAGCCGGCAAACGTGATTCTTAATAGTTTAAGAACTCAACATGTCACACTCCGGAAAAGGAAGGTCGCGGAGGAATTCACCTGTTGTGAACAGGTAGTTACACCTCATCAAGGACTCAACACACTTGGGTAATTACACGGTGGTCAAACTCCATCTGGAAGCAAAGCATTAATGAAGGCACTTGGGCACCAAGGCCGCTTTCCAAGGGATGCCGAGCATGAGATTGCTTTGCAGAGAGGTGGTATAGGAAGCAGAGTGGTTACCTCAAGACAGAGGGATCATGCTAAGTGTTTGTGGGTTGCCATTCCTCCCTGATCTTGAATTCACTGGCAAGCCCTTCTGATCTTGGTATCTGTAACTTTAGCGTGTGTCTGCTGGTTCAGCGTCTTCAGCCAGGAGCTGCTGGGAAGAGCACAGAAGCCTGCACTGCCCCAGCACGCTCTACCAGTGCAGGTCTTTGTTAAGGTCGTATGCTTCAAGAGTTCATCCTGCGATGTTCATGGAGGATATCACCACAGATGGATTCAGAGAGTGGGCTGCCGCTTTTGCATGTGCTCCAGAAGCCATCTCCCATCTTTACCCCAGCAAAAGCTGTCGGGATCTGCTTTCTGTCTAGGAAAGGAGGAGAAAAAACGGAGAATAAACGAGATTTAACTATTCTGGAAGGAGTCACAAAGAGGCCAAGGAGTTTTGTTTTATGTTTGCATAGTTACAGCTCCTTCTGACGGTCTGTTTAACTTGTGTGGTGTGTTAGCAAAACTTCTGAGCCTTACAGCCGGGGTGACGTTATTCCAGCTGATTCCTGGGAGGGTCCAAGTGGTGGGGTGCAAGGCAGGACTCCTGTGTTCTCCCTCTCTCAAGAAGGACAGTCCCCAGCACCAGTGCCTGTCCACGTGTCCTTTCCAACCTCCTCTGGCCCATGTTCACCCTGAACACTTCCCAGGGCAGCAAAGGAGCACACAGAAGTTCTGTCCCATCGCAGAAAAGCTGCACTGCCATGAGATTGATTATTGACCTTAAGTCTTGCACAACCTCTTTAAACCAGAGGTGTCATACCCTCATGCATGAGAAAGCTCTGTCTGCTCCCTGTAGCTGGAGGACATCGACCCCATAGACTCGGCATTGAGTCGCTGCCATCGGGGGCACCGTTGTCATATAATCAGGCGGGGAACAGTTTCAAGCAGCAGCTGACTACGCCGTGTTTTTGTTTCCAGGAGAGAGTTCTCTGAACTGCTGGAGAAGTTCGGCTCCCAGAGCAACACGGGCTCAGCACGGAGCTCGCCGGTCCTGCACGGCGGCAGTGAGTAGCTCAGCCTTCGGGGGGAAACCAAAAGACTCTCTCTCTGCCAACAGAGAGTTTTCTTTATCCAAATGTTATTTTAAAAGAGTTTTGGTTGGAATTGAGTAGGCGTTTGGGGGGAAGTTTGAAGGAAGAGGAGTCCTGCTTGTCCTTATTGCAAGCACTCAGAGCGTCCCCGGGTGCAGAGCAGCAGGCATGGCCGGTGCTGCCCGCACAGAGCCTTGGGCTGAGAAAGGGAGAATTGAGTTGGGGTCATCGCAGCTTCCCAGATCCCCAGACTCTGCCCAGCTGACATGCTGGGCAGGTAACCCCAGCAATACCCATCCCTGATGATGCAGCCTTCTACTATGGATTTCCAAGCATTTCAGCAATCGTTCATTCAACGGTCGTTCTTTTTCATTGGCAAACAGGAAATGTTTAGTGAGAATGCAACAAGGTTTACCTAAGCCAGGTGTCAGGCACGTCAAATCATGTGTGCGTGGGGAAAGAAGCTGTCCCTCTGGCTCAGCATCCCACCAGAAGGCTGCCAACCCTTCCCCTAGGGCAGAGGTATGTAGGGCTGGCAGAGGAGCGACAGTCCCGTGCCGGAATTGTGCCAAGAAGTCTAAGTGTTTCCTCTCCATGTCCTTAACTACCATGTGGTTTTCCCCAAAAAAGTAGGAAAATGGTGTCAGTTCTCAGTGGTAGAGCCAGGGAAGAGGGTGATGCTGGAATATTTGCGTTCCCTGGACTGACTCTGGCTTTGCTGTTCAGGTCGGTACCTGGAAAGTACATCCTCGGGCTCCTCCTCGCGCTCTCAGAGCCCGCTGCTGCTGAGCCCTGCCAATTCCCACGGCCCCTTCGTCGGGAACCCGGCGCACCCCCCTCACGCACAGTACGTACGGGTCGCGCGGGTCCAGGCCCACACAGCCTGTCCCTTGGTCGGTCATGAAGGTATCACCCAATGTCTCACGCTGCCTTAGGAGTAGAACCAGTAAATACTTCCAGTGTTTGAAGAACTGCTTTGTTCATCCTTTGGTGTATCACCACAATGGCTAGGAGACCAGGGTGTCTTCTAGAAGACCTTGGTGTGGTGACGGCTCAACTGTTCCTGGGAAGCCTGTTCCCAAGAGCTGAAAAGCTTCCCCGTTGAGGCGGCCAACATGTTTGCAATATGGTTAACAATGCAGCTGCTCCTCTTCCTCCCCTCTGAACCCCAGGGAGCAGCCGTGGCTTACGGCCAGCTGAGAGGTTCCTGCCCATCACCTTTACGAACCATGTCATGAGCAGAGTGCTTCTCAGGAGCACATTTCCTGTTGCCCTGCTCCTGGCACGTTGACCTCGTGCAACAAGAGCACAAGTGCTGCCCTCTCGACGCAAACACTCCCGACGCCCTTTGCTTTGGTGCCAACAGCGGTCGCCTACAGACTCCTCATCCTTTTGTCTGTGGAGCATCTCCCAGAGCGTGTGTTTTCATGTGGTCATCTGTCCCTTTCGTGTTTCACAGGGTCAGAGGTTTGGACAGGCAGAGCTTGTTTTTCTGCAGAGACTCGTCGCCGGGGTGCTCAGGGTTGCCCTTCTCGACAGGGACAGCTCAAAGGGTGTTAGCAGTCGTGGAATTGGGACCATTCGTCCCCAGGGCTTGCAGCTTCCACTCCTTTGCCAGCACAAACAAGCCAAGTCGCTGGTCAAGAGAATCAGCCCTCACTGCAGAACCAGTAAATCCTCTTGCTAAATACCAGCTCTTTATTAGGGATTTGCAGAGGACAAATATTTGGCACCAGAGGTTTAAGCTGCTTGCATGGAGCGAGAGACCCTTGCAGAGGAGAGGCCAGTTCATCTCCTTGGCAGCTGGTCTGGACAAACTAGACATCCTCGCTCTGCTGTTAACCCGCTCCAGGCTGCGAGACAGGCGAGAGGGGACCCGGTTTGGTGGCCTCCTCGCTTAGCACTGCCGTGCTGTGCCATGTTCTGCTCCGTGCCGGTGCCAGGCCTCAGTGGTGTCCTCCTGGGAGCAGAGACGTAACTCAGGCCATGTGCAGGAGGGTCTTTTTGTGTATGCGACTGCCATCCCTCACCCATCCTTTCCTCTCACTGCAGCTTCTCCCTAGGCTGTGACCCCTCATTGCAGCGTCAGCTGAGGTCCTGCCACCCCATCGAGCAACGGGACTGAGATCTGAGTCAGCCTCAGCACAGAGCGTGTCCGATATTTCGATTTGCACAGAGGGTGTTAATTTCATAGAATCACAGAATGGTTTGGGTTGGAAGGGACCTCAAAGATCATCCAGTTCCAACCCCCTTGCCATGGGCAGGGACACCTTCCACTAGATCAGGTTGCTCAAAGCCTCCATTGTGACATCGTTTTACCGAAATATTTCTTAGAGCAAGGTTTTTTCGTAAGACCGAGACTCATGCTGCATGAATGCAGTCCTGTTCGCCCACATAGCCAACGTGCTCTCCTGGGGGTCTGCTGCTGGTTTGGAAGGGTGCTGGCCACACTCTGCTCCATCACTGGGATGGTCTGACAGCTGGGGATGGCATCGGTTACACGCTGGTGTCACTTTGAGGCACGGGATGCTCAGCTGTCGTTGTGTCTTAAGTTATCAGGTAACGCGAGGAGGGCCAGAAACCGCGGACCTTTTGGTGCGTGGCTGCTATGGAAACAAACTGCAAAGGAGAAAAGCCAGATGCACCCAGCCCATTAGAAGGAAGAGGCTTGTTGACCCTTAGATCCCACCAAACCCTTCCCTGAGGATTGCATGTTGCAATGCTGCCCACCAGCCCGCCCCCACCAACACTTACTGCAATCGCTCTGGCTCCCTCCCCGCACGGAGCCAACTGCCATGGCCATGTCTTGGTGGCCTGTTGGGTCCCGTCTAGCAGGCAGCTCTCTGAGGGTAGGGTCCAACCTTATCACTGCTGCATTTGCAGCATATCCTTGACCGGGTGAGTCACCTGCCCCGCTGTCACCGGTGCGGTGGGTATTGCTATACGGGTGCTTCAGGGTGCGTTTCTTCAGGCGTCTTGCAAGAGCTTGAGTCCAAACCTCGGCTAAGACACAGTCAGCTGTGTATCCTGAGCTTCACTCCGGCCTTTGCTAAGGGCTGCTTAACAGCTGACCAACCTGAAAGAGGGGAGATTTCCAGTAGATATAAGGGAGACACTTTTTACATTGAGGGTGATGAGGCATTGGACCAGGTTGCCCAGAGAAGCTGTGGCTGCCCCATCCCTGGAAGTGTTCAAGGCCAGGTTGGATGGGGCTTAGAGCAACCTGGTGTAGTGGAAGGTGTCCCTGCCCATGGCAGGGGGGTTGGAACGAGATGATCTTTGAGGTCCCTTCCAAACCAAACCATTCTGTGATTCTATGCTTCTATAACCTGTCTGTTGATTTCGTGGGATTCAAACAATAACCACACCGGCCCTTTGTGTGCTTTTGGCTATAAAAAACCAAGAGTGACAAATATGTTCCGGTTGAACCTTGAGTTTCTTCTCTCTTTATTTTCTAAATGCACATGGGTGTTCCCCAGCCTTTGGGATGATGTAAACCAGATGTTTTCACAATGCTGAACAATGCCTGCTGAGAAACTGGAGTCCTCACCTCTCCTCTCCAAGGTTGGGTGGAAGAAAAGATGCAGAGGCAGAAAAAGTTGGGAGAAGTTAGAAGGATCACACACAGAAAGAAAGCCAGGGAGAGTTTGTTCAGCAATATGGGAAAATCAACCAGATCACCTTGAGTCACCTGCTAACGTCTCTCCCTTGCAGCTACTCCATTGAATCAGGAATCCAGAGCATTTCTATAGCAAAATCCTCCGGCTTAGGGCTGACGATCAGCGGTGGATCTAACAGGCCTGATGGCCCCATGATTTATGTTCAAGAGCTTATGCCAGATGGTGACTGTTACAAGGTAAGTCAGCGTGGAGACCCTCAATGACTTTGCAATTGAGACCTCTCCTAGAAGCTGTAGCTGTTCTGAAGCAGCTTTTCTAAGAATAGATGAATAATGCATTGCACAGACTAATGAGGATTTGTGTTGCAGGAGAAGGCTTTGGGCAGAGGGACATTCCTTCCCAATGCTGTGACTTTCTCCTTCTTTGTTTAGGATGGTCGGCTCCGACCTGGTGACCAACTAATCGCTATCAATAAAGATTCTTTGGTGGGCAGCACACATGAAGAGGCCAGAAAAATAATTGCAAAAGCCAAATTAAGGTAGGAATGTTACACGTTTCCCATCATCATGGTGCTGTTGAGTCTTAGGCAAAACCCCTTCGTGTCATACCAATGTTTGGCTTCAAGAAGCATAAGGATTATTAGTCTTAAATGATGCTTCAAGATGGTCCAGATAGGTGATGGCATAAGGAAATCTTGAATGCATGGATCATCCTTAAGCATAATCCAGACCTTCCCAATGTTCTGGTCCTCATGAATATCCCCTATCACTGCCTAGCAGGGTTCGGCGACGGAACTGAAGTTCAAACAACCAACCCAGCTGGTGGAGATCCAGCTGCACTGCTGTAGGCTATGTGGGCTTAATTGAGATTATCCCAGAGAAAGAGCCATGGGCATGGAAGTTCTGCAAATTTAAGTTGTGCTCCTTTTTTTTGTTGTTTCTATTAATACATTGTTCTGTGTTTGTTGTTTGTTTAAGACACGAGGGAAACACAGAAGTGGCCTTTATTCCTGGAAGGGGACGGTTACATCCCGGACTGTCAGTTCATAACAACGTCTCGTCGCCACCTCCAAAGGCTGTGGGAAATGGTCTGAGTTCCTGCAGACTGAAGGTCCATGTGAGGTCCCCAGAGGTAGATTGAAGTTCATATCTAACATCACACACTTAGATATGAACTAATCCTCTGATCTTTGATCAGAAAATTCTTCTTCGGAGAGTCCATGGTAGTCCTGGACAGTGGGAAGTCTGTAATGCTGATGTATGTAGCCCTGTTTTACAGCCAGGTATTTTAAATTCAAAATATTGTCTCTTCTGTCTTGGGTTTGAGATGGTGAAGGATCTGTGGAGGTAATGAGAGGAGTTTTATCTCCAGAGCCTCTGTTCAGACCTGTTTCAGAAGTCTCAGGTTTTAAAAAGCCAAAACCCTTCTGTGGATAGCAACCTGTGTCTCATTGAATATCAGTCCTAGGGCTGGAAGGGGTCTCAGGAGGAGTCAGTTTGATCTCCTACCCAAAGGCGGGAACAACTCCTTGTTTTTAAAGACCTCTGACAAGGATGAATCCCCAGCGTCCCTAAGCAGCTCGTTTCCGCTCTTCACTAGCCTGGTGATAAGCCAGGCTCGTTGCTCCCGTGAAGCCTAGCTCCACGTTGTGTTCGCAGAGCCAAGCGCTCGAGCCGTGTGTGGTGAGACTGATGCCACCTCACCACCCTCACAGGAATTTAGGCCCATGGCTGGATTCTGTGCGTTTGTCGCTCCTTTCCTGGACTGCGGCAATGCCGGGTCTATCCTCTACCCTCTTCCACTGAAACCTCCTTTAGAGCAGGCCAGTTGGAGGTTCCTTTCATACAAGCATCATTGGCAAAAGATCCTTCTTTCCAGACCCCGTGGAGACACAGACTTGCAAGAATGCCACGTACATGTTGCCTTGGGGTGTGCCAGGCTGCTGACGTGCTTATGAAAGTCAGCCTTAGCCCATGTAGGTATAGCTGAGTAGTATAGTTAGATCCTTCACCACCCAGCAGAAGGTGTGCTTGTGTAATGTTGGGCACCTACATGAAATTACACTGCCGGCTGGAATTACATTGCTCCTTTCCTCACTTTGCTGCTAAAAGATGGAACTTTTAATGAGGTCTGGGCTTTCACGCTAAGGAAAGCATGCTCAGGCGCCCGTGCTACCTGTCCGTACGTCCTCAGCACCAGCCCTGTGTCCCTCTCTGCATCTAAGCTCCCAGCTGTGGAAGCACTATCTCGGTGCTATCTGCCCTGTGGCTCCATTTTTCCCCTTGTACTTGTGCTTTCAGCCGTGACCTGGCACTGGTCTCAGCTTCCTGTCACGCTCCCTGCGATAATTAACGTGTTTGGGGTAAATAACACAACTGGCTGCAGTCAAATTGAGGACCTGACTGATGGGTTGGATGCAGAGCTCGAGGGAGAACCTCTATGGAGAAAGCATGCGAGGTCAAACTCATCCTCAGCACCTGATAACAGTCATGACAAACTCGGTTTTCTGTGCGTGACCAGAGATTTTGAGATGGCTCAGGCATGTGCCTGTGCCAAGTGCTCCCCAAGAAACCCCTGGAGCCCATCTGCACAGGAGGTGTACATGGTCACCTTGCTCTTTATGGGCCAGACGGGTCGTTCTCTCTCGAACCCCTCTATCTTCTGCTCTTTATTTACACCGACAGATTCTGCTTAGTAACTGTCTATGCTGTTTTGTCTTGTTTTTCTAGAATAGACATGAAAATAATTTTCCCGTGCCTTCTTTGTCACCGGACATCTGCCCACCAGAGCTTACAGTCTCAGGTAAGAGTCCTACTAAATTTTTTTCTTTGGGCAGGTGATGATGAAATTAATTCTGATCAGCATTTATATCGCTGTGGTGGGAATCTAATGGGGTGATAATGAGACTCAGACCACTGGGAGAGAGGGAAGGTGCAGCTTGGCTTACTTAACGGGTAGTAGTTATGTCCATGTTTGGCCATAGTAGCAAAATTCTTTGCTAAGGCATTCAGAGGACTAAGGTATTCATAGGAGACAACTTCTCCCATTCTCAGCCAGTGGTTCATTTGCAGCAGAGTCTTTGCCCACAAGCAAAGATCACGTCAGACTTGCACCCAGGGGGTCCCATTGCAGGAAACGTTCCCTTCTGATGGGAATGGGTGGTCGTTGGAGACATAGAATAAAAAAAAAAGGCAATTAATGATAGTTGCAACGTAGGTGGCAACGCTGGGCATCATACAGGCACTAAGGATGCCCTCAGTTGGTCAAAGGGGGTAATTGCTTGTGGAAGTGATTAAGTCATATTTCTCTCTACATCCAAGCTTCACTTTTTGCTTATTTTCCGTGCTGTGTTTTCTCTCTGTGCTCTTACCTTTTGTGGGAGAGACCTGCTCCCTCACCCGGTAGGATGGCAGCAAGGGGGGGGTGAACTCAAATCACCCCGCAGCTTCACAGGTCCCTTAGGAATTGCAGGAAACCTCAATAAGCCCCATGACCCAGTGTCCAGGGAGATGACCTCTGGCAAGGTACCCAAAATCCTTACGATATGAAGGTTACTCCTTAGCCCCAAGGAACAGATGGGCTTTCCCCAGCGAGTCCCCGGCAAGCGCTGCCCATCGTTCTCGTGGCCGCAAGCCCAACGGCCATTCCTTCCCCATGTGCTGCCCAGGCAGCGGCTCCGCTCGCAAATCCCTGTGCTGTGTTGGAATTCCCATCTGGAAGGGTAAAAGCGGGCGTTGCAAGGTGAATTGTGTTTAGTCCATACCTGGGATTAGTGGGAGAGTCGGGGAGCAGACGGTGCTGGGCTGGGTGTACGTCAGAGCTCCGCTCCCAGGGATGCCTGGCTCACCTCGGGCAAGCTCAGCAGGCTTCAGCCTTCACCTTCCACGCTCTGCACTGTGGAGACCTTGGGACAGGGACTGCCCTCGGTTTGTCCTCCCTGCCCCGAGCATCCTGCAGGCTTGGTTTCAAGCAGGTTCTTAGGAGGCCACCACCAGCAGGCAGAGCTCCCGGTGATAGGGAGCAAAGCTCTGGGTCATGGAGGCAATCCAGGGAATAGCAATGACCTAATCACTTCCTGACAGCTTGGAGATTTCATTACACGTGGTTTTTTTTAATGTGAAATGCTGAGGAGGCTTTGTGTTGGTGTGGTCATCCATGAAGACGGACAACCGGCTTTGAAAGAGCAGCAGCCAGGCTCGGAGCCTGGGCCAGTGGCTGCCTCTCTCCGGGTGTCTGATGGGTGCCCTGGATATCTCCGTGTCCAGAGCTGACAGCAAAGCCACGTGGAGCTAATCCTGATTAGCCATGCCTCGAAGGGTAACAGCTCTGCCCTTGAACTCAGAGAGCAAATTGTTGGTGGCCGATCCAGCAAACCCATTTATTACCTCTTGCTGCTTCCCAGCTGCTGGGGTTAGCAGAGCAGATGAGCACCCAGATTAGGAGGATTACGCTTGTGCAGCACCTCCGCTGCTTCTCGCTGCCTGGTCTCTGCCCCGACGGCCGAGGAGGGTGTGGTGAGACGTGCTGAGAGGTCCAGGAGAAGCCACGTTACTTGGAGAGATGGGGCTTCCCATGATGTTAATCCGATCCCAGGCAGGGGAAAGGAATTGCTCCCTGGCAAAACCTGTGCCACCGGCACGAGAAGGAATTTTGTCACCGAGCTGGGCTGATGGCTTGAGGGTGAGCAGGGGCAGGCAGGAGTCTGGCAGGGGAGCTCCTGAACGAGTAACACCTTCTGCAACCCTTTTCCCAGGGAACGTCACCGTTTCTTATAGACAAGGGTGAATTGTAATGGAAAAGGTGGGGTTCCCTCTTCCATTACAGAGGAGCACCAGTGGCTGGGCATAGCAGCAGGACTTACGCTCGGCACCGTTCCAGCTGCCAAGGCAGTGCTGGTGATGATGTGCCAGCTGGCAGCAGCTGGCTCTGCTGAGCTCAGGGCAGCTTTTCACCAGCAAAGCAGCTGCTGGTTCTGCCTCCTTCTCCCTCTGTGTCTGCCTCACAGATTCCTTCTACCCAAAAAAACCCTCTGTGGCTCCTTCTACCCAAAAAAACCCTGCCTGCTCAACTAAGGGAAAAGGGTTCAAGGCTTTTTGTAGTCTTGGGGAGGGAAAAAGTCTTGCACTGGTGTTTTTCCACATGACTTTTAATCCATCAATTCTCTTTTTCATGGGTGTTGTGAAAGCCAAGGCTGCGTTTTATGTTGGGTTTCAGTTTTGCTCAATCAATTAGAGAAGAAAAGAGCCAGCAGATTTTTTTAATTTTTCCATAGATCACCATAACTACAGACCCCAAGACTCCACAAAAATTTGTGACTGGAACCTTCCAAAGTGCTATTTTTGCAGTCCTATGTCCTTGGACGAAACATCCCATTTTAAACCGTGCAGAAGCCCAGTTTCAGTAAGGGTTTGTCCCAGCATCCAATCTTTTCAACAGTGGCCTAGTTCAGCCTTCCAGGACTGGATTTAGTAAATCCTGGTCTTTGATTTTTGGTCTGCTGCACACACATTATATTTCATGCAACAAGAATTCTGAATTTTGCTTTGCAGGCACCAAGTGCTTCTCCATTAACGTTTAGTTTTGGTTTTTTTCAGCACCTGCTTCGGCATCTACCCATAAAGCAGCTTCAGGCACCAAACCAAAAGTAGCGCTGGATCCCCACATCCGGCTCAAGGATGGGAAACTGGAACTGGTAAGTGGAACAGGTCCCTCTCCTCAACGCGAGGTCTCCTCTCAGTCCTCTCCCAAGTTGCCCTATGGAGAAAATAGTCCACGGGCGTGATACCTCCTTGCTTCCAGCTGCCACGTTATTGGCAAACACGATCAGCTTTTGTCAATGGTCTCCTCATATTGCTTTTCTGTGAAAGGACTGATCAGGATATTTCAGCTTTGATTCTTGGACCAAGGTTGCACTCAGGCATGTGAGGACCAGGCCAGGTACGAGCATGGGGGTCACTACAGCTCTTGTTTTTTTGAGAGATCAAAAAATGCAAACCTGGATAGATATAGTCGAAGAGAACCAGCCAGCTGTGTCGGGAAAAGCAATAGCCCAGGCAATGTGGAGTGCAGAGCAACGCCGTGGTGCTCAGGACCTTGTGTTTTCCTTATTAACATCACACTGTGCAAGTGTTACAGTTAATTAATCTGGTTTTTGAGCTAAAGGCATAAGAGTCGGCCACCAAACTGTATTTATTACCAAGAAAAGAAAAAAAAGGGTCTCAGATCTTCAGTCGAGTTTGCTGGAGATTGGGTCCAGCCTCTAAAAGTAGAATGGGAGAAGAGGGTGTAGTGAAACATCCCGATTGTGTCTGAAGGGGCATTTAAACACACCTTGGCCCATCTTGGCTATTTCCCAATGCTCCAGGGAGCGCCAGGAGTCTCCTCCTGGCACCTCCCTGCGCTGTGATGTGTTTGACTCAGGGCTGTAGGTGCAGGCAGCTGCCCTCCAAACATCCTGATGCTGCTGCCGCTGCCGGGGTGACCTCGGGCAGCCCGGTGTGGGCGAGGGAAGGCTGGAATATGGGATATCTCACCGAGGATCCAGCCAGAACCGCTGCTCCTTTCATGATTTTAGGGAAAATGTATTCCATGGGCACCACCCAAGGGCAGGCAGTGGAGCTGCCCCTTTGCTCGCCGAGACCCCGGCAAAGGGCAGAGTGGCCCTGAGGGGGGCCAAGCCCCTCGTCTGGTTTTGGGGTGCTTGTCTCCCCTTGGGTACCTCTGGCATTCGAGGGGGGAGCGTGGGACCGCAGCCCCTTCTGCAGGGCTGGGGGGTGCTAAGGGGGGCTCAGCAGAGCGAGAACCTGCTGCCACCCCCTGGCAGATGCAGACCTCGCCCGTTCCCTGCTCTCGCCTCCCGGGAGGGCAGCACGCCAGCAGGAATTTTTCTTCTAAGCCTGCATAATTCTTCCAAAGCGGGATTTCGGATTGCGTTTTCGCAGCGACCTCTGCTCGTCACGGGTATAAAAGCAGCTCTTCTTCGGTGGGAGGAGCAGGGACACTTGGCTTCCCCTTTTAAAAGCTGGCCTTACGAGCAGGCAGCTGCAGCAGTGCCAGGGTCAGGAGATGCACACCGACCAGCACGCGTCTGAGATGGTTTTGAGGTGGCCCTCACCAGATGCCAACATCTGCAGACCGAGGATCAGGGCATCCCGAAGCTGGGAGCTGGCAGCACTGCCTTGGGCAGGGGTGGTGGGCAGAGGAGCGGGAGGTGGGGCTCAAATGGGCCTCACAGGCAGCACATGAGAGCAGATGGGTCCCGTGGGCTTGTTGGTGATAGAAACGTGATCAAGGACTCCTCTCCGGTCCCTTTCCAGGGGACCATGCGGGAGGTGCTGTACGTGCACGAGCAGGAGCCGGGGGTGCAGCCTGGGACAGGGGAGTGTTTAACTTGGGCTCTTTCCCAGAGTCTGCTGAGCTTGACTTTGTCTTTTAAAAGCTTTTACTGGCTGCCACCAGCAGCAAAGTGAGGTTTGTGCAGGTTTATCTGCTTCTGCGTGGTGCCCTGGAGCTGAACTGATAAATACCAGTAGAAGACAGAGCATCAGGAGTAATGAGAGAGCAAAAGGTGCCACAAAGAAGCAAAACATTTAAACGTCTCCTGTTGCCACAGGAAATACTCCGTGAATAGTTTGTATCTTCTCAGTTCCAAACACAATTCTTGGACAGTAAGGGAAAGAGGAGAAGCTGAGCTCCTGGCAGCTGGTCCTTGCTACAGCTCCACCAGCTTTTGATAAAGCTCCTGACAGTTTGTCAGAGCTGCAAATCCGCCTGCAGTCTGTATAAAATGTTCTTGGAGGGATGTGAACGTGTCCCTGCCTTCAGGAACAGACATTTCTGTAGACGTGTAGAAAAGCAGAGACTGGAAATCCAGCCCAAGCCTGCTCCTTTGGGAGGTGCTGCCTGGAGAGTCACTTCCAGGAGAAAACCCAGCACCAAGCATCTTCCCAGCACCTACCCCAAAGAGCTGCTTTTCCAGTATTTTTCTTTTTAAAGGCTCATTGTTTCTGCTCAAGGTTCTGCAGTATCTTGGTCTGGACGTGACCGAGGAGAAGAAGAGGCAGCTACGGCAAAGCTTGACCACGGACTCGCAGGGGACGGTGGCCTACGGAGGTGAGCGGGCAGCTCTGCACGTGATGGGCTCTTTCATTTCTGTGTAGCTTTGCTGGAAGCTGAGAAAGCAGAGAGGCACCTGCTGAAAGGTGGCAGGTAAGGCACCTGCCTGGGTATCGATGTAGCCTCATAAGAAAAGTCACAAGTACAAGAGAAGGTGTTTGGTAGAATCATATGTAAAATGAAAATACAAGAAAGATGGTGTGAGGGCTCGCTTTCCTTAACCCCCAGCTTGCCAGGCAAGAGCTGGCCAGAGGACACGCAGAAAATCAAAGCCTGCTCTGCTTTCTGTGACCTGCCAGAGCATATCTGGCCCGCAGGGTCTGCTCCCCAGAAGTTTTTTTGGCAAAAATTCAAAGCCGTCACCAATGTCCCCACCAGTCTCGCAAAGCACAACACCTCTTGGATGGATGTTTTTGGGCAGGCTCTGGTTCCTGCTGCAGTCCAGGGGCTGAGGACTAGGGGAGCTGGGACCCCAATACCACCTCCTCCCCGCTGCGCCGGCTCCTCTCTGTCCCACACAGCCCCTCGCACCGTCCTTTCCTCCCTGTCTGAAAGCAAAACGAATCTGGATTTTCAGATTTGTCAATTTAACACCTTTTCGAAGTGCTGAATGATCGAGTTGTTTTTTCTTTAAGTCAGCAGCATGAGAAACGCCAGCAGGCAGGTGTGTGCCTTTTGTCAGAGAAACGTGGTTTCGGCTTAAAATTTTAGAACTCTGAGAACCACAATCGTGAAAACTCCGCTGTTAAAAGATCTGGGGGTTTGGGGTTGTTTTTAAGGTTTATTTTTTTTCAATTGGATAAGAAACGAGAGTCTGGGAAAGAATATCAACAAATTATTTAAGCCTGATGGGATTGCCAAAGAGCCCAGGAATGTTAGAGAAGACTGTCTGGCATCTCCAAACCGGCTATGCTTGGCAATCAGTGGAGATCCCAAAATTGGTGGCATTTTCATAGAATCATTGAATGTTTTGGGTTGGAAGGGACCTTAAAGACCATCTAGTTCCAACTCCCCTGCCATGGGCAGGGACACCTTCCACTACACCAGGTTGCCCAAAGCCTCATCCAACCTGGCCTTGAACACTTCCAGGGATGGAGCAGCCACAACTTCTCTGGGCAACCTGTGCCAGTGTTTTTCTTCTAACACACGGTGCTTTCCTCTTTTAGCTTGTTAAAACTTAATTCTTTCTCACAGACCTTCTCCAAGCACTCAGGGATCTGATGCAGGAGGAGCTGGACGAAGCTGGTCTGGATTCCAGCTCCATGCTCTTCACCCAGCACGAAGTGGCCAGTTTGCTGGATACATCGGCTTTTCACTCTCCGGTCAGTCAGTCCAACACTCTTCTACATTAAATCCATGAATCTTCTAAGTGAAATCCATGAAATTATGAAATGGGGAAAGCTAAATTACCATTTTCTGGTTGTTCTAGTGTTATAAAGAGAAGGCAGAACTATGCAATAATCACTTAGATTATAGGAAATTCTATAAAAGACCTTAAGCTTCTCATTTTCAATAAGGAAATAACAGTATCTAGGGGATAATAAGAAGCAAGTAGCCTGGCAGTGATGCAGAAGGATAATTAGCCATAATTAATCAATTCCAACTAATTTCACCTTGCTCACAAAATGAAAATTCCCTGTAGCCCAGCTATTCCCGCTATGTCAGGGATCAGAGCGTGAAATCCTGCGGGGTGGAAAAAAAACCCCAAACCCTGTGGTTGAATTATTTAACGTGCCTTTTGATCTGCTGCATAAAAATGCTGACTCCTTCTCACAGTGATTTTGATTTTGACTTTGATTCGTCGTTATTCCGGGTATGGAAAACAATACGCCTGCCGTATAGCCCCGTGATTGTGGCGACGCGTGAGCGGCGCGTGATGCCGGCTGTCCTTCTGCCTTGCAGACCTTCGACTCGCTCAGCTGTAATGGCAACGAGGAGCTGGAGCAGCTGCAGCTGGAGATGATGGATCTGCGGCAAGAAGTCCGAAGGCTAAAGGTGGAGCTTCTCCTCTGAGCAGATATCTTGGCAGCTGCAGCCTTCTGCTGTAGCTCGCTGTAGTCGTACGCGAGGGTAATGGTGTAGCCTGTCCCTCTTAAGAAGTCACCAGTTTTCATTCTGCACGTTCCTCGTTACAGAGGAGACATTCACCCTCGGCTCTCCTGAATTGCCTCTTTCTCACTCTCAACCTCAGATGAAAACTTCTTTGTACTGAACCCGTGCAGTCACCTTTGAGCAGCGAGTAAATGTATTTAAAAACACAAAACCGCGTCTCACAAATAATTCAAGCCCATGAATAACAGAAGCACCACCTGTCCTCCTGGCCTGACCTAGCTGCTGATCTCCGGCACGGCTCTCAGCGCCGTGCCTGCGTCCAGGGGAATTTCTGCAGGCGTGTAGGTCGCAGCCCAAAAAGCACCGTGGTGGGGGAGAGTGTGCCAACTGCTATTGTAAACTATTATCCTTATGGGTAGGGGCTACAAGACCAGGGCATCTTCTAGAGAATGTCCTATCGCTTGTTGCTTCTAATCCAACAAAAATATTTTCCCTAGACTCTCCTGAAAGAGGTGGAGAACAGCAAGAAGTCAATGGAAGACGAGCTTCAGAGGCTGAACCAGGTTAGTGAAGAGATTGCTGGGTGGGAGTTGGGGTGGTTTTGGTGATTGATGGTTGAGGTGGATGTGGTGCATTCACCAGAACTTCTCGTTGCTTCCAGAAAGCCCTGGGCTTCCTCTCGGAGAACCGGACGCTGCACAGCAAGCTGCAGATGGCCGAGGTGGTGCAGAGACAGGCTCACAGCGCGGAGCAGGACTATGAGGAAGTGATCCACTTGCTGGAAGCTGAAATTGCAGAACTGAAGATGCAGCTGGCGGGGAAGAAAGCAAAACATGTCTCTGAAATAGAGGTAATGCAACCCCTCAGCCTGGGAAAAAAAACCCACGACCCTCCTGAACCCTGTGGGTTCCTTTTCTTCTATTTAAAAAGGAGAAAATGAAGGTAGCACATATGTCATTTGTTGCGCGTGACCACAAGGCCAGCACGGTCTCTGGGCCTGTGATATAATCTGTATAATTCCCATTGTCCATTCCAAAAGGACAGAGGTTCACTGTTTGTAGCAAATGTCATAAACTGGTGTCTCCAAAAGCCAAGGCTGGAGTGTCACCATCACCTTTCTCTTCTTCCTCTGGCCCTGTCTCAGGAGGACATCCTGGAACTGAAAAGACAGTTGTCCCTGGCTGACGGCCAGTTACGAAAATCAGAAGTCTCACGGAAGCGCCTGGAGATCTGCAATAGGAAACTGCTCCTGTTTGTGCAGGTGAAGTGCGGAACCACCCCCGGTGCCGGTGCCATCACTGTGGCCTCTTACCTTAAGGGTGACTTTGCAAGTCCAAATAGCTTCCTGCTCCTTAAGCAAGAGAGGGGTTGGGTTTTTTTTATGCTATCTCATCCTAAAAAGGCACTGTGTGTTGGTGGAGAGAAACCAGGGAATGAACTCACACACACTCGCACGCCTCAGAGCTATGTAAACACCGTGGGGCAGGTTGCTCACTGATCCCCCCCCCAGTGACGCTCTGGTTGAGGCTGCCCCAGGAACTCTGTTGGACATGATGGCCAAAATCATGTGTTTTAACCATTTCTTTGTATAACTGGACCGTTGGTTCTCTACGCAACAAATGTGATCTCAAAGAGCGGTTTTGCTCTTCCAATGCTTCTTTTTCCCCCCAGATTTCCTGCAAAATCACACACATATTTGCTTTAGTCTTTTAATTGACTATTCTTCCACTACACTACCTGTATCAGGCATACAAGCTTGTGTAATTAGTAAACTGGCCAGCACTGGACCACTAGTATTCAGAACATCTGCCACAGCTCCTAGTAGCTTGTCCCAAGAGCTCTTGAAATCAACAGGAAACAGTGGAGAGCAAGGAAGCGTAGATGCTGCGTCCTCTGCTTGAGAGGAGGAAGAATTCAAATGCCTCTAGACCTGCAGCACCACGTGCCAGTGCCTGTGAGCTTTGGGGCTGGACTTTGGAAGTCGATTTGACTCAGCCCTAGGGTCAAATCGATCAAAACATCGCAGGATTTTGGCCACTGGAGCAAAAATATCTTCCTTTTTTATGCATCTCTCAGTAGTGTTTGAGAATTCACTAACGGTGCGCGGTAACGAGGTGCAATCCAGAAACCAGGAGTTGCTAGTAGCGATGATCAAGGCTCGCTGGAAGTAGCCTGCAAAATTGTTCTTTGGAGGAGTATTTTATGTTGCGTTTCATATATTTCAGTGTTGGAATTAAAATGCATAATTTAGATGTGTCTGTGTTTTTGCATAGGCTGTGAACGTTGCTTGAGTTGCAAAAGGCCTTGAGATATTCGCTTCAAGGGCAATGAATAAGCAGAAGCTGATTACTGTCATATTAAATCTGATCACCAGGAAAAACCCATGGGGTTTGTTCTCAGGAATTATTCATTCCTACAAGTTTGAAATCCTTTTTTTTTTTTCCCTTTTTTTTTTTTTTTGTTGCATGGCAGAACATCCACAAGGTCCTGAGCACACCCAGTCATTTACCAGATGAGAAAAGGTAGGAGATGGCTTTTGGGAATCGCAAACAGCAGCATGAAATGTCCTTTTCTGACCTGTCTCAGGGGAAAGTGATTCACATGTAACCTACCCAGACTTTCTAAACATGCTGTCACTCAGGAAGTGAAACCATGGGAGAAAGATGATCTGGAGGCTGCTGGTGGATTGGTATTTGGGGGGGTTGGCCTCCATCCAGGCTCTTTCAGGAATAAGGAGGTGAAACACTCCTCTGGTTAAGTTGCTTCCGTTGTTTCAAAGAAGCAGAGTTTTGATCCATCTGCTTTTCCCAACATATGTCAGGTTTTGGCTTTAGGACCGTGTCCTTTGCTATCAGCAGTTACAGAAACTGATGGAGTGTCAGTGAAGGGCCAGCATGACTCTCAACTGCATGACTGGTTGGAGAAACAGAGCTCAGACCTCTGGACTCCCCTTCAACCTGAACCTGTCTCCTAGCACTTGGAAAAAATGTACCACAACTCTATTATGAGAACACTGGTGTGTTTTTAATTGATTAACTCGTTGAAAAGTCGCAGCTTATTGATAAGGACCAGCCCCTTTAAAAAGCACCAGTTTTTAAGAATGATGGAATCCAACTTTTAAGTTTCAAAAATGACTACTTGTAATATAATGAAGGGAAAATATTTTTGAGAAATTCTGAACAATGCATTTATATCTGTAACGCAACGATGCCGGTATGTCTAAAAGAGAGCCTCCTGTGATGCTGAGCGATTGAGATGCAATCCCCCCTGAGTACACAGAATTTACATAGAATCTCCTTCACGAGAGGCTGGCCAGGATTTTCAATGACCATTCTATGACAGAAGTATTGATGGCACTTTCCATATTTGTAAGAGTCAACAGTGAAACAGAAGAGGATAAAACAGACGCAGTCTCAGATACATCTCTTCCATCTTCAGATCTGGTTGACCTTTTGCTATCAGAGGCTAAAGAGCTGTTAGCGCCAATCCTCTCCAACAAGGACGGTAAGCACTAAATTAACCGGAGGAACCGGAATCCAAACAAGTCCCAAGGATGTCTGTTAATGTTATTTACAGTTTCCACCATCTTACGTATTTTTTGCCATACCAGTTAAGCCTCCCACACAATGAACCTGATTCTCTCATGCTAACCAAGATGTAATTGCCCTCCGTGTATCCGTGTGATTCATCTTTGAACCTGAAATGCAGACTCGCGGTGTAAGGAGTCAAAGGGTGTGACTTGTGCCCAGGGCCAGAGGAAAGGCATTTATCCAGGGAAAAAAAATAACCTAACAGGCAGGAGGATGGTTTCACAAAATCATCGAAATGCGGGTTGAAAGGGACTGCTGGAGATCAGGAGTCAAATCTTCTGTTCCAGGTAGGACCATCGCACTAGATGAGATCTCCAGTGGGTTTGCCCACCTGTGCTTTGGGCCTCCAAGGGTGGAGATCCACAGGCTCTCTGGATAATGCCTTCCCGAGCTGCATTATGCTCTGCGAAAAAGATTTTCCTAGCATCTAGTCTGAACTCCCCCGGGTGCAATCTGTGGTCACTGCCCCCAATTATATTGTCTGCCACTGCCAAGAAGAGTTTGGCTCCAACATCTTTCTAATTGCCCTTGAAATAGGAGCGGGTGCAGCGAGATTGCCTCTCAGCATCCTCTTTGCCAGGCTAAACGAGCCCAGCTCCCTCAGCCCTCCCCAGCCTCCCCTTGCAGGTTATGAGCCCTCGGGCTCCCTTTGCTGGAGCCTGACCAGTTCCTCAACAGCTTTGAACCAGAAATCCAAACCTTCGTTACGCCATCCAGGTATGACTACAGAGATGCTGAGTCAAGGGGAAGAGGAATCTCCCCATTTCCTTGGCGTGCAAGTCAAGATTCCCTTTCACTCACATGCCTCTGGGTGGGAGAAAATCAGAGAAAAGGCATCTAGCTCCACGGGAGTCTGAATTAACCTTCCCAGTCTGGGACTCTGAGCTTAGTCCATGAGCCAGAGACGTTCCTTGGCAGCAGCGATTTGACCCTGCTTGTCTCTTTCCATGCAGAAGGAGAGTTTATGATGTCCTCAGGTGAGCAAACAGCCCCAAACAGGTGCCCAGTCCTTCCTCTTTGATGCTGTTCACCAACTAAACGCGGCCACGGTCCAGCCTTGTCTTCGTCTCGAAGCACAAGACGCAAAGTCAAATAATTGTAGCCTTTGAGGAGCACTTCTGATACACGAGTGTGCCATCATTTCCAGAATTCCTGCATCATTTAAATTATCATCCTGTAGCAATGCCATCTGCATTGGGCATGTTTTCTAACCCTTGGCTGTGTGCTTACGTCTGCAGCTTTGCCGTGCGACAGGGACCAGTGCCTGCCTGCTGAAGGAAACCCAAATTACAAGGAGTAGGTGTCCAAACTGCCGTGGTCTGTAATTTTGACAATACACATACTAAAAATTCCTGTTTGTTTTGTTTTTTGGTTTGTTTTTTTTTTTTTTTAATCAAAGTTTTTGCTTGACAACTTTGAACCAGATAATCTAGTAGAGGTCTCCAGATGGCCGTCTCAGAGAAATACATCCCTTCCTAGACAGCCAGAGACTTCCCGCCCCACGCAGCGAAGTATGGTGTGAATTCCTGGATCTCTCTGTTGTTTTCTAAAATGTTCTTTATTTCTTCAGGCCAGATGGGAATTTACAGTTCTATGGCTTGTCTAGCTGGCACACTCATAGACTGCTGTGAGTTCTGAGTAAGGGAAAAATCCTCACTGAATGTGTTAATCTTTTATGTTGTGGTATCAAGATGCTGTGAAATCCCAGCCAAGGGGAGCAGGACAACATGGCTTTGTTTGGACCTTCAGTATCTTAAGAATTTCCCTAAAACCTCTTAAATGGCTTATGTTTAACAGAGCCATGTCCTAAATATATCTGCTGAAAGGGCACTTTGAGCCCTAAATGTTTACTACCACTGTCTTAGCTGATCACCTTAACTCAACCTGGTTATCTGCCAGCACAGATTTTTAGTTGGGTACAACGTAGACATTTGCAAGCCATGATTTCAAGGTTATGAAAAGCATTTCTGGACAAAACAGATGGCCACTACAATCTACTAGTCATGCAAGATTCGTGGCCTCCTCTTTCCTTTCCTAAATAACCAGCGTTGTCTTCATGTTATCCTCCGTGTCCTTCTCCCAAACTAAGTAAAATACATTTCTCATTTTCAGCCATCTTCATCAGAAGACCACGTGGCCCCCTCCTCCAAGCCAAAGCAAGAGTGATCAACCGCAGCCACCAAGTCCAACCAACGAACTGCCTAAGAAGCCTACATAAACCTCCCATGGCTTGCTCGTGCTCCAGACCACGACTGTCCGTAACACAGCTGCTGCTGCGCTGGGAGATGGGAAGGACACACCACGGGTGCTTCAGCTTCCAGGCAAACCAGACCGAGAACCAAGCTTTCTAACACAAGACTCATTCTTCCTACCCACCCAAGACTCTTTCAGCAACCTCCCCTGTGCGTCTACCTCCGAGTTACCATACAAGGCTATTTGCTCACGGTTTTGCAGCTTTATAGGAAAAATATTCTCAAGAGGCTACAAGGGCCTGGATTTCACTGGCAGCCTTTTAGAGCTTGTATTCTGGGTAGTGAGAGGAGCATGAACTCACCCAAGGGACTCAGGGGTCTCCAACAGATTCCTTTTGGTATTTCATATGAAAAACCAAAGTATATTTAGTGACTGTAATCAAAGCAGCTTAATCTGTAGCATCCTAGCTGTCTTGGGATAGGTACTTCTCTTTTTATTCTTTTTGTATAGCTTATCCCAGCTGCAATGCTTGGAACGGGAAGCACGGTCTCAGCTAGCTGTTGGAGAAAGAGTGCAGAGATAGCCAGCCGTACGCTACCGGTGACGACGTCCTGCTGGACACGAAGCACTCCTGGAATGCAAGAGGGGACATAGTGAACATATTTCAATAAAGGCCCGCCGTGTCACTTGGAAATTAGATACACATGATGCAAGATTGTACGTGGATAGCGATGAACGGGGCAGAGATCCGAGCTGAACGCCAAGTCTGGAAAATAAAATGGAAACGCTGCTCACCAGGCGTTGGCGTTCTGGGTTATGATTGCAGTCGCTGCGTTCGGCGTCTCTGAGATGGAGACCCTGCCTGCATCCAGTATTTCCTCCCTCTTATTTCGGCAGCTGGTAGCCAGACGCATGGAGAAGTTGCAGGAAAATGGGGTTTGTTCTGGCTTTTACACAGAATTGTTACTTCAGATCTCCTTTGTGGAGGTTCAAGGCATGTGGATCCTGTAGAGCCTAAAATAAAGGCTTAGGGAAAATCATGACCCTCACCAGCATCTGCTGTACTCGAAATATCACTGCACTGCTAAAAGAGTAACTGTGGGGTGGAACTTCACAGTCACATTAAAAACCAGTCTGAAATTTTGGTTAAACTTCATTTCATAGCTCAGGGTAAATTCAATCTTTTGAACGCATGCCTCAGAATCTAAATTAAAGGACTTCCTTTAAAAGGAAACATAATTCTTTGGACCACTCACAAGAAATACTTTCAAAAAATATTAATCTTGGGATACCCTATGGTTAATAGCTTGTTGCCCAGTCCTCTCTGTTTCAATGGAATGACAGTAAATGCTGGTGTTACGTGTGGGTTTAACCCCACGGCTTTGTTCTTGTCTCGTGTGTTACACAAACAGGGCAAAGAAGGCAGGTAAGAGGTGCACGGAGCAAAATCCAGTCTCACCAGTTTGGTCTACCCCGTCTCTGGAAAAATGTCTCCAGTTCCCCTGGGGTTAGCATGGCAGATACCGATCTGCTCCTAACAGCATGTCTTCAGGAGCGTTTGGCTGGAGGCTGCATCCTCGGGAGATGTCTCCAGCCACTGCTCACCACACTTGCCAGAGAACAGTGCAAACAAGATTTTGGGAAGTGACGGGTCTTCAGCTGTACTGTGTCATCCCATATACCCAAGGGCACCTGAGAAACCTTGTAGAAAAGGAACAAGTTATGAGGAAAACAGAACTAGTTAGGCCAAACTTTAGTCTTGGGGAAGTCAACAGGAGTTTCACTACCAACTCCAAGAATCGTGGAATTTTCTCAAAATACAATTATTGAGCTCCACCTCCCTGAATGCTGGAAGGGCACAGCCCAGCGGGATCAGTCCTGCCCCAGCAGGGATCAGTTAGGTCTTCTGAAAGAGAATATACTTGATGCTGCTTCCATAGTCAAGTGATTTGTATTTTAATGTCCCAAGAAAGAAGATTTTGTGTGAAAGTTATCACAGTGGGTGAGGGCCTGGATGAGACAAGCCTGACAAAGCACAAACATCGCTGCCACTCTTGGGTTCAGCGCTGTTTCAATCACAGTTAGTTGACTATTCCTTGAAGGTTAAATTCCTCTGGGTATTTTTTACGGTTGGACAATGATCTCAAAGGTCTTCTCCAACCTAAATGATTCTAAAATGATAACCTTTTGGTTATTCTAAATGATAACCTTTTGGGCCCCTCGCTTTAAGAGAGATATTGAGCTCCTGGAGCGGGGCCAGAGAAGGGCGACTAAACTGGTCAAGGGGCTGGAAAATAAAACTTATGGGGAGCGGCTGAGGGAGTTGGGGCTGTTTAGCCTGGAGAAGAGGAGGCTGAGGGAAGACCTGATTACGGCCTATAAATACTTGAGAAGGGATGGTGGGGAGGTGGGGGAAGGGCTCTTTACACTAGTCATGGGTGATAGGAGTAGAGGAAATGGATATAAGCTTAGTCAGGGGAGGTTCAGGTTGGATGTTAGAAAGAATTTCTTCTCTGAAAGGGTTGTCAGCCACTGGAATAGGCTGCCCAGGGAGGTGGTTGAGTCCCCATCCCTGAATGTGTTTAAGAATAGGGTGGATGAACTACTTAGGGACATGGTTTAATGGGGGATTAGGGACGGTTGGACTGGATGATCTCTAAGGTCTTTTCCAACCTAGAAAATTCTATGATTCTATGATTCTATGATTGTGCAGTTGACACTAATACATGGCAAAGGGTGGAAACAGCAAGATGCCATCTCAGGGCTGCTGCATCCTGAGCTGTCTGCAAGCAACGGAGCTGTGAGGATATGAACCTTTTTAAATGCCCAGACAGTTTTCTGTGCTCGCAGCTTACCCACAACCTCTTTGGAAAAGAAATCATCCAGGTTCCTAGCAGCCACTGGAGATCCTTGCATCGAGCCTCATGTGCTTTCCAAAGCAGACATGTTTCTTAGCTGGTTTCCAGTATTTTCTCTGAATTCATCATGTTCCTTTTGCCTTTGCTTCAAGCACAGAAAACTTTCCGTTCTCTATTAATAGCGTTGTTACTAACTGCTACCTTTTCAGAGCGATGTTAAGCGAAGGTATGACGGAGAGTGGTGCTCCTGGAGGTGATGCTGATTTCAGTGACCCAGAATAACAAACCTGTGTCATGCTTTACTGCCAGGCAAGAGGAATTAGGCAGAACTCAGCAAGTCACGGGGTGACGTCTCCTCACAGAGCTACCAGGAGGCAAAAAGGGAAATGCATAAAGGAATAAACAGCATAGAAAGAGAAGCCACAGAATATATCATTTAAACCAGTTGCATTTTATTTATGCAGGGCCTGTCTAGCCCTCTTGCAGGGAGCTGAATTCTCTCTTCATTTGCAATATTATACCTTGCTTGTAAGGTGGCGGAGGTGTGCTGCTGTCGCAACCTGCTGTGTCTGTCTCAGAGGGTCCCAGTACAACCAAACAGAAGTGAGGAGGAGAAGGAGCACCATTTCTGATCAAAATGAGTCCTCCTTGGTATCAGATCTTCCCAAGTGGATAAGATGGAAAATGACAAGTATTTTTATGAGCCACGGGGCAAAATGCAAACAGTCCCCATAAACGGACACAATAGACCACATTCAACACATGGCATGTGTATAAACTCATCGAGACGGGTTTAAAGAGCATCAGCGTGGTCAGCTGTAGACCTGGAAGCTTTGGGGGTTAAATATCACTGATGCAAGGGTTTTATTTTGTGTTTTTCTTATGTAAAAGTCTTCCAGTACTTAAAGGGGGCCTACAGGAAAGCTGGAGAGGGACTTTTTACAAGGGCGTGTAGTGACAGGACAAGGGGCAATGGCTTTAAACTGAAAGAGGGCAGATTTAGATTAGATGTAAGAAAGAAATTTTTCATAATGAGGGTGGTGAGGCACTGGAACAGGTTGCCCAGAGAAGCTGTGGCTGCCCCATCCCTGGAAGTGTTCAAGGCCAGTTGGATGAGGCTTTGGGCAACCTGGTGTAGGTGGAGGGTGTCCCTGCCCATGGCAGGGGGGTTGGAACTGGATGATCTTTGAGGTCCCTTCCAACCCAAACCATTCTAGGATTCTAAAGCAGAAATGCAGTTCTTCACTGCAGAGATCAGTCATTGGTCAGAGACTGGGAGACCTCTTTTCCTAAAGGAATAAACCAAACCAAGATATGACTATCTAACTATTCTAACAGCTGCAGAAAAAGGGCAGGTTGGGCAGGTAGCCACCTAGGCATTATCTTGAAAGGTGAATGTAGCAGAGAGCCATTAGCACACTGTTTATCTGCAGTCTGATGAGTACGGTAACTGGATCTGCTGTAAATGTGCTGGACTAGAGCTCATTAGATCTCCAGTTTCGTCGCTGCCAGTGATCTCTGCCATCTCACTGTGCGACCTTGAGCAGCACATTTTGTCTTAGTTTTGCACCCGAAAAAATGACACTGACAGTATCAGCTTATCTGAGGGGCGCAGGGAAGGCAAAGCCCTCAGGACCCACGGGAGACGGGGCATAACCTTCTGGCACAGAAGCATCTGGCAAATGGTGTGGTAGGATGTACTGTTCTGCATTTTCCACGAAAAAAGCCTCAATATTTTAACTTTTGCTGGCTGCAAAACACCAGACCCAAATTTTGCTTAGCTTTTGTGAAACAGAGCTAGGTTAAGTGCCAAAAGGTTTCTCTACAGAGATGGAGAGGTAGGAGAGGTGAAAGCCAGCCCTGAACGCTGCTGCCGAGTAGACTGGCTGGTCTATTCCCAGCACTGGAGGCTGCAGAGCCTCCTCTTCCTCCCAGCTCCACTCAGTGACACTGGCTAGACCAAAGCCCAGCTCTAGGGAGCAGAAATACACTTCCACAACGCTTTAAATATGACTCTAAAAAGCAGGTGAACTCTGCTGCTGAATTTTTAAAGAGGCTGCTTAATGTTTAAACAACGCCGATTTTCTAAGGGCTGTCGAGCACGTGTGAAAGGCTGGAGAGCACCGTGGTGTGACGATGCAGAAAGGGCTCGGCCGGCTGGGTGATGCTCCCGTTCTGCTACGCCGCGATCTTTCTCCTGCTCAGGGCTGAGTCTACCCCAGCACATCCGAGACAGACCATGGAATTTTCTGGCCTCGCTGACTACAGCACTGCCACAAACCCCCTGTGCAGCTTCTTCAGAGGTCAGCTGCTTTCATAATAAAGAAAATAGGAATACCAATACCATGAACAATCCCTGCAAGTTTTATTTCTGCACGTGATGCACCAGCTCACTTGAATTTCTGTTGAGTTTTTCAAATTTACGCCCACAGATGAGGCAGGAAAGTTGAGAGGAAGAGTTTGCAGTGAAAACCCCGTGGTAATGGGGGAAGTGGAGGCTGAGTGGTATCTCCAGACCAGACATCCTTCCCGGCAGACGTTCTCCTTTCTAACTGCAGAGACTGGCAGGTGTTCCTGGGCTGGGCTGCTACGGGGTAAGAATTTCTTTCTGAGCAGCTCCCAGGAGAAACGCCAAGGGCTGAGCACCAGCCCTTGAGGCAAGCATTGCAGGCCGTGTAAGTGGAAGGATAGCAGGAGACTTCACGGCCCTTGGGAATACCAGGGGAGAGCTGGCTCTGCTCTGTGTCAGGGGAGAAGGTAGCCAACCGACACTGGAAAATGCCAAGGTGACCTTTTGGCAGCAGGAGAAGCTATATGTTGGAAAACGGGAATTACAGTCAGGGCTGCCCAGCAGAGGAAAGGATGAGATGTTACTCGCCAAAATCTCAAACAGCTTTTATAACTCGAACAAAAGGAAAATCACCGTGACTAGGTCACGAAGTAGTAATGGGCTGGCAGAAGTTTTGTAGAAAAAGGGGGGAAAGAGTATTTTTTTTTCCCTTCTCTTTTCTCTGAGGAAATTTAACAGTGATCGAGGAATGGGAGAGAAATATCATTTCTCTGAAAAAAAAAAAAAAGTTGCATTCTGAATGGGAAAAGAGAGGATTTATTTATAAAGCGAACGCAGACGCTGCAGACCTTAGACAACTTCGCAGCTTTTGATGCTCAGCTGTTGGGCGAAGGGCTCTCGGAAAAGCTGAGCGCTCGGGCATCTGATGGCTCCGCGGGTTCGTTGTTTACAGAGCAGAGTCAGGCTGGTCTCCTTGGTCTGAGACAGCAGAACATTGCAGGAAATATTGCTGATCAGAAACAGGACCGCAGCTTCCTGAAATGCCTTCCCAGATAAGGGGACGCTCTACAGTTCGAAGTGATAAGGGGGCAGGAAAAGAAAAAGCAGCAGTAAATGGGACTGCGATGTTTTTCTATAACATCACGCAAAGTGGCAGCTGCTCCCTAGGGAGATCTTGAAAGGAGGCTTTGAAGGTTGCAAAACATTCCCAGGCTGGTCTCCCACATCCTTTTCCTCCACCGCTTCTTGGTGCCACACGCTCCTCCTGCCCCAGGACCGTGTGCCGGCTCAGCAGCTGTCTCTGCCACCCCAAAGCGGCCGCATTGTGGGCATGGTCCTCCAGGACCCTCACCAGATCTGCTACGGCCTCTTTCCCCCGCACACGGCTGGATGAGCAGGATCCGCTCCCGCCGCGTGCCCCGAAGCACGGAGCAAGTGCCACCTCCCCAGGGGCCACGACACAACACATGGATTTTCCGCGAGGCTGAGAGGCGGGAACGCGCCCCAGCGTCCTCCTCGACACCACTTAGATGGACCATCACCTCCCACCTCGCCGGGAGAACCCAGTTAGGGGCACGTCCGCTCCAGCGTGAGTTCGCAGCGCCGTAAGCGGCCCCGTAACGAACCGCACGACGGAACGGGGAAGCCTGCGGGCCGCGAAGAGCCGGCAGGGCACCCCACGGAGGCCCGATGCGCCCCGGGACGAGCGGCGCAGGGTCCCGTTCGGGAGCGGGGCGCCCTCCGGCAGCGCGCCCGCCCCTCCGCCCCGCGCGGCGGCGCACGTGCGCGGGGGCGGGGCCTCCCGCGTGCGCGGGGGCGGGGCCTCCCCCCATCCCGCAGCACAATGGACAGCGCTCTGCGGCGCCGCGCGGGGCGGGGCCGGCGCGCGCGGCGGTTGAAGCGGCGCGTGGAGCCGGCGGCGCGGCGTAACGCGGCGCAAACCGGGGCCGCCGCCGCCGCGCTCGGTATGGGCCCGGCCGGGCTCCGCCGTGCTCCGCGGTGAGCAGGCGTGGGGCGGGAAGGGCGGGATCTCCCCCGCTCCGGGGGGTCCTGAGGGGCCGTCGGGTGAGGTGGGGAGGGCGGGGAGGGCGAGGGTTTTCCCGCCGCGGGGGCTGAGGGTTTTCCCGCCGCGGGGGCTGAGGGGCGGAGGCGCGGGGGGACCGGCGAGTGGGTGTGGGGGGGAGCCGGGAGCCGTTATCCGTGCAGCCCAGGGAAGCTGAGAGGGAAATTTCAGTCATAATCCTGCGGGGATTAGCGAGGGGGCGGGTGGCGGGCTCGGGCTGGCGGAGGATCGCCTCGGGCTCGCTTAAAACCAAAAGCAACCGCCGGTTTTCAAGTTTGCCGGTTTCTGCCTTGCTGAGAGGAAGTCGGACAAACGCCGGATCTCCTCCCGCTGGAGGCTGGCGGTGGGGCGGCTTCAGAGCGGGACCCCGGCGCCTCCTGCGAGCGCCGGCCCTGGTGCGGGTGCCGCTCCTGTCTGCCGAGCTCGCTCGGGGTCTTAAAGTTGGAAAAACCTGGTCCCGAAGCGTTTGTAAGCTCCGAGGCTGGCGCCGGTAAGTTGCTAGTAAAGGTATTGATGTATTTGGGTCAGCTTCTGTGTAAAACCCCGCTGGCTTTAGGGCAGGGTTAAACCAAGCGTGTGCTGCTCTCCGGGTGACTTGGCTTAACTCCTCCAAGTAGTAAAATCGGCTTGTGGGCAGTGAGAAGGGGTTTGTGCTGGTGGCACTGGGCTGATGAGTGCGCCCGCGTCCAGCGTGCCCTGCGCTCCCAGCAAGTGTGATTGTGGATGTTACTCTGGGCAAGCTGGAACAGTTCTGTGCTGGGGCTTTGCCGCGCTGTCGAGGCACCTGCTGGCTGGACCTGCTCTTGTTTTACACGTTAGGCTGGAGCACGTCCCCGTTCTTAAACTGAGCTTGAGTGTTGAGCTATCGACTGTAGTGTTGGCGGATAAAGTGGCGCGGTGTGGCTTCCGATGGAGTAGCAAGGGTGAGGAATGAGGAGCTTTCCTTCAAGAAAGCTTAACTGCTGCTGCAGTTTGGTAAATACTAAGGATTTAGTGTGTTGCTGTGTGTAAAAGGTCGGTGGTGGTTCTTTGGTGAGAAAGTTAACTTATGAGATGAAGGTGTGGAAGTATTAGGCATGAAGCTTATTTTGATACGTACATGGAAGAAAACGCTAGCTTTTACAAGGATTTGAGAGCAGAACGCTGTACACTGCTCCTTTTTCTTCTTCCCCTCTCAGCCAAAGAGGCTGCTCCTTGTTGTGTTGTAAACAATGTTGTTGTCTGAACGTTTGTGTTGCTTTTCGTTGATGATAATCCGCAACAGGACTCCAGGCATCTCTGCAAGGTGTACAGAGTGGTGGCCAGGCTCCACAGCAGTGTGTTGGCCTGCAGCCCTCCGTGCTGCTTCACCACTGCACCCTAGGTGCTTCGCAGGGAGTAAGATGAAGTCCTGCTGGGGATGTCTGCTCCTAAAAGACTGTAAAGGCTTATGCTGGTGCTGTTCCACTTTGAGGCTTCCTTATATTAAGCTAAGAAAGACTTGTTCTCAAGTTCTTATGGGAAGAAGCTCTAATAAATATCCTACAGCTTGATACCATCTTATTATGTGTGTAAAGCATCAGCTGCTGTGTCAACATCTACTTAAGTGAAAGGCGTTTCAGGCAGAGGAAATGTCACACACCTTTGTCTCCACTTTACTCGAGAAGGGGAAGGACTACAGAGGCCCCCATTTTCTAACTGGAAATATCAGCTCAGCTGGGTGCCGCAGTTGGCTTTCACATGTTACAATAGTATTTGAGGAAGTCTGGAATTGTGCTACTTTCAGCAGTTCTTTGTCAAAAACAAAACCAAAAAATTGCTTGGTTGTTTTTTTTTCCAGCTGAAAAGAAACCACCACAGGTGGGAGAAGTTAATAAAGTCACTTGCTGCCGAGTTTCACTATCTGACAGACAGCTCTAATGTGGAAAGAGCTGAATGAGTTCCCACTAGCCTGGATGAGAAGCAGGGGTTAGGGGCTTTGATTCAGGGCTTTATGTATATTTAATTTATAAGCTTAATTTCTGATTTCCAGCCATCTGGCTGTATTCTATCAAGTAAGCCTCTCCCACAAATGGCAGAATAAAAGTTAAGCATATGGAAAGTCCCTCAGGTACGTAGTGGATGATTCTAAATAAAATGGAAACCTATAGTTGCTATCACTGCCTCTCTTCCCTTTGCTGTGTGTGTAGTGATGTGCATTCCTCATGGGAGCCCTCACGGTCTTCAAGCTGGGCTGATACGTAGCGGTAGCTTTGCGTGCTGTGCGTGTGCCACTTCACGTTAGGAATTAGAATCATAGAATCACAGAATGGTTTGGGTCGGAAGGGACCTCAAAGATCATCCAGTTCCAACCCCCCTGCCATGGGCAGGGACACCCTCCACCTACACCAGGTTGCTCAAAGCCTCATCCAACCTGGCCTTGAACACTTCCAGGGATGGGGCAGCCACAACTTCTCTGGGCAACCTGTTCCGGTGCCTCACCACCCTCACAGTGAAAAATTTCTTCCTTATATCTAATCAAAATCTCCCCTCTTTCAATTTGCCATTTCTCTAAAACGCTTCCGAAGTTACAGCAGGGAAATGCCTGTGCCATCAGGGGTCCGTATCCTTCCATTTCGTGCCCCCTTCCATGCCCTCCTTCCCCTGGTACAGTGCCAGCTGGTGTATCTCAAGCTTATAATTAACTCTCTGCCTTCTGGGGTTTGGTTCCTCTGTGGATTGCTGTGTGGGTTGTAGCAAAAGGGCCAGCTGGACTCTGCAGGGAGCTGCAGGCTGTCGAGGCTCTGTGCTGTTGGCACTGCTCGTCAGTGTGTCACGGGATGCTTTCTCCAATGTGGTAGTGCTGCTGTCTTCTGTGTTCAGGTGTGCAATAATTAAAGCACTTTTAATGTCTAATTGATGTGCTCAAAGTGATTATTAACTAGATATGTTGCCTCAGTGCATTGAAAGCTCCAACCTCCCTGAATTTTTACAGAGTGTGCTGGGCTTGGCTGGCTGAAATTATGCTCTTCCCTGGTGCTACCCACTGAATGGCTACAGGTCTGCTTCTAGCTGAGGACTGGGGTTTCAGAGTGATCAAGCTGCAGTTTAGTGAGTCAGTGCTCTTCACCCGAGCTCTGTGTCCTGATACGTGCTTTTAGCCAGATGTAAAACCCAAGTAGAGCAGGTGGCCTGGGCCATGGTAGAGGCTGGAGTGGTATGATGAATTTTTAAGGAGCAGGCATGTTCTGTAGTTGTGTAGTTTCCTTCTGGTTTTCTTTACAAAGTGCTCGAACGTGTGTGTCTGTAGTTGAAGTGGAATACATGGGATGACTGAAAACATGTCTGTCTTTTTGGTTCTAAAGCCCTCTGAGGATGCACGTCTGGCTAATATGGCCCAGCTGCCCAGCATTAACACCTGGAAGATCTTACCTCGTCATCAGTGCTAATCATCCATCTGTATCCGTGTGCACTGAGTAGCTGTGTTTCACTGCCTTCCCTGATTTTTTTTTTTTCTTTTCTTTTTTCAGGAGTTATAGCTGGAGTCCCTCTTGCTTTGAGAAGCAGAATGACTGTCTCGCAGCTCTGTTTTGAGGAGAGGGCATAGAAGGTCTGCCACTGCGCTTTCCCCAAGGTATGAAAGGTTTCTGGGGCAGGTGTGAGTTAGCAGCTGTCCTCCTTCCACAGCTTCCCATGGATATAACAGTCTCTGACTCTTTTTCTCAAATTTCCCTCAACCAGAGAAGCACGGGGCAGTAAGCCTGTGGCAGTCGAGTCTGTCCAAGCAGCATTGTTAAGGCTGTTGAACTACTCTTGTGCCATCCTGTTGTTGTGTTGCTGGTGACTTTGTTTCTGGTCTGTGGGTGATTCTAGACTCACTGGTCTGTCCTGAGACTTCCTCCTGTGGAGGTCGCCGACCCTCTCCTGCAGAGAGGCAGAAATTCCTGGTTTAGCAGGTGAGGTCAGAGCAGGATCACAGCTAAATACGTTTGACGAGGCTTCTCTTGCTATATTTGCACCCACTCGGAAGGACCCACACAGCCCCGGCACAGCGCTTGCGTAATCATATTACAGCGTTGCGTTACGAGGTGCCCTGTGCCTCCTGGCTCGGGTGTCTGATACGTGAGAGCAGCCCGGGCTTCCTGGCTGTTGGCTTGCCCCTGCTCCGCTCGCTCCAGTTGGAGCTGGATGCTCCGCTGATGCGTTCTCTCTGCGTTTACTTGTTCTATGTGGGCTGGCTTTTAGTGCCAGTAAGACTCCTAGATATCCAGCAAGTCCTGAATAATGCTCCTTGAGTAGCATGATCCTCTGCAGAGTAGCTGTCCAATTGTGAGGTGCTTCTACAAATATTCCCCGTTCTCAGGTACTCAAACTTTTAAAAGTCTTTGCCCCCCTCTCCCTTGCTTAGATTTTACTGTGTAATGGTGTTTTGCAGCAGTCTTCTTGAGGGAGAATCTATTGCCACTTGCCTTTTAATTCATGTTTCGCCTCTGTTTTGGGGCTTAAAATGTCAGGGATAAGTTGTCTTAATGCTCCAACTGTCGAGTTCAGCACTACGCTGCCGAGGGCTGTGTCTGCTCAGCAGTGGAATTCCAGTGGGGTGGAATCAGCACAGCATCTCCAACCAGCCAGCCAGTGTTTTGTGTTTGTGGTGTTCATGGGAGCGATATAAAGGTACCTAGAGGGATTGCAGAAAGCAGTCCAATAACTTTTTGGTTTTACCAGTTTATGTGCTTTCTTGAGATGCTGGTTATTGATGTATATCTGAGGGTTAAAAGCCCAGCAAGAGAGTCTGAGGGAGGAATCCTGATGAGAACAGTGAGAGGTGGCTCGGAGAAACGAAGTGCTGAGAAGGGAATTGTTCCCATTGCATGCAGTTATTTCCTTAGTTCAGCTGGAAGCAGTGGGCATCCAGTCAGTGGGATGTGATTGCTAGCTTAGTGTCAGGCGTGTTCTATAAGCCTGCTGTTTCCTTTTCCTTTCTTTTAGGGAGTTAAAACAGCTGACTGCTGCTTTGTGCAGAAAAGCACTTAAAACACCGAGATACGAAAAGCCGTGCGGGCTTTTTGTGTAATGATTACAGATGTAGTGCAGAAAAGAGGGATGGGGGAGGAGATTCTCCATTTAAGCTTTGCAAGGCTCCTAAGAGAGGCTCCTTCTCCAGAGGACAATTGATTCTGGCTTTACGTTTGTTTTGTGCTTAAATTATGATGAGCTTTGGAGGTCTAAGTTGAACTTACTGCAGTAGTGTTGGGAAGTGGCAAAGGACGCTACGGTGTGCTGGACGCAGCGCTGGATTGGGACTGCAGAGACCTGCCTTTTGTTCTGCCACTGACTTGCTGGGTGATGCTGGGCAAGATGTTCTACCTAATGTGTCTCCTCCTCCCTGTTTGTGAGAAAGTTAAGGCTTCTAGTAAGGTCTGTTTGTGAAAATTGCTAGAATGTGTTGTGGTGTTTGGTGTAAGGGGTCTAAAATCTGCCAATATCTTTCTATTACAGGTGTGTAGTAAAAATGGTGCAGAAATACCAGTCCCCAGTTCGAGTCTACAAATATCCCTTTGAGCTCGTCATGGCAGTGAGTAATACTCAGCACTTTTACTCCTCCAGCTGCTAAGGGCTGCAGGCTCAGGGCAGTGGGAGGTGGGGGACTGCGGTTTTGGCTCGCGTGTCTTTGTGGCAACCTTATGGGTACATTGCAGGAACAGATTTAGCACTGATTATCTTTTTGTCCTTTCTTCAGTTTTCCATGAAAAATAAGAATCAACATCTCAGTATTTTAAGAGGGGCAGTTTAGTCATTAGAGGGGGGAAAAAAAACCCAACAAACCCCGACCTTCTGTAATTATTCTTTCACAAGAAAGGAAAAAATTGAAAGGTTTGGAGATCTCTCTCCAAATTCTGTGATTGCCACCAGGGGCTTAAGGGCTGTAATTGAAGCTCACTTGCTGGTGATGCAGAAAGCTGATGTGGCCGTGGCAGCTTCCTTAGGTAGAGTTTAAAGGCGTTTGTGATGTCGTGGACTTTGTCACTGCTCTTCACTGCCTAAGTCAAATATCCTTCTGAAAGGTTTTCTGTTTGCATTTCAAGGGCAGCACTGAGCAGTTAGGCATTTTTCTGGGATGCCTGCTTATAGACTCTTGCTAGGCTTTGTTTTGCAATCTGTTGGGTGTTTCAGTCTACTCCAGGGATCCCTGAGACTTAGGATTGGCTGCTTTTAGTCTCCTGTCTTCTTCGTTGTCCCTCTTCCCTGCTGAATAGGGACACCAGGGTTTTTTTGGTCTATTCAGAATCAAGGATGAAGATGGAAAGCTATAGCCATTTTAGGTAGCTGAAGTCGTTCCCATGAAGGGAAGGGAGAGCCTGACATAATACTCTGCTTTCCTTTTGACAATGTTGCCTCTTCTGGATTCCTGGGAAATAAGTGCCATAAGATTTGTTTTGTCCCAAAAAGTCTCCAGTCTCTTTCTGTTGTTAAAACTGGGGGAGAGATTCTTTGTTTGGCCCTAAATGGGAATAATGGACCCTGACAGTAGCAGCAGTTCCTCTGCTGAGAGCAGCACTTTGATGGTCTCTAATTATCAAAATAAACACTTTCTTTTAGACAGTTGGGCTCCACCCTGCCAGTTTCCCGCCCTCCCCCCCCTTTCTCTTTCCAGTCTCATCCAAGTTTGCTGTGTCCACTAACAGCTAAGCCAGTGACGTGCTGTAGAAGTGCCCCGGCCAGTCTGGGGCTGATGGTTTTGATAGGGAAGCTTTTCTGGCCGTTGGCTTTGCTCTCTGAGTGCATCCTGGGTTCAAATAAGAGACCAGTACTTGCTGTGAGGATACTGGGAGTCCTTGCTGTGTGCACACCTCTCCACGCTCCTGCTGCCTGTATTAGCAGGATAAACCCAAGGCCAGATGCCCGTTGGTAGATTGGCTGCTAATAAAGGAAGGCTGCCTCTAGACAAATCCTTTGTAAGCTCGTTAGCAGAGTGCCCGAAGGCCAAGGCTTGATGGGTTTATTTTTCAAGTGATTTAGTTTTATTTGCTTTCCATTTTTTAACGTGACAGAAGTTAAAATTCCCTAGGTTTTCAGGACTGAGGTTGTAAATGTCATCCTTCAGGTATATCAGCAAACTCAAATTCCCATTACCTCAGCAAAGGTATTAGTCCTGGTTCTTATGAAGATCAAGTTACTTGTCCAGGGTCACCCAAAGGACTGCGCAGTGGAGTAGGGAGCTTAATCCCACTCTGAGAATCATGTGTTCCCAGCAGGATCTGCTTTATTATGGAGGCTGGTGTTATAAATTGTGTTTCAGTCTGGTGGCAGTCCGTGCAGGCGGCGTGGGGTGCGGGCTGTATCGCGTTTGCCGTGCTCAGATGGAGTCTCCCGTGTGTGCGGAGGCAGCGCGGGTTGCGGAGCTGGCAGTTGCTGGAGGTTTTGCAGGGAGAGTGGGCGTACAGTGAAGCTGTTTTGCTCTTCAGCACGTGGCGTTGCTGTTAATCTGCTTCGACAGAAATCTGACAGCAGCTTCCTCAGCACTGGGAACTTGATATTCAGCTGCTTTCGTCTTTGCCCCTCGAGTGCTTTGTGTGAGCCTTTGGAGTGCTGAGGTCTCGTGTTGTGGCTAACGGTAGGAAAGCAGAGGTCATGTGGGTGACCTCAAGACACCTCCTTCTTTTATGGGTCTCTCTGCACCCTTCAGGCTGATAAACTTGTGTTTGACTCTTCGTGTGTGTAATGGGGAGGGTCATAGTTCCTGTGGTCTGTTCAGGCCATGTCACGAGGTAAGAAGTGTGTGTTAGAAAAAGTGTTTTTGCCCCAGAACATCAGATGTTCGGACCCCGCTGTAGAAAACAGTGTGCGTGCCTCGTTCAGATGTGACGGTCTGAGAAACAGGGTTGTCACAGCCAAATGAGGCAAACGACTCATTGCTTCCTGGCCTCGTGCAAACACGTCGTGTTTCTCACGCCTGTTGTTGACCCCTACGGTCACGTACACAATTTATCTTCCTTGGCCTTGTGCGTGTGTGTGAGCTCGTCCTCTAGACAGCACAGGGCTCTGCTTGACAGATGAGCTGGTGCTTTTCCTGTTAATACCTTTGTTGTTGTGTATCTCTAGAAAATTGTCTATGGATTTACACTCTGCTACTTACAAAGGCTTCTGCAGCTTGTATTATGGCATTTCTAGAGAGTAGACTTGATGTATCTTCCAAGTCCTTGGGAGGAAGACTACGTTCCTCTTCTTGCTCTCTTTCCAGTCCTGTGCATCTGAGGAAGTAAAAAGGAATTGGCTTACCCAGTCTCTTCTGGTCGTTCAGGAGCTTTGAATTTTTGCTTTCTTGATAGAAGAGTCCTCCCTTCTAAAAAGATTTAAACAAAGAACAAACTTTGCACACCTCTCCAAATTCACAGTAGTCATCTTCACCTGCTTTCTTCCTAATCTGCACTTGCTCTGAAGGATTACAAATGTTATGCTCTTCAGATTAGAACTGGTGTCTGACATCTTTATCCCTTATGCTCAAACAGAACTTTGACATTTGTTGTGCTTTGCTATCTTGTCATGTTTTTCCTTTCCATTTTATCTCTTTCTTTTGTTTTGTTTCTCCTGTTAAATTGAGCTGGGTTGTCCATGCCTCTCTGGGCCTGATCTGGTCGTCTTCTCAATTAGATCAGCAGGTCTGAGATTGCACGTGTCTCCTCATTTTATTTTACAGCTAAGTGAATCTCCAAGGGTAAACTTTTTGCTTTCTCTGTGTAGTAGTTGTAGTTTTAAAGCTAAAAGTTTTTTTTTACTAAAATGTTAAACAGGGAAAAATTTGGAAGGAGAAGTATTTCTGCGACCTAGGTCATGAGTAATAACTTACTCTGCATGATATAAATTGTTGGGAGCCCTCTCTGATGTGTGGAGATGAGAATGTGATTTGGGTGAGCAAGTCCAAAATGCATAATTGTACAGGGAACAGAGCTGAGAGAGAGAGCATTTTTACTGCTATTTGTTGCCAATGAATTATTAGGTTAGATGAGACAGTTTTAGCTTTGAAAATAGCAGGGAATTTTGTTCCTGTTAATTTTAGTAGTGTGCTCAGCTCTTGGATTTGACATCTGCCACTTCCGCATACTTTGAGTGTACGCTGATTTTGGGATGTTTCCTAATGCTACAGCACTGAAATGCCTCCCTAGGGACTCCTCCAGGGTCGTCCGTGCTTGACGGATCGTTTGAGTTGCTGCAATCGTGGTGTAAATGAGAAACTTTGTCATGGTGCTTCTGTCAGTGGTTTGGTCCCTTCGCCACGTTTACAACACGCTTGGCGTTCAGCTCTTACTGCTACTAGTAGCAACTCCTGGTTTCTGCTGCAAGCCAGGGGTCTTCCTGCACAGCCTGGGAATGGTAAAGGATGCAGATCCTGAAAAGGGGAATGTTCTGTCTGCAGGTTTTATGCCTTGATCCAAATCAAACCTTTATCACTTTACTATCTGGGGTTCTATCTGTTCTATGAAACAGAAGCTCTGCAAAACACAACACTGGTAGGTTAAAGGCTGGGTTTAGTTAAAAGCTAAAAAGCTACATGTATATGTGAAAATATAGAGAGATGTATATATGAACTTGACATTTCAGCTGATTGCATACAGGACATCAGCTTTGTTTGCAGCCTGTGAGAGTTTTACAGCCGTTACCTAAAAACATAGAATCATAGAATCACAGAATGGTTTGGGTTGGAAGGGACCTTAAAGACCATCTAGTTCCAAGCCCCCTGCCATGGGCAGGGACACCTTCCACTACACCAGGTTGCCCAAAGCCTCATCCAACCTGGCCTTGAACACTTCCAGGGATGGGGCAGCCACAGCTTCTCTGGGCAACCTGTGCCAGTGCCTCACCACCCTCTGAGTGAAAAATTTCTTCCTTAGATCTAATCTAAATCTGCCCTCTTTCAGCTTAAAGCCATTGTCCCTTGTCCTATCACTACACACCCTTGTAAAAAACCCTTCTCCAGGTTTCCTGTAGGCCCCCTTTAGGTACTGGAAGGCTGCTGTAAGATCACCCCAGAGCCTTCTCTTCTCCAGGCTGAACAGCCCCAACTCTCTCAGCCTGTCTCCATAGCAGAGGTGCTCCAGCCCCCGCATCATCTTCGTGGCCTCCTTTGGACCCACTCCAGCAGCTCCATGTCCTTCTTGTGCTGGGGACTCCAGAGCTGAACGCAGTATTCCAGGTGGGGTCTCCCGAGAGGAGAGCAGAGGGGCAGAATCCCCTCTCTCGACCTGCTGCCCACGCTGCTCTGGGTGCAGCCCAGGACACGGTTGGCTTTCTGGGCTGCCAGCACACGGTGCCAGCTCATGGTGAGCTTCTCATCCACCAGCACTCCCAAGTCCTTTTCCTCAGGGCTGCTCTCAATCCATTCTCTGCCCAGCCTGGACTTGTGCTTGGGATTGCCCTGACCCGCGTGCAGGACCTTGCACTTGGCCTTGTTGAACTTCATGAGGTTCTCACAGGCCCACCTCTCAAGCCTGTCGAGGTCCATCTGGATGGCATACATGTCATGGTT
This sequence comes from Tauraco erythrolophus, assembly GCF_009769465.1. Classification (NCBI taxonomy): domain Eukaryota; kingdom Metazoa; phylum Chordata; class Aves; order Musophagiformes; family Musophagidae; genus Tauraco; species Tauraco erythrolophus. The sequence continues at coordinate 17,173,663 of NC_141481.1, read as the reverse complement.
TTGAGAAGACAGAATGAAGATCAGGTGTTGGGAAGTTTGCAGTAGCATTGGTTCTCCAGTTGTGCTCCGTGCTTAAGACAGAACTGCTCTGGAGCCCCACGTGTGCATGATGTGAGTCAGTGCTGCTTTCTGCTTGACCTTGTTTCCTGGTGCTGCCCACGGCGTGTGTTGGCACACATGTGAGCAGCCGAGAGCCTCATCTCTTGAAAACGCAGACACGGACAGCAGTGGTGTGTGTTTCTCACGGCACTGGCTCAGTGATCCTCTTCAGTCTGGGGTGCTTTGCTCCGTGCAATGTCAGTTTGGGGTGGGGGCAGCTGTTCTGTGGGTGCATGTGTGGTGTGCTGGTATTTATCTCGAGCATCGCTCGGGCTGTCTAATAGATCAGTCAGGTTGCAGCTCATGATTCTCCTGCCTGTGCCTGCAAGTGAAAGCTTGGTCATCTGAGCTCCTGGCCTGCCACCCATACTTCCGAGCAGCTCTGTGACTATCCCTTCTAGTTTTAGCTGCAATTCGGTGTTCTTTGTGTGTAGTTGATCCAGAGTTCTTTATTTTTCAGGTAAGGTAAAATAGGAAATTAATGGAACTGGAGTGGTATGTATGTCTGTTTCTTCTCAGCATGGGCGCAAAGCTGGGTGGCAAATTTAGTTCAGGCTACAAATGTTGCAGGTTAATTGAAAGTCAGAAATTACTTCTCGTGGAGTAAGCAGCAGAAAGTACTCCTCCTCCATTGTCTTTCCTCTCATCCTGTAACACAGGGTCATGGCCCATCAAAAGCCATCACCTGCGGTCCCTGTGTGAGATGTCTCTCACATGCCTGACACCACTGAAGCAGTCTTGCTGGTAGTCTTGGATTTGGCAGGAGTCCTCACTCTTGCCCCTGAGTAATCCACCAGCAGATCAGCCTTGACTACACTGGCTGTTTGCACACTGGCAAAGCTGCTTGGCAGCCACTGAAGCTTTGCTCATTTATAGCAGTTGAGGATCTGGCCTGCAGTTACATGTAAGAGTCCAAAATCTGGTACGACCAAAATCAAAATGCCTAATTTATTTCACAGTCTTCCTAACATTCTTTTGTGCCAACAGTGTTGGGAGCCTTGTGTGTGCAGTCTGATTGAAAGCAGCTCCTTGCTATTTTAGCTGTCAGGTTTAGCTGCAGGAGAATACTGAGATTGAGGTCCTGACAGCCAGAATTGCTTTCCATGCACCTTTTCAAGACGAGTTTTATTTGTGGCTTTTCAGCATCAAACATGCATGGTGTTAAAGGTGTTAGATTTTTAAGTAGCTTTATTTAATGACTTCTTCCTGTTGCATTTAGCACATTGAGTGCATAAAGAGACTGCCTAAATCTTGCTGTATCGTGCACGCCCTCCTCTCTAAGGCTGTGGTGTCTTAAAGGATTCAATATTTCACTGACTGATGCGGTGATGCTTTTGCAACAGAACCTCTGAGCCCTCTTTTGCTGGGTAGGCACCATAGTGTGGCCCAGACAGCTTGCAGTACATTGGTCTGGTTAACAGGTGAAATGGTGTGTGAAAGCAGGGCGATGTACAAGCAGCCTGACGTCTAGCAGGGATCACGTTAGTGCTGTGGCTTTGTTTAGAGTGACAAGTTCAGGGTGTGAGTTCACAGCCCATCCAGGTCTCGGGCTGCTGCTGTCTTGCTGCATAAGATGTACAGATTGGCTGTCGAGGTCAACTACAGTGCAATATCTTACAGTGCCTACAGCACAGATGCACCACAGAATACATTTGTGTGGCTTCCTGTACACTTAATTGTAATTACAGGCTGGAATATCCCCATCTGGAGCTCCAAGTTGTTGTCGTTATTCTCGTAGCATTGCAGGCTGGTTTTAAATACAGAAAAGTAGAATCTTAACTGAAATATTTGCTGTTGGTTCAGAGCCTCCGCTTTCAAGCGTGAACTCCGGAACAAGAGCAGCACTTGCTGCAGGGAGGCCGGAGCGGTTCCTGGCAGCTGGAATCTCTCTGAAGCAGCAGCGATGGTGCAGCTGATCCAGGGCTGTGCAGAGTAGCTGCAGAAATTGGAGTGGAGCTCTGAGTGCAGCATCTGCAGGAGTGCCAGAGAAGGGGTTCCTGCGAGGCCAGCTTCCCACTGTGTCCTTGGATAGCTGCAGATGATGTGCAGGGAGAGAGGTAGAGCTTTGCAGGGTGTAGCCTGTATGCCCAGTGCTCAAAAGCTCCTTTGGAGCTGTTCTGACATAGATAACGACAGTTTCTGGATGCTGTCTGAAATGGTGTTTCTGGTTAGCAGTACCCTAGGGACTGAGAGAGAATCAATGGGGAAGGGGGAAAATGCTTTAAAATTATTCTTTGGTGTTCAACCATGTCACACATGACGTGAAATGTCCCGATAATAATCTGAGCAGTGAGGAAACTGATACTCCCCTACGAAGCAAAATCTACTCCCTCTGGCAGGATTGTTTGTCTATAGAATTTGCCTCTTGAGTGCAGACAAATCGTCTTTGGATGTGGATGGTGTGTCTGTAGCCCTGGTCTGTGCCAAGTGTTTTGAAGGCAGCACCTTTCCTTGTCTCCTTCTTGCCATGTTTTGGAGGTAAATTTGTTGTGATTGCCAGAAGCTACTGGGTTAACATTTTATGCACTTAGAGAGGATGAGTGTTGACTCAAGACATGATGCTTCAGTGTGACTTGATGGTTTGAAACCGTGCTGTCAAGATACACTATAAATATCCCATCATCTTGCTGTTGAGAAGCATTTGGCAGCAAAAGTCTGAAAGTGATGATCTCTGTGTCAGCTGGGATGACTCCTCACAGCTGGGTTCATTTGTTCAGTCCCCGTGCCATGCTGCCACCTCCACCTGGCATTAAGAAGGTTGGGAGTGAGCAATAGTCAGGCTCAGCAAAGAGCTGACATTTCTTTTGAGATTATGGTGTGGGACACTTCCCCTCGAGTGGAAAGGGTTTGGTGAGTGCTGTTTGCTGAATCTGCTGGAAGAACTGCTTATTCGTTCAGAGTGCTGGAGAACTGCTGGTAACATCTGCATATCACAGAATCATGGAATGGTTTGGGTTGGAAGGGACCTCAAAGATCATCCAGTTCCAACCCCCCTGCCATGGGCAAGGACACCTCCCACTACACCAGGTTGCTCAAAGCCTCATCCAACCTGGCCTTGAACACGTCCAGGGATGGGGCAGCCACAACTTCTCTGGGCAACCTGGTCCAGTGCCTCACCACCCTCAGAGGGAAGAATTTCTTCCTTAGATCCCATCAAAATCCCTCCTCTTTCAGTTCAAAGCCATTGCCCCTTGTCCTGTCACTACACGGCCTTGTCCAAAGCCCCCTCCAGCTTTCTTGTAGCCCCTTTAGGTACTGGAAGGCTGCTGGAAGGTCTCCCCGGAGCCTTCTCTTCTCCACGCTCTCAGCCTGTCTCCATAGCAGAGGTCCTGCTTAGTGTGTCTTGTGGGGACCATACACGTCCCTTTGATGGCTTTGCGTTGCCACTGGTAAGACTCTGTTTTCTTGACAAGAATGGTTTAGGAGCAAATGGTGCTGGTACTATCTGTGGATGGAGAAAAAATTTGCAGTAATTCAATCATTCAAAGAGTCTGTACCGGATAGTCCCTGTTTTCTTTAATCACCTTCTCCAGCTGCAACGTGGAGGCGTGTTTCGTTGAAGGAGGAGTAGTGTCGCAAGCTTAATCTGTTCGGTGCGGTCTAGTGCTGGGATGGACGAGCTCTAAAGCAAGCTGTAGTTCAGTGGCACTGCAGTGTAGCACACAGACACACATAGCTGCAGGTGTCGCCGTTAGCGGATGTTCCAGGAGTGACTGGAAGGCCCTTCTCCCTTCTGCCAAACGTGTAGGTGCAGAAGACAAACAATAAGCTCTTGAGCAGGGACTGAAAGACGTGAGAACATTTAGAACCATGATCAACATGGGCTTTTTTAAACTGCTAAGCACAGTGACCTGCCAAGCTTGACCCTGGATTATGGCCAATTTGTATACATTCTCACAGCAGCTTCTGGCAACAACAGGCTGTCCTTCCAACTAGGCGTTCCTTTGTAAGCCAGCCTGTTTGATTTTTGGGGTGATTCACTGAGCAGTGAGTGTGTGAGGTGACACTTGATTGCTGTGTTTTGCTCTTCAAGGTGTTAGTCACCTGAGATGGCTGCTTCCTTGCCTTCCTGTTTCGCTGAATGTCTCTTTCCACAATGGGCAAACGTGTCCAGTGGTTCCTGGATAAGGCATCGCTTCCGTAGCTATTTGTAAAGGCCAATGTGTCGTGCTGTTTGTGCCTCTGCACGGCTCCACCACCAAGTTTCTTCTCTCTAGTAAGGAGAGGAGAATGCCGTAGCAGAAATAGCTGAATGGGATGTTGTTTGCTCTCAGACAGGAGGTCAGGCACGGTGGTGGCTTCCTGAGTTAGCTTTGTGCAGCTGCAGCACATGTAGGGGGGTTGGAACTAGATGATCTTTGAGGTCCCTTCCAACTCTAACCATTCTAACCATTCTATGATTCTATGTCCTGCTTTTAGGAGGTTTGCTGTGTCACTCGGTTGTGCCTGTGTTGTAATAGACAGCTGCTGCTCCCTGAATTGTTTCTTTCACCAAGATCTGAAGAAATGAGGCAAATTATTGGCTGTAGGCCAGGGAGGGATAACACTGGGTCAATGTTTGTGGCCTGAGTACTGTGGCCCAGTGGTGAATCTTTCCTCTTTCCAGCAGAAGTGTTTTTTTTCTGAGGCCCTGAAGATAACTTCTGCTGTTCTGCAGATGCTCTGCACCTACTTAAAAAGAAGTTCCTTTTTCCCTGACTTCAGTGCATTTCTGTACCTCAAATATCCATTTGATCCCTCCCCACTCCCAGTCGTTCTACATGTATTTTCTTTTGCACTGCTATGGCTAGCAAGAAGCAGGTATCTGTTTGAGTGATTACAAATAAAATGAATTGTTGTGTCTAGTGAATTCTTATGCAATTGCTGTGATTCCCTTCAGCACCTAGACTAAGCAGTGGGAGAGGCTGCAAGATGAAATTCCTACTTTTTTTCCTAGAAAGCCATAATCTGAAAACACACGAATCTGAAGACACTTCTGTATCATTAGAGCTGCTCAAAAGCTGGCCTGAATGCATCCACTTCCTACTTAAAAGCTATGAGGTGTCTTGTCTTGCTTCTCGTCACCTCTTTTCAAAGGGATGATGATCTGGACATCTTTAGCTCAAAACCTGTATCGCGTCTCCTCCTTCTTTCCTGTTCATCTGAACATAGATGTACGTTTTCTTCCTTTATCCTGGCCAACTGCATGTGGCTGTAACATGACCTTGAGGAGTCTCATTAATTAATACAGATTTAAACTCTGTTTGATCGTGAGAGTTTGAAGTGTTTTAGCTGTTAGCACAAAAATGAAGGCTTATCCTTGTAACATCCATGTAATACTGACTAGAACGGTTTCTGTCTACATTGGGTAACTAACAGTTTAGTTCCTTCATGTGTTCTACGCAATATAATTTTCCCCAATAGCTGAGCTTTTACACCCTTGAAGATCCCTCTCAAGTTCATCTTGGCATCATGTGGGAGTCAGTCCATATTTTTTTCTGTTTTTGTACTCCTGTCTGAATTTGAAACAACAGATCTCCATGATGCTATTGCTAAGGAAGCCCTACTAGTATAAAAAAATAAACAAACAAAAAAACCCCAACAAAACAAACACCAGCCAGCCAACTGAACCCTAAAGACATGATGACTGAGCAGCCACTTCAGAGCATCACTTATCAAGCAGAAGATGAATGTCTTCCTGCCGACCGCTGTTCCAAAATAGCTCGGTATGTTTCTGCACGGTTTCATGGACAGCAGCATTTGGCACGTGAGCTCTATATATTTACTCTGTTAAAGGATCTGCATGCTGACAGGTATGAAACAGATCCTCTAACAAAAGCTGCCTCTTGTTGGAGCACATGGGAACCACTCAGGACCCTGCAGACACTGGGCTGGAAAAAACTGCCAGGAGCCTCGACGTGTGTGGGAGAGTTTTTGGTGTTTGAGGTGTTTTGTTTCCTGCAGTAATTCAGTGCCTGGATGGCCCTGTTGTTGTTTTGGATTCCGAAGGCCTCTGTGTAATTGATTTCAAGGTCACTTGCTAGAAAAGGATGGTGAAACCTGCAGAGGAGAAAGAGGAGTAGCTGCTATAAAAGATCCTACCCTCCAGCCATGTTCTCTGGATCGTATAGGATACAGCTGTTGTCCGTCCATGGAAGATCAAACTGGAGTGAGGAGTGGGAACACACTTGCACTGTCAATATGTGTAACACCTTTGGAGGGGAAGAGGTTAAGCAGGTGAAGTAGCAGAACTGTAGAGAAAGATAATTTCTCCTTTTCTCTGTGGCTGTGAGGCTTTAGAATGTCACTTCTTGGTTTTGACACGTGTATTCTCCTATAACGTGTTTTTGTTTGGCGTCTGGCTGACCTGAGGGCAATCTCTTCTTGCAGATGCATTTCTTTGTGCTGCTATTATCTATTTACCCAACAATTTAGGGCATTTGAGTGGGGCTTCCTTGCTTGTCCTCAAAGACTCTCTTCTCACAAGGTGTTTTCCTCTCTGTTTGGCCACCACAGGTAGAACCACTCAGCTGCATCTTCCAGGAGACTGTGGGCCAAACCTTATTGCAGGGCCAAACCTGGGTCAAAGCTCTCCTTACTGATTTTGTAGCCATATCACTGCTGATTAATCATTGCTCTGTGATTAATCATTTGTCAGCTCCTGTGGCACTAACATCGTGGCACGTTCACACAAACACGTGCACTGCAGCCACCTCTTCCCTTCGGTGTGAAAGATCTGACACTTCCGAAACTTTGAGTGTCTGCTGTGACTTTCCTGCATGCTTTAATTTTTTTTGAGCTGGAATTTTTCACTCGTAAATTTTTTTTCATTTATTTTCTACTCGTTTGAATTTTTTGATTTCAACAGGCTGTCATCTGTGTCTAAATTATCTTTTTTTTTTAACACTTTAGATGCACTCAAAAAGAATGGGGTTTATTTCTGAGCAAAATATTTGTGAGAGTTCAAGCGTATCCCAAACTCATCTGTCTTCACCAGCCCTCTTGTGAAATTTAATGTGTCATTTCAGTCTGAGGGACACAACTCCAAAGATTTAAATGACCCTTGTATGTCGGTCACATTATGTATACAGTCCACTACTGTATACATAAAGCGTTGCACTGTTTTTTTTCAAGAAATCTGAGAGAAAACAGCTTCATTTTAGGGAAACTATGGAGCTGGAGCTGTGAGCTGGTTCTGCCTGTCGATGTTAATCCCAGTGGGGTTCACAAGAAGGGAGAGAGTGGCTTTATGGAGCTGTTCATCTTATATATATTTGATCTTGTTCAAGAGTTTGGTCATCAAAGTGGCTGTCTTAAAGCAGTATCGTGGGTGTGCACTTAGCAGCAGCATCGTGCCACTACTTATTTCTTCTGGGGAAGTGGGAGCAGAGAAGGAAGAGAGGAATTGTAGTTCCCATGGAGTAGTCAGTGCAGTTACTGCAGCGAGGAGATGGAAGAGCTGTGGTGCTTCAGCTGTCCTTCATAGGATCTCAGGTATCTTCAGCTGCTGTATTTTTAGAGTTGTTGTGCAAAGATTAACAAAGGACTGAGAATCCTTTTCACACACTGATATTTTCTCAAATATGGAAATATTCCACCTCTTCATATGATGGATTTGGGCTGTTATCTTAGTTGTATCAGCAGGGCTGTGCATAGACAGGTGCCTCTCTGCCCTGACCTTTCTTTGTTCTCCAGATGTTTGACTGTCCGATACAGTGAGTGCACTCTGCTAGTAGTTGTGTCCTGGTCTTGGTTTTGCTCCATTTAATGACAGTTAATTAGGAAGCCTGTCTCCAGCTGGATCCAGTGCATATGTAGTAGAGAGAGAAGCAGCTGTGTGTTGAGATCCAGTGGCTTTATCTTCAGATTGGAGCCAGAGGTTCCTGGGTTCAGCGGTGGTATGTGAGGCTTTGGATTGACCACTGTGGTCTTTGCCTGGTGAGGAGGGACTGAATGCTCACTACTCCTGGTGAAGCTGTTGGAATGGGGCCTTTGGAATGTGTCTGTGCTTTGATCGCTTGCTGTCTTAGTGGAAGAACAACTCTTGCTTCTCTGCAAACTCCCTCTCAAATGTTCCCGGCATAGCTGCACCCCTGAAAGAGTGGAGGAAGAGAAGCTGAGGCTGCCATGCTTGGGACTTCCTTGCAGTCCAGCTGCCTTGTACCTCTGAAATTTGTGGGAAACCAGGAGTATTTGGGGCAAGAAATCCTTGGCCAGCCCTAATCCTGACCCAGAGAAATGGATGGTGTTGGCTCAACTTATGCTTCCTGCAGTTAGTCCTTGCTCATGGAACGTGGAGCCCTGGAGCGTACGGTGTTACGTTGTCATGGGTTAGGCCGCTCCAGCAACCGAACCCCACACAGCCGGTCACTCACCCTCCCCTGCCCCAGGAATGAGGGAGAGAATTAAAGGAGAAACGGGAAACCCGTGGGTTGAGATAAGAACAATTTAATACAGATAAGTAATACACAGTGTAGATGCTCACCACCCCCTCGTATGCGAAGCCCATCTCGTCCTGAAGCTGCAATCCTGGACGAACGCGAGGCCCCAAAATAGAGAGGGGGAGAGAGAGAGTACTCCGAGAGTGGGAGTACTGGGAGAGAGAAAAAAAAGGCAATAGAGCAAAAGCGCAGCCAGCGCAAAAGAGCAAAAGCAGCGAAAGAGCCAAAGCGCAAAAGCCCTTCTGTCCGGCTGCCCCTCACCTTTATACTGGGCATGATGCTGCATGATATGGAATACTAATTGGCCAGTTTGGCCTCAATCTTAAGTTCCACCACAAATCACAAGGGAAATCATGGGCCCCCTTGTCCCGGCTGTGCTCCCCCCTTATCCCGCCGTGCTTCTGCACTCCGACACACTGAAAAGTCCTTGGAGTTTCACTTCCAACCACAAACATCAGCTTGCTATCAGCATTCTTCTCAGAGCGAGCCTCTGAGTAAAACCAAACCACGGAGCTCTTCTAGCTGCTAAAAAGAAGAGCTGACTCTGTCCCAGCTAAAACCAGGACATACCTGCTTGCCTGGAGCTGTGAGCCAAGGGAGTGGAGAGCGTGCCCAAGTTTGGGCAGCAAGGGATATGGCGCTGCGTAGCTGAGGGCGACGAGGGCCTGGTGCTCCTTGCAGGAATGGGGGGGCAGGATTTTAGGGGCGTTTAAGTGGACTTGTGATTTGCTGTCAAGCCAATGGACAATCCTAGTACCATTCTTGTGTGATCTTCTGGCCCTCAAGGTGTCATCTAGCCTCTGCACTAGCTGCTGTTTTCCAAAATCATGGGATTATCTGGGGCAGCCTTCTTTTAGGACAGGGTTTTGAGTTATGCTTCTTGCAAGTGTGGTAAGGGCATGCTAAGGAGTGACATGGGACAAACAGTTGGGAAATAGTTGCTAAATGTTCTGGTATTCCAGTGGCCTACAAAGTTGTTCACAGCTTTCACTGCCTGAGCGCTGAGACTCTAGTAACTAAGAATGGGTGGTGTGGGTGGCCTGGAGAGGCTCTTGCTTGTACATGCTAGAATAGAAAAGATTAGCAAGGGAGAAGAGGGTGAAAGGTTTTGACCCCAAGACAGCACAAGGTGGCAGGTTGGAGTCTGGAGGATTGGGAGAGGGCAGGTGGAGGCACAAATAGGAAGCATTAGCTTTGTCTGAGAAGATTAATGTGCTGGCAACAGCGGACACCAGAGAGCAGGTAATAAGGGACACAGCCCTTATGCTCCGTGACCCTGGAGGAAAGCGCAGTGTATACTGGGGTGGAGAGCTGGAAGCATCCTGCCCAGTGCCTGACAGCCCTCTGTGAATTTCCAGCCTAACAAATGAAGCTTCTTAAAGCAAGGAGTTTGCTTTTGCTGCGTGGAGCTGGGTGGATCAGAGTTCAAAATGGTCACTTACTATGGAAAGTTTTGTATTTGTCTAAAACCTTTTAGTTTTTCTTGTGAGCAGGAGGAAAAAAAGAACTGTTAGAGGCCTTGGGTGTGGGGAAAGCTCTCCAAGAAACGCGGCGAAGCAAGCAGAACGTTACCCAGTGACTTGGAGAGGAGGATTTAAAGACCTGTGCACTTTGTTTATCAGCAGAACTGCAGCTGCTAGTCTGCTTGCGCTTTCCTCCTGATACTGGAGCAACATGATAATCTGAAATAACTTCTATTCCGTTCCGAGGTCTAGGAGCTGGAGATAGGGAATGTGTCCTTAAGTGCCTGAGCTATTTTAAGAGCAAGTATTCTTCACAGCACCAGGGTGCTTGAACGCATGGAGGGGCAACCAGCCTTCGAACTGCTGCGGTGACGGAGAACGCGGCCACCCCTGAGCACGCCCACGGTGCTGTGCGTGTGCTCATAACTGAGCTGATCTCAGTCACTGTCACATTGATGGTGTCTTTTCTGGCAGATCATTCTCTCGCAAGTATTGCTATTTTTGTGTCTTCCAGAAGACAGGAAAAGGGCAGCAGTTCATCAAGGGAAGGCTCCTCTGTGGAATGATAGCAAAAAAATTCTTAATGGTGTAACTCTGAAGAGAGACCATGAGTCTCCTGCCACAGCTGTAGCTGAATCCCAGACTTCTTGTGCAGCTTGTGCCAGTGTAGCTTCAATTACATATTCCCAATAGCATCCCAACATGCAAAGCATTTTTCAGAAATCTGAGGAAAACTTTTGATCCCTCAAAGGTCTTGACTATAATGAGATGGAGCAGTTAGGGAAAGAAGAGCAGCAGTAGGCAGCGTTTATGTGAGTTAACTTTGTTGCTACAATTGCCATGGAAAGCTGGATTTTTGGTCGAGCTGATAAAGCAGCTTTGGATAAAAAGCTTTTCAGAGGGTCATGGGTTAAAACAAGGAAGACTTCTGAACCAGGACGGAACTGTTTTAGAAATGGATAAATCACGGCAAAGTGAGTAGCCAGTAATTGGTGGTCTTACCCTTGATAGTCTAGGGCAACTAGAGCTGTTGGACACATCACATTTTTAAGGCACAGGAGTAAGAAATATTTTTAAATAGCTTCTTCATACGGACAGCGTGTCTGGCTGGAATTTCACGGTCTCTGGGTCAAGGCTTTGGCTAGCAGAGATCAGCAGAGCTGTGCTTGCTTTTGCAAGCTAAAGACGAGGTTCCTGATGTTCAAGTTGTTGTGAGTCCCTTCCCAGGAGTCTTTAACAGCAGGCACGAGCGGATGCCAGCTCTGTTCGTAACTATTTTGCTTTAACTTCAACCCCTGCGTTGGCTCCCCTTTTCTCAGCAGCAGAGGGCATCTATTTTGTTGGACTCGTGCTCCAGGGGAATTAATTACTTCAGAAAGAGTTAGAGCTGATCTGAGCCAGAAGCTGAAACTTACTTTGTTTTCACTTCCAGGCGTACGAGAAGCGCTTTCCTACGTGTCCGGAGATCCCGGTCTTCCTAGGGAGTGAAATCCTGCATGAATCCAGGAGTGACGACGGAGCTATACATATCGTTGAACGGAGCTGCAAACTGAACGTGGATGCTCCTAGGCTGCTAAAGAAGGCAAGTGGAACCTATGGGACAAAGAGTTGTGGGTTTTGTTGACTGGCTCAGGTAAAGGCTCCTAAAGTTACTCTTTCTCTCCATCTTTTTTTTTTTTCTCACCCTCTCCTTTCGGTGGTTCATCCTTCTCAGATTGCAGGGGTAGAGTATGTTTTCTTCATCCAGAAAAACACAGTTAACTGGAAAGAGCGAACACTCCGCATCGAAGCCCACAATGAGACTTTTGCCAACCGTGTCGTCGTCCTTGAGACGTGTAGCTACTCCGTAAGTGCCTCGTTCCTTGTTTTTCTCTGAAGAAGGTGTTGAAAATTGGGCACTTAAAGTTGCTTAAAAAAAATGAACTTAAAATGAACACTGGACTGTTGCTTAAAAAAATATGAACACTGGACTGTAGCGTCCTGTGATTAGATACTCATAGACTGGAAAGGTCCTTGGGTCTTAGGGTGTGGGCTTTTTCCAGTGCTTTTGTAGGGCTTGAGAACCTCTTTTAGGCTGATTGTAATTCTCTGGTTGAAGTGTTGGGCCCTAAGGTGAGAGTAGAAAACACAGATGGTGCTCCAGAGCTGCTGGTGTTCCCTGAGTTTCTTTTTGGTTGAAATTCAAGTTGTTAAAAACATCTGGAGCTTGGGAGTGTATTTAGATCTGGATTTTTAGAAGGAAGCCCATAATGTTTATTATGATGAGGGACAGAGGGAAGTCTGGCAATTAGTCTTGCCCACAAATAAGTGAAAGTTTTAGCACCTTGTCATGATCTTCATGCTCTAAATATTTGGAGAAAGATCTGTAGGTTAATCTGTGGCCTGGGGTGTCTCACTTTGTTGCTGAAGACACAGCCACAACGTGCCATTTCATTGTAATTGCACTATTGGGGCTCAGTCACCATTAAATAGCTTCATCTGTTTCTCGAAGGGATCAGATACTGCTTTTTGTTCCCTAAACAAAAGTCCAGATCCTGTTACTTACCTGCCCTTTGGCAGCTGGACAGCAGCTCAGCTTCTTGGGAGTAAGCGAACTGTAAGTAGCTTCTCTTTCAAGCACGACAGAGTTGAAAAGCTAGTAACATTTCAGATGGTCAGGGGGGTTCCTGAGCCAGAGATCACTTGGTGGCTCTGTGGGACCTCCCAAAAATTACAGAAAATCAAACTTCCATCACTGTGAAAGGTGCCGACAGGTCTGAAATGTTCCCAGGTCAACTCTGGAGCTGCTCAGGCACTGTTGCACTTGCTGATTTTGGCTGTGTTGCCTCCGGCTGTTGTCCTTTGGAAGGAAACATCAGCAGCTGGGCTTTGAGGGGAGCGCTTTTCCTGGAACAGGGAGGGAGCTAGCTGTCTGCATCCTCGAGATGGTTCCCTGCTCTATTTTTACCAGTTCCCTTTTCCCTGCCAGAGTGTACCGGAAACGGCTTTATTCTCATCTTGCCTTTTCTGCAGCATTCCCTGAAGCAACTTGGAGAAATATGATCCTGCTCTTGTGGTTACTTAATATCTCCCCAGGGGGAATTAGTGTCCTTTATAGAGCTCCTGTCTTTGTGTGTGGGCTGGAATTCTTTTCTTTCATGTCAGTTTGTGAATAGCAGCAACTGCAGAACAAAGGCAGAGGCCTCCCAAAAAGGGTTAAGTTTAAAAGAAGAAAAGATTATATGGGTTTTTACCATATATAGAGTAACTGAGGGGAAATGCCTAGAAAGGAAAGGTGTATATTGAACTGGCAGTGGGAAAACTGCCTGCTCTGCTGTGTCTCCTGTGTCTTTTGGGGAAGACTGGCTTTAGTGGCTGAGTTTCCTATCCAAAAATAGGAAAAAAAAAACCTGTTTATCATTTTTCTTCCTTTGCATGTGTAGGGGTTTTAATTGCATGTTCCAAGAGGCCATCTCCCTTTCCATAAGGAGACCTTGACGTGATGCTTTCAAGTGGGCAGTCTCGCTACTATTTTAGTGCAGCTTTTGCCACAAATATTACTGTTCAGGTCTCCTGGGGCAGAGATGGGGTTTAATCTTTATTTCCTTGTGCACGTGAAGGATGCTGAGTTAACCACTAACATCCATATGTCCAGTTCATGGTACGTTTCTGTTAATCTAGGAGAATTAATCTGTTACATCTGGGGCTGTCGGTGTCTCATAGGAAGCCTCTTCTGCCCCCTCACTCTGTAGCTCTGGAGATTAAACATCCAGTTTGGTTTGCCACGCTGTGAGCTATCTGTTCCCATCCAACCCTCCATGTGTCTTTGGGCTTAGGTTCACCCTGAGAACGAAGAGTGGACTTGCTTTGAACAGTCGGCATCTCTCGACATCAAGTCCTTCTTTGGCTTTGAAAGCACAGTGGAAAAAATTGCCATGAAGCAGTACACGTCAAACATCAAGCGGGTAAGATGGGCTTCCCTTTGTGCCATAAACCCCCAAATCAAACACCAGTTCTCAGCGTGCCTCTCTTTTCTTTTCTGTAAAATAGACCCAGTGTAGTTTCACAGCCTTGCTTGTGTCTCTGAAGTCACTCAGTAGGGCAAACGAAGAAAAAGCCAGTGTGCAACGAGTGAAAAACCAGTCTGCTCACTGGAATGTGTCCGTGCAGGGGAGGGAGCAGGCTGTGCCGGAGGAGGATCGCACTGGGTGCTGTGGGTGCCAGGCTCCTCAGACACTGAGGACGCTGTTCTCATGCAGGAAGAGAAAGTTGTGGGTGAAAATCAGCACCCTGTCTCTCCAGTAGCTTGGGCAGAGGCGCTTCCTTTTGGCAGCCTTTTCCCTGGGGCTGCAGAGCAGCAGGGCAGCTAACTGATGGTTTGGGAGCAGGAGAACGGGATACAAGTGTTTATAAAGGTAGTTGCATCCGTAGCACTGGAATTTGCCTGGCCAGTGTTGTAATTCACCATTTGTATGGTGCTTTCATACTGGAATTTTTCCAGCAGGGTTGTGCATATCCAAGGAGACAACTGCTTCCCTTCTGTTTTTTCTTTAACAGCATCAGTCATCTGTTCTGAGAAAAAACTTTCCTGCACCTTGCTGGTTCTGGGATGATGGGATTGTTTGGGTATTTTTCCTAATGAGAGTTTTCCCCTTCAGGGCAAGGAAGTGATTGAACACTATCTGAAGGAGCTGATCTCCCAAGGGATCACATTCATCCCCCGCTGGACGCCTCCCACCGTGTGCGGACGGAAGGATGAGCGAACCCCGGCTGTGGAACACGATGCTGGGGATGTACCGCTTGAGTCTGGGGCTCGGGGAACCACCAAGGAGCAAACTGGCAGCTCCTGCCCTCCAGCAGAAGCTGTCAGCCCTGATGGTAAAAGTCCAGGCAGTAGCAGCTGCTGGCAATCTAAATGCCTTGAGTAGCACTGACGAATGAGTTTGGTTTTATATTTTCTAGCAGGAGGTTTTTCTTCTGGATTTGTGGCTGGGGAGGAGGGAAAGTTTTTTTCTTTCTTCAAGAAAAACACAGACAATGGAACTTTTTTCTCTGAAACTGAAAGGCCAAGAAAAACTGTGCAGGCAGTATGTTTTGGTTTGAGCTTAGAAAAAAACACTTGGTTTTGATCTGACCTTAGGGTGTTTTATACCTGAAATTGGAGAAACTTAAAGGTATCTTGAGTATAAGTGAATTATAATGAAATATTTTGGCTCTTTCAAAATTAACGTTTGTGGCGTTGGTTTGGATGATTTTGCCCCTAGATCAGGCCAAGACAACCTTGCAGAATATTGCCTAATGCATTTCTCACACAAATGCCTGACTCACACGTTATCTTTGTGCGTTGAGCTGATGATATTTTCTAGGCTAACTAAAACTCTTCTCTGACAAAAAGAAATAGGAGGAGCCTTTTCATTTAGAGCTGTGGTTAGAGCTAGAAACAGGAGTTGTTATACCTCAGAAGGAAAGGCAGCACTTGTTTTGCTGAGTGTAACTAGGCAAAAAGCTTGGAAATCAGACCTATCAACAGTTTCTGCTTTTCTATTCATGTTTAGGAAGTGATCAGCTTCCCTGGGACTGCTCCCCAGCTTGCTAGCTCTGTGGATTCAGTGGGGGCGTAGCACTTATCAGATAGAATTTCTGTATTATCAGTCAGCAACAGCGCATCCTGTGGGTGTCCGAGCCTTTTTCTGTAGTTAATGGTATCTGCTGGAAAAAAAATAATCCTGCCTGACAAAGCTAGCTCAGAGGTGGTCCTCCCAGCCCTCCTCCTCCTAGCTACTGGCCCGTGCTGCTCCCCAGTGGGTACTGTGTTCTCCTTGCTGGCATCTGCATGTACAAGCCTTGGATGGCACATCTGCTTCTATCTCTGAATGCTGGCAGTCTCCAGCCCCTTGTCCTTTGTCTCTGATCTGGAAGGACCTTGAGCTGCTGGTATGCAGAGGGCTTCTCCTCGTGCCACCAATCTCTCTTGCTGTCAGCAATGGTAGTGTTTTTCTCCCTTTCTCTCTGGTGTCTGTAAGCAGAATAACGTTTCAGTTTTCGGCTAGCTGCCTTTTAGCCTCTTGTCATTGGAATTGCGTGGGAGATCTTTAGGACACTGGTGGATTTAAGTGCCCAGGTCTTGGAGTGGTTAATGAGATGAAGGCCAGAGCTCATTATATTTCTTTTAAAGCTCCTGCTGGAGCAGTTCAGACTTGAATGAAATTAGTGTTCTGAGAAACAGGCGGAATGATCTGTCTCTGACACCTCACATGCTGTCTGTGTCCTCGTGCCCTAATCACCATGAGGATATCACTCACTCACTTCCCTCGGGCAGCTAAAACGAGGGCCTCTGTGCTCTTCCAGTGCAAGTCATAAGGAACCTGATGTGCAGTTATTTCTGCACATCTCCTCTCTGGCTGTGCCAAGTCTCCTCTGAATTGTTCTTTTTTTTTTTTCTCTCCAGCTGACAAATTGGACGCTGATTACATTGAGCGGTATCTGGGCCAGCTGACTCCGATGCAGGAGAGTTGTTTGATCCGCCTTCGCCAGTGGCTTCAAGAAACGCACAAAGGCAAGGTGGGTAGGTGAGGCAGAGAGCACCCCTTTGCGAGCCCGAACGCGGTTCTTCTCATCGCTTGCGTGCCTTCAGCCCTCCAGTACAACTCGGGGTCGCCGATAATTTGTGTGTTGACTCAACGATTTTGGCAAGGTGAGGTAAAAGGCCAGGTGTGGAGAACGGCCTGTGTGACCTCGCAGCAGGATCCAACAGTATCACAGGCTGCATTGCCCACTCGAGTGCTGTCAGTATGGAAAAGAGTTCAGAGTTGACATGGACCAGGGTTTGGTTGCCCAGACTGGCCTGTCTGGATGGGTTGTGTTTCTGAAGAGCTGCAGGGTGGGATGGGGGAAAGGGTTATCTGTGCTGGTGGTGCATCCCCTGTCTCTGGGCAGTGCTGCTCAGCAGGGAGGCAGTTGGTAGCACCGAGCTCTCAGCTGCTGCACGTCAGCAGTCACGCTGTGCTCGTTACATCAGGCAGGTTGTGTAAGCTTGTGCAGCTAAGGGCTGAATTCTTCTGAGGAGAATTTATTCTCTTCTCGTTTTTATCTCCCTTATCAAAACGTACTATTTCAAACCAACCCACACAGGATTCAGGAAGTAGAGACAGTCTCACCTTATGGTGTGAGGAACATTGTGTAAGCCGCTAAAATAGAGGAGCTGAAGGCACTGGATTGGGGTAGCACAGCTGGAGTTGGCCAGCTAGTATGGATAGAAACATTTCTCCCTGAAAAGCAGCCCAGATCCTGCGGGCTAGATGTACCCTCTGCTGTAATGTTCAGCAGCTGCTTGGGCTCCTCCTGGAGCCTCTGTATCAGGCCAAGAGGGTAAGTGGTATGTGGCTGAGAAAAGAAAATATCTAGGGCAGCTTGAATGCCTCAAGAGGGATCTAACTCAAGACTTCCTGATGGAGAGAGATTGAGTGGGAAGGAAGGAAGGACCAAGGATATCAACAGACAGAGTAATTGGGTGGGCTGGGTTGATAGAGTGCTTAGGAAGAGGGAAAACAGGAGAAAGATGGTTAGAGCAAGTGATTCCCCCTTGAAAAGAGCACAGCTGGATAAGGTTTCAGTGGTTACAGCTTCCTGGCATAGCAGCTGACTGCTCGGTCAGCCATACGGAGTGGGTTAGGAGGTGCTCTGCATTCCTGGGCTTTGGAAGATTTTATTTTTTTCCCTTTTAACTGGCCTTTCCCATAGAGGCTGCTGTTCACGAGGAGCTTTGCCAATGCTTTTTGCATTGCCTTGCTGTATCTCTCAGAGCTGAGAGCGCATGTCTCATCTGAGCGTAAGGAGTTTAACCATGGTTTTTTAACCCTGTTTTTTCTAGAGAAACTGATGTATATCGCCCATGTAGAAATGAAATATAACAAAGATTTAGTGTGATAGTTCTGTTGTTCCTGAACTCGTGAAGAAGTCCTTTTCTGTGTGAATGTGCATGTGGGTTTTGCTGGTACCTGTGGATGTGGATGGAGAAACAGTTACCAGAAAACCACAAGCTGAAGAGAAGAACCCTGTGTTTTGAGGTAGTGTGTGAAAGTCTCCCAGCAGCTGATAAGTTCCAGGGGCTAACACCACTGTAAGAGCTGATAAATTCAGAACACTGAGCATCTGTCAAATCTCTCCAAGGCCACTGGTATACAGTAGCATCAACAGCAGGTTGTATAACTGGGGCCATGTCCAAGAGTGCAGTGGCTGCTAGAGGCTGGTGGAGACTACAGGTATATATATACACCCGATGGAACAAAGGACCTCTTGAAGGACTGTCTGAACACCTACCTGAAAGCTGCTGTCATGTCACTATGATGTTCTGCCTCTGAGTAAACAGCTGGGGCTGGCCTCCCAACTAACCAGGTCTCTGAGTGAACTGTGTGACTGGTTACCTGCTAATAATAGCAGCTTAACTAATGAAACGGGCTCTTCTAAACATTGGTTGTCATCTGGGTCTCCCCCGATTCAACCTCCTGTCAGATAAAAGGTGCTTGTCCACAAGAAGACGCAAAACAAAGGGTGCAGGGATCAATCCCCAGGTACAGTTTGCCCTGAAATACAGGACATGAGGCTTTTCAGGTCTGCGGTGCCCTGTCCAGTAAAACAGTGTGGACTCCTGTGTGGTAGGAGATATCTCTGCTATTGGGTATCCAGCTGAAAACGAGCCCTAGATGAGAGCAAGAGAGTGAGACTTTATCCACGTGTGATCTGCAAGGATCTTGGTTTCAGGTGGAAGAAGCACATTCTAAATGTTTGCCTGTTTTGTTCTGTGGGTTGTGGCTGTTTTTCCCTCCCCTCCTAGTCAGAGGCTCAGAAATGGAAGCTGGAGAAGGTCAAAGTGACAACACAGGAGCAAAAAGTGAAACAACTGCCTCGTGGGTGCTTGGAGCTCTGAGTTGAGTGCAAGCCCTTGTTCTTCCTGACAGCTGCTGGCTGTGCCAGGTGCCTTGGCAAGGCCCAGCTGCCTGCTGAGTGCTCTTGGTGAGCTGGGAGCTGCCTGGTACCCTTGGTGGAGGTCCTGTGAGCTCTGTTCCCCACGCGGTCTTGAACAAGTAGGAAGGATGGTGCTGGCTCTGGAAGCTTCATCCAAAACCCACTTGCTACTCGTCTGTTGGCTTCTCTTGATTGCCCATCAGAATGAATGAGAATCAGGGACTTGTCCTACCCCATGTGAGTTGACTCTGGAGAGGCTGTTACCTTGTTGTGACAATCCGTTCTTTCTGTTCGGAGCAGGGATGTCCTTAGCCCTCTGTCAAACAAATATTTGTAGATCTGTTTCTTGGAAAGTGTCCCTTATTTTTGTCGTCTTCATCCTATTTCTTAGCTGTTTCCTATTCCTCCCAAAGCAGATGTTATCCTTTAGAATCAGATTTGTCATTGCTTTAAAAATCTGATGAAAATTAAATGCAGCACATTTTGGTGGTACATCTGGGATCCTCTTTGGGAACGCTGCCCTTTTCCTTTCCATGGCATACAAAGGCACCGTTGGAATACGCTGAGCAGCTTTAATCTCCCATCTCCTCTTCAGATGCTTCTAGGCTCTGCTCTGAACTCTTCTAGGTGGAATCAATTCTTACCATCGCTTCCAGCGTCATACCAGCTTGTGATACTGGGATTGCTCCCAGCCTGACACTGCTGATGGCTTTGCTTTCTTCCCTGCTTTCTGTTTTCGCGAGTGTGTCGGCGAACAAACAAAAGAGCTTTGACTCCTGAACACGCTTGTTTTGTGTTACAGCAGGGCTCAGATCGCTTGCCTTGTGCTAAGCACAGTGCAGATACTCTGGAGGAGACTATCCCTGCTCCGCAGAACTTGAATTTTTAATGGAAACTTGATGTAGCTAATGGGGCCACACACTTTGGATGGAGTTGGGGTGAAGGGACTAAGAGAAACCAGCAGCATGTGCAGCTATAATCCGGTTGGTTTTGCGAATGGCGGGCTTTTAGTCAAATTTGGCACTTCTATGGAGTCTGTCAGGTTTAACATTAATTCCTGCTGCTTACTATTACATGGCAAACTGAGTTTTCAACTAAAGGGAACATGGGCGATTTGGAAGGAGGTTGGAATAAGCCCTTCTACAGGCTTGGTTTGGGAAAGCTTTTGTGCCTGTGATGCTGGAATTACTGGTAGAAAGTGTTGGGATGAGCGAGAGGGTACATTGTAGTTTTGTTTGATTTGTTTTGGCAAGAGCTAGTATGATGTGATGGGGCAGGGAAGTCTGTGGAAGAACTCAGAAGCTTTCCTGTTCAAACACCACCAGGGAAGCACAGTCAAGAGCAAAGCAGAAGAGGGGCCTGCACAAGAGCTGGGATTAGTGCTAGTGGGAAGACTGGATGGTCACGATCCCTCTCCAAACAGTGTGTGCTTAACTTCATTAGTGTGTTACCTATGGATGCTTTCCATCCTTTGCTAATTTGCCCTATTTTTACTTTCATACGGTATTTTGTTTGTCCTTGTGGATAGCTACCTGAGGGGAAACTTTAGCCAGCCCAGGGTTTGCTGGGGCTTCTGGCAATTGGATGAGTGAAGGGCTTCCCACAGGCTGTGAACTGGTCACTTCTTTTATGCTTCTAGCACCGCCTGCTGCATTCAGCTGGATGAGTTAAGCAGGGAGGGAGAAGGAATGTAGGCTTAATATTTGCTGTCTTAGTTTTAAGAGATTAAAAAACGGTGCGTGCTCTGCCGGCTTCTCTGCGGTTTTTGTGGAACAGTGGTACTGGTGATGTACCAGTCTTGATCCTCAGACTTTCTCTTCTCTCAGATCCCCAAGGATGAACATATCCTTAGATTCCTGCGGGCTCGTGACTTCAACATCGACAAAGCTCGAGAAATGCTCTGTCAGTCACTGTCCTGGCGAAAGCAATACCAGGTGGATTACATCCTCCAGTCATGGAGGCCCCCGGCCCTCTTGGAGGAATACTACACTGGAGGATGGCATTACCAAGACAAAGGTTAGAAGCTGCCCCTTAAACTGCGCTGTAGTGTCAATGTGCATCAAAGGACCTCCTAAGTAACCTGAGATTTTTGGAGAAAGTGGTATTGACACTTTAAAAGTTGACAAAGTAGTTCAACACCTGTAAATAGCCATTCTGTTCTGCTGTGGATTTGTTATTTTTCTCTGCAGAGATCAGGCAGACTAGAGTTGGTGCAAAGCAGCGTCTCTTTGATAAGTTTGCCTTTGGATATGACTTTTATCCTTTTCAAATTTTTAATGGGGCCTTTATAATATAAAAGGTACCAGAGTGATAGCCTGGGAGACTAGAGTACTTCCCTCTTTAAACCCTTGTGTTTGTTTTGAAGATGGACGACCACTCTACATCCTTCGTCTTGGCCAGATGGACACAAAAGGCTTGGTGAAAGCTCTGGGAGAGGAGTCACTGCTGCGACATGTAAGTTGTACTTCCTTTTCTCACCTGAGGAGATCTATTTCCCCTGGGGTGTTTAGGAGTCTTGGTATAGTGCAGCTGGAGTCTACCTTCCTGATACAAATAATCCCTGTGTTTTGTGACTGGCAGCTCAAGGTTGGTGAAGTGATTTTTGGCATGGCATAGCTTCTCTGTCTTCCTGCAGCGACAGAAGTGGAACTTTTGTGATGGTACAAAGAGGCCAGAGGATGTTTTCTGATAACTTGCAGTTTAGTTGTAAGCTTTCCATGGCCCTTTCGTGCACCTCCACTTACAACGTTTGACCTTGAGACTCCTGTATTTCATCTTAGGCTTTCAATATCTCTACCTTGTGTGATCAGCACAACTTTTCGGTAGAGAAGCCTTTTTTTTTTTAATGTAGACTCTCATTCTCTGTTTTGCACGCTGCAAGTTCTCAAACTGGTATACTTCTTCTGGGTCCTGTACTTTTTGAAACAAGTTCTCTGGGCTCTCCTGGTTTCTCAGTCATACTCAGGCTCATCTGAGTCTGTACTGTCTTTCCTTTCAGGTTCTGTCAATTAATGAGGAAGGACAAAAGAGATGTGAGGAGAATACCAACGTCTTTGGCCGCCCCATCACGTTAGTATAGTGTGTTTTCCTGTATCCTTACAGAGTTGAACTGGCACGGTGGATGTTTCTGGGGAGGTTTTAGATGATGTCCTTTAGGTTTAGACTCCATTATGGGCTGTTCCTGGGCTTGGGGTACCCATGTATAGTGGACTTGAATGCAGATAAATTCTGCAGCTTCATATGAGAGCAAGCCTTCATCCTTCCTTTACATCATGTTCTGTCCCTCTGCAGATAAATTTAATCTTGCATCTTGGTCATTTTAATCCAGATCCATGAAATTCTTTTTTGTTGTTATACAGGAAACCATCTGCCAGATTCAACTTTCATTTAAACTGTTTTTTTGAATTATTTTTGGCAATAGGCCTGCATACCTTCACCCTCTTCCACACTGACAATGTATGTTCTTGCCTTTGGGGTTGAGTGTCTGGTTCACCTGAAAGCTGACTGGATTCGAGCTGTCTGTTGCCTGAGTGGAGACCTACTTTTTATTGGAACTGCTGGTCCCTTGTTGGCTTCACTAGATCCTCTACAGGCTGTACTGGTGCTGAAATATTTTGTGGATCGTGAATGGAGCAGCCGCTGTGCAATGAAGGTTCTGACAGGTCTTTTTCTGCGTGCTTATTTTAGATCCTGGACGTGTCTGGTGGACTTGGAAGGGCTAAATATGAGGCATCTCTGGCGGCCTGGAGTTAAGGCTCTGCTTCGGATAATTGAGGTTGTAGAGGACAACTACCCTGAAACTCTGGGGAGACTGCTGATAGTGCGAGCACCCAGGGTTTTTCCTGTGCTCTGGACTCTGGTGGGTGAAACCTGGACTACAGGATTGTAAGCCTTCGTGCATGTACAAATAGCTAAATCATCCAGGCAGCACAAGTTCTGTTTGTTTGAAGGGTTAGGGAGGGAAACGCGTCCAGGTAACTTGTGGTTGAACTCTTGAAGAGGCCACAGCGTTGCTACAGAGCAAGCCATAGTGTGCCCATAGCTCATTGCATTCCAGTGGTGTCGTCCACCAGCGCAGGACGTCAAACCTAACCTGCAAATCCTCGTGCAGCAGTGGAGCCCAAACTCCGTGGGTTTTCATGTTGATAGGAAAAGCCAATCGTATTTTAATCTCATTCCTGGAGAATGCTGAAGAGTGATAAATATAGCTCTGCCTGGTGCCTGCTGAGTGTTCTGGCAATGTAAGAACATGCTTGTCAAATTTCTTGTGAGGTTTTTACGTGGTGTGGTGACTGCAAACTTATTTTACATGAAGCAGAAAATGTTATGAGATGATAATCGTGCGCTTTCTGTTTGTTACCCTTTTTTGGGGGAAGTGGTTCAGAGTTGCAAAGCTCTGCACTACTGCTGGTCTGTGTTCCTGCTGATGAGGCCTTCCGGTCTAGAGCCTGAAACATCCATGTAAGATGGTATGAACATCATCTCACCCAGTGGCAGTGATGTCTTCTGTCCACTTTTTATTCCAGGTCAGTCCCTTTATCAATGAGAACACAAGGCAGAAATTCCTCATTTACAGTGGGAATAACTATCAGGGTCCGGGAGGGCTGGTGGACTACGTGGACAAAGACGTGATCCCAGACTTCCTGGGAGGAGACTGCATGGTGAGTTTTCCTTCCTGTTGTGCAAGTGGAACCTGCCATATGCAAGTTGGATTCCTTCTTCCTCTACGTCCTGGCCTTCCACTCCCTTCTGAAAGATGGTTGAACCTCTGTTCTGGCTGGGATACCCCTACTCTGAGCACAGGGCAGTTAATTTGTGCACAGATGGCTTCACCCTGAAGTTGTGGTGCTGCCTTGGATCAGGGGGTTAGAGGTCAGCTCTATGAATGGAGCTTAGATAAACCATAATAGTTCAAGTAAACCTAGTCCCACTGTGAAATCTTATACTGGCTGAGGGTGTCATCCTCTGTGTCTGACAGACAGCTGTTCATGGTACAGATGTTCATGGTACATGAACCAGCTGTTCATGGTACAGATGACTTGTTACTTTCCCACTAGATGAGTGTGAACCCTCACGTTGGTGTGTCTGACTCTTCCAGTGTACTGTCCCGGAGGGTGGGCTTGTTCCCAAGTCACTTTATCAAACCGAAGAGGAGCCAGAGAACTCGGATCACATCCGGCTATGGACAGAAACTATCTATCATTCTGCGAGCGTCCTCAGAGGAGCCCCACATGAGGTACTAACCAGAACTTCATCAGGCTGAAGGAGGAGCTGATCTGGTGGCAGGGCTGTGTTCCTTTTGTTAAGGCTGACTGGAACAACGAAGGGCTCCCAAAGCATGAGCATGAGACGGTCCAGCAGCAGCGTGCCTTTCTTGGGAAGGCTAATGCTGCCTAACAGCTAAAAGTGTGGAAGTTAAGAACAGTGATTTGAGAAGCAGTGTCTCTTGTCTCTGCTGTGGCCTGGTCTGATGTAAGATACAGTCTCTTCCTTCTGCTTTTTGGAGAAATAAAGCTCCCTCAGTTTCCCTTCTGATAGCGCAGCTTCCGTTCTCAGCTGGGACTGCAATGGTGGTGATACAAGGTGGTGTGTACTGGGAACATCCTGCTGGGGGTCATCGGAAAATAAAAAAGGAGCACTTGACTGTTGAGACAGTCCACCAGCTTCACTGACGATGAGTAACTGATTTGGCTGGCTTAGATTCCTTAAAAAGCAGCAGTGCCTGATGGAGTGCATGGCTGCTCACAAGGTGCTCTTTGCTGTGTCCTGAACGCTTTGCTCCAGTTCCATTGGGGTCTTCCTAGAACTGGTAAATGATTTACAAGCAACTCTGAGACAGGAGAGAGGTGGGATAAAAACACCTGAGCAGATGTAGTGTGGCAGAAGTGGCAAGGGGCATCAGTCTGTATCCTCCGTAGGAATTAAGACCAGTAGCTTAACCGAAGGATTGTAGAGAAAAGCGTGTTTGCAGAGCGGGGAGGGATGTGCTGGCTGCCACCTGAAGACCTGGCTCTTTAGAACATGCTGCTTCTGTTCCCTCCTTAGATAGTTGTGGAGATTCTGGAAGGGGAATCCGTCATCACCTGGGACTTTGACATCCTGAAGGGAGATGTGGTGTTCAGCCTCTTCCACTCCAAACGAGCTCCTGAAACAAGTCATAAAGAAGCCACGTTACCAAGTAGCTCTGCTGCTGGGGACAATACACAGCTAATTGATAAGACGTGGGTCCTTGGGGTGGACTACAGCCGTATGGAGTCTCCACTGGTTTGTCGGGAAGGAGAAAGCATCCAGGTCAGATGTGTTTGGGTCCTGGTGTGGATCTTACAGTCCTAGCAAACTCCAGAATGGCGGTGGGAGGGGAAGGGATTGACAGCCTGGGAAATCATGTGTTGCTTGGAAATAGTTGCGGCCATCATTCTCTGGGTTCCCTGTGAAGGTGGCTGCTACTGCAGTCCTAATTTAGAGTGAGCCATTGGAAAGAGACTCCATAATCCATGATAAAAAGCTTTTTTTTTACGAGCGTTACAGAGACGTGGCTCAGGGATGTAAAATAAGTGAATGATGTGTGGTCCCCAAAGGAGTCACCTCAGTAGTTCCTTTTGACTTTGCCAAGTCATTTGGCTGTTTCTTAAGACACCTGGTAGTCACTTGATGGCACTTTCTTTCTCTCCCAGGGATCTCACGTGACTCGCTGGCCTGGCTTTTACATTCTCCAGTGGAAAATGCACGGCCCCGTGCCCTGCTCTGGCACTAGCCTCCCGCGGGTGGACGATGTTCTTGCCTCTCTGCAGGTTTCCAGCCACAAGTGCAAGCTCATCTACTACTACGAGGTGCTGGCATCCAAGGACTTCAGGTAGGAGATTTACTGGGGGATTGACTTCCCATAGAGAAGCCAAATGAGGACTGAGGGCAAGTTAAGCATCCAGATACCACCGACCTCCACAGGGTGTGTGTTTCATGAAGTTAGATGGACAAATCTTGGTGGTGTTTTGGGCAAAGAATCCCCTTTAGTGTTGTAGGTAATGAGGGACCCCCTGGCTGTTTGTCCACCAGTAGAATCTGTGCTTCAGCTTTTGCCTGCAGCCAGGGGAAGAGGGGGAGGTTTTTTGACTGAGGAGTTTTTTGATCTTAGTTGGGAACACTTTGAGAAGTTACTTTTGGAGTAACTTAACAAATATCAGCTGGGCTGTTTCATACATATTTCATCTGGCACTTAAGAATCATGGAATCATCTGGTTGGAAGAAACCCTGAAGGTCATTGAGTCCAGCCATTCACCCTGCACTGTCAGGGTCCCTAAACCATGTTCCTCAACACCAAATCCACACGGTTTTTAAACACCTCCAGGGATGGGGACTCCACCACCTCCCTGGGCAGCCTGTTCCAAAACATCACAACCCTCTCTGGAAAGAAATTCTTCCTGATATCCAACCTAAATTTCCCCTGGCACAACTTGAGGCCATTCCCTCTCATCCTGTCATTCCTAACATGGGAGAAGAGACCGACCCCCATCTCCCTACAGCTTCCTTTCAGGTAATTGTAGAGAACAATAAGGTCCCCCCTGAGCCTCCTCTTCTCCAGACTGACCAGTCCCAGCTCCCTCAGCCGCTCCTCATAGGACAAGTTCTCCAAACCCTTCACTAGTTTCGTTGCCCTTCTCTGAACCTGCTCCAGCACCTCAATGTCCTTCTTGAAATGAGGGGCCCAAAACTGGACACAATACTCCAGGTGTGGCCTCCCCAGTGCTGAGCAGAGGGGGACAATCACAGCTGTGAGTTGGAGAGCGCTTTCTGAGCAGGTGAATACATCGGTGTCAGCAGGATTTGTCTGGCCTCCTTTAATGCTGAAAGGCCTCCTCAGATCACCCAGCAATTTGAATTCTTTGCAAGTACTTGACCTTTCTCTAGGAGCTGGAGGAAGCGTTAGGGAGACCAGACTTGCAGATGGGCAGGGGGTGACCTTGAGAATGTGGCCTGGCCAGATCCCATGGAGTCAGAGCAGCAGCAAATTCCTCATTCCAGTCTTTCAAACCTGTTCCCTGTTGCTCTTCCTGCATAAAATGTGGCAGGAACAGGTGGTCACAGCTGCAGTGAACCCCCTCTGCTTTGGCAGAAGATGCTGAAGACCATGGCTGGAGCTCTTGTGCTGAGCAGGGTGAGCTCTCGGGTTAGCAGTGGCGGCTGTGCAGCGTTCAGGGTGCCCCACCGAGGCTCCAGCTGCCTCCCGCTCCCAGAATAACTGCAAGAGACACGGTGTAATGTCTTTAGCTGGGAAAAAAGACGTCTGTGACAGTTTAATTTTTCATCCTGACACAAAGCTGCTTAGAGACGGAGTTGAAACTGATGAGACAAAAAATAAAATACTTTTGCAAGCCTTCTAGAGCGTCAGTTGCTCTCCTGTCAGATGTACAGTTATCCATAAATAGCTGCCTTCCTAACAAATGCATCTTTTTTATCCTGTCCCAGGGGATCCATGTCAAGCCTGGAATCTTGCAACAGCGGTTTTTCCCAGCTGAGTGGAGCCACGACATCTTCCAGCCAGTCCCAGAGCAGCTCCCACCTTTCTAGATAGCAGGGCCAAGGCTAGAGTGGCAAGGAAGAGGCACTGGGGGGTTCCTGCCCGCCCCGAGCCGCTCTGGGCACCAAACCAAAGAGCCTACAGGGGCCGAGCCTTGAGGCCGTCATCCGTGTGACCGCCGTTTGGACACGGAGAGCCTCCTGGGAGCTACTTTCAACATAAAAACTGTAGAATTCCAATGGCACATTTAGGAACTTTCTATCCGACACCGACTTCTCGGTCGTCTTTTTCACAAATCGTGGTTTTGGGATGAATGTCAGTTTGTGTGAATCCGTGTGTCACTCAACTTTAAAAGGGCTCTTTCCAATCAGTCCTTTTCCTACGTGTGGTAGTGGAGACTGATGTTGCCTTATCCATTTGATCTGTAGGACTAGAGATTATCCATGTGTAGCAAAACTACTCCAGTTTCCTGGGTGCCCAGGGTACCAGTTCCACCCCAGAAAGTCAAGTGGGCATTTCAGGTGCAGGGACTTGAAGCAAACTGTAAATACCTTTACACAGATAGGAGGATGGTTCAGAAATCAGTTCCAGGTCAAACCTAAAACCTCTTCCGATTCAACAGGATGCTCTTAGGAAATGTGTTGGATTTTTTTATCCCACTGAGACGCAAAAGTCGAACTGTTTTTCTCGCGAGCGCAGGCAGAGAACCTGCCTCCAGCGAGCAACATCTTCCTTAAAGATAGACTGTTGTTCCTTTTTCCTCAGGTTTACAAGCAATAATGAGTAGATCTGACCCATCTCACCGAAGTGGATGGGAACGGAACCAAATTATAAAGGGCTAAGAAAAGCAATATTTTATTTCCTGAAGGCACAAAATTTTATGGCAGTGTTATAGAACTCGCTTCTTTAAAACATGAGCTAACTTGAAGAGAAAAATTTAAAAAAAAAAAGCATGTATGTGTTTAAGCACTTACTGAAACGTATTTATTCAAATAGTAGCTTATTTTAAATTAATTCTTATTTATAATTTCAGAAATGACTATTTATTAAATCCAGTCACCTTTTTTAATGGGATGAACTTTGGTTTTAGAAAGGAGTAACTGATTGTCTTCGATCCCAAGAAATCTTTCTCCTTAGGTTCTAATCTTTGTGCTTGCTGGATGTTCTCGCGTAAAGGGCTGTATCCTACGCTGCGTTCGGGGTAAGGGCTGCTCGTCGCCTTTTCCTGCAAGGTGAGGCTGGACCCCAGTGCTTTTTGGACTCAAGGGATGTTTCTTAGGAGTAAGAAGCAAGGATGGAGTTCAGGAGTTGTAAGAAGACAACGTGTCTTGGCGACACGCCAAAAATACCGTGTTTGTCCATAATATCCACTGATAATTCCAGAGAGTAAATGTGTAGTGATCCATCCAGCAGGCTGGGTAGCAAAGTTACGTGTGTTCTTGTCCAGGTGGCAACAAAAGGAGAATCGGGCATCAAACACTCGATTGCCCTTGGCAGTGTTTGCAGCTGGCAGGCATGCAGGACTTGATGCAGATGGGGATCTGCTTTCGGATCCAGCTGTGCTCCTCACCAGCTGGATGTTGCCTCTGCACAGATCCGCTGCCTCCGGAAGGATGGTGAGGGTACTGCCCCTGTGGTGGTTCAGGTTGTCCCAGCCCAGCGGCTCGTGTCACGTACTACGGTGAACGTGGTGTCAAATGGATGAGTTTCCAGTTCCCCAGCACAGATGGTCCTGGGTGGGTGGTGGGAGTGTGGCTGCTTCCTCCAGCATGGCAGTTGGTGAATCCATGACCGTGTTTCTCAGTGAGGACTTGGCCTTTCTTTCCCTCTCACCACGTTTTTGTTAAGGTTGATGGAATCTAAGAACAATGTAGGTGTAAGGTCGTTCCTGCTGACCCTGCTGTTCTGCTTACTGGTTTTGAAGCACCAGGCATTGACAAAGGAGGAAAGAGGCCCAATGTTTGGAACAACAGGAGATGAACTTGATGTTTTTATGTAACTTGGTGTTTTTAACGGATTGGAGCCCAGGACATGACTCTCCCTTGCATCTCTCGCTCTAAGAGTGCAACAGGTGACTTACTTCTGCAGGGAAAGGTCTGATTTCAGACAATTCCGTGGACTTCACAGTTTCCCCCAGATGAATCAAACTTCTGTCTCTGGCATTTCAGCGTAATTGGAGTCTGATGGAGAGGGAGGAGTACTGCCTTTGCTCTGGAAAATCAAGGGTTCTGGAATTGGAAGTGCATGTGTGTATCCCTCATGTGAAATCCTGTACCCACAATTGATTCTGATGCTGGAAGGAGAGTTTCACACTGACTCCAGAGCATCAGGAGCAAACCCAGCCCTGTCCTCCCCGTGCTGTTTCAGGATTTCGGCTTCTTGTGGCTCGATTCTTACACGGTTGGTCCCGTCTCACGGTGGTGACGTTCCTGTTTCCCTTGGTTTGCTCTCCTTAAGAATCTCTTCCGTTGCACTGGATTTTTTTTTTTATTTTAAAACGTGGCATGTGCTGTTCTGTTCCCACCAGTAAAAGTTTTGGGTTTTCAACTCTTGCCAGGGAGGCACGTGGAACTGGGCACTGCCTGGCAGGTCTGAGTGAGCCAGGAAGAGGTGAAGGGCTGTTCCTACAGAGCGTTCCCTCCTGCCGGCCCCGGGGATATCACCACCGTAGTTTTCCCTCTTCTCCCTCGGTAGTGCGGCTCTTCTGCCCCACAGGAGATGGCTGCACACATCTGTTTGGGAAGCAGCTTATCTCTCCCTCATCAATTTTAAGCAACGCTGTCTGAGTTATTCCACCTCCCAGTTTACTTAGCTACCAATTTAAATAATCCAATATACATTTTTTCCCTTTTTTTCTGGATGTTAACATAAGAGGAGAAAGGTGGTTGATGCTGTGCTTTCTAAACCTTTGTGAGCTGCAGATCCAAGAGGAAACAGAATCCTTCTAAAAACCCCTTTCCCCCCTAAAACAACATCAGTGTGCTTTAGAAAATAAACTCTCTTCTTCACAGCAACCTCTTGTGAGTTGAGACTGGGAGAGTTCTGGACTCTGGCTCCCCGGGAGCCACTCGTAAGCCAGAGCCTGGAAAAACAGGCTCCTGCTTTGGGTGCTGAGCCAGGGAGGGAGCAAAGCCCCCCCTGCTCCCCACCAGCATCCCAGCAGCTGCTCCTAGTGACACCAGTGAGGTCGGGCTGCGTTCGGGTAATGAGCTGGGTACTTAAAAACCAGCTCCTGGGTAAACTGGGGCTTTCCCCTGTCGGATGCTCCGGATGCAAAACACACTACCTACCTCAAAGAGCTGTTGCCATGTTTGATGTGTGGTACGGGATCTGAAGGGAAGGGGCACTACGCTGTGGGTACAGAGTGTCGTGCCGTTGTTTACAATTTAAATATGGCCAATAAACCCCTTTTTTCTTAGCCATTTCTACCAGTTTGCCCCGTTCGCTGGCCTCGTGTCCCAGTGGGACTGGGAGAGGCAAACGCAGAGCGCGTCACCCATGGGCAGGCACTGGCGATGGCTGTCGGACCGGACTTGGGGTGATGCTGTTTTGCTGCCTTTCCAGTTTGAAAAGGGCTTTTTTTTAACGGATAGACGGAGCAGCTCGGCCTCGGGAGGGACCCAGGGAGACTGGAGCGCGGGCAGCAGCAATTTGGAGCTGGGCGGTGGGCTGCAGACCGGCCCCTCTGGCGCTCACCCTGCCAGCGGGGACGCACCGGGCGCACGGCTTGGCGCTGCCCAGCTTCCTGCGTGCCTGCTGCTGGGGGCAGCAATCCTGGCAGCAATCCTGTCCTCCCATAAGGGAATTCTGAGTGGCTGCTTTGGTTGGATCAATTCCCTTTCAGTAACAGGGGAAAAAAACCCCAACTTTTAATAAAAAACCCAACTT
Source organism: Tauraco erythrolophus (assembly GCF_009769465.1). Taxonomy (NCBI): domain Eukaryota; kingdom Metazoa; phylum Chordata; class Aves; order Musophagiformes; family Musophagidae; genus Tauraco; species Tauraco erythrolophus. The sequence continues at coordinate 17,142,335 of NC_141481.1, read as the reverse complement.
TTAATAAGAATTTCGAATCCCAATTGATTTATTCATCAACAGGTTTTGAAAATGCCATAATGCAGTCGTCTTACATCTGTAACTCTTACTGCAAAGTGGAATTCCTGGTAGGAAGGGATGAGCCCAACCACCAGCTCGGGTGTGAAGCTGCTGTGCACTAACAGCAGCGTATGGGAGTCGGAGGAATCCCTTTTTTCGGAACACGTTTTCCTCGCTCGCACTCCTTTAACATCCAAAATGTTTACACTCTGAGCCAAATAACGCCAGAAACGGAGCTCCTCCACTCTAAGGACTACAACTGACAAGCGTTTGTCAGAGATTCCTGCATGCCAGTAGCTTTCATATCCTTCCAGCATGTTTGTGAGGATTCTTAGAGCTGATGATTTCTCTCTTGGAAGGCTAAACCGGAATCATGGGATGTGCATTGGCTTTTCATCACATCAGTGGCCACTTCCAAGCTATTAGTTAGCTAATATAAATTAAATGGATATTATTATTATTTTTTTTAGCAAGCATTTACTTTCTCTTCCTTGCGGCTGTCTTCATTTTTATATACTGAAGTCCTGATTTTTCTCAGCCAAAAACCCCCAACAAACCCAAAAGTTGTTTTGGAGCACAGCAGCAACAGGCAGAGTGCTTTGTAACTGGTGCCTGACAACAAACGTCCATCGTTGCAGTACTGGTAGGAGCTGTTCACTTCTGTATGTTGGAAATAAAAAAGCATCTTTAAAGAACCTGTCTGATTCTCTGCTGCAACTGTTCAAACAGGGGTGAACTCTGAAGATTTAAGCATTCGGGCTGCTCTTTACCCACAGAAACAGAGGTGAGTCGTGCTTGTATTCAGTTATTCCTACTTTTTAACTAAAATTTTTTTTTTTTTCCTGTAGAAGCAGTGGGTTTTGTTTGTTTTCATACCACAGAGCAGGCTGGTACAACGCATCATCCTGCGATGCAGTTGGTTATTTAAAATAAAAAAGGCCCACGGGCTTCGAACGGCCAACTGAGACGAACTGGGAAAGGATCCCGTCTTCCTTCTGCAACTGAGTGTAAAGAACTGGAGTCTCAGGCAGCTGTTACTAACGGAGACTTTATTCAAGTTTCAAATAGTCTGCTGTAAATAATAGAAAAATAGAATCTTCCGTTTACAGGTCGATTTGATGCCAACAGTGGCACAAAAACTGCACATCCTTTACTGGGAGAGATAAAACCAGTGCATAAAAACATTCGCATTCAGGCTCAGACAGGCTCTAACCCCCCTTGTGGGCGGTTTTCCCCCACATGAAAGCAAACCCAACTACACTTTTGTTGTTTGGGTTTTTTAAATGCATTGTGCAAGGATATGTGGTAGAAAAACGTCTGATTTCCAGCTGAGATGTTCAGGATCCTGGGTTCCTTGGAGTACTTACTGATCAGGGGCCCGGCTCGCTGCCGGCAGTCGTTCCCTCTGAGGAGGGAAGGGAAGTTCTGGCAGCAGCGAGGGCTCTGCGTGGACTGGCCCAAGCCCCATCCCACAGCTCGGTCATGTCGTGCTGACCATGCCAGGATGCTGCTGTCCCGACCCTTCCCCAGCGGGGAGAGCTCCAGGCTGGGTACCGTGGTGGCGGGGGGTACCGTGGTGGCAGGGGACGCAGCTGGGCAGAGCACACCGGCTTCTGGGAGGTACAAGAAAAGGCAAAAATGAAATTTTTTTTTTAACTGAAAAGGCTTTTTATGTTGCTGTACTGTTCCAAAAACGCAGCGCTCATTAAGCATCTGTTAGACCACTCCTAAGACTAAGGATTCGGTGGGAAAACCCTGGCTCTGCAGTCACCACAGGCTGTGTGAAGAATGTCAGGGGCAGGAAAGCCCCAACCCTGGGTGGTGGGCTCCGAGCCTACCACTGCGGCCAGACAGGAATGCTGTGGGTTTATTGTGGAATGCTGTGGGTTTATGGTGTGCTGCACCTGTCGCAACACTTTAAACCAACTTTTTTCAGTTTTCTGATAAAAGTCTGAGCTTACCAGGGAAGGGCAGACAGTTGCAGACTACACCTTCCTTAAGCCAGCTTTGTGCTACAGGCAATTTATCTTGCATCTTAAAAAATACTCACTGCTGCTCAGGTGAGAAGGCACCTATGGCTTACGTTCCTCACCTGTTTCCCCCAGGAAAACCAGTTCTCTGTTTCCTTTCCTGCTGCAGCTGTGCAATTCCCTTACCCACTCCTGTGTGTGGAAGGTGGCCCCAGGGCTCGTGCCCTGCATCCTCTCATGGCAACTAACTCCACAGCCTCGTTTGCTCTGGCCGGAGCAGTGGCAGAACGGGGGGAAGCTCACCCTGTTCTCTGCAGGGCTGGGCCAGAATCCAGGGAGTTTCCAGGAACCTGATCTAGCAGAAACCCCCATGGCAGGGGGGTTGGAACTAGATGGTCTTTGAGGTCCCTTCCAACCCAAACTGGTCTGTGATCCTATGGCTGAGGTATCTGGCTGCCCTGGGTCAGTGGGCAGTTTTATAGAGCCTCTGCAGCAGCCAAGGCGGAGGGGCAGTCAAATACCTCATCTCTTCTCATCCGGGGCTCTGCAGCAGGGCCTGACTCTGCTCCTGAGCCTCTTCCAGCTCGCAGGCAGCCGACGTGGAGGTGTGACTGGCTTCCCCGTTCATCTCCCTCAGGGGGTGGTAGAGATAGTCACCGCTCTGGTGCTGCCTCTCTGACCTGGCCTTCAGCAAGAGGCCCACGTTGCCCACGGCGCTAATCACGAGCAGCAGAGCCAAGACAGAGGTCACGGAGATCCAGCTTTTTCTGTCAGACAGAAGAAAAATCCACCTGAGTAACATATCTTGACCTGCTTTCACGTGTTCCCAGCACGCAAATGACTTCTCAGGTCTGCACCCCCTTCTCTGCCATCACAAGTGATGCCCTCAGGCAGGTGAGGTGCTCTGCAAAAGGCTGCTGAGGAAATGGCTGTTTGTAGCCTTCCACTCAGAGCAACCAGCTTCACCAGTACGACAGCAGCTGTGCTCTGCTGGTGGAACTGTCTGTGTCTGCTGCACATGCGGCGCGTTGGTGGGGAGGAAAGGGTGCCCTGGTTTAACTGTACGCTGCAGAGCGCTGGGCTCGCAGCACGAGCTGTCACTGGTGGAGCTTCTGCTCCGCACTTGCCTTATGACTGGGTTTCTACCAGTTTACCTTCCATATCCTCACCCTTCCTGTCACGAGATATAATGAGGTCAGAACATGCTTTGGGCAAGGAAGCAGCAGGTCTGAGACGCTGCCCTGGCACCCAGGAGGTGGCACGAACAGCTCCATCTTGCATGGGCTCCGTGTGTACCTGTATGTGATGAGTATCACACACTTACTCTGACAGAAAGAACTTTTCTTTGCTCCTTGCCTTGTTCAGGGAAGCCAAACACCGCTCCGCTGGAAAACAAAGAACAGAGGGAAGAAAGGCAGTGTTGGGGGCAAGGTGTAAAATTCCACTGAAAGAGAGTAAGCTTTAGGTGGGACCACAGCCAGCTGGAGCTGACAACTCTGCAAACAGCACATTATGCACTAGAGCTGCTCTTCCAACTTCTTTTTTAAAAAAAAAAAAACCCACAGCCACTCTGCTCGCAGGTACCTCTGTTTAACTGGTCCTGCATCGCTGAGTCGTAGGTGATGTTGCAGCTGCCCGTCCTCCGCTCGCAGGGACACGTGTGCTCACACGCACACTGCTTCTGGCAGCCGGGCCCGTACCAGCCCATGGGACACTCTGGAAAATTGATCACAAAGAAGTGAACCACGGAAACCATCTGGTCTGTCGCTCTGCAGCTCCCCAGCTCAGCAGTGTCTGTTCCCACAGCTGCACCAGCCCGCTCCCAGGAAGGACGGGCACACTTGGAGCTTTAGGAGAGGCTCAGACCTCACCTACATCTCTCTGAGGTCTCAGCGTTGCTGCTGTCACCACGGCAGTCTCTGGCTTTGCTGCCTCTACTGCGTTTTTCTCCCTGCTGTATCCAAGCCCTGCTCTTTTTGGCTCGGAAGCAAAGGCAGAGGAGGGGCATCACCGGCCCATTCCTAACGAGCAAGTGCTCGTGTTGGGGTACAAGCTGCGCTGAGCAGTCAGGGCCTCAGGTCTCCTGCAGCCTGCCCCAGCTGTTCTGCCTGCCCGCCCCGCTTCCTCCAGCCTGAAAGCACCAAGCTGTGAGTGAACTGCTGCCATTTTCTGTACTCCAAGGTGAAGGTTTTGTAAAAGGGATCGGGCTGGCGGAGCATTCCCAGGCCGGAACAAAGCATCGCTAACCACGCACACGAGAAGTTGACACCCACGCTGGAATTAACTTGTCCTGTCACCAGAGCAGGCTGTTCTGTCACCCACGGGGGCCTCGAGCGCTTCGGAAAAGCCGCTGTGGTCACACAACGGAGAACGTGGCTCTCGTGTTCCAGTATTTGTGTTCTACGCTCATGCACGCGGGAGAGCAATGCAGTTCTTTGGGGCACAGACTGAACAGGAATCCACGGTTTTCCCACAAGGAAGAAAACTCCTCTTTCCTCTCTGCTCCCTCCCTTTCCTTTTAGCCAAATTGGGTCGGGCAGGCAAGCCCTTTGGAGCTGGGAGCTGGCAGGTTGTGCTCCAGCTGGGAAGTTCAGCGCTGAGCCTGCCTGGCAGACCTCACGCTTGCTTTACCACCGTGAGGTGGCACCAAAGCCTCTCCCCAGCCCAGGCTGTTGTTCGGAGCAGCCCTTACCTTGCTCGCAGCTGGTGCCGTAGTACCCAGCCGGGCAGGAGCAGGTTCCGCGCACGGGGTCGCACGAGCCACCGTTCTGGCACAGGCATTTCTGGGCGCAAGCGTCCCCGTAGAAACCATGAGCACACGCTACAGGAGACGAGCAGAGATCTCAGCGGGGCCCTTGTTACCAAGGCAGCAATCCCACCCCATGCTTGTACCCACTGGCACAGGGCGCTGAGGGCTGCTAAGAGGGCAGAGCCTGAGCCTGTGCCTTGAACAAGGAGCTTAAAGCGCTCCACACCGACCCCATCTTAAGAGACTCAGGCTGCAGTGAAACTCACACTGGCAAAAAACGAGCACTCTGCAGCCTTTCCCTTCATTGCTCCCTCTGGAAAAGAGCGTGAGCGGGATCCCCCCTCCACTGCAGGCAGGAAGTGGGTCACACTATCCTTTTGCTGGCTCTGGACAAGCGGAGCAGAAGTCAGCATTACCTTGGCTGCAGTTGCTGCCAGTCCAGCCGGCATCACACAGGCATCCAGCTGCGGAAACACACACAAACAGGCGTTAAGGACGACAGGGAAAGGCTCAGGAACAGCAGGAGCTCAAACTGAGGAGCTTCTGCTGCTTGGTGTGCCTGCCTGGCGCTCCCTGCTTCTGCTGGGAACACACAGAGGACATCCTGAGCTCGCGCACAGAGTAGGTTCAAACAGGCCCCCACCACAGCTGCCAAACACGGCAGAACCTCCTGCTCACTGGATTTTGAGAGGTTAATGCTGGCTCGACCATTGGCAACACCTGGACCCACTGAGCCCTGCCCAGTCCCTTCACTGGTGCAAACTGGGCTGTGAATTAGATCAGGGAGGTAGCAAAGAAACAGGAAAGCAGGTTTGAGGAGGTACAGAAGGGGAGAAGCAGGAGGTGTACATTCCAAAGAAGTTTATGGAAGAGCAGCAATTGCTCACTGGTAAAAATTACACCTTTCCCCATCAGCAGATTCACAAACCAGGAGCACAACCTCAGGAGGCAAAAAGGGAAGCTCAGACGCGGCGTATGATGAAGTGAAGTCCCATCACAGGACCAGTTTCCAGATCTGCGTCCCAGCCTCACCCTGCTGCTGTCTCCTGAAGGCAACGTGTTCTGACCATCTCCACTGCTGCTCCAGAGGCTGGAGGGAAGGGGCAGAGCAGCTCCCTACACCCATAAGGTCAGACAAGGGCTGAGGCACACAGCCCCAGCTGGCTTCCAGACCCAGGGCGTGGGCTGGCCAAGCACCAGCACCCATGGCCCTAGAAGGCTGTGCCCCCGGGGCTGCGAAGCCTCTCCAAGGAACGCTGTCCTGCAGCCAAGGAAGCAGCTGCTGCCAGTGCCAGCTCACGTGAGCCACGCTCCTTCACACCCAGGTGGGAAGTGACTCCGTGGACCAGCCAGGACTGCACACGGCGACACGCTGAGGTCCCACCGCGGCGCCTCGCAGGTAAGCGATATTCCCCATGGATACACTGCCCGGGCCCATGCTTCCCCTAGAGCCACCCACGGGCACCCACCGGCACCTGCGGGCTGGAAGCCGCTGCGCACCGCAGTGACTCACAGTCGGTGCAGACGCCGCGCAGGCTGCAGTTGGAAGGGCCACAGTCCAGGATGTCACAGGCGGGGCCGCTCCAGAAGCCCCCGGCGCAGCGGCACTCCCCCTCCACGCAGGCCCCGTGCCCGCTGCAGTCCGCGGGCTCGCAGGCGGGCTCGTGGATGCACATGACGGTCGAGATGCTCCGAGGGCAACGCCACATGCTGTCGAAGGAGCTGGGGACAGAAGATGGGTCCTGTCAGGTGTGTGAGCACTGCGCTGCTCCCAGCCCGACGTGAAAGCCGCTGGTGTAACCCACAAATTTTCATCCTGATTCATGTTGGCAAAGGAGAACATTAATAATGGGAAAATATAAACATAAAACTAGATTTGAGGCGATGTTTTAACTGTTAACTCCCACTGGACAGGACTTCAAACACAGAATTACAGTAACATCCAAGCAAAGTCTCCCTTTAAGCAGTCCTAGCTTATAGAATCATAGAATCATGGAATGGTTTGGGTTGGAAGGGACCTTCAAGACCATCCAGTTCCAACCCCCCTGCCATGGGCAGGGACACCTTCCACTACACCAAGTTGCCCAAAGCCTCATCCAGCCTGGCCTTGAACACTTCCAGCTGTGTTCAAGGCTCGAAGCTTCTCTGGGCAGCCTGTTCCAGTGCCTCACCACCCTAACTGTGGTGTTCAGTCCGCCTTTTCTTGGCTATTGTTTGCTTTGATGTGAGTGATGTCATTGCAGTTACAGCAACGCTTCGCTTTCAGCTGTCAAACTGCCAACTGAATTTTAAATCCCTTCATGCTCACAGTCAGAAATTACTAAAAGACTAAATTTAACATAAAATATTCTCCAAGTACTCTCACATGAGGCAGGGTCTCCAACTCAGTGTTCCTCTTCCCTAATAATAAGCTGTGGAGGGATCTCTGCTAATTCCTGTGAACGTGCAGCTCCGAATCTCCCAGCCTTGGAGCTGTTTCCTTATCTGATACCCACGTCAGGCCACTCAGTCACGTCGAACAGCTTTGCAGCACGGCTGAAAACAGTTAAACTTTAATGCCGGGTGACTAAGTGGAAAAAGTATGTAAAAAGTCACTGAATTGCTTTAAATTTTAGAGTCGCTCTCCCTGAAAACCTGTCACTTGCCTTTACGTTGTGGATTCCAGCAATGCAGCCGGACCCCCCGGCAGAGCAGAGGGGTAGGACCGAGCCCTGCACGCCAACGGGAGCTGCGTGGTTACTCCTGCAGCCCTGGGCACCTACCAGTGCTCAGAGGGGTAGCTTGCCAGGGTCCCGTTCAAGACCAGCGTTGCGGACCCTCCACCATCCAGGTTGATGGCATTGATGACTCCCTGCTGCTTCAGAAATTCGGCCATTTCCCAGAGGTTGACCCTGCGAAAGCAAACAGTTGTTTGTTGCTCGTTCAATGGAAGTGTTATACTGGAAGGTGGCTCCTCAGTGGAAGTGGGGAAGCTCTCCCATCCCAGGCGTGCTGACTCACTGCCTGGAGCCTTTTCTGGCTCTGCCTGAAAGACATGGAACAGTGGTGACCTCCGGAGCTCTGAAACTCTGCCTTAAACATATTCCTGGCAGCTGCAGAGTCCCTCCAGTTCCAGTGATGGAGTGCAAGATCGATCTTGCACCTGACCTGAGGCCGTACCACAACCCTGCCCTTACCCTCTGGATTCCGTCTGTCCGTCCATGTGAACCAAGACCAGCTGCCCCCGCCTGTCGTGTCCGACCGCAGTCCTGGCTGACACCACATTGATGAACTTGTTGAAGGTCCCTGTGCAGGAGAGGGAATAACTCACACACCAGCTGTGGGTGACAGAAGTGGCTGTTTAGACACATCTGTCTGCAGAACAGCTCACAGCAAGGAGCTCATCTAAACTGAAACATAACAAGGACAGAGGCCAGGCTCCTCTTGCTCATCCAAGCCCATCTAGGAATAACGTTTCCAGAAGCACTCTTGTCAAGATTTTGTCTGGCATAGGGACAAAGGAGGGGATTCGGAAGCCCTCAGTTTTAAACTCCTGGAAAAGGCACTTGCTTTGAGTTTCTCTGGACAAGTGTTAACACCAGTCATGCCACCACTGCTCACAGTCCTCACCAAACTGTCTTGAGCAGCCCTGAGCAGGCGGGTGCAGCCTCACCTCGCAGGCAGCCCGGTTCTTGTGCTGCGCTCGCCCAGACTCGGGGTAAAGGGGCACAGAAGATATCTGGACCTCTGAGGTGAAGAGCAAAGTGCAACCAGACGACACAGTTTCTCCTGCTACCCCCTCCTTCCAACAGCCCTGTGAGAAGGACAAGCTACGCCCAGGCTGAGGCCAGGCTTTACGATATTTACCTGTGGTTTGAGTTTCACCACACTCAGCCACTTGACTCTGACTGATGTACACTTCTCCGTCTCGTAGGAGCCAAACTACGCCGCTCACGAGCTGCACAAAAGGGTTCACTTGATCCAAGACGTCTTCCTCAGACAGGTAACTAGGAAAGAGAGAGCAGGAGGGGTTACCCACAGTCACAGCAGCGTCACAGAAGGGCCTCTGCTGCTGCCAGCAGGCTCCAGAAGCAGGGAGAAGGTGGCTGAACACAGGCTAGCTACATGCCAAGCTAGAAGCCAAGCAGTGCGAAACACCACTTTGGCAGCCACAGTGGTCCCTGTCTCCTCTATTCCGCACAAAACCACTGATGGTCCTGCTGATGGTCCCAGGCCACTGTGTCTGAAACAAACTCCTGCCAGCAACGTTGCCGGTGGACCCGAGCCAGGATAATAAGGGCAGGAAGCACCTGGCAGAACGTGAGGGCAGAGCCACTGCCAAATACTTGGGGATCTGTGGAAGCAGCTGGAACATCTTGCTGGCTGTCAGCTTCCACTCTGCAAAACGGTGACAGCAAACAGCTTCTGAGAGGGTTTTCAGCAGCAGCGTCCAGTCTGCCTACAGCTGCACTGAAGGGAAGACACTGCTGGATGCTCCCTGCTCCCCTCCGTCTGGGAAAGAGCTTCCTCTCCTCTTCCAGACAGCAAACCCTTCCACTGGGCAGTCGGACAGCAGAAGGACTGTTCAGCTTCCACTCCGTGATGGGGCATTGCATGTCACTGTGGGGTGCTGCCCAAGGGATCTTCTCTCAAGAATCAGGGTGCTGAGTAACATCTGCCTCGTCAGGACCGGATGACAGGTCATGCTGGGAACTGACAGCAGCAAAGGTTGGGGCCGACCAGCCGTGCTTTTGCTGTACGCTCTGCCAGTGGGTGTTGGTTTAAAACTGATCGTTCTACGTGCTCCAGGCATAGAATCACAGAATCACAGAACGATTTGCATTGGAAGGGACCTCAAAGATCATCTTGTTCCAACCCCCCTGCCATGGGCAGGGACACCTTCCACTACACCAGGTTGCTCAAAGCCTCATCCAACCCGGCCTTGAACACTTCCAGGGATGGGGCAGCCACAACTTCTCTGGGCAACCTGGTCCAGTGCCTCACCACCCTCAGAGGGAAGAATTTCTTCCTTAGATCCAATCGAAATCTCCCCTCTTTCAGTTTAAATCCATTGCCCCTTGTCCTGTCACTACATGCCCTTGTAAAAAGCCCCCCTCCAGCTTTCCTGTAGCCCCTTCGGGTACTGGAAGGCTGCAATAAGATCATCCCGGAGCCTTCTCTTCTCCAGGCTGGACTGCCCCAACTCTCTCAGCCTGTCTCCACAGCAGAGGTGCTCCAGCCCTTGGAGTGTCTTCGTGGCCTCCTCTGGCCCCGCTCCAACAGCTCCATGTCCTTCTGATGTTGGGGACCCCAGAGCTGAACGCAGTATTCCAGGTGGGGTCTCAGGAGAGCAGAGCAGAGGGGCAGAATCCCCTCCCTCGCCCTGCTGCCCACGCTTCTTGTGAGAGCTGGATGCTCAACTTCTCGATTATTTCAGTGTCCAAGACTGCAGCCAAACAAAGCTTCACACTTTGTGGAAAAGAGTAATTGGCAACACCTGAATGGGAAACACCGAAAAAGAAACCCCTTTACCCCCGGGAAGGGAACACGAAGACAAAATGAACACGGCTGAAAACGGATCAAACTGCACAACAGCTTGAGCAGGGACAACTTGACTGCCAGCTTTTGAAGCCTGCCATCGTCCAGCACCCGTTGAGGTGACAGAGGCAGCATCTTTGCCAGGTGGGGGGTGACACCGTGCTCTGGTGCACTGTCCTGCTGAGCACGAGGTGGTACAAAAGGGTCGAGTGAGAACCACTTTCCCTGACAGCCCAAATGGTTGACACCAAAACTATTTCCCATATCGTGTTCTGGAAGCCACAAAGACCCGAGCAGACAACAGCTCACAGCGCCCTCACTCCATTTAACACGGGAAGCCCTGCCAGAGCAGGAGAGAAGCAGGGAATAAGGACTCCACAGTGCTCCTGCAGCTGCTGTTGGTCCCCTCGGCAGAAAAAGTGGACATGTCACCAACTCCCCCAGCCCCTCCACCACGGAAATTAAGGCCGTGGCTCTCAGGGCTGTCAGGGAACGGCGGGACACTAAGCCCTGGCTTGGTACAGTCAGTCTGGCTTGGCAGACACTTGCTGAGGTCTGAGGGCACACGGAAGCGGGCTAACAGGAGGATGGAGAATGCAGCCAACAGATGCAGCAGCTTCCAGACTGCTGCTCAATCTTCCGAGAACTTCTGAGACCAACAGAAGGACCTCTGGGAACCCTTCTATGGTGTTTTATGGTGCCTTCTGCTGCTGGGGAAGGGCGGCTACTGGGGGCCTCTACTTCCAGCAAGCACTAACAGTCCCTCTGTCAGCTGTTCCTCATTACAGGGTGTTTTGTGCTTTTGTCTCCAGGTGGCTCCTGATTTGGGAGCATCACACACCCTTTCAGCTGGCAGGAAGAGGCCTATATAACCGCCAGGCTGAGGGCACAACTCTCAGGAGGTGAGAGATGCTGCAGCTCATGTGGTGTGGAGCTGGAAATTCTGCAGAGGGCAATGTCTGGTGACATACCACAGGGCACAGGCTCCACCAGTGGCTTCTGCAACTACCTGCAGTGTAGCTGATGCCTCAATTCAGCTCAAGCTGTGGAGGCAGAAGGCAGTGCTCCAGCTCTCAGGCTGTGGGGATGCCTGGGGTCTCTCCCTGAAGCTGGGACCAAGGGAAATGATGTCCTAGTGTATGCTGGCTGAGGAGCTACGCTGCTGGGACAAGGAGCTACAGGAGGAGGTCTGCATGCTGCACAGCAGCAGGGATGATGAGAAAGAGATTAACAGATCTTCCCTAATAGCCTGCAGAAACAAAACCCTGCACCCCATAATGCCCAGAAGGAGCACCCAGGACCTGCTCACTGGGGTGGCAACTCCTGTGATGATGAAGGCTGGAAGTTTGTGAGCTCTGGCAGCAGGAGGGAGCTCTTCCTCCACCCAGGTTCAGTGCCCTGGGAGCTCTGTGAAATGAAGTGTCTGTGTCAGCTGAGCCTGAGCCCTGCAGCAGCACCAGAGGAGGTAGGTGAGGGATCGGGGGAAGCTCCCTGCTGTGGGGGGAAGAGGTCCCCATCTGCTAACCTGTCTAGGGAGGTGTGCTGGGGGGTCAGATCAGGAGACTGCTGAGGTTTCTCCAGCCCTCAGGCTACTACACCCTGCTGCTCTTCCACATGAGCCCCAACAGCACTGCCAGGGGAAACCAGGAGTGTATCAAGAGCAACTGCTCAGCTCGGGGGGTGAGAGCCAAGGGTAGCCCAGGTAGTTCTCTCCTCAATCCCACTGGTGAGGAAGAAGGGCTTGAGAAGCAGTGGATGGATTCTGTGGGTCAATATGCACTAGCACAGCTGGTGTTGACAACAAGAATTTGACTTTTACAAGGATAGAACCTTCTCTGAGGAATGAGGACCTGACCAAGTGAGGCAAAAGTAACTTCTGTTAAGTAGGTGATCTGCTGAGGAGAGCTTTAGACCCGGAAGGACACAGGAGGGAGATGATCACCCACAGTCAAGTGAGGAAGTGGTAGACCAGGCTGCAAAGCGAAGGTCACGGGGTGACATGCGCACAAGAACTTTAAACAACAGAGTATAGACAAAAGGGGATCCAAGCTGCGTGCACACAAATAAGGACATGGTGAGAGTCTGTACCCAGGGAAGGTGGTGGGAGAAGAGGGGAGCAGCTGCCCTTAACATGAGCGAGCAGCAGGAACGCCCAGAGCTCTGCCTTGGCACTCACCACAAGCTACCTGAGGGACACAGGTTAGGATTAGAGATCTGGCAGATCAACACGGGTGACATCATGGTGGGTGACTGTCACAGATTCCCTGGTTGGGAAACAGTAGAGAAGATCTTTAGAAAAGTGGAAAAAGCCTCGTGTTCACCGGCCCTGGCACTTATGAGTGACTTTAACCATCCTGCTATCTGCTGAGAGGGCAACACAGCAGAACACTGGCAACCCAGGAGATGCCTGGATTTCTGCCTAGCAGTAAGTAACTTAACCTAAGACAAACTCTTTTACTGTAAAGGGTGGTCAACTGCAGGAAGAGGTTTGCCCAGAGATGTTGTAGAGTCTCCATCCTTGCAGATATTCAAAACCCCACTGGACACAGCCCTGAGCAACCTGCTCCAGCTAACCCTGTGCTGAGCAAGGTGTTGGATGAGGCACCTCCAGAGTCCCTTCCAACCTCAGTGTTTCTGTACTGCAGCCAGAGCAGCGGGGAGGACAGAGACCTCTCCCCCTTTCGACCATAATCAGGTGTACCTGTTGCATGTTGGGAGAGGAGACACAGGAAGCTAAGCAGCTAGAGATCATCAGAGTAACTCATCCAGCTTCCCTTCATCCTAGGGGAAAAAAGCCAATGGCCAGAAAGATAGCTGAACGGGGTACAGGTAGGACATCCCTAATTCTGGCATTCAAAGCATGCTTCTGCTCTAGCTGGAGAGGCCAAGGAGGCAGCGCCCAGGCAGTGCTTCCTGCCTCAGTGACGCCTACCAGTCTTGAGGGAGAAGAGAGCACTCTCCAAACGATCCCAAAGTTCTTACCCGAACACCATGGTGCCGTCTCTCCGGATGCCAAACTGAGCGTTTTGCAGCCCTCCGGAGTTTCTCACCAGTCTTCCATCGCTCACGACGTTCCCATAACACTCCCCAGTCTCCATGTTAAAGTACCCACCGTTCTGGGCCACCAGGCACTTCCCGAGCTTTGCGGTCTCTTCCACGGTGGCTCTGCGGTGTGCCTGGCAGCCTCCCGTGCCACCCGGCTCCAGCACTGAGAAGGTCCTCAGCGGGTTCCTCACGAAAGTGAAGTGGCCATAGACCACCTTGCGCTCCTCGCCCTCCGGGGGGATGTAAGAAACAAACGTCCTGGTGGTAGCCACCGGGCCACCTGTCCTGTTGTCGCTGGGCCACGCTTCGTGTGTCACGTTGCCGTACCTGACGGGCTGGCAGTCCCTGACGAACCGGTGGTGGTGCCGAGGGCCGTGCCCGTTCGGGAAATAGGGCTGCAGCAGCGGGTCGCTCGGGGGGCTCCTGCAAGGAGACGATGTGGTTGCCCCGTGGTTGCCCCAAGGTTGCCCCGGCACAGCGCGTGTGCGCGACAGGCCCCCCCGGCATCCCGGACCCCGCGTCTCCCCCGGTAACCCACCGCGGCCGACAGGGGCCTGTCCCGCTCGGTGTTCGCCCCACGGAGCACCGGCTCGGCGGCGCCCGGCCGGAACCCCGTGAGAGGAGCGGCGCTACCGGCCGGGACGGCACCGCCGGGGCACGCCGGTACCGGGGCGCCAGGGACACCGCCGCGGACACTCACCCGGCGCTGCGCGCCACCTGCAGCCAGCCCAGCGCCGCCAGCGCGGCGGCCGCCACCGCCCGCCCCGCCGGCACCGGCACCGGCCGCCGCCGCCCGCGGCCGCCGCCCGCCGCCCCGCCGGCCGCCATCTTGGCGGGCGCTCCGCGCGCCCCCTGCCGCCCCGCCGTGGCGCAGCCCCGGGGCCGCTCCCCGCCGGCAGCCGGTCGGGCGCGGGCCGTGCCCGGGGCAGGGGGCTCGTCCCGTCTGCAGAGCCGCAGGTGTCAGCGGTGACCGGAGCAGCGTTCTCCTTCTCCAGCCGAGTGCTCTGGAGACTGTTATCCAGCAATGAAGGGGTTAAAACTTTTCGGTAAGAATTTCCTGAAGGGTTTGGAAGGCTGTTGGCACATCCCCAAAGAACAAAACGCGACGACCATCCCTGAAGCTGCCAGAAGTGATTAGGAGGGAGACTCCTTATCAGGAACTGGCTGTCCTTGAGGGGAGCGTCCCAGAAAAAGTGTCAGCTTTGTTCTCCCGTTTTTCCGGGCTGTGAACACGCGCGGCAGTGACTAAATGACCAAATTACCGTGGTGTGGTCATCACTTACATCTGCGGCTCTGCAAACAGGACGGGAGACGGATGCATTCATGAGAAACGCTTTTTGAGAGAGAACTGATCTCTGCTTGTAAAATTTTGCAGGTTTATCGAACAGCATGTTGGTTTTTCAAAAGGCTTTTTCTGTCTTTTCTTCCTGTGACGTTTTCAGAAAGTTTGGAAATGCTGTTTGCAGTGTATTCTGGAAATGGTCTACTTAAGCTCAGTAGTTAAATTAAAAATCACTTTTAAATTAAATCACTAAACCTGCCCAAAGGGAATTCCGGCAGGAGGAGATTGCGACCACCTCCCCTAAACAGACCCCAAAGAAAGGGGCAGAGGAAGAGGAGTGAGGATGCGAAGTAATTTCCATGTAAAGCGAGACAAAATGAACCAATTGTTGAAGAGAATAACCGTGACTATGTAAACACGTTATGAATATGCACGATTGCAGCATATAAATAAGCTCCTGTCCAGGGGCCGGGGGTGCAGCCAGGAGGAGACATCCCCCACGCACCCGGCACCGCAATTACGTAGCGCCCACTTTCCAACACTACGAATTACGTTAGTTTCGGTCCGGAATTTCGGTGACAACTAGGCAGGAACATTTATTGCGACTTCATAAACTCAAGTCGCTGTAGCTATAAAGCTGATACACTCGTAAGGCATTTGAAGTAGTTTGATAACCTGCCAGAAAATATGGATATACGGAATTCGAGGTGTTATGCTTGACAGCTGGCAGGAATCAGTCACTCCTTCCCTCACAGGACATGATACTTGCACTCTACTCAAGGAAGTAAATACCAAAGCAATTTGCATTTTGCGTTAAAATGACACTGTGAAAAAGTAGCTGTCAGGTGAGCTAGGTGAGAATGAAGCGAGAGATTCCTGAAAGAACAGTTCTCCGACAGGCTGGCATGGACGCGTGACTGCCCGTGCCAGGGGTGTCTGTGTAAAAGTAGGCTGGGGACATGGGACAGCAGGGCTTTTCTTGAAGAGACCTTGACTGCTTTCCCAGTTAGAAGAAGATGCTTTCTGAACTGGATCTTTGGGTAAATATTCCAGGCTTTATTTTGTCTGCTCCCACTTGTAATTAGCTATGTGCTTTAAGAGGGGACGATGGTTTTGTCGTTACCACATACTTGCTGGTAGGCAATATGGAGAATTACAATGGAAACGTAATAGCTGACATCTGGTTTTGCTGACATCTGGTTTTGCTGACATCTGGTTTTGTCACAGGGGTAAAAGAAACACAACCAGAATCCCAGCACGCCATTCCAACTGGGTGGCCAATGGCCAATGGCATCTGCAGAAGAGCATCCTTTATGCGTGCCTTTGCTCCTGTTTATGGTGAAGAAACACCATTTGTTTTCTGCGTTCCGTGACGCATCTTATTTCATTCCCAGTCAGTACATCTAATCTAGTTTTAAACTCTTGAACAAGGCTCTGAATTATTTTTCACCCTGGAGTTCAGTTACTTCCACAGGGCCTTGGCAAGATAATGTGGCAAATGTTTCTGTCAAGAGGCTTCTATTTGCTCTTGGCATCTGCATTTGCACCAGAAAACAGGGATCAGCAGACTGAAAACAGCTGAAAATTGTTTCATACGTGTATTAGAACCCAGTGGAATGCAGATGTTGAAGGTATTTAGCACCTGGTAGGATCAGGAATTGAGACAGCAGATTGAGAGATATCAGAGAAATATTCAGGATGTTAATTCAGATCCAGTGAAGCTGAAGATCTTTTCAGAATTCAGTAGAATTTGAGCTAGAGAAAAATGCACCCGTTCACCGGTAATGGGGCTGCGCTGAAATCATCCCTGACTCTCTGGGATACTCTAAGATGTACCAGGAAAAAACACATTGTAGATGAGTGCCCAGTATTGCTGTAATAAAAAACTATTGCCCAAGGTGGAGCTCCTCTTCGCATTGCAAGACAAGACTGAGATTTAAAAGATCTAATGCTATTTCACTCTTGAATGAGCTCAAGGACTGATCACCTCTCCGTGCAAGCGGCATTCCCTGTTGACAGCCTGCAACACGTTGTCGGCAGCAGAGGAACCTGCTGAGTGATCCTGCTGCAACAGCTGTGTTGTGGGAAGAACATCCATCTGTGGAGAAAGCTATTAAACGAAGTCGTACGGCTTGCATGGATGATGATCAGTTCTGATGTTAAAACGATACGCGTTTGGGAGGCTGCAGTAGGGTTTAGTCAGGGAGATCAAATGGTAAAACTGAACTGCAAGTTAGAACTTCAGTTGGACTTGGAGCTGTTGGAGGGGGTCCACAGGAGGCCATGGAGATGATCCGAGGGCTGGAGCACCTCTGCTATGGAGACAGGCTGAGAGAGTTGGGGCTGTTCAGCCTGGAGAAGAGAAGGCTCCGGGGAGACCTTCCAGCACCTTCCAGTGCCTAAAGGGGCTACAGGAAAGCTGGGGAGGGGCTTTGGACAAGGGTGTGCAGTGACAGGACACGGGGCAATGGCTTTATACTGAACTGAGGGGAGATTTGCTCTCCGACTACTTTAAACAGGCTGCCTGAGATAACACTAGCATTTGTTCAAGTGTATCCGTTGCATCTTTCAGGAGCACTTTTTCTTTAAAAAACCCTATATTGACACATGGTAAAAGGATGATGTGGCTGAACTGGTGAATGTGAATTTACTCAACCTGGCACACAAGTTACCTGCAAAGGGATTTGAGGTTTCAAAGTATGGGTTTGTCAGGGCCCTGGGGGCAGCAGCAGCCCACAACTGCCCTGACCACACTCACCCCCACCCCCTCTGCCAACAGTCTGGAAGCCTTGGTTAAGCTCAGACGTGGCCTTCAGTTCTTCCCTGAGCTATGTGGTACATGTACCTTTTTTCAGGAACACCTGAATTGTTGGGTTATTATGGGTTAGATTTGGTGGCTTGGCCTTGGCCTGGGTACCTTGCTTCTGTCTGACGATCCATGGGCTCTCCATGGGACCTGTTGCTGTCACCACCTGGCTGGGGATGCCGTGGGACTGTGCCCTGACAGTGAGACCACTGCTGCTGGGGTCACCCTTGGCTTGTCTTCTCTTAGCAAAGATCTGGGTCTTCCTGCTCTCCTTCGTACGCAGGGTGTTTTTCCAAACTTGTTTCAGTCTCTGATCAAAGTGGCTTATTCAGAAGAGGTGCAGATTGGAGTCTTCATT
Organism: Tauraco erythrolophus; assembly: GCF_009769465.1. Classification (NCBI taxonomy): domain Eukaryota; kingdom Metazoa; phylum Chordata; class Aves; order Musophagiformes; family Musophagidae; genus Tauraco; species Tauraco erythrolophus. The sequence continues at coordinate 17,124,569 of NC_141481.1, read as the reverse complement.
CTGCATTCATGCCGTGAGATCTGTCTAAAAAATGTCATTTAATAAAAAGATTACCTCCCTGACAAAAGTCTTGGGATAATCAGGATTATTTTTGTTATTCACGCAGGCATTTGTGATGCCTTCTTTCAGCAAACATTCCTAGGGAGACTAGAAAGCCATTCCTACATGTAAGAAAGGGAAGTTGAATCACCTTGGAATCAATTGTGTGAATTTACACTATATGTGTAATAAAATATGCACAGTTCTTCAGCAGCAACAGGAACAAGGCTTTCTAGAAGATACACCTCCCTTCAAACACGTCAATTATTTTTAATTGCAAATAACTTTTCCTGTAACTCTCCTCAGCAGTTGCTTTTGGTCTGCTAGTGCAGAGGTGTGTTCAAAATCTTTACATGGAACAAAAAAAGAAGAAATAAGGGGAAATGGATTGATCCACAATGCTGAGGTTTCCTTCTCAGAGAAGATTCTTGTTAAGACCTCTCTGAAGTTTCCGCTTTCTTGACGTGGAGGAGATGGCTTATCTTACAGCTGATGAAACAGACCTCAAGTGAGAGAACTTATTGCAAGTGGGTTAAATTTCTGGAAATCTGTATGACCAGTGTCGTGGGTTAGGCTGAGTCCGGCAACCAAACCCACGCAGCTCTCCCAGTCCAGTAAAATGGAGAGGAGAGAAAAATGTAATAAAAGAGCTGAGGATCGAGACAGGAACAGAGGAGCACCCACCAACCACGGTCCCGGGCAAAAGAGGCTTTTTCTTAACGCAAAACTATTTATTAACAGCTACCTAGAAAGAGAAAAGCACACAAAAACGGTTACTTAAGAGAATAACGAGAAAACAAGGCCAGGTCTTAAAAACAACACCACTCCCCCCCCCTTTGCCTCTTCTTCCCGGCTCTACCTCCTCCCCCCAGCGGCGCAGGGGGGCAGGGAATGGGGGAGTGCAGGTCAGTTCATTCCAAGTTGTTACTGCCGCTTCTCTTAAAGGAAAAGGAGTCCTTACACCATTGTCCCTTGCTCCAGTGGATCCCCCACTCACGGCGAAAGCGTGAATCCTGCCCGCTGGGGGGCAAATCCTTACCCCATCGGATCTGTCCCAAATGCGGGCTTTACCAGTCCTGGGCTTTTAAGGAGCTGTAGCCACTCGCTCTGGCGTGGGTCATCAACAAACTTTAAATGCGCTCCGGCGTGGGGCGTCATGTCGACCTTAAATGCGTCTCCATAGAGACTTTAAATGCGTAAATGCATAAAATGCGTAAAATGCGTAAATGTGTCTCTACCTGTGCCCATGATTCACAATAGTCTCAGGCTCAGGCATCTCTTCCCGACGTGGGTCATCCACTGGTTGCGAGTGGGTCTCTGCTCGCTCCACCGAGGACTTGTTTGCAAAGGGGCTGCTGGCAAAGGGGACTCAGCCGCGGCACACGCTGTTCCGTTCCATCTTCACTGACCTCTGATCCGTGTGGCCGTTTCTCTGAGATCTCAGTCCTGTCTGGGTGAACTCGGCCCGGTGGGCGCCCCGGCAGCGGGGCTCTCCCCGAGTTCCCCAAGCGCCTCCGCCGCCGCCATCCTCGACGGAGCGGGCACCGGCCCGGCCCGGCCCAGGCCGCCGGCCCGGCCGGGAGCCGGGAGCGGGGGCCCTGCCCCCCTCTCATCTCCTTGACCCTGGGCACAGGCACACACCTTTCCGGTTCCTTTGTCCGACGTAAATAGGGCAATTCGCAGAGGCGCCGATTGGCTCAAGCCCCGAGGGGGACGGGAGTCCGGTCTGATGGGCAGCTTCTGCCACCCGGACCTCCCCCCCCCCCCCTTCAAACCATAACAACCAGGCACGTTCTTTGTGCTGAAGGTTGTGTAGCGTTTGTGAAAGATTTTGGACATGATAACCAGTAACAATTTGTCCTCCTCTGCCAGTGGAGATGTGGGGACACTCTTCGAATTGAGTTTTCAGTAAGACCTGACAGATATGCCATAAAGTAGCCCTTTGACTTGCGATCTATATCTTACATGTTTAGACAAGGTATCTCAACACCTTACTCCTGTGGGGTAAGGTTTACTCACTCAGATCTCCAAATTATCCTCCCTTAGGCTTCTGTCAAGTGAGAATCTTCTCCAGCCATCATCTGAGTTCGTAGAAGTCCGAGAAATTAGACATGCCACACGACATAACCAGGGCTAACAAAATGGGCGAGAAAAACACAGCTTTTTTTGTCATTACTGTTTTATATGCTTGATGTCCAGAAAAAAAAAAATGCTCATAAAGCAACCAAAATCATACCACATTAATCCTAGCAATCTACTTTAACAACAGATTCCAAGTTAGGAAATGATGGCCCTTACATTATTGCTAATGTATGTAAGAAAATTATAAACTTTACTTGATAAATCTTACTTAAGTTGGGATAAAGATTCAGATTGTAAAATTTGAGAAAAAATTTGAAGCTTGAGTTTTAAATGTTGTATAATTCATTACTTTAACATAGCAAATCTGTCTTTTGTTAGATGAGTCACTGCTGCCGAAGAAAACGCTTTGCTTTTATTATATCGTATTATTAATTGTTGGTTAACTGAGAATAGGTCTTGAGAAGAAAACTTGAATCTACTGCTTTCAGTCTCCAAGTTTATTTTCATCATGCTAGCACAGAAAATACACTTGTAATACTGGGCCCTCAGGAACAGGTGATCAGACCACCCTTTCTAGATACAGAAATGAGTATTGCACTGCATTTTATTAGGCTTTTTCTCCTCCTCCAACCTGGAGTAGGGAAGAAAGTTTCTGAGAGTTGTGAATTGCAATTGAAAATCTTATATTGGATTCAAATATTCTATGATAAGCCAATCTAATAACATTATTTTTTAGCAGGATGCATCTTCATGGACCATAGGCTCCCCACAAACGTAACATGTCCTTCTTAACAAGCCTGGGGGTGGAATGGAAAAAAACATCAGTATCTGGTATACACTACACAAAAAAAAATGTGTCGTGGATAATGGGCATGCTGTCCTTTGTGATGGGAATGTCTGTTCTATAGATTTTTGGGATGAAGTATACAGACAAAATACTGGCGTTGGTTAGGAGGGAAAGGAGCGGCCCTAAAGTTAACTCAAGAAGTTGGGGAAAACGTGACCAATGAAATTACAAATATGCTCCTAGCTATTGTATCACCGCAGTTCAGGGTATTTGGCAGTGGAACCAAGGAACCGCAGGCTCTTAGCTCTGTCTAAACTTAGTTTAGGAATGGTGTTCAGAGAAACCTGTCTTATGCCAGAGGCTAGCTTCATTCCCCTCCTCTGTGGCCTTTTTTCCCAGCCTCTTCTTCCTCAAATTCTGAAAGCAAATCAAAGAAGAAAGCCTGTAATTAATGGTGCGGTAGAGGGAGTTCTCGGGCCCTGCCTGATTTCTTAGATGTCTGTCTATACCCACAGGTATCTCACATGCATGTGAATATTTAATTTCTTCAAAACATCTGTTCAGCCAGTGGATTTGAGGCTAAGCTATCTTTGCTGACACACCACAGAATAAGGCACTTTATTTCTGCCCAAAATTGACAGGAGAATCCCTTGAAAGTAAATGGTAGCGCCACGGAACGACAGGATGTCATTCGCAAATAGCCTATATGACAGAAAAAATCATTTTGGTCTCCACAGATATTAGCGAAGTGCTTCGCTGCACCTTCACTGCCAGCCACCGGGCAGCTTGGAGCGACCAAAGAGGGAAGCTATGGAAGGGACCAGTGACCACTGGGATTTAGTCCCAGTGACTCGAACACAAGCACTAGGCACGCGATGGAAGGGTGAGCAAGCCTGAAGCTGGCCTTGCCTCTCCGAGCCTTTGGGACCCGAATCTCCCTGCTGTGCAGACCTGCCCCCGGTGCTTCGTGCAGGCCGCCCAAAACATCAGCAGCAGATTTTTAACTCCGAAGAAAGAGCTCTTCTTGCTCAGGCTCACTCAGGATGGATGCCGGATGCTGCCCTCACTCTCAGTGAACTGCTTCATTAACTTCGAACTGAAAGAGGGGAGATTTCGATTAGATCTAAGGAAGAAATTTTTTACATTGAGGGTGGTGAGGCACTGGCACAGGTTGCCCAGAGAAGCTGTGGCTGCCCCATCCCTGGCAGTGTTCAAGGCCAGGTTGGATGAGGCTTTGGGCAACCTGGTGTAGTGGAAGGTGTCCCTGCCCGTGGCAGGGGGGTTGGAACTGGATGGTCTTGAAGGTCCCTCCCAACCCAACCATTCTGTGATTCTATGATTCGAACTTCAGCATCTTTGTTTCCTCGCAGGTCACGACCATGAACAAAGGCAGACCGCTGCAACACAAGCACCGTGAGCTCGAACAAGACAGGCACCAGTTATTTTCTACCTTTCAAATATTTGGAGTCATTCCGCGCTACAGAACGCGCCACTTTTCCAGTCAGAGAAGCCAGCTCCTCCACCGAGGCTCCAGCTCGGGCGCAAGCACTCCATGTTCCGAGCGCCGCTCCCTTAACGAAGAAAAATGAAGAAAATTCACGTCGCGTACTGCTATACTAACGCATAGAGCTTTGGAGCCGGCTCTAGTGACCGCTCTTCCCCACCACAACCGTTTTTTTTTTTTTAAAAAAAAACGAGATTTATTTAACCCGGAGCCCCCCGCCGCGCTGCTGGCACGGCTCCCCTCAGCGCGCGGCGCCGCCCATTCCCGCCGCCGGCGCCACAAGATGGCGGCGGCCCTGGCGCTGGCGGTGGCCGCGGCGGGAGCGGCGCTGCTGTGGCGGCGGTGGCGGGCGGCGGCGGCGGGCGGCGCGGGGCGGGTGTGCGTGGCGGTGCTGGGCGACCTGGGCCGCAGCCCCCGCATGCAGTACCACGCGCTGTCGCTGGCCCGGCACGGACGCGGCGTCGCGCTGCTGGGCTACCTCCGTGAGTGGGGCCGGCGGGGCGGAGCGGGGGGGGTGGTCCCGGTTCGAGCGGTGGCGGGGCTGGGCGCGGCGCGGGGGGGTCGCTCCGCTGACGGGTGTCTCCCCCCGGACAGACAGCAGGCCGCACGGCGACGTGCTGCGGAGCGCGAACATACGGCTGGTGCCCGTGGCCGAGCTGCGGGGGCTGCGAGGTGGGTGCGGGGCGGCTGCGGCGGGTGGTGGTGGTCGGGGGGGGGGAAGGAAAAGGGGGAACGCGATTTATGGGGAAAAACAAACATGCAGAGTCCTTCACTTGGGGTGTAAAAACCCCAAGCATCGCTACAGGCTCGGGGAAGAGTGGCTGGAGAGCTGCCTGGCGGAGAAGGACCTGGGGGTGTTGGTTGACTACCGGCTTGATATGAGCCAGCAGTGTGCCCAGGTGGCCAAAAAGGCCACTGGGATACTGGCGTGTATCAAGAATAGTGTGACCAGCAGGAGCAGGGAAGTGATCCTGCCCCTGTACTCGGCACTGGTGAGGCCGCACCTGGAATATTGTGCCCAGTTTGGGCCCCTCGCTTTAAGAGAGATATTGAGCTCCTGGAGCGGGGCCAGAGAAGGGCGACTAAACTGGTCAAGGGGCTGGAAAATAAAACTTATGGGGAGCAGCTGAGGGAGTTGGGGCTGTTTAGCCTGGAGAAGAGGAGGCTGAGGGGAGACCTGATTACGGCCTATAAATACTTGAGAAGGGATGGTGGGGAGGTGGGGAAGGGCCCTTTACATTAGTGATCGGTGATAGGACAAGAGGAAATGGGCATAAGCTTAGTCAGGGGAGGTTCAGGTTGGATGTTAGGAAGTATTTCTCTGAAAGGGTTGTCAGCCACTGGAACAGGCTGCCCAGGGAGGTGGTTGAGTCCCCATCCCTGGATGTGTTTAAGAATAGGGTGGATGATCTACTTAGGGATATGGTTTAATGGGGATTAGGGACGGTTGGACTCGATGATCTCTAAGGTCTTTTCCAACCTAGAAATCTATGAATCTATGAATCCCGGAGAGGGGTTGGGGAGGGTGGTGCGGAGGCGTGTGCGGGCTCAGCCGCGCAGCCTTGGGGCCGCCCTCCCGGATCTAAGCGCTTCCCTCGGTGCTCTCGGGGCGCGTTAGTGCAGTTCCGATGCAGGCTGGAACAGAAAACATTTAATTCAGTCATTTTTTTTTTCCTTATGTGTGTGTTCATCCATGCCTACCCCGATTTCTTTCCATACAAAACGCAGAACGGGGATTTGTAGGGATTTTGCGAGGTGTTTGCCTAAAAACAGCTGGTCTTTACAGCATACTGTTATTTTAATTTTTTATCTGCAGGAGCGGTTCTGTGTGAGGTGCGCGTTTCCACAATGCTCTTACCAGTTTTCTGTTGTTTTCCAGTTGGCCCGAAGCTTTTCCAGTATGTCACCAAAGTCATTGTGCAGGCAATACAATTACTTTACACAATGCTGAGGATAGAACAGCCATCCTATATTCTTCTTCAGGTTTGTTTTGTGTTGGCACTACTATTAATAAAAATAACTAGTACTACATTACAGGGCACTATTAGCAGTCTCAGACATTGCTCTAATTTTTGAGAGCTAAAACTGGCCTAATCAATGGTTTAAACCTATATCAAACTAATTACTTGGCTCTAAACTTTGATTTTTCTGTTAACAACTTACATTTCTTCTTCCTGTTAAACACTGAGCTTTCAGTCTTTATTGGCATGGATAGCAGTGAAGAATAAATCTTAACAGAAATGTGCGTGTGTTTATTGGAGAGGAATTTTGATCCTAATTCAGCGGTACAATTTGAAGTGCCTACTGATCTTTGTAGGAGAAACTGACAGTTCTATAGCTGATGGATATAAAGTTGTCTCTGTTCATTGAGATTCTTTAAAGCAATGTGATTTCAGTAATTTGATTTTTTTTTTTTTCTGGTCATTGCTTAGTGTTTGGCACTTGATCACAGTCTTACGCTGTTTTTATTTGTTTTACTTATTAAACAGAATCCTCCAGGCTTACCTAGCATAGCTGTTGCCTGGGTGGCATGTCTTTTCTGGAGAAGCAAACTGATAATTGATTGGCACAACTATGGATATACGATAATGAGTCTGAATCATGGAAGAAATCACCCGCTAGTGCAAATTGCAAAATGGTTTGTACAGTAGTTTCTTCCCCTCTTTATATATTACATACCTTTGCAGAATTCAGAGGGCTGGAAACCAGTGGGGAGAATACAATCATCGAAGGGCTGTTTCTGTGGAGGATTTCTGGATTTTGCTGTGTTAAACTGCTTTGTTTCAGAAAGCACATTCTGTGAAATGCCTTTGTTAAACACGGGGGAAGGCCATTGATGAAGTAGGCAGGTTGCTTTTACGTCCATAGGCAAACTTTGATTTTGTTACTAGAATGACTTTATACGTACTGGGGGTTTTTTTATTCTCTAATGCTGTTTTACACTCCAGCTCATCTTTAAAGGTCGTTTTCTTGCTGAATCTGGTTGGTTACATGTAGATAAAGGCTTTAAAATTTTTTGAGTGTGGTGTTCTTAGGTCTTGAAGGATAAGGGAATCATGCCATATCCCTTCTCGTAAACTGGTACTGCTTCAGTATAAGGAGTCAATCCACAATTGATAATTAAATTTCAGTTACTAGAGGCAATTGGGTTTCTTTTGCTTTTGTTTGACTTTTAATTAGCATGGGCACTGGTGGGCAGTTATGGTTTGGCTAATGCAATTTCCTGCCTGTGGTTTCTAACTAAGATTTAAATTTTTACAGGTATGAAAAGCTTTTTGGGCGTTTGTCTGACTATAACTTGTGTGTCACTAATGCGATGAAAGAAGATCTACGGCTGAATTGCAACATAAAGTAAGTGAAACACCTCTAACAAATTAGTGTGTGAGTGTGCAAAGTAAAATGAAAGAACAGATCCCTGATGATTCAGGATTCAGAGGAATCTTACAAAAGCAACTTTCCCAACCCCATCCATCACCACTGGAACACGTTAGCTCGGTTTTGTAATGAGCCAGTGGAGTATGGGTATTCAAGAATCTTTGTTACTCTTGGTAATTAACACCCCACTGACCAGAAGGTGTCAGTCCAGGTGTTGCAGAAGTTTGCTACCAAGCTCCCTATAGAATCGGAAAGAGGCAGACGTTACTGCGTTTTTTAATAATTACTCTTCCCTGCAAATTTTTCTTTTGCAATCAGAGGACTTTAAGATCAAAGTTGCTCAGGGAAGGTTATGAAGTAAGTTTAAAAATCAGGACAATTGTGTCTGCAGTTTTTGTGGTTACGTTACACTCCTTGAATACGCACACAAGAAAGGGGTTCTTTGTGACAGGATTAATCCACCTTGGTGTATTCCAGCGAACTTCAGGAATACAGAAAGTTGTAGGAGTCAAAAAATTAATATTTTGCTGTATTGATTTACTTAATTACTTTCTGCACTACCTTGTTATAGCCTGTCACTGTACCACACACATTCTGTTACATCTGGTTTTTATGTAACTTGTGAATTTATTTTGTCACAGGGCAGTAACGCTGTACGACAAACCAGCTTCTTATTTTAAGGAAACACCACTAGAACTTCAGCATCGTTTGTACATGAAACTTGCCAAAGACTATCAGGCTTTTAAACCACGGTATGTGTAAGTAAAACATGCAGTTACAGCCCTTGACTGAATGATGTGGTAAAGTTCCCACATTTATTCACCAGCGATACTTCTACGTGGGGGCACAAGCTACTGAATACCAGCAGGCGGAGTGGTCTCTGTGTGCTCTTAGCCAGCAGCTCGTGCTGTGCAAGTTAGCTCAACTGTTGCTAGGAGAGGCCAGAATAAGTGAAACCATTGAACCGTGGTAGCACAGTGCTTGGTGTGTGAAATCATAGAATCACAGAATGGTTTGGGTTGGAAGGGACCTCAAAGATCATCTAGTTCCAGCCCCATCATAGGAGCATTTTATTTTTAAAGAAGTTGGCATGCTGAGGGCATCTGTAACAGGATAGCTCTAGAGTGGAACTCAGCAGCTGTTGTTTAGTTCCCGCTGAACTGGGTGCCTGTGATGGGATGCTTCACTAACAGCAGCCCTTCCTTTCACTTACTGTGGAATTGAAAGGAAAGACCACTTTACAGATCGTGGTCTGAGTGTTAAACGTTCCTCTCTGGATAGGTGCAGGATGTCTCCTGTAGTGGGTAACTTTAACAGGGTGTTACTTCATCAAACTAAGGCTTGAAAAAGAAGTGAAAGCCATAGTGAGTAGCAGTTTCTTGTTGGAAATGCCCACCATAGAATTACAGGTTCTGATTATAATTGAATAAATATACTGTTGACCTTCATGCTCTACTGTATGTTTGAGACAGAGCTGGAAAGAGAGGCTTTTCTCTGCTTGTTAAGGAAAACACTTTGTTACCAGATGGAATCGTGCCTATAGCACTGGTGTCACTATAGGCTCCTGGTAGCAGTAAGAAAGGTGAAAAATGATCTCTCTTATGATCAAGCATCACTGCAGCTCAGAAACAAAGTTTTTGGGAGGTCATGCTGGTTAAGCATGGTATTTCCTTCTATGATTGTTGGCTGTGTTTGTGTAGTCCATACTCAGACAATTCTCTTTCCGTAGTACAGAGTCCGTCGGCTCGAATGCCGAGAGGTCTGCCTTCACGGAAGTGGATGAAAAAAGTGGGCATGTGATAAAACCCAGAGGACGGCCGGCTCTGCTGATCAGCAGCACAAGTTGGACAGGTTTGGAAACAAATAGTTTTATTTTTGATGTTTAACCATTGCTTAACAGACGATGAAACAAGGGCTGTTTATACCTCCTCACACTTGACACTTGCCATGCTGTAGAGGCACGTTCACATCATCAGTGGCCAAGTTACTTTTTTCCTTCATTTGGCCGGGAGAATTTAAAGACAAGTTGTATGTAATGCACCTCAGGGGTTAAAAAGGGATGATTTTTAATGTTGTATTTAGATTATAGAGCTACAGTCTAGAGGCTCAGCTTCAAGAATGATCAGAGAGATTTCCTACTTCTTTTTTTGACTTTCATTCTAGACATACTATCTTGCATGGTGGTGTAAAATGGATTAATAAACTAAAATATATACTCCTTTATTTCTGATAATGTGTATTACATCATTTTCTCCCTCTTTTTCTCTATGTGAAAAAGAGAACAGAAAGTGGAAACAAATCCGTTGCTAGCAACCATGGGCAGGATTGTCTGTACCTTCGAATTACCTGATTCTGTAGCTTTAGAAACCAGAAATTTTTAACTCGATGGCTTTGAGGATGTGCATTATTTGTGGCCTGTTGCCAATAAGAGGAGCAAATTAGCACTGTATATGGTTGTAGACTTTTATTTATGGAAATAGTTCCAGCAGATTTTCAGTAGGGAAAGCACATTCCATACTTAAATCATTTAGGTGAAGGCGAGAAAAATCTTGATTGCTGTTATTTAAAGACAATAATTCATTCTAAATGGTAGAAATGTCAATGTCACTGATAAAGCCTTCTCTTTCAGAGGATGAAGACTTTTCAGTCCTTTTAAAAGCTTTGGAAGGTAGGTATGAAGGAATTCATCTCACCTATTCGAAGGAGAATGCTTGTTTTCTGGACAGTTACGAAGGGTTTTGCTAAAGAACAGTGCTTCCAGGTTAAAGTGAAAAGGCAGATGTAGGATTAATTAGCAGTGGTGTGAGTCGGGGTTGAAATACAGAAGTGCAACATCTGGATTCAGTTAGAGCAGTTGTCAGGGAGAATTCTATTTCTGACTAGCTCATAAATTGCAGTTTTCTTTTCTAAGCTATTACATGTGTGCTCCATAGGCACCTGGTAATAGGAGAGAGGGGAATATGCCTTGTCTTGTAGATTTTGCAGCTGCAGTTTCTAAGTTGAAATATTGGAGTAGTAGAACAAATGCTTCATGAATAGTGTGTTTTGAACAGATCGTGACGTATTTCTAGACGTTTGTAAATTTCAACCTTGCTAAATTTACTATTTTACTGAGAACATGCTTGTAAGGAAATTACTTGAAGTAGGCAGCTAAATGAGTAATACCCCGTGACCATTCTTAAACCAGGCATCTGTGTATCTGTCGACTCTAAATACTGTTTTATCTTCTCCAGATTACGAGCAGTTCATCGATGAAGGAGTCAAGCTTCCATCTTTAGTTTGTGTGATAACAGGTAACAGGTTATTCCCGTTACAGCTCTTGCAGTGCTCATACAGAAGACTTCATTTTCACCTTTGTTCTGCGCTGACTCCTCTTGTCGATGGTGAAGAGAGAGGAGGGACTGTTGTCTTTATGTCTGGTTGTAAGAGTGGTGATTTGTAGCTGGACTGTTACAGCCATGTGATCATGGCATGTCTTTAAAGACGAGAAGCTTTGAGCCTGCCTGTCTGGTACAGCTCTGCATTGCTCCATATTCGCAAGAATTTAAGCTCAACATTGAGGTGCTGCAGCAAAAGAAACTTAAAATCTGATGTTTGGAGTGTTAAACAGAAAGCTTTTTATTTAGTGTTGGAAAAGAGGACCTACTCATCAAACAAGTCCCAAAAAGTTGTGAGGACAGAATGGCTGCTGTTTGGTCAACTTTCTCATTAAGAGCAAACTAAAACTTAGTGTGATTTTTGAAGGGCCAGTTGTGCTGCTGAAGTCTGTCGTTAGTTATTTGGTTGTCTTGTAGCTGTAGACAAAATGCAGGTCAAGACCAGGCAATATTGATGGTAGACTCTCCTGAATGTTGAGTAAACAAGAGGTCGAGGCTCACGTTGCTTTCAAGAGGACCTAGTCTTTTACGTGTGTTTTTGGGGATCGTGTGTGGTGTCCTTTTTGATGTACCTGATACAACAGGAATTCATTAGCTGTGCAGTGGATGCACAGACCACACTATTTTCAGTCATCTTGATTAAAAAAAGGCTATTATATCATTTCTTTTTTGCTATTTTGAACAGGTAAAGGACCTTTAAAAGACTACTACAATGGACTAATAAATGAACTGCACTTTAAACATATCCAGATCTGTACACCGTGGCTTGAAGCTGAGGATTACCCTCTTCTGCTTGGTAAATAGTGGGTTAGGAAATAGGCTTGAGAATGTGTGGAAAACAATTTAGCAAAGCTGGAGAGAGCTGCTGCGGATTTTGCACAGAAGCTGGTAGAATACAGTAAGCAAATGAAGTTGCTGGTTAGCCGTGGTTTACATCTGCTCGTGGTTTTTACTCACGCCAGCAAAATTGCTAAATTTCCCCAACTACAGTCTTTCACTTATCCTGAGAAGTAAGCATAGTGCCTGCATTGTTATTTTAGCCTGTTTTCTGTACTTTCTGTTTCTTCTGACTGTGCTGAAATACAGTGTGTCTGTGCATGTTCCAGTTCACTTTCAGGGTTGCTTCAGTGAATGAAATGGTGAGGGTTTTAGCTGAGCAGCCAAAAGTAGCTGAAATTCCCAATTAACATGTCCTTGGAGTAGTATTGCCTCAGCATGTTTGTTGTATTAGCATAAAGCATGAGTAAGCTTAATAAAGTAATAAAATACCTATTCAACTCGATCTACATTCCGTAGGGTTAGAGCCTGCTAATTTATATGGCTGTAAAACACTGCTTATTTGGTAACTTTTGACTAATGAATATAATGTCTGTAAAATCACAGTGTAATTTCTCTGGTTTGAAATCTCTTGAACTGGAAGAGGTCACTGGTGTAATTTCTCTGGTTTGAAATCTCTTGAACTGGAAGAGGTCACTGGTGAGACAACGCAGCACGTCCTGTCTGGCTTGTGATGGAGTTTTCCTGTGCACTTCACCATTCTCAGCAGGTTAAGAGGCAGAAAGGCTGTTTTGAAAGAGATGAAATTCTAAACTTCCCTTTAATATGAACTTGCCTGGTACATTTCTAAAGCCTGACTGATTTTAGTCACAAAATATATTATGTTGGTTTTTTTTTTTTTCCCCCAAGTGCTTAAAATTGAGTCAGTCTGGATGGTGTTGAAAACGGCTCGGTTTTAGCTTGCATCACCCAAAGAAGTACCTAGATGGAAAGTTTTACTGTAGGACTAGAAGAGCTGCTTTCAGAGAATTCAGACTCCTGTTGGTTTTGTTTGCTTTTCAGGCTCAGCAGACCTGGGAGTGTGTCTCCATAAATCATCGAGCGGTTTGGATTTGCCCATGAAGGTGGTAGATATGTTTGGCTGTTGTTTGCCTGTGTGTGCAATATATTTTGAATGGTAAGAGCTTGCTTATTCTGAGAACAGTTTAAGTGGATCATATAAAACAGTATTATTACAAAGCAAGAGTTTAACAGCTTCTGCATGTATCAAATGGGAGTCCAGTATTATGCCATAAAAACTTTTTTTATTATTATTATTCAATAAGATGAGTTAGAAATTGAGGTTGTTTTATTTAAGGTCAGTTAGTAGACACTAACTAGTGTCTACAGTTAAGAGCATTCAATGCAACCAGTTGCCTTAACAACCTGCCCTGTAATCCTTTGTTTCCATATACTTAATGAGAAAAAAGCTTCCTTCTGCACAGACATGTCTGTGCTGTGTGAAGGGGTGAGTGTGTGCATAGTCAGCCTCACAATGCACCGTCCTTTGGGGAAACTGGCTTTTATTTATAAAGATATGTCCTTTGTGAAGATCTCATAAACTGAATTGTGGGCAGATTTTTCCTCGTAAGCTAATTTTGAAGTAGGTTATTGCCCTGATTTTGAATGTATGTCCAGATGAGTGGCATAAAGACAAGGTGAGGGCCCTTCAGTACTCTAATGGTAGAGTTAGATAGTCTGACATAGAAGGGAGAAGCAATCTTTAAATTTAAACTGTTTGAAACTGCCTTCCTCATTCCGTTTTGTCTGGTATGAAGCTCATATCTAGACATCCAGGATCATAACACTGCAGGTGTTCTAGCACATTCTCTTCAGATGTCACTGTGCAACTTTTAAAATGTATATGTCCCACTTGCTGCTTTTTCTCTCACATTTTCTTCCGTAACGTTTGTTCACAGTTTACACGAACTTGTAAAACACAATGAAAATGGTCTGATATTCAGAGACTCCAGTGAACTTGCAGAACAACTGAAGGTAAAGGCTTGTCTGATTTTTCTTTCCCAGTAGCCATAGCCACAAAGGTCCTACCATATGAGCCACCTTTTCATACCTGACTATCGTCTGTGTGTTTTCCATTCTCAGAAAATAATGCTTTGCCTGGTGAATGTTACTGCCCTCGCTTCTATTTGAATGTGAATTCGAAGCTGGCAAGAACATTTAAAATATTGTCATCGTTCACTGTTTATAGGGCCAGACCTAAGAGCGCTCTCTTCCTGCAGCATTGTAGTTGAGGAGGGAGCCTAGAATGAGCCTAAAATGTAACATGACAGTATTTTTCTGTGGTTCTCCTTTTTTAACTTCCAGATGCTTTTCTTGGAGTTTCCTACACTGGAAGGCAAACTTCACAACTTCAGACAAAACCTCCGTGCGTCCAAGCAGCTGCGCTGGGATGAGAGTTGGGACCAGACTGTTCTTCCTTTGCTTGGGCAGAATGAATGATGTTTTGTGGGGGAGAAAGGGCTCGAAAAAGCTAATACATTCCTGGAGCTGCATAAATCCGATAAACAGTGAATAAACACTTTGCATTGTTTATAGTTGCAGTTATTAACTACTTCATCTTGGGACAGTTATTTGGACACACCTTTTCCTTTACAATTTGAGCTTCTCTTGTGAGTACGAATAGTCCTGAAGGTGCAGGTTGTTGTGTGCCAGTGGTGTAAGCCTTGAGGGAGGACGGGGTTCCTGCGCTGAAGAGCTTGAGCCTTGCCATCTGCGCTGCCTTTCCTTCCTCATCCCTTGGGATGAACCTTCAGAAGGGGGAGGGAGGTTCAGTCACTTTAGGAACTCATATGTACAAAAACTGTTACCTGTGCTGCTTAAAGGTCATTTTTGGGTGAAGATAACTGAATATATGCATAAACTATTAGCAGTTATACCTATTGTACAGTAAGCACTTCAGCAGGTGATTTGGGTATTTTTTTCTTGCAATTGGGAGATGCTTTTTATTTGTTTTATATGCGTCCAGTTCTGGAGTCCCCAACATAAGAAGGACATGGACCAGTTGGAGAGGGTCCAGAGGAGGGCCACGAAGATGATAAGAGGGCTGGAGCACCTTTCCTATGAGGACAGGCTGAAGGAGTTGGGGCTGTTCAGCCTGGAGAAGAGGAGGCTCCGGGGTGACCTTATAGCGGTCTTCCAGTACCTCAAGGGGGCCTACAAGAAAGATGGGGAGAGGCTGTTCAGGAGGGCCAGTTGTGATAGGACAAGGGGTAATGGTTTTAAAATAGAGGGAGGTAGATTCAGGTTGGATATTAGGAAAAAATTTTTTACCATGAGAGTTGTAGAACACTGGCACAGGTTGCCCAGAGAGGTGGTGGATGCTCCATCCCTGGAGACGTTCAAGGCCAGGTTGGATGAGGCCCTGAGCAACCTGATCTAGTTGGAGATATCCCTGTTCCTTGCAGGGGGGTTGGACTAGATGACCTTTGAAGGTCCCTTCCAGCCCTAACCATTCTATGATTCTATGATTCTATCTGAATATTTTTTTATCTGAATTTGTTTTATCCTCACTGAGGACACAGTGAGGTTTTATTTGTTTCAACCAGTTAATATTCTTGGCTAGTCTTCTCTAGACCAGCACTGAATATCCTCTTGTATGATTTTATTGAGACAGAACCATTTAGTTTTAAAGCTGTTTTCCTTTTTACAGTGTGTGCAAGAATAAGGAAACACAGCCACTGGTATGTGACAGCTTTATTGAACACTAGGAGGAAAATAGACTTTTCAGTGAGTGTTGTCCTTGTACACTGACGTGCATGTGCCCATTTACCTTGAGAAAGAACATAAAATGTATCCCTTTTTGAACAGATGACTAGAAAAGGAAAAAATAAAACAGGTTGTTGAAGTATGGATAACTTACTAAAAGGGCACTTCATTTTTGAGTGCTCACTCGGGTACACCTGTGACCTTTTTATTGTCATTACCAGTATTCGTGTGCAGACCTGATGTTTACAGGGTGCTTTTTTCATCACCTTTCTGATCATAAAACAGATGTCAGTCATTGAAGGAATAAACGTGCTTGCTTTTACCATGTTGCTGCTCACATTGACTCTCTTCAGAGTTCCGTGTTCAGTGGTCATGGAGGATTACAGTGGGTTCTGCAGCAAAATTTTTAAACCTGCTTACTGAGAAATCATGTAATTCTTGCTTTTGTCAACCAGGATGGCCGTTTGGTAACCTGGCCTTTCTCCTGCTGCACCGTGGTGACAGTAGACGCTCCCTCTTACGAAAAAAGATGGTTGATGGGGATTTGGTTCCACTGGTGGGATGGTGAAAACAAGAGTCCGAGTTCCTTACTGCAGGAGTTCGGTAATTTCACTAGTTTATTGACCAAAGAACAATCCATAAAGATTTATTTGCAGATTTTTATTTTTTTTTCTGCTGTTTTCAAGCAAAATCCTGTCCGGTGGCATGGCCATTCCCCTTCAGCCCCTGCTGTGCACATGGGGGTAAATAGGCACTTCCCTAATTATTAAACAGTAATGCTGGCAGCTTGATAGCACTTTCAGCTCCCTGTAACAAAATCTTTTAGATCCAAAACGAGCCAACTGTACAGAACTTTTGAGTGACCAATTTGGTGTAAGGGGAGGTGAAGGAGCTCCTGTATGGGCTGCTGGCATCTATTCACTCTATAAATAGCACCTTTGAATTCTTCCCTCTCGGGGAGAGGTAGCTAAAACAAAAAAGCATAGTGGGGTTACTTCTGTTCATCCAACATAATGCTAGCAGTCATGCCCGTCTTCAGCTGGAAAAATCAGATGATTCTGCAAGTTACCCATCATCTATTGCTACAGAAGGAGGTGGCTGAAGTGTTTGTTCATTTTCTTTTCAGTAGCTTTTACAACAAGGTACAGAAAATGACGTTTAAAAGAGGAGAAAAAGTAACACACTTGACTTTCTGCTTCAGGACCAATACTGTCCAACAGGAAAATGATTATCAGATTATGGAAAGTTTCAAAGAAGGTGAGCTAAATTCTTCCTCCTTGCAGCGTGTGTAGAGCGTTGCTACAGAAAATGATTCTTTCTGTATTTTCTAGCCCGTCTGGAGACGATGGCTTCCTGATAGCTCGTGGTGAAAGTGGCAGTCCTTATGTGAGAGAAATGCAAATTCAGCTCTGATTTTTGTCATCACTGCAGAACAAAGATGCACCTGATTTACAGCAGAGTGTAATTACCTCCTCTTAGAGCGTCATGTGAGCTTGTGACACTATCTGCTGCATTCACTGTAGGTATTACTCATTTCTAAGATGACCCGTGCTTCAAGTATATGCAGACAAGGATAAAAAATCAGTAGAAGACAGCTACAGCTGGTTTTCATATTAAAAAAGTATTTATTACTATGAAACATTCTTTTGCTCCCTTGTCAGTGTGAGATACTCATCCTGCAGATGTTCCTCCATTATTTACAAATCCAAACACAGTTGAAAAAAATCAAATAGTTCAATTCCACTGTCTTCCATGGACTCAAAGGGCAGTACAATTAGGGCTTTTTTGCTGCTGCTTGAGGTTCTCAGATACTTTCCAGGGGCAGCAGCTTGTTTCATACATGCTGACAATTACAGGAAGGAATGTAACTCGCTTTGACAACAGTCTGTGCCTGTAGTTGTATCCTCAGTGCCTCTCATGTACATTTCTAGAATTCCAGATAGTCTTGTCGCAAGGACGAGACCGCTCCTGTTGGTCTGAAAATTGTAATTATGTCCTATTTGCCAAGTCTATATAAATAGCTGTAGAAGAGTTACGTTTGGCTGCGTGTCACAGAGAAAAATACTGTTGCTGTGGGCCGGAGTGATCTGCCATCTGATCCCAACTTTATCTGCAAAGAGAAACACTGGGAATCATCATTCTGCTTAACAAAGCGAAGAGCAAAAGTTGCTTGCCAAGTTCTGCACGAAGAGGTCTTGAGCGTGTTGTTAAAGCAAGCTGCAGGCAAATGCTTGTGAGTATGTATTTTTAAAAACTAACAGGTTTGCTTGTGCTGTGCACTCAGCATAATTTTGTCAATTCACTAATGGCTGTAGACTGCAAAAGACAGGCTTTTGAAGAGTATATGAAGAAAAATCCAAAATCTCTCCCTATTTTATTTAATCTCTAGTTGTTGGGTGGTTTTTTTAACCCTCAAAGAACAGTTAAGACAAAGGTTTTAGGCTGCACCTAAATGTTACCACTGTGACAGTGCAGCACAGGTGGTTTTCCTGCTTGAAGCTTAACCTTTTTCAGTTTCCTGTTGCCACCACACTTGCAATTCACCTCCAGCTGGCATTCTTAAAAGTGAGTTGTGATAGAGGGAGCAAAAAGCAAAGTTCCAATCTCCTTCTCCATGGGGAAAAGCTACTGCCCTTCGGCAGACCCCTCTTAAATCCAGTGCAAGGACAAGAATCTCACTACTGGACAATACCTGTCACCCAACAATGCTCCTGCTCATCCCTACTACAGATTAAATAATGGGGAAAGGGGCCAAAACTATTGATACGCTTGATGAAAAAGGCACCTACCAAGTTCAGCCTGGAACAGGCGATACGTGTCCGGATTACGGATGGTGAAAGCAATGTAGACCTCAGGAGGTTTTCTGTCTGCTCTGAAAGTGGAGAGTTTTTGTAGCATCCCAGTAAGGGCTGGAATTATCTCTGGATCATATACCACGTCTGCACAAAAAGGAAAACGTTGGATATTTATTGAGAATTGAGCAAAAAGCAGAATGAAAACTACAAAACGAAAATAGAAAATACTCACCTTGCAGGAGAGTATGATTTTTGTATTCAGGGGTTAAAAATTCCCAAGCAGACATTTTAGAAAATGTCCCTATTTTATGTGCTATGTCACGTTGCCCTCATCTCTAGTATCAGTCCAAAATCCCTAAAAATCAGTGCTCCTTTTTGTAAATGGATTGTCAGATACAGCGTTCAAGCCCGTCTCAAGGGAGACAGCAAAAACCTCGAGCGCTGGTACTCTCTGTTTCGACTGTCCTTAGCAGAACAATACCACATTGTTAAAAATCTGTGTTTTGGAGGCTGGCTGCAAGGGACTTGAGCTGAACTGCAGCAGTTTGCATCTTGAATGACCTCCTTGAGAGCAGAAACGGCGACGAAAGGTGAGATTGATCACTAAGGGGTACGAGATGTCAGCCTTGCTAATTAGGGCTGTGATGCCGAAACGCGTCAGTCGTGCTCGGGACTGACACTCGAGGTGGGTGTTTACTGCACAGAGAGGCCCAGGCGCACACCAGCGACGGGCACACCAGTTACTCCCAGTGCAACATACTAAGGGAACGCCCTGCAGTAACCAGTTAACAGCAAATAGCAGGTGTACTATTAATTAGTAGATGTACATATAAATCACCTTCAGTTTTGAGCTGCCTTTCCTTCGGGAGCCCAGCTTGGGCTGCTCTGTGCCCTCCCTGAACAGCACAGCGGGCATTAGGTGACGTGCAGTGACGTCATTTGACAGAATTCACACTCTTGATGCACCACATGATGGCTTTGATGACAAAGAATATTTTGTCATTTTTTTTCCCCTGAATTCTAAGGTAATTATTGCTTTGCAAAGCCCCAAATCATGGAGTAAAATCCTGTAGCTACAGCTAAGAAATTTTACTGTTGCTAGATTTTCCATTATTAGATTTTTTTTATAAACTCCCTGGATATTTATACATAGGCAAGTTCCAGAAAAGGTTTGTGGTGACTGTTTTAGGTTTTTGTTTTGTTTTTTTTTTAATATGTTATCCCTCAAGGAATGCCAAGGTTGGCCATTATTATTGATGAGGCTCTGAAGAGTGACAGATTTATCATCTTCTGTTTCTGGATTTTTTAAAAAAAAAATGCAGAAGGGAAAAATAATTTGCTTTTTGACATTATGTGTACACAGCTGCTGAATATCTGAAAAAGACAAGACGGTGAAATGCACTGGGAGAAGATCTGTCACACACTTCCAGATTTGGTATCTGAAGTAGGGTTGAGTTGAGTCCAGCCACAAATTTTTTACCTTTTTTTACCTCACAAATTTTTTTTCACCTTTGCGTTTCTAACCTGCTTACTCCTGCAGGACAGCACGCAGTGCGGTGTAATCAGAAGTGTAAGGTACCTGCTGCGATGACGACGTCGGGTTGAAGGTCCAACAGTTGTTGTTCCGTAACCGAGCCCCAGTCAAGCTCTGCAACAATCAGTTTTGGATTTTGGGAGTTGGTTGTTTCTGCCTCCTGGCCTGGTGACGCCGCTTGGATACGCGGGGAAGTTCCAGGCTCCAAGACGAAGCCGTTCAGACGGATGTTTTCTGTCAGCTGTTTGAGAACACAGTGGTGGTAGTCACTGAATATGTATGCCTTGGGATTGCAGGTTTTACAGATGGCGATTCCAGTGAAGCCGATCCCACTTCCTAATTCCAAGACTGTCCTGAAGGGTAACGGAGTAAAAGAAGGGACTTATTAAGACTCAAAATTGAGTTAGGAAATCAAAACGTTCTCAGTGTATCTAAAGGTAAAATCAGTTACAGATTATTTCAGTCATTTTTGAGTAAACCATCTATAATCTAATCTTTGTCTCAAATCACAGAATCATGGAATGGTTTGGGTTGGAAGGGACCTCAAAGATCATCCAGTTCCAAGCCCCCTGCCATGGGCAGGGACACCCTCCACTACACCAGGTTAATAACTGGGAGAGTTGGTGACTGCTGAAAATGCAATAAAAATTAATTACTTGAAATAACGCTTTTGCATATGGTACAAAGGGTCTGCACCGCGGGATGAGAGACATTCCTGCCTGGTTTTAGACTTTGCAGCACGGCTGCCTCCACCCAAACAGCTTGTCCAGTTCTTTGCGTCGTCAGTGGAGAGAAACAGGAGCACAGCTTTCCTTCTGAGGTCGAGACTTTAAATTGAATCTTTCCTCAAAAGTGCTCGTTCCTCTCGACTGCTCATAAACAAAGTGAAGATGATGCCACCAGATGTGCCCACCGGCACATCAAGCATCTGAAGCGAGGTGAGAGGAACGCCGGCGCGGAGCCACGCACACCAGTTACAGTCACTGGCCACACAGTGCAGTAGCTGGAACTTAACAGCTCGCTTTACAGAGCAGGTCAGGCTGCATGGTGCAATGGTTTTGAACCTATTGATGAGGCTCTTAAGAGTGACAGATTTATCATCTTCTGTTTCTGGATTTTTTTAAAAAATGCAGAAGGGAAAAATAATTTGCTTTTTGACATAATGTACACAGCTGCTGAATATCTGAAAAAGACAAGATGGTGAAATGCACTGGGAGAAGATCTGTCACACTTCCAGATACGGTACCTGAAGTAGGGTTGAGTGAGTCCAGCCACAGATTTTTTACCTTTTTAACCTTTATTTACCTCACAAATTTTTTTTTACCTTTGCGTTTTTCTCTCTCTAACCTGCTTACTCCTGCACGACAGCACACAGTGAGGTGTAATCAGAAGTAATCAGAACCAGTGTATCAGAAGTAATCAGAATCAGTGTATCAGAAGTAATCAGAAGAAACCTGTCTTAAAAGAACGACAAGGTCCTCTCCTCGATTAAACCTGCACTACTGCAGAACTCTGCAGCAGTTACCCAGAACTGAAAGCAGCAGTTACCCAGTAGCAAAAGAGTGCAGTCATTTCAGTCATTTTGGGGTAAATTCTGCATATTATTAAATGACAGTTGTGTAGCTCACTGACAATAGCAATGAAAATACTTTTCCCCCTTTTTCTGTCTGTGCCCTGTCGTTACCTGTTACTGAAAACCGCCGAGTTCTCCATGGCCCATTCGGCGAGGTGGAGCGCGGCGTCCCACGTGACGAGCCCTGTGGTTCCCCCAGAGACAATCGCCACGCTCTCGGAAAGGGTAACGGCTTCTCCCGTGGGCTGAAGGACACACGCAAGAAAAGAAAGATGGATCAGCACAGACAACGGATTTTATAGTTTACAATCAATATTAGCACCTGGAAAAAGGTAGGAAGCACTCTGGGATTCTGAGGGGTTACTTTTAAAGCCAACCCTTGCTCAGTTGAGATCATAGAATGTAGAATGGTTTGGGTTGGAAGGGACCTCAAAGATCATCCAGTTCCAACCCCCCTGCCATGGGCAGGGGCACCCTCCACTACACCAGGTTGCTCAAAGCCCCATCCAACCTGGCCTTGAACACTGCCAGGGATGGGGCAGCCACAGCTTCTCTGGGCAACTTGGTCCAGTGCCTCACCACCCTCAGAGGGAAGAATTTCTTCCTTAGATCTAATCTAAATCTCCCCTCTTTCAGTTTAAATCCACTGCCCCTTGTCCTGTCACTACACACCCTTGTCCAAAGCTGCTCTCCAGCTTTCCTGTAGCCCCTTTAGGTACTGGGAGGTGCTGGAAGGTCTCCCCGGAGCCTTCTCTTCTCCAGGCTGAACAGCCCCAACTCTCTCAGCCTGTCTTCATAGCAGAAGTGCTCCAGCCCTTGGATCATCTCCGTGGCCTCTTCTGGACCTGCTCCAGCAGCTCCATGTCCTTCTTGTGTTGGGGACCCCAGAGCTGAACGCAGTATTCCAGGTGGGGTCTCCTGAGAGCAGAGCAGAGGGGCAGAATCCCCTCCCTCGACCTGCTGCCCACACTGCTCTGGGTGCAGCCCAGGACACGGTTGGCTTTCTGGGCTGTCAGCACACATTGCCAGCTCATGTTGAGCTTCTCATCAACCAGCACTCCCAAGTCCTTCTCCTCAGGGCTGCTCTCAATCCATTCTCTGCCCAGCCTGGACTTGTGCTTGGGATTGCCCCGACCCACGTGCAGGACCTTGCACTTGGCCTTGTTGAATCATGAGGTTCCTACAGGCCCACCTCTCCAGCCTGTCCAGGTCCCTCTGGATGGCATCCCTTCCCTCCAGCGTGTCCACCCCACCACACAGTTGGTGTCATCGGCAAACGTGCTGAGGGTGCCCTCGATCCCACTCTCCATGTCACTCACAAAAACGTGACACGGATGATTAAAAGTGATTTATAACAGCGCAGCATTAGTTCTTACCAGTAAGTAGTTTTTGTAACAGTGAGTAGATTCTTCTTCATTTAAAATATCTGCCAGCGTATCGTACAGCTCATCCAGGGGCTCGGCTGCTGTGGATTCATGCTGCGTGAAAGAGAACAGGGAAGCTCTGGGTATCGAATCGGCACGAAGCAGAAAACATACGTGTGTTAAGTACAATTTCAATACATCCTTCCCATAATATTCTACCCTGAACGCAATTTTTAGAAATTCAGGTTGGCCCATGATGTAAAACTGGCATATTTCAAAGGAAAAAAAAAAAAAGTTGCAAAAAGATGAAAAGTAAGCATGAGTTACCTTTTTGATGAGTTCAGTGAGAAAGCGCCTTCGGTACTTGGCGGAAGGGGGATACTTCACACACAGAGGGTGGAGCACGGTCTGGAAGAAGGGAACGACACCGGCACTGAGAGCCGCTGCCAGGCGGGGGGTTGAGAGGCCACAAAGGGCCAGAGAACGACGGGGGAGCGGCGACTCGGCTCTTGGCGCCGGGAAACGCGCCGGGCTTCCGCCTGTAGCTGCAAGAAGCGATGGCGAGCCGGAAAACGACATCCGATCATTTCCCACCCGTCGGGTCACGGATCTGGGGCGGCGAAGGCGTTTTTCACTTTATCAAAAAGTAAACAGCAAAACCGAGTGGAAAAAGAGTCCGACGAGCTCTCCTTTTGTCTTCTCTCCTTCTTGACTTCCTGTCCGCGCGCGAAGCGCCAGCACGGGAAGGGTTTCTGCCTTCCCACGGGGACCGGAATCACCTTCTTGACCATCGGAGCACCGAGACCAGCGTGGCTGAGCTGCTTCTGCTCAGGCACGAGGGTCTTTAACTTTGATGCGAATAAAGGACTCGGCTAAATAAGAGGACAAGAAGGAAATGTGCTGTTCTGTGGGGCCCCGTGAAAAGCCGGGACACTTCTCCGGGTAACTGTGGGCAAAACCCGGCGCGGGTCAGCGATCGCGTCGGTCACACTACGCACCGCCTCACCTTGTGCAGAACATCCACCAGCAAGGAGGAATCCGGCCGAGCCCGCAGGCTTCGCTCCAGCTCCTAAAACAGAGGAAATGAAGCTGCGGCCTCCCCGTCCCCTCAGACGCCATCGGCCCCGCGGGCCGCCCGCTCCCCGCCGTACCGGCCAGGGGAAGGAGCGGAGCTGCCGGGCCGCCAGGAAGCGGCGCTGGAAGCGGATCCCCAGCTCCGGCTCGGCCATGGAACCCCCCCTCCAGCAGACCAGGCCGCGCGTCCCCGGCCTCGCCTGATCACCGCCCCCGGGGCGGGGCCGCAGAGGAGCGGCCGGCAAGAAAGCAGCGCGCTGCCGCCTGAACAGGGGCTCGAACCCTGGACCCTCAGATTAAAAGTCTGATGCTCTCCCGACTGAGCTATCCAGGCCCGCAGGGGGCGCCCTCCCGCCCCGCCCTCACCCGCGCCTCCCGGTGACGCCTCCCCGCGCGCGCTGATGGCGTCACTGCGGCGCGCCGCGGCGAAGGACGCGCCGCCCGCCCGCCCGCCGCTCGGCACCGGCGCCGCCATGAGCGGCTACAGCGAGGACGAGAAGCTGCGGCTGCAGCAGCTCCGCGCCCTGCGGCGCCGCTGGCTGCGGGACCAGGAGCTGAGCGAGCGGGAGCCCGTCCTGCCGCGGCGGCAGCTGGGGCCGGTGGCCGCCTTCTGGGAGCGCTTCCTGCAGCCCGGCGGGTTCTGGCGGCGCCAGGTGGGCGGCGGGGGGCGGGGGGGGGCGGCACGGGCCCGGCCCCGCCGCCCCGGGCCGCCCTGACGCGCGTCCCTGTGCCCCGCAGGTCTTCAAGGCCTACGAGACCAGCGGCTTCGTCTTGCTCCGGGTCCTGGTCCCCGCCTGGATCGTCCTCTACTACCTGAAGTATCACGTCATGGTGCGGGCGGCCCCCCCGGGCGGTCTCCGGCGGAAACGGGGAGAAAGGGGTTAAGGGAGAGGGAGGGGAAATCCCAAATTTAAACCGCCGTCGTCGAGAAGGGGGCTGGCGCGGCCAGCAGTGGCACCAGGCGTTGCGTGAAGGTGCTGGTGAAGCGCCTGCTGCAGGCCAGGGTGGCTCCCCGCCGTCCGTGCGCTGCTCCTTTTGCCGCGCTTGGGTGGCACGAGTCGATAATTTTGGGTGATCTTCTGTGGCAGCGGCCGGCTCCGACCGTGCCGCCTCCTGTGAACTGGGAAGCCATGGCTCAACCGTCGCTTTCCTGGAGGAGCGGTGACCCTGGGGATAACCTGACGGCAGCTCTGGCGTGGGGAAGGGAGATGGCCAGTGCACTGGGGATGGGCAGACCCTCCACTTCTACAGTCTTATCTTGCTTGGGAGCTGTAATTTTATTAGCCTGGGGTGTTGCTTTAACTAGTGGAAAGAACCCGGCTTAACGAGCCTTGTGTTTTAGAATCATAGAATGGTTTGGGTTGGAAGGGACCTTAAAGACCATCCAGTTCCAACCCCCCTGCCATGGGCAGGGACACCCTCCACTACAGCAGGTAGGGTGGAGGATTTTAGGACGGTTGTTGTCCCTGGTTTGGAAATCTTTTGTACTTCAGCTGGGTAACGCTCCTTTTTCTTTAATCCTTCCCTTTCTTCTCTTTCCCCCCTTTCAGAAAAAGCCGCACGGTGTTGTTGTCTCAAATCCACGGATATTCCCAGTAAGTCTGTTCACGCTTGTTTTATCTCCCAGCTTGGTAAAACAGGCAGAAAAGGGGCGACTCGGGGAGAGGTGCAGGTTTGCGCAGGGAGAATTTCAGAAGGATGAGCTTGATACCGTGGGCAGGTTGCCCTGGAGCAGCACAGTCACAGTATTTTTGAGCAGTTTTCCTCTCGTCCCCAGAGCAGACAGTCCCCGTTTCAGCGGTCCCTCCCTGCGCAGCGGCACACTAGTACCTGGCTGAGCGCACTGGGTGGAAACGTTCCCTTGCGGCATCTCCTGTAGCAACTGGAGCAGGTTCCCTCTCTGGAGAAGCACACACAGACCGCACAGGGAAGCTTTCCTGTTTGCTTCTCAGTTTGCTGCTCGTGCCCAGGTTTCCTGGGAAGCTGAAGCGCTGGATCCATCAGGGCGTGAAGTGCTGGTGAAAGCCACGGCTCCCGCTCCCCCGAAAAGGGGCGAGCCCAGCCGTGTGCCCGCCGCAGTTTCGCTAAGAACAGGTTGAATGCAAAGGTTAATTACTGTGTGTCTTTGGGAAGGGGGTTGGGTGTTCACTGCCCTGGTGAAAGCGTGATTGGTAACGTGTGGAGTGACGGACACGACGATTGTCAGGAGCTGGGAGGAGTTCAGTGCTGCAGGTGGCGGTTCCGGCCGCACGAGCTTGGTCTCAGGTGTCCCTGAGGGTCCCCCACGCTCCGGCGTCCCCAGAGAGACAGAGTCACGTCACCCTGGGCTTGGGCTTCCATTTGCAAAGTGGAAAGGATCAGGTTGTTTGGTCTTCACTGGTTTTTAGATGAGTCATTGCTTGGTGTAGCCAGTCAGTGGGCAAATACTCTCCTATAAGTTTAGCTCTGCTGTTTCTGCCAGTTGCACGTTTTTTTGCTTAACACCTGCCTACATGTGCTTTATCTGAAATAAAATAGGGAGTTCCATCCCTAACAACCTGTCCTGGTTTCAGCTGGGACAGAGTTAGCTCTTCTTGTTAGCAACATAGTGAAGGCCAAGCTGTCCGCCTCGGACTTCAGCCTAATTACTGGCTCCAGTTAGGCCAGCTCAGTCGGCCAGGGCAGTGCCTGAAGCTGTAACAAACAGCAGCTGGGCATCAGATGGATTTTTGAGGGATTACGCAGCTTTCCGTGGGCTGCAGGCCGTGGGTTTGGAGACTGGCTCGCAGCCGTGCTGTGCCGAAGGTGGTTACGCAGTGCTGTGAGCCCCGTGTACGGTTTTAAACTAAAATGATCTCTAAATGTTTGGCTGCTGTTCTGTAGCTGGAAAGAAAGGGGTAAAGCGAGTACAGATTTCAGCTGGTTTGGCTGCCATGTTGTTTGAGCATCCTGGGAAATGCTGAGGGAATGAGAGTGTTCCGAGTTTGGGGTTTTTTTGCCTGGAAGTGGGGACAGCTACAGCTGAACTGAAAGGCTGTGCCGGGCGAAGGAAGAGGCTGGGTGTGGGAGAAAACGCTCACCGTGCTCTCTCATTCCATCAGGGGGACAGAATTTTGGAGACGGGAGAAGTTGTTCCACCCTTGAAAGATGACCCTGGTGAGCACCACTGATGGCCAAGAGCTGATTTCCTCCCGCGGCGAACGACGCGAGATGTCCAGCTGCTTTCTCTCCTCTATAAAAGAGTCTCTATTCTGCATCGCCTCAGCTTCTCTGTCATTTACTTTCTCCTTAGCCCAGTTTGTTCCAGTTGCTACTCGTATGGGAGTTTCTTCTGCCTTCACTGAGCATTATTGCCAAGTCCTGGTGATCCCTCATCCCTGTTCCTCAACTTTTTATCTGGCAGCAGGACAACGTGGGCCTTACAGTGCCAGGAGGGAGGCTGTAGGTGCCAGGGGGTTGTGGAGTGGTCTGCTCAAAGGAAGGGTGTCACAGCGAGCTCCTGCCCGCACCCCCTCACACACCCTGGCGCTTTTTCTACCAGCTGGGTCTGACAGAGTCTTCCAGTGAAAATTAAGCTTCCACCTATGTCATCCCACTTCTCTGCCAAGAGAGGGTAGCAGAAGAATCTGCCAAAAATTGTGTGTTCTTTACCCTTTAGCACTTCCTTCGTTGTCTTCAGCCCTTTCTTGAGTTGGAGTCTTCCTGCCCTCACTGGCCCCACGTTTCGTACTGGTTCAACTTGATGAGCAGGGATTTGGATTTGATGATCCTTATGGATCCCTTCCAACTCAAGATATCCTGCGATTCTAAGTATTTTGGTGGCTACTTTGGGCATAGAAATGGTTAAACCAGCAATCCAAAGGGTAACCTGAGGTACGGAAGGGGAAGGGCTGGGATGGAAGGTGACCTCACAGAGCCTTGTGAGGTCAGGGGGGCGACAGGCAGGAGTCCCCCTCCTGTGCCCAGGGGCAGCCAGACCCCTGGTAACCTCTCCGGGAGGCACTTGCACCCACAGGGCCATGGCCAATGCGGGGATGAAAAGTCTTCTGCAGTCAAAGGAGATCGCGGAGGCCATGGACTCCACGTCAGGCACCCACGCTCAGCCCGCAGCCCCCGAGCCCCTGCCAGGGCTGGGTGCCCCCCAGGCCCTCGCCAACCCCGTGGCTGCCTTGTGCCTCAGGTAAAAGGCAGCTCAGGGTGGGACAGCAAGTGGGGAATGAAGTGGAGGGGCGGTTGTGGGCTGTGAGAGTGCAGTAGGGTCCTGTGGGTTGGCACTGGGAGGCTCTAGAGGGGGGCACTGGGGAAGCTCGAGGGTCCCTGGGGGAGCTGTAGAGTTAGCGGGGGCTGTTGGGGGGCACTGGGGAAGGCAGAGAGTCGAGGGGGAGACTGGGGAATTGATGGGGACTGTTGAGGGTTGTCAGGGGGGCAGTGGGGCTAACAGAGGGGTTGTGGGGGCTGAGACCTGTGCTTCCTTCCCGTGGCCATGGGCGTCCCTGTCACTGCTTCTGCCCCGCGGTGTGCAGTCCCCCCAGCGCGGAGTTGCCCAGGAGCACTTCTTCCCCAAACTGGTGTGCCCTGAAGCGAAGCTACGGCTGCACCAACTTGCTGCTGCTCCAGCTGGCCGACTCCGAACCGGACGCCGCGGATGGAGAGGCTTCCCCTGGCCCCCACCTACGCACGCCGGGCCCCACGGCTAACGCCGAGCCCGCGGCCCTGCTGGTGAGTGACCGCTGGGGATTCCTCACCTCCCTGTCAGGGGGGTCCCCTGGCACCCCCACCCCACTCGTGAGGGACTGGCCGGGGTGCCCCAAGGTCCTGCTGCCCACTTCTGCAATGCTCGTGAGCAGCTGGGGACTGTGACATCTCCTGAGGACACCCTACATCTGTGGGCACGCCTGGTACCCCCAGGGCTCCCAGATTCCCCCAAGGAAGCCCTGACAGCTCTCCTCCTCCAGTGGGAGCTGCCCCCTGGACTACCGGGAATTGGTAGTACCCCCAGAGTCCCATGGACACCCCCACAGCTCTCGCACCCCTGGAGACACCCCCGATCCCCCACGTCCCTGCGATGTGGGGCCCAGGTGGCTGTGTTCGAGGCCACAGACCCCGTCTTCAGGACTGGTGTGGGTCAGCTCGTGGGGCCCTGGGATCGCCTGGGCGTTTTGGAACAGACAACCCTCCCTGGGTAGAGGGAACGGATACCCCTCAAACGGGGAGGGATTGGAGTGTCACAACCCCACCAAACCAGATAACACAGGCCATGGAATGTGTCCCGGCACAGCTACGGCAGGAGCGTTCACCGCCACCGCGTCGCCTGTCCCACTGAAGAAGACGGCACGTGGCACTCGGCGAGCAGGACAGCCCACCCGTCGCGAGACACCGTGCCGCTGGCCGCGCTGCGCCCGCGTGGTGAACGTGCCTCTACAAATACAGTGTGGCTCAGCCCTTGGGGCCTCCGGGCCTCAGTTTCACCTCAAAAAAATTCTTCGAGTCTTATTTCCCTCTTGGTTACCTTGACAATGGAATCAAAACGGCTCTGGGAACGATACCGTTCCCGTAAGTGTCCGTGTCACACGCATACACACCCCATACGCGTACGTGCACGCAGGAGCACATCTTCCACACAACTTGGAGATCCTGCTCGCTAAAAAAGTATGAGAACCGCTCTGATCAGTGGCAGATACACATAGACATATATCCAGAGTTGAATTTCTTTGCACCGGTCTTGTTGCAAAAAGCCTTCCATTACAACAGCTCAAGGACACCTGGAGGAAGAGCTCCTCCCAAACAGGTGATGGACCATACGCTCTGCGCCGTGGCTTTCTGTCCAGCTCTTTGGAGAGCCATCAGGACCTCGGGCTGCACATGAGAAGGTTGAGGGCAGGTACACAATGCCACATGCCAATCCCAAGCTCGGGTAAATGAGGCTGAGCAGGAGGTAAGGATGGAGGGAAACACTCACTAAAAGCTCGGTGTCTTGGGAGGCAAGGACTGGAAGATCTTCAGGTGCTTGGCTAGCTGGCTCTGCTCCAGGTCAGCTCCCGATTTCCCCCACCCCACAGGGTACCCCTCTGTGTATTAGCTGACGGTCGGTGCCCGGCAAGCTCGTTTACCAGAGGAGGGGACGCTGAGGGTACGGAGCCATCTCATCAGCACCTCTGTCCACACTGACGTACGGTGGGACCTGTGAGGATTCATACAGTGTTTGCTCATTGGATCTCAACCGTGCAAGTCCATGGGGCCGGACAGGCTGCAGCCTGGGCACTGGGAGAGCTGCCTGGGGCACTGGGAGAGCTGGCTGATGCTCCGGCAGAGCTGTAATCTCCGCTTTGAAAAGTCGTGGGGACTGGGGGAGCCTTCGCAGTGAGGGAGGCAAGTTGTGTACTGCTGTCAAAAAAAGGCTCAGGTGACCTGGGCAGCTGTAGGCCAGCCAGCTTTACTTCAGTCCCCAGGAAAAAACATGGAATGAGTCCTCCTAGAAGGCATGGCAGGTGGAGGAGATGCGGAACAGTCATGGTGGAGTTACAGTGCCTGAAAAATGTGATTGCTTTCTTCCATCAGGGCAGAGCAGCAGATGACATGGACCTTGCCTTCAGCGAGGCCTTCAGTGCTCCAAGGCATTCATTTCCAGGAATGCAGTTCACGGAAATATCGATGCCTCTGCTGTGTCAGCCGAATGTTTGATTCTCTTTATAATCCATGACAAAAATAGGAACTTAACCTGGAATAACTGGAACCCTCCGTCTTTCACCATAGCTGAAGATGAGAGGGCCGGTACAATTTACACGCCTCAGTTTGGACACCCAAAACTAGGTGATGTGGATCTCCGTTCATGTGACTTCCTAACGGAACACGCCAGCATTCATCCAGTCCCTGAAATTGCTTGTAGCTGGGCAAGGTTAGCTTTACAGGAGCATTCTCTAAACACAGAGCCCAGCGGATAATGTAACCTCAGCCAGGAACTCCCCTGTCATGCCAGAAGAGCTGGATGTTAGAAACTTGGGGTTTTTTTGTGCAGTGGTGAAACCCACGCCGAGTAGGCAGTGACTCCACCACTCCTCCTCACTCAGCACTGTGCAGTCATACTCCTCGTGCCTCAATTAATCACCATGTGCATAACAAAAGGGGCTTAATTCAGTTGCCCACACACAAGCACACAGAGATGTTTCAGGTGCTTTCAGGATTCTTGGTTGTCTCCAACTGCTACTCAGTAAGGTTGAAGATATCCAGCAGGAAGACATCCAATAGGTGTTGCGTGACGTGTGGCAGATTTGTGTGGATATCTCGGACACCCTATGGCACCAGGGGCCCATGTGCAGACACTGAATGGCATCCAGACGTGTCACTGTGAGCCGAGTCCCCAAGCTCCCGTTACAGCTAACGCTCAACAGTTTAGATGGTGATAGGTCTTACTCGAAACAGCCACCACGGTGTACCCAGCGCTTTCTTTCTAAGACCAACTTCAGCCTTTCCCCAGGGGATCCCGACAGGCTTTGCCTGTCCCACTGGCTGTTTTGGGATGCTGAGCCCACACGCAGGGCCATGTTCTGGGACAGCTGCCCTGTGCTTTCCTCGGGCACAAGCTGGGCACTGCGGGAGCACCGCACTCCGCTGTTTCCCCAGCGCAGGAAACCCGCCTGTGGGTGAGGGCAGTGGGGGACCGCTCTTCCCCTGGCCCACCGCTGAAGAACGGAGGGAGAGCTGCTTCTGCAGCCTCTAGAAAAGATCCATCCACAACTAAATGCATCCATATGTCTCGCAGTCACGCCTTGCAGAGAGAGAACAGACGGAAAAGCTATCTGCTTGGCTTTTGGTCCCTGCATTGTCTTTACAGAAGACTGATGTCTTCCCAAACGTGTTGCTACCACAACACCCCCCAACTGTCCATCCGGAAAGCCTTGGGTCCCCTTTGGGGAGGGTCCAACAGCCTAAAGATAACGTTTCCCCTGTTAAGCAGCTGTCCTTTCTCATTTAGCAACCATTAATCGCCCTTCCAAGTGCAGTGGCACGAACGACGCTGCTTTTGCCGGAACAACGACCGTTTCTTCCCCATCCGTGCGTGCCGGACCGTTCACATCTGGGATCCCCCTCCCTGTTTTCGCTCGAGCACCCCTGCGCCCCGAGCTCAGCAGGAGCTGCACGCTCGGCTCCCGCCCTCGTCTCAGCGGGGCAGGAGGGTTTGAAGGTGCTGCCCAAGCAGGTGAGCCGGGCAGGGTCGGGATGTCCGTGAACTCCAGGCGGAGCGGCTCCGTGCCACCCGCAGCTGGAGCAACGGTTGCCTGGAGGGCTGGGGCAACTCGTGCCAGCTTCGGGCTCGCTTGATGTGCCGCCAGGTCATTACGAGCTGTAATTAGGGTTCAGCGGCGCCTTCCAAGGCAGCTGGGCTGGCTCACCCTCGGGCTTCTGATCTCCGCGCCGGGAACGCCCGAGCCCTGATCCTCCATCTCCCATCCCCCGGCTGGGGACCGCTCCGGGGCGCACGCACCCTCGGAAGCAAACGCGTTCTCCGTGAAGGGCCCCCCGAGCCACCGGAGACCCGCAGCCCCCCGCCGGCCCCGGGCCGGGCCGCCCCCCGGCCGCGAACCACCGCTCCCAGCGCCCCCCGCTCGGCCGCCGCTTTCCGCTTCCTCCGCGCGGCGCCCCTCGGGGTTTGTAGTTCCCCCGCGCTATTCACGACGGCCTCTGCGCTGTTTCCGCGCCGTAGCGCCCACAGGCCGGCGTGAGGCGCTACGCCACGGCGGCGGCGTAAGGGCGGGCTCGCGGACTCCGGGGCAGGCCGGGCCGGCGGCGGAGCGGGAGGAAGGCGCCGGCGGAGCGGCCGGGCGCCGCGGCGGGCGGGCGGGAGGAAGGAAGGAGCGGGGTGGAAGTTGCTCTGCCCGGGGAAAGTGCGGGGCCGCGGGGGGGGACGCGAGCAGCAGCGCGGCCGCCTCCATCCCCAGGTAAGCGGCGGCAGGGGGCGGCGGGAGCGCGGGGGAGGCGGGGACGGGCTGCCCGGGGCCTCCCGCCGGCCGCGGCTCCCACCGGCGCCGCCGGGTTGGCGCTCTCCCGGCGGGGCCCCGGGCCGCCCGCACCACCTGTTGCCGGTGGGCCCGGGCCCGGCTGGCCGGGGGCGGGGGGGGCGGCGGGAGCCGGGCCTGGAGGCCGGGGGCGCGGACCCGGTGTCGGGGCAAGCCGGGAATCCCACCGCGGGGGGTCTGCGGCTGCCGGGGGGCCTCACCCGGGGTTCGGGAGGTGATCCGCGGGCTGCAGCCGCCCTCCCGGTGCGGTTAACGGGCGCGGTGCCGCCGAGTGCCGGCTCCGGGGCTGGACCGCGGCAGAGCTCCCGAGGGAACCGGGGCCGCCTGTCCTTCAGCCCGCGCTCCAGCCGCCGGGTCAGAAACGCGTGTGCTGGGGCTCAGCAGGGTTCGTGCCGAGTCTCCAAAGCGTTTGTGAGTTCGCCCTTCGGAATCGGCTGGTTGGCCCTTGCGCCTGAGTCTTCGGAGCATCCGAAGGCTGTTCCGGCCCCGATGCCTCGTCCAGACCCTTAGTTTTTACTGCGTGTCAGCTCAGCTGCAGTTGTAAGCGTGTCAGGCTCCGGATCCTGGATGCAGAAGTCTGTTACAGTGGCTGGAAAAGGCTCTGTATGCTGGATAGCCTCTCCATTTTCCGAGCAGCTCCTCTCCCCCCGCAGCGCCTGCTTTTGGGGTACATCCCTTCCCTCCCAAGCATCAAGAAACAAATGTTTTGGGGTGGTCGTCTGGTGAGCTGTTGGGAGAGGCTGGATAATGTCTGTGTTGTGTTTGAAATGTCATGTTATTTCCTCCAAGCGTTTTTTTCAGATCGAAATCTCAGCTGCTGCTCAGTGCTCCGTAGGCCTTCAGGCTCGGGATGCGGATGGGTGGTTTTTCATGGTCGGACAGAAGGTTATCTGAGAAGTGCTTACTGTAACGTGGCCTGGGGCGTTCATGCACGGACGGTGGAGCGCTGCTGTGGGTCGGCCAGGAGGTGCTGGAGACCAGGAGATGCATTTAGAGGGAGCTGAGGTGGAGATGAGCGGATCACAGCTGGTGGAGATAGGCTGCAGATCCCAGACCGTAGCCCTTGTCGCTCTGAGCACAGAGATCTCGCCGGACTTTGCACGTTGTCACCAGGGACTTGTAGGGAGGTGCACCTCAGGGCTGTGCTCTGTGCGAGCTGCCGCCTTTCCTAAACTGGAGCAGACCTGTGGTGGGAGGGTGGCCGATGGTGGCCTCCTGTGATGCTGTGAGTCTGCGGGCAGTTTTTGCGGGGCCGTTTCTTGAGATCTGCTGCCAAACAGACTGGCACATGCCTGTCGAGTGACCCAGGACTGAGCTCTGCCCGAGGAACGAGCTGCAGTAGCATAACACGTGTCAGAGAGTCATGATTCAGATTACCATGATTTTGTGTACGTGCGGATATTAACTAGTTTAAAGTTGCATCAGCTTCTGGTTGTGTCCAAGGCTTTAACAGTTGAAGGCAAGACCCAACATTGCTCCCTTCCCCGGGAGGGGTTGGAGGGCTGGAGAGGCCTTTGAAGGTTTGATGGGACTTGCTGTGTTTGCTAAGCCCCACTGCTTTGGCAGGAAGGAGAGCAGCCTCCTCGAGCCTGATGACTTGGTGCGTAAGAGAACCCGAGGCGTGGGCCAGGCATAAGGTCTTTTGAATCAGAATAAATATTGGAAAACAAACCAAAACTGCTAAAGTTGCACATAAAAAAGGTCGGGCGTCCTGCCCGGGCTCGGAGTCGTCTCGCGGCAGCGGAAGGGCTGGGTGCCCTCGTGAGATGCACCGGTTACCCTGGTTATCCACGGGACACCCTTTGTCTTTGCTCTGGGCATCCTTTATCTTTTCTCTGAACACCTGGGCCCTGGTGTCGCCTCAGCCAGATGAGCACGATTGGCTTCGTCTTGCGGAACATACGCGGCTTCTGTCTGTCCCAGAGGTTTCGTGGGAGCCGGCCGGGCTCGCAGCGGTTGCACGTGAGACCTGGAGAGGGACCCAGCCAGCCCCACGGACGCGGCTGTGCCCGTCTCCGCTGACGGGGATGTCATCTGCTCTTGGGTGAGATGCAAGAGGGAGAAATAATTTTTCCTCCCATCTTCCCGCTTCGTCTGACGCTGAGCTTTTGTGCATTTCTGGGTTCGTACTGACCCTTCCTGTGAGCAGAGGGGTCTGGGAAGGAATGGATCCTGTGGCTTTTCTCCCAGTGAGGGTCTTCCTGAAGCAGGGGGAGGCTGGAGTGACGGGCTGTGGCTGCCCGAAGGCAGATCTAGGGGCAGGAGGAGAGGAGGCTGATGCCGAAAGTGCCTGCCGAGGCGGCTCTCTCCGAGCTCACGGCGCTGGGAGGAAACTCGTGGACAGGCGATTTGCTGGAACTTGAGGCTCTGAGAAAGGTCATACGCAGTGCAGCCTCGGGAAAGCTGCTTATGCGGGTGGGACAGGTGAGTCAGTGGCTTCTTCCTCCTCGTTTTCCGTCATAATCCCGCTCTTCAGAACTAGACATGCTGGCTGCCTGCTCCCCAGAAGCTCCTGGATCTGCCTGCATTGGCCTCAGCCGTGCTGGTTGCCGTTGGACCCCACCTGAGCTCGCAGCCATTTCCAAGCCATCGTCACCGAGCCGGGCAGGGAGGAGCAGTCCACTACGGAATTTCTGCCTCTCTCTCGTTGCCATTTGGAGCGTTGTCGCTTCCCTTGTATTTAGTGATGGCAGCTGAGGAAGCCAAGGGAGGCAGAAGGGCTGTTGCTGGTGCACAAGAAACATTTAACTCTTGCCTTCACAGCTCCCTGCCCCGTGCGGCAGCGGCGCCTAGGTTGGCTGGTAGGAAATGCCGGTGGTGGTCCCGAAATTCGCTCCTGTTCGGTCGTTTGAAAGACGAGGAGGGTTTTTGTGTGCCGTTTCCTCTTGCTCTGGAACAAACGCTGCTGCCCGGGTGCCTGGGCAGAAGGGAGAAGGGGGAGCCGTGGAAAAGGAAATAAGATCCAAAGAAATGTGTCACCAGCAGAAAGA
The DNA here is from genome assembly GCF_009769465.1 of Tauraco erythrolophus. Taxonomy (NCBI): domain Eukaryota; kingdom Metazoa; phylum Chordata; class Aves; order Musophagiformes; family Musophagidae; genus Tauraco; species Tauraco erythrolophus. Next base: position 17,088,540 of record NC_141481.1, on the reverse strand, counting down.
GCAATTGTTTTCCTGCATTTACATTGCAGAGCGTCGTCCTGTTCAGGCAACCCATGTTTGACAGCCAAGATAATACATTTATATTGATGTAATTAGCGGGACGTGGAGTTTGCTGAATGGCTTGGGGGCAGCATGCTTTTCAGGCTAACTCCAGCAAACAGATCAGAGAGGACTGGAAAGCTGCCGTGGGTTGCTGGAATTGGCCCTTTGGGTTTCTGGAGGTTGAGTACATAACTGCTGCTATTTCCTATTGTGCTGTACCCTGCCTAGTTGAAAAGAAAATAACTTGAGGGAACACGGGGCTATTTTTGCCAGCTTGAGATGATCAGGTTTGATTTCTAAAAACTGGAGCGGAGTCTTTAGGCTTGCACATTAAAAACAGCGTTGGAACCGTGTCTGAGTTCCTCTACAAGCGCATGCCTCTGCGCTCTGCTGATGGTGTAAGCTCTAATGTGCCATCATAAAAGAAAAATAAATAGCTTTCCTGTTCCTGCAGTGCAGCCCCTTTTGTAGCGACCCAGGGTGCTCCCTGAACGCCGTGGGCCTGAACAGCGGCAGTGTTAGGGGAGGGTGGCCGTGGCACTGTGTCGAGGAGGCCAAGCTGGCATCTCGCCCCAGTCCTGGGATCAGCAGCCCTTGCCGACGCTGCGGGGTTATCAGTGCACATTGGCTTTGGTAAAACAGAGACCGAGACCTCACAAAAAGCTGTCGTCCCCCTCCGGTGATATAGAATCACAGAATGGTTTGGGTTGGATCATCCAGTTCCAACCCCCCTGCCATGGCCAGGGACACCCTCTACTACACCAGGTTGCTCAAAGCCTCATCCAACCTGGCCTTGAACGCTGCCAGAGATGGGGCAGCCACAGCTTCTCTGGGCAACCTGGTCCAGTGCCTCAGCACCCCCAGAGGGAAGAATTTCTTCCTGAGATCTTGTTGAAATCTCCCCTCTTTCAGTTTAAAGCCGTTGCCCCTGTGTCCTGTCACTACACACCCTTGTCCAAAGCCCCTTTCCAGCTTTCCTGTAGGCCCTTTAGGCACTGGAAGGTGCTGGAAGGTCTCCCCGGAGCCTTCTCTTCTCCAGGCTGAAGAGCCCCAACTCTCTCAGCCTGTCTCCATAGCAGAGGTGCTCCAGCCCCCACGTCATCTTCATGGCCCTCATCAGCCAGCCGCATTTCTGACATGGCACTTCCTGTGGCACCAAAGTTTCCTCCTCGGCATCTTGCTCCAAGCGCCAGCCCAGATGATTTTGGTTTACTGAAGACTGATGATATCACAGGCAGCTTCCCAACTTGCATTGTGTTGTGCTCCTCTGACAGCAGAAGGTCCCTGTGCTCCTGTGACAAAAAGGTTTGCAGAGAAGCTAACTCTCAGGCAGCTTTGCTGGATAAGAAGTTGACTCTCTGGTGTTTGTGCTGGTCCGTGGCAGTGGGAGCCCGGCACGAGGGTCCTTGCGTGCCAGGCTGTGTCCTCCTCGCCGTGGCAGCTCTGCTCTCCAGAGAGGCTGCAGCACTGATGTGGTCAAGGTCTTGCTCCCCAGCTTGTCCATATCGGTCACCTGGCCGCAAGACTCAGGCCAGTGGGCAGAGCTTGGGCAGCCCTTGGAATTTCAGCACAGCCAAAAGGCTTGATTTTTCAGCTGCTGGATGTTAAGCGGTTTCTCTTCCCAACCCATGCGTATGTGACCACGTTTCCTGCAAGAAAAATGACGTGGTGTCGTGTAGACTGATGCAGACATTTGTGGAGTGCTCTGTCCTCTGCTGCTTGTCTCGCTCTCTCTTCAGCTGTCCTTAGCCTTAACCCTTTCTGGTGAGCGGGAACGGCGGCTGTCCGAATGCCTCGGAGATGCTGTGGGCCTGGAGTTCCCTGTGTAGCCAGTGCTGTACAGACCCTTGGGCTAGAAGGCTCAGAGTGGTCCTTTTGAACCTTAATCAGTCCCATATTTGCTTTTTACTGGTCCCGGAGTGGTGTCTCTTGCCCACTCTGTAACGTTCTCCATGTGCTGGTTTGATTCCATTAGCAGCAGGCATCCACAGGTCATGTTTTCCCCACCACCTGGAAATCTTCGTGGTGCAGAGTGCTGGAAGAGAAAAGCTCTTTGTGAATTCACCATAACCTACGGCAGGGGCATCATACTGCGCCTGACGGTGCGGCTGTGGGGAGAGTGGTCGAGGTGGTGGGGGCGGAACCGGGTCTGTGGCTCTCGCGTGCCTCTGCTGTGCTCCCAAAGAGGCTCAGTGATCACATTGTTCTGGCTGAATCCTTATTTGCCTTTTTTTGCTCCCTCCCCATCTAAAACAGAGAAAGTGAGTGTGCTGGTGAGCCAGACAGTCATGGACGAGGGTTCTTGTTGCCTCTGTCTGATAAAAGCCTGTCCCAAAGGAGACAGCACTTTCACAAAGTATGAATTTCATGAAAACAGGTTGTGTCGAGAGCAGAGAATGGGAAGGGGGAAGGGGAAGTGTCTTGGAGGAGGGAGGGAGGTTTGCCGAGGCAAGTATTCAAACGTCGTGCCTTCCGGGAGTGGGATGGGCACGTTTGACATCATCAAAGGCATTTGCACTTTTGAATTTCCAGTAGCTGTAGCTGCTAACGATGTCCTGGCCACGCGGAGTAATTACCATCTGTTTCTGTATTTGAACATTCAGGCAGTGTGCCCCTCCAGACATCTCTGCCTTCACATCCAGACCCCTTGGGAGATCCTGCCCTGTTGCTAATTGTCGGGAGCTGCCTGGAATCCTCATCGTTAAGATCCCGCTGTGCTTGTGAGGTGTTGCCTTACCTGGTACGACAACAGCTCGCACCAGAATGCCAAGCAGCAGCCGCCGTCGGAGAGAGTAAGGCCAGTGGTGGGAGCAGAACTGTGAAGTCACCACCAAAGGTACCAAAACCACGAGTGAAGAATCTGAGTCGACCCAAAAGCAGACCGGTTCCTGTCTCCAGGCGGGACCGAGCTCCAGCCCATCGCCAGCCGGATGCCGCGGGCAGCACTGACCCTTCCAAGAGCTGTTGTTCAAGTGGATGCTGACTGAGTGACCTAAAATGTGAGGTTGGTTGCGCGTGCTGGTGCGACGCTGATCAGCCCCGGGTCTCCGCAGCCGTTTATTCTTACGTGCTTTTCTTTCCTCTCTGTTCGCCAGCTTGGTGCAGCCGCTCCTTCCAGCAGGCTGGGCTCCGTGCAGACACCATCTAGCATGCTCCGCACAGCGGGCCGCTCAGCTGGTGCCAACAGCAGCCGCTCGATCCCGGGGACCCCAGGCTGACTTCACACCGACTGGGCATTGCACCTGCAGAGCAGAAACCGTGTTGGGTGAGAGGCTTTTCTGACTGCTCGTGGCTCTGGACCAGGCTGGGAGGGGCTGAAAGGAAAAAGACTTTTTTTCCTCCAGTTTGTAAGCGCGGTTACCCTGCTTCTTGTCGCCCACGCCTCTCGTTCGTGTCTGTCTGCCTTGTTTTGACACCTTCTCTGGGCGTTCCCCTCTCCTCGCTGTCTGTGTGAAGGCTACGTGCTCTTAGGGTGGGGATACTGGTGTCCCCTGGTTTCCTCATGGCGAAGAAGAAACTGCAGGAGTGGAAGAGGAAATGTGGGGTCTTGCAGGACCTCACAATCTCAAGCTGTGGAATTGGCATGGCTGTCCCAGGCTGTGTTTGAGGCAGCACAAGGGCAGGAAAATAAATTACTCTAAGAAACTCTGCATTGCGTTGCCTGCAGTAACCACAGGGCTGTGGCAGTTCCCAGCCCAGGACTGGGACAGAGGTAACTGTTGTGCCTTACGTGGCTGGGCTGCTTTCAGCCTGGCGATTCCGAGCGTGCTCTGCAGAGACAGGACGAGCTGGTGGGAAACTAGTCTGAGCTTGAACCTGCAGGATGCACTTGCGGTGTCTGCTGATGGTGTTGTCCTTGCGTTGAAGCAAGGACTGGCTGATGTGGCCTTATCCAGGCCAGGGCTTTGGATTAATCAAACAGACACTAACGTGCTGTGTGTTGGCTGATCTGCTCTGCCTAGGTGCCTATGGGCTAGCTGGAGTCTCAGTGTGGCTCTGGTGTCCATCCTCAGCAGAAAGTCTGCAGGTGTCTCTCACAGTTTGGGGTCAATGAAGCCAGGCCATGGGTGTGCTGGTCTTTGAGTGGGGACTGTCACCAGGCAGGGCTTGGCTGAGGTCTGCACCATGGCCAGCTCTCTGCTGGGAGAGGGATGAAGCAACGTTCCTGCTCTTGGATCCGTTTTGCTGCAGCCTTGGAGTGTCTTGTGAATGCTACTGCAGGCGTGCAAAGCCCTTGTTCCTGTTGCCTGACCTTGCCGCGCCGGATTCTTTAGGAAGCAGAGCCTGGTGGAGGGAAGGCTGAGGGTCTGTAACACCACGGGAGGCGAAGGCAGCTGGATGTGTCCTGCGAGGCATTCGAGAGCGACTCCTGTAATGTGATCCCCTCTCCATCTGCCTGTTTGGGTTAACGTGGGTTCAGGATGCAGCCAGCTGCTCTTGGTTAAGAGGCCAGCTCCGTCGCCGTGCGGGGAGGCGTGTTGGGCGGCCCGTTAGGGCTGGCTTTGCTGCAGCAAGAGCAGCTTCTTACTCAAAGCATCTGCGTTATGTTTCAGCCCTCTCATCTCAGAGTATGGCGTTTTCCTCATGTGATCATTATATTTGTTCAAATAACTGCTCTCGTGGGCAAATATTGCTTAAGGCGTTGTGTAATTGAACACATCCTGCAGTTTCAGCTGTACTGGTGTAGCCGAGGAGGAGCCACTTGTGCCAGAGACAGGGAGCCACTGTAGCTGCTCCGGTGAGGAACGGGGAGTATCACCGCGGTGTCAGTATCTCTGTCACTGCAGTCGTACCAGGCGTTATTCCAGTGATATAATTTCAATTACAATATTGTCTTCTAACAGAAATAGTGGCGTGGCTACGGCATCAGTGCGCGGAAGGGTTCATGTGGTTTTTAGGATGGCCCAGGACAGAGTACAGGCGTAATCTGGAGGTGGAGGGGGGTGAACAGTAATGTGATGCTTCTCCATCAGGCTGTTGCACTGAGCTGTGCTAGAAGAGGAGGTACCTTCTTAGAATTATAGAACCATAGAATGGTTTGGGTTGGAAAGGACCTCAAAGATCATCTAGTTCCAACCCCCCTGCCACGGGCAGGGACACCTTCCACAAGGTTAGGTTGCCCAAAGCCTCATCCAACCTGGCCTTGAACACCTCCAGGGATGGGGCAGCCACAGCTTCTCTGGGCAACCTGTTCCAGTGCCTCACCACCCTCTGAGTGAAAAATTTCTTCCTTAGATCTAATCTAAATCTGCCCTCTTTCAGTTTAAAGCCATTGCACCTTGTCCTATCACTTCATGCCCTTGTAAAAAGTCCCTCTCCAGCTTTCCTGTAGGCCCCCTCTAAGTACTGGAAGGCTGCAATAAGATCACCCCAGAGCCTTCTCTTCTCCAGGCTGAACAGCCCCAACTCTCTCAGCCTGTCTCCATAGCAGAGGTGCTCCAGCCCTTGCATCATCTTCGTGGCCTCCTCTGGACCCGCTCCAGCAGCTCTGGACTTGCCCCCTCTAGGTTTTGTTCTCCCTGTCCCACCTGCCCTGTGCTCTCCTGGTTCCCTGTGCTCGCAGAGAAGGTGGCAGGCAGCCTCGTGTGCAGTTCTGGGTGATCCTCGTGCTTTCGTCTCCTGGTCGTTCTTGATGGAAATGCCAATGCCACTGTTGTCTGTCAGGTGTATCCTGCCTCTGCACTTGCCTGAGGCACAGCCAGGGATGTGGTGGTTTAAATCTAGGCCAGTTGGTTGGAAATTGGGATGCCGTGCCTGATTACAGCCAGAAAAGGCCAAACTGTGTAAAAGTGGCAGAAGGAGACACCCAGGTACTGCTGCCCTTGTGTGAAGGGTCCGTGTGGCTCTGGACAGGGCGGTGCAGTGAGAACTGGGAGCTGTCTCTAGCAAGGGATGCAGCTGGATGTGCCTTGGATGACTTACCTATGTACTGTCTGTCTAATCTGTGTTAGAATTAAAGCTGCAGCTGGAGTGTCTGGGGACAGTGTGCTCAGGGGACATCTCCTCCACCTCCTGTCTTTGAGACTTTGCTTTCCAAGTCCGTGCCCTGAGTTTTCACTGGCTGTGAGACTCCACTTCTTGCTGCATCTCTCTTCCCCTCCCTTCTGCAGTGGCCAGCTCTCCATCTGCTTATCTCTCAGCTTAGCATGATCTGAAGATACAATCCCTGATGTCCTTTTGGGTATGACCTCGTGTTTGTGCTCCTATGGACTCTATGAATTCAGCTCGCTGAGTGATTGGGAGGGACTTCCTGGGTCATCAAGTCCAGTTCCCTACTGCTGAAGACAGTCATCTTGTGCAGGTCATGAACTTGTCCAGGAACTAATTGTTGGAGCTAACTCTGTGCTTTTTTCCCCCAGTGCTTCTGGAGCAACTGGTCCAGAGATCTGCTCTTTGAAAGGTTAGAAACCCTCCTCTGACTTCCAGTATCCAGTTTTCCTGGGCTGGTTTATCGTACTTGTGCCGTTGCAGAGTGTCATCTTGCAGATGAGAGATGACTTGCAGATTTTTTTTCCTTCCCTGGTTCGCTGTAACCTTTATGTCCTGCACCAGTCATGGCTCTCGATGCAGGCTTGTCCTGAGAAATGTGTGGAAAGCTACTTTGTTTTTCCATTGCTTCTTTTTGGGAGGTTGGTTTTGCTGGGCCCGTTGATTTCCGTGTTGTGCTTTTGAGGTTCTAAGTGCCGCTGGAGTTCTGAGCTGCGCAGTTGGTGAGCGCAGAAGAGCACTTTTTGCGCTGCCGTCACTTCTGTCTTCTTTTTAAATGTTTGTCCTTGCTACTTGTGCCATCCTGCCCCTTCAGGAGGGAGAGATGTTGTCAGAAGCAGTTGAATCAAGGTGAACCTGATAAAGCAATGTATTGAAGAGCCAGTGCCTGGCTCTTACTCATGGCTCTTATTCATGTTTATCTCTAGCTGTGAATGTGCAATAACAACAGTTCTGTTCTGCACAGGCTGGCACAGCCTCAGACAGGAAGATCTGCTGTTTACCAATCAACACTCTGCTGTAAGTGAGAAAGGGGGGGAAAAAAATGTTGTATTGCTGCTGGGTAGCCCAGAGTGCAGTTAAACCTTTCAGAAAAAAAAAAGAGGAAACTAAGAGCACATGTGTTACTCACGATGCATTTTTCCTGGCAAGAGTCCCGTGTGTGTGTTCTTCCTGCAAAGCGTCCCTGCTTACGCTGCTTCCCATTAAATCTACAGCATATTGGTAGCAGGCAAGTAAAAGCTTCCTGGTTTTATATTGCAACTGGTCTCAGCAGGCAGTCTGTCGAGGCAATGCTTCAGCCTGGCACGCTCCGTAGCTGGGGCAGTCTGTGGGCTGAGTAGGATGACAGAACTCTGCTACGAGGATTATAAACACAGGGAGGAAAAGATCTGGAAATTCGATCTGCTGGTAAAGCTTCCCAAGCTTGGATGCTGTGGCTTGTCTTGCTTTGTTTCTTGCCCTTGTCTGTCTTTCTGTGGCATTAGGGCCGTGTTGCTAATGAGCCGAACCGTGCCAGCCCACACAGGCTGTTGTTAACGCTGCACTGGGAAAGTCAGCCACAATTGCCTGGTAAACTGGAGGATACAGCGGCTGGTTGCACTTCATTGAAGCGATGTTAATTGACTTAATGGAGCACTGGGGTTTTAGAGATTTGGTTGTGATTGTGGTGTGGTTTTTTTTAAATGTGTGTCCATTCAGACCTTTCTTGCAGTGCCTGTGTGGCCGTTTTCATGCTTTTTCAGAAAAGGACCTTCCTCTGCTCTTCCGTTGACAATGGAGATGGGTTTTGAAGTTAACCCTTACTTCGAAGAAACTTTCCTGTCCACTGCTTCTCCCTCTTTTTCTCCCTGTAGCTTGTAATTAAGATGTTGATTGCCCATTCAAATCTGTGTAATCCTCTCTCTCAAAGTGACCGTGATAGATTTCCAGTAGCTCACTGGATAATCTATCAACTGGTTTACGGTGTCCTGTGCAAGAGAGAAGGGGAAACTTTTTTCAGACTTTGATGCTAGTTGCTTTGTGGCTAAGCTGGCTCTACAATAAATCTCCTTTTCCTGTCAATCTTTGCTTCAGGCTTTGGACACCTCTTCCTCTGCCTGCATACTTATGAAGAGTCAGTGCTGGGCATTAAATGCAGCTCAGCCCAACTCAGCTGCTGTGTATGAGTTTCTTCTGTGTTAGAGTCGGGTCAGAACCAGTTTCGAGGCAGCTGAAAGAAGGTAAAGATCCTCAAGCTTGCCTTTGCATGTTAATGTCCGTGGCCAGAAAGATGTGCTGCTGCTCTGGGCTTTGCTAAAGCGTAGCATGAAGCGTGAGGTCCTGTTCTGTGCTGGTCTAGGACTCCAGGTTAAATTATCTTGTTACCTCATTAATAGCCCATCTGGAAATCTGTTACCAGGCAGCTAATTTCATCTAATGATATCTGTGCAAGTAGCTATTGGAAAATAGCTCATTTGCAGCTTCCAGTCCCTTGGATTTCCTCTAAGGCCAGAACATCTGACTCGCCTCTCCTCTTGGAGCCCTGCTGCCCCATCCCAAACATTGGGTGGGTAAGTTTTACCCTTCTCTCCACTTCCCTGTCCTCCCATTTGCAGTGCTTGCGTGCTGCCTGCAGTCCTGGTGCCTTGGGAAGGGGAACCCTGCTTGGCCCTGGGAGGTAAGGCAGTGCTTTCTGAGTCCCGGGACTGTGCCCCGAGCCACACGGGAAGCTCTGCGGTAGAGCATGAGGGCTGAAAAAGCCTCCCACATCCCAGTTGAGTGTGCCAGCCGCTGGCCTGTCCTTCCAGTTATACCTTCGCCTCGGTCTGTCCTTGGAGGTACCTTCCCACCCCTCCCCAGCAGAAGCTTTGCAAGGAACTGGAACTTGCCGACACCTTAATTTCCTGCTAAGACTGCAGCGCTCGGGCTGCCTTGTAGTGCTGGCAGGAAGAAAAAGCAGCAAAACTTTGTTTCTTGTCACCAAGACACCACCTTTGTGCAAGACACCTGCTCAGCATGGAGCATTCTAGTTTGAGTCCCGCCGGTGATGATGGAGCTCTTGCTGCCCTTGAGCCGTAGAGCTCTCATTGGGTCGCTGTTTAGCATCTTGGGTTTCAATCTGTCCTGCATCTCTCTGAGGTGGATGTCTTGTTGCTTGCCTGTTCTTTCCCCCCTGCCCTGTGGAAGAAGAGAGGTCGCTCATCCTTCCTCCCCTGGGGTTACTTCTTTTATCAGGGTCATCTCAGCCTGGTGAATACAAGTCAACTCTGCTTGGTGCCAGTACCTGGCTTGGCACGTCCTGAGTTCTGCCCCCCTGCCTTGTGGAGCTGGGAGCCTGGCTGTATCACTTGCTGTGCATGCAAATGGTTGAGCTTCTTTTCCTTGCTTGGTTGGCATGACAGTCTATCGGGCCTCCACCCTGTGTCCTTCTTTTGTTGTCCTGTGCCTGACCTCCTGTGTGGCTTTATAACTCTCTCACGCTGACGTGTCTCCTACTGTGTACCTTACCCATCCCTGCACGCTGTTCCCTGCTTACCCTGTGAGTGTGTGCCTACTTTGGCGGTAGGTGAGGAGATCTCCTCTTATGCATGGTGGCAAGACTGGTAGAGAGCCATGTCTTCATGATGTAGGAAGTGGTCTCCAGCTTGATGCTCCAAGCCAACCCCAGCTCCTCCAGCTGCACTCATCTGCCCCTGAACTACTTTGTGTTTAGGATGTGAGAGTTACGTCCTGCAGTCCCCAGAGAGGAGGCTGCTCCTGCCAGGGCTGTGCGTGGGAACTGGACCTTCAAAGCTCTCCAGGAACCCTTATTTCTCCCTGAAGGCAGCAGGTTGCATGTGAGTGAGAGCAGAGCGCTCCTCCTTCGCTGTTGAGGGTGGTACCAGGTCCCAGCCTGTCTTAGTCAGCCCCAGGCAGAAGAGCTCACACAGCAGAAGGAAGGACTGGTACTTGCAGCTTCAGTCCTAGAAGAAAGCCTCCTTGCTGTGTGGCTTCCTCGTGGCACAGCTTTGAGGGATGTTTTTGCCCCACGTACACGATGTGCCTTCTCCTGGGCCAGCTGCTGGCCCAGCACCTTGATCTGGTGTGCGGAGTGGCTGCGTTTTCATTCCTGGATCTTTCCTGGAGCAAGGCAGTGGCTCAGAGGTGACTTTATCTAGAGATTGGAGGAGTGGAGAAAACTAATGAAGTGGCAAAGTCTTGTCCCTGAGTCTGGGATGCTGAGAACCAAGAGAGGCTGGAAAATTCAGGCAGGAGCTGAGCTGGCTTGTGCTGCATAGGTGAATAAATTAATAAGAAAAGGAGCGTGGGGGATATCCTGTCACAAGGAAGGGGCTTCTGCACGTGGGACAGGCTGGGGTCAGTCTGCCTCACTGGCATCCGCAGTGGGCTGGAGCAGCTCCAGGGACCTCTGGCTCTTCTTCCTGCTGCATCCCAAAGGGAAGACCTTGGGATTGATCCTAGGAGGATCCTAGGAAAAGTTGATCCTGCAGCTTCCTAGATACATTGACACACGTGGGTTAGTTCCCTTTTTTCTTTTTTTTTTTGCTCTCTTCAGAGCCAAAACCTACTTTGGAGCCAGAGGGAAGGAAAGGGGGTTGGGCAGACCCACATCCCCACCCTTCCTGCCTGCTTGGCTTTGGGTGGTGTGACAGAAGAGCTGAGGCCCAAAGGGTCAGGGCTGCTGACTGGTGGGGAGGAATAGGGTCTATCTGGAAGCATCCAGGCGACTGCTCGGCTGTCCTGGCAGCAGGAGGAACCTCCATGGGAAAGCTTTGCCGTCTTAAAGTCGTCGTAAGTGCCTGCTGCTCAGGGTGCTGGTGGGGCAGTTTGAGGAAAGGTCTGCCTGACGTGCGACAGATCAGGGTAAGTGAGTGTGAGTGGTTTGGAGTCGGAAAGATCAAATTGGGTTTTATTTTGCAAGCGATATTTTGGGAGCAGTTGAGCACTGACAGTTACAACCTGGTAATTATTGCAGCTGCAGGGGCCAAAAAAACCAAAATCCAAACCCAGCATCTTGCTAAGGTGCTTAACTGTTAATTTCCATGAGTGAGATCCACCCTTCTCAAGACACTTCAATCTGTTCACGTTGTTGCTTCCTCTCCTGATTAGATGGGTGGAAGCAATGCTTTATTAATTAAGAGGAAAATCCTGCTCCCTCCTACCAAGGCAGAGGAGCTCCTGGCAGTTTGCTCCCCTTCTGCAGCTGAAGCCTCCCGTGTTCAGCGTGGGCGATGTGTGTGCGGGGCATCTCCTGGGGCATCTCCCTGCCTGGTGGGAGAGGTTCCTCAAAAATAAGGCTGAGTGCTTCCTTCTTCGTAGGCTTCTTTAATTGACCCCTTCCCTTGCTCGGGTGTAGTTTTCATCCTCACCTTTACTTTTTTTTGCTGGCTCTTCATTTGCTTAATGTTGGCCAAAGGCGTTTTCTGGCTCGTCGTGGCGAGCACGTACGTGCTTTGCATCGAGCCGTAGTGCTGCTGCTCCTCCTCTTTTCCAACAGGTTCGCCCTCTCCCCTCCTTCGGCCAACATTCCCCCCTAAATATCGCTCATTGGCCACTCTCACCTGGCGTGAGGGGTGACCCTGAAGAAAAGGATTTACCGCTTTGCCTGGAGAAATCCGATTTCACGCGCCGCTCGCAGCCAAGCAGCCCACTTAGACCAGACAGTCTCGGAGATCACTCCGACTTAGCCGGGTTATCCTCCACCTATTTATAGATCCCTTCCTCTCGCCGGCTCCACCCGCCGCGGGCTTTCACGGCACCGCTTTAAAGCAGGGCTGCCAGCCTGCCCTCTGCCCGCGCCGCGCTCGCCTTGGGCTCCCCGGTGCGGACCTGGCAGAGGAGGACGGCAGCCGGCAGGAATGCGGGCAGCAGGCATGTCTGTCGCCTGTTGTGGTGAGCTAAAACTGGCGTTTCCGTGCGGAGGAGGAGGAGGAGGAGGAAGCAAAGGGTTGTGCTTTTCCAGCTTGAGAGTCGGCTGAGGAAGTGGTCTCGAACCAGCCCGTGGAACTGCTTTATTTAGGGCAGTTTAGCTGTGTTGGAGGGGAAAGAGGCTCTTAGCTAACTGAGCATCCTGCCTTCTGCTGCGGTCAGCCTGCGGGGAACGGTACGGGGCTGTGTTTCTGCCCATCTTACCTTTATTTACTTACTTTGTCACGGTGGAAACCGAGTCTGGAGGTGAAAGAGTGAGTTTCTTCTTCTGGCAGGTCTCTTCGTTGCACGCCCGGTGCCTTTGCCGCTGCCGTGCGGCACGGCTGCTGGAGCACTGACGGGGCAGCGTCGAGGGACGTGGTTGAAAAGCCGGAGGCACCGTAGGCTGGGACAACTGGTGTCTCCAGTTAGGCTTGAGCTGGTGATAACTTGGAAATACTTTCCCTCACATCAGATGGCTTTCATTTAGCCAGAAAATCAGATTTGTTACAAATTAACTGCTTGAATAGCAGGAAACGAGAGGGGAAGCGCCAGGGATCCATTTTGGCTGGATCTGCAAAAATCAAGGAAATCTCGCTGTTAGGCAGGTAGCGGGAAGCAGAGTGTGGGGATGCGTTGGCTGATGCACAGCAGTTAGGCAGACCAATTAAAACGAGGAAATCAAGGTAGGAAATATTGGGTAATTTGGCTTTTTTTTCAGTTTTATTTTATTAGTCCAGAGAAAAGACCACGACCGAGCAGTTAACGTTCTCCAGCTAATGGCCTAATGCAGGCACGTTCCGGTATTAAGCTCGTAGCAAAACTGCACCTGCTCCTTGAGCTGCCACATTCAAGAGTCTGTTATCTATCGAGGCCTTTCTTGATCCCTTAGAACAATCCTGGGATTGAAAAACTGTATTTTAGGAGTCTTTGTTTCAGGCTTTTTACTGCACAAAGTAGTTTCCTCGCAAAGGTCTTTCTACAGTTCATTCATCTCGTTAAATCCTGGTGGGTAATTGAATACGCTCAGCTGTGCTCATTTTTTTTTTTCTTCTCCCTCGTTTCTTCTTTTTTTGCTCTGTTAAAAAACGTTCCCTTGATCCGTTCCTCCTGACACGCATCCAGATTGCCGTGCCTTTTTCCTTTAAGGCAAGACGTGTGTGTTTAAACTTTGCATACCAGAGGACATGAAACGTTTCTGGGATTTAACCGTAAGGATACTCTAAGAATGTATTTTAAAAAGCAGGAAAGACAGAGGGAGAAAAGGAAGAACAGTTAAAGCCCCAGACCTGCTTCTGTGGGTAGGGGGGTGCTCAGTATCAGCTAAAAGTTGGTGTGAGCTGAAAGTATTTCTTGGCTGTGTGTGAAACAGTGACAGAAAACATACTCCTGCAGATCCCCAGTCTGTCCGTTTTCAGCCATACTGTGGTGTTAGTGGGGAACAGGAAAAGAGGCATGTTTCATTTTACATACAAGAAAAATAACGTTTCTTCACTGCGTACAAGCCATCAAATTGTACTCCTCATAGCTGAGGTAACTGGAAGCCTGGTGTGCCAGTCAGAGCCTGGAGCTTTCAGAATGACCTTTTTGTGTGTGTGGTTCCCAAGGGCCACTGGTTTGGGCTCTGAGGGAGCTCGTCCCCTTCGCTGCTGCTCTACCATGGTGCCAAGGGCTTTTTTCTGGGCTCTGGTGGGCTTTCCTCCACTAGTCGGGCTGCTGCCCCGAGCCTGGGAACTCCTGGTGCTTAACTGGGGAGAGCCTCTTCTACAGCCCCTGTACTCCCCATCTCTGGGCAGCAACAGCTGGATGCAGTGACACGACCCCTTCCCATCCCAGTTAGTGCTGGGATGGGGGTCCTGGTCAGAGCATGCATTAATAGGCTTCTGAAAATGGAGGGTTGTTGCTTAAATCACACCTTATCTTTCTCTCTTTTTCTTTCCTTTCTTTCCCCTTTCTCTTTTGTTTTGTTTGTTTGTTTGTTTGTTTTTAACTCTTGATCAGAACCGACCTTCCTTTCTCCAGTGTGTTGGGATCTTTACAGCAGCCCATGCCGCAGCACCTCGCCTGTTCCACCCGAACTACCCGTGCCACTGGCTTGGACCTAACCTAGGATAAATCTCAGCGTGGCCTGGGTAGGGGGGAACCATGGGGAGCTCTGCCTCATCGCTGGCCGCGGAGACGGAGTCGGACCATGGCTTCAGTAGCACACCCTACCCGGGGCACCCAGCCGTGAGCTGGTATAGGAGTAGTCACAGTGGCCCCGTGTGGGAAAGTGCCCTTATAACGCGGCAGCATCAGCATTTACACCACCGGGTGCGAAGGTAAGGAGGAGGGGAAGGAGCCTGCTTACCTGCTTACCTCTCAGCTTGAATCCGGGGCAGTGCATTTGGGAAGTGAGTCGCTTCGCATCCTGTCGGGTGTCAGGTCCCTGCGTTCAGAGGCTCCGTGCAAATCCTCGTGAAAGCTAGAGCTGAATTTCCACCGGTTTGAGCGGTGCCAAGCCACCTCCTTTTTACACGGCTGCTGGTGTCTCCTGCGGAATAGACTGCAGGACTCATCCCAGCTCTTCCTCACTCGCCTAAATTGTGCAGGCGGCTGCCCGGGAACGGGATCTCAGTTCCCTTAACCAGTTTGCCATGTTCCTGTGGCTCCTCTTCTTTCTGGCCTCCCAACTACACTGTAGGTGCGACAGATGGAGGATTGTGACTCCAGGTTGGGTGGCCGTAAGTAGCAAGAGTTTCTGGACTCAAAATTTGGAGCGAGAGAAGCTGTTTTCATGCAAAAGCAGGGAAACGCTTTGAATACCAGATCCAGGGGAAGGAAACACACCAAACCAGAATTACTCTGAAAAAGAGCTCAGTGTTTCCAACCCTCAGTTTCTGTCCCTGCTCGATGAAATCCCCACCTGGAACGTGTCTGAGGAGTCGTTGCCTCTGCCCCTTCCCCATCAGCCGCTTGCAGTGAGGAATTTTTCTTCACGTTGGAGGGCTGGTGTCCTGCATTCCGTCTCTGACAGGTTGAGAGGTATGTCAAAAGCATCGAAAAATCCTCTGCCTGGGGGCTTGGCTGCAGAGGCTGCCGTGTTTTGTGCTAATAATATTTGAGCCTTTGCCTAATGCCTGCTTTGTGTAGATTCCAGCCTTGGCTGGGTGTTTGTACTTGCTTGAGTCTGATTGGATCCGCTAGTTTTTTAGGAATAGCTGCTTGCTTCTGAGTGTCCCCGAGCTGTCATGGCTTTCCACTGGAGGCATTTGCTGTGATGGTCATGTAGTATCTGTCGTGTAGTCCTTGTTTTTTTTGCCTTTCTGCTGCCGCTGCGAGTCCCAGAATCTGCTTCACGGTGTCTGGTGCACGACTCCGGGAGACTCCGGGGCAAGCGATGCCACGCTGTGCTCCTCGTAGCCTTGTCTTGGGTTTTCTTGAGCTGATAATGGTGTGAAACCAATTAGCTGTTGTCTTTGCTCTCAATCGTGGGCTTGAGTCCCTAGCAATGCCCAAGAGGCCTTTAAAAAGGCAATTTTGTGCAGTTCCCAACATCTATTGCTGTGTGAGCCAACCTTTGCGGGTGGCCCGCAGTTGTGGTCGGCGGTCTGTGCCGTGTAGGTTTGTCTCCTCTAGTTTGGAGGAATCCTGTGAGCAGAGCTGGGTCCTTCCTGCAGGATTATTCCTTCCAGACTGCTGCTCTTTCCCCAGTTGCCTTGAAGAGATGGGGAAGGTGTCGGTGGCTCACAGATGAATACCCTGGTTACGCCCGTGTGCAGCCAGCTCCAAGATTTAGGAGCTTCCAGTGCAAAGCTGGCACCGGGCACCGAGAAGGTTGTGTCTCTGCAGCCTCGTGTGCCAGCTGAGACTGCTCATGATTCGAAGTCTGTAGCTTGGAGGAGCTTGAGAAACTAAGCGAAGTCTTGACACGTGGAAACACATTTCCTGCTCAACCAGCCTTCGTGGTGGAGCGGATGTTGGGGCAAGAACAGGAACTGCCGGTCTCGGTGCAGATAAAGGCAGTGTCCTGTTAGGACAGGAGTAGTTTTTCTGATAATTATGTATTTCCCCTGCTAAAGGCAGAAGGGAACTCATCCCGGCTCAGTGCCGCGTGGTTCCTGGAGACAGGAAAATGACTGGCCATGATTCACTGAGCAGCGCGTTGCGTGGGAAGAACTCGCTTTAGGCAGCGATTATGGAAGCGGGTTCAAAAGACCTGCTGAGATCACCAGGCTGTTGGGCATCGAAGAACCTGCGGTTCCCATGGCGAGACGGGTGAAACAACAGGGGGAAGAAGCAGGGGATGATTGGTTTCCAGAGAGGAGCAGATAAATATATTCCTTTAAAAAAAATGAAGTCAGTCAATAGAACGAGTCAGGGTAGGTAGCCCTGCCTCTGAACATCCTCGTCTCTGGAGTCCTGTAGTGCAGGAAGGAACTGGAGTACTGGGGAGTCAATTTGAGGCTGGACAGGAGTTCTGGGATAGGCTTTGCTTTTCCTGCTGATTTCCTGTCCCTGCCTGCGGCCACCTTCAGAGCTGATAATGCTTTGGCTGCTCTAGAGCGGCACGGAGCCAAGCCTGCTCTGGTCTGTCTCAGGGATGAACACAGACCTTCCTTGGCAGGAAAACAGGGATGCGAGTACTTCACAAGTGACTTTGGTGTGTACTTGATGGGGGAATTGGGGGAGGCTTCCCTCACGGTGGGGTGGAAGTAGGGGAAGAAATCCGTGCCAATTGGCTTTTGAGATTTTTAGAAGCAGGGAGGAGGTTACAGTTCTCCTGTTGCCTGGGTAAGGCTGGGTGGTCTGGAGTACCCTGTGTGCTGAAGACAGATGGATACAGGGAGAAGAAGAAGGGTCCTCATGATGGAAGCAGTGGATGTGTGACATCCAGATTTGAGTCCCTGGTCTCTTCTGGGCCAGGCTGCACCGTCTCTTTCTACAGGTCAGCATCCCAGCTTTTAAACAGGAGCATGCCCCTGCCTTCCCCAGGGTGCCAGGAGGACAGAGCTACTTAAAGACTAGAGGTACCAAGTGTTGTATGTCCCTGGTAGCTGTGTGTAGCTACACAAATTCTGGCGTAGTTGCAAGTCCTCCTTGTTTGTACAGTCAAAGGTGTTTGGCCTGGGCTGTTGTTGGATGAGAGCGTTCAGCTGAGCCTGCAGACCCATCGTGGCCGAGCTCTGTGACGTGCCAAACCCTTCAGGAAGCTGAGAGCAGTGAGGTGCAGTGCCATGAGTCCAGGTGCTGGCAGTGGGACGTAGCCCCGTCGCTGCTGCTGGTGCAGTTGAGTGGTTTGGGAGCCCTGGGCTCATGGTGGCTTCTCCTGCTGCTGCTGGAACTGGTGATGGTACCTCTCCAATGTGCGTCCTTCCACATCTGTAAGGTGTCAGGAAGGACTTAGGGCACTGGACTGTCTCCCAGATGAGGTTTAACAGAGTGTTTCTGTTCATCTAGTTGTTGTTCCCCACGACTTGTAAAGAGGGACAACAGGGTCCTGCTGAGAACTGAGACCTGCTCGAGTTCGCTCCGCTCAGAAGAGGCCTTTTGGGGAAAGTGTTGCAAGATCTGTGCAGCTGAATCTCAGTGTCTCTGCCCACCGCTTTGTTTGGCTGAAGCTCTATGAGCTCCTTCCTTTTCCAGAGAATATGCATTTTCTGGAGTTTCCCACAGCCTTCTGCAAAAGCTTCGTATTTTGCTATAAAAGCCTCTTTGGAATGAAAAACCTCTGGACCTCAGTAACTGTGGAGGGAGGAACAAACTCTTTTTTTTTTTTTTAAAATACTAAAAATACATAAATCTCTGCTTTTAAAGGGAAGTGATGAGGATGCCTGCTTTTGTTGTTGGCAGCTGGTGGGAGGGCACTTGCTGTACCCCCACCCTGCTCCCCAGAAGCACCACTTGCTTCTGGAGAGAAACCCAGAGCGAGACGTCCGGCACCTTGACGTGTTTGGACCCCGTGACTTAAATACACGAAAAGCGACAAGTCAGAACTGCTGGGTAGCATCACGCAGTCCCATCTCAGGGGCTTTGAGCCATCTCGAGGCTGGTGGAGATGTTAATAAGGGGACACTGACATACCAACGAGTGGCAGGGAGCCATGTGGAGGGGAAATGCAGCTCCTTTCCCCCCTCCTGTGTTGTGGCACTTCACCTCCGAGTGCAGCAGAAGCAGAACTGCTGTCTGGAGGACATGTTTCTCGTTGGGGAAACCAAGGCCCAGAGGAGAACTGAGATGTCTGAGAAGAATCATAGAATCATAGAATGGTTTGGATTGGAAGTGACCTCAAAGATCTAGTTCCAACCGCCCTGCCATGGGCAGGGACACCTTCCACTACACCAGGTTGCTCAAAGCCTCGTCCAACCTGGCCCTGAACACTTCCAGGGTTGGGGCAGCCACATCTTCTCTGGGCAACCTGTTCCACTGCCTCACCACCCTCAATATAAAAATTTTCTTCCTTAGATCTCATCGAAATCTCCCCTCTTTCAGTTTAAAGCCATTAAAGCCAAGAAAAGCTACTGGTGAAGCGTCAGGTGACTCTGCAGCGTTCCCCTGCTTCTGTTTTCTGTCATCGGACTTCAGGTTGGGCATCACCCTCAGGAGGTCTGACAGCATTGGCTGGCCAGTGTCCGTGCTCTTTGGCGTACAGCCACCCCGAGAGAGCTGGGGTTGGGGCTGTGGGCTGGGACAGGCACGGCTCCCTGGGTTTTATCAGCAACCTGCTTGGATTTGGATGTGCTCAGAGAGCTGATTTTGCACCTTGAAAGAATCACAGACTGGTTGAGGTTGGAAGGGACCTGGGGTCCAGCTGGTCCAACTCCCCTCCAAGCCTCCGTGCAAAGAACAGAGATGTGTGTGGCTGTGAAAAAGCTGGAAACAGCAAAAAATCTGATCTGACTCTAAATCCCCTGAGGAGGGATGAGGAGGGAGATAGGGACCGCTCTTCCAAACCACAGGGGTACTAACATCAGCTCTGGTATTCAGGACACGCCTGTTCATCACACCGGTGTGGAGCCCGTGTTCCCCAGGTGCTGCAGTGAGGTGGATGCGTCCCTGAGCGGGTTGTGCTCCCTCTGGAAGTTGTCGTGACAGGGAAGTTCAGCTGGGATTTGGTAGAGTAATGATGCTGCAGGTTGTCGTGGATACCTGCTTGATGGGAACATCGGGCCCGTAACTGTTTGCTTGCCAGTTCTCACCAAAGCACGCGGCAGCTGGAATAGTGTCTTGCTGAAGAAAGCATGCGGTGCCAAGGCGTTGGCAGCGTGGTACGCTGTTCCATCTGCCTGAGGCTTCCAGTCCTGCCCGTCCGCTTCCCATGCTGGCTGCTCCAGCGGTCCGCTTGCTCACAAAGCCTCCTAGTTGTTTAAATTGAGGCTGTTTATGGCTCTGGAGCCGTGAAGAACTTGGAGGGTGGCGCAGAGTAGTGGAGACCAAAGTTCTCGATAGGTACCTGAACAAACTCTCCCTTTGCGCCCTGTCTGCCCCCTAACCTTCCCCATCTCCATTTCCCACAGGGGCAGGTAACAGAGCTGTCCTGATTGCTTACCCTCTCCAAAGAGAGGGCAAAAGCCAGGGCAGAGTCAGTTGTGTCCTCGTCTGATGCAGCAAGGTCGGCTAAAATGCAAACAGAAGTGCCTGAACCCCTTGCCTGGAGTGTTGGTGTCACAGCATGGAGAGCTCAGCGGATCTTTCCCACGATAGTGCCATCCTTTAGAAGGGAAAGCAGCACTTTTACCTGGTTTTGGGGTGCTCCTGACTGCAGTAGCTGAGCACTCTTGCTCCAGGGAAGAAGGTTCAGGTCCTTCTCTAAGTGCAGCTGTTGGGTAATTTTGCTTTGGTCCTCTCAGGAAGGGGTTTAGCATCCAGCTCTGGCTGTGTGTAGATCCGTGGTCCCGTGCTCTTCATCTCTTTCGGGAAGAGATCCTGGAGATGCGGTTTTGCCATGAAGGAAGCCGACCTCTGGTACTCTGTGCTGCAGCAATGCATGGCAGGAGGGCCTGGTAGAGCCCTTGGGTGCTGTGTTTGGAGCAAGCGTGTTCCCAGATGTCGGTATGTTGGGAGTGGGGTGGGAGAGGGATTGGTAGGTGATAAATTTTTTTATTATTATTTTTTAGGAGCAGGGAATAGTAAGAGGAGCCACAGCAGGGATTTTTTTCCAGAGCAACCCTTCTCCATTGCTCTCCTGACCTTTTTTGGCTGCAGAGGCAGGAGCTTGGACTAGTGTTTTATGGCAAATCACTTGCCCCCCTGAGGGGTGTCACGCATGTAGCCTGGAGCTGTGGAGCAGTCTCAGTCCTCCAGCAGGAGCTGATGGATGGATGTGATGGCAGCAGGAAGTTCAGGAGCCTGGCTGAGCTGCTGCAAGGAAGGAGAACATGTAGGAAAGTGTGTGTGTGGGGGGGTTATTTATTTTTGTCGCAGGGTCACACAAATGATCTAGATCTAGAGTGGGAACCACAATCCCATCCACCTGGTGTTGTCCAGCATCTGTCCTGGAGGGAGATGCACCTACATCAACCTCATGCTCCTGCCGTCGTGGGCTTAGAGGGGGGGTGAGGGCGAGAGCAGCCTCCTGCTTTCTGCTGGTGGGGTGGGCAGGGAGCTGCCTTCCCCTCCGAGCTGCTCAGTGCTGCCAAGTGACCAGTCGTTTCCCGGGTTCGTTCCGGAGCTCGTTGCTTTCCTCCAAAATTATCAGGTCCTGGTTGCTGCAAAAGGCACGGGCTGGATTTCTCCCACCAGTAACTTAATCCGGTTTTAGTCTCCGACTAAAGCGATTCAGAAACGGAGAGAGGAAGACAAGGCAGAGCTGCAGCCTCCCCTCTCCCGGCGCCTGCCCTCAAGCTGGCCGTGCCGCTGAAAGGCTGCCTTGATCCCATCCCGGCTGGAGGCTGGTGCTCGTGCGTGGAGGAGACGGAGGGGAGCGTGTACGGGCCGAGCTCTGCAGGCCTTTGTTCCCTCGGCTGCAGCAGCTCCCCCGGTGCGGCGCCCCGGCGAACAGAAGGGCAGTTGTTCAAGGGGCACGGAGAGGAACGATAAGCTGCGGTCGGATCTGTTGGCACTTGGCAAGCCGGAGCTGCGTCTGTCTGTTCCTGCCCAGGGATCCGCAACCCGCCCAGGTAGCCGTGCTGTATCAGCCGCTCTCCTCGACAAACCGCCCCGGGCTTTTGTTTGGTTTGGGTACCTTCCCGTGCTTCTCGCCCTGCCAGCCTGGCGCTGGCAAGGCCCCAGCGTTGCAGCCGGCAGCCCGTGCCAGCCGGTGCATCTCGCGGCATCCGTGCCCACAAGCATCGCTGAATCCCTGTGAGGGGTTGGTGCTGAAGGTCACGGTGAGGAGGTGCGAGGAACTGAGCTGAAGAGAAGGAAGCTGCTCCTGCGGTACAGATGGCATTTAGGAGGCTGCAGCAGGACGTTCAGAGCAGAAGGAAACTTGGAAGTCAAGTGCGAACGCAGCCCGCAGCCTTTCCCGGTGGCGGTGGGACCGTCGGCAGGAGGGTCGGGGCAGTGCGTGGGGTGAGGATGAGAGTTGGGGCTCCAGGTGCTTGAAGGCTGCCAGGTTGGCAGCTTGCTGGGAGCTGGAGGGGCCTCGCCTGCCCTTGCCCAGAGCAGTGCAGAGCACAGCTCTGTCCCCAGACACGCGGTTCCAGCCATTGTATGTATTTTCCCCCCTGATTCCTTGGGACCCCAAGAAGGAGACACATTTTATTCAGAGCCCTGGTGTTGGCTGGCACGTGCCCTGTGCAGCACTGGGACATCCCATTGGACCTGAGCCAGCAGTTGCCGGTGGGTCCTCTTTAATCTTCCCTGCTGAGGAGCTGAGGCTTCTCCTGCTGATTCATCCCCCAGCTGTTGAGTCTGTCTGTGGAGGGGGTCAAATTTGGAAACCCTTGTTGCTTCTGAAATGTGGAAAAGCTTGATTGATTGGTTGATTGATTGATTGATTGACTTATTTATTGGCAGGAGCTGCAAGGTTGCACCCTGTGGCACAGAACGGGCTGATCATTGGCGCTGCCATTTGTGGGTTTTTTTGCCTGGCAGCCTCCGTGGCAGATGCAGTGACGTGCGTTGGGCACGTCATTGCTTTGCACCCCGCCTGGAGAATCTCCTAGCGAAGCTTGGCACAACAGCCCGTCTTCCTTGGGTTATGTTTTCCTACAGCAAATGTTCAGATGCTTTGCATCTGCTGGGCATGCTGGTGTGGGCACTGCAGCCCCTGGCTCGCTCAGCGCCTGTGTTGGAGGTTCTGCTGTCTGTAGTGACGTGGTGGGGAGGGCACAGCAGCTGACAAGACCCATCTGTCTTGTGCAGCGTTGAAGTCTGCTGCAGGCAGGGCACGTGCGCTTCTTCCCTCCTCTCTGTCCCATGTCCCTGGCTTGGAAGTGATGTCCTTCAGGTTGTCTTTGAGGACCATGTGTGCTGAGGGTATCCAACACCTCTTCATGAGGTCATGTGTGACTTGAAGAGGTTCAGGAGCTTGAAACGAGAGCAGGAGCTGCCCTCCTTGGTAGGCAGCGCTGTGTCCTGCAGCAGGGAAGGGATGCTGAGCCGTTGGAGGAGCCCCAGCACGTCCTCTGCGGGTTATCGTGATGGCAGGATGCTTCTCTGTGGCACGTGGACGCATGAGGGTTAATTGCACGTGCTCAAGCCAGGAGCATCCTCTGGATGCCAGCTGTCAAAGCACTAACTGAAGTACGTGTCATCTTTA
The DNA here is from genome assembly GCF_009769465.1 of Tauraco erythrolophus. Lineage (NCBI taxonomy): Eukaryota > Metazoa > Chordata > Aves > Musophagiformes > Musophagidae > Tauraco > Tauraco erythrolophus. The sequence continues at coordinate 17,065,940 of NC_141481.1, read as the reverse complement.
CGAGGCAGTAAACAGTACTATGGTCTCAATTACCACGTCCAGAGGTCTCCAGAGTACGGTATATCTTGTAGGGGCTTCCCTGGTAATTCCTGCCTGCCTGATGGCCGAGGAGCTGGCCTGATGGGCTGCTGGCTCAGTGAAGGTGGCAGTAGCTCTAGAGCATGGGGCATGAACAGCAGGAGCAGGTTGGGTGCTGGGTGATCGTGTGGCTCAGCCTGCCCCAGCACGGCGTTGTTCTGCTCTGCTCCTGGCCTGTCCAGCTCCACATAACCCACCCAGTCCTCCTCACTGTCTCTGAGAAGCAAGAGAAACCAAACAGCCACAGTTTTCAGAGTGCATGGTGATGCCAAACTGAATCTGAGGCCAAGTGTGGGTTCCTGTGTTGAACCTTTGATGGGGTGGTGAGAGCGTTGTGGGCTTCTGATGTGGTGCAATGCTCTTATGTCATCCTAGAGCTCCTTGGTTTACCTATGGTATCCTGATGGGTCACCTCCTCTGACATGGTGGATGCCTTGGGTGGCCTTGAAGCACTGTTGTCTGCCACCTTTCACTTGGTGTCAGTGGGGCAGGAGGGTGCAGGGGAGAGTTTTAGGCTGGTGGGGATCACAACGTGCTGAAGGAGCCCATCTCGCTCTCTGCATGGGATGCTGTGCCGCAGAGGGCACAGGTCTGGGCCTGCTCTGCCTGTCCAGGGGTATTTTATACGTGTGCTGAAGATTGGCCCAGGACTGTCCTAGAAGCCATCAGTGCAAGGAAATGAAAATGTCAAGTAGGCTGTGCAAGAGGAAGCATTCACAGCCAAACCACAGTAAGATCAGCGTGTTTCATCCCACTGAGCTTCTTGGAAACTGTTGATAATTGTCCCCTCTAAAGTTCAGGCACATGATAAGAAGTAAGTGACCTTTATAGGTCAGCTGCACACGCGCAGACAGACCCGTTGCTGTTGGTGGGACTCAGCCTGTGCCCAGGATCCTGTCTTCTCCCATCTCCCTTGCAAGAAGGAGCTGGACTCGGTTGCTGGCCAGAGTACCACGAGGAGGTACTTCAGCAGCAGGGCTTGAGAGCTGGCCGGTATGGTCAGTGTTGGGCTGATGTTTTGGACTCACATTATGTTGGTTGCCCTGTGGTGGTCTCTGTAACGAGGTGTGAATCCTCGAGGCTGGCCTGGCTCTGGCTGTGAAGAGCAGGGATGCTGAGGTGGTGAAAGGCCGGAGTCTCCTCGGGTGTGATTCTGAATTCCCTCCGTGGTTTCAGCAGTACCGGACAGAGCAGCGGGCTCAGGGCAGGGTGAGTTTCCCTGGAGACAAGAAGAAGCTGTTCTGTTAGAGTTCACTAAAGAGGTTTTGCATTTGAGATTTGAAGGTCGTGTGTCATCATCCAGCTCTGCAGAGCAGAGCCAGGATGCCTTGAGAGCTGCGAGATGCTCTGACCTTTCCTTGGCTGCTCCTCAGAGGAGGGCTCGGTGGGGGAATCCTGTGGCTCTTTGCACACATAGAGATCTTGATCCAGGACTTCAGCCTTTTTCCTGCAGATCTAGTGTGCGGAGCCGACAAGTTCCTGGAGGTGCCAGGGTATAATTTAGCTCATCTCTGACCTTGGCAGGTAGGAGTGGTGTTTAACCAGTGCTGGAATGAGAAGGTAGAAGGCAGGGGGTGACATTTAGGGTGAGGATGGCTCTTCTCCTGTCTTCTGGAGCCTTGGTGACTGCAGTGTGGAAGTCCTGGGAGCGGCCACCAGCCTGCGGATGCCCTGGACCTTCCGTGCCGTTCTCTGCCCGCTGTATTTATTGAGCCTGTCGCTTCAGCTGCTGTGGAGATGGACGGATTTCTATTAACTGTACCCTGCGTGTGAGCCTGGGTATTAGCACTGCAAGAACTGAAGGCTGGAGCACAGCAGCTGGAAATGCAGGGTGATGGATGCAATGGAGACGTGAGAGATGGGAGCAGACTGCTTTGGAGCTGTGTTGTTGCTCCTGATCCATTTCCCCTCCCTCCCTTCTCTTTCCTTCTCTCTTTCCCTTCCCTCACCACTCTTCCAATTTTATTTTAACAGCATTACAAATTGCAGCATAAATCTTCGCTGAGCAGCAATTCAGGTTGGCGGCCACCAGTAAATCTTCTCTTCCAGCCTCCCCACATGAGAGGGAACTTGCACTGGGAGTAAGGGGCTGTGGGTGAGTCCTGAGTGTGCCTGGTTTACAGTCCCGTCAGGTTTTTCCTTGCCCTTTTGTAGCATGTTTTGCCTTAGTCCCACCTCTCTCTAGTCTGGGGAAGCAGGACAATTCTTCTCCCACACTGGCCTCCAGTGCTGACACCTGCTGTGTGCTGGAAAGTGGTGTGAAACAGCCTCAAAACGGGGCAGGAGGGATGCTGGCACAACTGCAGATGCCGTTGTTCGGGTGTGCGACATCTAAAGTCATTCCCTATTCGTAAAGATAATAGAAGGTGGTCTTCATCCAGGCAGACAGCCCCGTACTTCCAAACTACCCTGCACACACGGTTGTTTGTTTTCTGGTGCAGAACGTGCGTATCCTCTGCAGGCTGTGCTGGGAAGAGTGGCAGAAAATAGCCCTGTGCCAGCGTGCGAGGGGCAAAACCTCTGCCGTTCGGTTCACACAGGGCATCTGGCTGAACGTTCTCACGCCAGGAGCTGTTTGTCCTGGCAAACATGTTTCCCCAGCTGCCTGTACTGTCTCCCTGGATGTGTGCTCTGCCTGTATTTGCAGCCCCCTCCCCGCTGTGCTTGAGCTTGAGCACCCTGCGCTGAGGCCAGGTATTACGAGAGCAGAATGAAAGTACTGACCATGGCTTCGTCTCAGCCACTTCTTGGCTGCCTGTGAAGCTTCAGAGACATTTTCCATGTTGGATTCTTAAAACACTGGGCAAGTGTTGAAAGATGCAAGGATAGGTCTGCCTGATGTCAACAAGAGTTGCTTTTTCTGTGAGGTACCGGTGAGCAAACCAAGGTGTGGTGGGGAAAGGCAGCTGCTGCAGAGGTGTGTTAGGAAATGGTGAGATTCTAGGGGTCTGGAGTAGCTGGGATTTTTGCAGAGGAGAAGCACGGGGCCAGCGCTGCCTGCGGTGTCCAGGGACTGCAGGGCTCTCCCTCCAGATGGTCACCTTGCCCTGCTCTGTTCTCCAGGGAGCACAGGCTCTTTTGAGGTAGAGCACAGACCCTCACTTAAAAAGAATTCCTTAATTGGCTTAAAGGCAGAGGAATGAAAACAGGTAGAGCTTCCTCTTCATCCAGCTTGCTTTCGTCTGCAGGGCTTGCTTTTGAAGTGATTGTTCAAACATAGCTCAGGTGCAGGTAGCTAAATGGGAGAAATCAAGTGTCCTTTGGTCCCAAGAGTCCACCCTCCTTGCTGAAGCTGTCCCAGCTCCTCAGACGAGAAAGCAGCTTAATGAGTTCAGTTTCTTGCTCTTTCCTTGCCTCCTCCCCTCCCTGCTGAGAAGAGGTAAGGCTTTATTGTAAATATTGTAAAACATAACGGTGGAAATCAGCCCCATTGGGGCTTTCTTTCCTTCCCACTTTCTCAGAAGGACTCCTTCTCTTCCTGTGCCTCCACGCTTAGATCCTTCTTCAAAGACCAGCCAGTGCTCCCCTTCTCCAGGGCCTGTTTCAAATAGGACCTGGAGGGAGGTGATCCAGACTGTTATTTGAAGTATCACCATGCCCAGGTCTCTGCGCTCCTCCAGTGGTACCATGGCTGCTTCTGCTGCAGCTGGAGTGAAGGACACGTCAGCAGCAGATTTCTGGGACAGCTTTCCTTGTTGAGATCCTTTCCTACCCCAAGAGAAGGGCTGCCCAGCTGGGTGCTGTGCTACAGGATGTTTCTTCTGAGCTGGGCTCACCCAGCTCATGCACAGAGTAACGTGTTAGTGAAAATGGGGTAATGAGACCCTCTTTATAAGCCCTGTTGCACCTGCCCCTGAGGGGCTTCCTAGGTTGCAGGAGACATGGAGCTCACTGCCCGCCACGGTCCATGCACACAGGCAGTGCCAGGCGTGCTGAGCCTGTCCTCAGCCGGGGCTCCCCGGGTTGTAGAGGGAGTAGACACACAGCTTGATTCAGCCCGAACACTCTGCTCCCAAGGCCGTGTGTACCTGCTTCATCTCCTGGTTAGATCCTCCTTAACCTGATCGCTGGCTCTGGCCACATCCTGGAGATTGGACCTTCACCCTGCTCAGGAGGTGGCAGCTGCTCTAGAAAGGTAATGGGAGTCCTGATGATCTCCTAGGCTGGTGCACATCTCCTCGCTAGTGCTGAAGGATGTAGCAGGATGTAGGTGAGGAGCTAGAAACTCCTTCACAGCCCTTGGTCCGGTGTGTGCAGACAAAAGTGGTTCTCTGCTCCTCTGTGGCCAGACGCTGGTGTCTGGGTGGCCAGGGGTCTTGGTGGCTCTCTGAATCCCAGGCTCAGGTGTGTGTTTTGTTCTCTTAACATTCCCCCCACCTACACACACAAACCCTTCAATAACTGTAATAAACCCTATGCCCCTGTTATTTAAATAGAATAAAGTTGGGAAAGCCTCCTGGGAGCATCTGGAACTTCACCACCTGTGGAAAATGAACAGTGCATGGAGTGGAGGACGGGGAGAAGAGCCCGTGCAGACAGTGTCAGCGGAAAAAGAGGAGTGTCTGAAAGTCTTTTCATCTTCCCGTTGGCAGCGCTCAGATGCGGCTCCAGCTGCTTTCTATTCTGGGATGCAGGCAAGCGTGCGCTCCCACGCTTGGTTATTACTGCTCGCAAAGAGCAGGTCTGGAGTGACCCAAAGGTTTGGAAATCATTATGCTATCGAGTAGGAGTAGTTTAGAGGATGGTGAAAGAGCATTGCCAGGACTTGAGATATTCGTGTTTGGTGTCTGGACTCGTTTTAGACTTAGTGGTTGGGCAGGACCCGTAGTCTGTCAGTGCCTTGGTTGCTGTCAGGATAACGGGCTCCACGGAAGGAGAATCCAGGGCTCTCCAAAGCACCACTGTCTGCTGCAGGCACAGGGCTGCACAGATGCACGCAGAGGTGTGTACAGCCATGAAGTCTTAGTTCTTTCAGGTGCTGCAGTGGGAAGGCCATTCCCAGTTCTGTCCAGAACCTCTCTGGTTGCTTTGTGGAAAGACGGAATTTTCCACCAGGCAGGTGTTGCAAGCTGAGGAGGACACAGCCATATCTGTGCGTTCACTGGACACCAAATGGGCGCTGGAGTTACTTTGCTTCCAGAGGAGGCTTCTGTGCTGGTGCCTGTTCTCTCCGGGCTAATCCAGGCACCTAGCACCCCCGATCCTTCTTGTTACAGATCCCCTATAAGTTAAGAGCTTCTCTTTTCTGGCTTCCTGGACTGTGAACGCTCCACAGCCAACTTGAACTTCACTTACAAGCTCAAGATACAAATACAAACATCCCACCTGTGCCATCCCACCTCAGCTCTGGAGTCCCCATCACAAGAAGGAGATGGAGCTGCTGGAGCGAGTCCAGAGGAGGCCACGAAGGTGATCCGAGGGCTGGAGCGCCTCTGCTATGGAGACAGGCTGAGAGAGTTGGGGGTGTTCAGCCTGGAGAAGAGAAGGCTCCGGGGTGATCTTATAGCAGCCTTCCAATGCCTAAAGGGGCTACAAGAAAGCTGGAGAGGGGCTTTGGACAAGGGTGTGTAGTGACACCACAAGGGGCAATGGCTTTAAACTGAAAGAGGGGAGATTTCTATTAGATCTAAGGAAGAAATTCTTCCCTCTGAGGCTGGTGAGGCACTGGACCAGGTTGCCCAGAGAAGCTGTGGATGCCCTGTCCCTGAAAGTGTTCAAGGCCAGGTTGGATGAGGCTTTGAGCAACGTGGTGTAGCGGAGGGTGTCCCTGCCCATGGCAGGGGGGTTGGAAGTAGATGAGCTTGAAGGTCCCTTCCAACCCAAACCACTCTGTGATTCTGTGCTCCTTAACACTGTGTCTCATTCCAGAAGTGCTTGTGCCCAAATGTTCAACTGCTTTCGAGACCAAAGCATTGAGATGTGAACCCTCTAGAGAGGGGCATGCTGAGGGCTGCGTGTCCCAGTGCTGCGTTGAGGAGGACAAGCAGTGGGGGCCGGCTAGCACGCACCGTGCATGCCAGCCGCTGGGATCCCAGCCGGGTAGGCAGGTGTCTTTTGCAGCCTGGTTCTGCTGAGTTGCTGATCGTCTCCCTCTGAGAGTGATGCATGTACCACTTGGGTGCCAGTACCCTCCCCGCTCCGCTCCAGCACGTACGCCTCTGCGTGCTACACCAGCTTTGACGGAAAGGGCCAACCCCACTGCAGGCTTTCACCCTCGGTCAGAAGAAATCGCTTCTTCCTCCTAATGCGTGGAGGAGATGCTGGTTTGTTCGCCCTGAGTCTGACTGAGCAGCACCTGAGGCAGCTTCTCCCTCCTCCTTCTTCCTCCCCCCAAGCCTACACGGAGAGCAGAGCCCGACTGCAGCGTGGCAGCAGGCTCCCAAAACCACAGCTGATGCAGCAACAAATTTTCTGCGGTCTTTGCATTCATCTGCGTGACCTGACGTGACCTGGGAACGGAGCTGGAGAAGGTGCGGATGATGCAGGGGCAGGAAAGGCTGGAGCTGTCTGTGAGGTTGGTGGGGTTCACTGCTCTCCGTGCAGACCCTGGCAGCCCAGCTGGCCAAGCGAGGCCCTGGTCAGTAAAGCGTGGAGGGACGTGGCTCCCGTGCAGCAGGCTGCACCAAGCCTTCGTGCATGGCTTTTCCAGGACGTGAGCGCGCTTGAAAGTTGCACGTGGAGCCAAAGACTCGGTGGAAAGAGCGAGCGTGTTGACTTTCGTGCAAACAGATACCCAGTTCATCTGGGACGTTGCCCTGGGCTTCTGCTCTGTGCTTGGAGATCCTCCTCCGGGATTGACGTTCTTTGAAAGGGTTGCAGATGTGATTCCTGACGCAGAAGAGAGGACATCCAGCTTTGACCTCCCGTCACCAAAGGAGCTGCTCAAGCACGTTGAGGGATAGCAGGGCTCGCTAGCTGGTGGCTCTGGGAGGAAGCCCCATCCTCGCTGCCAGCTGACGTGTAGCGCGGCCGTGGTGCTCGATTACCGTGCCCCGATCCGACCATCGGCTGAACTCCGGGGACGTCGGGAGTTGCCAGAGTTCCTCTCTCTTCCTCTGTCCCCTGGCAATCTTTCTTTCTTCCTGCACATCAGCGCAAGGCTCGTTGGCTGGGTTGTTAAGCACGAGCTGCTTTCCCGAGGCACAGGGCTGGCTTAGCTTTTCATTAAGGGCTGTTCATCATCCTGGAGATGGCAGCGCCCTGCTGCCTTCCGGCTCGCCCAGAGACGCGCGGTGCCGCTCGCCGTGCCCCCGGCGCGGCTGGCAGCTGTGGGATGGGCACGGCGTGGGCCGGCGGGGGCCGGTGCCACCGCAGAGCTCGGCAGTCGGGGCTCGGGCACCGAGATGTTTCCTCCTTTGCGGGAAGAGCGCCCGGCAGCGGCGCTGCCAGGAGCCGGGGTGATGGCCAAGTTAGAGCCCCAGGAGAGGAGGAGGAGGAGGAGGCTGAGGGCTTTGCTTCCCCCTGCTCTGCCAGGCTGCAGCCCCCCTCTCCTTCATCACAGACCTCACGGAAACACGAGTCTTTCTCTCTGCCTCCATCCCAAATGGTACCGAGCTCTCAATTACTGTTGTTTTTTCCTTAATTGCACCTTGGAGCAATGCCTTGATTTATTTTTCCAGGGAGAATTTAGGGAGAAAGAGGGATGTTGCTCAAGCAAATAGCAGCCTGCCCTGTGCAGGTTACGGGGGAGGGCTGGGAACCCATGAGGCAAAAGGAGAGAGGGGCTCGGGGGGGTCCTCCCACCTCCTTCTCCGTGGCTGTGCCTGCGTGGCGATAGCCCCCACCACCCCTCAACCCCTGCGGGACCATGCGACGGGGCAGGTGGCCCTCACCACGCTTGCGTGGCATCCTCCAACAGCAGTGTTTTGCCTTTCGGGCCTCAAAGGCAGGAAATAGCTTTGAATTTCCTTTTCATCCTGGGAAGAAGGGATTTAATTTACTCTCTGCAAGTACAAGGTGGTGTTTTGGACCTGTGCTGGTGGCGCTGGCTGTGAGAGCAAGGTGGGGGTGTGGGCTTTCTGACAGAGCATCACCCTCAGCTCCTCAATCCTGTCCCATGCTATGCTCTCCAGACATGAGATGTCCTAAGAGATGTCCTCTAGTCCATCCCCTCCCACGTTTCATCTGAAATCTTTACACTTTGAGCTCTTCTGGCCATCCCTCCCGCTCTTCCCAACTCTAGCATTGTAGATAATCGTTGATATGAAGCTGTTCCCATCCTGTCGTCTCTGGGCAGGCATTCCCATGGCCAGTCTGCAGGAATGTGCATGGATAGCAGATGTCTCCTCCTGGCTTGGTGAGAAGGGTTGACAGCAGGGTCTGGGGCAGAGCCAGCCCAGCAATTCTGCGATGGAGATGGTTAAGAGGCAATAAGAGAGGAGGGAGCTCAGAGGAAGACCTCTCGACCATCAGATCTGAGGGAGTGACACACATCCTTGATGGAGCAAAAAAGGACATCTCTCCTTGGTATGTCAGCCTCATTTAGGTCTCAGTGATGTGTTGAAGACAGCAAAGTCTCGCCCTTCTTCCACTCTGGGTGAAAGTCGTGGTGAAAGGGATGTTCTGCAGCTTCCCTGTATGCCACTTGTTGGCTACTGTTAATGCTCAGAGAGAGGCATTAACCTCATGCTCCTCATCCCTCGGGTCTTCTCCTGGTTCATTGCTGTTACCAATTTCTGTGCCCTTTTAAAGGGCATGATTTTTGTTGGCTTTTTGAATTAAAACCTGCCATGGTTTGAAATGAAGTGGTGTAATAGTAGTAGTAAATAACATCTTCCCAGTGATTCCTCCCCAGCATCTTGCTGTCCTCCTAGATCTGGCATGTTGGTAGTAAATCCTTTCGCTCTTGTTCTTGATCTCCCCTGATTTCTATATGCCTTGTGCTAGCCTAACTTCAGTGGTGGCTTGGAGGTCTGTGCTCCTGATGGGAGGGTCACCTGCATCTTGTGTCCTGCTCACATATTCAGCGTTAAACTGCTCACCAGGTTGTCCAGCTCAGCAGGGAGTCTTCGGGACTGCAAGTGGAGAGGCTGCCTCCAGGGCATGATTTGGCTTCATGTTGTTCGAGGTGTTCCTGCCAGCACAGGAGGCCATTAGGTGCTCCCAGTATCTCCCACCCTCTTCCTGGCACACCTTGAGGTTTAAAGGACCTTGCTCCATGGAGGGGTTGTGCCACAGCTCATCCCAGAGGATTTGGTGTCCTCACTGGTCCCTGCTGGGTGTGTGATGGGACCGATGGTATTCTGTCAGTCCTGATGTTGCCAGGGCTGTGTTTGCTCTGTAATAATCTCTTCTCCTGCCGTGTTCAAAGGGTCAGAGTTTTTTGGGCTGCAAGTCGAGGCTGAACGCTGCAGCCAGGTCAGCAGGTGTCATTCCTCTTCTGCCAGAGGTGAACCCGTTTGGCCTTTGACCATAGCCTGTCTTGCTGCCTGGCAGCTGAACCGCTCTCCCCTCACTCTTGATTCATCTTTTTTCGGTTCGTCTGTATGTGTCTATCACGTTGACCCTTCATAGGCTCTTGAGAAGTTTTCTGAGCTGCCACAAGGCAGGGAAGGATTTATGGACCAGTCAGGGAATGATTAAAGAAGTTTTTGGAGCCCCTGCCCTTCCTTCAAAGTCTTCCTTCCTAACCAAGGGGATCTTTTCAGAGTTTGAAATTTTTCATTCTTTTCCGCAGAAGCGTTCAGGCTTCTCCACACGTGAATAACTGCCAGCTCCCTCCCGCTGGGGCCATCGAAGTGAAACCACGATGCACATTTGTACTAAACCTGTTCTCAGCATCAGCGAGGAGCGGGGCTCAGGAGCATCCGCCGGCGTGCCCACACAGCGAGCACCTCGCACCAGGAGCAGCCCCGGCGCCGGCGTTTGAGCCTTGTCCGTGACTGCCGGGCTGTGGGACCAACCCTCTTCCTCCATGACCAGTGTTGAGTTTTTGTCCTGTCGTCTTGGTGTGGAGAGTTGAAGGTCCAGGAGGTTGGTTTGGTGTTTGTGGGCATTGCCACCCACTGGATGCTGGCTGGAGGTAGCTTGGGACTTTGGATTGCCAGCAGGTCGTTCTCATGGAAACATCTCAAGAAAATATAATTCCCAAATTCCCTTTTGCTGCTTCCAGAAAAACTTTCCCCTGGCGTTGCCAAAGAGTCTGAAGGGCCAAAAGCTGAGTTAGGGCAGCTCTCGTAACCCTTGTGTTTCCACGTGTTGTTGGTGAGACCACTGCTCAGTTTGGGTTGTGGGTCACGTTTTTCAGGGTGGAGGCCTTGGTTTGGTGGCTGGGTATGAAAGTCTGGGGGTTTTGAGCCTTTCCATACAAGCCATCTTGCAAACAGGTAGTCATTTTATTTCGTAGCAGGTCTGTAAGTTGCATCATCCTGGTCTGCAGGACTCATTTCAATGGAATCTGAATCTTCTTCCATTTCAGGTGCTCATGAATTTTTCTGGATAATTTTATTTTACATGGGCAGCCTTCTGGGACACTGCTCAAACCAGAGATGGAATATAATGATAAAAAACATGCAAGATAGCTGAACCGATTCTTACCAGGCTTTCCAAAGAACAAGTCTACTGTTCTCAAGGTGCCTTCTTGCTCCAAGCGTGCAAGAAGCTGAAGCTACAAGTATCCAAGGTAACTTGGGTCTATCAGTGTTCTAGGGTTCAAGCCTTTCTGGTCTGTCTGGTTTTTAACAAAAATTAAATTATTGAATTCTGGTGTTGCATTTGCTGGAGGACTGTGGGCCCTTTTCCCCTGAAAGAGCAGCTTCTGTGGGAGCTGAGGCACTCCCAAATGTATCTGCCGAGATCCTTTGCGTTTTCTACACCCAAATGACACCGATTTCATGCAACTGTGACAAAACCCTATAAAACTGGTGTACCTCCTTTGTGTATTTGCTCTTAAGTGGGTTCAGATACCCACTGTACGTGGGTTTTGGGCAAAGTCAGTGTAGTCAAAGTGAGGCAAGATACAGATTGAGGCCATTGGGTTCCTCACCACCTTGAGCCAAATCAAAGTCTTAAGACGTTGTCGAACGTGTTTCAGCGTATACGTAGTACGGTGCTGGGCTGAGTTAACGACACAAATTTTCCTCACCTAGTATAATACTTAGGTGCAATTGGAGCTTGATATTATTTGCTCTTAATTTTCCCCAGATAGCCAAAAGACCAGGGAAATGAGGTACAGAGAAGGTAAATCGAGTAGTTGAGTCCAGGAATGATGGCAGCAATAGCGCTGGGCTAAATTGGTTTCTTTGAAGTGAACCGTGATTGCAGCTGCAGAAATTTCCCGTGCTTGCATGCAGGGAGGCAAGATGAGGTTATTAATTATAACAACAGCCTGGAATTGATCTCAATGAGAAACAGTATGGCTTGAGAGGAGCTGAGGCTGTGCTGGGGGTTGTCCCCAGGGCTGGGGCTCCGGAGGGACCTTCCTGGGCTGTTCTCCTGCCAGCTTTGCTGCAGCAAAGCCTGTCCCGTGATGATCCGGCGTGGCTGAGTGCCAGCGTAGCGCGTTCCCTATGCCTCCATCCTGAGTTTTGAAAAGGTCACATTGCCGTTGGCCATCTCATCTGGGCCCTGTATCCCAATAACCTTGGGTAAGTGCAGGAGTTGCTTCTTTAGGGTGAGACACCTGGTCCATCATCAAAAGCTTGCGAAGCCAAGAGCTTGCAAAAGCTGATGACATTTGAGTGAAGCTATAACTTGGACTTTGCTGGCCTCCTTGAAATACTCAGTCTGCCTCTTCCTTTCATATCCCCAGGGATTCTTCTTGTTGCCCTGGCAGAGGTTTGGATAACCTGTTCATTAGCAAAGGAGCCTTCGAGAATGATCTTGTCCCAGCGTGCCTGTGCTGCACAGCGCTCTGCCAGCCAAACTGGTTTTCTTCTGAAAACTAGGATCTTACAACACTGAAGCAATTAAGGTATATTAAAGGCTAATGATGCACGTCCTGTTTTTCTCACAAGGCAAGCCTTCCAGATTCTGAGTCTGCTTTGATGATTTTGCATGAAGAACGATAAAAGTCTCTTGTCTCCAGTCCATCAGTTTAGGATAATGCTGCCTGCGTGTTCCTTAGCCTTGGAGGAAAGCCAGTGTGAGAGCGAGGAAAACTAGTCTGGAAGGTATACTCCTTCCAGGCATGTGTTGCTTTGTGTTCTCGCAGCGACATTGGGCCTTCAACTCCAGTGGCCGTGTATCGAGATGGGCAGATCCCTTCAAAGACACTGCTCCTTCTCTCCTTTTCCTGTGCCAAACTCAGCCAGGAATTTCAGCTGTGAAGAGGGTTCTGCAAGTGATGATGGTCTCCTCAGCTTCCTTCCTTCATCAAAGCCAGACTTTGGTGCATGTTACAGGAGCTTTCATAGAATCACGGAATGGTTTGGGTTGGAAGGGACCTTCAAGGTCATCCAGTTCCAACTCCCCTGCCATGGGCAGGGACACCTTCCACTACACCAGGTTGCTCAAAGCCTCATCCCACCTGGCCTTGAACACTTCCAGGGATGGGGCAGCCACAGCTTCTCTGTGCAACCTGGTCCAGTGCCTCAGCACCCTCAGAGGGAAGAATTTCTTCCTTAGATCCAATCTAAATCTCCCCTTTTTCAGTTTAAAGCCATTGCCCCTTGTCCTGTCACTACACGCTCTCATCAGAAGCCCCTCTCCAGCTTGCTTTCAGGGTGCTCCTGCCCAAGCGGTGCCTCTGCCCTCCTCTTGTTTCCCACCACAATCTTGACAGGTTCCTTGGGGCGTCTTCCATGGCTGGTGAAGGGTAGTAGACCATGTTCTTTGTGTGGCTGTGCAGTCGTACTTGCAGAGCATTACCTTGTAGGTCCGTCCTTCCCTGTCCTACAACAAAATGTCCCCTCTCACCCTTAACATCTGTCTTTTTTGAGACAGGCAAGCCCTGTTTTCCGATGGCCAAGTAAATTGCAGGGAAAGCTACAGTTTGAGAACATGTTCTGTGGTTTTGTTGGCTGCCAGAAAAATATACTGCTGAGTGAACTCCATACATCTGGAGCCAATGCTGGGCTTTTTTCTCAGACTTCTCATTAGCAGAATTCAGTTTTCCCCTGAGAACTTCTCGTTAAAACTCGCAGCCTCTTTTCTCCCTGGCCAGTGGAGCACATCCGAGCTGGCGGAGCACTTTGTGAGCTGTGTCCAGTGTGGCAAAAGTAGGAGCTAAATAGAAACTGTGCAAGAACCCTCTTGAGGTTTGGTGCAATGGGACCAAGAAATTCCCAGGAACCGGAGTGCGTCAGCAGCTTGCAAAACTCTTTGTGTCTATCTGAGCCTCTCGGCACCTTCTGGAGAGGGTTATGTGGTGTTGATGGATCTTTAATGGCCCCGTTCACCGTCAAGTGCTCCCCCTTGCATGGTCTGCTGCTGTAGAATTAGACCTTTTTTTTTCTTCTCCCCTGGTGAGTGATTCTCCTCTGCCACCATTGCTTTATTAAACAGCACAAATCCAGTTGTCCTGCTTTAATTCATTTCAGGTTATTTCCAGTGGAAAATGCCATTTTCTGCATAAATGTAATTGTCCTTCTCCAGTGAATGGTCAGGAGTCCTGACACTGTGCTGGGGCTGGGAGGGGGTAACCTCCAAGAAGGCTGGGGTGTCCTGGCCAGAGAAGAGTTTGGCATGGAAGTGGATCAGGCTGGTCCCTTGGCTGTTTTTCCTTTTCCTATCTAAGCTGGTTTCCTGGAAACTAGTTGACAGTTTGTCCTGGACTGACCCTAAAGAGTGAGAGCAGATATAAATATATGATAAAGCTCTGGAGCACTCAAAGATTAATATTTCAGGATCAAGCAGTCTTTATTTCATCAGCTGCTTCAACAAAAGGAAGAACGTGCGTAGTTGTAGCCATTGTGGTTCCCTTCCACCAGACTGGAGGAACAAAGACAACGGTGCAGCCAGGAGCTCAGGCCAAGGTCCCAGCTGAAGGAGCTGCCTGGTGTGAGACGGAGGTTGTATGAAGAAGGTGGTGTCCTTTTTGGGTCTTTTCTTTCCTCGTCTGACCCCAGTGTGATGATGAGATCCAAGTGCTGCTTCATCCAGGGCTGTAGGTCCTGGATGCTACAGACCAGGTCTGCTGGTAGGTGCTTCTGACAGCTGCTTGCGGTGGTGGTGCCTAGAAGGACACGAGGTGTCAGACGTGGTGATAAAGCCAAGCTATCCTAGCAAGAGTTTTGTAAACAATCAGTTTTGTCTCTTTGTAGTCACCAGAAGGATGAACTGCTGGTGCTTCTGAAGTTGACAGGTTCCTGCCAGGGTGAAGCTGTGTTTTGTAGCAGCTTTTGAACCAGGTCACCCTCAGCACTTTCTCAGCTCCCCGAGGAGGATGTGAGCCACCAGCACCATTCTGCAGAGGAGCTCAGACCCGTACAGTATCGGATGCTTCCCCAGTGCTGTTCAAGGGGAGCAGGAGCGCAACCCAGAAAGGTGTAGTGAGACTACAGCTTGAACTCCTAAAAGTACGTCCAGTTTGGGGCTTCCCAGTACAGCAAAGACCTTGGCAAACTGGAGCAAGGTCAGTGGAGGGGCACTAAGATGGTCACGGAGCTGGAGCATGTGTCTGCAAGGAGAGGATGAGGGAGCAGAGTTTGTTCAGGCTGGAGAAGGGAAGGCTTTGGAGGAGGTCAACCAATACCTACAGGGAAATCATCTAGAAGACAGAGCCAGGCTGGCTCTTCACAGCAGTGCATGGTGGAAGGAGAGGAAACAACAGGCATAGGGGTGAAACAAGAGAGCATCAACTGGATGTAAGGAGATTTTGGCCAGGAGGACAGTCAGTTAATAGAGTGCTGCCCAGAGAGGTTGTGGAGTCTCTGTGCTCGGAGGTCTTCAAGGTCAGACTGTATAAACCGGAACAACCAGTTGTGATCTCCTAAGAGACCCAGTTTGGGGCAGCAGGTTGGACTGGAGACCCCTCTGAGGTCCCTCTGACCTGAGTTATTGTGGGATCCTCCGTCCTTGCTCTTGTGGAAGTGGAGTGCTGCCATCACTCATGGGCAGAGAGGTCCCCCAAGGGCCCCTCTTTTGTGGGCACATTTGTGCCATTGCAGTGGGCCTGCCTGGCACTGCCCAGCTCAGTTGCTTTGACATGAGCCTCCAAGGAAGCAAAGGGGAGGGTTCTTCGCTGTCTCTGCCCTTGCTCAGTAGAACCATGCTGGTGCGAAGTGGGAGAAGAGGACAAAGGGACAGGTCCCTTCTGGTGCTCTATTTTTGCCTGGACCTCTCTGAGGTTGGGTGAAGGTCACTGCTGGTGAAGCCTGTTTCGTTTTCTTGTCTCGCTTTGGAGGAGCAGGAGAGGCAGGATTTGGAAATACTTATGCAACCTGCCGTGTTTGTATGGTGCTGGCACAGAGCTGGTGACACTTCTGTAGCCTGGGGGGTTTAGAAGTGTGAATCAGAGACTGTTTTCCTCCACCGATGCTCCTGTAGAAATTTGTAAAATGTGGAAAGTCCCGGTTCCTCGTGTTTCTGTGTTGCTCTGCCAGTATATCTGCTGCAACCTTCTCCTGGTCCAACCTGCCAGCCCTTGCCTGGCTCTGCAAGAGTGAGTCAGCTCAGCCAACAGCATCTCCTTTGCCTGAGCTTCGTGCCGTGCCTCATCCCGACCCACGTGCCCTTCTAACAGTTGGAGTGCCAGAGTGATGCCACGTGCTTCCTGACCCCCCACGCCACCTTCTCGTGCAGCTGTGGATGTCTCCTGCTCCGGCTCGACTCTGGAGATGTGGTAGGTCCACACGGGAGACGGCTCAGCCATCCCCTCTTCGGTTGGAGCACGCTGTGCCGTTGGAAGAAGGAGTTAAATAGCAAACAGCTGGATGGGGGGAAGGGGAAGGGATTCGTGATTTGTAGCTCACTGATAATTCAGGCAGGATTTTGTTTGGGGTTTTTTATGATATTTTTTTTTTTCTTCCACAAAGTTTTAGTGCTTTTTCTTGTATTTGTCAAACGAGGATTTTGCTGCAATGTATTCTGTTTCAGAGAACTCGGCGTTTGTACGTTGCTGAATAGAACAATTGATTTTTATTTATTTGTTTATTTACTGCAGGGGAGAAGCGAAGCAGTAAGTTTTAAGGCTTTAGCTGTTCTGGAGGAGTTTTATTTAGAGAAACAGCCCGATTCTGTTGCTGTGTGTGATTGACACAAAGTCACATCATCCTGTTGCCAGTGCGGGCTCTGCAGCGGAGCCCTGGGATCTCTCGCTCCAGTGCTCAGGTCACCCCAAGCCATTTGCTCTGCCAGTCCAAGGTGCTTCTGTCCAGGGCTGGTTGCCATCTCTTGCCCTGGAGCTCAGCTGCACATCACACAGACTTGGCACACCACCGGCTCCCTGCCAGCAGGAAAGACGCAAACTGCAGGTTTTCGGGCGCTTCCCGGTCTCGCACCCTGCCCTCTTCCTTCCTGTCTTGCCTTGCTCTGCCGAGGCTCCAGAAAAGCCTTTGGTCCCAGATGACACCCAAAGGTGGTGGAGACCCCTGGCTTGTTTCATGCCTGTGTAGGAGCCAGGGCTCTAGAGCAACAGGACACGCAAGCTCAGCAGAGACTCAACTCATGGCTCAGCGGAGCCCTGGGAGGGGAATATCACTGTCCCAAGGTGGGTTTGGAAGGTGACCAGCTGCTGCTGAATCCCTTCCATGTCTTGTCCTAACAATTCTGCCCCGCTTCTGTTAGAGGAAAGTTCCTGCACGTCAGAGGGAAGCAAAAGGCTGCGATGTCCCTGCAGTGGCTCTCTTCTCTGGCATCCCAGCCAGCATCCCTCTCTAGAGGCCGTCACCTCGGCAGTGGGCTCCTAACTCCTCAAGGCAGAGGGAGCAGCCAGGTTCCCTGGGACCTGATCAGCACGCCGAAGGCTGCCTGCTCGGTTGAGTACCTTCTGTTTTCTTTTTTAAGTATTACAGTTACACTGGTGTGACTGCCAAGGCAGGTGCAGCCCTGCCAACGTGGGGGTGTCTCCTGCCAGCTGATGTGCACCCTGTCTTGGTTGGGTGTAGCTCCTGCGGTGGGAAGCATGGCCACGGAGTCGTACGGCTGTCGCCCTTTCCTTGCTGCCTGCACCCACCAAGAGCTTCTAGCAGATCCCAGCTGCCAGCCCGACGGGCTGCTGAGAGCTTGCATCATCGTGCTCCCTGTAAAGTGTCCCCTTCCCAGGAAAAGCCCTTCTGTGGGTGGATGACTTTGCCAGGTTGCTGTGGAGAGGCTTTTTTTCAGAGGAGCTCCTCTCCTGCGCAGACGCCCGGGAAGGTGGCAGGTGATGTTTATCTCAGTTGCGTTTTCTGGGGCTGGAGAGCATGTGTGTTGTCATACAGCAGATGGGCTTGGGGAATAGGTAGCAGAGACAACCCTATTTCCTCGTGTAGGCTTGTTGCCCGCCAGGAAAGCAGCCAGCCAGGCTTTGTAGGGAGAAGTACAGAGCTGAGACAGGCTGCAGTTGGGTTTCTCCTTCAGCCAGTTCATTTTTGGGGAGGTAGGTGTTGGTGTAGGACAGACCACCATGTGCTGGTAGGGGTTGCAGCGTGTAAGGATGCACCAAGGGCCAGTGTTCAGTGCTGCCCTTCCAGCCTTGTGCCCTCTGTGATCTTTGGACCCTTAAATTAAGTCTGGTGCTCCAGGCAGGGACTTGAATTGGCTGTCAGTCCTTGGCAGGAGTCCGGTGCGCTGCCAGTCGTCAAGGCTGGGCAACCAGTGGCTCATGGACGACAGCCCAAGACGCCTGTCCCATGTCCTGTCCCGTTTCTGTGTGTCCCACTTGCTTGCAGGGAAAGCTGTGTGACTGCCGGGCACCACGACATGGTGGAACAGACATCCTGGGGAGAAGTGGGCAGGAGAGTCTCCTGCCAGAGCTTACCGTGCTGGTGGCCCTGCCACTGCAAGGGGAGCTACAGACCTTTGAGGGAAGAGCTGGTGGTCTTTGTGGGAGGCTTTTTGGTTTCCATGAGACATATCACTGGAAAAAGTCAAGTAGATGGAAATTCCAGCAGTGGACAGGATGGTGTCCCTGGAATGGACAGTGATGGGAGCTGACTCCTGTGGTGTGTGGAGGAGCCTTCCAGCCTTCCACCTCCCTTCCCACTGCCTGGAGCTTGGATCTCCTGCCCGGCCAAGTGAAACCACGCTGCCTTCCCTGAGCCCGCAGCTCGTCACTCACACCGCATCGAGCAGGTCTGCTGCAGTGACGCATCCCGCTGTCCCCTCGCGTGGGACTTCTGTCTTTTAGGTTATCCCGGTTTTCCTTTCTCTGTATTGGTATGGGAAGGGACCAGGTGGTTTCTTTCCATGGTCTTTGCATGACCAAAAGCCTTTGCCTGCTGGGTAGGACTGTGGGTGCAAGAGTGGTGGGTGCCACAGGAAGAGTGGTGGCTGGAGGGTCCCGATCCGCAGTAAGCAGTGCGACATGCGTGTTTAGGGGGGGATTTTTTGGAGCCAGCGCTCTCCAGCGCGGCGTACGGTGGGTCACAGCACGGGGTGCTGCGGGAGGATAGATGTGGACGGCACGAGTTGCTGACAGCCTTTGCTTCTCCTTTTGCTGATGCCTGTGGTTTGATGGACCTCAGCCAGGAAGACGAATGGATGTGACAGGATCACGGTGCCCTTCATGGCCCCGTTTGCTTCTCCGCCTCCGCTGGTGCCGGGCATGCAGCTCTTTCCCTTTCTCTGTTTTAGGAATGATCAGCTGTGGGCACGGTGCTGCCACGGGGGAAAGGACTGTACAGTGGCTCACAGCTGTAGGACTTCAGGCGGAAAAATCAATGTTTATATTTCTCGTAGCTGGGAAAGATTCCTTAAATAACTCCAGTAAATAAATACCTTGTAAAGTTCAAACTATGAAGGCACGGTATATGAACCAGAACGAATTTTCAAGCTCTCTCTTGCAATAAAATGGGTTTGGGCTTTATTTAGAGAAACGTTGGATTTAAGAAGGGAGTTGAAGGTTATAGCTGATCTTTCTGGGAGAGGGAGCTGCTCTGCTGATGGCTGTGGGGCATGGTCTGGAAATATGGTCTGATTGCTGCTGCTGGAGTATTCCCAGGAGAGTTTCTGGTGCACCCGGCCAAGGGGAGGGTCACTCTTCTCCTCCCCGAGGTGCTTCTTGCTGCATCCTCCGTCCCCTCCAGACCCCGCTGCTGCAATGCAGTCTGCTCAGCCGCCTTGGGAAGCTGGTTGTGCAGGTGCTGCTGCTTGGGATGCTGGAGACCAGCCAGGACCCGGATCCCTCCGTGGACTGCGCCGGCGTCTCAGAGCTTTCTGCACTTGTCCTCTGTGGCATAAAATGTCTTCTTCCCCTTCTTTGTTCCAGCCTGTGTTGTGGTTGAACTGGGTCCTTGAAGGAGAAGGAGCCAGCGGGGAGCCCGCTGGGTTGCAGCCCCTGGGATTTGGGCTGCTCCTTCCTTGATCTGGGATGGCCTGAATTTGCTGTTCCCAGAAAGAGCTGAGGGCATGGGATGGACTCCAGAGGCTTCTCCTGCAGGGTCAGCCCGGCCTGGGGTCTTGGGCAAGCAGGGCAGGGTGGAAGGGGTTGGAACGGGACCAGCTCAGCTGGAGAGAGACACAGCTGGCGTCGAGCTTGGGTTCAAGGTTGGGGCTTTAGACTTGGCCACGTTATCTGGGAGCAGGAGTGCACGGAGGGAGGGCTCTGGGCTCGTGCTGCACCTTTACCTAAAGGACAACTGTTTCGTCCTTGTGCAAAGGAGGAGGAAACAGAAACTTCTGTTTCAGCCCCACCTTTGCTTGAAACTCCGGGAAATGACCCCAAGCAGGGCGCAAAGGGCACCGTGCAGGGCTGGGATTCCTTCTGCCGTTCGTCAGCACGCGTGCAAGCATGGCACCGCCTTCCTGAAAGCCCCGGGAGAGCCGCGGTGAGGGAGAGCTGCTCCCTGCGAGCCCGGAGGCTGCCGTGGCCTGTGGAGCTGGTGCTGCTGCTGCGCTTCGCTTGCTGGAAATTGAACCTTGCCACGAAAACGGTGTTACGACTTTGTGCCCCGGAGCGAGGTGGCCGGGGCGTGCGTTGGAGCCGTTCCCCCGTCAGGGTTTCAGGCATTCCCGGACGTTGGAACCGAGGGCTCTATGGCATCTCCACTTCCCAGGTAAGCAGGGCAGGAGCTGGCGCTGGGACGCGGTGCCCTCCTCTGCTGAGCTCAGAACCTGCTGGTGAGCTGTCCCGGCACACCACGACCTGCTTCGGCTCCGGCACGGAGCCACTGCTCGCCGGCTGGCCGTGCCGGGCGTCTGGCCCCGAAGCCCATATGTGGTGTACGGTAAAAGCCCCACCGTACACCACAACATGCTTTTCTTTGCTCGGTGGTGTCTGGCGTGGGATAACACAGTCATCCCGGTGTGGATAAGTGGTGAGCCAAAAGGAGAGGAGAGAGACAGGAACAGAAAGTGAAACGGAGGTGGGCTGGAGTGACACAGAAGGAAGAAAGAATTGACCCTGGGAACAGCAAGAAGGCAGAGCAGGGTGTCACCTCCTCCAGAGAGTTACAGACGAGCTGCAGGCGTACAAGATTGTGGAGGTGGGGCGCAGAGGCGGTGTTCTTGCTCGCCAGGGTGCAGCCCCGCCGTGAGAGCGGGGTCGGTGGGGTTGCGGGGCTGTTTCTGTGCCCTTCCTGAAGTGTTTTGGGTGGAAGCCAGCGCGTCGCCATGCACTTGGAGAAATCGGTTGTCGGTGCCAGAGGAACAAGTGCCTGGAGAGCAATGACTGGATCGGTGCTTGTTCTCTTCCTGGAAGCAAAGTCCTGACCGTGCCAGCCCAGGAAACGTGTGGGTACCCTGCATACCGGGTGGCCCTGGCCTCACGCTCTCTTCTGCTTTCTTCCAGCCACTCCCATTCTCCCGGCTCCATGGCTGCCGTCCGCGAGTGGTCCTGCACCCGCTGCACCTTTCTGAACCCCGTCGGCCAACGGCAGTGCTCCATCTGCGAAGCCCCGCGCCAGAAGCCTGACCTCAACCACATCCTGCGGCTCAGCGTGGAGGAGCAGAAATGGGCTTGTGCCCGCTGCACCTTCAGGAACTTCCTGGGCAAGGAAACCTGCGAGTTGTGCGGCTTCACCCCAGAGCCAGGGCCCAGCGGCTCCCCCTTGCCCGTCATCAACGGCGTCTTGCCCAAGCCCACCGTGCTCGTGGAGCCCAAGGGCACGTCCAAGGAGGAGGCTGCCAAGGCAGAAAGCAGCAGTGAGGACTCGGAGGGGAAAAGCCCTGATGAAGCAGAGCTGGAGAGCGGCTGGGCTTGCCAGCGCTGTACGCTGCACAACACGCCGGTGGCCAATTCCTGCTCTGCCTGTGGTGGTCCACGCAAGCTCTCCCTGCCCAAGATCCCACCAGAGGCGCTGGTCGTCCCTGAAGTCATCACCCCCGCCGGGTTTCACATGGCCCCCTCTACCCCACAGCCTTCGGTCTCTGCAGAGATCTCTGATGGTGACGCCGTGGCCACCCAGGGCCCAGTGGCTATGGAACAAGAGGCCCAGAAGATACCAGCCTTCAGTCCCTTCTCCCCGGGGCTCCAGAACAACCCTGTGCCCCGCAGCCGCCGGGAGGTGCCCCCCCAGCTGCAGATGCCGGGGCCCGAAGCCTCCCAGCCCGTGGCGCAGAGCGTGGCCGGGCAGAAGGGCTCTCCGCAGGGTCAGGCCAGGGCTGCCCCGGCTGCCCGCTTCCAGGAGCTGCTGTCCAACAAGCGGCTGAGCGTGCTGGAGGAGGAGATGGAGGTCAGTCCCTCTCACTGGAAGTGCAGCTCCTGCTCCTTGCTTAACTCTGCCGGAGCCGGCAAATGCGAGGCTTGCAGCGCCCAGAAGGGCAGCGACACCATCAATCTGGTGGGGGACTCGGTGAGGTTCACCCCGTGCAGCCCCTCCAGCCCCGACTTCACCACCTGGTCCTGTTCCAAGTGTACCCTCAAGAACCCACCCAGGCCCAGAAGTGCAAAGTCTGCGGATCCTCCAAGCTGCACGGCTTCCAGGAGCACGGGACGCAGGGCGAGCCGTCCCCCCCGCTGCCCCGACTGCGGGGCTTGCGACAAGGGGAGCTGCTCCTGCGGCAGCAAGGTCCCGTCCGCCCGCAAGGTCGCCCGCCTCTTCCCGTCCCAGCTGCCCGCTGGCCAGGAGAGGCCGGGCCAGTGGGCTTGTCCCGCTTGCACCTTGCTCAACGAGCTGAAGGCCAAGCACTGCGCCGCCTGCCATACCCCGCAGCAGTACGTGGCCCAGCGCAGGGGCCTCAAGCCCCTGAAGCGACGGGAGAGCATGCACGTGGAGAAGAGGCGGCAGACGGACGAAGGAGAGGCCAAAGCCCTGTGGGAGAACATCGTGACCTTCTGCCGGGAGGTGAGTGCTTGCTGAACTAGTCTTGCTCTTGGTTTCGCTTGGAGGGGGCCTTCTTCACGCCGCCGCAGTGAGACCAGGGCATTGCTGGGCACCAGCGTGCTGGGTTCTCTGTCTTGGGTACCAGAGAAGGTCTTCGCCTGCAACAGCTGGATGCTGGTTGTTAACTCTGAAATGTAATATTTAAATTGGTGCGAGATAATGTCTGGGGTGAAGGTGACCCACACAGTTCAGCCCTGGTCCAAGGGGTGAGGAGGTCCAAGTGTTAACTCTGAAACCTAGTGATATTTTAAATCAGTGAGAGAGAACATCTAGGTTGGAGGGGATGCTCTTAGGTGGTCAATACAGCTCCTTCACTGCCCAAGGGTGAAGAAAGCTGGGAAAGAGTGTGTCCAGGTTGGCTGGTGGCATTCCTCTCTGTGGGCAGCAACTGCGGCGTGTGGGTGCAAGAAATCCGGAGATGCAGCAGGCAGAGGCTCAGAGTGCTGGCAGGGTGCAGGCAAAGGAACTGCCGCCACTGCCAGCAACCGCAAGTGTTGAAGAACTGTGAGCCGGACCTTGGCGTTCTTGGTTTTGGTGTTTGTGAATCATAGAATCACAGAATGGTTTGGGTTGGAAGAGACCTTCAAGATCATCCAGTTCCAACCCCCCTGCCATGGGCAGGGACACCTTCCACTACACCAGGTTGCTCAAAGCCTCATCCAGCCTGGCCTTGAACACTTCCAGGGATGGGGCAGCCACAGCTTCTCTGGGCAACCTGGTCCAATGCCTCACCACCCTCATTATAAAAAATGTCTCCCTTAGATCTGATCAAGATCTTCCCTCTTTCAGTTTCAAGCCATTGCCCCGTGTCCTGTCACTACACGTCCTTGTAAAAAGCCCCTCTCCAGCTTTCTTGTAGGCCCCTGTAGATTCTGGAAGGCTGCTGGAAGGTCTCCCTGGAGCTTTCTCTTGCTGCAGCTGCAAATGGCTCACCCCTGTTTTGAGAAGGACTGGTGAGGTTTAGCTGTGCCCCAGGAGCACATGCTATCGCCTTCCCCTCCCACTAAGTATCTGCCTAGATCTGTTGGGTTTCATTCTCAAACGCAGCTCTGGTGGCCCTATTTTTTAGCCTGAGTGGCATAAGAAGCTCCTGTGAATGCTGCTCTTTCTCTGCCCTCCTTCTGGGGGAAGCATCCAGCTCTTCTGGACCAGATGGAAAGGGAGTTGCAGTCCCATTTTGATGTCCAGACAAGGCTTTTTCTGCCTGGCCCCAGGAGTGTGTCCATGCCTTTGCTTCCGCTGCCCAGACTGAGGACCACAGAGATGTTTGGCTTGAGGGGTAAGCTGTGGAGAATGATCCTAGTTTGGAGTTATGGGTTTTTTTAATTGCTACATGGCCATCCTAACAGACGTGGGTCTTTATAGAAGAACGACCCTGATTCTGCTTCTCTCCCTCTTTCAAGCAAGTGAATAGCCTCTTTTGTAGGCAGGGAACATCTGTTACATCCAGAATAATCAGGCCTGAAGGATGAATTATGAGAGATGGCCAAGTTGAATTAGCAGCTTGCCACTGCCAAGAACGGGAGTCTGCCTTGCCCCATCCAGCACAGCTCTCGGCCAGAGCCTTGGCTGAGCCCCTTCAGCTCGCTGAGCCGGCAGTAACGGGCTGTTAGATCCCTGTGGGCCATCTCCTGAAAATCTCCCTAAACCTAAACCACTGCTGTTTTCTGACTCTTCTTATTTTCTTTTACCACTTATTTTATGGTAAGTGTGGCCAGCAGGTCGAGGGAGGGGATTCTGCCCCTCTGCTCGGCTCTCAGGAGACCCCACCTGGAACACTGTGTTCTGCTCTGGGGTCCCCAACACAAGAAGGACATGGAGCAGGTCCAGAGGAGGCCACAAAGATGATGCTTTGGGCTGGAGCACCTCTGCTCTGGAGACAGGCTGAGAGAATTGGGGCTGTTCAGCCTGGAGAAGAGAAGGCTCCAGGGTGACCTTCCAGCAGCCTAAAGGGGCTCCAAGAAAGCTGGAGAGGGGCTTTGGACAAGGGCATGTAGTGACAGGACAAGGGGCAATGGCTTTGAACTGACAGAGGGGAGATTTTGATGAGATCTAAGGAAGAAATTCTTTCCTTTAAGGGTGGTGAGGCACTGGACCAGATTGCCCAGAGAAGCTGTGGCTGCCCCATCCCTGGAAGTGTTCAAGGCCAGGTTGGATGAGGCTTTGAGCAACCTGGTGCAGTGGAAGGTGTCCCTGCCCATGGCACGGGGGTTGGAACAAGATGATCTTGAAGGTCCCTTCCAATCTAAATCATTCTGTGATTCTGTGAATTAGAAATACGCGAATGGAGACATCACGGTGTGAAGGTAATTAGCTGTCAGACAGGCTCTCCTGGCACTGCTGGGGAATTGCACTGCTACAGCTCTTGCATTGCCTCCATCATCAGTGCTGGGGAGGTCCATGGGCTCATGCCCAAGCTCCTTTACTCCTGCTGAGTGCTGTCCTGGCCCTGGTGAGACCCTGGCTGTGACACCGGGGTAGCCAAAAGCCTCTTCCACCTCTGCTGCCTGGAAAAGCACAGCAGGGACCCCACAGTGGCCAGGAAAGCGGTGACATCCACAGGCTGTGACTCACGGACCGCTGCCTTGCTCTGCGTCCGCACCGCCCGGCACGGCGGGTTCCTGGGAGCCCCGGCTGCACCCCGAGAGGCGAGTGTGCGAGGCGAGGACGTGGCGAGATGAGGTTGCTGGCCCCTAGGCTGCTCGTCAGCTGCATGGAGCAGGAGGTCCCCTTGGGACAGCCAGCGAGCCTGGGGACATGTCCTTGCAGTGTCATTCGGACAGTGACGTCTATGAGCTGAAAACCACCCTTGTGCTAACGAGAAGCTGGAAGTGCCAATTGAGGTGCCACGGAGAAGGTGTTCACGCAGGATTGCATCAAAAGAGGGAGGACAACTACTAGTTTGGTGTGCATAGGAGCTAATTGAAATCGGAGCCAGCTTTTGCTGAAATAATTTAATTTAGTTTAATTAACACTAACAAAGAAATCCCGGTTCTTATTTCACCCTGTGTTAAGCTGCCTGAAAAAGCTGCTCTTCTCCACTTGGTGAAGTTCTGCACTTCCATCCTGCCTCCGTGGCTGATACCTACGGGATTATCTGCCCTTTGGTCCGTCTTATTTTATTCAATACGCAGCAGGTATTGCAGGTGGGCTTGGACATGGGATTCCCTCGCTCTGGAATTGCTTGCCTGTTTGTGGTGTGGCTGAATCCAACTGTGAAAGCTGCTCCTAACATCCCACCTGTCTGTGTCTCGGGGGTGGCACAGGACTGCCAAGCCCAGCGTGTCCCCTCCAGAGCAGAGGCAGCTCAGCCCGTTGCCCAAGGCTCGGGATAAGGAGCGTTTGTTTGCCAGGTGGCTGCTGGCAGGCTTGCTGCTCGCCTGCTTTGCCACTTGCAGCCAAGGTCCCCCGCGGTCCAGCTTTTAGCACCAGCACAAAGCGCGAGACGGTCCCTGCCCGGGGAGGTTCCTGTGAAACAGAAAAGCACAAATCCCAAGCACAAGTCCAGGCTGGGCAGAGAATGGATGTAGAGCAGCCCTGAGGAGAAGGGCTTGGGGGTGCTGGTTGATGAGAAGCTCAACAGGAGCCAGCACTGTGCGCTGGCAGCCCAGAAAGCCAACCGTGTCCTGGGCTGCACCCAGAGCAGTGTGGGCAGCAGGGCGAGGGAGGGGATTCTGCCCCTCTGCTCTGCTCTCGGGAGACCCCCCTGCAGTGCTGCCTTCAGCTCTGGGGTCCCCAACATCAGAAGGACATGGAGCTGTTGGAGCGGGTCCAGAGGAGGCCACAAAGATGATGGTTTGGGCTGGAGCACCTCTGCTCTGGAGACAGGCTGAGAGAGTTGGGGCTATTCACCCTGGAGAAGAGAAGGCTCCAGGGAGACCTTCCAGCATCTTCCAGTACCTAAAGGGGCTACAAGAAAGCTGGGGAGGGACTTTGGACAAGGGTGTGTAGTGACAGGACACGGGGCAATGGCTTTAAAGTGAAAGAGGGGAGATTTCAATGAGATCTCAGGAAGAAATTTTTCACTCAGAGGGTGGTGAGGCACTGGACCAGGTTGCCCAGAGAAGTTGTGGCTGCCCCATCCCTGGAAGTGTTCAAGGCCAGGTTGGATGAGGCTTTGAGCAACCTGGTATAGTGGAAGGTGTCCCTGCCCCTGGCAGGGGGGTTGGAACTGGATGATCTTTGAGGTCCCTTCCAACCCAAACCGTTCCATGACTCTGTGATTAAAAAGGCAGATTTGAGTTGTAGTCTGGAGCTCAGGGCCCAGAGAGCTGAGCCGGCTCGTGGCAGGGCTTGAGCTCTGGACCTGCTGCACAAAACACATCCGTGCCGTTGCCGGCAGACACCCGGCCCCAGACCTGCTCCTTGGCACAGCATCAGAAGGGGCTGCCCGGGTCAGGCAGAAGGGCTGGGGGCTCTGCTCTCCCTCCTGGGATGCTCCAGGAGGCTTTCCAGGGCCACCCTGTCCCAGGAGGCCCTGGGGAGCTGGGGGGAGCCGTGTGCCGCACGGCTGCGCACTGATGCTCTCCTTGCCTTTCGCTCTCGCAGAACAAAGTCAATTTTGTAGATGACAGTTTCCCCCCTGGGCCCAAGTCCGTGGGATTCCCGGAAGGCGACAGCGTGCAGCAGAGGGTCAGACAGTGGCTGCGACCCCACGAAATCAACTGTAGCATCTTCAAGGACCGATCGGTGAAGTGGTCGGTGTTTCGGACACCCAGACCCTCGGATATCCTGCAGGGGCTGCTGGGCAACTGCTGGTAAGGGCGAGCGGGCCAGGCTGACACCCCCCAAACCCCTTCCTCCCCCCCTGCTCCTTCATCCAACTCCAGATCAGACCCCTCAGCCCTACTCAAACCCATTTACACCCCAGGCGGGTACCCCATCCTCTGCCTCCCCCCTTACCGCGCAGCTGCAGACCACGGTCCCCTGCACTGCACGGCACTGGCACTGCCCACCCGTGCCCCGCTGAGACCGTCCCGTCCCGCTGGCAGGTTCCTGAGCGCCCTGGCCGTGCTGGCCGAGCGGCCGGAGCTGGTGGAGAGGGTGATGATCACGAGGACGCTGTGCCCCGAGGGTGCCTACCAGGTGCGGCTGTGCAAGGACGGCACGTGGACCACGGTGCTGGTGGATGACATGCTGCCGTGCGACGAGTGCGGATACCTCCTCTTCTCGCAGGTCGGTGGTCCTGGGGGCGATGGGGGTGCTGGGAGGGGGTGGGCAGTGCTGCAGGGGCAGGGGGAGGCTTGTCCTTGGCTCTCCCAGGAGAGAGGGCTGATGGAGGCAGCGGGAAGAGGTGCTGCTGTGGTTCACGTGAGGCCCCTGCTCTGTGCTACATGGGGCATTTGCAGCTCAGAATCCTGCTTTTTGCTGCTCCTGGACAGCGGAACTCTTTGAGGCCATAAAATAAACCTATTGAGGCCCTTGGGGCGTTTTCCAGGCTGTGATGGAGAAGTTTCGTTTGCAGTTGCTTTTCCCTCGCTCCTCCCTGCGCCACATCCGCTTCGCTGGCCGGGGAATCCATCCCTGTTCTTCCCGGCAAAAGGACAATGTTTTAACCCGTGTGTTTTGCGCTGCGAGAGGCTGAGGAAAAGCTGCCGCTTTCCTCTGCGGGGAGCTCTGGCAGCTTTGCCAGGGAGGGGCCGTGGAGAGCGAGGCAAATCGGCCCGTTTCGAGCCGGTGCCCGGCTGCTCTGGGCACACTCGGGTGGCATCTGCTGGGATTGACGGAGCTCCCTGAGCCGTTCGGGACGCCGCTGCGCCTGATGCCCTGTCCTGCCTGCAAGCCCCCGGGGCACTGCTGGGATCATGTCCGTGAAGGAGACTGGGAATGTCTTTATTGAAACTCAGGCTGCAAAATCTGCCAAACAAACCAAAGTGCTGCTGGCAGGAGGAGGCAGGGACCCGGGAATCTTGGGTCGGACTTTGTTCTCCAAATCCCAACCCTCTGCTTTAAAATACAGGCAGCCCCGAAGCGCATCGTGCGTGGATGTCAGGACAGGACTCTGGCTGGGAAGATGAGGCCCAAAGATGAGTGTTTGGGGAACTTCAGTGTTGGCACAGTTTGTAGAGTCCCCAGCTGTGTCCCCACCGTGGATGTGGCCCCGTCCTGGGGCGACTGCGAACGGCGTTGGAGCTAATGGGCAGCAGTCTTGGCACGGCTGGCAGAGCCGACTCCTGAGCCCAGCTTAACCCTGGCTCTGGGCAGAGGGGCAGGGGTCCAGGCAGGGGCTTGGCACTGCGCGGGCACAGGTTGGGCACTGCCGAGCCCGGGCTGCCTGGCCGCGTTCTCGGCAGAGTGGGTGATGGCCCCAGGGACACCAAGCGGGGCGAAATGATGGGCAGTGCTGCTGGATGCTGGTCCTGTTACAGAGAAACTTTGGAGAAGGGAAGAAGGAGGAGTCTGTGCCTACATTTTGCCTCCCCGTAGACAGAGAGGAGCCAGTCAGACACGTTATTTTCAGCGTAAGATTCGCCTTTTTTTTTTTTTTCTTTTCCATTCGTCTTTCCTCTCTTAAAATTGCAAGTCTGCTTTTTTTTTCTTTCTCAAGATTGAAGGTTTTCCCGTGAGCTGGGCTTGCCTTGCCTTTGTTTCCAGGGGCATCTGAGTCGGGATGAGATTTTTCTGCCGAGCGTTTCGCTGTGTGAGCTGAACGTAGGGGCTAAAAATGGAAAACCAGAGAGTTTCAAAAATAAAGGAAAATCAGGCTCTTATCAGAGCTCCCTGGCTGCGGCTCAGGCAGAAATAACCAACATGGATTTTGTTGAGTGAGGGACTCAAAAACCAGTGAAAAGCACTGGTAAGCTTGCTTTATCCATCGGAAAGAAACCTTCGCTGCCCTCCTTTCCTCTCCCAGCTCGCGGCTGCCACCTGGGAGCCGCACACAGTCACTGTGTGCCGGTGCTTTTCCTCTGCTGCCCCCCAGGCTGCAGGTACTGAACCCAGTTTCTGGGCTCTGGGAGGCCAGCGAATGTCTCCTCACCTTCCTCTTCACGTCCTCGCTGCAAGCAGGGGCTGGAGCGGAGGTGTCTCCCCCCCTGAGCCTCAACATTCCTGGGAGTAAAGCATGGCTGGTGACTGCGCCCCGCAGCAGTGGCTCAGCTGTGGTGGCGAAGGCTTCTCAAACCTCTGGACACGTTACTGCAGCTTCTGCGTTTCTTCCTGAATCCGTAACCAGCCTCGTGATGCCAAGAGTAAGAGCCTGGCACCAGAGCAAAGCGACTCCGGAGAGTGTTGCCCACTGCAAAACTTGCATCGTCTCGTTCCGTCGTGCCCCTGTGCCTGTGCTGGAGTACAGGAGTTTGCCCGTCTTGTTTTTTGGAGCTTTTGGAGCTTGTCTTTGAAACCACATCTCTGTTCCGTGGGTGAAATCTAATCAGTCCCATGGCCATGTGTGCTCTGGGCGACCTCCTCTGCCAAAGGTGCGTTGGTTTTGGTTTGCAGCAGTGTGCGAGTGAGGGGCAGCTGTTCCGGATGTGCTCGATATCTTCTTCCGCTATTAAACATTTTTAAATCCAGGTTGAAGCAGAAGGAAGAAACCATTGACTTTAGAAGGTGGACACCCACCCCTGCCAGCCTGGCTGCCTGGGCACCCCAGGGTGCAGCCATGTCTGGGCCTCCTGGGCATTCCCTCCAGGACGTTTTCCCGAGGATGATTAAACTGCAAGCTCAGCGCTGAGCAGGCAGCGAGCACGGCCACCCTTGGCCTCACGCAGACAAGTTCCTGGTGCCATGACCTTGGTGCTCCTGCCTCCCTCCCGGTCTCCTGGCAGGGCTGGGTGAGCGGGGCTGTGCCTTGGCTGCGCGCTCCGTCTTCGCTTTCCCGTCTCCTGCCCGGCACGGCTCGTGACGTGTCTCTCCCTCTTTCCGCAGGCCCAGAGGAAGCAGTTGTGGGTCGCCCTCATTGAGAAGGCGCTGGCCAAGCTCCATGGTTCGTACTTTGCCCTCCAGGCAGGGCGTGCTATTGAAGGCCTGGCTACACTAACGGGTGCCCCCTGCGAGAGCCTGATGCTGCAGGTCAGCTCCACTAACCCTCGCGAGGAGCCCATTGACACTGACCTCATCTGGGCCAAAATGCTGAGTTCTAAGGAGGCTGGGTAAGACGAGGCAGGAGGGCGCCGTGGCCAGAGCATGGACGCTCGGAGAGGGGGGCGAGGGGGGCCGCTCTCGTTCGGAGAGGCTCAGAGGAGAGGGGCTGGTGCATTACCTAGGGTGGACACCACCACCCTTGGCATCCATCTGGAGTGCTGGCAGAGCTCTCCCTCTAAGCTCTAGGAAATGATTTCGCCTTGGTTTAATTTTCATATGGAATTAAAATCCCAAGGAAGTTCCCTGTGCGTGTTTACCGCATGTCCCGTGGGAGTCTCAAAGTGGCTGGCGTTGAGCCCGCTTGCTTTGCTTGGAGGTTTTTTGGTGGTGTTAAGTGCTTGACCCTGCACGTATCTCCCACCCGTACGCGGCGTCTTTGCTGGCCATACGTGGGCATGACTACAGGCAGTCTGCAGGAGACAAAGCGAAAGCAAAGACCTCTTGGTCATCAACCATCATCTTCGCCCCGTCCCTGGAAGTGTTCAAGGCCAGGTTGGATGAGGCTTTGGGCAACCTGGTGTAGTGGAAGGTGTCCCTGCCCATGGCAGGGGGGTTGGAACTAGATGATCGTTGAGGTCCCTTCCAACCCGAACCATTCTGTGATTCTATGATCACGCTGGCAGGACAGCAGTTAGGTTCCTGGGCTCTGTGTGGTGGAAATCAGAGTGATTTTTGTTGGGGTGGCTGAAGGCAGGGTTGTTCCCACCAGCCTGCAGCACAGGGCCCCGTGGGAGGCTGATAGGTCCCAGCACATGGTGCCCCCCCCAAGCCTGGCTGGTGCAGACCTCCCACCTCAGATAGCCTGTCCTCAGCCCTGCGGAGCGGGCCAGCTGCCCACGAAGGGACTTTCTGCATGGCTGAGCCCTGCCAGCCGACAGGAATGGGCAGGAGCCCGGGGCCTGGCAGAAAACGGCTGAGGTTTGGGCAAAGCTCTGCTGTGCGTAGACAGAGCTTGCAGAGAAGCTTGCCACGGAGCCTGGGCTCGAGTGTGCCCGTGAGCAGGTGGAGGGAGCTTGTGCTGCCCAGGCAGAGCTTGGGCTGGGGCACTGCTCCGGGGAGCTTTATGGTGGGGTTGTAGAGAGGGAATATTGGTGAGCCTACTGGGGGGGAAATCTGTCCTGTGCCTCGAGCGGCAGGGACGAGCTTCCCCCCTCCATGCCAGGCCGGGTGGGACACCGAGGGTTTTGCTGTCCTCCATGCAGGTTCCTCATGGGCGCGTCCTGCGGCGGAGGCAACATGAAGGTGGACGATGTGGCCTATGAGAGTATGGGTCTGCGTCCGCGGCACGCGTACTCCATCCTGGACGTGCGGGATGTCCAAGGCTTCAGGTGAGCTCAGGGTGGAGGCTGGCGTGGTACAGCAGATGTTCCTGCCAGCCCTGGGGACAGGTCATTTGAGGATGTGCTGGACAAGACCCTGGGGACTCTTCGGTGTCCCATCCTCATGGCCAGCAAAGGCTGTTTCTCCATCCCAGCGTGTCACATAAATGCCATTGTCATATAAGCCATCCTTGCCTGGCACTGGCTCCACGTCCAGGGCTGCTCTGCTCCGGGATGCCCTCTGGTGCAGAACGGTTGGTTCACCTACTCTTCTCACCAGATGCAGAGGATTGAATTGAGCTCTTTCAACTCAGTGAGGCAACTGGAGCATCCTTCTCACCTTTGGAGGGTGGGGGGATAGAAAGGGGTGCTGCCCCGGCAGCCTGGGTGCTGCACGGAGCCCAGTTTTCATCCATGTCACTCTTGGGATTGTGCAGCTCCGGGCACACGCTCGGCAGCCCCTTCCTGGCTGAGCCCCTTCCCTGCGGCACCTGGCTGGAGGCCTTTGGGCACGGAAGGGCAGAGGGAGCTGCAGCAGGTCCAGAGCTGCAGGACGTGGGCATCTGGGGCTGCGGTGGGGGTGGCAAATTAGGTGTGAGTTGCTGTGAGGGCTTTGAAAGGCAGGGGCAGAAGTGGCGTGGTGCCCTCTGCGAGGGGCTGGCTGGGTTTGCAGAGCTGGGAGAGCATCTCAGAGGTGGTGTCTTCCTTGTGCTCTCCTTCCTCCTGGGCCTCTGACACTGGTTTTCCCCTTTCCCCAGGTTGCTGCGGCTCCGAAACCCCTGGGGCCGCTTCTCCTGGAATGGCAGCTGGTCCGATGAGTGGCCACACTGGCCGGCTCCCTTGCGGCACGACCTCATGCCCCATGGCAGCAGCGAGGGCGTCTTCTGGATGGAGTACAGCGATTTCATTAAGTACGGTAGTGCCCAGGAGGCAGAGGCTGTGGGGCGAGGAGCCGGGCAGGGGCCAGAAAATGGGACACGGGGCTCAAAATGGGGCAGCTTCCTGCGGGTGCTCCAGGCTGGGGCGCAGGGGCAGAGCAGTGTGCCCACAGAGGACCCTGCCGGGGCTGAGCCCACCTTTCCCCACAGGTATTTTGACTCCGTGGATATCTGCAAGCTCCATTCGGACTGGCACGAGGTGCGCGTGCAGGGCATGTTCCCCAACAAGGCCAACGGGCCGGTGACGGTGACGTCGCTGACGGTATTGGAGCGTGCCGCCCTGGAGTTTGCCCTCTTCCAGGAGGGCAGCAGGTGAGCCGGGCAGCACGCCGGCAGCGACCCGGACCCAGGAGAAATCCCAAACATGTCGCCCTCTCGCCCCATGCCATCCCACAGGGTCGCAGAGCTCAGGGATGGGCCCCCATCACCATTTCTCCAGTTCTGAGGGTCTGCTCGTGCTTTAGCCGAAAGCCAAGCGCTGAACGCACGCTGGTTCCTGGGGCTGGGTGCTTGGGGCAGCAGGAGGCCTCTTCCTCTGGATCTGCTGTCCTGCCCGTGGTCTCCACGTGCTCTGCGGGGCAGCACTTGGGTGACGTATGGCCCTTCTCTGGAGAGGGACTTTTTACAAAGGTGTGTAACAGGACACAGGGCAATGGCTTTAAACTGAAAGAGGTGAGATTTTGATGAGATCTAAGGAAGAAATTCTTCCCTCTGAGGGTGGTGAGGCACTGGCACAGGTTGCCCAGAGAAGCTGTGTCTGCCCCATCCCTGGAAGTGTTCATGGCCAGGTTGGATGAGGCTTTGGGCAACCTGGTGTAGTGGAAGGTGTCCCTGCCCATGGCAGGGGGGTTGAAACTGGATGATCTTTGAGGTCCCTTCCAACCCAAACCATTCCATGATTCTCCTCCTCCCATCGCAGGCGGTCGGACACGGTGGACAGCCACTTGCTGGATCTGTGCATCATGGTTTTCCGGGCCACCTTCACCAGCGGCAACAAGCTGAGCCTGGGCCGGCTGATGGCTCACAGCAAAAGAGCCGTCAAGAAGTTCGTCAACTGCGACGTCATGCTGGAGCCGGGCGAGTACGCCGTCGTGTGCTGTGCCTTCAACCACTGGAGCGCCGCGCCGGCAGCCCCCGCCACGGGCCAGGGTAAGGGGCTGGGCTGCCCTCCCGCACCGCTGCTGGCAGGGACCGTGGGGAACGCAGAGGTGGTAAAGCCCTTGATCTTCACCGTGGGGGACCTTGCTGGGGGTGGAGGTTGCCTGTGTGTACAGCACCCCAGCAGCACCCCGTTCCGGGGGGCTGTGGGCTTGGCGACGGTCTCGCTGATCCCCCCGCTTCCTCCGTGTGTCTCCGCAGCATCCAGTCCCACCAGCAGCCGACCGGCCACCGATTATTCCAGCTATATCCTGGCCATCTACAGCTCCCGCCTGGTGATGGTGGAGCAGGTGGAGGCACAGCCCACCACGCTGGCAGATGCCATCATCCTGCTGACCGAGAACAAGGGCGAGCGCCACGAGGTGGGGGCGGGTGGCACGGGGCAGGGGCTGCAGTGGGGAGGGGGGTGATGCTGCCAGTGGGAGCCTGGACCCTGCCTCTGCCATGTCCGTGGCCTGACAAGAGTCGGGCAGGGCTGTGCCAGCTCTGGTTGCCACCTTGTCCCCTCCTACCCCGCGGATGCCCACCCTCTTTGCTCCCTGGGGCAGCGTGGGGTACCCCAGCAGATGAGCAGCCCTTGGCTGGAGGTGGAAGGTGCTGGTGCAGGGACTGAAATTAGGAGCCCAGAGGCTTCACCCCCCCTCACCCTGCCTGTTTGCCCCAGGGCCGCGAAGGAATGACCTGCTACTACCTGACGCACGGCTGGGCAGGGCTGATTGTGGTGGTGGAGAACCGGCACCCCAAGTCCTACCTGCACGTCCAGTGCGACTGCACCGACAGCTTCAACGTCGTCTCCACGCGCGGCAGCCTCAAAACGCAGGACAGCGTCCCCCCCCTGCACAGGTCCGGGGTAGGCAGGGCTGGCAGGAGGCTGGGAGAAAGGGAGAGCCTGGGGTGCCAGGCAGGGAGCTGCGGGCAGAGGGTGGGTGCTGGGGTGCTGGGCAGGGGATGGGATTGCCAGGGCAGAGGTGGCTGCCCGGCCCTGAGCCCGTCGCTCTCTTCGCAGGCAGGTGTTGGTGATCCTCTCCCAGCTGGAGGGTAACGCCGGCTTCTCCATCACCCACCGCCTGGCGCACCGCAAAGCCACCCAGGCCTTCCTCAATGACTGGATGTCGACGAAGGGCACCCACAACCCGCTGCTGACGCCCGAGGTCGCCGGGCTCCACGGCCCCCGGCCCCTATGACGAAGCGCCTCCCCCTCCCCGCTCCGCTCCCCCGTTACTTTCTCCGAGCCTCTGGCCTGGGGTCTCCCCCCGAGCTGCCAGCGCTGAGCCGTGGGGCAGAGCCGGAGCATCACGCCCAGCACTTTGCCCCATGCCACGGGGCCAGGGCAAGCTCTCGGGGCCAGGACCAGCTCTGCCCGCCGCCCCCCGCCCTGGCACCGCCGGCCCCCCACGCACTTTACGAGGCACGGCCAGGGGCACGGGGCCATCTCAGGATCCCACCTGCCCCGTACCCGCACTGGGGCTCAGTCTGCCCCGGGCACGCAGCGGGGGGCTGCGGGAGAAGGGGGGGCTGGAGGTCGCTGTCAAGGCCCTTGCCAGGCACCACGCTCAGGACTCTGCCCCATCCCCGCGGCGCCAGGGCCCTCGCGCTGCAAAAAATAGAATATACCTCTGACGTCTGTCCGTCTGTGTGACCCTCCGTCTGTCCCCAGGCCCCTCCCGCTGTCTTGTCACCCCCATCGTCCGCTGCCAGCACCAACGAGGTGCCGTAGCCAGGCTGGGGGATGCCAGGGTCACGCTGCCGTGGTGCCCCCCGTGCTGGCTGCTCGTGGCAAGGATCCCGACCGCCTCGCCCGCCCCGGGTGCCAGGGCTGCCCCCGCGCTGTGCTGGGACTGGGGAGGGCACTGGGTTGTTTTAGAAAGCCGCCGCTGCGGGGTTTTCACTGCGCCTCGGGGCAAGAGGCAGAGGTGCCCACTCCAACCCACCGCTGCCACTCTGGGTCGCGGGGTGATGCTTTGGGGGGGGCTGTGGCAGTGGGGACCCCCCCTCAACTCGTCACGCGAGTGTTACTATGCAAAGGCGGCCGCTGGAAGCAGTGCCTGGAGAGAAGCCATGCGTCCCAACCCGGGCACTGCCCTCCCTGGGCACTGCCCTGCAGGGGTGAGGGGTGACAGGCGGTGGGTACGGAGCTGGGGTTTGGGGAGCAGCCCCCCGGGGCTTCACCACATTGCCGTGTGCTGGGGGGGAAGCAGTGAGCCCCATCCTTCATGGAAGGACAGCGAGCACAAGGCCAAGTGCTCCGTGGTGGGGGCTGACCCCCACATTTTCGGGGCGGCGTGGCACTCCGGCTTGGCGCGGGCATGTGTGTGTACGTGTGTGTGTGTGTTTTGGGGTACCCCGGTGTCCCCCTCTCTTTCCCAGGCTGTGTGGCCCTGCAGCTCGGGGCGGGGGGAGATGCTGGGCCCCATCCTGGCAGTGACCACGCTGCGGGGGGCACAGCCTGTGCCCCAAACCCTGGCAGCCAGGGTGGGCACGGGGATGTGTGGGCTGTCGGGTTTGCCCAGGGCATCCCTCTGTCCTTCCCTCCCACCCCAGGGTGCTGGGGAGGTGGGTGTGGGGGGGGGTGGGCTGCCCTGGCACCCTCCCAGCCCCCCCGGCCGGGGCTGCTGAGCCAAGCTCTGTCCGTATTTTTATTTGTTGCTCCGTTTTTCCCTCTTCCCTGCTCCTTCCTCGTCTGGATGATTTGTCCTTTCACTTTTTTTCTCTCTCTCTTTCTGTCTTTCTGAGCTGTGAATATTTTTAACCCTGTAAATACTGTCCAGCTCTTAAGAAACATAGGATATTTTATCAATTGTAAATCAGATCAGTAATCCCTGTACGATACGAATTATCCATGGGTGGTTTTCAAACTCAGGTTCTGACGGACCAAATAAAAAAGTTTTGTTTTTTACTGAAACCGCCTCGTTTTCGCCGGGCTCCGCCGTGGGACGGTGGCGAAAACGTCATCGAAAAGGATGAAGCTGAGTTTCGGGTGGCTTTAGCGGCGCTGAGGGCTGGGAAGGGGTGAAAATAAAGGGAAATTCAGAAATTCCGATAAATCCAGCAGCAGGTGTCCTCTCCCGGCCGCGGCGCAGCCCAGGGCTGCGCCGCGGCCGGGAGAGGGCACCTGCTGCCCAACCGGTGCTCCAGTTCCCTGGGAGAATCCATGGCCACAGCTGGCGTAGGGCTCCAGGTTCCTTTTCCAGGGTCAGAAACCAGCCTGCGGCCAGAGCACCTCCTGCCTCAGTTTCCCCACCTGCACCGCGACAGCTCCGACGTGTAGCGACGGTGCCACAGCATCACCACGGCATCGTCACCGACACCCGTGCCCAGGTCGAGGGGATGAAGGAACGCTTTCTTCATCCTCACCAGCACCCAGGGCAGCACCCATCCTCCCTCCCACCTCCCCGTTTGGGCCGGGGGCAAGGCAGGCTGGCGCTGGGGAGAACTTTCCGGCTGAGCGGAGGCGGCCGGCTGCGTGCCAGCCCGCTCTCGCCCGGGGTGGGCACCTTGAGACCAGTACGGAGAGACAGAAGGAGAGGATTTCGCTCTTTCTTACAGCAACTTGCAATAGATTTTTTTTTTTTTTATTTTTTTTTTTCCAGGCGAAACATCTTTGCATTCAGGAGGCCCTGTCACAAGCCATCAGCCTCAGCCGGGGAGAAACAGATGGAGAGTTAATTTTGGTGGGGAGGGCACTGCCAGGCTCCCCTCCTCTCCCCCTCAGTCTGTTCAGGGAGAGGAGCCGTGTGGGCAGAGGCAGGTTTAACCCTCGCGGCCACGCAGCCCCCGCGGGCCGCCTGCCTCCTGCCCGGTCCCTCCCGGGGCTACCGGCTGCGTTGGGTGGCTAAAACCCACGTCGCCACCACGGAGCTGCCCCCACGCGTGGACGGGGTCCCTCTCGCACGACTCCGTGCTGCTCAACGCCGAGCCCGCGCTCGGGCATCTCAGCCCAGGGACCTGGTGGTGGCCCTTGGCGTGACGATGGCCACGTGGCCAGCGCAGGCGGGCAACTGTGTGCTGCCTTCCTCACGGGCCACGGCGTGCCGGAGCCACGTTCTGGCGAGCCCCGTGTGAGCCGATGTGCCGGGGGCAAGTCCTGGCGTGCTGGGAGCTCGGTGCAGCCAGGGACATGCGGGCACTGGGTGGGCTGGTGCGTGGAGGGGACGGCATCTCCCGGGAGCAGGTGGCAGCGATGGGGCCGGGATGCTGCAGGGAGCCCTCAGGCCACCTCCAGCATCACGGACCGGGCTGGGAGCAGTGGGGCGGCTGTGGAAGGACTGGAGGTGCCATCAGACCATAACCGTGCGCGGTTCGCAAGGGCTGCGCCAGCATCAGCTGCTTCCGAGTTACATATAACTGTGTGGCCAAAGAGGAAATTGTGTTTGGCACGTCAGCTCCGGAGCTCCGGCAGGAAGTTTGTCGTCCCTGGGCTCCGACAGGGGAGATGGGGCCGGGCAGTGGGTCAGAAGGGAAGGATGGACGGAAGGATGGACAGTGGGATGGGGCGAAAGGGGGAGAGTGCTGCTGTACCAACCTGTATAAACACCAGCGGCGAGGCTGGAGCACGCCTGTGGCCACGGAGGCAGCAGCTGGGGGACCCCAACCACGGGGACAGGGCTACAAAAAGCCAAATGACAGCAAATGTGCCCCCGGGGACGCCAAATCGTCCTCGGTGGGACGGGGCGAGCGGGGCAGGGTGGTACAGGCACGGGAGCCCCCCACGCTGCTGGCTGCTCTTGCTGCCCGTTGTGCCAGTCCCTGCCACGCAGGGGCTGATGCTTCTCCATCCCGGGCAGCCACGAGGATGCTCGGGCAGGCGAAGGCGTTCGCTGTCCCATTGGTGCAGCCACCACTCCTCGACCTGCTGAGCCCGGGGGGGGTCTCGCAGGGCCGGAGGGGGAAACGTGTGTCCTTGCTGTGGCATCCAGGCGGGCACTGGCCGCTCGTCAGGCCCTGGCACCGGCACCACCGGAGCCCTGCGGCCGCGCCGGAGCTGCGCGGGGATGGGGGGGGGGCACATCAGGGAGTGAGGGCTCGAGCGCTCTCTGTGATTCACTCTGACTATAATGGGAGCTGCTGGTGAATATTTTATGGCTCCCACAGGGCAGATAGAACATATTGTGCATTTTACGCCACAAATCTCCGCCTGGAGACAGAGGGAGGCTTAAAAAAAAAATTAAAAAAAAAAAAAACAGAGCAGCACCAGCGCTGTGCCGGGCTGGAGGGGAGCAGAGCTGCAGCACGGGTGCCAGAGCAGGGTTCGGAAGGGCACGGCTGCCCACCCGTGCCACCCTCATCCGAGCCCTGCACCATCCTGGCCACGGTGGATGCTTTTCCGCCGCAGGACCGGGCTGCTCTGCGGCGGCTGCGG
This sequence comes from Tauraco erythrolophus, assembly GCF_009769465.1. Lineage (NCBI taxonomy): Eukaryota > Metazoa > Chordata > Aves > Musophagiformes > Musophagidae > Tauraco > Tauraco erythrolophus. The sequence continues at coordinate 17,026,660 of NC_141481.1, read as the reverse complement.
CTGCCAGGCCGGCGGCCCTGGGCCAGGCGTGCCCGCGCTGCGGCTCTGCGGCGCGGGCAAAGTGCTTTGCCGGGGGCTGAGTGCGGTGGGAGGGGGGCCCTGCCTGCACCGCCGCCGCCTGCGCCGGGGTCTGCCATCATCTTCGTCAATAATGCAGCCGCTGCCCCGGACCGCCCGCCGGCACCGACCGCAATAATGGAGCGGGGATGTGAGCGGCCGCTCGGGCTCAGCCGAGCAGGAGGCTCTGCAACACTCCCCCCTGCTTCCTCACCCCCTCCTCATCCTCGACAGAGCCTGATGCTCTGCCAGGAGTCGGCGGGCAATGGAGGAGCCCATCGCTGCTTTCACTCTCGCACGTGGCAGCCACTTGCTGGCAGACACCAGGGTGGGATTTTTGGCCCATGCCAACCCCGGCACCCCCAGAGCGAGGTGGGGCCAGGGCTGCTGCCAGGTCCCGCTCCCCAAGGACACACGTCTGGCTGGCACCGCGTGCCAGGGCGGTGGCTCAGGCTGGGGCTCCCAGCCCTGCCACAGCACCGTGTTGGCACGGGTGAGCTCTGGGTGCTGGGGTGCTCGCCCCACTCCCCTCGAGCAGGCAGGGAGCCGTTAGAGCCATCGCTGGCAGATCCTGCACAGAGCGGGGCTGGAGCCGGGGGTCGGGGGCAGCTCAGGGCCCAGCAGTGGGCGTGGGAGGATGAGGATGTAAGCTCACGGGTGCCATGGTGGGTGATGAGCAGCCCCTCACCCCCTGCTCTGGAGACCCCCGGCACCCCACACAGCCACCATGGGCAGAGTGAGGACATGGGGGGCGGGGGGGGGGGGGGGGGGGGGGGGGGGGGGGGGGGGCAGATGGACCTTCAGATGGGGAGAACCCCCCAGGGTCTGGGTCAGCACCAGGCACCCCCCACTGCCCTGGGGGCAGCCCCCCAACATGGAGGGGGGCCACAAATAGCCATCAGAAAGGGCCAACCTGGGCCCCCTCTGCATCATGGCCCCATCCCCACCCTATTCCGCGCCCCCCCCCCCCCCCCCCCAGCTCTGAAGGGTAAGCGGAGCCCTTGGACATCTCCCCCCACCCTGGGTGGGGGTACACAGCAGAGCTGCACCCTGAGGGGGGAGGAGGGGGCTGCTGTGGGGGTCTTCCTCTGCGAGGGGTGGGTCACAGTGGCACAGAGCCGGGGGACTTCATGGCCAGGCAGAGATGGCACCGGGGGGGCTGTGCTGTCCCCTGGGTGGGTATCCCATGGTCTGAGACTCAGCAGGGGGGGTGATGCCAGCGCTCGCTCTGCCTGGCCCATGAGTGCGGCCACGCCACGGCGGAGACTTTCCTGGGATGAAAAGGAAAAATAATACCCCAACCCAGGGCAGCTCCTCTCCCCCTCCCACCCATCCCCTCCACCGGCCGGGCGAGGGGCTGCGCCGGGGTGCGGGTCTGGCTGCCGCGGTGGCCGCAGCGCCCGGGCTGTCACGGGCTGGGCTATCGAATCTGAAAGCAATTAAAGCCATCAGCAGCGCTCGCTCGGGGCTGGCTCCAGGCTGCGGGGAACCTGCCACAACACATCATGTGCTCGACGCTTGCTGGCCCGAGGACCCGGCTCAGCCCTGGGCCCGCTTCCACCCGCACCACTGCCGGTCCCGGCCACCACCCGTGCAGGGCAGGATGGGGCATGGCAGGGCCAGAGGCCACGGTGATGGGCCACGCGGCATGCCACTTGCTCTCGCTGCGTCTCAGATGGGGTCCTGCTGCCCAGGGGGCTCAGCGGAGGGACTTGGCCACCAGCTTTGGCCATCGCCGTGGTTGCCACATGCTTGTCGGGACAAGGAGCTGGCATGCCGGCATGGATGGAATGGCTGAGGTGGGGGTTTCCATGGGTCCTGGGGAGGGCTCAGCACCCCGGTGCTGTCCCTTGGGGCTGGGTTGGGCACGGCTGGCAGCTGCCTGCCCTGGCAGTGCCTGCACCAGTTGGCTTTTTCCGGTGGGGTGGCTGGAGCCCACCGCCCCGTGGCTCATCTCACGTAGGGACAACCTCGGCAGGTCGTACCCTGGGGTGGGGGACAAGACGGAGCAGACTCTGCCCCGGGGAGCTGCTGAAAGCAGAGCGGGCAACAGAGGGGTGCTGCAAAGGGTCCGTCCCCGCGGCGAGGAGGGGGCTCTCACCGAGCCCTTTCCACCCCTATGGCCCCTTCCCCGCTGCCAGGGAGTGGTGCCAGGACCTGCTGCCCAGCCTCCCCACCGTTTCCCAGTCCCCCAGCTCAGGGCCTGATCCGGCTGCTCCAGGAGCAGCTCCTGGGGCTAAAACCATCCCCGTGCTCCCGGCGGGGCCCGGCGGGGCGGCGGGTCCCCCCTCCTCGGGCACCGCACAGTTAAGCAGAAGTTTGCTGGTATGGAAGTTGCACATTGTCTTGAGGCACATTTTCTGTTTTTTCACTTGTGAAATATTTCTGTCAGAACCAGTTAATGTACAAATTAGCAGCGGTGGTCTCTCTTACGTCTTCTGACTCACTAATTTGACAGGGGGGGTTTGGGCGGTGGAGCTTGCTCCTGACAGGCAACCGGGAGGTCAGGGACCCGCCGGGGCAGGAGGCACCGAGCTGCGGCTTCCGGGGGTCTTCTCCTTCCTAACCCACCCCACCGCTCCCATCTAGTCATTCCTGGCTGGTGGAGTTGAGCTTGGGTTTGGTTTTTTTTTTTCCCCAAATTATTTCCCCCACCAGAAAAGGTCTTGTGCTCAGTAAGGGAATGGGAAGGGAGCCTGGGGGTGGGGGGGTTACACTTTTGGGGTCCTGCAGACAAACTGGAGGTGCACGGCAGGAGGGAGGACATGGGTGTGGAGAGGGCTCCCTGCACCATGGCCGCATCCTTCACCTCCTCCAAGCCGGGTCACTCCTGAGACTCCGGCTCTGCATTTCCAGCATTTCCTTCTCCCTCCCTCACCCTCCTCCTGCCATTAGAGACTAATTGATGCTCCTGTGATCTGTGCCCATCATCCCTCCACCCCGGCTTATGAGCCGAGGGGCTGCACAGCCGCCTCCGAGTTCTCTATCTGCATAACTGGGATGGTAATAAACAGGGGGGACACATGCCCTCCCTGTTCCGGGGGGCCAGAGGCACCGGCTGGCCACGGCGGCAGCGGAGGAGCGTGTCCGGAGCCGGCCGTGCCCCGGAGCCACGGCCCCGGTGTTGAGCAATGCTCAGGACCATGTCGTGCAATCTGTCCCCGGGCCAGAGGCTCATGCGACAGATGGACCCCGCGCCGGGCCCGGGAGGGCGGCAGCTCTTCGGGTCGTGGCAGCATGAGCGCTAAAACCCACCGGCTTCTGCTCATGCCACCCTCCTCGGATGTCCAGGGACTGACTGGGACGGCAGTGAGGTGGCCCAGGATGGAGCTGGACAACCACGAGCATCTCGTGACCACACTCTGGCTGGAGGAGGGGAAGGAGCGTGGTGGCCGCTCTCTCCAGCCATGGTCTCCAGGCTGTATGGCTGGCAGAGGTCGGATACAAACCCGGGAAGGTGACAAGCACTGTGGGAAGGGCAGCTCCAGAGCACGCTCCTGCATCCCCATGTTCTCCTCCTTTCCCCTCTTTCTCCTGATGTTTGCTGAGGGCTTTGTTGGAGGTTGAGCTCTCCCCATTCATCGAATTTACTGCTGAAGACCTCCCTCCAGATGCTGGCGTTGTGTCCTGCAGCCAGCACCCACCAGTGTGTACCAGACCTCTGCGAAATCCTCCCTTTTGGGGGCAGACAGGGTGCCTGGGTGACCAGCTCCAGTATTTCGCAAAACTCCTGAAGGGTTTTGAGCTGTTGAATCCTGCAAAGGTCTCAAACCAGCCAGACCGAGTGGTCCTTACCTCCCCCGAGACTCAGCTCCATTTTCAAACATTCTCTTCCCAAACTGGACCCCCCCAAGATGTTGCCCTGCAAGAGCGAGACACCAAACTCCGAAAGAAACAGTTGGGCAAAAACAGTTTTATATCATATTGTGTAGAAACAGCAGCTCAGTCCAGCCTCTTCCAGGAGCCCCCTGGCAGCAGCATTGAGTCCAGAAAGGAACTGGGAGCTCCTGATTCCTCCTTCTAAATGAAAGATGGACTTTTGTTTGCCAAGGATGAGTCTGTGCCCACTTGGCAGATGAGGCCTCATCAACCTCAGCGAGGGTGCCCGGGCAGCCGCTCGCACGTCCCCGCACCACGGCTCACAGCCCTCGAAGCAGCTCTGCTGCACCATCAGAACCCTCCTTCCCCTGCCACGGCCAACCTCACCAAGAGCCTGCCCACCCCCAATGGCACAGCAGCCTCCCCAGACCCTCTTGGCACCTTCATAGAGATACTGAGCCTCTCTCCACCTGGAGAGAAGTCCCCACTGGCATGAAAACCACCATGCTGAAACCAAGGAAAGCTGCCTGCTTCCTCCACCATTCTCCAGCTGGCTTTTGGTGAGGGTATTTGGGAGAACGCTCTGGATTAACACTGCAGGATTCCCTCTCGGCCAGATTCAGGTCTGCTTGGGGCCACCTGAGATGCCACATCACATGGCGCTTAGGGACAGGGTTTGGTGGTGGACTTGGCCGCGCTGGGTTAATGGTTGGACTTGATGATCTTCAAGGTCTCCTCCAACCTAAGTAGTTCTGTGATGACGGCAGGGTATTGGTGCAAGAGAGAGACCCTGATGCATTGCTGCCCACGGCAGAGCGCGGTGGCTCAGGGAGGGCTCTGTGAAGGACTCACGGTGGCTTTTAGGGGCCGCGGTGGGGAGGAACCCACCTGTGAGAGGGCCTGGTGTGGCTGGGAAGCAGAGACAGCTCAGAGCTGGCAGACACCCCAGGGCTGCAGGAAACATCTCCCCAAACCCAGCCAGGGTGCGTGCCAGGCTCCAGCAAGGGTCCCCAGGCCCTCTGCACCCCAAGAGGTCCTTTCAACAAACGCACCCACCACCCCACCCCAGGCACAGTCCATCTCCCCACCCACTGCCCCAGCACCGCGCTGGCCGTGTCCTCACCAGGGACAGGGAGCAGGACCGTGGCTGGTCGCATCCCACAGACCCACCAGGCGGCTTCCCCGGCACGAGGGGCTGCAGGAGCGGCGAGTGCCGAGCACCAGCCTGGCCGGGAGCTGCCGGGGCGAGACAGCTCAGGCGGCACAAATGGGCTGTGACAGCCCCAGAAAGGCTGAGCCCGGGGGGTGCGGAAAAATACAAGCGAGTTTCCTTTTCCTGACCATATGCTCCCCTTCAGCTGTGGGCGGCACGGTAATTACCGCCATCCACCATGCTGGTCGGGTTGTCACACACGCTGCCGGCTGCTCCGCGGCGAGCACGGCGTCGGCTCCACGGGCAGAGCCTGCCGCGGTGCCGTGCATGCCGGAGAGCGGGATTTGGGTTCCTGGTCACCAGGTTTGGTGCGTCTCAGCACTGGGGGCATCAGCCTGAAGGCAGTGGAGGTGGGGAGCGAGCTGCAGACCCCTCTCCCCACCCCGGCAGCATCTCCCAGGGGATGCGTGCCACCTTGCTCTTCACTTTGGTGGGGGTGCAGCTTCTCCCCCAGCTGCATTGTAGCTGGATGGGAACATCTCCGTCCCCCTTCGCAGGATGCTGACAGGGAGGACCGGTGCTGGCTCCCACACTGGGCTACCAGGAGACTCTCTGGGGCCAGCTGCTGCTACAGTTGACCAGGAGACAAGTGCTGCAGAGCATCCTAAAGATCAGGGAGGGGGTAGGCTTTGAGCAGGGGTGTGGACCAGAGCATTTCCAGAGTGTGCTGGAGCTCTGTAAGGACACAGTTGGCACAGGGCAGGGAGGAAGACCATGGCCCAAAGAACCCGCAGTCAGCCCGGTGTGCACAAGGAACCATCCTGCAAGGCAGGAGCAGGTTGGGGGGTAGCTCTGTGCCTGAACAGCCCCAGGACCATGAGGTCCATACAAAATTGGATGGAGCTCTGCTCCATCCAATCTTACAGTCCCTTCCAAAACACAACAGTGATTCCTCTGGGCCTCCCGTTGCCCCACCAATGATGTCTCCGTAACAAGCACACACGCTGGTGTCCTCCAGGATGGTGTAGACCAGAAAACTCAAAGTATGACTGGTTCTCACTATTTTCAGAGACATCATGCTGAGGCAGGGACAGGTTTGTCTTGGTCAACCCATGAGCTGCCCTCCCTGCACATGGACCAAAGTGGATCATCATTTCCCAGACTGCACCTGGCACGATCACAGCTTCTTTGGTCCCTTCATTTAGGATAGGAAGGATGATCCCAATGGCCGTGTTGCCTCAGTGTCTCCTTGTACCAGAGGTGGACCATGACCCCAGCATAGGTGGCTGCAGTGGTGAGGAGGTTGGTTTGTCACCAGAACAGCCCCTTTTTCCCCAGTCTTCCCCAGCCCAGCCTCCTCAGTGCAAGGTGGGAGAAGGGCCTTGGCTCACACTCTGCCTCTTGCACTACTTGCTCCTCAGCACAGACTATGAGAGTGGGTTGAGGACATGGTGCCACAACTTGGTGTGGTCCTTCCAGACAGCAGCATGCGTGCAGCCACAGGCTGTGCTCCCCATTGCCACAGCGGCTCCTTCTGTGGCTCCTCTGGTGCCAACAAAGCCAACAGCTTCATGACAGTCCTAAAATCCATCCATCATGACTCTGGACAGCACGTGTGCCCAAGCATCCGGCCCCTGCCTCAGTTTCCCCCATCACTTTCTCTGGCCTCAGAAGTATCCCGCAGGTGCAAGGAGGTGGGATGCAGAGGGGACAACTGCAGCTCAAACACTGGAAGATGCAACAGCTAAAAAAATATATATATCCAGATTCTGACAACTTCCCTGGGATCCCCTCCCTGCCCCAAGGTCTCGCCTTCGTAGGGCATACACATGGTAAAGCAAAATTTAGGAGATCTGAGGTGCCACGGGCTCTGCACCACCTTGAGGTGTTATTTGGAAGATGAACTTTTGCACGCGCCAAGCAGGGATCTCTCCTTCCCTTTTGTGATTCAAAACAGAAAAAAAAAACAAACAACAAACCACAAAAACCCTAAACACCATCTTTTCTCCTCCGCCCCGTCCCTGGGAGGTCCCTGTGCCCAGCGGTGCCCGTGCCACCCCGGGCTCTGCCCAGCCGGTTGAATGAATCGCTGACTCTTTAACCGGTTCTGCAGCGAAGGACCTTCACGGAGTCACGGCGGGGACGTGATGCGATGTGACAGCCGCCCCGCACACCTCCCCGGCCACGGCCGCTCCGGGCGACGGCCCGCGCCGTACCGCAGCGCCGGGGCACGGGTGCCAGCGGGGCCGCGGTGACACCGCGGTGAGGGGCACCCGCCCGGAGGGGGGGCTGAGGGATGCTTTGCCATCACCCGAGCGACCCCTGACGTCACTGGAGGGCGCGTTAATATCCATCAATCGCACGGAAAATCGCGTGTTTGGCCCCAGAGCCCTCCTCCCCGCGCCCCCCCCTTCCCGCCTGCCCTATTTTGAAGGGCTCATTTTCGCGGCGCTAATGAAAGCGACAGCCGTGCAGGGCTGGTATTTGGGGTGATCAGTGAGAATATTAATGGCTGGCGCGAGCCGTTAAGTCTTCAGGAGGCCAGAGCCCGGCCGCAGCAGAGCCTGGTGTCCCCAGAACCGTGCCTGGGACTAGGGGTGGGATGGTAACCTCCCCTCTCCACTTTTCCAGGAGGTTTTAACCACCTGTTTTCAGCCCTGGGGGAGGTTGTTGACCCAGCTGCCTCCTGCAGAGGTGGCTGGAGAAGCAGAGAGGTGGAAGATGCAGGGTTGTGGCTGCCCCATCCCTGGCGGTGTTCAAGGCCAGGTTGGATGAGGCTTTGAGCAACCTGGTGTAGTGGAAGGTGTCCCTGCCCATGGCAGGGGGGTTGGAACTGGAGAATCTTGAAGGTCCCTTCTAACCCAAACCATTCTATGATTCTATGATGGTGGACACTGCTACCTGGTGCAGCAGTGAGGCAAGGGCTCAGGGCAGTAGGGGAGGATGGGTGCCTCCAAGAGACCTCCTGAGAGACCTGGGGGAAAGGCAGATGCCAGAGGTGACCTGTCATAGCCAGAACACGGGTAGGGAGAAGGGACAAACTCACCTTGTAACCAAGAAGGCGCTGGCAGTCTGAGCATGTTCATGTCTGGATGGAGATGTTCATGGTTGACTGGGACACTGAGTTCCCCACGCGGTCTTTGTGAACACCTGCATACAGCTGTTGAAGAACAAGCATCTCAGAGTCCATCCTGTAATACTCATGGATTTTACCTCCCTCACTCCACCATCAGCATCTCCCCTTTGGTCTCAAGATAACTTAGGTCACTTCAGTGCCAATGGAGGTGCCCATGTGAAGTCACCCAGCCATTGACTCTCAGTGGGACCTTCTAGCTGTTGATCCTGTTGGGCACAGGCTTGTTGCAGAGGTGACGGGGAGCTTGAGGTGGACACCCCACAGTGCGCAGCCTGAGGAGGATGTCCACGTGTGATGGCTCCTTAGGGAGAAAGTATCTCCCTAGGCTGCGTCTCAGCATCAGATGATTGTGGTCATGAAGAAACCAGCTGAGAAGTTGGCACAGTCATCACACAGGCTGATCCTGCCAACGGAGAAGGGACAGGAGAGTTGCTGTACCCAGGCAGCAGATACAGCAGTTCCTTTGGAGATCCAGGACTGGTGTAAAAGGGCCAGAGAAGACACAGGCTGATTTTATATCAACATCTACCCAAGCTTGGAGCACACTAGGATCCCCTTACAGGTTTCTTGGTTCTGCCATTGGTTGTGCAGAGCAGCAGCGGCGACAGGCCACGCGGAAGGCAGGACCGTGTCTACCCGCAGAAGGATGACTCGCCATCAGTCTCCCAGACGCACAGGGGGCCCTGCCAAAAAATCTCATGTCCGAACTGGAGCTGATGGCTCCTCTCTAAAGCTCCCTCTAATTGGATGCATTTAAAGATGCCTCCTGAGCTGTCTTTGCCTCCTTGCAGCCAGGAGGACACACATCCCTAAGACAACACCAGCTAATTAAGGCCATGGAAGCCCAAGGACTCTTCCGTGCCTTGTTTGTTATCCGAGAGCCTGAGGCAACGCTGAGGCCGGTAGGACCCTGACAGGCAGCTGGGGAAACCTGGTAATGACAGGGCCACCAAACCGGTCAGGGAGAAAGAGGCAGAAGAGCACGGCAATCAGCAGCGACAATAACAACCAGCCACTCTAATGGTGCCGAGGTGCCTTGGAGAGATGGGATCAATGAACCTGAGAGCTTCCTCCCTGCTCCTCACCTTTTTCCAGGCACCTCCAGGCTAAATGGGATGGAGGGCGGGGGATGGCAGTGGGAGGGTACTGGGGATGAAGCCCGTTGCGTGAAGGTCAAGAGATGAGTCTCTTATAAGACTGTTTTCAGGCTTGCTGGGAAAAACATAGTGGCATCTCTCTGGTTTGGCTAGAGAGCTGTCCCATTCACCAGTGCCAGGGATGCTAATCATAGAATGGTTTGGGTTGGAAGGGACCTCAAAGATCATCCAGTTCCAATCCCCCTGCCATGGGCAGGGACACCTTCCACTACACCAGGTTGCCCAAAGCCTCATCCAACTTGGCCTTGAACACCTTCAGGGATGGGGCAGCCACAACTTCTCTGTGTAACGTGTTCCAGTGCCTCACCACCCTCAGAGAGAAGAATTTCTTCCTTAGATCTCATCGAAATCTCCCCTCTTTCACTTTAAAGCCATTGCCCCGTGTTCTGTCACGACACACCCTTGTCCAAAGCCCCTCTCCAGCTTTCTTGTAGCCCCTTTAGGTGCTGGAAGGTCTCCCCCAGAGCCTTCTCTTCTCCAGGCTCAACAACCCCAACTCTCCCAGCCTGTCTCCATAGCAGAGGTGCTCCAGCCCTTGGATCATCTTTGTGGCCTCCTCTGGACCTGTTCCAACAGCTCCATGTCCTTCTGCTGTTGGGGACCCCAGAGCTGAATGCAGCACTGCAGGGGGTTCTCATGAGATCAGAGCAGAATCCCCTCCCTCGCCCTGCTGCCCACACTGCTTTGGATGCAGCCCAGGACACGGTTGGCTTTCTGACAACTCCTCTCTATTTGACTTCAGGAGCTAGGAGCTAGGGCAGAAGGTATGCACTTGCTATGCCATGTGCAAGGCTGGACCTGGGAAGACAGGTCATGGGAGGACATCACCTTCCTTCCCTCCCTTGAGTATCTCCTCCTGCTGTTCTTCACCCTCTGCTTTTGCCTTCTGAGAAGAAACATCTCCTGCAGCATCCCTGAGCCCACTCCACCTCCATCACCCTGCACTGTTTGCAAGCCCTCAAGAGCTGCCTCTGCACTTCTTCAGCATGGTGGGACACACATGAGTCACCATCAGCTGCTCTTCACAGAGCCCACACTGCTGGGAGCCTCCCATCCATCAGGAAGGAAGAAAGCAACTGATACCCAAGGGACAACCAAACACATGCATTAACATCAGAACTGCTCATCAAGGCCTGGGACAACTGCCCTCACCTCCCCCAGGTCCTCAGTGCCCCCACCCAGGCTGGCCCTTGCTAACACACTACCTCTGACACCAGCCCCATCAAATCAGCACACACCAGGGAGCCAGCCACCTTGACTCCCTTTCCCAGCAGCTCCTGTCCACAGCTTTGTTCCCAGAAATCACAGTCCTGACCTGCTGCCACCTCTTCAGCTCCCAGAGGAGACACAAGACCCACTCCCAGAAGAGAAGACAGAGCATGCCCCCTTGCTGAGGGCTGAGTTTATACCAGTCTCCCAAGTGGAAACACCTGAGAGTTCATGAACCTCACCCTAGGAGACATTAATTATTCCATCTCCATTGATTCACAGGAGACATTCACCTGCTGGAGACCTCTTTTAGAGCACGTACATCCAGCCTTGTTGTTCTTTTTCACTGACATCACCGTATCAGAGAGAAAAAGAGATGTTTCTTGTGTCTTGTGCCATGTCTGTACCATCTGAGCAAGTACTAGTAGAGCAGTAACACATCATGGTTAATGGCTGTCAATGTCTGCTCATCCCTTCAGCCATGCGCAGGTGATGGAGGAGCATGCTGGGGAGTTTCTAGGGGTTTTTTTCATTGCTCTGGAAGAGAGGTGACCGCAGAGGTGAGGGCATTCGGGCTTTCTAAAAAGGTTTCCCCAGCAGTATCTCATGGTCCAGAGAAGCTGGTCCTGTGGAGACATCCAGGATCATAACAGAAACGTGTCGTCCCTCCACCGACCACTTGAGCTCCACATCTCGGGTCTCATTTGTGCAAAGGTTGGAAGTGATGGTGGATGAGAGCAGACCGATGGGCACCAGGGCATCGGGATCTGCACAGAACTGTTTTGCCATGAAATCCACCCATTTGTTATAATAATAATAATAATAATAATAATAATAATAATAATAATAATAATAATAATAATAATAATAATAATAATAATAATAATAATATTTTGACTGTTAATCATGACTTTTTTTCCTAGCAATAGGCAAGTCGGGGGGAAACTGATGCGGTCACGAGGAGCAGGCAGAGCAGGGTCAGCGCTGCGGCAGGGTGGTTGTCTGAGCACTGCGCGTGAGTGCCGTGTCCCTGGAGACGCTCTGGGGAGCCTGCAGCTCTCTCAGGGACCACGTTACATCTTGCCTTTCTTCTTCCATTTACTCATGATTCTCTGAGCATCCAAAGCCTGGAGTTTACATCATATGACAGAACAAAAATGTCCTATGGGCAAGGGTCTAGGAAATCACACGAATAGCAATTTACTAATTTCATGCTGCCCATGGAAATTCTAAAGGCCTGGGGGTCTGGGGATGGGACGTGGAGCTTTTCTCTTTTGGGGCAATTAGTTTCAATCCAGCCTTTTTAATGACTGAAGGTTCTTGGTCTCCTGAAGGCAATTCAGAGGCCTGCAGAATCCAGGGTCTCTGGATCACCCTGTGTCATCCAGGACTCTGGATCATCAGACCTGTCTCTACAAGTTGGGCTGTCATGGACCAGCTCAACAGGTTTTCACCCTTTAAGCCAATGAAAAGATTCATGATAAAGATGGAGCAGGCAGACAGAGGTATGGAGGAGCCCCGACACCCAACCTTTCCATGGAAATTGTGATGCCAAGTGACATTGTACAGGCTGCTCATGGGCTTGGCTGCAAGTTCTCTACAAATAATTTTTATCCAGGGTTGACTGAACACAACCAGAACCCTCAGCCCACCCAACAACCACAGCAACAGCCACTCACCCAAATAAATGAGGGCATTTCTGCTCTGAGCTGGTGTCCCCATGCTGACGAGCTTCCGTGGTAGGAGGCTCACAGCGCAAGTCCTCAGGCCGCTCTCCCTGCATGGAGCAGGACCTTCTTGCTTCTCCAGGAGTTTGGAGTCTAGACACCGTTTGGAGTCTAAATTTCCCCCGGTGCCAGCAAGGGTTGAACATTTGCCTGAGTGAAGACACAATAAAGACTCCAGGATCCTCAGAAAATATTTGAAAGCCTTTTGGGAGGTTGTGTGATGTGTGTGTGACCTGGGATTTTGACCAGACCTGTCTGGGGACCACCCTTCTGTGGGGCTGAGAGCAGATCCTTGGGAGAGGCAGTTGGGAGGAGTACGCAGATGCTTTTATGGAGAAGCAATGGGGTGGGACGAGTGGACTTTCTTTCAGTTGACTCAACCGCTCCCTGAGCAGTGGCTCTTGTCCCTCACCACACAAGTCCCAGCAGAAAAGACCATTTTCTGGGGGTCATTTTAACCAGCGCGTGAAAGAAGGGCAGCACCCCAGCACAGGATTTTCCCTGAGGAAACAGGAGGGATAATGTTCCTGCTGCAGATGTTCTGCTTTCTCCAGACATTGGCTACAGCGGCTATGGAAACCAACTCCTCCACAATGTCATGGCCTTGTCACTGGGCTGAGGGCGAGAGGGCAGGATGTCACCCCTGATACGTGATTTTTTTCTTCTTTCCTTTATTTGGATTGCTAGGAGGCTGAGCCGTGCCTTTAGCTAATTTGTTGACCATCATGCTTGTCTTGTTACAGCTGGAAGCATCTTCTCTTCTGGAGCGGTTGCTCCACGCAAAGCCGCTTGGTTGAATGAGAAGCAAAGAGAAATGGTGTGTTTGAGCCTCATTGCAATGGGACACCATAGGGGTTTTGACTCAAAGACTTCCAAGGAGTCCAGCTTTCTAGGAGAGACCCAGGCTACGTGGTCCTGTGGTTAGCAACAGGATGGGAGCATCCAGCCGGTCTGCCCTCCCCACACCGCCAGAGACACAAGGTGCCCGGGCAGATCCTTCTGGCTTTGCCTCACCCTCCTCCTCCCCAAAGCCAACTCTTGTCTTACCTCTTGCCAGCTTCATTCACCCAAGTGTGAGAAGAGCCACCGGAGAGGCACTCTGCAGGAAACACGAGCCCAGGGCGCGTCCCCAGCCCTCAGGGACGCTGTCCCGTCCCCACGCGTGGTGAGGAACCGTGACCGTCCCCCTCCAGCCCTGCCTGCCACCGCCACCACCGCACACGCTCCTGCCATCCCGTCTCCCTGCGCTGCCGCTCCCCCCGTGGCCATCAGTGCCAGGATGGCTGATGGACCCTGACAGCGCTGCTCTTTTTCTCACGACCCGTCGGCTGGCCGCGAGCGGGGGGACCCAGCCCGCGCAGAGACGATGCCGCCCCTCCCGACGCTCCCCGCGGGAGGTTGCGTGTCACCGAGCAGCTGTTCCACATCACATCGCGTCGCGCTGCCCGCGCCGATGGGCCGCGGCACTCGCACCGCCGACGCAGTGCCGGGAGCCGCGGAGCCCGGCGCGATGGGGACGTGCCAGGGGAGGATGGCCGGCGTGGTGATGGATCCGGCCGCCGGAAAACGGGTGCGTGAAGGTGCTGCGGAAGGGGTGACGGGAGCGGGCAGGTGTCTGCACAGCATGGCAGCCTTCACCCAGTCACTGTGTTGGCTCAACACGCTGGTCCCAGCCCACCTACCCATCCTCATCCCTGCCCTGCAAAACTCGGCTTCCCTCCTCTTCATCCTCCACCTCCAAAGCTGCATCCAAGCACACTGTACCCTTGCTTTGCTATTCTTGGCTCATCCAGCCTACGGCCAGTTCTGGCCTACAGCATCTTGATGCCAAAGACTGAGGGTATCCTGTGCTCCTCTACCTCGTGTCCAAGCCTACTCCTTTTTTTGCACACCAGCCCTCCCCTGCAGGGAGTGGGCAGCTTTGCAGAGCCGGCAGTGGGTTCACTCTGGACACAGTAGCCCATCAGGATGGGTGGGACGTGATCTTGGTGTCAAGAGCTACTCCACCTCCTGGAGAAAGGAGCTGGAAGACAGTTTCCCTTTCAATCCGAATCCTCAGCAGGAATAAGCCATCACAACGAGGGCAGCGCAGGTCCCGCAGTCCGCCGGGGCTTCACAGGAGGGAGGACACGATGTGCACGCCGCTTCCCCGCGCACAGGCTCGCTCATCCTGCCCTTCCTTGGGCAGCGAAGCTTCCCGTCCCCGGCGCTTGCGGAAGTTCTGCAGCCTCACTGCACAGCTTATCCATTTTTAAAGAGCACACCTCATAAATACTTTGTAAAGCACCTTCTAGCCATCATGCTCTTTTTGATTATTTTTTTTCTTCCCTGGCTACTTGGAAGGGATGCTCACTCTCCCACTCCTCTCTGGGCTGCGGCTCTTGCCGTTATCTCGTACACATTTGCTGCTTTGAAGTTACCGGGGCTCTGCCTCCGACACCGAAGCTGAGCTCTGTGAAGTGCAGGGTGTTGTCCCCTGCGGTGGGACACGGTGAAGGATGGCAGCTCTCTCCTTCGCTCCCTGCACCCTTCCCAGCACCCTGTGGACATCATTGGTGCCTTCATCAGCCCCACTGAGCACTGAGCACCAGGCAAGCAGGTGCAGACTCCTCCCTCTGGACCTTCCCCACCCTTCCCCTCCCATGGGGCTTCCTTCCCATGTCTATCTTGGTCACCTTGGGGTACTAGGAGAGCAGGACCTTCCCTGTTCCCTTGCCGCTGCTCTCAAATCTTCACATTTACCTCCAATTCTGATGTTTTTCAGTCGATTTCCATGTTCAGTTTAAAAAGCAGGTGAATGGTGGAGCAGGAGAAGATGACAACCCAGACACAACTTTCCAGAGCTGACACCCTGCTTGGGAGATGTTCCCAAGCCAGAGTTTGGCTTGGTCAACGTGCAGCAGGTTATTCTAATCTTTCCCTCTTTTCTGATTCAATAGGTTGCATGGTACCAGACCGGGCACTTCCAAAGCATCTGGCCTCAGAGCTATTCTCATTGTTGGCCAAACTTCATCCTCTCCAAAAACATGTCAGATGAGCTGCAGGAAGCCTGTTCTCCCCAGATCGTGTCAACTGACATAGACTTTTCTCTAATTCCTCCTTGTACAGCTCCAGCAACCCTTGACATTGCCAGGTGCTGATGTCGATGATCACCCCGGCAGCTCCTGCCAGTTCATCCCTGTTCCCTGCCCCCAGCTCCTGCTTATCCACTGGCCCCTCTTCCAGTTTAAATGTAGTGCTGTGGGTTTAGCTTGCTGTCCCAGCCTTCAGCTTCCCAAGTGCTTGGTCCCGTTTCAACTGAATCGGTCAAAATAGTCGAAATCTCAAAAGTGGTAAGCGGTTTTGTGAAGCTTCTTGGCTTATTCCAAGAGAAAGATTGCTGCCGCATGAAGACATCAGTATCTTCTGGAACCACCACTGGGCCAACCAGTGTGGGCACGGCCAGCACCAATGCCCCAGGAGATGCTGCCTCAGGTGCTGCGGACAGAGGACACAACAGGAGACAGGGATGGGATGGTCCCGCTGAGAGCTGGAGGAGGTGGGATGAATGGGGCTGGAGGACGGGAGTGTGTCCTGGGGGACGAAGGCTGGGGAGCCGGAGTGAGCTGGGAAGAGAGTGGGATGCGAACTCAGGAGAGCAGCCATGTGGCTGCAGCTGCTGATGCCATGTCTTTTTCTGTCCTCTATAATCACTTTTGCTGACATCTGAGCCTGGTTTCTTCTTCTCACCTGGGTGGTAAAACCATCCCAGGCAGCTTGTAGGGGCTTTTTCTGGCCCTTTCTCTGCTTCTGATCTATTTTTTTTTTGTTCTTATTTTTCAGCTGTGAGAGTCTCACTCTTCTGCAGAGCCTCACCACTGCAGGCTTGGGCACCTCCAGCCCAGGGAGGACTTTCCCAGGCACGAAAGGGAGAGCTTCAGAGCCTTTTGTTGTTTCTTTCTCCCTGCCTTGGTGTTAATGGCTCTTGAAGGCAGCCTGACTCCATAAGGCAGCGCAGAGTAACCTGTGCATCGAGCGGACACCCTCGCCCCCGGGCAGGACCCGCCTGCGTGCAGGGTCAGCTTTGCCACTGTCACTGTGAGACATCGCAAGGGTCCGTCCCGGTGACCGAGGCTGTTTGTGGCAGCAGGTGAGCTGGGGAGGATGGAGTCTACGGCGGGTGCACAGGGCTCGGGGCTTGGAGCTTTGTTTCTGTCTTGCTGTTGGCCAAGGACCCATCGCTGTGCCTTCAGTTGGGTTGTTGAGTTTCAGCTGGAGATCCCGCGCGAGGCTGTGTGCCAGCCATCCCCAGAAAACTGGGTGTGGGACGGAAGACAGGAGGAAGGGGAGCACACTTGGGCCTGCAGCTGACAGGTGCTGCAGAACTTCCAGACTAGGCTGGAGGGAAGCAGCTTTGGAAGGGGACACAGGAGAGCAAGCCCTCGTTTTGCTATTCTCGTAGATTTGAGACTCCTGCAAGAAGAGACTGGAAATGAGCACGTGGAGTAGGTCCCTGGCTAGGATCCAGACAAGGATGTCCCCACAGAAGCCCAATTCTTTGCAATGATGAGAGGTGAGACCCCAATTCAGTCCCTCATTAGTAAACCAAGCTGTGCAAGATCCATACCCTCAGAGAGGGAAGACAGAGTGAAGGAGACCGTGCCCTGCCATGGACTCAGTTTTGAAAGGAGTCTGGGCTAGACAAAAGCACCTTCCCAAAAAGCAAGCGTGGCAAGATCCAGAAGGCAGGTGAGCGCCCATGAAGGCTCTGCTTCCACGCATCCCAACAGGCAGATGGCAGGATCAGCTCTGTCTCATGGTAACGAGGGTCCTGCAGACTGGGGGCTCCATCTCTCCCAGCTGCCAAGAAAACGGCCATGCCTCCAAAGCCAGACCAAAGCGCAGCCCCAGGAGAGTTTTAAGGAGAAAAGAAGACCAACCAGTTCAAAGAGCTGCCAAGAGGAGCGTTATTGATATGCAAGGCACATGCCCTTGTGAAACCCTGCTGATCAAAGACCTGTGGCAACCAGGACATCTGTGAAAGCATTTAACAGTGACGAAACAGAAGACTAGATGGGTAAAAATGCTTCAGATCTCTCTGTCCAGCCTCATCTTTTGGAAGACACGGTGCAAGGGACGATGCGACCAGGTGAGCTGAACTGGGAAGGTACGGGCTGGGTCTTGCACAGAGTCTTTGACAGGTCCTGCACTCCTGGAGGGGTTTGAAAAGACCAAGCCCTGAACGGGAAAGCAAAGCCAACGTTTCCTCTCCCCGAGGTGCTGGGCATATCTGCACCCATGCTGTTGATGCGCTTTCCAGGCAAGTACATATCCTCTGGTGGTCTTGGTTGCCCAGATTTTATTACGCAATAACTCTGGCTACATGTATTTGGTACAGGTAGATGCCAGAGCAGCTTGACACAAACAGAATGAAGACTTCAGCTTTCAATTTTTCATTACTCAGATCATTAGCTACGCCGCTTTTCCTCAATTTTGGTGTCCCAGACATCTTTGATTAGAGCAGTTTGTACTTCATTGGATTTGTGAGCTCGCTCTCCTCTTGAACGCTGCTACATTGTCCTCATTCTTCCACTCTGTTCTCGAGATTTCCGCACCCAAATTAAGATGTCACTTGCTGCTGGTTTGGAATTCCCTTGAAGATCAGCATATTTATTCCCTGAAACATCTTTGGGAGCCAACTGAAGAGCGAGCAGCTTCCCGCTGATCCGACGCAGCCTGACTCTCCTGTGGTTTGTCCCTAATGCGGTCATTTGTACACGTTCAAAACGAATGCAGGATGGGGATGAAGCGCTCCAGCATCTGCATGTCAGCGAGGCGATCGGAGAAGCTGCAATTTTAATGATGTGGAAGAAGTCACCTGTTTAGAGCCTGACTCGTGGTGCTCTATTACCCGTGACAGCTTATGCTGGGACTATAGTTGCTTCTGCTCTCACCTTCCCAGCTTTCCTTGGATAATTTTTACTCCACAGCTTTCTTCATCTCATCTGCCCCGATTTCCAGCTGTCCCTAGTTGGCTAAGAAATATAGAATTAATCCTTCTATGAACTCTATAAACTAAAGCTTTTGTAATGCTTTTGGCCCCTCCATCCTTCAACTCTGCCAGACAAAACGTGGCTTTTGGTAGCTCAACCACTGAACTTACTCATTTATCTTCATGTGCAACTCTTTTTCCAAGCATTCTGGCTGTTGGAAACCAGCTGGGAATTACCCGAGGGTCTTTGCTGTGTTTTCCCTATGGAAGCACCTTCCACTACCTTTGTTGGTTGACCCCTAGACAAGTGGTTATAGCTACGTTTGCTACTTGTTTTGGTGTTAAGTAACCTTATAAAGAGGCACTTCTAGAGGGATTATTGTTCAAATCCAGCAGGAGGATTGTTACGTTGCTTATTCCGGCATTCAAATGGAACCATAACCAGCTGTAATTAGCTCCAATCGCATTGAGTTTTCAGCATCTTGTATGACTTTGCACAAACCGTTGAAATCACCGATCTCCGTCGCAGTGCTCCCTTTTCCCAGCTGGTGGGCTCCTCTCCCCAGGCAGCCCGGTGCCCACCCGACCACTGCCCTACCAGCTGCATTCCTCCGCTCACATGAGCATCCCCAGCCTGCTGCGTGGGGCTGCCAACATGGAAATGTCACTGCCTGCGCTTTGGGGGCTTCCTCGCCAGCGCCGTAGCAGTGAGGGAGATGTCCAGCTTGTCCTAACCAGTGCCAGGGATTTCATGCCTCCTTTGTTGGAAAGTTTTCCTTGAGACTCTGGTGAATTCAGAGGAAAAAAGAGCTTTGGCTTGCTGTAATGCCCAGCTCCTGACGTTGAACGTTTGAAAGGACTGCAGTTGGGTTAGATGGTAGTCCTTTCCAACTGAACTACTCCTTTTCTTTTCTATTCTATTCTATTCTATTCTATTCTATTCTATTCTATTCTATTCTATTCTATTCTATTCCATTCTGGAGAGTGGACAAAGTGCTTTATAGTCATTTCGACAGCACTCAGAGCCAGGAAATCCCTCCAGGTTTCAGGAGATGTCTGGCCCAAGTTTGGGACCTGAAGTGGGAAACTGGTACTTTTTATCATTACACAACCCATGGCCTGGTGTTGGCCAAGTTTCGTCTCTGCAGCACGCATGTCATGCTGAAAAACTTAAAGCTGGAAATTAACTTGTTCCTGTGCTCCCATCCATGACCAGAAACAAGCCAGTTACCACTGTCAGTTGAAATTTGGAGTCTATAGCTGAGACCATAATGTAGAGGTATCTACAGAGAAAGACCCGTACGTAGCCTAATCTCCTATGCACCCTTCTTCTAATTCTGTCCTTCTACCTCCAACTCAAAGAGTTAGGTTTTCTGCCCACTTCCAAACAGCCCTGAAGGTGCCTACACACAGATTTTATCAAAAAATGAAGACTGGGTTTTCAACTACAGAATGACTCAGATTGTTGCTGATTCTGAAGGCCAAGTTGGGTGATGAGACGTGTGTCTCTGCTGGGGTGGCTATGGCTGGTGGCCTGGGGTTTCCAGTTCCTCGGTTTCTGGAATTGCATGGGTAACATTCCAAGGAGCTTTCCATTAGGAAGACTCCAATTCATGCATAATCTTGTTGGTAGCTCACCAAGGTTGGTACAACAATACCATGGTTGTTTTGCACCTATGGTAAGTTTGTGTTAGGGGATCTCAATAGGTGTTATTGGAAAAGCATCAAAAACACATGTCGAGTGAGGCAAACTGACATTCTCAGTGTCATCTAAAGAGTGAGTGGTCTATAGCTACCAAGTTTCTTCCAGCCCAAGAAATCGCCTCTTCAAGCACAGTTGAATGGGATGAGTGGAGAACATCAAGGGAAGCAGTGACTTCTCTCTGTTAACCATACAGTACCTGCTTCACGAGAACAGTGAAACAACAGCAGTTCCCATGGCTGCAATTTCCCATCAGCAGCAAATTCACCCAGGATGAAGAATTCAGTGTGATGGGAAAGACAAGAGGAGGAAAGTGGAGAAAGGGGAAGATGATATCCAGAGGAGGACAATAAGGAACAGCTGCACTGCCTTGCTGTGTCCTCAATGCTTGACCCACCCTTCGGTCCCGAGTGGCAGTGAGCAGCTGGGGTGGCATCAAGGCCACTGCATCCTCTTCCCAGGTCTGCTGCACCTTTTGCCATGATCTTGGACAATTCCATTTATCCTCCCTCCTCCACCATGGTACTGTTGCTGATAATACCACCTTTTGGGACAGCTTTACGGCATCACTAATGTTTATGGAGAGCTTTGAGGTTCTTGGATTGGGAGAACAAAGGGCTGTTACTCAGTGGGCATCTCCACGTAGCAGTGGAGGTGCCCACCACGCAACAGCCCTTTGCTTCCCTCTTCCAAGACCATTTAGGACCCTTGGCCTTGCTGAGTTATGTGTCGCCGGTCTTCACCCCTGTTGCTGCTGCTTTTTTCCCCCCTCTCTCTCTCTCCCACTCCCCCTTTCTCCCTCCTCCTCCTCTCCCGGCTCCGTAGCAGTTTCCTCGGGAGTGTTCAGCTAGCTGACACATTTGCCACAGATGGATGGTGCACACGGAGACAGCTGTCACTCCCGATTTGTGGTCCACTGCGTGACAGCGGGACTGATGCCTTCTGAAAGGCCGTCTCGCGGAGCACATGCACTCTGACATTCTTCGAGATGAGCCCTACAGACACCTCTCAGTGGACCTCGGGAGAAGCTGGCGAGCTAACCCTGCCCGCTCCCCCTCCCCGCAGCAGCCTGCGGGCTGGAAGAAAGCAAGCACGCTGGTGTGCACACACACACACACACATGGACAACCTCCTTGGGTAGTTCTGTGCCACTCTTGGTCTGCCAGGTCCCAGCCCGGCTGTTTGCTCCTGATGCTGGTGTATGAAGTGAGGCGGGTTGAGATTTGCGAGAGGGAAAGGTCATCAGCGAAGTTGCTCTTTTCCCCTTTTCCGCCTTTTTAATTGCAGGAGGGAGGGATATGGGCTCCGGTTTCGTTCTGTCAGAGCAGCTGCCTCCAGCCTCTTGAGTTCCTCTGTCACAGCAAAAGCTGGTAAACTTTGCAGCACCAGCCCCTTCAGGCCTTTCTGTCTTCTCCATGATGGTTTCTATCACCGATGATGGTCTCCATCACCTACGACCCACACAACGATATGGAAATCCCTCTTCTTGACAGGGGTTTCCCCCCACCTCTCCACCCCAGCACCGCATGCTGCAGTGGGGCAGGCTGCCCTAATGGGACTTGGGCATCTCCTATGGAGGTTCCTCTCATCAGCTTGAGGCCAGCTGCAAAGGTAAGGCTGACTTAGGCAAGGCTGGCTCCTTTGAGAAAAAAGCCTCTTGCCCTTGGCCAGGCTGAGGCTTGTAGTTTCAGGTCCCAATCACCCGTACCTGTCCTACACATTGACTTGTAGACACCCTATTCAACTTTGAGGCTTTCAACAAAACCTTCTGGTGAGACTTTCAGTTGGACAGACCAGCCTAAACAGAGGAAACAGTTTACAGCTCTGTGCAGAAGAACAAAATCTTCAGGATGCTAGACTCTGGGGGAATGGGAACTGGTCCTGCCTTTGGTCCTCAGAGAAAAAACTTCCTTCCAAAAAACGGGTACGCACAGCCATTAATTGTCCATCTGACTTGCAGAATGAACTTGCAGAATGGACTTGCAAAATTCTCTTGTGGTCAAAAGAACAGGTCTTCCCAAAGGGGAAACAGAAAGTTTGAACTACATCTAAACAATATCATCTGGGCCTCTCTGGAACTGACCTGAGACTTCCCCATCTTGTGCAGCATCTGAGCCCCATCCCACATTACACAAGAACCCAGTGGCTGCGCAAGGTCATGCCAAAAGTCCTTCCAGTAAGGTCTCTGGGTGGTGTCTAACAGTTGAGACCCAGGGGAGAGAACAAAAGCAGAACAAACTTGTATGACGCTTCTCTTGGATACTCTCCAAGACTCCAAGTAGTCTTCCAGTACCTGAAGGGGACCTCCAAGAAAGCTGGAGAGGAGCTTTGGACAAGGGTATATGGTGATAAGACAAGTGGCAATGGCTTTAACCTGAAAGAGGGGAGATTTAGATTGGATCTAAGGAAGATATTTTTTACATTGAGGGTGGTGAGGCAGTGGAACAGGTTGCCCAGAGAAGTTGTGGCTGCCCCATCCCTGGAAGTGTTCAAGGTGAGGTTGCATGAGGCTTTGAGCAACCTGGTCTAGTGGAAGGTGTCCCTGCCCATGGCAGGGGGGTTGGAACTAAATGATCTTGAAGGTCCCTTCCAACTCAAACCATTCTCTGATTCTATGATTTGATCAGTCGTAGCTGAGGGACTTTATGAACCAGGCATGATTTCTGTGTATTTAGTTATTCTTGGTAGAGTTCTCATCCCAGCAGTTCTTGGCTAGGTGCACTCACCCATCCCTTTCTGAAGTCTTTAGGAGCCATTCATAAACACAGTAAGATTTACACAACTGCAAGGACATTAGTTACTCTGGTTGCTTTGATCCCTTGACTCCTGTTCCCAACCCCTCGGACCAGGCTGAGTCTGTGGAGCAGCAGTCTGCTCAACAAGACACAGAGAAAGTGTGAGTTTCCACCAGGACTCAGCGTTCCTGGGTCCTTCAGCAACAAGAACAGTGTTTCCCATCAAGCTAGGCATGAAGGTTGTGCAGTGGTTCAGAGTGCTCATCAGGTTACAGGCACGGGGGGTTGTCCTGCAAATGTGTTGCCTTTGAACTTGAAGGCTGAACGCAGCTCTGTTATGGGGGCAAGGACACCTCCAGCTTAGTGGGAGGTCATGCCAAGCTGGCATCAGCATGGGATGAAGGTTTCTGTTCAGAGAGGATGGTGATCCTGGGAGGGAAGGTGGGGCACTTACCCAGTGTGAAATCCGGCAAAGCATCTCTGTCTGTGGCAAAATGTTAGGGAAAGTATGGATCCAGCAAGAAACTCCATCATCAGAACTGCAAGTTCACGATTGCTGAAAGAGCCACTGAAAACCTTAAGAAGACATTGAAACAGACCCCAGTGCAGTTGAAACTAAGGAGAAAAGACCAGTGCTGTTTCCTTCTTACGAGAGCACCCCAGAAAGGCAAAGACCTACTCTGCCTCTGGAATAATTGACCTGCACCTCTCCATCAATCCATCTCTGAAAAGGGCTCCCTGACCCTAGAAGATGGGACCTCCCAGGTCATAAGCCAGCAGCAGTGGCTGTGAGAAAGGGTCCTGAGAGGGAACTGTGCTCCTCTGCTGGAGAGAAGGGACTATGGGATCTTACAAAGTCTCAGGAGGTTCTGGTCTCAGTTGGTGGCCCTCAGCCTGGTCTGCCCTCAGCAGCAAGTTCCTGGGGACTGGTGGTCCAGGGTCACATCCTTTATTCCAACGCAGCTCCTTTAAATGAGGTTGGGAAGACCAGACATTTTGGTACCACCATGAGTGTGCATAGTGGTGTTGCAAGGCTCAGGGATGGGCAGGGGCATGAGAAGCAATTATGTTGTGAGAACATGAGTCTCGGGAAACCATGATCTGTCTGGACAAAGCATGGCCAGACTAGGCACTGGCTTCTCCAGGACTTTCCCTCCGAGATCCTCAGAAAGATCAGAACTGGTGAGGCTGGGTCACCTCTGTCAGAGCTCTCTGAGCTTTAGCAGGATGGATCCATGAGCTCCAAGGTTGGAGACCTCAACTCAGACCATCTCTGATGTGCCAAAGGCAGCAGACACAACCCCTGCTAGATACCTTCTGCCCAGGCAGACCCTTCTGTGCAGACACGGTACTAGCCTGACCCTTGGCCCTTCAACTCCTAAGACGATTATAAGGAAATCTTTGTTCATGACCCCATGGGGCTCAGTCCCAGATGCCACATAATTAGATGGTCCTGTTAGATGCCACCTCAAAGCCAAATTCCCCCAGTTTGTGTCAACTGGAGATGGAGAGTTCCTCTCCCATGCTCAGCTGTGAGCATACTCAAAGTTCTAGAATGGTTTCAATTAAGTAGTGTAGCACAATGCTATTTTTTTCCCAAATATTTTTGAAGGAGGTGGAAATGCAGGTCAGAAAGGTCTCAGATCTCGCAAGCATGTTATCGGCTCAGCCAGTTTGGGCTGGGATGTTTTGGGAAGGGAGCAAAACAAGTTTATAATGAAAAAGTCTTACTTTTTGAACCTTATCAAAATACAAATAGACCGAAAAACATTTGAAAAAGGGAACACCACGTTCACGAGAAGAACAGAGATTATGGACATCCTGTAATTACGGACAGAGAAACGATTCATCTGTGCTGTACATGACCACGTCCACCAGAAGACGGCATGCTCCGAGGAAGACTCTGGGTTTGAGAACGATGTCATTACCTTGGTGATGCCTTTTCGGGGACAGGCTTGGCAAGGAGGCCAAGTCACCCACACAGCTGTTGGGAGCACCAAGCCACGGTGCTGGGGTGACAAGTCCTGTACTGAACCCATCCCTGGAAGTGTTCAAGGCCAGGTTAGATGAGGCTTTGGGCAACCTGGTATAGTGGAGGGTGTCCCTGCCCATGGCAGGGGGGTTGAAACTAGATGATCTTTGAGGTCCCTTCCAACTCAAACCATTCTGTGATTCTATGATTCTATAATTCTATGATTCTATGACCCAGAGATATCACTCGGTGCGTGCTTTCCCAGAGGAGCTCCAGCTGGGAATGCCCTACCCAAACCAGGAGACCGACGTGCCCTGCTTGGCCCCAGACGAGAGGTGCAGAAGGTGGGCAGAGCAGCAGGGCTGGTGGGATGGTGGCAGTGGTACCAAGGGGTGAGGAGCCACCAGGTAAAATTTGGTGGAGAAGGTGGTGAAACGGGCACTTCTGCCCACAAAGTGCGGCCCCTGCTCCCCACAACCAGGCATGCACCCGGGCTGCTGGGGAGGCTGGAGATGGAGAAAAGGCAGGAAACTGCTCTGCTCCTGCTGAAGAAATGTCCTCAAACCATCAGGGACATCTGGCAGGACAGTAGGTGCCGCAGCCTCCTGCCTCTCCTTACTGTTCCCGCTGCAGTGGTGGCTGGGGCACCTGCACACGCCTGACCATGCCAGCAGCTCCCCATCCACACCCCTTTCCCTTGGATGGGTGAAGGGGGCTGCCCCGGTCCCAAGCACCCCACAGAGCTCTTCCTCACTCCAGGAGATGCCATCTCAGCAGCTTCGCACCAGCATGGTGGCCCTGATGCCCCAGGACATGATTTCCGGGCATGTTCAGGGAAGGATGGTTGGAAAGCCCTGCGAGCACCTCATCCCTGCCCAGCCTGGCAGCACTGGGAGCATTACTGGGGAGGGATAAATGTTTTGCACTCGGAGAGCTGCAGACGGACGGCAGGATTCGGAAGCGAAGCTGTAGCCCCTCACCTGCTCGGCGGCGAGGCAGGCGCGGGATCAAGGCGAAGGCGCCTTCACATCTCGCCGGCCTTGAAGAGCAGATGAAAGGGGGCCGCTGGGAGCTGGGGCTAACAAAAGGAGAGCGGGGAAAGTTCGGGTCGGGCAGGGATTTCTGGCTGGTGGGTTTTCCACTGAGAAATTCTCTCTGCCTCTTTCATGGTGATGAAGATCCTTTTAATTTTTTTTTTCCTTCCCCCCTCTTCTCCTCTCCGTCTTCTTCTCCCCTTTCGCCAGGCGGATAGCTGGGAGCCGTGGAGCATGTGATGCATCTTCCATATAGGGGCAGGAGCAAAGCAAGACCAACGGATGGACGCCCTAGGGCCAGACTTGCAGACAATATATAACCTACTGCATGATCTAAAACGCTTCCCACTTCCAGAGAGTGAACATCAGGCAGAGCGGAGCCACGGCGCGGGGAGACGAGTCCTGCCTGCAGGTAAGTCCTCATCATCTCCTTCCCCAGGAGGTTGTCCCGGGGAGGGGGAAGGTGCGAGGGACGCGCTCGGCTCCTGCGGTGCGGGCAGGTGGGATGGGGTGGTTATTGGGGTTATTAGTGGGGGGGGTTAAGCCTTTTTGGTGCCAGCGGTGGAAGTTGGAGTTCAGGATGGTGGTGGGGAGCGTGGGAGGTTGGGGTCCGGCAGAGCCCAGCGTCGCTCCCTGCAAACCCCGATGCCGTGAGCTGGAGAACATCCCGAACCAGCCGCCAGTTCCTTTGCTCCTATTTCTCGCTCTCCACGTCTGCCTGAGCTACTCCTGCCTGGCTGCTCCCAGACATCTCCCACCTGGACACCGTCCCGTCCCACTCGCCCGTCTTTAGGAGGGGGGGGTCCCTTTGTCTTTTATACAAAGGAGCAAAAGAATTATCAAACAACTTTAAAAAGCACTTTGGCTCAGCCCTCCTGGCTGCCTCCACCTTCCCGTGCCAGCATCTCCTTCGCCGAGGAAACCGTTCGCAGCCGGGGCTGAACGGGGGACGTGGGCTGGAGGCGACGCGGAGGCAAAAACGCCGAACAAAGCACGAGTGTGTGTCTGTGCGTGTGTCCGTGTGTCCCCCAGACGGGGAGGGGGGGGTCTGGACAGCCCACCTGCTGCGGTTTTCCCTACACCATCTCCCCGTCCCCGCGGTCGGGGAACGGCGTCGTGGCTGGGATAGTTTGCGTCCTGCTGAATGGGAAATAATCCTAGCAACGGCTCCGCGCGCTCCGTGGCCGTGTAGAGTTTATAGCAGGGGTGGCTTGTTTTTTTTTTTCTGTTTTTTTTTTTTTTGGGGGGGTATCGACTGTGTCTGATGGTGATGGGGGGTGGAGGAGCCCCGGCTGTGTTTGGGGCTGGGAAACTCCACGAACTCGCAGACTTGAGCAAAGCTCCGTGGTCCCGGGCAACACAGACGGCAAATGGGTTAGAAAGGGGCAAAATAATCAAAATGAATGTTTTGGGGCATTTCTGCTTCTACACCCCCAGTGAGCGCACAGATGATAAAATTGCTCTGTGTACAAGGGGGAGGCCAGGCTGAGCATGTTCCCTCGTTCCATGCCTCAGTTTCCCCATCCCTGCGCATCACCTTCCCACGGTCCTGCCTGTCAGCGCTGTGCGATGGTAGCGCTCGCTGCGGCCCCCCCACCATGCATGTACAAAGGGGTCTGCCCAGGGGAGCAGCTTTTCACCAGGGCATCAGAATCCAGCCACGGGTCGTAATTAGGATTCTAATTAGATGAGGGAACTCCGAGGACCTGCAACGTTAAGTCCGAGGCACCCTGGCTCTGCGGGGTGGTGTGGGGGAAAGAGGGACGGCTGCGTCTCCACCGCACTGGACCGGGGTCCGGATCAGGGTCTGGCACCGGGGCTCCGGGCACGGCTGGAGCTGCCGATCCTAAAGGGAATCGCGTGTGATCAAGCTGGGTTCGGGCCCAAGGTCTGATGCCCCCACGACACACGGGGCTGGAGATGTGCCCGGGGGGAGGTTGGCAGTGATGGGCAGGGAGCTGGGGTCTGTGCTGGGCGTCCTGCCGGATGGTCAACGATTTAGGCCAAACTCTTTCTGTTGCCATGAGCTTTTCCTGGGTGAAGGGGGAATAACTCAGCGTGGCCAGGACCGGGCAGCGCAGAAAGAGCTGGCAGGGGCTCAGGGAGCCCCCTGCCCACACCTTGGATCATGGCCCTGGGAGAGGAGCGGACACTGGCCAGCGGCTGCTGGCAGCCGCATCCCCTCAGCTCCAGGAGGGATGGCCGATGGACCACTGGTGGTTTTACCTTTCTAAACCCTTCCCGGTGGCAAAATGCTCTGATTTGCCCCACTGAAATGAGGGCAGGACAACCCCCTTCCAGCTTTTCGAGCCCCCTCCTCTCTCCAGCCAAGCTAGGTGCGCTCAGCTTCCCTGCTGCAAAATCCCAGCTGAGAGCCGGGCACCAAGCCAAGCCATACCCGCCATGCACCAAGCCGTACCCCCCGGGCACTGAGCCATAAGCCCATGCACTGAGCTGTAACCCCCTCAGGCACTGAGCTGTACCCCCTGGGCCAAGAAGGGCATGGTGTCGCAGGAGCAGAGCAAAAATCAGGCAAAGGCATGGCAAGGCAGATGCCACGGGGTGCCTCCATGCCAGAGGTGCCCAGTGCTGTACGCAGGTGCCCAGCCAGCGGGAGAAGCAAAGATGTCAGGGATCTTTTTCTCCCCCTTTCGGGTCCAGACCATCCCCATCTCCCACTGCTTTTCTCCTCGCTGCTTTTCTCTTCTCCCACCCTTCCCAAATTTCAAGTTTGGGACAAATTTCAGGGCACTTTGGGCCAAGGTGAAGCCTCGTGCCAGCCCTGCCCCTTCCCCCAGGCCGCAGATCGGTCTCAGCTAGCGGGGCTGATTTTGGTGGGGGGGAACATCAATAGCACCAAGCATCCATTCCAGCACCATCCCTTGATGTTCCTGCTCTGGATGCCTTCAAGAGCACCATCCAGAGAAGGTTCTACCCCTGCCCTACTCCAGGGATCATAGCCTGGGTGTCTTGGTGGCACCTACGGCCCCCGCACAGCTGAGAGGGCACTGCCTGTACGGGAGCACTGCCTGTACGGGGGCACTAGCCCTGCACGGACCAAATCCAGCGCAGCTCCAGGGCTGAGCACAGGACCCGTGTCCCCTGCCAGCACCAGCGCTTGCTGCACCCAGAGATGCCCTCAGCTTGTTCTTCTCATCCCAGGAGGTGGGCTCGGTTGCCCACTGCAGCGCCCAGGCTGTGCAACACACCCGGCTGTGAGCACCGGGTGCTGCCATCTGCGTTCGCATCGCGCTTGGGCTCGTCGTTATTTGCGATTCTTATTTCTGATGTGCTGGAGCAACGCGGTGCCAAGGCAGGGGGGCTGGTGGGGGGTCGGTGGGCACAGAGGGCAGAGCCGTCGCCATTCCATAGGGCCTTACGAGGGTACCGCAGAGCTTGGGAGAATCATCCTTTGGAGCCAGGGAGAAAAAGGACTGACTCCATTCCTGACGTGCCGTGTCGCAGGGAGCGAGGAGGGAGCTGCGGACAGAGCTGGGGTGGCAGCGGCATCCGATCACTCTCTGGCACGGGATCCTCACCGGGATGTGGGGCGGTTTCTTGGGCACAACATCAGCCGCCCCAGCCCAAATCCGGAGCCTGGCACCGGGAGCGCCGGGAAGGGCTGGCAGCGGCAGCGGGGCTGGCACAGCTGTGTGGCTTTCAGAGATACTTGATCGATAGCTTCTTCCTAACGCTCCCCCATTCCCCCAATCCCCACATGCATTTTTCATGCTAACCCCTCCTGGGCAAAGGCTGTCTGCACAGGAAAAGAAAAAGGGAAAAAACACAAACCACAACAAACCGCAACCAAAATCTACTTTCGTTTCTCCGGTCCCCGGAGGTTGGTTTAGTTTAAGGGCTGATCCATAGATTCGGGGTTGGGAATATCTTCTCTCCACGAACAAAGAGGCATGAAAAAGCTCCCCAGGGCTTTTCTTAAGCTTCTTGAGGTCGGCCCAGAGCTGGAAGAGGCTGAGCTCCGTGCGGCGAGGCCGGGGCTAGTGGTGCTGCAGCGCCTGGGCAGGCTGGGAACGGGAGCCGGGCTCCTCCGCGGCTCTTCTTGGCTTCGCGACCTTGCCGGGACGTGCTGGGATGAAGCGGGTGGCAATGGGCATCCGCAGCCGCCCTCCCTGGGGTGCAAAGTGTCGCTGGGGCTCCTCGTATGGCTGCAAGTCGGTCTGTAGAGCTGGATCCGGAGTGATCCCAGGTCACTGCGGCCGGGAAGCCCAGTGGATCCCTGGGCTGGTCTCCCAGGAGACAGGAGCTCGCATGAGCCTTTGGGTATTTTCCTGAATTAGGGAAAAACCTGCAGTGTTTGGGCAAAGAGCAATTTTTCAGGCAAATCCCCTTTTTCTGTCTCCTGTTGTCTGTCCGAGGCGTTCCCTTTTTGCTCCCCATTTTCGAGTGGCACCAGTAAGACCCAGGAGCATCCCACAGCCAAGGCTTTGCCGTGACTCTCAGTCCCATTGCCAGTGCCAGCCCAGTCCGTGCAGGGATGCTGAGAGCGCCAGCAGCTGCCTGCCCACCCGCTGGGCGAGGGTTTGGTGCTTCCTGAGGTCCCTCCAGACCTCCCCGCTGCACCCCCATCACCCCGCGCCAGGCATGGCATGGGTGGCTTCGTCCCCACCACCTCGGGAGCACGTCCGTGCCCATTCCCCCGGGGCCAGACCCCTCTCCTGCAGCTTTTGCAGCAAGGAGACTCCGGCAGCACCACGCACGCTGCCTGTGCCCCAAAATTCCTATGCTGAAGCCGACAGTGCCGCATCTGCCCCACGCATGGGTCTCATCACTCCACTGCAACTTTTCCAGTCCGTAAGGAGCCCAGTTGGCATGGGAAGCGCGTGGGCAGCCGGGAAGCATCTTCCCTGCAGCCCGCCGCGAGCCTCCAGTGCCGAGGCGTCAGGGATGCAACCACAGCGAGACGGCGGGTCCGGGGTCCGGGGGACAGGAACGCTTCCCCGCTCCGACGGCGAAAGGGCACGGGCCAGAAATAGAAGGGGGAGGAGGACGCCGTGACCTTTCCAGCAGCGGGTGACGAATAAAACTTTCCGGCTACCTGTAGGAAGGCGCAGGGCAGGCTCCGTTATCGTGTCATCAAAGGACAATGTCCCCTGCGAGCAGGACAGCCAGTGCTGCAGCGCCCGTGGGGATTCCAGGAATGAACCTGCCGGTGCCCGGCTCCGGCGGTTGTACAGCACCAGACGCACGGTGGGCTCCGGCTGCAGCTGGAAGCTCTCGGGATGCTCCTGCAGCCGATCAGGGAGGGAGAAGGGAACGGCGGCCGCCACCAGCGCGATCAATAGAGAAGGTCAGAGCCGTCTCTGGCTCCTCCACCTGCTAACGGGCTCCCGAGGCTGCTGGGGGCTGCTTCCCTCGGGACATCCTGTGCCAGCGCCAGGCAGGAAGGGATGTGACCCCCCTGTGCCAGTGCTGGGCAGGAGGGGCATGACCCCCCGGTGCTCGGCTGTGTACACAGCATGGGGGGTTCGGATCTGAGAGACCCCCCCAAAGACCCACGTCGGCCGGGGTCCACCTCTGTGCCAATGCACAAGGGGTCATCCAGAGGCAGCAGGGAGTGGGCACTGCAGCCATCTGAGGGGACTGGGGTGCAGCCTGTCCCCAGCTGGGTACCTCCCTAAAAGGCTCAGAACCCCCTCTCCAGCCCCATGGCAGCAAATCCAGGGAAAAACATGCATGGGAGCTGCCCTCATCCCCTCCTCTTCCTCCTGCCGGGTGCGGGTGGCAGTGCCAGCACCCTGGGATGGAGCGAGTCAGCCGTGCCCCCCCAGGCTGTCCCCCTGCTCGCTGACCCAGGCGGGGGGACGGCAGCCGACTCCCCCCAACCTCCCCCCTCGCAGATGGCATGGGCAGCCAGCACAGGTGGCCCTGCGCCGCGGCAGATTGGGGCCGGCTGCCTGCGACATGCCCACGAAGGGCCGTGTCCCCGCAGCGGCGCAGGGACAAGAGCAAAGCCAGGGCCCCCGCTGCAGTGCTGGGGGTGCAGAGCCAGTGGGTCAGCAGCGGGAGGGGACACGGGGTCCCCTCGCTTGACCCCGAGGAGATGAGCCGGGCCAGAGCATCGGGCAGTTCTGAGAGGGTCCCGTTTTCAGGAATTGCGTTAAATGATGCAATGTGGGGTCAGCCCGATGCGGACGTCTGGGCTGGATCCAGCATCTCCTTCCAAGGAGCTTCTCAGGCTCGAGCTGTCCCTGGCCTCTCCAGCCAGGGTCAATGCTCAGGTTGGTACCAGGCACCAAAACTGGGTGCCCTGAGGCTCACTATCGTAGGAGAAAGGGACCTGCAAGGGGAGAAGGGGGCACCCAAGGTCTGAGTCACCCCCATGGAGGGCTTCTGTCTGTCTTCATGGGTGATGCTGTTCAGCCCCACACAGGGATCCCAAGGCATGAGGTCTAGGGCATGGGGTGGGGATGATGGCATGAGCTCCAGGATGGGCACAGGGTGGGGATGATGGCATGAGCTCCAGGATGGGCACAGGGTGGGGATGACGGCATGAGCTCCAGGATGGGCACAGGGTGGGGATGACGGCATGAGCTCCAGGATGGGCACGGGGGGGCCCATCACATCGCACAAAGGGGGCATCTTACTCCAGAGATGTGGTGCAGGAGCTGTCAGGGCACGGGTTGCTGTCTGGAGCAGGTAAATGATTAATGCCGGAGTAAACCAGGCTGGCACCCTGCCCATCACTTGTCGATAGGAAAAGTTGACGTTGGGAGGGGAATTTTCACATCTAACCTTCCCCTCCCACCTCTGCCTCCCCCCTTCCCGCGGCCAGAGGGCTGGAGCAAGGAGCCAGCCCAGAGCCATGCACGCCCCCAGCCCCAAACCAGCCTCTCGCCGAGCACGTTCTCCTCCAGCCCAGCTGGTTTTGCTCCCAGCCTGCTCCGTCTGTGCACATTAAAGCTTTTTCTAGGTCTGAACTGCTTTTGGCAAGCCGGGCTCCTGTTGGCCTATCCCTCTCCCCACCACCCTCCCCATGGCTGGCTCCCCCCCATGCACTCCCCGTCTGGCTCCCGCTCCCCCTCCCCGGTCGAAGCCCTGCCAGGGACATGGCAAATCAGCGAGAAGCCTGCGGGGCAAATTGGTACAAATGAGACCAAGCAAGAGGGTGGGGAGGGACGGCAGAGGGGGGGGGAATGACTCTTGGGTTGGTGCTTCTGTTGCCGAGTTTGAGGTTTCCTGCAAACAACCCTGTAAATGCTCAGGAGCAGCTTTGGGAGTCACCTGCCCCCCGCCTCAGCGGGGTTTGGGGTCTCAGCCGGGGGACACACAGTCCTTGCCCCGCTCCCCCAGCCTCCCTGCAGCATCCCAGCCCTGAGCAGGGACCCAGCTGGGACTGGAAAGGGGACCGAGCTGTAAGTCCTGACATTTTAATCTGTTTCGGGGCTGGACGGGGTGGGCAGGGGGTGGGGGAGGCCGAGGGTTTCACTGCAGGACGGGGCAGGGGGACAAAAACCCATTGAGGAGCTGGAGGGGGAAATATTCCCCGTGTGAAAAGCTGCCTTCTCCCATTGCTTTTGCACTCTCCCCCCCCAAAAAAAAAAGTCTGGCCATCCCGCGGAAAGGTGGAAAGCCGGTGGCAGAGCCAGAGGCTCAGCTGGGGGGACAGAAGCTGGTACCCGGACAGGGGATGCGCCAACTGCGGGAACGGGCAGAGAAACCCGCTGGATGCCGATGGGCCGCGGTTGTTTCCGAGCGATTCTCTTTGATCCGAGTTGCCGATGTCTTTGCGAGCCTCGTAGCTGCTTCTTGTTAAAGGCACTCGGCACCGGGGAGGTCAGATGGGGCCTTTCTGCTTGGGTTGCTCTCCTAATGACATGTCCCACCGCCTTCGCCGGGAATTTGCTCACGCGAGTCTCCGACAATAGAAAGTTTGGGGCGGATTTTTGGACGCTTTCCCCGTGGCCGTGTGGTCTGACTTTCCTTCTCACGGAAAAATGCGGTGATGGGTTGGGAAGCAGCCCCGGTGGGTTAATTTGAACGTATTTACCTCTGCATCTTTGGGTGATAAACAAGGAGAGCGATGGTTTTCTGCAGTGGAGACATGCTAAATATTGGCAATTGTGGAAAAGAAACTCAAATGGAGGGGAAGGGCGAAATTTAGCAGTAAGACAGTATTATCCATGTTATCTGTTGGTTTTTTTTTGTCTAAAAATGTCCTTCTTAATGGAAGGGAAACTAAACTGGGCTGCTGAATTGTTGGAGGAGGTTAGTTACTGAAATGCTTAATGGTGTCAACGAGGCATGTACCTCTTTGCACCAGAGAACGTGTGTTTGCAGGAATTTCAGCAATTAAATCAAGAGGTCACGTAACGAGGAACAGCTCACAGCACTCAGAGCCTTCTTAGGCCCTTAAAAAAAAGTGGGGGGGTTGGCAAGGAAATCAGGTCAGTAAGCCCCAGGTGTGTATCGCGGTGGTGGCAAACCCTTGGACCGGGATGGGGAGAGGTTTCAGGCATCTGCCGGGTGCTGCCGGCACTTTCAGGAACCCGGCAGGTGCTGCTGGCACAGGGTTGCCCCACTCTCCCCCCATCCCGCTCCCCCATCTCCACAGGGAGGGTTTGGGTTCCCATCTGTGAAAATCCAGGATGGGAGGTGGTGGCTGCGTCACTCCCCATCCCCTTGGCTCTTCTCACCCTTTCCTGGAGCCCCCCAGGTGTTTCAGAGCCCACCTCGACCCACAGCCAGTCTGGGGGGGACCCAGGTTTGAAGGGAGGGGAGGCAGAAAGTCACCCCTCTTCCTGCGCAGGCATCTCGGGGACCCTCACAGCGGCTGTTCCCGACATCCCTGGTGCGCCAGATGCGCAGTGCCGGGCAGCCCGGGACTCGGTGAAACGCGGCTGCACGGCCATTTCGTGCGATCCCACAGCACAGCACGGGTTAATGAGCTGCCTTCCCCGCTTTATGCACCAGCTAATAACATCCCAGCCGTGTAGGGTCCCGGTGGCTTCGCCTCAGGCCGTTATTCCTCCTCCTGGTCATTCCTCGGCCAGTACAGC
Source organism: Tauraco erythrolophus (assembly GCF_009769465.1). Classification (NCBI taxonomy): domain Eukaryota; kingdom Metazoa; phylum Chordata; class Aves; order Musophagiformes; family Musophagidae; genus Tauraco; species Tauraco erythrolophus. Next base: position 16,991,971 of record NC_141481.1, on the reverse strand, counting down.
CCTCGCTGGGTGATTTCATGGCCAAGCGCTACCTGCTCGCTCGGCATCTCCGCCTTCGGCATCATCCCTCTGCTCCGGTCCCCGCGCCGCAGCCGGAACGCTGCCCACGGTGTGGGGCTGGCGGCTGAGCCGCTCTGCTTTGGGTTTTTTTGGGGAGGAGAAGGAATTGGAAACACAGGGAGCGAGACCACCAGGCAGCATTGCCCTGCGAGCCGCCTTGATCTGCGTCAAAAAAACCCCAGTACCCAACCAAAAACCCGTATCCAGGAAGGGGCAGAAGGCAGAGAGGTGTCCGCTGCCGGCGGGTGGGCCCGCGGGGTCCCAAATGTTCCTGCCCGAGACTAAATATGTGGTTTAGGGTGGTGGGAGGGGGAAGTCTGCCTGCCAAAGGGCTGTGGAGAGGAGCGCCGCCCGGCGTGCTCGGGGTCCTGCTGGCCACCCCGTGCCAGGGCTGGGTCCCTCCTGCCCCTTCTCTCCGCTGAGCGTGTGGTTATCCCCCAGGAAAAATCAGTTTCTCTCTGGTGGACTTTGCCTTTCTCCCTGCCCATCCCATCCCTGCGAACGGGCTTCGGGCTCCTCCAGCTCCTGCACCTTCCCCACAGTCGATTCCAACCGTCCCTCCGGCTCTGCCGTTTCCCTGCCGTTCCTGAGCTCTCCCAACCAGCCACCAAACATTTCCCCTTTCCTTCTTTTTCATTTCACAGCTGGAGTTGCTTGTGCTCACCCAAGGACAGGGAGGGAGAAGCAGGGGGGGTTCATAACTGGGGCTGGATTCCACGGATGTGGTCCCAAAGGGATCCGGTGCTGCAGTCTGTGCTGCACTGCTGCCGGATCGGCACATCAACCCCCGCACCGGTTTCGTTTGTTGGCTTTTTGCCTTAAATACACCCAGCCCTTTGCAGGTGGCAGTTCCTTGGTGGCTGGTGAGACCTTGTCATGATTTGAACATGTCCCTCGCTGGCTGCATCCTCCAGTCTCTGGCTGGAGCCGGTGCTGGGCGCTGGCGGGGGAAGCACGGACCAGCCCATCTCCTCCCGGGTGTAAAATGGGGGCAGCCACCAGCCCAGGGATCCCGCTGGGCTCTGCGGACCCGGGACACAGAGAGGGACACAGAGAGGGACACAGGGCCGTTTCGGGTGCACGGTTTATTGCTGCCGGTGTTTGCCCGGGGAGTAGAAAAGCCGACGCCATTGCAGCCGTGCCCTGTGCCGCTGCAGCGTGGGAGCAGCATCGCAACAGCCCCCCTGTTTCTAGGGGTGGTTGGCATCACTGGCCCATCTTGGCCGTGTTTCAGCTAAAACCAGACCTGTCTTCTCACCTGGAGGAGGGAGGATCTTATCAGGATTGCCCTGGGACGGCCAGGATCCCAGCCAAGGAGAAGGAGGGGTGTGCTCTGTGCCTGCGGTCCCCTCTCCTGCCCTCCCGTGCCCACCCCTGCCCACCCGGGTGGGCAAGAGGGTCCAGCTGGAGGGAGGGAGAGAGGGGGGTGAAGGCCTGCTAGCAGGTCTGTGTCACCAGGATGCACTGAGGAAGGCTCTTTGTCAGCACAGGGTGATCTGAAATGAGGGAGGGGTGCTTGGGAAGCCCCCGGGAACACTGACCCATCTCAGCAAGCACTGCTTGCTCCATCCCACGCTTGGCTGAGACCCGTGGAGGTCCCTGCCGGAACGCGATGGCCCCTGGCTCAAGGTGCCCTGTGGCACAGCCGGCTCAGACCTGGCAGGGAGCAGCCAGGGTGGACCAGCCTTGTCTTGGGCTCTGCGAAGGCTGTGAAGCAAATCCTCCTCAAAGTCCTTTCCAGCCTCCTGAATGACGAGAAGGTGCCAAGATGAATTTACCAGGGGCAAATCGTGCCGGAGCAGCATGACTGCCTTCTGCGAGGAGACGAGCGGCTGCCTGGGTAAGAGGAGAAAAAGGGATGTGGTTTATGTGACCTTAGCAGGTCCCCTGACATGGTCTCCCGCAATATCCTCATGGTCAAATATTTGGAGACACAAGGACAAGGTGGGTCAAAAACTGGCTGGAGTGCCGGGCTCACCGGGTTGTGCTGAGCAATGTGAAGCGCAGCTTCTGGCTGGAGAAATGGGATGGCAGTGAGCTGCCGGAGCTCAGCGAAGGGAAGTGCAAAGTCCTGCACCAGAGATGGAGTAACCCTGTGTCCAGGGCCAACTGGCTTTGCAGGAAAGGAGCCACATCCACCACATGGGCAGAGCCAGAACGTTGTCTGCCAGGAGCTGAACCAAGAGCGGAGAGGATGGGAAAGACCCTGAAAAAAGCTGGAGCATTGAATGGGGACATGAAGACATGGATGGGGAAGGTTGAGGGACGTGCTTGTGATGTCCATGTGAGGGCATCCTCTCCTGCAGCAACGGCAATGAGGCAAGTGAGGATACAGCAACGGGCACTCACGGGAGCAGAAGAGGGTTGGACTGCACGGGAGGAGGTGGGCAGGCAGAGGAGGAGTGAAGGCTCTCTTCCCCTGTCCTCAGAGGAAATTGGGTGGATTTGAACTGAATAAGGTGAATTTTCTGGTTGGAAGATGGAGATGGATTTGGTGGAGCAGGACACCTGAGCGGTTAGTACAGGAGAGCAGGTACATCGTGGGAGAGAGCTCAGGATGTGAGAAGGGTTATCTCAAGAAAGGAACATTTGGCCACCTTCGGGGTGTCTTAGGAGACACGATGAGAGCTGGGCTCTGCTAGGCCAGCAAAAGCAAAGCAGAGAGGAGATCTCCTTCCTTTCTTATCATTCCCATCCCCAGCACATTTAGGGAGCATGAACTATCTGAGGATAAAAGGAAAGTGAAAAGGACGAGAACGTTTCTAAGTATTGGTGCTGAGGAACTTGGCTGCAGATGTTTGGGAAGGTCATGGAGTCTTCTGGTGGGACAAGGGGTGACAAAATGCACCTGGTTGTGTGACAGAGCTCATTGCTTTGCAGGGGAGGTGGCAGGGTGCACCATGTCCATGCCCAGCCTGGAGACCAGTGCTTGCAACAGGGCAGAAGGGACAATCTACTGTCTGTGTCCACACTGAGGACCCTCACATGGCTTGGTCTGTGATGGGAAGAAGAGGTGGATTTTGGGAATCAGTGCAGAGCTGAGCCCCACATTGGGCTCGGACTGTTGCCTGTGTGCCATGGCACCTAGGAGGGAACGGGCCTGGGTGACCATGAGGAAGGGGCTTCTGGAGATGAGCCACCATCGCCAGACGTCTGCCCAGTGGAAGACTAAGAGGGCATCTCCCAGGGCAGGTGGTCACAGGCAGTGAGAGTCACTGCTGTCAAGCCAGCAAGAGAAGGAGAAATCTGTAAAGTGGGGAAAGAAACTTCTGAGGTCATAGAAACTGAAAGAAGTTACAGAAACTTTTCATGTGCAGCATATCATGTCCAGCACGAAGGTGACTGCAGAATCATAGAACAGTTTGGGGTGGAAGGAACCTTAAAGATCCCTTCCCTTAAAGGGAAGGGTGTCCCCCTTGAAGGGACACCTTCCACTACACCAGGTTGCTCCAAGCCTCATCCAAACCTGGCCTTGCACACTTCCAGGGATGGGGCAGCCACAGCTTCTCTGGGCAACCTGTGCCAGTGCCTCACCACCCTCAGAGGGAAGAATTTCTTCCTTAGATCTCATCGAAATCTCCCCTTTTTCAGTTCAAAGCCATTGCCCCCTGTCCTGTCACTCCACGCCCTTGTCCAAAGCCCCTCTCCATCTTTCTTGTAGCCCCTTTAGGTACTGGAAGGCTGCTGGAAGGTCTCCTCGGAGCCTTCTCTTCTCCAGGCTGAACAACCCCAACTCTCTCAGCCTGTCTTCATAAGACAGGTCCTCCAGCCCTTGCATCATCCTTCCAGCCCCTGGGAACAGGGAAGGTAACACTGTGATGCCATTTGGACCTCCAGCAGCCCTGCACACCGCAGGCATGACGCTGATGTTACCACGTAGGAGAGCTGAGGCGTACCTTCCTGTTCCAGCTGCGTGCACTTCTCAAACACCCACTGTGTTTCTCCAGATGTTTGTCCTCTTCCCCTGCTCACCATGCCAGCCTGGGACACCATCTCCTTTGCATACTTTTGGGGGCCAGCCACGCTGCTGACCCTCCTGGCTTGCACACAGCCACTCCCCCCTCTATCCAGCTGCACGTTTTCATTTGGAGACTATGTTGTCTTCACAGATTTGGAGCTCTGTTTGCCATTAAGCCACTGACTCTGCGACTGGGAGCCTGTGGTCTCCTGGGGCTCCATTAGCAGGTAGAAGAGGAGGTGGAGGAAGATGTAGGAAACTCCTGTAGCGGGGCCCAGGCACAAGCTTGTGCGGGTGGTTGATATAATGTGGAGAGACAGTCTTACATCTCCTCACCAGGTCCTGCATCTTCCCCTGAAGGGTTTGCGGCAGGAAAGGCTGTGGGAGGAAAGCCTTCCATGGTGGAGGACCCTCGCATCTCTGGAGAGTAGCCTGGAGGCTGTGACGGCCTGATCTCATCTCTCAGGGAGCCTGTGAGTTGTGTTGTGTGTGTCACAGCAGAAGACAATGACTCCAACCCATTGTCACTTGGTTGAACGCTTGCCACCACGCGTGCTTTTCATAGGATGCTGAGGTTGCCCCGGGGAGTCTTCAGGCTAACCGAGATTCAGGGAGAGACAGCTGTTTTGGGGGGATGGAGGCTACAGGCAGCCTCCATCTCCTCAGGAGAGGTCCGAGGCATAGAAACACCTCTTGAACAAGTGCATGGGAGGGAGAAGATTTCGACCCAACATTAGCAAAGACTTGTATGCGTGAAGGTGTTGGGGCTCTGGCACACAGCAGGGGGTAGATTCATCATCCAGCCTGAAGGACACTCCGAGGCTGGGCAGGTGATCCCAGACAGCCCGCACTTGGGAAGGTACCAGTGCTCACAAAGACAGAGCAACCTCCTGTCCAGGCTGGTGTTTGGGAAGGGCTACAGACTGGCTTTGGGTCTGCAGGTGGTCTTTCCCAAAAGCTATCTGTGAAAGCAATGTGAGCTTTCCCAACCAGAAACTCCATATTCCCCCAAACGCTCGAAAAAACCTAAAGGTTGAGAACCCAAATGGCTATCAGATTTTTAGACCATGACTCTGACTTTGGCTTGCCCCCGCGACGTTTGGTGACCGCACACCTGGAGATGCGCAACTGGTGATGAAGTATCTTCCAAGTGGTAGAGCCACGCTGAGCTACAGGATGTGGTGGGTGGGCAGCCGTGGAAGGATTGGCTGTTTGGGGCAGATGGGAAATCCCAGGTATTTCTGGAGACATTTTGTGGCCACGGGAAGAGGGATTTTTGGCATAACAATTGAGACCAAGCCAGAGGAATGCACATCTCGAGGCGGGAATAGTTTCAAAGCTGCTGATGCAGGGACCCCCACAGGTGGATGGCCTCACACGGTCACCTTACAAGAGTGGTTCAGCACACAACTGTGGTTTGGGGTGAGGTTTGGGGAGGTGCAGAGCTCCAGGGCCCCACCAGCTAGCCTTCCCTCCCCTTGCTGAGCGCCTGCCGCTTCGCCATGGCCAATTGTCCTCTTCCCAGCCTCCGATAAACACTTAAAAGCTCAAATCCCACGCCCCCAGGCTATGAAAATGAAAAGGGACCCGATATCTGCTAATAGCCAAGCGGCCCCGTGGCAAAAGCACGTTGCGTAGGGAAAGTGGTTTCCATCGACCGGTGGCTCCCCGCTGCTGCCCGCTCCCCTCCCCACCGTGCCTGGCTGGCTGCTCCAGCCCCGGCGCTGGCGAAACAGGGATAAAACCCCACGGGAAGCAGTGGGACAAGAGAGTCCGGGTAACGGCAGCAAAAGGGTGGTTTGTGGGGTTCGCGTGAGATCCCGTAGAAAAGTCACTCTCCTTCTGCTCCCCACGGCACTGTCCTGGCCAGCACGGTCACCGGGGCAGCGAGCTCCCCGGATGGCAACTGCTGCCGACAAACAGCAACGCCAGCACCGCCCTGGCTGGTGTGGTGCCACCTGGACAGCCCAGAAGGGAGCAGCTGGGTGGACACAGGCACAAGGAAGAGTCCTCCCTGCAGTTGGTGCTGGGCATGCAGGGGACTGCAAATGAATTCCCACCTGTGCAGGGTAGGACCAGCTCGTGAGAGACCACAGAAGCCTGTAGCTTCAGGATGAGGCAGGAGGTTCATCTCAGTATCACTGAGTGGAGAAGAAATTCAGTGCTTTTCTTGAGCCCCTTCCTCCATGGCATGTCCTACGGCCATCTGGGAAAGGTTGAGAGCAGCCAGTTTCCATGGGAGCGTTGCGGCTCCCTGGCAGCCTACACGCAGCGTTGGAGGACTCAGAGGACAGTAGCAAAGAAGGGAGGACATCAGTTTGAGAGATGAGGTCTTCGTGCCAGCCAAAAAAGCTCTTTGGGGTCTGCAAAAGCAGATTAGGAAAAGCTCACAGTGACAGGCTGGAGCACCTCTGCTACAGAGACAGGCTGAGAGAGTTGGGGTTGTTCAGCCTGGAGAAGAGAAGGCTCCAGGGAGACCTTCCAGCAGCCTTCCAGTGCCTAAAGGGGCTACAAGAAAGATGGAGAGGGGCTTTGGACATGAGTGTGTAGTGACAGGACACGGGGTGATGGCTTTGAACTGGAAGAGGGGAGATTTTGATCAGATCTAGGAAGAAATTCTTCCCTCTGAGGGTGGTGAGGCACTGGCACAGGTTGCCCAGAGAAGCTGTGGCTGCCCCATCCCTGGAAGTGTGCAAGGCCAGGTTTGGATGAGGCTTGGAGCAACCTGGTGTAGTGGAAGGTGTCCCTGTCCATGGCAGGGGGGTTGGAATGAGATGGTCTTGAAGGTCTCTTCCAACCCAAACCATTCCATGATTCTGTGATTCTATGACAGAGCTTGTTGGATGGACACACGCTGCAGAAGACCTGTCTTGAAACCAGACTGCTGCACTTCAGCAGAGTCTTTTTGTCTCTCTGTCCCCTGAGTGGTGGCCATGGGTATGCCTACCTACGGGCGGAGAGGGCTGCAGTGCTGCCTTGTGTTGGTACAGGAAACCCACCAGACCAAGCTCCTGCCGCAGACCGGGAGGAGGCTCAGGAAAGGGGAAGAGCTCTGGAAGGGTTTGGCCCCATGTCCAGCTTCAGCCTGGAAAGGAGATGGGGAAGCAGGGGTGTGGTGGGGAAGCAGGGGTGTGGTGGTGAACCACACGGCTGGATGGTGGACAGGGACTGTGGCTGCTGCTTCCTCCAGCCAAAGAGTTGGAGGCCACCAAACAAAACTTGTGGAGACCAACAAGCTTGGGAAGCTGAAGGACGAAGCTCTGTGCGATGTGCCGGGAACATCCCGCTGCAGGATGCTTTGGGGACTGAACACTTCCACACCTTCCAGAGAAGCCCGTGCAGGCTCGTGGTGGGGAGGACCAGTGCCGTGTGCTGCATGCGGCACCTGGTCTCCTGTCGGGATGCGCTGTGACAGCTGAGGGGCTTTGGAAAATCGGAGCACGACCGTAGGTGCTTGCCCTGCATCCCAGGAATCTGCTTGTGACTGTTACTAGAGACACGAGCAGGATGGGCATTTGATGCCATGCTGATGCCCCAACAGTTGTCCACGCTTCCCTGCATCCCAGTGTCCGGAGCCAAGGCTGGGGCTGGGATTTTTTTACGTACTGAAGCACCGGGGACCGCAGATCTCTTTCCTGGGCTTCTCTCCCTTCTCCCTTTCCCTTTGTCTCTCCCTCTCTTTCTTCTCCCCTTGCCGCTCCGCTCCCTCCATCTGACCGCGCTCCCCCCCATCCCCTCGGCGGTCCCGGGGAGGAGAGCAGGGATGCTGCAATTCCCAGGCACAGGTGCTCGGTCCCCGCCGCGCGCTGCCCGCAGGCACGGCCCCCACCGCCGCAGCTGACAGCCCACTGGAAATAATGTGTTGTGGCAGAGAGAGACTCAGCAGACCACGAAGATCTGCTGGTGCGGGAACTGCTCAGCAACCAGGAGCCGCAACGCCTGGCTCCCGGCTCCGCGGGGCCCGATCCGGCTCTGGGGATGCCTCCGCTTTGCCGGAGCCTTCTCGGCTCACACGCAGGGCACTTTCTCACCCTCTCCTCTTCTTTTTCTCTGCTTTTCCCTCTTCTCCTCCCTCACTGGTCCTCTCCGTGGCATTAGGGAGACGGAAGCGGCCAAGCCGCTTGTCCCGTCCCCGGCACCGCCGGGCACGAGAGGGGAACGGCTTTCACCGAAGCGTTGGTGGAGAAGGATCAGGTGTGCAGGAACGGAACAACCAGTTCCAGTCTCCCAGCAAAGATTTAATCTGCCTCTGGCGTATAAACAGCAAATGTTTGTTCAACTGACCTGCAAACAGGCGGCGTGCGCGGCAGCGGGGCCGGGGTGCCCAGCTCCTGGCTCTTCATTTCTTGCCCTCTAGCAGGGTGGGTGGATGGGGAGACGGGGCAGGGAACCTGCTCGGGGCACCCCAGGCTGGGTGGCGGGAGCCAGGGAGCGACACTCAGAGGGACCCCATCCTGCTGCATCCCTTCCGCTCCCCGGAGCATCGCAGCGGGTGCGCAGAGCTCTCCTGGCTCACAGGCGTGACGCATGGAGAAAGTGTCCGAGGGCTCAAGGACAAGCGTGTCCCTGCGGGCGGGCGGGCAGGCTGTGGCTCGCTGCAGGGAACCTGCAGGCAGGAGGCCCCGAGCTCTGCCTGCGCATCCCGCTGCAATGGGAGAAATCAGCCTTGGCTGCCGCAGGTCAGGTCTGCGTCCCTGGGGATCCCTCCAAAATCCCAGGGGACACAGGTTCATCACAAGGGGATGTTTTTCCCTATTTTCTGCAAGACCAGCTCTCAGTGGCACTGTTGGCTTCTAGCTCAACTGCTCTGCAGGCTCCTGCACCGCGCTGGGGAAGCACCAGCTTGTTCCCTGTCCCCACCGCAGGCAGAAGACCTCTGCTGTTTGGTGACAAACCTCAGGAAGAAAGCGGAAAGGGTCCTACACGAGCAATGCCTCTCACCATGCTCCCAGGGGAAGGTGATGCCACTTGTTGCAGGCGGTGAGGAGAGTGGGTAGCGGAGCCCAGAGCATCCATCAGCCCAGCCACCGCCTCACCATGGGGCTAGTGGGACTGTCTCCAGGGCCACTGCGGTGGGCATCATGAGGCCACACAGCCACCCACCTCCCAGCATGGAGCTGCTGCCACGCGAGCCCCTTCCCTGCCCATCCCACTCTGATCCCAGCTCTTCAGCCCTGCTGTGCCCGTCTGCCCCCAGAGCTGCACTGCTCACCCCCAGCTCCCCAGGGAAGCCCCCCGGGCCATGTGCAGAGGATGTGGGCTACAGCGGGCTGGGCTGGGCACGCTCCAGTCTGGTAGGGAGCAATGCCCATTCCAGAGGCTGTCAGCTCCCGGTGCAACTACCTGGACCTGCCGATGGCAGCTCCTGCTCCCGGCTGCCCAAAGCTGCAGTGTGCCCTTTTCCTTCCCGTCCTCCAAAACTCGTCTCCTTCTCCCCAAAAGCCAAGGAGCAGATTGTTTCCCGGAATGGCTCCGGCTGCCGTATCGGTGGCAATCTGGAGATGCTGCTGTCCCCTTCTCCCTCCCGGGCTGCGCATCCCCACGCCAGCCTGGCTGCAGGGTCTCCTGCGGGATAGCCCTGCCCCAGCGTTTCCTGGGTGAGGGAAGGATTTGGCCCTTGGGATATAAGCCCCATCCGCTCACAATAAGCCATCACATTCGCTGCCTTCTCCAGCAGAAATGTAGAGTTTTGCTCTAACTGGGGAAGAAGCCGGTGAGTCCCTCCAGGACAAAGCAGCATCCAAGGGGTGACACAGACGTTGGCATCGGTGTCGGCTGCCCTGTGACTGCAGATCACTGCTTGGCCATCTGTGGAGGAGCCCGATTTCATGAGCATGGAGCCACCGCAGCTCTGGTTCCTGCAGGCAGTGAGGAGTTGGGATGTTCCCGGGGCAGGCAGGGTGACGGCCGTGGGACAGGTGGGACCGCGCTGTCCCCGGGCAGGCTGTGGTGGGATGCACACCCTGAGATGGGGGGCTGAAGGGATGCTTCCCAGACATTTTGATTTCTGGGAAGACACTTGGAAGCGGGAAAGTGTATTTTAGCCCAGATTGGTTTTCCAGGCTGGATTCCCCCTGCCCTGGCCCAGGAAGGAGACCGCAGGACAGGGTCAGCGCCGCGCAGCGCGGGATGCACTGCTGCCTTTCCAGCAGCCACGCTGGGTTAAAGGCAGCCAGTCCGCAGGCTCTCCCCATCCATCCGACCGTCCTCTTTGCACCACAACTCCACGTTCGTGTTGCAGGTATCTGCGTTTAGCCCAGCTCTGCAACAGCTTTGGCACACGAGCTTGGGAACATCTCGGTTGGCTCCGGCACTGTGGCACCCCACGAGATGGCAAAGACGTGCAGGCCCGTGCCTGGCACAGCAGTCAGGGGCTGTGGGTGGGTTTCTTGTTTGTTCCATGCCCTCAGCAAAGGAATCATCCCTAGGCTGTGCTGGGACTGCCCCAGGGAGGCTTTGGCTGGGCAGGCAGGTTGGCTGGGAGCGTCAATGTCAGCTTGAGGTGGTTTAGCTTCAACGCCTTTAATGGTGTTTGTTTTCCTCTGGGTGGTTTGACAGAAGAGGGTTAATAACGGGGCCAGCATGTACACGCACACCAACGAGGTTCGGGCAAAAATCCCATCACTGGCCTGGGTTTAAATCCAGAGCTCCAGACCAAGGTCCCAGCAGCTCCACTCCCCCGGGGCCAGGAGGTGCCCGTGGAGCAGAGTCACTGCCCCAAGGAGCCACGGGCACAGCCCACCAGCTCCACGCTGTCCTTCTTCCAGGGCACACGGCGGTTCCCAGAGAGGTGTGGGAAGATTCACACGGCGTGACCCTCTGTTCCAGCAGGGAGCCACCTCCAGGCACCCACCACCATGTCCAAGGACGACGTTGGCTGCAAGCTGACCTCAGTCTACAAGCACAAGGAGAGGAAGCCGAAAAAGCCCCACTACATCCCGAGGCCCTGGGGCAAACCATACAACTACAAATGTTTCCAGTGCCCCTTCACCTGCATGGAGAAGTCCCACCTCTACAACCACATGAAGTACAGCCTGTGCAAGAACTCCCTCTCCCTCCTCATCGAGTCTGACTGGCCCTACAAGAAGGGCAATCTGCTCCACCCGGAGCTGCGGCTCCTGCACGCAACGGAGAGCTCCCGCCTGCGTGGGCAGCGGGACGAGCAGGAGACCTGTGACTCCTCGGCCATGTCAGGAGGGTCGGTCAGGAGCAAGCAGGGCTCCGGCCGGGATGGACACGAGGACAAGCCGATGTCAGGGGTGGAGATCCTGCCTGCTGAAGGGTCTGGTGAAGAAGGTGGCCCATTCCAAGAGGAGGAGGAGGATGTTGCTGGCCTGTTGAGAGAGATGGATGCAGGGGAGAAGAAAGAGAAAAACGAAGAGGCAGGTTGCCAAGGTGACCCAGCTGAACCAGAAGTGAACACTTTGGTCTTTGGTTTCAAGAACAAGAGGGACAAGCCTTGCAAGGAGGTGGAGCCCGACTTCATCATCACAGACGTCTTCTCTCTCAAGAACCACGTCGTGAAAAGCAGGGAAATGGCCTCCCCAGACCTCGATGCTAAGCCAAAGCATTGCAAAGTGCCAAAGAAATGCCTGGCCAGCAGCGGGATCCTCATGGAGCAGTGGAAGCTGGTGGCAAATGGGCAAAGGAGGAACACACCTGAGGTCTCTCCACCTTGTACCGACAGCAACATCATCCCGTGCTACCCTCCTCCAGCCTACGGCGACTACCACGAACCTCAGGGCCTCAACCTCTCACTGCTGGGTATCAACTACCCGTTAAACCCCAGTCTCTTCTCCTACCTGAGCCCAACCATGGCCAACAGTGCTACGACGCACCCGCACTTGGCTCAGCTGCCCTTCCTGGCCTCCACGGCCCAGCTGATGCACCCCCATGCCTCCCACTTCCAGCCTCTGCAGAGCCCCGAGCGCTCCACCTTCCTTCCCCGCTTCTACTACCCCTTGCTCTTTGAGCACACCTTCGGCACCACTGAAAGCAAGATGTCCTCCAGCAAGCCAGAAGCCCAGCAGCTGGTGGGCTCTGTCATGCCCACGCCACCCCAAGCCAAACCTCCCAGTGAGCCAACCAAACCAGGGTTGCTGAAGGTACCGGTTCTGAAGACAAGTTTTCCTTGGTCCAAAGGGCTCAGAGAGGAGCCAGCCTCTGAGCTTGGCCACTCTGCCATGCTGGGGCAGGAAGAAGAGGAGAAATGGCTGTCCCAAGAGAAGGAGAGCAACCCAGCTTTGGGCCTCAACAACCTACGCAAAAAGCCAACCACTGATATCTACCAAAACGTGGTGGGGATGAAGGACGGTGCTTTTGCCCCGAGCAGCGTCCGGAAGACAGAGTTACCGGTGGTGACCTGTCTGGAGACCAGCAGCCCCCCAGGCAACTCCTTGAAGAGGAAGTTCAATGCCAATGGGATGGATTTGATAGGACCCGAAAGGCCGACGCCTGGAAAATTCAGCTACCAGAGCAGGTAAGGTGCCTGTGATCTCTCTGCCTCTTCCTCACATCTGGTTGGCCCTAAACATCATCATCGTCATATCCCGTTGTATTACCGATCCCCCCACTTGCCTCTAAACCATGAGATGAGTCTCCAAGGGCTGAGCCTGCTCCAGGCTGGTGGTCCACACCAATGCCCGCTCCAGGACCAAAGGAGCTGAAGAGCCTTCAGGTGTGTCCAAGCACCTGGGCTACGTCACCACTCGCCGCCCCTCGCTTTCCCCTGTTTCGTACAGAGACAGAAGCGATGTGGTGTCCGTGCGGTGTGGACCTGCCCTCCCCAGGCACCAGGAAATCTCCTCTCGGGTCCTCAGGTATCCCAGGGTTGCTGGAACAATCATCCCCTATTTTTAAACACACACATTTGCATTCCTTTGATTTGCCTTCTGGTCTCAAAGTCCAGAGGGAGGGTCATGCTTCCAAACATTTCCTTTTTACCTGGGGCTAGAAATGTGCACAGCTACTTTTAACAAAATTTCAGTTTCTCCCCTGGTTGTGCAAGTCCAGCTGTGGCTCCGAGAAAAATGTCACTGTAAACCCCACCATTTTTGGCACCCGGAGGAGCTTTCGCTGGGGAAGCTCTCCATGGTTTTCTATCTCCGCCTGCCTCTTCCTTGCTCTCAGGCTGGCTGGAGAGATCCCCTCCAACTGGGCCTTCAGGACTGTGGGATGGTCATTTCCATCAACGTTCTCCGTTGCTCCAAGAAGAAGGAGAATCTAGGTGGGATCGCTTCTCAGCATCATCTCCCCAGATCAGTCTCTCCCTTTGCTGGTGGCTGTCATGAAATAGCCTGTGCCAGGGTCCAGCCACCTCCTGGGAGAATGGTGCCAGGAGCAGGTCCAGCCAAGGCTCTCCATGCTCAGACCAAAGCCCTTCCTGGAAGGTGGCCATGCTGGCAGCAGACAGCGGAGGAACTCTGGCTGAATCTGGCAATGCTGGCCCTGGGCACATGCCCAAGGATTTTCCTCTCTCTTTCCCTGCTGATTGTATCCGCTTCTTCTCTGCAGTGGTTCAAGGGCCAACCCTGGCCACATCCCCAAGGTGCTAGACCACTGGCACACGGAGGTGCTCACAGACCGGCCTGAGGAACCAGAGAGGGGCAACGACACTGAAGTTCTTCCCTCCGTGGGTGCTGGCCTGGACCATGGCCTCTGTAAGCAGAGCAGACTCCAAGAGACTTCTGCCACCGTGACAGACTCTGAGGCCACAACCGTCCTTATCGGGGACCTGTCCAAAACCTTAGAGGAATACCAAGAGGTGGAGAAGAAACTGTCCGATCTGGCAAAGGAGGACACCCCTGGTCAAAAAGAGCTGAGGGACCAGCTGGTCAAAATCCGAAGGGAGCTCTACCACATCCACCAGGCACTGGAGAAAGCCACCAAACCCCACGAGGGGCCTCTGGACCTCTCGGTGAAGAGGTCTTCTGAAGGTCTGGAGAAGGTCCAGCAGGCCAAGAAGGAGCCCTGCAACATCAGCCTGGGAAGTGAGAAGCTCCACGGCAAAGACCAAGGGACCCTCAACACATGTATGGCCACCAGAGAGGCTGGAGACGGGGAGGGGCTGCCAAACTGCCTCCTCGAGGCCGAGAACAAAACCATCGACCTGCTGATCAAGATGAGCCGCTCCGAGAGCCTCCGGGCATCGTCCTCTGAGGCCCACCTGGGTGCTGTCATCAAGGCTGAGGTCCTGCCACTCACCATGCCCCTGGAGCTCCGGCACGTGATGGAGCCCTACTACAGCCGTACCACCAAGTGCGAGGCAGACTCCAGCGTCCTGCTCTGCTCCGATGGCAGATCCAGCACCACCCAGGGCCCTCAGCTCCCGGTCACCACCGAGGACGGGCCCCTGGGCTGCCGGGCCATGCAGCGCTCCATGTCCTGCAGCCTTCCCAGCGAGACAGACGCAGTGTGTGTCCACAGCCCTCTGCATGCCGATCCCTAACTCCACCTTGCCCGAAAGCTCCTGGATCTCACTGACCACCTCATGCTTCACCTTCCCAGTGTCCCACCTCCCCGCTCCCTCTCCTCCCCATGGATGAAAGCTTAACCACTGCCTGGTTGGGGCCACACTGCTTGGGGTCCCAGCTGGCTCCCACAGATGACTCTGTGAGGTGTGAAAAACCAGTCCCTGTCCTACCCCAGTGTCATGGATGGTGCTCCCGGGCTCTGCATGCTCACAGCCTCAGCTCCCTGGTCCTGAAGCTCCCTTCCAGAGGGAAGTCACCAGCAGGCAAGAAAATCAAACTGGTAAAAGCACCAAGCTTTCAGCAGAAGGTTCACCCAGCCCTCTCATCAGAGACACTCAGGGACTTTCACAACCCATAGTCTGTGGACTGGGGAGGGACCGCAGACAGGGCATCTGCAAGGCCAAGCCCTGGTCCAGCCATGGTTGTGTTCAAAGAGACTGTGGCTGTCACCTTGTACAGAGCAAAGACATGGTGGCTTTGTCCCATGGTGGCTTGGGAGTCACAGCAGGGAATGGGATGCCCAGCTGGGACCAACCCGGAGGCCAAGTACTTTCCGCACTGTGGGGACAAGAACATCCTCCAGCCACAATGACGACACGGGAGCCACCTGGCCACAGCTCCACACCTCGATCCTGAGCTCTGTGCCACGTGTGGGGACGTGTCCCTGCCCACCGGTCCCCCAGGATCTGGCTCCTTCTTTTGCCTTTGAACGGAAAGGACCTCTCCTCCCTCTGCCCGCTGGCCTCTCCCCATGCAGATGTGATGCACGTTCCTCACGGAGCCCCCGATCCTGCAGAGTGCAGCTCCCACGAGCTCCTGCCCACTAGTCCTCATCCCCCAATTGATGACACATGGGACAGCAGAACGGGTGAGAGGACGTTGCCATGAACCCCACTGCTCCAGGGGCAAAGACCCTAAAAACGACTCTGAAGGGACGAACTTGGTCTGCCCCAAGCTGTAAGGGTGCTGAGCAGCTGTCCCTCAGCCCGAGCCCTGAAGAACCAACCACCGGGGCAGGTGGCCACCTTCTCCCCGTGGTCACCAGGGGGTCTCGCCATGAGGCCGTCACACCTCCCTGTCCCCTGCCACCCTGCTGAGCAGACTCTGCTCTGGCTCTGGATGTCCTCAAGGCCAGGATTTCTTGGACTCCCTCCCATCGTGGCAGGAGTAGTTACGTGCTCTCCTCAGCTTGGAAAATCCAGGCACTGCTTCCTCTCTCACCCACACTCCCTGTTCAGGAGATGGTGGGGTCTCCTGTTAGCACATGGACTTGACCTGGTGGCTTGTTCTTTGCAAGGAGAAGAGCCGGGATGGGGACGGGAGGGCAGGACAACAAGGACAGCAAGCAAAGCCACAAATAAAGGACCAACACGGCACAGCGAGGGAGCCTGAGACACTGGCTCTTCTCTGGGCACAAAGTGGGCAATTCTGCTGTGGTGGCCGAAGAAGGCATGCCCACACGTGGCGCCTGGGACTCCCAAGTACGTTGATGGACCCAGACACCAGGAAGAGTTGACTCTTCTCACTCAGTTGCTCTCTGGACAAAGCTTCCACCTCATCAAAGGGGTTTATTTCTCGCTCAAGGACTTCGCTTGGGGCACACAGGCCTGTGGAGTTATTGGTCTCCTCTCTGGAGAAACATGTGGGGCAGGGGGGGCATTGGAAAGCAGAGATGCTCAGCTCAGCACTGTGGGCCTTTTGTGCCAGCTCCAGATCTTCTTGATGGGTCACATCCTGTTGCTTCCCAGCATGGCCCTGGCCCCACAAGGCCAAAGTGAAGATCATGAGACCCCACCAGAACAGACCCCAGAGCTTGAGCGCAGGATCCTCCATCCCAGAGCCCAGGGGAGGTGGCACTGGGACTTTCTTTCTGGGTTTGAACAGCTCTGCCATCTTCGAGTGCCGTAACACCGTCACCACCGCAGTCCCCTTGCTCCCGTTGCCCACTCCCAACAGCCTGCCGGTCTCTCTCCAGCCTCTTTTGCCACCCTGTGCCCCTCTGCCACCCTGTGCCCCACTACCACCCACCCCTTCCCAGCTCCCTTGCTCGCGCAGCCCTTGCAGCTGCCGTCCCCCATGCCAGCATCGCCCCGTTCCCGTATCTCAGGGCTCCCTACTCTCCCCCACATCACCTTCTCTGTGCATCTTTCACGCCAGCACCCCCACCCAGTGCACAGCTGGGCACCCACAGCCACAGCCAAGAAGCTGGAGCCCCATTTCCCCGCGCCATCCTTTCCTGCCCACCTGGCCTTGACCTCCTCTGAGGAACAAGAAGATATGTAGGTCCCTCTGCCCACCCGGGAGCCCCATCTCCTCCCAGCCCCAAGCATCACACTGGTTTTCTCAGCAGGTCCCCATCTGAACTTGGGCATCTGGAAGGTCCAAGACACCAGAGGGGTAGCTGAGCTCTGTGACCAGCAGCTATGGGCTTCAGCAGGGTATCAGTGCCCAGGCCACCAGGCAGCACTGCCTTTCACCCCTTTTTAGCCAAGACATTGCCTGCACACAAGTCCCCTCTCCATCCCCAGCCCCTGACTCCATCCTGCCACTCCCAGCCCTGCTCCGTGGTGCCCACGCTGTGAGCCGGGCACCTCTCCCACCAGCGGAGCTGGTGCCAGCAGCCCTCGCCGCATCGCTCACGGTCTCCCTCACCTCCATAGAAAGCCGGAGGGGGCAAGTGGGAGGTGGAGGCCGATCACGCAGTATTTATTGTTCACAGTTTTACGAATGTACAAAACAGAAACCAAACCATTAAAGAGAAAACCTGCGAGCGGGAGCTGCTGCCGTCCGCTTTGTGCTCAGCTCCGGGGCGCCCTGCCTGCTCCGGCCGGATCCAGCGGCTGCCTCACGCCATGGCTCTCCATCGCCTTCCCTGCGTTTCGGAGGCTCAGGGTGTGCCGGATGTTGACACTGGCTGCACATGGCCAGTATTTACGTGGGTGGGTTTCCACTGTTCCCTTCTGCTGGATCAGCACTGGGACCCCACTGGCTTGTCCCGTGCTGGGGAGCGGGGCATTCCGCTGTGTCGGAAGGCAGTCGTCAGGAGGAGAAATGCCCTCACAGGAGCCATGAAGGTCCTAATTCCTCCTGCAGAAGTCCCTGCATACACACACAGCCTTTTCCTTCGGAAAGAGGCAGCCCAGCTCCCTTGACAAGCCACCACGGCTGGGCCACGGGGCCGCAGCACCAGAGCTGGGGTCCTGGTGCAGGGAAGAGCAGAGAGGAGGATGCAGGGTCAGGTCCCACGTCCCTAGTGCCACCCTCCTGCTCAGCCTGTGCACCTTGTCCCCAGGGTGCTGGTGGCACCTTCGCAGAGGGCATGGCTCCCCTCTCTGCCCTGCCATGGCTGTCCCCTGCCAAGAGACTCCTGCCTGTGGGCCACCAGGATGGGACCTTCAGGAGGTGGCTGAGCTGGTGGCACCATTCCAGTTGAAAAGATGAAAGCATTTACCTTTGCATTTAAATAACGGATGGGAGTTGAACTACGGGGTGGCTTATCCAGTCTGCAATCTGCACCCCCAGGGCCCTCAGCCCACTGCAGCACAGGGCCCATTAAACTGCTATTTGGTCGCCCTAAAGGCATCTGATAGTGAGCCATTACCCGCTCGTTATGGTAGGCTCACCTGATAGCCATCTTTCTTGGTCATGGTTGACCAAAGTCCTCTTATTTGCATGTCCCCCCTACTTTCCTGCCAAGCCAAGACCAGTCCCAATCGACAGCTGGAGGACTCAGCCAAATCCCTCCCCTGCCCTGCCGAGGCTGGCAGTCCCCCTTCTCCCAGGGCTGGGGAGACGCAGGGTCACAGCAGGTCCCCGGCACAGCTTGGAGCCCAGCAGCTCCTGGTCAATGGAGCTGCACGATTTTTATGGGTTTCTAACCCCAGGTGGGTACAGCTGCTCCCACTCAAGTATTCCTTCTCCTCCGGGTTCAAGAGCAAAGGAGAGCTGAGGGTTTGGGAGGGGGAGAAGTTTCCTACTAAACAAACCCTCAGGGAAGACTTATCTCGGGCAAGGCAGTGGGAGGAACAACGGCCACAGGGAAGCTGAGCATGGAGGATGCTGAGGGTGGGTTTGCTGCATCCCCAACCAGTTTTCCAGCCGCGTTGGCATGGCTGCGAGCTCTGGCTCAACGCACTGCCATGGTCAACGGCAAGGGGAGACAGCGTGGGGGCAACCCAGGCACCCCGGGACACGGGGACAGGGCCACTGTTTGTGGAGAAGGATGGCACGACACCAAGTCAGGGTGCTTCTCGTGAGCAGGGCAGCCCCAAGCAGGAGGTGGGACCATCCCACAGACCCCGGGAAAATGCCGTGTCCCTTGATTTCCCTGGCTTAGTGGCAAAGAGCCAGTGGCAAACCTGAGCGACGGATGCCATGCTGGAACAGTTGCTGCAGAGCCACAGTCCCTGGGCTGCACGGAGGACACGCAGGGGCTGCGGTGGCCATCACCTCCTCCCAGCCTGGCAGGGGAAACCACGGCCCGTGGGACAGAGCTGCGAACGCCTTTGGGTTTGCCCACAAGTAAAAGACGGGGTAGACACGACCCCATGTTGAGGGAAAGAGGGTGCTGCCACGAACTGGCAGGATCCTTGCTGTGGCACCAAGAAACAGGGATTTGTTAATGAGTGAGTTAACCCATCGGCAGCTGGGTGGGGAGTATCTAAGTGATTCGGGACCTCATGAATCCGGCAACGCCTTCCCCCGGTCAATTCAGCCATGGCCTCCGGAGGTGCCCAGCATGCTACGTCTTGCCCGGCCAGCCGTGTCGAGGCATCCCAAGACCCACCTGCGGCAGGGTTGGTGGAGCTGGGCGCTCGCTCGTAACGGTGGGCTACCAGGTGGAACCAGCTGGGGACGAGAAGTGGTTCCTGCTCAGCACAACCAGTTTTCTCTTACCCCAATGCGGGCAGGCCAGAGCTCGGAGCAGTGGAAAGTTACCAAACGTGGACTAAAGAAGGGCCAAGGTCGGCCAGGAGATTTCTGAGCAGACATGTGAAGCTGCAAAGACAAGCTGGAGCAGAATTGTTCTGTCTCGGGTAGGAGGGAGGTAATGAACCAGCCTCGCAGCGGCAGCAGGGCTGAGAGCAGCACGTGCTCTTTAACCATGAGATACCAGGTTGGGAGGTCTCTGGATTGGGGAAGACATGGCAGGAATTGCCTCCAAAGGGTCCTCATTGTCACATGGAGCCTGTCCCAGCCCACCTGGTACTTCCCACCTGGGGAAAGGCATGTGAGGTTTTCTTTCTGCTGAATGACTGCACGCCAGGGGTAGCCTCCCCATGACCTTAAGTAAGCAGCGGTGGTATTTTCAGAAGCTCCAAGCAAAGTGTCCTAGAAGGTACTAGCAAGGCCAGGAGGAACACCATTCTCTTTGTCTTCTCAGCCTTGTCCTTCCCTTTGCTCGGAAGCGTCTGCACACTAGGAGAAAGCAAGGGAGGACACTGACACCCCTCGGGGCAGAAACGTCATCCCCAGGGCTGGTGGCATGCCAGGGGAGCAGCACAGATGTGCTCAGACTCGGCAGGGGGTTAATCTGCAAGAGCAACGCAGCGGCATGGATGGACAGCCCAGTCCGCACTGCCACCAGCTCTCACCCACGCTGCAGCTCTTGTGGAAGAACCACAAGTCCTCCCCGTCCTCCTGGGATCATCTCCGTGGGAGGAAGAGCAGCAGAGCTCAGGTAGCCCAGAAGGCATCACCCCACGTGTTGCCTGCGGCTCATCTTGGATCCACTGGTCCCAGCTGCTGGCGGCAGCAGCACCGCTGCTCCTCACTGCTCTCGCCGTCACAACCACGGTGGTGGCATCACTGCCTCCAGCTGTGCCCTGGTGACTGTCCCCTGGCTCTGCCCGGACACTGCTGCAGCGGTTCAAGCCTTCAGCTCCCAGCAGGCAGCAACAGACACTGAACTACAGGGCAGTCCTGGGGGACAGCAGCTCCGGAGCAGCGCGGGTAGCGGTTGTGTTCTCCATCCCTCCATGGCGTGCAGCAGAGGAGCAGCTCTCCCATCTCCTCAGGAAAAAAAGAGTACAAAAAGCTACAAAATTTCCCCGCTGCGTTTTCCCCCTGCCCATCTGCTATTGCAATTGGAGGTTTCCTTTCTCTGCTCCTGGATGCCTCCGAATGGACTGTTTCCCTGGGTGTTTGCCCAGGGCAGAACCATTCTGGCTTTGGATTCAGATCAAAGGCCCACGGAGGGAAGCACTGAGGGCTTCAGGACTTAAAAGAGCTGGGGTGGGTGAGAAGAGCGCTCCGACTCTCACCGAGGCTGATGCTCCCAAAGGCAGCCAAGCTGGGCAGGGAGAGAGTTTCCCTCGGGCGTCATGGGCTATGGTGGGGTGAGATCCCAGCTGAGGGTGATGTTTGATCAGCTCCTGCCTTGCCATGCCTGGAGGGTGCAGGCAAGGCAGCCTGTGCTTACTGGGACGGAGGCGATGCAGGAGACGCTGAGTAGTGCCAAGGCACCAGGGCTGGGTGCTGCCCACTGCTGCACCCTTGGAAGATGCTGAGGGTCAAAGAGTTGAGAGGGGAGGAGGAAACGTTTCTGTGAAGCAGAAGCTGATTGAAGACCTGAGAACTCCTGTGTGGCCAGGTATGGTGCCTGGGTAGCCCTGGATCCCCCAGCCCCGGCAGCAACTGCTGCAAAGCCAAAATGCCCACATTATTTTCCCTGATCTGGGATTGCAGAGGGTCACACCTCCACAGCCACTGTTCTTTCCTCCATAATTCTAGGTGTGGGGTACCCAAGGATGCCAACAGTTTGTAGTCTGGGTAGGAAGGGGTACCAGAAAGTCCAGTTGTTTCCTTGCCCATCTGTGGCTGGTGCCCACCAGCCTACTGCATGCCAGCCTGCACACCGCCTCACTGGGAGCCAGAGAAACCCTTCCTGGAAACCCAACTGGCCCAGTACTGTCCAGAGAGGATGTTTCTGGCACGGAGCTTTGCTCCCGTTGTCCCTGTGTCCCTGGGGTTCAGCAGTGCCCATGGCTCCCCAGGAGCCCTCCGCACTGGGATGAGAATGGGGCTGGGTTAGCAAAAAGCATCTATCCCTCTCCCACTTCCCGTGCAGCCTCAGGCCAGTGGACATGGAGATGTTTTACTTTCCTCCCACCAGGCTCCTGGAGCCAGTGTGGAGAGGCTGCAGGAGCCGGGCCAGGGCGGGATGGAGGGAGCCAGGCTGGTGCCCAGGGCAGATGGGGAAGGGGGTGGCAAAGGGGACACTGCCACCAGGGCCAGCTGGGGCTCACCCATGGGGCTGCTCCCTGCAGGAAAGGGGCTTTGTGCCAGTGTCCTGCTGTGCTTCACGGCTTTTGGGTCTCTTGGTAGGGCTCGACAGGGAGCTTGATGTCTCTCAGCAGATTAACTTCCTAATCCTCTGCGAGCCTGGTGAGAGAGGGAGGCTGCGGAGGGGCAGAGCCAGGGAGAAGCTGAGGTGTCAGCTCAGCCCTTATCAGACCCTGGAGAATCTTCTCCACGGGTTTGCTGCCCAGCAGCAGGGACTCTGGAGTGCCCATGGCAGCCAGGGGACAGAGCCAGGGCAGTTCTAGGGACCAGAGTAGTTACGACTTTCCTCCTGGAGCAGTTTCTGTGATGCCTGAAGAGGAGCTGAATTCCTGCTCTCTCCTGGTAACCGGGTTTAGGAAGCCCCATCCTGCGTGGGGGACTGGGCTCCGACAGCACCGTCCCCCAGCGTCCCCCCTCGCCCCTGCATGTCACCAGCTGGGCACTGCCAGCCCTTCAGGAACACTGGGGGAGAGCAGCAGGGACGAGGGCACTGTTTGGGCTGGGGACCACACACACACACCCCCTACACACAGACACACACAGAGTAAAGAGCATCTTTTTGATCATTAGTGCCAACTTTGCGCAGATGCCAGGCTGCCGGACACCCACCCGCTGTCCCGCTTCATCCCCACAACCGCCCGCTCCTGCTCTCCCCAAACAATCACAGCCCTTGGCCAAAATCTCCCTGTGCTGACGGTGGTCTGGAGCAGGCTGTGGTGTCCGGTGTGGACCTGAGCTACAGGGAGGTTTTGTTGCACCACGATGAACCCTCCACAGACGCCGTGGCCATCCATGTCCCCCTGACCTCTTCCCAGACACGGAGGTGTGACCTAGATGGGGAAATGTTCTCAATGGATAGGTTTGGGTTTTTTTTCCACGAGTCTGTGACTAGGTATGAGTCCATCAATGCCATGGGCTCATCCCATGGGATCTCTCTCTGGCTTCCTGTACACACACACAATGCCAAGCGGATGCTGTGCCCGTCTCCCTGGGCATGGGGACTGGCAGGGACCCAGGGCTTCCACATTCCCTGTGGACACTCAAGCAAGAGCTGCTGTCCCTGGGCCAGGGGAGGAGAAGTTCACCTCTAACGCTTGCAAGTAACGTGCTCCAGGAAAGCTTCAACTGGACCCAAAGTCTCTTCTCCCTGGTCCATCTCCAGCGCCAGCAGACTGGCAGACCATGCCCCTGTCCTTGAACCCTGCAGCTCCCAGTGTCGGCGTGGGCATGGGCTGTGCCAGGGCCCTGCCACGACACAGGTGTCTCCTGGGGTCCGGGGGTGGCTTCCAAACAGGTTGTGACAGAGCCATGGTCCTGGAAAGGTGAACGGGAGCCCCAGGGCCAGGCCGTGTTTGTTTATCCTGGTGATGGAGCACACAACAGCGAAACAAAAGGTCAGACCCTGTTGCCCTGGGAGATGGTTTTTGAAGCTGCCTACCGTCCTGCTGCGGCTGGGATGGAGCAGCCCCGGTGCTTGTCACGTCAAGTTATTTTTGTCATTTTGGCCGGTAATAGGGGTGAAACCACCTCCCGGACGCTGCGAGCTTCAGGGATGCTCCGATAAGGACCAGAAGGGCCCTAAACCCACTGAGAGCGCAGCACCCAGCCCAAGGGCTTTGGAGGCAGGTCCCTGTCCCGGAGCTGGACCCCAACCCGCGTCCTTCATCTGAAGGGCCAGGCACACATGGCTCCTCCGAGCACCCCGAAAGGTGAAGGGAAGCCTGACCCAAACTTCATTTGCCTTTGGCACATCTGAGTAATGAACAGACGGAAACTTCTTCAAGCCTTGGCCAGGCTCAGGGCGGGTGCTTTGAGCTCACTGGCAGCACGGGAGGGAGGGCAGGCTCGGACCCTGCTGCAGCCTGCTCCCGGCTGACTCTGCTTGTGCTCCTGACCCTCTTTGCTTGAGCTGAACCGACAAACGTCACCGTCAGCTCCAAACACAGCCTTGCCCAGCTGCAGGGTGCCAGGGTCCAGCAGCGCGGAGATGGAGAGCGGGGCTGCGCCCAGGAGTCCCGGCTCATCTGCCTCTTCCATCGCTGGACCTCGAAGGCTGACATGGCAAAAAGGCAAGTGGGGAGACTGAGGCACACAACTGCCCAACATCCAGGCTGGGAGCACGCAGGGAGCTGGCAAAGCAGCAGGGAGAGAAGCCAGGAGCCCTGATTCACGGTGTGAGAGTGTCCCTGTCCCACCCCAGCAGCTGCGTCTCATGCTCAGGGTCAGGTGCAGCATCTCAGTGTCTTTGTCTCTACATAAAAGCCTCAAATCATCCCTGTACCTGGGCATTTTGGGTTTTTTTTCCCCTCTGGCAGGAGCAGGTAGATGGGACATAGCCTGATCCCGGAGGAAAGGCACCTTCTCTCTGGGCATGAGACCAGGAGGGAATAAAAACCGCACGTATCAGCCCTTGTCTCGCTGCTTCTGGTTGTCAGCACGAGCAGCTTTTGTGTTTACCCGGACTCGAGGGCGATCGCCCGTCACTAACAACACAATATCGCTCGGCCCCGCTGCCCTGAGCCTGGCGAGGACGCAGGACGGAGCCGGTGGGAGGGCGGCGCTGCCAGGGAAGGACAAGCAGCCCCCAGGACAGAGGTACGAGACCTGTTGAGCTGGGCTTGTGGTCACACATAGGGTCGTTGGCCTGAGCTGTGCTGGGGACAGCGTCAGGGTCCTCTTTCTGGGGTTAGACCTGTGAATGAGCAGCTCAGGCGTGGCCCAGGACACCCCACCAAGGGTCTGATGGCAGCTTTGGGTGCCCAGCACCTGGGAAGTGAGGTGGGCACTCCTGGTGCTGGGTGTGTGGTGGCTGGCATGTTGGCTCCCTGGCTGGTGACTCAGTTTCCCCATCTGTAAAATCCAATTTCTTGGGTTTTCAACTCTGTCCAGCTCTGAAGGAAGACCCTGACGAGCAGTTGCAGAGGACTAGCTTCCACCAAGCAGGTCTCTGCTGCTGGAGACACAAAACACAACCACTTTGGGGAGAAAGGTGACAAAGCTGCTCCTGAGCCCTGAATCCAGCAGAAACTGGATTCCCTCCATGTTCACACTCATCCCCACCATCATGTATTTGCATTTGGTAGCTCTGCAAGTACTCGGGGGGAAATTTTTCAGACAGTTGTGGTATTTGCAGGTGGGAAGGACAATTTGCACCCAGTATGCCTTCGCCCAGCACGGCTTCCTTCAGCTGTGCTTTGGGGAAGCGTTACTTTTGCAGGCAGCACAAAGCCCATGAGACCAGGGAAACGGGACAGCTGAGTATGTCCGTTATAATATCCATCATAATCACACTTAAAGTTAACTTCTGGCTCTCCAGGAGCTTTAATGAGGCCACATTTCTGTGCATCCAAAGGGCAACAAAGCTGGTGACAGGTCTGGAAGGAATGTCCTCTGAGGAGCGGTTGAGAACCATGGGCTTGTCTAGTTTGGGGAGAAGGAGGCTGAGAGACGACCTCATCACTCCCAACAGCTTCTTGAGGAGGGGACACGGTGAGAGAGGTGCTGAGCTCTTCTCCCTGCGATCCGGGGACAGGACACATGGGAATGGTTCAAAGCTGTGCCAGGGGAGGCTTAGACTGGACACAAGGAAGAGCTTCTTTATCAAGAGGGTGGTCAAACCCTGGGACGGGCTTCCTGGAGAGGTGGTTGATGGCCCAAGCCTGTCAGTGTTTAAGAGGCATCTGGGCAATGCCCTTAATAACATGCTTTAACTTTTGGTCAGCCCTGAATTGGTCAGGAAGTTGGACTGAATGATCATCGTAGGTCCCTTCCAACCAAAAATCCTCCACTCTACTCTTAACATTCCCCTTACCAGATGCCAGCTGTGTACTCCGAGCCATGCTCCAGCCAGCCCCTCGAGGGCACACAGCAGAGCCAGGCTGTCACCTCTGCCTTTTGGGGGACTCATGGTTTTAAAACAGAGGGAGAGCGGGCAAAAGAGGACTTGTGGTTCTCTTGGTGGCTCTCGTGTCTAGGTTGAATGTATCCTTCAGAGCAGTAGCTCCTTCCTTCTTCCTGACAAGTTGTTGGCTGTTTCAGGAAGGAATTTATTTGGATGGAGAGAGGGCTGTGCTTGGCAAAGACACACACTGGCCAAGCTCGACATCTGACCCACATGGCAGTGGAGGAATAGTTGTCCCCAGTGTCTCAAGTGTTAGCATGGACTGAGTGTGGTTTGAAGAGACGAAGCTTAAAGAAAATAGAGTTAAGAAGGGTTAAAGGCCTGAGAGAAGCCACTCATCTCAGGAACCAGAGAGGTGGAGATCCCATCCAATGTGCTCACACACAGGGCTCTCCTTTACACATAAATCCTCGGGCCAGATCTGGCACCAGCCAAGCGGTCATTGAAGCTGGTGGACCTTTTTGGCTGGTTCCTCCAGCTGCCGATCCAGCTTGCCAACTCTTTCATATTTTTTATGCCATAGTCCCTGTTTGTCATTATATTCTGAGCGTGTAACTAGCTGGCAGGGCTACGATCTGGTCTCTGTCACATCGGAGTGAATCCAGACCAGCACCAACACCTTGACCCTGGGTAGACAGCAAGCACCTGAGCTCAGAGCATGTCCCCAGAGATGGCAGCAGGACAGTGACAGTAATGGTCCTACTGCTTCCCCCAAACAGGGACGAGAGATTTGTCATGGACTACACTCTGGGGACCAGCCAGCAAAAGGAGAAGCTTTTGAAAACCATCTACACCCTCCAGCTGAAGTCAATCGCCATGCTCCAGACAGCCAGTCCGCTGCTGAGCACCCAGCGTGGCATGGGCATGGTGACGCAGCACCAAGTCCACCAGCTGGCAGACAAGGCCAAAAGCCTGTGTGGAGACCTGGACAACATTAAGAACCTCCTCCACTATTGCCAGGACAACCTGGTCCAGCAGATCCCCAACCCCACTGGCAGCCGCTATGGGGGAGTAAGTGGAATCCATTGCTCCCTGGATGGCTCCATCTACGTGACAGCTGAGAGTGCTCCTTGGGTCCACGTCCTCAGCAGCACAGGCCAAACGCTGCAGTCCCTGCCCTGCCGGCAAACGGGGAAGGAAAGCGGCGCTTTCTTGCCAGAAGATGTGGCTGTGACTCGGATGGGAATGGTGGCTGTGGCTGACATGATGAATGGAGCCATCTGGGTCTTCAACCCTCACACCAGCCTCTCCAAGGGGGAATGGATAAAGATCAGAAAGGTTGGTTCCCCCAGGGGTATTGGAGTGGACTCCACGGGCAAGATCTTGGTAGCAGACTATGCACAAGGCCAAGTCCACAGCTTTGCTCTGGACCATGCCTTCAAGACACTCAACATCCACTCAGTCCCCAACCTGCAGGGACCTCGCTACATCAGCCCAGCACCCAATGGAGGCTTTGTGGTAAGCGAGGAGTGCGGAGACGTCAAGGTCTTCACGAGCAGCCGTAAGCTCCTCTGCTCTCTTGGCAGCAAATACAGACACCGGTTTGGCAACCCAGCTGGGGTCTGCGTTGACGTGGATGGCAGCATCCTGGTGGCAGACGAGCAGCGCCGCACAGTCCACTTGTTCCCAGAGCATGGGGCTCCCGTCTGCCTGGTGTCCGCAGGGCTGCGGAGGCCCGCCGGCATGGCTTGCTCCTCCTATGGGCACCTCTTTGTGGCAGATGCAGGGGAGAACTGTGTCAAAGTCTTTAAGTACCGTGTGAGGCCCCCTTACAGCCCTGCCAACCCTGGGGCACCATGTAGTGACCCCAGCCTGGCACCCAGGAGGGGAGCGGGGCTGGTGCCACTGCAACCCCGCTGAGCTTTGGGTCTGCTGGTGGGCCATAGCGGGGCATTGTCCCCATACTCCACTGCCTTATTGTCCTCCAGCTTCTCCAGTTGGCAGAAGCAAGGACTAGACCAGCTTGGAGTTTCTTGGACCCACCAGAGTAGCTAAAGGAGGACTGAGCTACTCAGGACTTGCCTTGGCAAGCTCGTTAGCACCATGCCCTCGAATCCTTGTGTGTTTTTGCAAAGATAATACATTTCTCTTCCCCGCACACCGTTTTTACGTGGCTGTGGTTCCACCTCCCTGGTGCCAGAGGGATAAGGGCAGGCTGGAGCTGGCAGCCATGGTCTACCTGGCAGGCTGGGTTTGGAGCAAACTTCAGGAGGATGGTAAAACGAATGTAACCCGTTCTGTGCTGCGTTCCTGACCTCTACAGGGAAGCGACAACTACTGCATGGAATAACTGGCATGTGGGCACCTAGAACTGCTCGCACCAGCCCAGGTCCTGGGGCTGCGGGTGCCCCGTTCTGCCCTGGAGCAGAGGGCTCAGGGAGCCACAGCCTTTATCAGCGGAGGCCAGGGGGAAGCGGGCAGGGTTTGGTGGGGCAGGGAAGGGCGTTTTCCTCCCCCTGCTCCAGCCCTCAGCACGGGCACAGCGCTGCGTGGCTCCTCGGCCTCTGCCCATGTCCATGACCCTAGTCCAGTCACCGCCTCTTGTCCCAGACGAACCGCAGAGATGTCCCTTTCTCCTTCCTGGCCCTGGAACAAGACAAAGGATGCCCCGTGGTGCCCTCCTAGACCCCCTCTCCCTGCAGAGCGAGGCAGCTCCGGGAGGGAGGCTGTGTGGTTTGCAGGAACAGGGATAAGCCTGTCCCATCCCCTCCCTTTGCACGAGCTCCCAGAAAACGAATCTTCCTCCACCTTATTTCCAATCCTATGGCACCCAACAGGAAAAAAAAAAACACAAACCCTTTTCTCCAGCCCACCCCGCACCCCCTCCG
This sequence comes from Tauraco erythrolophus, assembly GCF_009769465.1. Lineage (NCBI taxonomy): Eukaryota > Metazoa > Chordata > Aves > Musophagiformes > Musophagidae > Tauraco > Tauraco erythrolophus. The sequence continues at coordinate 16,963,468 of NC_141481.1, read as the reverse complement.
ACCCCCTCAAGTTCCCCAGTGTCCCCCTGAGCTCGCTGGGACCTTGGTGGTCCCGACCCGCTGCTGGGCCACAGGAGGGAAGCTCCTGGGTGGTGGTATCCACACCCATGGGGCTCTGTCAGGGGAGACAATGGGGTCTGGTGAGGGAGGGCGAGTCCCTGGGCTTTGGGGATGGGGGACAATGGGGTCTGGTGAGGGAGGGCGAGCCCCTGGGCTTTGGGGATGGGGGACAATGGGGTCTGGTGAGGGAGGGCGAGTCCCTGGGCTTTGGGGATGGGGGACAACAGGGTCTGGTGAGGGAGGGCAAGTCCCTGGGCTTTGGGGATGTGGGACAACAGGGTCTGGTGAGGGAGTGCAAGTCCCTGGTCTTTGGGGATGGGGGACAATGGGGACTGGTGAGGGAGGGCGAGCCCCTGAGCTTTGGAGATGGGGGACAATGGGGACTGGTGAGGGAGGGCAAGTCCCTGGGCTTTGGGGATGGGGGACAACGGGGTCTGGTGAGGGAGGGCGAGCCCCTGGGCTTTGGGGATGGGGAACAACAGGGTCTCGTGGGGAAGGGTGAGTCCCTGGTCTTTGGGGATGGGGGACAACGGGGTCCCCTGGGGAAGGGTGAGTCCCTGGGCTTTGGGGATAGGGGACAATGGGGTCCTGTGGGGAAAGGTGAGTTCCTGGGCTTTGGGGATAGGGGACAATGGGGTCCTGTGGGGAAAGGTGAGTTCCTGGGCTTTGGGGATGATTCAAAGGAATCGACTCACAGGCAGACTGTAAGCCAAAGCACCTTTATTTTTGCTAGTGGGGAGAGCACAGGGTCCGCACCCGGCAAAACGCACCTCTGCTGAGATAAAATTACAGCCAGTTCATACAGTAATCTTATCAAACATCCTGTGCGTTCTGCGGTTCATTTTTGATAAGCAAACAGTTAGGTTACGCAACTTTTAGTGCTCTGTTTTGCCTGTTGTAGATAATTTTATGGTTTCCTTGATAGTGGGGTATTTGTGCCTAAAACCAGCGGTCTCCACGCGTATCGTACCCCTGCAGTTAGCTAAGTTAAAACATCTTCAGTAAAAAAAACGGAATTCTTGGTTTGCCAACTCATCCTTATGCTAAAGGCAGCCTAGTTACATCAAGCAAGCACACGAAACTCAATTCCTTAATTCAGGGATGGGGGACGATGGGATCCGGTGGGGAAAGGCGAGTCCCTGGGCTTTGGGGATGGGGGGCAACAGGGTCTGGTGAGGGAGGGTGAGTCCCTGGGCTTTGGGGATGGGGAACAATGGGCTCCGGTGGGGAAAGGCGAGTCTCTGGGCTTTGGGGATGGGGGATGATGGGGTCCCCTGGGGAAGGGCAAGTCCCTGGGCTTTGGGGATGGGGGACAACGGGGTCCCGTGGGAAAAGGTGAGTCCCTGGGTTTTGGGAATGTGAGACAATGGGGTCCAGTGGGGAAAGGTGAGTCCCTGGGCTTTGGGGATGTGGGACAATGGGCTCCCGTGGGGAAAGGCAAGTCCCTGGGCTTTGAGGATGGGGAACAACAGGGTCCCCTGGGGAAGGGCAAGTCCCTGGGCTTTGAGGATGGAGGACAATGGGCTCCGGTGGGGAAAGGCGAGTCCCTGGTCTTTGGGGATGGGGGACAACGGGGTCCCGTGGGGAAGGGCGAGTCCCTGGGGTTGCCCCAGCGCGGTGATGGCCCCCCCGAGGGCCGGGCGAGCAGACGCTCCTTATCGTCCCGCTCAGCCCCGCCGCGCCCCCGGCCCCGCGGGAACGGCTGCGGGCCGAGCCTCTGCGCACAGCGCCGGCTGAGCCGGGGCGCACCGCCGCCGCGGCAGCCCCGGGCTTCTCCAGGCCTTGAGAACCGGGGGGAAGCGGGGGGAGAAGAGCGGGAGCGGGCAGCGGGGCAGCCCCGCGGCGCGGGCGGAACGCGGGAGCGCGGTTGCCGGCGCCGGCCGGGCCCGCCGCGGTGCACAGCCCGGCGCCAGCGGCGTCTCCGAGCAACCGGCCCCCGGAAGCGGGCGGCGCGGCGGAGCGGGCGGTAGGCGGCGGCGGCGGCGGCGGGAGCGGGGGGGGGAGCGGGGCGCGCAGGCCCGCCCGGCCGCGGGGGTCTCCCCGGGCCCGGCCGGGGGTGTCAGCGCGTACCGGCCGCTTCAGCCCGGGGCTTCGCCTTTGCTTTTCCGTCTAAAATTCTGAAATGAGTCAGTCCCGGGGTTCGCTCTCCGTTTGTCGGTGACATTAATGCGTTGTCGCGGTGCCCGCCGTTGGTTTTGCTGTGCCGGAGATGATGCGCTGTGGCGCCTTTGGGGGGGGGGGGGGAAAGCTGGGGGTTTCCAGCGGGAATGGGCAGATCTGGAAGACTTTAGGCACTTTGCGAGCGGGGATTAAGCATTCCGGCAGGATGTTTCTGTTAAAATTAGCAGCTGCGAAGCAGCTGAGTGTGATGACATTTAAAATGTCAACTTCAGATTTCAAACGGGCTCGTGGAAGGAATAAGGGAGGATGCGCAACCGGTCGTGGATTTGGGAATACCAGCCGTCTGAATAGTTGATGGGCTGCTTTTCCTCTGTCGAGGTATTTTGTACAGCCTGAAAATCGTAGCAGAGCCTTCTCTGCCGCATCTGCAGGTGCCAAAGGTCAGATGATGTGCTTGGGTGTTATTTGACCTGAGTTAGAGCCAGGGTAGCTAGCTGGATAAAACTAAGTTAATTTAAAAGGTTGAGGGAAGGGACGAGGGAAAACGCACAGAATTTAGATGATAAGGGTGAGAAGTGTTTCTCCTCCATGAGAGGTTTTCCCAGATGACTGTGCCTGGTTTTAAAAAAAAAACCCCAAAACTCAGTGAAAAACAGATGTTTGAATTAAAAGAGTCAATTGATAATTCTTCTCTGAAATGTCCACGGGATGGACAAACTTTTAAGGAGAAGAGCTGTGCAGGGACACTGGAAGTATCTTGTGACACTGCTGTCAAACAGCTATGGCATCTCTTGAGGAAAAAGACAAAAAAATATTCAACTTTAAAAAGTTATCTGCCCAGTATTACTGGTGGTAGCTTTGGTAATGAAATACTGAAAAATCTCATTCAAGTGCTTATTTTCTCCATTTTTCTCTGGATTCTTTAAAATATTGAGCTCAAAATGTCATTTTTTAGAGTATTGAGTTATTGGTAGACTTCTCTTGTAAGGTTTTAGTACTGTGATATAGCTAGAATGTTACCCCTTTAGCTAAATTTATATTATTGTAAACAATTTCTGAGCATATGCGTGTATGTACATTCCCAACACGTTCAATCTGTTATTTTGCCTTCCAGAGCCCCTGTATTTATATCATTTATTTCCCTTTTCCTGGGAGTGTGTCTGTGGGTCTTAAGGAAAAAGAATTAAAATCCTTTTTGGAACGTAACGCTCAGTTGTGAAGGAAATCTCATCTCACCTGATAATATTTCTTTAACAATCTGAGTTAGGCAAGGAGGTAGGAGAGGTGGTGAAGGGCAGATTATTTTGGCCAGTATCCTTGGACTGACCACAGTCTTACTAAAAGAAAGAAAAGGGAAATGTAGGGGACAGGTTTTATTTCGAACATTTTTAAGGACCAATCTAATCAATTGTGTCTGTTAGCTGATTTTCACCCAGGTTTCCTATATGTGCCAGGAACAACTCTTTTAGACTTTTTTAGACTCTTTTAGATACGTGGCCTTCAATGTCTTTGTGATCTTCTGGAAAAGAAACACCAAAAAATACCTGAGTCTTTGCTATTTCAACAGAAGTGAAAAGTAAGCTTGGTTTTCAGTCCATTTGGGTCTAATAGTCATTAAATTTTGTCTGGTGAAAGATGTTTTTAATTTGTACTGTAAGTCTTTGGTCTTTCCCACCCCTGGTGTCCTGCACCCTTACAGTTTCGGGGTGTCACATCTACCATTTTTCTACCCTTGCTTTGACACATCTTTCCGCTTCCCTTCCCCTTCTGCTGGAGCCTTGCAATCCTTTGGAAAAACATGTATTTTTTGAGGTTCTTCTGCGATGCTGCTTCCTCACAGACTCCACAGAGGTTATCCCTCTGCTCCAGGAGGGAGAGGTGGAATTCCCTCTGTGGCCTCCACGTCTCGCCGTGGGCTGGAGGGTCTGTGGGGCAGCGAGGCACGGTGCTCGGTGCCCTCAGCACCTGCAGACACCATTTCCAACAGCATGCTGCAAACAAAATCATGAGCACCCTCACGCCTGCTGGAGGGGAAGTCTCGGGGTGCGCTTTGCAGTTTTGCAGTAAAAGGGAAAATTTGGTCCCGGGAAAAAAAAAAAACGACGTTACTCCTTGCGAATGCAGTAACTGCGACGCTTTGCCCGTCGGAGGATCGAGCTGAGCGCCAGGGAAACTTCACCTCGGTGCCTCGAGGGGCTGCCAACCCATCCGTGAGCAGACATTTCCTACCGAGGCGGTTGGTTAATCACCCGCTCGTGCTGCTTCCCCGTCGCCTCCTCCGTGCCGCGGCAAATTACCGGGTGCCGAGATCGGTTGTCCTGTATTGAGAGAAGAACAAAACCACAGGGACCCCCACGTTGCGCGTCCTCTCGGCGTGTCGTAACGCCGCTCGGCGTTCTTCTTTCCGACTGAGTGGGTCCCCGGCGGAGGAGCCGGCCTCGGGGGCCTGCGGAGTTCTCACGTCTCCAACAAAGCGCTGAAGGACGGGAAAGGACAACCGGATGCCGACTGTTCTGCACCAGCGCCCTCCTTACTGCAATTATATTTCTGTTAGAAACCTCCGCCTTATTTAAAGAGACATTGTCAACTGCCTCAAAGCTCCTTGTTGTAGAAGTCTTACAAAGCCATTGGGATGTTTTCTTAATCACATGAAGAGAAATATTGTAGGCGAAGAGCACTGGTAAAGCTTCTCCTTTTTTAGGATCTTGTGTCTAATGAATTAAAACTACTACGTAAACTTCGATCAGTTAATCACTGTAGTCCCTTTTGACAAAATTATTGTCTCTGTTTCCAGATGAGGGGAGTGAAAGAAGAGATGAGTGATCTGAGCAAGGTTGTTCAGTGAGTTTGTTGCAGAGCGAAGCTCTGGGTTCCAAGATGATAAAGGAGGCTCTGAAATTGTCTGGCTTTACAGCATAAACCAATATTTGATTGACGGTAATAGGAGAAAATATTCCCCAGAGGCATCAGGGTGTGCTACGATGTAGTCCCTTCACATCCAGTGTCAGGTCTAAGATCTGAGGCTGGATGGATTCCTGGTCTTGGCTGGTCCGGCAGGCTGTGCTTATCAGTGTACCATCATGATAAGGCTGCTCCAGGACTCAGAGAAGACATTTGCTGAGACAGTCCAGGCTCGCCACCCCTCACTTCAAAGACTGCAGATGATCAGGAACCTCCTAAATACTTCTCTGATGTGTGTGTATCTGTTGGCTGTCACTAATGTCATTGTGCGAGTGGTTGGACTGAATGTTTTAAAACTCGACCGAGCGTCCTCACCAGTGACTTTGGTCAGCTTAAATTTTCCTTGCATTTAATCGCCATTCTCAGATTTTATTTCTCTGTTTGTTGGCAGGTGTGCTGTTCTTCCAGGGTCGCTGCCATGGTACTTAAGGTCTTCTTTCCGTCATGCTGCTCCTCGGCAGAAAGTGGCATTTTGATCGGCCGCTGGATCTCCGAGCAGAACTCTGCTGTTATCCTTGCTGTTGTCCATTTCCCTTTTATTCCTGTCCAAGTGAAACAGTATCTCAGTGAAGTCCAGCGGGTGACCAAAGTCAGCGTTTCTGTGCTCGGCTCATGGAGCAACAGCAAACAGGAGAAAGAAGAGGGCCTGAGTGAGTTCTTGGAAGACCTTGGGACAATATTCTCCCATGAGCCATGGATTCTGATAAGCAAAGAGGGAGACAGCAAATTCTGGAGCTGTTCTACCCTTCAGAAACATTCTAACGACTCTAAAGATGAAGAAATCATCTTAGTATACTATGACCAGCGCAAAGTCATGCTTTCCCATCTCCATCCCCCTTTGGACACGGCCACCTCCGCTGACCACAAAGCAGACGATGCGTCAAAGCTCTGTGCCATCTTTAACACCGTTGCCAAGAGTAAGATGCTGTTCATGACGGACAGATACGATGATGGGCCCATCAAGCTGACCCACTGGCAGTCAGATGGTGTCGAAGCTAGTATCATCGTGGAGCTGGTGAAGCAGGCCTCTGTGCCTGCGTGCGTGCTGCTGGCATTCCTGCTTTCGCTTATCTCTGGGATCTGCCGGAGCAGGTAAGTGAGGTGACATTGGCCAGGTTACGTTTTCCATGGGAATGTAATTCATGTTTAGGCATTTGCAGGGCTCCTGCTCAAGCCCACGGAGAAATACAGTTGATACAAAATCATTCTGTTGGAAACAGGCTGCCGCAGAGCTGCTGTTAAAGTTTGGGAAGCTCCGTTGAAAACACAAGGCTAAAGGCTCCCTCAGATATCGTAGAGCTCTTCAAGGAGCTGGGAGGTTTTCTGAGGAGACTGATCTCCTCGCCGTTTGCAGCAGGGGTAGCTCAGCCCTACTTCAGTTTCATCACAGCGGAAGCATTGGGTTTCCAGCTATTCCATGGCTGACAGAATGACCTTTTTGCTCGATAGCTGGGACTCCCTACTCCCTGTTTGCTGTGAATCCCTTCATGGCTGTGGAGCATCAGCAAGTGGTGCATCTAAATCCATCACCTCTCTAACAGACGCTGGTGCTGCAACGTTGGCGCCTTCTAGCAGGTTACGGGGAATGCTGGTCTGCGTGGATCCGTGGTGGAATCCCGTTGTCACAGCCATGAAACTGAATAGGATGGCTCAAATGTAATGGGTGGCAAGGGCTTGCACTACAGAGGAGTTCTGAGCAGATTTGAAGGGGGGAAGTTTCTGCGTATGAAGCTTAATGACACATCTGGTCAGCCTGCCTAGAGAGGTTGTGCCAGGGAGGGGAGCAGAGCTCAGGTTCCAGGCTGCAAGGGGACACTTTAATTGATGGAATTTGGATAACAGCTACTACTGAATTCATGGCTACATCATCTCAAGTGCAGCCTAAGGGTACGGGGACGGAGTCTTTTAACAGATTTCCGGTTGTACGATACTGTCATAAAGAAATTACAGTGAAACTCTTCATATGCAAAGATTTTCTGAAGAGTGGAGTTACACGTTTTGGTAGACAAAGGGAAGACTGTCTCCATTTTTGGGCTACTTTATTGGAAGAGATTTAGGGTCAAACTTAAACCTGGTGTAATCAGGGACCACTGGTTCCTGGGACTGCTCTGTAGACACTGACTATGCGTTAATGGTCGTTAATGGTAACTAAGATAATGATTATTAATGGTAACTAAGTTAGAGCGTTGTGGTTGGGCAGAAGATTGGGAGTCCACTCTGAAGGCCCTTTTTCTGGCTGTCCATGGACTGCGTGCAACTACTGACAAACAGGAGGATCCTTTTCTGCGTAGGCACTCGATCTCGAGGCCAGACTTGACCACCTCGATCCGTGCTAGGTCTCAGACCAGGCTTAGAGTCAAGTTAAGCCCAAGCCTCGCAGGTCTCCAGAAGGCCACAGTCTAAGCATAACCTGGGAGCTCGAGCAGCTATTCTGATTTCAGCTGTTCCTAAGCCCGGTACGGACGTTTTGAACCCGAGCAGCAGCCAGACTAGCACCAGCTGTACGTACCAGCAGGCAGAACGTGAGGCTTGCTGTGCCCAAACCCAGGTTGAACTGGTTCTCAACCTTGGGAGGTAGATACAGGTTCCTTTCTGCTTTGTTTTATTCTCCCGTAGTATCAGCACGGTATTTACTAATCTAACAGGTGTTTTAAAACATCAGTCTTAGAGAAAAGAGATTATGACCTGGCTTTGTGACAAACCTCCTGCTTGACCTTCTAAGTTATTTAATGTAATTTGGTTCAATTTACTGCAGGACGTGTGGTACAACCTCCTTTGTGCCAACACACGCAAGGCAGGGAGGGTTCAAGGATATTATGTGCAGGTGTCCTTCCAGTCCCCTCATCCCTGTGCTGGGACAGGACATCCCATAAAATAAGATCTACCAGGTTTTTACCCCTTCTGGTCACAGGACTTCTTTCCTTCCCAGGTTTTATTGATGTTGAGGGATAATCAGCTTTGAAAAGCTAAAGAAGGGAGATCAGTGATGTCCTCTCAAGCTGTGGAGGCTTGGAGCTTTTTTGGATATGCCACTGTTGTGTATTTGTGCTGGGGAAGCAGGGCAGCAGTGTTGGAAATCTCAGAAAATGAGCCCTAACACCCATCCAAGCTTAGTGAACCCTCCCAGGTCCTGTACATCTCAAATTAAGGCATTTCTTCAGCACCACCTTGTGCTAAGGGGTGTCCATTGCAATTCTCTCTGCGGAGGGACTGGTGTGCAGGATTTCCATCACCGCTGAAGGTCTCTAGTGTGCTGTTGGGGACGTCAGGATGATTTGGTATTGAAGCAATAAACTGTGTGCTCCTTCTTCAAACAAATCCGTTTACAAACTCCGTGACCTCTGGTTCCTCATCCAGAAGGGAGGCACCGTTCCTGCAGTTTCTACAGGGAGCAAAGAGACAGCTGAGGGTTCTGGTTAGTGGAGCTTTGACGTTTGCATGTGATCCCAGTTTGGAAAGATTGCTTTTCATCCGGCATCTGAAAAATCCTCTCTCACTCTTGGAAAAAAAATTGAGTTGGAAAATCAAGATTTCTGCATGCAGGCTATGTTAATTTATTGCTAAAATTCTTTATATTTGGAAATACCCCGAGGATCTCCTGCTGCTTAAATAACGCAATGGCACAACGTCACTCTTTTTTCTTTTTTTTTTTCTTTTTTTTTTGTTTGGTTAGTTTTCCATTGCACTTCTAAAAATCATTCCACATACTGTGTGATAAACAAGTGGGAGCATTTATGGCGATGCATAGTCGGTATGCACAGGGGTAGGAGACCATACAAGAAATATTTTTGGTTTTCTTCCTCGGTACCCTTCGAGATGGCAGTTTCCGTAGCACATCTTGCAACTATTATATTGAGCTTTTTGCAGTGTGCTTGTATTTTTTTTAAAATATATATGTACTTACTTTCCAAAGAAAGAATGTAGGTGGAATAGAGGTTGTCTTCTTGATGTCAAGTGAAAAGAAGAGGCAAGCAGAGACCTCTGCTGTGTCTCCAGAGCCCATCCTGTTCAAGGAGATGCACTTAACCTGTTGCAGGCTGCAGTGGGTGCACATGTCGGGGGGTGCTCCTGAGGATGAGGCTGCTTTGGAAATCATTCTCGCTTGTGCAAGAGGTTCCTCAGGGAGAAGAGAGCAGCAGCTTGCCCTTCCCTTTGATGTGGGACACCAGGGGTGTGCGGTGGGTGGGCGACCCATGAGCTAGCTGCCTCTGCCTTGGGGAGCTGTGGTGCAGCAATGAATGGTAAGAGACAGGCGTTGCTGGGAGAGGACGGGGCGATGGTCAGCCCAGTGAGTGTTTAGCACAGAGCCCCAGAGCCGTTGGTTTCTAATTGAACTGAGATGGTCTGGCAGCTGTTGGTTTGACCGGTAATTTGTCACCTTCAGTCATCTGTACATAACAACACAGGTAGAGCGTTTCTCCTTCCCCCTTCTTTGCATTTCACGTGCAATTCCCTGCTCCAGCAAAGGTTTGCCACACCAGGATTTGTAACCACTGGGCTGGGATATAATTGGAAGAGAAAACTCATCTGCACTCCTGCCTGGGTGAATCTGCGAGCCCAGGTCGTTGAGATCCGTGGCCAGCGTGGTCGCTCACCGCGTCCCCCTCCCCTGCACAGCACCCTTTCCTCCGCCACTTCGGATGTCACCTCCTGGCAACTCCACCGGAGAGCGGCACGTCCCTTTGTCTCCGAGGTGGGAGGCTGCAATCCAGAGCTGGGTAACACGGAGGCCTCCAGTTAAGAAGAATGATTCACATGCACGTGTTTCAAAACCCACGTGTCTGAAATTTGCGTGGGGAGGGGGAAGAGGGGACTTCAGCACTCTGGTTTTTAAGCTGACAAACCTTGCACGAAGGGTGGTTGAAAGGGCTTAGGAGGAAGGGGGTAGCAACCACAGTGAACCCAGCAGGATTTTGAAGGAGCCATACCCCTGCCATCTGTGTAAACGTATAAATAGGAGCCAGAGCTGCAGCGTGCCCATCCCATGGTTTATCCTGGCCGATCCTAAAGGCACCGTGCTGCTGGCCGGCGGGCTGAAGTCCTCCGGATGAGGTCTGGGGGAGGCAGGCACACGTCGTGGGGACATCTCCAGGCCACAGGCACACGTCATGGGGACATCTCCAGGCCATGCTCACTAACGAGCCAAACAGCTGTACGATTCCAAAAGCAAAGCGGGATACCAGGAATAATTTTAGTGTTTGGAATGAATGTGAACTGAAGGAACGTGCCAAAGCAGTAAGAGGGAGAAGGTGAAGGAAATGACTGAAAATGAACATAGGTTCCTGGACCCTTAATAAGAAACAGGGAAAGGCTGTGAAAATGGTGAAACAACCATTGTGTACAGGAAAGAAGTGATGCGAATTATTTCCACATAATTATAATAAATAAGATATAATAATAATGTAAGACACATATAATAATAAATAAGAATTTATTCCCCACGACAGACGTGGTGCTTTGTTTTGCTGTACCACTACTGTGCATTCTTCGACTGGCCAGTGGAGTCATTTTAGACTACACAAATCACCATCGTTGCTTCCTTTATAGGCTGTGTGGTAATAAAAGTAACTCCCAAAAATAATTGAGCATCATTTAGTACTTTTCTCCTGAGTCATAAAAACGCAGCCGTGTGAATATGCCTTCCCCTACAAACCTAACGTGGATGTTAACTTTGAAACCTAATTAAATGCTAAGTATTGCGTTGTCTGCATGATGCTGGTCACCCTTGGCAAAGCAGTGGGGAGGAGATAGAAATGAAGACGCTAAGAAAAGAATTTGGAAGTGATAACGAAAAAAAAGAATAAAAGGATCAAGCAGAAGGAAAAGAAAAAGGCAAAAAGGAGCAGAAACTGCAGGGAGAGCCCAGCTGTTTGTTCTCCCAGGCTCACTCCGGATAGAGACTTGTGATTAGTAATACTGGGATTTGTGAAGCAGTTGCACCGTGTTGTGTTGTTGCACCATATGCACAACTGCCTCGACTCCACTCTCCTGGAGACAGAGCAGTATGCCATCCCGGTGATGTATCCCAAAGCACAGGGTGGAATCGGGATTGCGTTCTGGCTTCCTTGGAAGAGTGAGACACTTGGTTTTACAGAATGAAAGTGAGAGGTTGGGTTGCCTGCTTTAGATGTCTTGATGTGGAATGGCTGCCTTAATTCTGTTAGCCTTTAAGAGAGGAGTTAACAACTAATATTCTTGAATGATAACGTGTTGATGCTGCCTCTGGTTGCCCAACCTTAGCTTTACACTGAATGTTCTGCATGGAGTTTGCCATGGAGCAGGCTCTGCAGCGGACGGAAGCAAACGGGGACGTTCCCATGGTGTTTCTGCAGGGTGCTGAAGTTTTGGCCTTTGTCTTTCTTGTGGAGCAAACTCTCAACTTGTGAGCAGCTGGGCCATCGCCTGCAGCACCTCCAGGTCATCAGCAGCAACAAGAAGGCTCAAAACCAGACTCAACTCATGAGGTATGAAGTGCACATAAAGTCATACATGTCTCTGTCCTAGCCCTGTCTCCTCCAGGGAACCCAAACCATGGATCCTGTGCCCGTACAGCACTATGGGGTCCTCACTGCACTGTGTCATGTTGCCTTCCTCGCTCTACTCCCTGCTAGTTTGCAGATCTTTGCACTCTGTTTGTATTAATTAAGCCTTTTGCCAGATACATGCCGTTTTCTCTAACTTGGGAACATCAACTGGGATATTGCCCACAGAAAGCTTGTACTGCACCCATGTGTGTAGTGCTTTCCCATCACTGCTCCCACGGGCTCATTGCTTTCACATGTGCTGCTGTTAACCAAAACCTGCAACCGGTATTTGGTGGCACTTCCCATCAGAGCAGAACGGTTCCCCTCTTTCCCCCACTCTTTTGGGGAATCTTTCTTGGAGTAACTGCAAACGAGAGACTCCGACAGCAGTAGCAAAGTCAGCGTGGCAGGAGAAGCAAACGTGCAGCAGAGGGAGGGGAACAGGGAGAGGCAGAGATGTGAGACAGGTATCGAATGCCCTATGGCCATTACACAGCCCGTCTTGTTCTGTGTGGTTCTCTGCTCCTGCAGTAATAGACTCCCGGGGAACACTTAAAATAGATTAGCAGATTTGAAGGCCAGAAGCAGCTATGATTGTTTGATCTGATTTCCCGAATAACTCGTGTCGTGGAATTCCATTCAGAAACTCTAGCAGCAAAGGGGCAGTTGAGCAGCCCTTCTGGGTATGAGTTTGTACCCAGAAACACTATTTACTGCATGGACTAGTGCTTCGACTAAAGTATACCTCCTGGGAAGGCATCTGGTCTCAACGTGGATGCTCCAAGTGCTGGTGCCCTTATGGTAAATCCCCCCTGAGTGTATATATATATATATACCCATACGTGCTTTGTCTAACATTCCTCTCTGTAGCTTCAATCCCACTCTTTGCTCCTCTTACTAAGAAGGTTTTGTGGCGTGGCGGGCTCCGAGTGGCTCCGTGGTAGCGGCACACCCGTGGAAGTCAAAAGATCTCTTCAGTAAATTGTCCTGACGTCCCTGGGACATTAAAGATGCTACGTTAAGTGAAGCTGACAGTTGTCATTGAAACATTAAACGCTGTCCTTCCCTTTTCTCTAACGCTGCGTCTCTCTATCCTGCCTGCAGGAAAGCCAACATCTTTGTCTCTCTGCTGATTGATGTGGCTCTGGGGATACTGCTGATGTCCTGGCTGTACAGAAAGAACCGAATTGGTCACCTTGCCGACACTCTCATCCCCGTGGCTGATGTAAGTCTGGCCAAAGCCGTTTCTCTTTCACCTGGCTGTGGGTACTGACCAGCTCGTGATGCCTGGGGTAGTTGTGAGCAATGCCATACACACAGGATTTCAGAGAGAGTCCTGTCTTCAGTCATGCAAATTGGGTCTCCTCAAGAACAGTGAAATCTTCAAATCAAGCCTACTGGGGCTGCTCAAAAGGAACACAGCTCTGCTTTGCGTGTGCAGAGAATAGTAATTAGGTGTTTACTGGAGGGCTGCTCCGGCTCCTAAAGTGACAGTTATGGCTTGGACAGAGTTCTGCAGCTGCAGGTCGAGTGGTTATCGAGCCAGAATACTTCTGTTCTGGAGTCGACAGGAAGTGTCTTCAAGATGTTGCTTTATGGGGCATTTGGGGGGAAAAAAAGAGCCATAACGTGGGTTGCATCTGATAAACTGCTGAAAGGTCAGACTTGACAAGCAGTGCAGCTGTGCTCGTGGAGAGGAATTTCATGGGGAAATCCAAAGGCCTTAGCTAGTCAGGACACAAGCACCTGGAATCCTGGCTAAGAGCTCTGGTGTACAGATGGTAAACGAGGAGAACTTGCTGTGTCCTGTGATTTTCTCAAACGTTAACTCCTCTTGCCCACTAAGATCCCTCAGCATCAGCATGATTTCATGAAGAGCAAGTATGACTCATACGATCCTGCTTTTCTGGTGGTTCATTTTAGGTGCAGTGCTCCAATATATCTGTTTAATGGCAGTAAGGAACATACAATGTACTTCAGAGGCTGGAGACCAGACCACTAATCTGATGTTAGCTCCGTTTTAAGAGCTTCTGTGTCTTGGGAATACATGTGCAGCCGACGTTGAGCGCTGTCATGCAGCTGCACAACCTTTGTCTACCCACTTTCATTTCTGGGAGAGAAGGTGGATCTTTCCATTGGTTTCTTTCTAGCAGCCAGAGAACGTCCTCTCTTTTCTCTTTCTCCAGCTTCTTGGTTGGGAGGAATTTTATTCTGATTAAAGAATTCCAGCAGCTTTTTCCCACTTGTCCTGTGTTTCTTAGGAAGAGGTCATGTTTCCTTTGATGATGATCTGCTTGGTCCATGTCTAACCTTTTAATTGTTACAAGCCATAGGTCTCTGATCATCCGTGGACATGCTGTGCTTTCAGAAAGTGCATATGGAGTGTCCAGCATAGCTGTGGATCATTATTACTGTTGTGTTTTGTTATCTTTCATAGTCAAACTTTTAAGGATTGTGGCAGACACTGTTTAGCAGCAGTGGTGGAGAAGAAAGGACCACAATTCTTGCAATACAGTCGCTCTTGTATTTGAGCTGTACACTAAAAATATTTTTCTAAGTCTTATTCCTGAGTCTTTTCCCTTGCAGATATTTCAGCTGCAGAAGTTTAAGTTCTCTAGAGCTCTTCCTGTGGGATTACTCTAAGTGTCCAGCTCTCAGAAATCTGATTTCTTAACGAGTCTGCAAGGAAGTGGCTTTTGGCTGCGTTCCTGTTTGCACAGGTGGCTCCAGGAGGGGTTCCATCTGCCCAGTGTCTTTGGCAGATGGACACTCTCCATGCTCAAGGTGTATCCGATCCCAGCACCTGTCCTGGGTAGGCTTGCTTGTGACAGTTACTCCTTCGTTCCTCTTTCAGTAATTTAGCTCATCTGTCAGTCAACTTACACATCATAGTGTCAGTTATTTTCACCACGTCTCCTACGTGTGTGGACTCCGTCACCTTGCTATCACCAAGAACTGTTTACTTACTTTCCTGGAAGTGCTACCTCCTCCTTGTGTGGGTGGCCTGGTAGTCAGTTGGTGCCTTTCTTCTCTGCTTCTCCAAGCTTATCAGCTCAGGCCACTCTCAACTCTTCTTGTTTTCCAGCCTTACTTTCTTCTTTCAAGTGTATTAGATTGTGGACATAAAATCATTTGGAGTCCTTTTACTGCCTTCAGTGAGCATGGATTGATAAGCGTTACGTGCACGCCTTGAAAAATGCGGATCTGAGTGATCCCAAAATATACCAGTGACTTCAGCGTGTGGTGAGCAAGCCAGCACCACTTCTTTTCCAGTATGACAGCAAAATCTCCCCTTAGCTGTTCAGCAGTAGGCTTCCTTTTTGCTGCTGAGTGACCATCTGGTACGCATTATTCCCATCGCTTGGGCTTCCTCAAGTGCTTATGTGTTGCCAAGCCCAGTAATGCAAACTTTCCCATGTGCAGAATCATGGAATCATAGAATGGTTAGGGTTGGAAGGGACCTTAAAGATCAGCTAGTTCCAACCCCCCTGCCATGAGCAGGGAAATGAGTTCCTTTTCCTTCCCTAATGCTCCTTGCTATTCTGCTTTTGGTATGTGCCCCAGATCTGAGGATGGCAGTGACCTTACATCTCTGTATCTGCTTTATAATGAGATTATTATATATTATAAGGTTATATACCTATATCTATTATAAGGTTATATACATAACCTTATTGATTTGATTGCTTTTAATATTGACAGACCCACCTTATATAGTGTATAGCCT
Source organism: Tauraco erythrolophus (assembly GCF_009769465.1). Lineage (NCBI taxonomy): Eukaryota > Metazoa > Chordata > Aves > Musophagiformes > Musophagidae > Tauraco > Tauraco erythrolophus. Next base: position 16,948,075 of record NC_141481.1, on the reverse strand, counting down.
TATTGGTTTGATTGATTGATCTTAATATTAACAAAATCGTAGCTGTGTGGGGACTGGGTACCGTGCTGCTTTTTTTTTTTTCCCTAGCAAACATCTCTCTGGAAGGACACAGATGCAGGTAGGTCATTTTGGCTGTCAACAACTGCCAGGGTCACAAGCTGGGGCTGCTGACGTGAGGATCAAGCCGTGTTCCCTCGCCATCGTTCATCATCCCCTGATATAATGGTTCTCAAATCAGCACTTAGCTGGCAGTTGTTGATGATGCACAAGGCGTGATTGACGGCAGCTCCCACTTGCACAGCTTGATGAGCTGCGCTGTGCTGACTGTAATAACAAGTTGCTTTTGTCAGTAAATGAGGCAGATGTGATTCAGAGGCACCTAGGGAGTAACTGGCGAGTAGCTGTGTGCAGTACGAAGGACTGATTTTTGAAGCAGGCTTTCAAGTCCAAGAATGGAAAATGTGAATAATCTTCTCTCTGTAGGTACCCTCACAACTCCGCCCTCCTCCTTCCTCTCGATCCCACCAGGCTTCCCAATACTTGTCCATGTTTTTGCCCTCCCCAAGACAGCCTTCTTTCAAAAACACCCGATTCAAAGTGCTACATTTGTCTTTTAAAAAGAAGAGCTGCTTATAAACCATTTTCTTTTTTTTCTCTCCTTCACCTCTTTCATCATTGCTGATGTCTCTTTTTCTTACGCTGTAATCTCTTTGAAACAGTTAAATATTTATCATAGATCGTGCCTCCAAAAATGTGACTGGGGCTTAGAGATAATTGAATGTAAGTTCCTATTCAGTCACGTTCTGCTAATCCATAAACAAAGCAAGCAGGGAGGGCACTTCCTGGAAAACAGTCTTGGATGTTAATTTGTAAAATAGTTCAACTTAGAGCCCCAAACGCCTGCAGCAGGCACGGGGCAGATGTGTGTGGTAGGGAGAGCTTTGGCTCTGCTTGCTCTGACGTGCACTAGATGCTCTGCTCAGGAAGTTTGCGCTGTGCTTCCCGGTGCCCACGGTGCCCACCTGCCATGTGCTGTGTGTCCCCCTCCATCCATGTCACGTCACCGTTAGACCTTCTGCATATGGAGGCTAGAAAGAAGAGCGTGACAGTAAAGAAAGTATTTCTTCAGTGACCTCGTCTAAACCATGTTAGCTTTATTCTCCAGTTTGATAGTGTCCCCACACCCCTTTATGAAATGCTTCCACTTCACCATATCTTATTTATTAATACTGGCCACATTTAATATTCACAACTGCAACAGGAAAATTGGACTCCCAGTCACCTTTTCTGATTCTGCTTGCTATTGATCACTCCTAAAATATCTGGCTGGAAAACAAGCTGCAAGGTTGTGTCTTAGGACTCTGTTTTGGAATGCTGTGCCCAGCTAAATACCAGCAAGGTAGGGCACCTTCCCAGGGCTACGTGCCCCTCTCTGAACTTAGCAGCACCTCTGGGACTGGCAGCCTCCAGAAGTATTCCGTGCTGAAAAACAGCCTTGCTGAAGGACTGCTTTCAAGCATTTAAATATTTCATTAAAATCCCCAAATGCTTTTTCTAAGTTACCAATCCAACACTTTAAATATTAAAACCAGGCTATTTATAAAGTAGCTAAGGCTTCTCAGCCACAGAGGTAAGATCCGTGGGTTCAAATCAGTTCTGACTTGCAGTCAGACAGAGGGAAAATGAGTGAAATAAAAAGGCAATCCTTTTGGATAAGTTGGAAGACGGAGCCCTTAATTTTGCCACTACGCTGGAAGTAGTGGAAGTTTACAAATCCATTTTGCAAGGATCCTGTTGACTAATAAAGAAAGTGGAATCATTCCTTGGAAATAATTTCCCCTTAGGGAAATGATCCATGTGAATGATGGGGAAAGTAGGCTACAGTCCATCAGCTTTAGGTAAAAGGTCTTGATTCTTCCACACTTGCTCGATTTGCAGCGCATTTCACTTGCGTGGACTTGACTATAAGTGGGGTTTTCAGAGGCAGAAGGCTTTTACTCACAGTTTCTGTTCTTGCGAGACAGTGTGAGAGGTCACTTCTTCCAGATATGTTCCCCACTTGTTTTTTGGAGGTTACCACTCTCAGCTACCTCAATTCACAGCCTGGTAAATGGACTTCACCACTGGTGTCAGCTTAGATGAGTAGGTCAGGTGCAAACTACCGAGGAGCAGAACCACCCCATATTCTGCCCCATTGACTGCAAGGGGGACCTCTGGCAGAGTGGTGGGGTGGAGAGAGAAAATCAGTAAATAACATCAGCCTGGGATTAAATCACCAGAAGTTGTGAGTCAAAGCCCTCAGTGATTTGGGGACGAGCTCCTTTAGGCTTTTTTCTCCATGATTCAGAGGGCTGCTTTTTTTACTGGGATGCCCTGGGTATCTCTCCGTGAAGCCTGCAGCGAGACACGGTAGTGGTAGGCAAGGTTGGTGCTGTACAGCATGGTGAGCCTTGCCCAGTGCACCAGAGTATCAAGGAAGTTTGTTTATGAAATACATCTCTATAGTTGTGGTTCCTACCCTGCTGTAAACACATACAGGTTAGTTGTTTGTAAAAAATCACTTTTTTTCCCATGAGTGTGCTGCCATCCTCCCCCTTTTGAAATCCTGACAGCATCCCCATAGTTAGAGTGTTGCTCAGCTGTGACTTTTCAGTTGACTGTCCAAAGAAGTCGATGTGTGCACCAGCATTTGCCACCAATTTCGAGAACTCCTGTTACCCCAAGAAATCATACCCTGCCAGTCTGCCTGAGATGGCCACCATCAAACACGAGGTTTGTGTTCCCAGCGCTGTTCCACATCTAAGCAGTTCAGCTTCCTCTCTGCTGTTACTTTTGGGTTCCCTAAAGAGTCATTTGCCAAAAAAGGTGCGTTTCTGATTTCACTAGTAGTAATTTGGATGTATTTTTTTTTTTCCATTGGTTTGAAGGGTGGGGTAAGAACACTTGTGGGGGCCAGCATGTGCAGTACACTGCCCCCGTTCAGCGTGGTAGCAGTGTTTTATCTCAGGTGCTTTGCTTCTGTGTGTCTGCAGCACGTAGCTGAAGAGCTCCAGGACCTGCTGCAGTGGCTAATGGGAGCACCAGCTGGGCTGAAAATGAACCGAGCTTTGGATCAGGTTTTGGGCCGCTTCTTCCTTTACCACATCCATCTTTGGATCAGTAAGTGCAATTGTTTAACTTTTCAGCCTGCCTTTTCATCTCTTCCCTCCCGAGTGTTTAATGTTTGCCTGGAGGTGAATAATGAATCAAAACGCGCTACGGCAAGTACAAACTTGTCGGTGAGTCTTCCTGCTGTGGGAACTCAAGCCAAAGTTGGGTTCCCACACAAGGAAATCATGCATATTAAATGAAGTGCTCGTATGGATGCGTTGCAAGAAGTGCAAGTCACAACGGAGCTTACCTACTTGGTGCCATTAGTGGTGAGTGCTCAGGAGAAGGCTTTAGGTCTTGTGTAGGCTTGTGTAGGTCTTTCGTAGGCTTTGCCCTGTAAGAGGCAGCTGGTCGGATAGGGATGAGAATGGTGCTCCTGGGATGCAAACACAAACTCTGTCTTGTCACTGACTTCAGCTTGGTGCAATTTTGTTATCTCAACACACCCCTGTTATCCTTGATAAGTGTCCTGACAAAGGAGTATAGCCACGGTGGACATGAACTCCTTGGTTATTGTACTGATTTACTCTGCTCACCAAGCAAGTATGGTCTCGTTTCTGTGACTTTGCTCCACTTTAGCGGTGCAAGAGACTGTGTACCTCCACGCTATTTTATTTTACAAAAGCCATATGGAATGGTTTTTGTGGGAACAGCAAGAAAAGGGGAATGGTTTCCATAAAGGTTGATGTGTGCAGTTAAAAATGTCATTAGGAACGTGGACACGAAGCTAGAAAAGCAACTCACAGGTGGAGCAAGGTTTAAGCTGAGTGTGCCCTCCCGTTCATCACAGAGCTGCCACACCTGGACAGAAACTTGGGGGGAAAGAGAGTTTTTGTTGACCTTCCTAAACAGAAGATGGCATCTAAAGTTTTCCAGTTTTACTTCCATGTTTTCGTGGCTATGATTTCTGGAGCAATGTTCTAGGGCACAGATAATCAATCTTTTGAGGGTGTCAACAGGAAGATGCCTCAGTCAAATACTGACACTCTGCCATGTCCCCTAGGCTACATTCACCTGATGTCCCCATTCATTGAGATGATCCTCTGGTACGTTGGTCTGTCGGCTTGTTTGGGCCTGACCGTGGCTCTCTGCATCCTCTCTGACATCATTGCGCTTCTGACTTTCCACATCTACTGCTTCTATGTCTACGGAGCCAGGTGAGTTGATCTCTCTTGGGCATGTTTGGAGAGAAGGGCCACTGAGCACTCAGGACACATGTTTAATTTGTGGAGCATTCAATCCTGCCATGGTTCTCTTGAATTCACAGTTCAGCCAGCAGTTTATTTATTGTTTTCTTTTATGCACGTAGAAGTGATGGCCACAGCGGTGCAAGCAACCTGTCTTTCAGTTCTCCTGCATTTAAATATTTATTTATTGTGGTAGTGACCTTGAAAAATAAAACTACGTGCTAGGCAGAGGACAAGAAAGCAGTTCACCCTGTCCCTTTGATTCCATGTTATAGTACATGTTCAGTTGCACCCTACCCAGTAGTTGAGGGGAACTGGAGGAGAGGAAGAGGAACGGGGAACCCTTGTACTTCTGAAGAAGCCCCAAAGTCCTTGCCTCTGCCCTGCTTCAGAGGTTCTTGTCTACATCATGGAGCACAAATGGCAGGTTTGGGTTACAGCATGGCTGGGACACCATCCTGGTGTCTTTGTCTGGACCTGCTGGAGAGCTCCATGGCCCGGGCAGAGGCTTTGAGGGAGTGTGTGGGAGTGCAGAGGGCTTTGGGGCATGTCTGGGGCATGTCAGGGTTATTGTGCAAATGGTGCCCACCAACGGGCTCGGGTCCTGCCCTCTATTAACACGTGCTGCAGCAAGGCATCACGTGGGCCATGGGAGAACAGCTGCTCTTGCCAAGGAGATGAGAGACAAGATAATAAATAAAGGAACTTTTAGCTTAGAAAGTGCAGAATGGTCATCGTTCCTCCGCAGGCTGTGAGCAGAGGGCTTTACATTGCAAACAACAGAAGGAATAGTAGAACTTTAGTTACGGGTAGTTTAGGGGATGGTTAGAAATATTGAGATATGATTCATGAATTGGGTCTGTTGTGAGCACAGGGCTTACACCCAAAATCAGTAACGGAGAGTCTCTTCCCAACACCCCTAATTACTGGAATTTCTGTTTTGGTTCTGTGAGGAGTGGCCTTGCTCCTCTGGATGGTGCAGAGAGTAGAAATAGGAAAAGCATTTTCTCAGCTGATTGCTTTTCCCTCGTGAGCTGCAGGGAGCCGGTCTACCCGCCTCGGCCGTGTGCTAGAAGTACAGAGCAGGTACATGTGATCTTGCCGCTGGCACCGAACTGCCTCTGCGGTGCCAGGTGCCCCCCGCAGAGAGTCACGAAGGGATAGCAGTCACCCACATCAACACGGCCAGCGCAGCACCTCACGTTCCTGCCGCTGGCGGAAGAATTTGCTGGCTCAGGTGCTGCTGAAGCCTGAGATCCCCCTTCTGAAGCAAACCGCACGGTGAAACGAGAGCGGGCATGTGTGTGCAGGCGGCCAGGGAAGGTGGGGCAGGTGCTGCAGCAGGAAGACCTGCTTGATGCGTCAAGGGTGCGTGGGGGAGTAGTGTGTGGTCTTAGCCAGAGCCACGGGGTAGGTGTGTACCAGCAACCTGGAGTTGTCCTGGACACCCTCCTGCCTAGAGATTAGTGCATCGAGCTGTGTGTGCCAGCCTGGGGGCACCCTGCCAATTCCTTGAAGCAGTTGGTGTTCCTCAAACCAGATTCTTCTCTTGGATAAGACTCCTTGCCTCTGCTTTCCCAACACTGCCTTGAAATCTGAGCAGCCTCCGCACCTTAACTAGACTGGTTAACCAGTCTGGCTTTTGTAGCTCAGGCTTTCTCAGGCTGTGTTCTGCCCCACAGATTGGCTGTGTCTCCCTGCTTTACATCCTTGTACGTTGGATGCCGCTGCCTAGGGCTCTTCGTGCCTCTTCGCCATCCCAGGGGCTCTTTCTTCCTCAGTGTTGTTCCGTAGATGTCTCTATTTCCCATCCCTTATCACCTCAAGCTTCTCTGACTGTGGCTATTTTTCTGGGAGGGAAGCAGCTCTAAGAGTCGTAGCACTGAGTTATGAAAGCCTAAGGGAAGGATGCGGTGGAGACTCCCAGCCATTTGATGATCTCCTCCCATTCTTATGGCTGTTTGAGGCTGTGGTTTGCTAAAGAAGGTGCAGGGGCTCCGGTCCTCTCCCTTGTCTCCCTGTGCTGCGAAGGCAAAATTGAATTGTATGAACCCAAGTGAGAGGGGTAAGACCTTGGCTGCTCCTGCCGTGGAAGGGGTGTGAAGCGAGGAGCAGGGCAGATGTAAACTGGAGAGACAAGAGATGAGCTCGGGGGATTAAGCTCGCTGCTGAGAAGGTGGTGGCATGGGGCTGGTGATTGCTGCTGCTCATAGGGGCCACCCTGCAGCAGCATTTGCCACTTCCCATATGCCAGCCTCTTCATCAACAGGAGCAGAAATTGAGAGCCTTGCCACGGCCCCGGGGCATGGCATGGCCACTGCCCTCCGGTGCTCCAGAGCTGCCTGCAGTGACCTGCTTTGCCCGTGCCACGGGCCAGCCCAAATACAGTTGATGGAGCAATTAGTGTTTTATCTGCGTCATTCCGGGGCCGATTTCTTTTGCCTCCCGGAGTTCTGCGGCGTCGGGAAGTGAGTGGGCGCGGGGGCACGCTGCTGGCAGCTGTTTTGTGTTGAAGCTCAGGAACTCGCAGCTCTGATGGGTGGCATCTTCTCTTTGCTCAGACTCTACTGCCTGAAGATTTACGGCCTGTCATCTCTCTGGCGCTTGTTCCGTGGGAAGAAGTGGAACGTCCTCCGGCAGCGGGTGGATTCCTGCTCCTATGACTTGGACCAGGTAGTGCCGCAGCGCCCGGGGCTCGCTGCAGGGCGCTGCCCGCGGGCATCCTGTCCTGCTGCGGCTGAGACAGAAGCCACAGGAGGCTTTGTGGTGCCCAGAACAAGTGCATGACCTGGCGTTCTGCATCCGTGGCTCTTCGACCAAACGCTTGGACTCTGCAGCATCCCTTCGGCGTGTCCAGGGGCCTCATTCTGGCAAGTGCTGAGCACCCACAAGGCACCCTGGTGAAGCGCCGTGGGTGCTGCAGATGCTTGCAGCTCCTGGAGCACGGGAGTGGGCATGGGGGAGGGAGGTGATGTAAAAAGTGGTGCCCAGCAGTGTTGCCACAGTAACAGACGTGCCAGCGTGTCTATTAAAAGGCCACGTTGCGCTGGAGCCCGACCCACACGTTCTCACTCAAGCAGCAGAGGCAGTTTTTTGTCCAACACTGGAAGCTCTTTTTAATTTCCGAAACGCCGTGCAAAAGTTCAGCAGAACCTGGACTGCTCCACGCTGGCAGTTGCAGACATCCCTAAAATAATACAATGATATTTGGTGACTTCCAAGGCCGGTGCCTCCCTCTCCGTTGCGGCAGATAACCTGGAGCACCTTACGCCGCAGCGGAGGAGCTGGTTTTCTCTTTCTTTGGTGATGGAGGAGTAAGAGGCTCCGTGCCAGCCAGGCGGTTTGCGTCAGGGCTCAGTCGCTGTGCACGTTGAGGAGAATCAGTTTGGCACTTCAGGCTTCGTCCTGCTGCTCCGGAGGCTAGTGGGAATTGTTGGCCTGGGCGGGGAGAGACATTCAAAGAAGACCTGAGAAGACTTTTGGAGATGTTAAGCAGCTGCAGTGGAGTGACAGAGGAAGGGAGAAACAACTGCTGTGCAGAGAATGGGTCAGGTCATGGTCTGTTTCTGGTTTCGTACGTAACGCCGGGATGTTGATCGATCCATGGTGGATGCTCCATCCCTGGAGACGTTCAAGGCCCGGTTGGATGAGGCCCTGAGCAACCTGATCTAGTTGGAGATATCCCTGTTCCTTGCAGGGGGGTTGGACTAGATGACCTTTGAAGGTCCCTTCCAGCCCTAACCATTCTATGATTCTATGATTCTATGATCCACCTCGGCAACGGGGCTGGCTGGGTTATTTTCTTTCGTAATGTACCACGGCCATGATCTCTTTTTGCAGAAATGGCAGCGCCCTGTGTTCCTGTGGCCTCCGTGTTCTGGAGGTGTTGATTGCAAATTGAAGAGTCAGATCCCTATTTGTCATAAAACTGCATTTTTCCCGGTTGGAATTAGACTTACGCCGACTGGGCTGGCCCAGAATAAAAATAACTTTTTCTGTGGGCAGTGGAGCTAATGACACCTGCTTTCCTATGGATTTTTCTCCTTCATCCTCTAAATATTACTGCTCCCCACCCCAGTTACTCTAGCTTCTTTCTCTCTCCCAGTTTCCCCCCGAGGAAGAGGCAGAAATCCAGTGGCTGGACTGACCAGCCAACTGCTGCTACTGGGAATGTTTAGCAACCAAATTTCATCAACTTTTCCCTAGCTGCTTACTCCCAACAGGACAAGGAGAAACAAAAATACTTTGCAATTCTCTGCAAAATTCCCTACCAAATTTCTACTTCTTTATCCCCTTCCACCTTTTCCTGGTAAAAACTGACCAATGGCTTGAAAACTTGCAGGGGTAGGGGGTGGACAACCAGCGTGATCACGTAGGTCTTGTATCCTGAAATGGGATATCTTGAGTATCGTCTATAAAGGGAAAAAATGCTGTCAGGATCCAGCTTATTTATCTTCCCAAACGTCCTCCTGTAAGAAGGAGCCTTCTAAAAAGGCCCAGTGAGAGAAGTAGTACTGAAAATATTGAAGGTAAGAGTATTATTCACATAGGAGGTAAAAAACCACGTCGGGGAGCCTTGCAAACTTTCATTCTCCCGCAGTTTCCTAGTCTTTTGTTTTTATTTTACTTTATTTTGCCATTGCTCTGCTAATGATTGTTTGTGTTTCTTTTTTCCCTTCTAGTTATTTATTGGCACTTTGCTATTTACGATCCTGCTGTTCCTCCTGCCCACCACTGCACTGTATTATTTGGTGTTTACCCTGGTAAGATTTAACCCTTGAAGCTAGTCATATACTGTCTTCTGAGATATAAAAAAAGAGATTTCCTGGTCATTTACTGTCATCCACCAAGGAAATATAAATCTGGGTGTCCCAGGAAGGGCTCTCACACAGCCCATGTAGGCCAAGCGAGTGGAATTCAGGATACGTGTTTGTGTTTCTCCGAAGGGATTTGACAGCAAATCCTGGTCAGCGGGATGAGCTGTTCCCCTCTCTTTCACTCAGAAGTCTTTTTCTTATCTTTCCATCCCATGTCCGAGGTGACAGCCCCTCTAGTTTGATCCAGGACTTTTTTTCTCAGGAAGTTAACTTGCTGTGTTAAATGTTTGCAGCCAGCCTTTGCTCAGAGCGTTGGACTTCTTTATTTTGCTTTTCTTCCCCTAATATGACCAGTCTACTCCGAGGCCTGCCTGGAGCAAAATTTGCCCCAGACAGTGACCATCACATAGTTTTAACATCTTTTTTGAGCCCTCTCTTTTCAGATGAGCTTGGTGGCAAAAATAAGCACAGCCTGACAGAAGAGGTGCTTTAATCAGGAGATGGACAACACTGAGCAGGAAGCTCATTTCTGGCTGCTTTGCCCTTGCTTAGATGCTCTACGTGGGGTTTCTCCAGGCAGAAATGAGCTACTTTGGTTCGCTGTCGGAGAAAGCAAAATTCCCATGCACTGATACACAATGATGGAGTTTACTAGAAAGGGAAGCCTGAATTCTCCCTGTTACATTATGGCCGTTGAAAGTGGAATAGCTCTCCTGTCCTTGCAGGTCACAGCCTCCACAACTGTAGGAGCTTCATTTCAGGGGCACCCTTAAGCTAAGATTGTCAAGGAGCCAAGGATCTGGATGCCCAGCTCTTCTAGACATCAAACCCACTTTGGGAAGCTTTTAGCTTAGCGCACAGCTATGTCAGGTTGCAGATCAGCTCATGAATTTGCAGATGTTGCATCTCCCGTTTCTCTGAGATTTGCTTATTAAACTTTCTCTGTAGCTCCGTTTGCTGGTGGTGATTGTGCAAGGCCTGATACACTTGCTAGTTGACCTGATTGACTCTCTGCCTCTTTATTCCATCATCCTTCGGCTCTGCAGATCCTACAGACTCGCAGGTAAGTCCTTGAGCACTGCACATGCAGAAGTTCCAGCATTTTGCGTTACGCATTTAATTTTGATGCAGCGAGTGGCTTCTGAATGGGGGGGGCGGAAGGAACCCAAGGCTCAAGTCGTGCAGTTGTCCATACTGTTAACCAATTACTGCAAGGAGCAAGGTGAAGATGTCAATGAAAAGAAATTTGATGCTGAAGCAGAATCAGGAGCACTTTTACAAAGGCTGTGGCAACTAAAGGTGACATCCAAACAAGCACCGTATAAATGAGTTCATCTTTTGATTCTGCTTCTGGTGTACCAGGTCAGGTAAAACTACTGGGAGTTAAACAAGCTGTTAACTTGGGGGTTTGGGCTCTGAAACAAGCCAGATTACAAAAATTACAAAAATACTTGGAAAATCTGCTGTTTCAAAGGGCTGGATCTGCAGTGGCTGTGCTTCAATGGAGCTGCTTCAGTTCCGTGCTGACTTGACTAGCCGAAGTCCAGAGCTGAGGTGTTTGGATTCATTTCAGAGCTCTGGGCAGATTTCAGATAATCATTCTCTTTTTTCAGACTGATCTGTCACCACTTTGAAGCTAGTCGTTGTTTTTCCACTTTTGGTAACAGTGAGCCATGGTTGACAGCAGAATAAAGGGTCATTTTGAAATAGGTTTAAGTCTCAACAGCTACAGTTAATCTAGTTAAAATCAAGCAGGTCTAAATTTTTATTTCCCATCCATTTAAAGAGCATGAGCAGGACTTTTAAATATGAGGAAGAGCTTGATCAACATTAAACCAAGGCTAGTCATGAAATGCAGAGGAAGCTTGAGGCAGCCAATAACAGCTTTGTCTATTGAAGCACTGCCAGGCTCGGTTTTGGGGTGGCAGAGCTGAGCCATGTTACCAACTTGGTTGCTTTTCCGTGTGTGCCTTCAGCAGGCTCCTATGAATTTCCTGGTAGAAGCTTCTTAACCCTTCACAGCTGTCTTTGGAGAACAGGAGATGCTGCTGGAGAAAACTGAGCCAGGAAGCTGCAGGTCATAGGGTCAAAAGAAATCTTGTTGCCACTGAGAGATGTGAAGCTACATATTCCCATCAGTCTTAGATTGCTCCTTCTCAGTTTCCTTCAGCCAGCTACTTTCTGCAGGGTAACGAGCCTCCACCCAGGCAGAGGCTTTGTTTGTTACCTGACTTCCTTTCTTCGTTGGCTGTTTGTTTGCTCCTCTTAAACATTTTGAGAAAGAGAACGCTGCAATGCCATGCTGCCTGCAAGATGAAGAGGCACCTCTGAGAATTTCTGCAGCCCGTGTTCCTGCCCCAGCACAACAACGTGTAGTTGGAGTGGTAACAGATGGAGCAGTTTTCAATCGAATTCAAAGGACTTTAGAGAGTACACATCACTTGATGTCCTCACTGCTTAGGTTTTGCCTCCCTTTTCAGACTCAGAACTTGGATAAGACCTCCTCTGGCATATGTTAATGGCAGATGTTTTTACCATCAAGATGGTTCTACCAACATGAATGGATAGCTTTTTCTGTCAGCACGGGGTTAGTGCAGTTCAACTCAGTTCAGTCGTGGCATCTGGCCTCCAAGTTCCTGACTCAGTTTCTAAATTGATAAAATGTTACATTGATGAAGCCTGGGCCAGAATAGATGAACAATCCATCCACACACCAGAAACACACTCTGTATTTTCTTTCCACACATCAGAATTGAAATGCTTCGGACTTCAAAAAGCCTTTTGCAAGTATGTCAAAGCTCTGCGAGAGTTGTGTCTGCCCAGTGTCAGCCCAAGGGGTGCCGCCTTGGTTGGACTGGGTACACTGGTGTGTCGATTTAGAGTGTGAGGCAAGGTGTAGCAGTGAGATTTGGGGGTCTCGAACTCTGCCCATGCACGAGCTACCACCATGCTGTTTGATCGTGCTCAGGTCAGTTCATTTTCTCTGTAATTCTCCCTCTCTCTCACCCCATCTATAGATATTCACATCACAGACTTTGGGGCATGTTTTGTCAGGGTTCTGTAGGACCTGTCGTGGTGGTGTCTCCGATTACTGCAGCGCGCTTGCTTTAGGGCACTGCCATGTCAAACAGAGCAAATGGGTTCAGGTCCTGACCCCTCTCGTGCCATCCATGATGCTTGTGCACACGAAAAGCAGAACCTTGAGCTCTGGAGTTAGCTGGCAATCGTGGAAGAGTTTAGGGTTCTTCACTGCTGGAGCGATGTGCAGCAGACCGAGCCTGCCTGCTTCTTCTGTGAAGTGAATCCCTCAGACTCCTGAGCCTTGTAGTCATCTATAGGTCGTTCTAAAGTAAATTTATTTGTACTCTTTTTATGCATGTGGTTTTTTTAGAAGTTTAAGACTCTTGAACAATTCAATAATCTAACTAAGAGATTGTTGGCTTGCAGCCGTAGAAGGGAAGTGTGTGGCCATGAGCTACAGAAGCAGCATTTTCTGTCCCAATGGGCTGATCCTAGGATAAGGCTCCAAAGTGCTCGACCACGGACCTGAAACTTCAGTGCCCACTTGTTTCTATCTCTCTCTGACAAATTGCCTGCCTGAAAAGTAGTTCCTGGAACGGCTTAGATGCTTCCTCTTAGCCAAAGCTCAGTGAATCACATTGAACACTTTTTATCATCCAGCACATTTGCTTATTGAGACCCAGGGTACTCAAATATCTTTTTGAAGCCATTGGGGAAGCCCATGGTTCAATATAACCCAGCAAAACACAGATAAATCCTTCCCCTCTTGTACAAAAAAAGGCTTTAAGATTTGGGGAGACACTTTAAACCAGAGCTGTTTGCTAGACAAGAGTCTTCTCTCCCAGAAGGAGTAAACTGTGCAATTTTAATTAATTCAAAGCTTGAGGAAAAAGAGAAAATGTTTTGTTGGGTTTTTTTTAAAATGTGTAAGAGTCACATAGCTACTGTAGCGATGGGGCTTACACAGATGAGGAGTTTTATTTCTGTTTGTACTCCTGAGTCACTCTTTGATCTATGGCAGATCACTTCATTACTCTTGCCTCATCTTCTTACCTGCAGAAAGGAGTAATAGGGGCCCACTTGGCTGGCACAGGTTGGCAAAAGATGAATTGGTTTTATTTCTGTGAAGTGCTTTGAGATCTTTCAGAGAAAAATGCCTCGCTAGTCCTACTTGTTACCTTTGAAACGTTGCGTTAAATATTCATGTGCAGGATGTCACCACTGGAATCCAAAATCTTTCCTATTTATCTTGAAAGTGTTGAGAATGTAGCAAGTCCAAGAGGAAGTATAAAAGTGGCAGGTGTGATGGAGTTAGTGGTGTGTCAAAAACACATGAATGCTGGGATTAATAGGCAGTGTTTGCTTTGAAATGTCTGAATGCCTCCAGGCCAGCCACTTTCCTCCCTTAGTCTGAGAGAGGGAGAGATTTGCACACGTGCTGTATCCACGTGAGCACGAGTTAAAAGTGTGTTCCCTGCCTGCTGTTAACGGGGAGTTCCCCTTCTGATGGAAGTTTGGGAAAAGAGGAAGATTTTTCCAGTCCCTTTGTCATGATCAGGTCTGCCTGGGCTTTGTGTTTGCTTTAGGACTGCGTTTCCTTCCAAGCTGGAAGTCAGAGGGTGGCTTTTAGGGGAGCTAAGAGGAACACATCGTTTGTCCTGACGCTTAAAACTACCGTAGAGAGAATCTGTGCTCCCTCTTGAATCATAGAATCATAGAATGGTTAGGGCTGGAAGGGACCTTCAAAGGTCATCTAGTCCAACCCCCCTGCAAGGAACAGGGATATCTCCAAAGAACAGGGATATCTCCAAAGAAAATGGAGAAAACGCGTAAGGGTTGGCAAATCAAGAAAGGTCGAAAACTCCGTTTCTAGGAAGTCGGTGATGAGCCAACGGCACCGAGCAGCACATGGCATGGGCTCTTCTCCAGCATGGGTTTAGTTTCCTTGCTTTGTTTCTTTTCAGCTGGTGTGAAGTTCAGAGTCCTTGAGCAGCGGGATGGAAAACCTCTTCGGCTCCTCATGCAGGTAAGGCACTTGTGCCCTCCGTGATGTTTTCTGCTGCAGGCTTCCCCTCAGCCTGACCCCAAGGTCCTTCTCTCTTCTGTAGCAGTTCTGGAACTGCTCCCACTGAAAGGCCCCACTCAAAAAATTTCAGCTGTATAAATGCTGAAACGAGGGAAACACGTTTCACGTTGTGATGACCGGCGGCTCCTCTCTGTTCTTTCTAATACCCGCTTGAGTCCTCCGTTTAAAGTGGGTGCAGTGTCCTGCGCGGTGTGAAATGGGATGTGAAGGATACATGGAGCTCTGTTACATCTGGAATTCAGACTTCACATCATTATCACCTCGCTCCCTGGCTCTGTGCAGCTTCACCTTCATAATTGCTGAACACTGAGAGAAGGAAAGGAAGGCAGCTAAACCATCCAGGATGAAGGATGAGAAACAGGTCTCCCCCTGCAGATGTCTTGGAAAGCCTTAGCTGCTCCATGATGCCAGCAGGATGAGTGCGTGGGCGAGACAAGAGAGGGAAGGACCGCCTGTTATTCTCCTGAGATGCTCTGGCAAGGTGGATAGGAAAAGCTTACCTGGGCTTTTGTAACCTCTCCGTGCTCTGTCATCAGAGATACTAAAGGAAATTTTTTTTCTGAAAAGAAATGATGTGATGGTAACAGTGAAGTTCTCATTACACTTGCAGGAGTGACTGTGAAATTTCCATTTCCTGACTTTGCCATATCACAGAGTCGCTTTTCTCGCTCTTTGCATCCTAGGAGGAGTCTGCAAGTAGCATATAGAATTCATAAAAACCACTCGGGCGCTGGGGAGTGCGTGGG
Organism: Tauraco erythrolophus; assembly: GCF_009769465.1. Taxonomy (NCBI): domain Eukaryota; kingdom Metazoa; phylum Chordata; class Aves; order Musophagiformes; family Musophagidae; genus Tauraco; species Tauraco erythrolophus. Next base: position 16,933,068 of record NC_141481.1, on the reverse strand, counting down.
AAGGAGCTGACTGCGACTTCCCGGTTCTTTTGCTTTTTCCATCACGGGTCCAGCCCCAGCTCTATTTCAGCAGAGGTCAAATTAGCACGGAACCAGCACACCAGCCAGCAGCAATTCAAACGAGAATCCCTTCAACAGATGTCTTTAGGGCAAAACTAGCGTTTCCTAAGCATGCTGTCTTCCCAGTTCCTGTCTTTCGGTAGGGAAGTGGTGTAAGAACCAAAATCTGTCATTCTCCATGGCCAGAAGCCCCCATAAAAAGGAAAACAGATGCCAAAGATGAGACACGGGAGCTGCTGAGCAGGGAATTTGGCATCAGTGTGTTTGTGAGATGAGGTGGATAGCTTCTCCAGAGGAAAAAGATCACGACTTAGAGAGCAGAGGCAGTGAGTCATACGAAAATGATGAATTTTCCTTGGACCGCTGCAGAAAGATCCTTTTGTTATCTAGAATATAGCATAAGTCATCACATCAAGAGGTGGAAGTGACTTAGTGGATGTCTCTCTTGGCCTTCTGTTCAAATAATAACGAGCAGAGAGTCAGTAAAGGCACTTTTTTGCTCTCATTGTGCTGGTGGAAATGAAAAATGGGCTTGTGTCAGGAGTCCTGCTGAATATACCACTTTCTGATAGGTCTTTTGAGAGAACGATCTAAAAAGCCTATATTTAAGTGATATGCTAAAATTCTTATTTATGGTACTTGATGATGTTCCTTTCTAGAAATTCCACAGTGGCTTCATCCCCTCCCCATACAGTAGCCCTCCGGAGCCGTGCTGGGTGGAAGTAAGGCTGTATGCATGGAACTATGCCCAAACCAATTTAAGCTATAGGTGATGGATACATTCACAGCTGTCCTTTGGGGCGCTGGTAATGGATTAGAAATCAATAATGCTGGTTTTGAGCATTGTTGTGGTCAACGATTCGATGTCCAAGTGAAGACCAGTGACGAGTGGTGTTCCTCATGGCTCAGTACTGGGGCCGGTGCTGTTTAACATCTTTGTTGGCAACATGGACAGTGGGATCAAGTGCACCCTCAGCAAGTTTGCTGATGACACCAACTGTGTGGTGTTGTGGACATGCTGGAGGGAAGGGATGCCATCCAGAGGGACCTTGACAGGCTGGAGAGGTGGGCCTGTGAGAACCTAATGATTCAACAAGGCCAAGTGCAAGGTCCTGCACGTGGGTCGGGGCAATCCCAAGCACAAGTACAGGCTGGGCGGAGAATGGATGGAGAGCAGCCCTGAAGAGAAGGACTTGGGAGTGCTGGTGGATGAGAAGCTCAACACGAGCCGGCAACATGCGCTGGAAGCCCAGAAAGCCAACCGTGTCCTGGGCTGCACCCAGAGCAGCGTGGGCAGCAGGGTGAGGGAGGGGATTCTGCCCCTCTGCTCTGCTCTCGGGAGACCCCCCTGCAGTGCTGCGTTCAGCTCTGGGGTCCCCAACACAAGAAGGACATGGAGCTGTCGGAGTAGGTCCAGAGGAGGCCATGGAGATGATGCAAGGGCTGGAGCACCTCTGCTATGGAGACAGGCTGAGAGAGTTGGGGCTGTTCAGCCTGGAGAAGAGAAGGCTCCGGGGAGACCTTCCAGTGCCTAAAGGGGCTGCAAGAAAGCTGGAGAGGGGCTTTGGACAAGGGTGTGTAGTGACAGGACACGGGGCAATGGCTTTAAACTGAAAGAGGGGAGATTTCAATAAGATCTAAAGAAGAAATTCTTCTCTCTGAGGGTGATGAGGCACTGGCACAGGTTTCCCAGAGAAGCTGTGGCTGCCCCATCCCTGCAAGTGTTCAAGGCCAGGTTGGATGAGGCTTTGAGCAACCTGGTGTAGTGGAAGGTGTCCCTGCCCATGGCAGGGGGGTTGGAACTAGATGATCTTGAAGGTCCCTTTCCAACCCAAACCATTCTGTGATTCCATGATTCATCTGTATACTTTCTGCTAGAAGTATCATCTTTCACAGTGATTGCTTTGAAAAGGGTTGAGCAAAAGAGGAAGGGAAAAGGGAACAGCTCCATTATGAAACAAAGGCTGCATGTTGTATGTTATAGCTTTGGAGTCGAGAATTGCAGCAAAGAAGCTCATATTGCCACTTCCCTAACAAACAGTAGCTTTTGTTTTGCCTGTGTGTTTCCATTTATAATAGGAAAGGAAGATGCAGACACTGCGCTGGGCGTAAAACCATCCCCTGTTATTTCTCAGCAGGGAAGCGTTACCGCTCGGTACCACCGCTCTGCCTGGGATGATTTTCAGCGAGAAACGTTGTGGCCAAACCTTCCAGCCCACGTAGCTAATAGTCAAAGGAACACACACTGTGTATCTCCCTTGTATAGCAGCAGTTCCTGTCCTCCCCCAGCATGTTTCCACTTAAAACAAACTGGTTTGCTTACGGCTGAGGAAATAGGCAGAAATAGTTACTCAAGTTTTAATATTGTTTGGTTTGGGGGCAGGTTTCTTTGTTTTTGGGGTTTTTTTTTCCTATTTTTTCCCTTTTTTTTAGCTACCTGACTGTGACCACAATGCCATGAGGTTGGTTATAGTCCATGCAGAAGGTCCCATAAATGCTGTGGTGGATCCTTGACCTGTTGTATGTTATAGAATGTGTTGGAAGGTGGAGCTGGACACCTTTGGGTTAGACACATCTCAGGTGGTATGAGCTCCACTCTTCCATTTCTGGTCCAAGTGTTCCTTTTGGTTGCATTCAGAATGAGCTTCCTGGGAATCTGTTTGGGACTCATTAAATATCTGCTAACGAGTCAGTGTCCCACAGCCGGACCGTGCTGGGTCTGGTTGTTCTTTGGCTTCCGTCAGCCCCTGCTGCCCTGGCCTTTTTCCTAAACTTCGTAGGGATGCTTCTGCGTGCAGGCATTTTCTCCTTCTGCTTCAGCAGTGTTGTACTTCGAACGTGATTTGACAAAGGTCTCCAGGATTAATTCTAATGGACTCTTTGCTCGATCACCCTTTCCCAAAGCTCCGTCTTTGTAGATGCTCTGAGTTCATCCTCCCCCTCTCTGTGAGCACCAGGCAGCTGAAGCAAAGTGGTGGTACAGGCAAACTCCCAGAAAACTGGTTGCTCTTCAGTGGACAAAAGGAATATTCAGCTTTTGACAAAGTAGTGCCTGTCTGCATGGGTTTTGCTGTCTCTCTTTCCTTTTCGTGGCTGGATTTTCTGCTGTGAGTTACAGTCTCCTTTCACACAGCTGCTTGGTTGGTTCCAGCATACCTGGACCCTTTCACTAGAGGAGGATGTCCTCCCATTTCTCCCCACTGTCCAGGCTTCCTCTAGCTCTGTGAGTCTCCTCCCCTTGGCATCTCTCATGGTTTGTTTTCCAAGATTCACCGTTTCTGTGTAATCTGTTCTGTTGGAGGCAAATCTCTTGCTGTGCATCCTTTTCATGCATCAGATCTTGGCCAGACTGGATCAATCCTCTGGACTTCACCTACCTCTCTACCCTGAAATGCTTCACCACAATGAGATTTTCCAAGGTCTAATGTGCTTCTGTCACCCCTCGTCCAGCTAATGTGTCCGTCTGCCTCCCCATCTTCCAAAAGACCAATACAGCAACTTGTGACCGTAATCAGGGGCCACAAACTTCTGCAGACAGAGACTCCAGACGTGGTCGTTCTTGGGATGGTGATTGAATTCAAATTTAAAAAGATGAACGCAGCCAAGGAGGCTTAATTTAAAATGGTAACGAGCAGCCCTGCGTGGCATTGTGCGGTATGCATCCCGTTCTGCTAGGACTCCATCCCACCGGGTGGGTGTCAGGTGATACCAGGTTTAGCTTAAAGCATAGCTGTGGGCTGAGGGCTTAGCACACTAAAGCAGTGGGGCCATAAAAGGTGTGGGTTAACTGGGACATTATAGAGGAGTTCTTAAGAGTCGCAGTGCACCCACAAGAATTGCTGTCTGCGGTGGGAGGCCCCCATCTCTGCGGCCACCGCAACCTCCTGATGCAACAAGGCAACAGTTCTACACCCTTGTGTACTGAGCATCGCTCTCAAATCCTACTGGTGTTCCTGCCTGCTGCTCTGCTTGAAAATGATTCTAATAATACCCCTTGCCAAGCTGGATTTGTTAATGTTTCGGGGTGTTGTAGAAGGCTAAACAGCTTTAGCTAGCCAGAGAGAGATTCTGAGGCTCTGTGAGTAGCGGTGTTGATGGTTTAGCAGAGGCCAGCACAGAGCAGAAGTCACACTGGTGCTCCTCAGCTGCCCGTGTTTCTTACTACAACCCATTTCATTGCTGCCATCCCTCTTTCCCCTCGCAGATCAACCCTCTGTCATACGGCAGCGTGGTGCAGACGTACAGGCTGCCGACCTACAGCTGTTACCCCAAGGATTCCTGGACGTCTCTCTGCAAGAAGCTGTTCCTTGGAGAGCTCATCTACCCTTGGAAACATAAAGGAGAAAAGCAGGACTAAAGACAGCGAAAGAGCTTGAAAGACTCGGTCAGAAAAAGACGTAGAATACTAATGCTTTCGGACCAAAGGCGTCTCGGAGCCAGCGACTGCTGGATCCCTTTAATTAGATTTTGGTAACATGGGAGGGGCTGAATTTTTAAAGCATTTTTAAACATTTATTTTTCAACTCTCCCCTTCCTCTGCACTGTGTTTGTGTCATATGTTAATGATTATTTTTGAAGCAAAAGGTCAAACCCATCAGTGCCTCGTGAAACCAGCATTTAGTGTAATCGAGGAAGTACCTTCCTGAATGGTTTGATGATGTGTGTGTGTTGATGATGTGTATGTGTATATATATATATATATATATATATATATTAAAACTGCCCTTCAGGTGGTTCAAAGCCACAATGCTGAGGTACGTTCTGCCAAAGGGTGTTTTGGACCTTTTATGCTTCAGCCTTCAAACCTGCTGATCAAAGCCAAAACGGAAGATCAGCTTCTAGAGTCACACGCTGAAAGCCGTACAGCAGAGTTATCTGGGTTCACAGGATGTTTGTTCTTTTCCTTTTGGGTGGGCTTGGATTCACCCCCACTGGAGCACAAGAAGGTGTTAAGCATAAGGAGCAGGGGGGCTGGAGGCCCAGAAACGCAGACTGCTGTACGTTTGTGCCTATATGGTCTCATTTAAATTTTTTCCAAAGCAAATAGTGTTTTGGGGAGAGCTGAGCCCTGAGCTGGCAGCAGAAGTGAAGCGCAGGGCACACAGGCTCAGCCCCCAGACTGCTCAGGTTTTCGTGGCAGCAGCCGTGGTAGCTGGGAGCTCTGGGCTCTGCTGAGGCTCGGGGCTTTGCTGGGTCCGGCTCCGGCTGGTGGGTCTGCCGGGGGACTGCACAGGGTCAGTACATCCCTCTGTTCTTCAGGGCCCAGGTGAGCACCTCGCCATGTGGTGCCTCATCTTTTGCACTTTCTGACAGCCAAGGAGCTTTTAAAGTTGTCTCAGATGTGAGCCACTTCTTTCCCTGAAACTATAGACACGTTTCTCTTAGGAGGGTTTTCCTGCTTTGGGTACCACCTCCACAGTGCAGCAGTGCTCAGCTTCTCGGTGTCCCAGTCTGATCCTGTGCTCGTTTTGATGTGAGTTTTCTGTTCCCTGTCCTGGGGACAGTGCCTCCATGCACAAGAGCATGATGTCCCACTGGGTACTTTGTTGTTGTGTGAACATTTGCGTACAATCGTTACCCACAAGTAGGCTTTCTCCAGGTCTGCTAGCTCCTCTTCTCCCAGCTGAGACAGTGATGTAGTGTCACTGTACCCTCCTACTGCTTTGCACACCCCAAGTGACTGCGTTAACGGGCAGGTGAGGAGTGTGCTGGATCCTGCCCCCTTTTCTTCTATCTGTCCAAGGAACCAAGGATGGAGGAGGAAGAGGAGGATGTGCTGTGGCTGCATTGCTCAGCCCTTCTCTGGAGGGTTGCCTGCCTGTTCCAGTGGGAGCAGATGGAGACAAGGCAAGGAGCCCTGGCAAGGTGCCCTGGGCTTCAGCACCTCCACTCATGGGACAGGAGTGTCCTACACCAGCCCCATGTCTCATCATGCGATTGAAGCTGTCACAGAAGAGAAGGGACTACGGCCCCGCTGCTTTAAGACGTCCCTGGCCAGATATATTTGATGTGTCTGTAGCTGCTAAAAGCCTCCCATGGTGCAGCCACTGCCTCTTCAGTCGTGGCTTAAATCAGGAGAAGATGCAGCTGCAGCTCTGCAGGAAGGTGCTTGCTCCAGCCATTCCTTAGCAGGCAAACACAGGAGCTGCTGAGGTCTTGCAGTTCTTGAGGACATCGTGAAGGGCGGTACCATGACGTGGGCACTGCTACCCAAAGAGGATGTCCTGTTACCTTCATCCAGGGAAGAAGGGCACATCACTGAAGAAAGCCAGCGTGGGCAAAGCCCCCTCAGACCGTCTCCCACTGCAGGCTCTGGGTGGGACATCACTGGCTGCAGAAACTGGAGAGATCTTTGTCCTTCTTTAATGATCGGTGCTTAAAACTCATGTACAAATACAGTGTCTTCTTCTCTTGCAATATCCATGCCCACGTGTTTCTCTCCACTCCAGGTGTGTGTGACTCCAGGTTGTCATCCAGTTAGTGGATGAATGGTCTGAATAATGCTTCTCGCTTCAGCTTAAGTCAGAGTCACGGAGACCCATCCTTACCTGGCACTCAGCAGAGCAGATTTACACTTTACCTCCCTCTTATGTTTCCACTGGAGCTACTAAATGCTGCTCCCCCTGCTTCCTCCCACGCCTGCATAGTCTGATTTACTAACTGCTGTGAGAAACTTCTTTATTTTTGGTCTTGTGAAAATAATGTTCCTAATATCCTGGCTTTTCAGATCTTTCTGTGAGACCAGACAGGTCACGATGGTCCTAATCGTGGCTGTCCTTTGGGATCAAGTGACCTGAAAGCCCCAGAGACAGCACAGAGCCATGAAAACCAGCAAACGTGACCTTCCTGTTGGGAACCTGCCAAACGCATTAGATGTTCCAGTGCTGGGTCTGTTTAGTAAAGGCTGATACTGACTCTGGGGATGGTGAAATATCAAACTGAGAAAAAGCTCCTCCTCAAACCCTGGATCTTCTGCAACGCAGAGGACCTTGAGTAGCCCAGCTGGGAAATGGCAGCCCCTTGTGAGGGCAGTTCTCCTGCGTCAGGCAGAACTGGTGCCTGAGCTGTCTTACCATTTCTCATACTCGGTGTTCTCCTTGCCCGTGATGGTATCTGAGCCTACGAGTTTCTTCTGCTGGATATTTGCCATGTCTCTCCTCTTCCTTTCCAGTCGCTGCTGTGGAATAGTCTTCCCCCACCCTTTTCCGATTCTGCGCAGAGACATTACAACAACTTAGCAGACATCCTGCTCAGGAACATCTGACCTTATGTCATCTCTCTAATGAGAAGTTGGGATCAGCATCATCTTCCACAGCAGCACAGACTGGCCTCGCGCTGGCATTTCCTCAAGGAAGAGGCTGCTGGTAAAGTTATGGCTCTAATTTACCCTCAGATCCATATTATCCATCTCAGTCTTTGGATGAGAAGTAGTTAAAGATTCCAGATCTTCTCACATTCCAACCACACGTCCCTTGTAGTAGGCAACAAGCAGTCTTTGCCAGCCATGGTTCAAAAACTGTAATCTTGCAGCCTCGTTTTAATGCTGCTTTTCCTTATTATTATTTCTTCCACGTTCTGGTTCCCAGTGCTGGCACAACGCTCGGTGTGCCTCTTTCCATAGGCATGGGTTTTGTGAAGGAAAACGTGATTCACTACGTGCAAAACTCCCTCCTAGATAGAAGTTCAGCCTTTGAGAAATACTTTCCTTTCCTGACCAGAAGAGCATGTGACAATGCCGAAAGGAAATCTCAGTAATTACACTGCACTGAAGGCCCTGGTTATGGTTTGGGGAGTTTTCCCTGGTCCTGCAGCCAGACTGTGCCTTGTTCTGCTGGCACATGTCAATGTACCATCAGGCCCACAGAACGAGTGTTGCACGTATGTGTAATCTATGTGTTGACTGACACTCTCAGGAGTGTAAGGCAGGAAGATCTCCTGCTTTGTCATCGTGCAGATAATGACTTGCTTTCCTTCTGCCCTGTGCTGCCCGATCCTGCTGCCGCACCACCATCTTCTTGCTTCACTCAGGCCCTCAGTGATTTGCTTTTTGTGCTTAGACCAGCTGATTACACCGCCACAGAATCACAAACTGGTGGAGGTTGGAAGGGGCCCCTCAAGATCATCTGGTCCAACCCCACCCTGTTCAAGCAGGGCCACCCAAAGCCGGTTGCCCAGGGCCGTGTCCAGATGGCTGTTCGATGTCTCCAACGATGGAGACTCCACCACTTCCCTGGACAACTTGTGCCAGTGCTCGGTCACCCTCACAGTGAAAAAGTGTTTCCTGATCTTCAGCTGGAATTTGATGCATTTCGATTCACGCCCGTTGCCTCTTGTCCTGTCGCCGTCTTACGCTGAGCCAGGAGACACCGTAATTCAGACCTCTTTGGTGGATGTGAACATTTGCAGTCCCACGTTGTCTCTATTCCTGAGCTGTCGTATTCAGGGACTATTCAGCAGCCCCTTTGCCTTTTGGTGGGTATCTAAGCCTTTTGCCGTTAGAGAGGGGTGCCCGCTCATGGAGCCAGTTACCTGACCTGCTTTTTGCCAGCTTCTCTGGACCTGGTAGCAGAGAGAGTGCTTGCTCTCCAGCGAGACTCCCTGCTTGCATTAAGCATGGAGTGGAAACTCCGGGAAACACGGAGCAGAAGCCCCTGCGCTGGCAGCATGCGAGTCCGCGTGGAGCGGGGCGCTGCCGTTGCGCGGTGTTGAGGCTCTGCGTGGGTGACCGGCGGCAGCGCGCCGTGAGCACGGATGGGACGTGTCTGGATCTCAGCTGATCCATCAGCATGATGTGAGGCCACAGGGCTCACCAGTTAGTGCAGGAGCTTTCAGGCTGTATTCGCTGTGCAGGATGAGTTCAGAGCAATCCCAACCTCATGTGGGCAGCTGATCTGCCTTCCTGGGTGAGAAGAGCGTGCCCGTCACCTTTGCAGCTGGCTCGCCGTTCTGCACGGGGAGCGGAACAGCTCGCTGCTTCCAAGAGTCTGTCCCCTTCGGCTCTCTGCTGGCAGCTTTTCCTGCAGCCCTTACCCACATCAGGGCCTGGACCTCAAGCCAAGAAGGCTCAAACTCCCCATTTATCGTCCCTGCGAGCTGAATATGAGGAGGATACGTGTGATTAGGAATGTGGCAGGCGACAGAATAGAAACCCTTCGTTGCCAGAGCAGTGATGAGGCTCAGGAGCAGGTGGAAGTGCTGGGGGTGCTGCTTGCCCCGGGGAGGACCCGAGCCAGGGCCCCGCTCCGCGCTCACCAGGGGCAGAGAGCGACCGCGCGCCCGTCTCCCATCCATAGTGTCATTTAAGCATCTGCCACTGGGGAAATTCCTGAGAACTTCACAACTATTGTAACCAGTCCTCCTTTTCTGGTTTTAAATAAAGTGTCATAAAACATTTACAGTTTAATTAAAAGTGTGCCCGTGTGTGTGTGTGTGTTTGCCCGTGAAGTTTGATGCACTGGTACGTTTCTCTCTTTGCATTCACCAAGTGTTACGCAGGAGCAAAGCGCTCACGTAGCAGCAACACACTTTTGCTTTAAAATGTCACCATTAACACCATTCGAAGGTGACTTCCTTCCCATCACAGCCCTGATTTAAAACGCAGCAGTCCACCTTACCAGTGCAGGGAACAACCCCTGGCGTAGGAGACGGACATGTTTCCTGCTCATCACGGCCCCGTTTGTGCAGACAAAGAGAGGTGGTGCATTGCCCAGAGAGGTGGTGGATGCTCCATCCCTGGAGACGTTCAAGGCCAGGTTGGACGAGGCCGTGAGCAACCTGATCTAGTTGGAGATATCCCTGTTCCTTGCAGGGGGGTTGGACTAGATGACCTTTGAAGGTCCCTTCCAGCCCTAACCATTCTATGATTCTATGAGACAGAAGTGCCCGGCGGAGCGGTGGCGGTGCCCATGTCGGCAGCTCCGGGCACAGCTGGGACCAGAGACACTTTACACATACTGGTTGCAGGTGCTTGTGCTTAAGAGTTTAGGGATGAAGATCTTTCTTCTGCTGACAGGTGTGGATTTTGTGGTCAATTAAACCTTTTCAGCGGAACTCAAATGGATTTTGATTACGCTGGAATAACGATCTTGGGAGAAGAATCGAGCTCTCCCCTCATGTTTAACTCGCCGCTGAGCAGCATCCGGCCCCGCCGTGGGGCTCGGGCTCTCCGAGGGGCTGCTCATCCCGCTCCTGGGGCTCAGCCCGGTGGTTTCCTGACCTCTGCTCTCCACGCACAGAAGATACTTGGCCGCTCGTCCAGCCGAGCCTCTTCTGCCGAGGCCAAGCCATGGAGCCCTTGGAGGGGGAGCGCTGATCCGGTGGGTCCTGCCTCAGGCCTGGGAGATGTTCAAGGTGCTGCTCCTCCGGCTCGGTTTTTCCTACGGTTCAGTGAGGGGCTCGGCTGTTTTCCGGGGCCTGCCCCTGCCGTGTGTTGCCGTTCAGCGTGAGGGGCAGGACGGAGGGCACCAGCCTCTCGGGGGGGGGCACAGCTGGGGCTGGGAGCGATGGGTGCCATGAGGCCCCTCCGCTCCTCACATCAGATCAGGCACATCCTTCAATCCTTTTCCTTTTTTAATTTTACCTTTTCCTCTTTACCTTTTCCTTCTTCCTTTTCCTTTTTTTCCCTTTTCCCTTTTCCTCTCCTGTTTCCCTTTTCCCTTTTCTTTTCCCTTTTCCCTTTTTTCTCCCTTTTCCCTTTTTTCTCCCTTTTCCCTTTTTTCTCCCTTTTCTTTTCCCTTTTCTTGTCCCTTTCCTTGTCCCTTTTCCCTTTTCTTGTCTCTTTTCCCTTCTCCCTTTTCTTGTCCCTTTTCCCTTTTCCCTTTTCTTGTCCCTTTTCTTGTCGCTTTTCTCTTTTCTTGTCCCTTTTCCCTTCTCCCTTTTCTTGTCCCTTTTCCCTTCTCCCTTTTCTTGTCCCTTTTCCTTTCTTCTCCCTTTTCCCTTTTCCTCCCCCTTTTCCTCCCCCTTTTCCTCCCTCTCTTCCTTCTCCTGTTTCTTCCTCTTCTTCTTCCTCAGCAGTTTGCACCCAGCTGCCTCTTGCCCAGCCAGCAGCACCCAGTCCACCTGCCTTCTGCAGCGTGCCGACATCCAAGCAGGCCCAGGGCACCGCTGGGTGCTGGTGGCTGTCTGCGGCCGGGCAGAGCCGGTGTGCGACCGCGGCCGGAGCACCGGCACCAGCAGAGCCCGGGAGGGCTGTTCCTCGGCAGCCAGCTCGCAGACAGGCTCCCTCGGGGCTGCCGTGTGCCGCGCCGCGGGTCCTGGCGGTGAAGCAGTGTTGCTCCAGCCCATCTCAGCATCAAGTGGAGCCAGCTGGGTGCACGGCGTGACAACGTCCCCGCGCCGCAGTGGGCCTCTGCCGGGATCACCCCTCTGCCGAGGCCGCTGCCATCAGCCCCTTAAACAACCCCACCGCCCTCTCCGCGCTGCTCCTCTCTCCTCGTGATTCCCATCGGTCTGGGCTCTGCTTTGGTTTCCACCATCCCACCAAGGATGTGAGAAATCACTTCAATGAGAAACCACAGGGGTTGGCCCTGGAGAAGGGGTTGATTGAGGAGGGATGGATGGATGGATGGATGGATGGATTGATTGATTGATTGATTGATTGAGAACCAGAGGTTAAGAAAAGAGAAATAAAATCGAGGAGATTGCTGCCCATCCTCCCCCCAGCCACTTGGGATGCGATGGGCTGATAGGCAGAAACAAGAGGAACAGCTTTTCTCTTCTCCTGGACTTTTCTCCCCTCTCCACCTCCCCTGCTCTGCCATCCCGGCCTCTGTCCTGGGATAAGAGTTTCTCCGCAGGCATTACCCTCCAAGCCCCTGCTCCCCGGGGAGCGCAGCAGCTCCAGACCGAGTCAGCAGAACATCTGCTACTTCACTTTGCTTTTGTGGAGGCTGGTTGAGCTGCTTGGGAGGCAGCGGTGGGGGGCTGCAGGGGGCTGTGTTTGGCCCCTGCCAGGCAGACAAGGCAAACTGAGCAGGGCTGAGCGTGAGGATCCCCTCACCCCATGGGGGTACAGACCCCTCCTCAAAACCAGCCCTCCCAAAGGGGTTCAGACCTCATGGCTCTACATGAGCTCAAGCCCTCAGGCTGGAGCCAGGCTGGGATCACGGAAGCAGGGGCAGCCCCTCGCCCCCAGCTCTGCCATCGCTCCATGAGCACGGAGGGAAGGGCTTTACCACCCACCTTCCAGGTTCAGAGCATCGCCCTCCCACACTTGGCACAGCACCCACAGGGGACAGATGCTGTGCGTGGGTCACCAGAGCACGGGAGGGTCCCTTGTCCCCAGAGCCGTGGGGCAGCGGGGTCCTGCCACCCACGGGGTGCTCAGACAAGGCATCCTGGTGCTCAGAGCTTGTGTCTCAGCCAGCTGAGGACTGATGAATTCATCACTGCCTGGTCCTCAGTGCTGCATGTTGCTATTCCATCACCTCCGAGGGTGGGAAGTCCCCTTGGCTGCCTGGAGGAGCCAGTTGGGCTTTGCCAGCCACCATTTGCCTGGTCTTGATCCACCCCACTTCAGCCCATTTTACAGATTCCCCTTTGCCAGCCCCACTTTCGGGGGATCTTTGGCAGTCGTTGGTGATGGGGGTTATCCACGCGCCCACGGCCACAGCTGTCCTTGCCCATTTCTCTGCGGCAGAGCAGTCACCAAGGGAGGGAGGTGAGTCAGCTGTGCAGTAAAAGGCAGGTTTGGGCATCAAATTAATATTTTATAAAAGCAAGCAGTCTTGCTGCTGCTGCAACTTGAGGAGCGCCGGCCAGGGAGCAGAGCACGAGGAGGAGGAGGAGAAGGAGGAGCGGAGGCTGGAGGAAAGCGGAGCAGAGGAGCTGACTCACCAGCCCGAGGGAGGGCTGCCATCAGCCCAGTCAAGCCGAGAGCCATGGGCATCTGTGCCACTGGGCACAGCAAGATCCTGCAGTGACAACCTGCAGCACCAGTTGTACAAAGACTGGGAGGTGTCACGCAGGATCAGGCTCCCAGGATTGTAGAAACAGGGGAAACAGAAGGGCTGGGAAGAGGCAGGGGCTCGGGGACCCGGGCAGGAGGAACAGAAGCACTTGGGGCACTGGGGCTGCACAGGGACATCTTTGTGGCGGGCAGCAGGGAAGGATGCGATGGATGCTGGTGTCCTCCCAGCACGAGACAGACGGGAATGGATCCAAACTGGGACAGGAGCAGAGAGGAGGCAGGACAGAGGGAGGTGGGACCACCATGCCCAGGGCTGGAGGCTGAAGCCTGAAAGCTGAAAGAGGAAGAAAGCAATGGCTGAGAGTGCTGGAGCAGGATGGGGCTGGGTGGTGGGTCCCATCCTGTCCCCACTTTCACCCTGCGCTGGCCCATCAGGGTGGAGCTGAACCGCTCGCTGCTGACTGCGAGGTCCCTGCACGTCCCGGTGCTTCCTTGCCCTGGGACCTGCGGTGACACCGGTTTCCACCATGGACAAAGCCGCTCTCGGCAGAGTGGAGGCTCGTGCTGTTCCCCAGCAGCACCCCAGCAATGCTCACCCATTGCCAACAGCACTGCGGGGGACTCACCACCTCACCGTGGGACAAGACCGTCTCCAACCCTCCTGTGGGACCTCCTCTGCCCGGGGAAGCCATTCCCAGGACAGTTTGGCAGCGAGGTCAAGGGGAAAAGCCCAAAGCTGAGAGGTCATCACCTCAACCATGTGCTGGGGAGAAAGCCCAGCCCTGCCGCGGTGGAGTGCCAAGCTGTACGGCCCTTGGCAGTCCCTCCTGCTTGGGGCTGATGGGACACAACCTCACGCTATCTCCGTATTTCCGGAAACTCGGAGGGACCAGCTGCAGCTGCGGCAGCGAGACTGGACGGATGCTGGTGGGTTTGGGGTGGTTCTTCTCTCTCTCCATCCCTCTCGGACAATACTGGGTGTCTGCAGCAGTGCAGGCAGCCCAGCTCCAGCAGCGATTCCCCAGCTGGTGCTCAGTGCCCGCGCTCCTGGTCCAGCTGGCTTGTGAGCACCAGGCTGCTGGTGGCCTTACCCCATAGCTGGGACAGCCTTCTTCCCAGAACATCTTCCTCTTCTTCACCTGATGGCTAAATCTACCCCCAGAAGCTGTGGCCAAACCACCTCCCCCATTTGCTGCCTCAGCCCTCCCACCCTCCATCCCCATCCCCAGCCACCTCCTCTCCTCCACTCACCTCCTCTCTCCATCCATCCATCCATCCATCTGTCCATCCATCCCCTTTCCTTCTCCATCCATCCATCCATCCATCCATCCATCCATCCATCCATCCATCCATCCCCTTTCCTTCTCCATCCATCCATCCATCCATCCATCCATCCATCCATCCATCCATCTGTCCATCCATCCCCTTTCCTTCTCCATCCATCCATTCATCCATCCATCCATCCATCCCCTTTCCTTCATCCATCCATCCATCCATCCACCCATGCCCTTTCCTCCTCCATCCATCCCCTCTCCCTCCTCCATCCATGAGTGACACCAGTCTGGGCAGCCTGATGGTCCCGGCCAAACACTGCTCGGCACAGGGATTGATGCCAGGAGGGAGGGCACCCTCGCCTATCCCAGCACTGGCACCTTCCCATGGGAATCCCGCAGAATCAGGCCTGGGAGCGACTCTTGGGTGTTCCCCCCACACCTGGGTGCCCCCCAATCCTGGGTGGCCTCCCCAGATGCCCACCCCACACCCGGATTCCCCCCAACCCTGGGTGCCCCCCCCCAAATGCCCCCCATGCTCCGGCCGGGCCCCGCCACGATCGCCCCCCCTCCCCCGACTCGCTGTCCCATCATGCTCTGCTCCGGCGCGCCCCGCGCGGCCGCGGCCGCCCCCCGCAAGGCACGCCGGGATCTGTAGTTCGCAGCCGCCCCGCCCGTCTCTCCGCTGGCCCCGCCCCGCGGCCCCGCCCCGCAGGGCGTGCCGGGCGGGGCCAGCTTTGACGGACGCGTCACTGAGCCTATGGAAGCGGCGGTAGCCCAGCGGGGGGCGGGCTCAGCCGCCGCCTCTCCCTCGGCGCGGAGCGGCCGCTGCGCCAGGCGGAGGTTGCGGCCGTGGTGGCGGCTGCGCGGCCCGGCCCGGCCCCGGGCGCTCCGGCCGTGAGGTGGGTGAGTCCGGCCCGGCCCGGCGCGGCCCGGCGGCCTGGCGGGGCGGGCTGGGGCCGCCGGGCCTGGCGGGGCGGCGGCGGCCGCATTGTGCGGGCGGGCGCGGGGGCTTTGTCAGCGGCGGGCGGCGCTGAGGGGCGGGGGGGGCCGCGCTGCCTTCCTCCGCCTCCCGCCTCCTCCTCCTCCTCCTCCCGCCGCAGGTCCCCAGCGCGTCCCTCGGCGGAAGATGCGAGGCGAGGCGGAGGGCCGGCTGTGAGCCGCGGCGCCGCGGTGTCCCCGGAGCGGGGCCGGAGCCCCCTCGCAGGCCGGCGGGCGGCGGAGGATGCGGATCGGGCCTCGCCGATGAGAGGGAGGATGGGAACGCAGGGCAGCCCGGTGAAGAGCTACGATTACCTCCTCAAGTTCCTGCTGGTGGGGGACAGCGACGTGGGGAAGGGGGAGATCCTGGAGAGCCTGCAGGACGGGGCGTCCGAGTCCCCCTACGCCTACAGCAACGGTAAGGGCGGCGGGGGGGGTGAGGGGGGGCCAGGATCGGGCCCGCCGCCTCGCCGGGGCAGCCCGAGCCGGGCCCGAGCCGCAGCACCGGCATCTCGGTAACGGGCAGCCGCAGGGACCCGTGCGAGGGGTCACCGAGCGTGCGGAGGGAGGGGTTGGTTTGCTTTTTTTCTTTGTTTTTGTTTTTTTATTATTATTATTATTTTATGAACCGGCAGCGGAGCGCGGTTTGTCGGGGGTCGCGTGGCTGGGGGCAGAAGGGCCACGGCTGTCCCTTGAGATGGTAAGGCTCTGCGGGAGGATTTGGCCGCCGAGACGGCAGAGGTGTCGGCGTCTGATGTAATCCCTGGATGCGCGCATCCCGCAGCGCAGCTGGACGTTCCGAGCAGAGCTCTGCCTCGGCACCCTGAGCCGGTTTCCCAGGGGCTGACGGCAGGACCGAGCTGTACCCGGAGGAAGCGGGTCCGTAACAAAAGAACAGGAGCCTTATTTCCAAGCCAGGGCTGCTCCCGCTTGGTAGCTGGCTGCCACGAGCGCAGCCTGGTTGGTCCACCTCCTGCAAACATCGAGGTCTCTAATGGAGCCCATGACAGACCATTAACTACAGAGTCACAAGACCGTAATTAAGAGCCCAGGAGCGGCGCTGGGCTGTTTCCTGCGTCCCCTCGCCGCAGTTACAGCGTAACACGGCTTGGCAGGGTGCAGGTCCTGGGGTGGTTTGCAATCTGTCATCCCTTCCCCCAGCCTCCATGCAAAATAACGTCCCCAAGGGCTCAGCAGAAGCGATCCGGTTCAGACCCTGCATGGTCGCCGCAGCCAGCGCCGGGAGCAGGTGGTGTTTAGTTTTGCCTGTAAGCAGGAGTCAGGGAAACGGGTGCTTCTCGATGCTCTGTGAAGCTGGCTGGATTTAGAGCGTAAAGGAGCGACGTGACTCGGCTCCTGACCGCGTACTCGGTCCTCGGAGCTACTACCAGCTTCCCAGGAGCTGATGTAAGCACCTGCTCCGCAGAGATTTACGGGGAGGCGGTGACTCAGAAGTCAGGATGCTTGTGAAATGAGAGCAGCGAATTCTGGAACTGGAAGGTTGTGGTATCATTCATCTCCTTGGGTGTCTGGCAGAACTGGTGCGGTTTGCCTTCGAGGAGATGCTCAGTGCTTTTACGCTTCCCTGAAGAGAGTTTGTGGCTCTGAAGAACCTGCCTCAGCTGGGAGCAGTAGAGCTGCTCCTTGGGGTTAGCGTTTACGAAGGAGAGAGGGATGAAGATTGTAACGGGGTGGTTGTTTTAAGCAAGGTGTTAAAGTTGGAGTTGTCTTCTGACAGAAATGGGTTCGACCGCTGTTTTGAAGCAGGTGATGCGGGAGTAACAAGTACGATTGCAAAGTGAGGGTGTGGTGGGTCCTTTGGTACACACAGAAACCCCAAAGAACGGTGACTTTGGCTAGCACTGTAAAAGCTTTGTCTCTGTGCTTGCCATTTTATAGCAAAAAAATCCCACCTTCTTTTTTCTAGGAAAAGAGGTATCAGTGAACTAATGTTTTCAGAACCTTCCCTCATCTTCTGTGGGTTCCTAATGAGAGAATTAGGTCACGTACTGTATTTTTTCAGTGATACACGCTCTGATAGTCTCTGCTTCTGTTGCTTCTGCGAAGCTACACGCCTTTTGGAAAATCAGATGGAGGAGCTTTGAAATCCGAGCGAATTTGGTACTGCTGATATTCCTGACAGCCTTGGCAATCGAACTCTCCCCGTCTCTGGTGCAGTTGGGGTGTGTGTGCTCCTCTGCCAGCGTGCTTTCGCTCTGCCCTGACGGAGACCATCCCCTGGCGTGAAGGCACTTGGATTTTTGTGGACATCTAGTGCCTGGGGCCTCTTTTTTGACGTGTGCCTGATGCTGTCCCAAAACTGCGAAGGTGGAGTGTTATGTAGAGGCTCTCTTTGTAAATCTTTTCCTTGTAAGTGCGTCATCCTCCTCCTCGTCCCCTCCCAGACCCCACATCCCAGTTTGAAATAAGCATTATATCATCTGCTACTAGTTTGATCCGTCCAGAGAAGAGAACCTGCCGTTACTGGTGTGAAATGGAGTGCGCTTTAGGTTGATCTTGTGATTGGGACATCTCATGTCAAGCTCAGATCCCTAACCTCCCGTGGGAGGACTAAAGCCCTTGTGGCCATGCCCTCTGTCTCCTTGGGGTCTGCTGCTTTTACTGTCTTGGCTGATTACAGCTGGTTTGACACGGGTTTTTTGAAATGTGGTGTGAAATGGACTGTCCTTTCGGCTCTGGGAAGGCAAACCTTTAAAAGCAAAGCTCTGTAAACAAAGCTCTGTAATTTTGCTGCTGCTCTTCTGCTGTACATCTGGCCCCTAGAAAAGGGTTTGAGGGATTCCTCTTTTCTCTGTGGGCACCTGGGTGTTGGAAGAGGCAGCCAAGAGAAGAGAAAGCCCTTCTTTTATCAGCATCTCTTACGAGCTGTGAGCAGCAGGCAGCCTCCGCTTGCTTGAGTCCAGTATCTGAAAGCCCTGGGTGCAGTGTGAGCTGTGTCTTCCTTAAAACATCGGAGTTGCTTCTGTCTGTCCTTGCTCAGGATCCCTGAGCCGGAGCATTGCTGCTTGGCACCTCATCCTACATCAGACACGTCTTAAATTAGATGCTTCAGGTCCTATTGTGTGTAGCAAGACCTTAGCAATGTCCTTTATCTAAATGGCTGTTAGGAAGGAATCTGGTCCGTGTAAACAGAGGTGGCTGCTGCTCCCCGAGTGGTGATGCCCCTGACCAGTGCTGCACCCAAGCTGCAAGGGCACTGGGTGCAGAACTTTTGGTGGCTTAAAAACAGCGTTTGGAGGAGGGATTCAAGGTCCGGTTGTCACCTGTGTGTTTCTTAGTAGGTTCACACTGAAGTTACCAAGTTTATTGATCTCCAGGCTACTCCCTGGATGTGCCCCAGGAGTGTTTGTGTCTTGTGGCTGGATATTGTCACCTCCCGTGCTCAGGAGGGTTTGTAACTGGACTTAAGGGGTTGTTAAGGCCCTGAATTATGCCTTCTTACTAGTGTTTTGGCGAAAGTGTGGGCTTTTGGGAAAGCGTTAATGTGCTTCTGGGCTTCCAATGTTGTCTTCCTTCCCAGCTTTCACCGCCTCACTCCCCAAATCTGCAGGGTGCCATTCTCAGAGCCCCACCACTACTGTTGATAGCTGGAGGACTTCACATGGGACCTGAAATTCCTGCCTTTCACCCTGAATGCCCTCTCCTCTCAGCACTGGCTCCTTCTCCCCGAGGTACAGGGGAGGACTGCTCTGGCCCCTGTGCTGTGAGCCGCGGTGTTACAGCTGGCTCGGAGCAAAACTGCCAGCCTTACTCATGGATGCAAGTCAGCCACACAGATCACTTTTCACTGCGCCGTTTACATCGCCTGTTTGGGTGTCCTTATCCTTCTCCAAGTTCCAAAGAAGAGCAGAAATGGCTGCAGAGTGGTTTTGGGTAATGAGATGCGGTGGAGCTGCGTGTCAAAAATAGGGGCGGCGTATGTGTCCTGCAAAAGGCAGACGAGGCTATTCCTCACCTGCAGGACCCGTGGCTCTGTCACTACTGTGTCATCCATTCACTCTCTAGTATGTCTAGTTATTCATGTGCTTGTGCTGAAACGATCTCGCCCAGCTGGTTTGTTGGCTTGCTTGGGAAGCCGGCCCCGCGCCGGCTGCGCGAGCACGGGGTGAGGCTGGGCAGGACTCCCGGCACGGAGTGCTCGGCGGGCACCAGTGCCATCACTGCTGTGTGAGAGGGTGCCCCGCGTGCACAGAACAGGGCTGGGGCTGGTCTCACCACGCAGACGTGAACGTGATGTGCTCCGTCCTCACGTGATGGAGGGCTTTTTCTGCGGCAGCCTTCCCCCTCACCTGCTGCTGCTCCCATGGGAAAGGAGAAGCGTGTGTCAGGGAAGGAGTAGCGCGTGCTTCTCAGCAGATGGCTTGGATGGGAAGGGGGTTGGATTTTTATTTTTATTTTTTTCCCTGTCCTCAGCTTGTGTGGAGAAAGTGATGAGGAGGAAGCCTTATGTCTGCGCTGTGTCTGCTTTCAAAGAGCACGTGAGAGCTGAACCGCCAGCGCTGCCCTGCCGCAGGGACGGTGCCGCGACCGGCCCTCGCGCAGCGCGCCCCGACGCCTTGTTTCGACCCCATCCCTTACTCAAGCACTGCCCTTAGGGGCTCTGTTACCCCGCTGCTACCCAAAGAGCCAAGGAAATTTTAGGAAAAAGGCAACTGAAGTGCTCAATTGCCATAGCTCCCGACAGGTTTTATGGTTCAGAGAAAAACTGGATCTTTCCCAAGAGCTCTTCCTCCGGAGCAGAAGCACCAGGGACGCAGCTTTCGGGCAGGGGCGGTGAGCCCACTGCCGCTCGGTGTCCGTGCCAGGAGTGAGGTCTGGGGCAGTGCAGCTTCCTGCCCTTTCCCGGGCAGGGTGAGGTGGCGTTAAGGAAGAGCGGCTGAAGGTGCTGCCCAGCCCGGGGAGGTGGTCAGGGCCCTCCCAGCCAGTGCTGTTTGCCTGGGGACCTCAGCACTGCTGTTTAATTACCAGGTTGTTTATTTGAGTGACCCACATCTTTAGATGCCCTTCCCTCTGGTTGTTTTTGTGCAGCTGTCTAAACTGGGAGGTCTCTAAGCTGCCCCTTTCAAGTCTTTCTCTGCAGCCATTACTTTCTTTGCGCGTCTTGGCGCTCATCCTTCTCAAGAGTGACCCCTCCGTCACCAGCACGCATCCAGAAACGTCACCTGCAAAAACTGCTCTGCTTTGCTTCGTCGCAGTCTGCAAGCTAGTTACATGCCAACCAGGAGATCGTCGGTGCCACAACCAGCACATGCAGAGTGGGAGGAAAAGGGATGAGTTGTCTTGTCTTCCTCGCTGCCATGGAGGGCATGCAGAGGGCTGCTTCTCAATGCTTCTGCTCCTTGCCTGTTGAGTTTCCAAGACTGACCAGAGAGATGGCTCCTGCTTCTGATCCACAGCCTCTGTGTTTTGCTGGAGGTCCTGTCGTGCTGCTGCAGAGTTTGCTGTCACTGGTTCTCTTTCCCCAAGCTTTAACGAAACATGTGGCTGAGCAGTTCTGCTTTAAACTTCTGCAGCTTCTGCAAGGACAGGACCTCTGTAAACACCTGACAGCATCTAACCTCCCCTTCTTGAGCCTGCAAGGAATAGTTGCTGGGTGTACCGTGTGTGTGGTAAAACCTCAGGCGGGGACAGTGCTGATGTGGTGGCACCTTCTGGGCATCGACACGAGAGCTACACATGTTGAGTGCTCATCCCAGCCTCTTTGGCATCAGCGGGGAGGGAAACTGATCCTGGTGCTGCTTTGCTGCTGCCTCCTCCTCCTCTTCCTCGCCTGGCCACATGCCGTGGGGTGCGTTCTGCTGTCTGCCTGGAGCAGCGTCGTCCCTGTTGGTGGGAGACTCGAGCTGGCTGGCTGGGCTGGGCTGCTGTTCCAGCTGCTGCCTGCCACTGGAAACAGGTTTGTTTTCTGGCATGACATTAGTTGGAATAATGTTTTATTTTGAGATTTTAGATTTATTTAGAGATTTTATGTAGAGATCTTCACTTCCCTGTAGTGGCTGCAGAATTGATCCGCAGGGAATTCTTTAGCTGGACCGCACCGGTCGTGCTGCTAGAAATCTCTTTCGATGGCTCGCGGAGCAGAGGGTGGTCGTTGCAGCAATTCCCCGTGTCTGCCAGCACTTGCATCAGTGTCCTTCAGGGACATTCGCTTCCCTGTCACCAGGGACTTAAAACTCATCTCGTCAGAGCAGGTTTTGGCTCAGAAACAGCTCCAGCATCTCTTATTTCTGCATCGTTTACTGCTTATGCTTTGTGTGAAAAATATTTCCAAACCTCCATCTCTGCTTGATGTGGGACTAACTAGCTGTGGCTTAAATTTAGAACGAAACAAACCCCAAAACAAAGCAAACAAACAAACAAATGCATGAAAACAAAAAACAAACCCCAAACCGAGTGCCTAGCAGGTTTTGATGTCTTCAGCTCTCTCTCTCAAGTCAGGATTAAGGATGCACAGCACCGTAGGTTGTTGTGCATGCATGATTTTTCCGGAGGGTTGTGTTTTTGTTGTGTTTTGGTAAAGCTGGAGACTGATTCTGCAAGTTCTCGGTTGCACTGGGCAGTTCTCGCCACCTCTAATCCCCTGTACAAAAGCTTTGCTTTTACGTGGCTGTTTGTGAGCACAGAGTGCACAAAGGTGATGTGGACTGAGCTGTGTACAGCTGAAATGGGTGGAATGTACTTCGAATAACTGGGATTAAAAGTTTTTTATTTTTAAAAAGCGAGTAGGTTTTGCCCTATCCAGATCCCGCGATGGCATCGTCCACTTCTCTTGGCGCGTGGGGTTTTTTGATTTCGTTGTTTCGCTATATAAGCCGCCTAGGAAAGCCCATGGAAAATGTCTCCTCCTCCTCCGCCCTGTCTCCTTCAGCTTTTGTTTCCAGCTGTTCCCTGGCATGTTTTCCTCCGGGGCCTGCCTCTCTCGGAAGAGCAGAGCATCTTTGCACTTGCAAATAGCTACGCCACAAGTTGGGTTTTGGTACAACCTTCCTTTTTTAAAATCTCTTTTTTCTTTCCCTTTACCCCTCACCTTCCTCTGGCAGCCCAGGCTCGGCACGAAACGAGCAGTGCTACCGATGCATTATGTCATACTGGTTTCTATTTGATTGCAGGCAGAGGAGGAGGAGGAAGGAAGCTCCGATGGGAAAAAAAATCTTCGGCTCCGCTTTGCTAAAGGCTTTGCTGCGAGTTGGGACTCACCTGGAAGGAAAATTTCCCTGGGGTGTAGGTGATGGTGGCTCAGGGTCGGGGTTCTCCATCCAGGAGGTCTGTTTGTTTCTGCAAAAGTTGTAGTAAGGGTGAGGTTGCGACATCAGCTCGCAGACTGTTTGTTCCTATAGGGCTTCTCTTTGCTGAGAGCGTTTTTACGGAGCCGTAGCTTTTCAGATTTTCTTCCTCTTTTCTACCTCCTGTTTGTCTCGTTTCCATCACCCCATTGGGAAACTGCACAATATGGTGTCTTTTTAAAGCTTTGACACCTGTTCTCCTATAAATATAACCCCTGAAGTGATTAATGCCCTGCACAGTGCTGCAGCCGGTTCAGTATCAGGCGTTGAATTTGGACAAAAATCCTCATGTTATTCAAACAAAATATTTGCTGTTTAAACCATCAGTGGTTAAGGAGGAGACAGGCAGAAGGGGACACTGAAAGGCTGTTTGTAACTGGCAGTTTAGTAGAAGGTGCTGTTCATCTCTGAGATAATCTCCTTTTAAAGAAAACGCAGATTTTTTTTTTTTAATTTCTTTTTAGAGATGCCATTTTAACTTATTTTCCAGCCCAGCTTCTCAGTTCCCTGGCCCATTTGGGGGTCTAACTGTACCATTTCCCTGTCTTTACAAACGATTGCTCTCTGCACACACCCTTGGCCATGTACACAGGAATTGCCCTGTCTTCTGTTTCCTTCTATACCAGTTTTAACAGCAGCAGGATGTAGTCCATTCTGACCTCCGTGGTTCTTGAAGCCAAGTGTACAGGAGACCTGAATAGATGAAAACAAACAAACAACAAAAACTCATCAAAAACAACAACAAAAAAAAACCCGCCTCACTATTTTGTCTGTCCTGTTTACTTAATCTTAAATCATCTCTTGTTGTCCCAAGAGCTGTCCTTTTTCTTATGCTGAGGCTGAGAGAGTTGGGGTTGTTCAGCCTGGAGAAGAGAAGGCTCCGGGGAGACCTTCCAGTGCCTAAAGAGGCTACAGGAAAGCTGGAGAGGGGCTTTGGACAAGGGTGTGTAGTGACAGGACAAGGGGCAATGGCTTTAAACTGAAAGAGGGGAGATTTCGATGAGATCTCAGGAAGAAATTTTTCACTCTGAGGATGGTGAGACACTGGACCAGGTTGCCTAGAGAAGCTGTGGCTGCCCCATCCCTGGAAGTGTTCAAGGCCAGGTTGGATGAGGCTTTGGGCAACCTGGTGTAGTGGAAGGTGTCCCTGCCCATGGCAGGGGGGTTGGAACTTGATGAAGTTGAAGGTCCCTCCCAACCCAAGCCATTCCACGATTCTGTGAACTAACTTGGTGGTAAAATCCCTACAGGAAACAGTGCACAGGTCTGTGCTTTGGCATGAGGAGATGAAACTGTGGGGTTGATCTTACTGAACCTGAGAGCCTTGCCTGTGCTGCTCGCCGTGCTAGCAAACCAGTGTTTACTGTGAAATGCCTCCTTCGGTAGAGACACGCTTGTGTTCTTGTAGATGTCATCTGGTTAATATTCAGGTTAATATTCAATACTTTTTTTCCTATTTTTAAAAATGCAACATGCTGACTTTCTCCTGGTAGCAGCAAAAGTCGTGCTTCGGAGTTACAGCCAGGGTAGCTGGGGTGAGATCTTTGTCCTGCAAAGGCTGGAGGTCAGGAGGAGAGGACCTGGGAGGCTCTAATTTGGGTTGAAAGCAGAGGGTTCTGAAAACATGATTTTGGGCTCTTGAGAGCTGCTGTGGAGGTGCTGCGAAGCAGCACGCTTCGTGCAGGTGTGCCCATCCTTTAAGGGCAAGGAGGGACTGTTGAGCGACGTATTGTAGGTCAAGTCCCTGGAGATCTGTCATTATTGCTGGAAACAGCACACCAAAATGTGAAACCAATGTTAGCAACTGTCCTGATGCTTCCAGCGTGGAGCGATCCTTTTCCAGCGTGGGGCTCGCGGTCAATGCAGCGAGACCAAATTCACGAGCCGGTGGAATTCCTGGTAGTGGTCAGTCCATAGCTGCTCTGGGAGCTCTGTAGCCTGTGCTCGGCAGGCACGTGGTGCTCATCCTGCCCGTGCGCGGCTGGAGCGCTGCGGCCGCCTTTCCGGGCACGGCTGCGGCCACCTCCGCGTTGCGTTGTTGCAACGGGACCCTTTAAATGGCAAAACCTGGCGATGCCAACTGGCGTTGAGCAGCGAGGTGTGGGTGGCAGGAGCATCCCACCGATCGGAGAATGCGGTCGCATGCGGATCCCGGAGCAGGAGCGCAGCCGTACGCGTGAGCCTGGCATCCCAGTGGTGATGCCAAGAAGGTCTGGTGCCGTAGAGCAGCATTTCCAACATATTAACGTGCGCAGTGTTCAGAAGGTGGAGGGTTAACCTCTGCAAGGCCAGAATATTGAATGTATTTTGGACAAATACTTGGCTTTTTCGGAGTGTTTGGATTTTATTTTTGTTGTTTCTGAGCATGTCTTGGTGTTTGCATGGTAATCCAGCAACAATGAAGATTGTTTTGGTGCCCTCTGATTCTCCTCATAGGCCGTCTTTGTTTCTGCGTGCAGCTGTATAGTTTTTATGGAGATCTGAACTGCAAAGCATAAAGAAACTCTTTTGTTTGTTGTCGCTTCTGTGCATAAAATCATTCTTGATTTTCTTCTAAAGCACAAATCCACTTAACATCCCCGTTTCTGGACTGACTTTTGGCTGTTTCCGTGGCTTCCCGGGTGTCTGCTGAAATTGTTTGAGCTTTAGGAACAGATTCGCTTCTGGCTCCGAGTGCCACTTTCAGATGCAGTTGTCATCCTTAAACGAGCCCAGAACAGAGTTCCTCTGTCCGAGGACCACGTAGCTACCGAAACACTGCCGGGCCACGGAGCCGGCAGCGGAGAAGTGAAGTCTTCCCGCAAATCTGGCCTTCCTAGAGGGCTCCGGCTTTTGGCCGGTTACAAAACCAAGCAAGCAGTTATTTATCCGAGATCCCCCACCTACGAGCCCTCAGCTGTAGATGCCTGGGAACAAAGTCTTGACACGAGCAGCCTTTTTGTGAAAGGCTTCCAGTCCAAATGGAAAACACTCCCAGTCAGAACAAGGTGGGTATGAGTGAGCTTTTGGGGAGAAAATGCACAAATTTGGGTAACTTCGAATAATCGAGAGGTGTTTGTTCTTTCTCTCTTCCTGCACGTGCCTTCGTACGAGGCACTGGGCAGCTTGTTGGATGCATGGCGCAGAGCTGCCGAGCGCTGCAGCAGCTCCCTGGCATTGGCAGGAGCTGGCGTGACGTGCCGGGTGTCGTTCGGGGCCGTGGGCTCCCGGCCACGGGCGTGAGACCCCGCTCCTTGGCTCAGAACAGCTCCGACTCATCTGCTGCACAGCTCGAGAACCATAGAATCGTGGAACGGTTTGGGTTGGAAGGGACCTCAAAGATCATCTCGTTTCAACCCCCCTGCCATGGGCAGGGACACCTTCCACTACACCAGGTTGCCCAAAGCATCATCCAACCTGGCCTTGAACACTGCCAGGGATGGGGCAGCCACAGCTCCTCTGGGCAACCTGGTGCAGTGCCTCACCACCCTCAGAGGGAAGAATTACTTCCTTATATCTAATTGAAATCTCCCCTCTTCCAGTTTAAATCCATTGTCCCTTGTCCTGTCACTACACGTCCAAAGCCCCTCTCCAGCTTTCTTGTAGTCCCTTTAGGTACTGGAAGGCTGCTGGAAGATCACCCTGGAGCCTTCTCTTCTCCAGACTGAACAGCCCCAACTCTCTCAGCCTGTCTCCATAGCAGAGGTGCTCCAGCCCTTGGATCATCTCCTCTGGACCCGCTCCAGGGAATAGGAAGCTCCTCGTTCCCTCCCGTCGAGTTGCGCAGCCGGAGTGGATTTTGTGTTTGCTGCGTGAGCAGGAGGTGACGAAGGCTCGAGCAGATGGCTCACATCTACCCCTGTCCCCCTGCCAGCGCCGTGCGGGAGCGCCGCTGGTCTCCTGCGTGCTCGGTGAGAACCGAGACCTCTTGTTCCCGATCCCAAGGCTACGGATGCAGGACACGAGCTAAAAGCACGTGCTTCGTGACGCTGGGCTCCAGCTCTGCAGGCAGGAGCTGGGGGTGTTTTGCAGGGACGGTGTTCGGGAGCTTTTATCACCCTGCTTAAAGCAAAGCAGCAATGCTGCCGAGGTAAACGCTAATGCTAAAAGACACAGACCTGGGGTGAATCCACCTTTTTTTTTAAAAAAAAAAAAAGCTTATGTTTCGTTAGCCCCTGTTGTTGATGGAGATAATTTTTTTTTTTCTGTCTAGAGAGTAGGTAATTGAATGCATGACTCAAACTGATGAGCTCATGTGTTGTTTGGAAGGGATTTTTTCTGCGGCTCACAGCTCTGAGCTGACTAGCTAAATTGCTGCTGTTAATGTGCTGTTGTACACACTTTTTAAGGTTGGATGACTTCATCAGTTGTTATTTGAATAGCTCGAATTCACTTTTTGCATCAGCTGGTGCTTATGTGCTCATGCTGTGTGTTTTCTGAACTATTCAGTATCACATACAAACGATGGAGAAAATGACTCCTCTGAGTTAATAGCAGGAGCTGCAGTGGAAGGTAACGTGCTGGTGGTGCCTTCTGCGTACAGATGCCACTGCCTGTGTTTTAAATTACCTGAATCGGAGGATGTTGGTACCTGGATCTTCGGTGCACGTGTTGTTTGGGTGCTGGCCCCAGCAGCTGCCTCCTGCCTGGGAGCAGGTTTGGGCGTTGGACTAAGACATTCGGTTGTTGCACGCTGCAGTGCAAAACCTGTTTGCTTTTCAGCAGCTGGCAGCTCCTGGCCGCCTGTAATTTCCGTACCCATCTGCCTCGTTTGACTGGAAATGAAACGACGCGTCTTTCTGCATCGGCTTTTGCCCACAAGCGAACAATTCTGATATGAGTCTTCAGCCCTGGCTGCCCTTTTACTCATAGGCTGGTGAAGGCATGGAAAAAAAAACCCCAAAAGCCCAAAATAAGGCATTTTGAACTACACTCATAATGCGTCCTGGCTTTATATTCTGCTCCTTGGAGCAACTTGGCTCCTGGACTCAGTAGCTGTAGGTTGCAATTTAATGACCATCTTGCCGTAAACCATTCTTAAATAAAAAGGTGCAGGGTGTGGGATGCAATGAGAGGGAGCATGTGAACATGGCGATGGGGGTAATAACTGTTGTCTCCTTGTGGAGTAGGGTTCTGCCAGAAAATGAGTCCCAGGAGGCCAGTGCCCACTTGGGTCTGAGCAAAGAGCCAGTGGAGAAGCCGGTGAGTTTGTATGGTGCTGCCTGAGTTGCAGGAACGTGCTGTGGAGCTGTTCTGGAGGAGCTCCATCTCTCTTGGCCTGATCGTGTGAATAGCTCCCAGTACATCCCAAAGCCAGGCACTGGAGAGGGGCTGCTGCCAGGAACGCTGCCTGTGGATGACACCCTGTGGGTGGGGAGTTAGTTCACTCTGAAATAACCTGACAGGGAGGGTCTTGGTTCAGGCGGTGGTGAGAGCTACTGTACCAGTGTCCTTGCTGTCCAGATTCCCACTGTCAGCCCCACAAGTGAGTGTGGTTCGGTTTTGGGGGTGGTGAGGGTGGTCTGTGGAGTTTTGCCTTGGTTTGGGGTGGGGATTTTGCATGCTGAGGTCTGGAAGTGGGAATGATGCTCTTATTCTTGAGCTGGTCTGCTGTCGTGTCCCAACACCAATCCGGAGCTGCTGCACCCATCTTTTGGCCTCAGTTTTGTGACCTTCCTGCATTTTCAAAGGGGGCCTGCAAGAAAGCTGGAGAGGGGTTTGGACAAGGGTGTGTAGTGGCAGGACACGGGGCAATGGCTTTGAACTGAGAGAGAGGAGATTTCCGTTAGATCTAAGGAAGAAATTCTTCCCTCTGAGGGTGGTGAGGCACTGGACCAGGTTTCCCAGAGAAGCTGTGGCTGCCCCATCCCTGAAAGTGTTCCAGGCCAGGTTGGATGAGGCTTTGAGCAACCTGGTGTAGTGGAAGGTGTCCCTGCCCATGGCAGGGGAGTTGAAACTAGATGGTCTTTGAGGCCCCTTCCAACCCAAACCATTCCATGACTCTCTTCTCTCTTCCCAGCTGGATGTTGCTGCTGCTGCCTTTTCTTGGTGCTCGGCAGCGATGGGAGCATCCCCACTTGTTTATTTTTGGGGAAACCGTGGCACACCAGCCTCTTGGGCTCCCAACTGTCAGGTGTGGGGTGGTGCCCCTGCCCCGTAGGAAGCAATTACTGCTTTTCATCGTTGACTTGCCCCTCTGAAATCGTTGGCCGGGGTCGGTTTGCCAGCCAGTGCCGTTGCTGGCCGCTCTCCCCATGTGCGTGGCGTGCCGCAGGCGCTCCAGCTTTCCGAAGGAGCTGGGCAGCCTTGTGTGGTTTTCCATCCTAAAACCCAACCATTTCAGTCGTGGCTTAGACCAGGGGCTTGGTAGCATAAACAGTCGACTTTGGACACTGCTCGGTGACTGCTGGCATTCGGGATAAATTAATTTCTGCACCGATGGCTTTAGGCTGAACTTACTGAAGCACAGGAGGGCTCTGGTTACCAAATCTGTCGTACAGGCAGAGGTGCAATCGCTGCGCTGGGTTCTGCACAGATGAATTGGGGTTTTTTTTCCCTCTTTTAATGCATCTGAAAGGTTTCCACAAACCCTTTGGAGGGAGAAGGAGGGACCTCTCAGCAGCTTGCGTCTTGTGCACACACAAGTAAGACGACTGCTAGCTTATGTGGTAGAAAGCCTGCCTGCACGTGCCCGAAGGTGCACTGAGGGACCATGGCAGGCTGGATACCCAGCCAGGCTCTGCCAGCCCTGCAGGAGGGTCTCAGAGGAGGGGACACCCTGCCCAGAGCCATCCTGAGCCGGTCTCGGGGAGCCCAGCCCAGCTGCCTGTGAGTCTGGCTGGTAAGGGACTGTTCTCCTGAAAATTCACGGTTGGCTGTGGTGTTCTTGCTGACATCCACAGCATTGTCTGAACTGGGGATAAAGGTTTAAAACTAAATTTACTCATCTCTGCTTAGCCACAGCAGAGTCCTTGCTGCTGGGAAGCTTCTCTGGGAGATTCGTTCTTAATGTTTTCCATTTGCAGAAGGGTAGAAAAAAGATTATTTACAATCCATTGACCCACTCTGAAGTGTTTCTTCATGTTCATCTGCTTTTGTGGCAGTGAAAACAATCATTTAAGACCAGCTGCACACTGGATGATTATGGCTTCTGATCCTTCCTTGTTGTATTAAGTAAGGATTGCCGCAACGCTTGGGTTACAAATTCGTCACAGTTGGTCTGTAAAGTCCACCACGCCGATTGGGAGGTATTCTCAGTGCTGCCCCAGGAGAAAAAGAGCTTGCTTGATTCTCTTGATGGTGTTTGCCTGTTTAATAATCATGGCATGCCTTCAAATTTTTCGGTTATTGATTTGCCAGCTGCTCACGGACACCTACATCGCTTTCTCCCGAGGATCCTCTTGAACGCTGTGCAGCACGACAAGCCCTTCATAGCTGGTTACTCGGGTTCACTGTGAAATCTCAGCAAGTTAAATATTTCACATGCATTCCCTATTTTTATTTTTTTTTTTTACTCTCCTCTCCTCCCAGCAGTCACTGGTCTGTGTGGCATTAAACCTGCAAACCTTTAAGAAGACCTTTGAAGAAGTCCAAGACCTTTTAAGAAGTCCTAGACCTTTTTCTGGACTCAGCAGAGCTGATAACCTGTAGGAAAACAGAAGTCTGGGGGTGCTTTGGGGGAAAATCCAGCATTTTCTGTTTGACAGCTGTGACATGGTGGCTTTGGCTGTACTAATGGCAGTCACAGATGCAAGTCCATCACCAGCTCGCTGGGTGAGGCACTGCCGTGGCACGATGGGTGTTGCTGGTGGCTCATGAGCCAGAGTTCAAACTTCCCAGGAAAGCAGAGTGTTTCTTTAGGGGTGTCGACAGATAGGGAACGTCTGGCTCATCAGTCCTCTGAGGACTCAGCTGCCATCGTTGCTAGAATTGATTGTTGCAGAATGGAGCCACTCTGGCTTAATTATGGCTGCAGAGGAAATAACAATTGCCAAAAGGCAGCATTAGTCAGATAAATAACAAAGTCTACTCAATTTGTCTTATTTTCTTATTTATATAAGAAAAGACTGAAGGATTGGCCTTGGCTCATCTTCATTGTACACCTCAGGTTTTGGCTGTTGACCTTAGATATCACTTTGCAAATGGGTTGGTTGACTTCTTTTGTATTATAAATAAATGAAACCCAGTTTAATTTCATTAAAAAACAAAACAAAACGAGGTGATGTTATACGGCCCATGTCTGTAAGGTGGGGGAACTGATTATGTTTTTAATGGAGTTCAAATATCGTGCATTGGTTTTTGTTGTGGGTGGACCAACAGAAAGTAAAGTGGTGGATTCCGAGCTCTCGCAAGCAGAAAACAATTCATGTAAGAAATGAGGTGGCAAAAGCATCTTTGGCCAATCTGATTCACACAAACTGTAAATGACTTCGAGTGATAAGCAGAGTCTCTCTCGGAAGGAAAGCAAGCTTGTCTTGAAACTGTATGAATGTTTCACTTGAGTGCATTGATTATTTTTTTATTATTATTTTTTTCCTTTGGGAAGAGATTTTTGAGCATCACCTGGAATGTCTCCTGCCCTAGATTTGTGAATCAATTCTGTTCTTCCTAAAGACACTGCAGGTGCAAACTGGAGACGTTGCTGGCAGCCTGCTGCAGCCCAGCCTTCGAGGAAGGTCGCAGGAGAACCTTTTGGTGGCTTGCTTCAACGTGGGGCGAGTCCCAGTTGTACCTTTTTGGTATTTGTATAGGTGCAGTGAAGCTGTTAATTAGGAGTTGGATCATTAGAGCATCTCTGGAGGAGGAATCTTGGTTTGGACCAATAACCTAAACCGCAGCGCTGGCTTTAGCATCACGCTGAGAGCTGGACCTGCTCTCACCTCAGCACTCCGTCAGGATCGCCTTGGAAAGCTGAAGGAGGAAAAAGGCACGTCCTGCTCTTACTGCTGTAAGGTTTTGCTCAAATCTGCCTTTTTAAGGGGAGACAACCCTTCTGGTCCCCCACCCAGGCCTTGGGGCAGAGTCATCCTGAGCATCTCCAGCTGCAAAATTGTCTCCTCTAAAACCAAGACCTACACAAAGCCAAGCAGCTGCTGTGCTTACAGCAGGAAATATTTGTAGCGCCTTGTTCACTTGAGCTATTTGAAGTGATGTTCCTGAGATGTTAATCTGTTTAGAGGGACGGCCCAAGAGCAGCATGAAACATGTATCTCCCTTGTCTTTCTGCCTTTTCCAATGGGACTTCCAGTTCTGTGTGTGCTTCCTGCTGCCTCCTCCGTTGTGTTTTCGGCGTGCTGCTGCTCGGGCAGATGCAGCTCAGGGACTCGGCGGAGCGGTGGGACGCCTTTCTCCCAGCCCTGAATTCCCAAGAGGAAGAGGGACTGACAGCCTGATACAAAGTGGCATCAAGCACTGGAAGAAAGTGATAATTTCTCTTGGAGGGGTTTTCCTTTTCCTGTCCGCATCAGGTGTAATGGTTTGGGTGAAAGTTTTAGCTGAGCTGAGGTTGGGTGTGGGGGTTTTCAGGCCATGTCGATGCCAAGCGTGCTGTGCTCTGCGTGAGTAATTTGGAAGAGGTCAGAGTTTCCTACAACACGTCCTGTTCATTCCCATGGGAAAATGGCTTGCTTTCTTAGGTTTTGCTTATACCGACTGGCAAAAGAAATAAAGGTTTGGAATTCCCTGGAGTCTTGCCCGGCAGCGTGAAACCCAGCTCTGCGGAGGGGCATCGAGTGTCTGACATCAGGCTCGGTGACAGCAGATGGCTTGCCGAGCGCCCTGTGCCAGGTCGGCTCGCCGCTCGAGGAGTGGGCTTGGGATGGCGTCAGCGTCGGTAGGAGTCTAAAGCAGGGCTGGAAAAATAGCAGAGGAGTCG
The DNA here is from genome assembly GCF_009769465.1 of Tauraco erythrolophus. Classification (NCBI taxonomy): domain Eukaryota; kingdom Metazoa; phylum Chordata; class Aves; order Musophagiformes; family Musophagidae; genus Tauraco; species Tauraco erythrolophus. The sequence goes on along the minus strand of NC_141481.1, from coordinate 16,900,692 downwards.
GCCCGAATGCTGAATTAGAGAGAACAGCCCCGACTTGTTTCCCAAGCCTCGTTCCTTTTGTTGCGTCATGCCAGATATTGGTCGAGAAAGAGATGGGTTGATATAAAATCAGCTTTAAACAGGACTGTTTCCTTTTCCCCCAGTGCTGCGTGCCCCGAGGGCCGGGCAGGGCTGTGGAGGTGGCAAGGCAAGTCGGTGGCTCCACTGGTGCTGCGTGTGCCGAGGCAGGAGCATCCCTTCCCGGGGATCGCAGCGCGTTCTGGCGGAGGGTGAGCGTCGCTCTCGAAATGAGCTGTACTTGGCTGCGAGCAGAGGTGGTGCTCGGGTGGGGGAAACCCCGTCAGCTACAGAAATTAAACTTTAAAAACTTCCCTGAACTTCGTGGCGTCTGAGGTGCCTGAAATGAAAAGGCGGAGGAGCAGCCGTGGCACGGCACGGCCGGCAGCCTCTGTGCAGTGGTGGCATCTAGTGGCTACTGCGGCCAGTGGGGCTGTGGCCCTCTGTCCCCAGGTCCCTCGGACAAGGGGGAAGCCTAGGAAAGTGAGGTGAGCTGCTCGGCTTCCCTGTCAGCTGCAAATGGGGGGAGTGTGTATTGGACTCAGGAAACTGCTGTTGTTACTGGGACTAAACTGGTACGGTGCCAGCCATGAGTCCCTTTGAGCTGTCCTGATGCACTGAGTGTTTATGGAAGAGGGAAGCTGACATTTGCTTCAGAACACTGCAGTTGCATGGTTTTTGTCCTTATCGGTGAGCTTGTAAGTAGAGTTTGCTCAAAAACCTTTCGTGAATTTAGTCCCCAGTCCCAGTTTGGGTGTATGCGAGTTAAAAAGGGCATTGCTTTCCTCCAGCCTGTGTTACCAGGTGCTGCTTAAATGCTGACTGTAGCCTAGAATACAAAGTCACAGCAGCTTTGTGAATTCCTCAGGCCAGTTCCCTGGCAGTACCGCGGGGTGCAGCCCTCAGGAAGGCCTTTACTCTTCACCTCCAGCACCCTGATGCCAAGGAGAGAAGTTCCGCGCAAAGACACGGACTGCCCTGAGGCCGGGCAGCGAAACCAGTTGCCTGGCAGCTGTCTGGAAAGGTGAAGACATGGATTCGGTGCTTTCCTTCCTCTGTGCCTTTGCATTCGGTGCTTGACGTCACGTCTGGTGGGCAGCAGGTGCCTGGACAGTCTACCAGAACCGTTCCGTCGTGATGAGCTGGTTTAAATTCCCACCCAAGCGGTGGGCTGCCGTCCCTGCCTGTCCCCTGGGACTGGACATCTGCAGGGGCAAGTACAGCTGTGCACCCCGTGCTTCCACCCTGCCTCTCACATCCCTTCTCTTCCGAGCATAGACATCACTGTGGAGGACTTCTGTTTTGCCTTTTTATTTTCCTGTGCATCTTTGGAGCCAGGAGCAGTTGCAGCAGGAGCTCAGGAAGTTTTCCAGTGCTGTTTTCTGGTGGTTGCCCACTTTGGTCACGGTCTTATTGTTCGACCCAAAGACCGGCGTTGCTTTGATTTAAAGTATGTGGTGTCGTTCCAGGTGGGCATGGAGGGAACGGGTATTTAAAACATTGCTCTGGTGACTGTCATGTGTATTTGTGACAGGGAATGCCTCAACGGTGGCATTTTTTGGAAGCACATGGCCTTTGTGCCTGGAAAACAGTGTCCTTATTCCCCCTCCTTGGTGCTTGCATGCAACTGCTGCATCCAAGCGCCTGGGCTGCTGGCACGGAGGACACGGAGGACTTACTGCTTGCAGGGAGCTCTTGTGCCTACCAAGAAATGGGGAAGTTCGGAGTGGAGTCTCTGGGCATTTTGCATCTGAAACAGGGCAGTGGGCTTAATAAACCCCTTCCCTAACGTGCCAGGGGATGATCCTGGTTCAGGAACTGAGGGGGAGATGCTGGGTGCTCCTTCTTGGTTGTGGAGCAGGCTTGCTCCCACTGCTGCTCGCCGTCCCTGGGGATGGGGGAAATTTATATCCGCCTGAAAATAAATATGGATCACTCACTTGTCTCTGGAGGAAGATAAAATGTAAACTGTATTTTCTGTGATAAAGCACTGGAAATAGTTGGAATTTAAGATAATTATCTTTATTGCTTTTTATAGCACCCTATGAAGGCTGAAATCTAATTTGTTTTTCCCTAACAGGGAACTCCTGCTGATGACTCAGAAAAATCCATTTGCTTTATTGACAAACTTGTCTGTTTGGTTATCGGGGCAGTATCCTTGCAGGAAAAGGGAAATACAGGTCGTCACCCAACGGTGGGTTTTTAATATAGATTCAAAGTTTGATATCTATTGGTGAGAGGGGAAAAAAAAAAGAGTTGATCTAATCAGAGTGAAGCGACTCTGCTTTATTAAAGATGATTGTAAATTAGTTTCTGCTTCAGTGGGTGTGCAGTAATGGTGCACGGTGCTTTGGTTGAGCAACTTCCATAGGGTTGAAGCTGATTAACTGGAGCTTGCGGAGAAGCTGCTTTTCCTGGGCACCTGGTGCCATTCCCAAACCCAGGCTTTAGGGAAGGAGGTGGGAGGTGCGGTCGTGCCTCCTCCCTCCTGTGCCTGGGGCTCGCGTGGCCGCGCTCGGCTCGGGTTGGATGTGTTGCTTGCAAGTGGAGTTGCTCCTTTTTTAAACTTCTCTGTCTGAATGTGAGACAGGCTCCCCGTTTTGAACAAACTCCTTGTGGATCTGAAGATGTTGGGCATCCCTCTCGTCTGCACAGCCCGGTGTTGTCGTTGGGAGGGTCTTCAGCTGCTCTGGTGCTATGAAGAGCAGGTGTCAGTGGTGCCTTCCCAGTTGTTGGTAATGGGTGAATGTGTTCTGCTGCACCTGGGAGCTGCTCAGAAGCAGCAGCACCATCCTCTGGACAGGCTTTCAGTATCACCCACCTCCCAAAACGTCCTTTGGCTGTTTCAGGCAGTGATGTTTGTTGAGAGGTGGTGGGTCTGCAGGCTGACGTGGCACAGATTCTTCTAAATTGTTCAGCTCTGGCTCATCCCCCAAAAGTCTGTAGTTTAACACTGTCACTCAGGTTAATGCTGCAGACCACTGCAGCTGGAGTCCTAACAGGTTTTCTCCAACAGTGGAGCAGTAAGCAGTCCAGGAGTTAACTGTATTTTTAGGGAGGAGGGAGAGCGCTCCCCAAGCGTAGTCTTTGCCTTGAAGCAGAGGTCTGTTCCTATCAAGTCTCTGTAGCCCTCTGCAAACACACAATACAGCAAGAGGGAGAAAACATCACTTTCTGTAAACATGAGGTGATAGATCTGGGTGGGCAGAGCAGCTTTCTTGTTCGTCTCAAGACCTGTCAGTGTTTGCTCAGCTTTTTATTGACTTCCTTGCAGGAATTGACTACAAGACCACTACGATCTTGCTGGACGGCAGAAGGGTCAAGCTGGAACTCTGGTGAGTGGCTGGGGACAGGGGCCGTGGTGGGATGCTGTCCCGAGCTGCAGAGGGTGCAGAGCATCCCCAGGCGTGCGGTGGAGCTTGCTGGCTGCTCTTACCAGTGAGTTACTCCAGCAAACCAAAGCCCTGTGCGGTGACGGAGCAGCACAAACCGCGTGCTGTTCTTTGCCAGAATGGTCCCATTACAGTGTTTCTCCGTCGTACTGGACTGTGTACCCATACAGCTCTCCGTCAAGGAGAGGACAGTACTATTTTGGAAGCAATACTGGATTTTCCTGAAATCCTAGGATGAGAAACATAGATAAGAGAATAGGAAAGGAGGAGAAAAAAGTGGATGAAGCCCTTAGTCCCTACAAAAGCTGCTCTGTCTCAATGACTTGAGTAGAAAATTAAAACAGGAGTTGGGAATAGACCTCACAGTTAGTGTCAGAGTATGGTAAACCACTGGAGAGCAGGACTTACTGGAGCGACCTGACGGTGGGATGGAGGTGGGAGAATGCTGCCTTATCTGTCAGCACCGGAGGGAGATCTGGAGTCCTTCTGGCCCAGTTTTGTCTGAGGTTTAACCTGCTGAGAAGCTGACACAGCAATCCTGTAGATGAAAGGAGGGATAGGTAGCCTGCCCCTATTCTGGGTTTCTCTGGGAACTAGCAGGGAATGACACAGGCCCTAAAACATGAAGTTAAATAGCCCCTTTACCAGCACTTGTATCAAGTAACAGGAATATCAGTAATCCGTGGGAACTGTTAAATAGGAATGAACGCCATGCTCTCAGCCTCAGAGCCTGACTCTAGCAGTGTATAGTTTCATGGTTTAGTTGTACCCCTGCTCTCCGAACCTCAATGTCCTCGTTTTTCTTACAAAAGAACAGAAGCAGCCAATTCTTCTGTTCTAGCTTGTGTGTTTATACGTGCTGCTTCTATTCTTTTATCTCTCTTGTAAGATGTCTGTTTTAACATTTCAGCCCCAAGTGTGTAGTTACTTACTGCTTCCCTCTTGAAACCTTGTTTTTATACTGTAATTCTTGAGCTGGAGAACTAGCACAAGACCTTCCCTGAAAAGCTGGTAGCATCAGTTTGTGACACCTTACTGTAACCTTTTACCATTGCTTTCCTCATACAACCCAAGATTTGATTGTCGGGGGAGAAGGAAATTTAAGCACAGACTGTTAGACCGATGTCCAGGACCAATAATAGGGTCCTTGAGAGCTTTAGATCTGAAAGAACGACTGTCCTGAACTTGAGGTCACTGTAGCTGATGCTGACTCTGGCTGAGGGTTTCATCAGGCTCCTCAGTGGTCATTAATGTGTCTTTTATCCTGGCCCAGTGAATAGATATGACAAACATCATAACATGTCCCTGATTACCCTGACACATTTCGGTATACACTGGTTAAATGAGCGTGCTGGGCTCTGGCTTATGGTCCCAGATGTTCCTGCAGGCACTGAGAGGTGCTGGCAGTGTAGTCAAACTTATTTATACCACGTTAGGTGTTGCAGTCAGGACAAATGACAGTGACAGAATAGCCCCTTATTGTTGCAGCAAGCTGGAAATGCTGTTCCCTAGTCCCGTTCCCGAGCTGTCTGTCGGGTGTGATCGACCAGGGCTGTCAGAGATGTGGGTATAAAGATACTTCCTCTCATTTTTGGTTCAAGCGTGTTTGGAAAAATAAATGAAACTAGACAGCGCAAGACAATTTCTCCTATCTTGAGTGGCTGTGTTCATTTTGTGGTGTGTCAGCTGTTCTGCATGACCAGGAGAGGTCTGCAGTCTCGCAGACTTTCAGCTCCTGTGGGAGAACTAGAGAGAAAATCCTTTGCCCAAGGAAATAAAGTGACTTGCATCCTGGTACATCATAAGGTAGTGCTGGAGCTGAGTGGTTTTGGTTTGTACCTTCTCCGTGGGAAGCGCGATGACAGCCAGGATCTCTGGACTGTGTCTGGCTAACCACAGGTGGTGATGTATCCACTGATTCTTCCCAAAAACACCGTGCAGAGCAGTTTGGCTACCATGTGTGTTCGGAAGATCTGACAAGATCAACACTGATTTCTTTTTATTTATTTATTTAAGTCCAACAGGAGATGTGCAGTATGGGATTCCATTCTCCAGATGTCGTAGCTGTAACTTTACTTTTCTTTGTTGCAGGGACACATCAGGGCAAGGAAGATTTTGCACCATTTTCAGATCCTACTCTAGAGGAGCCCAGGTAAGTGCTGCTCTGAGTGCTTTGATGGGGCACACTTGCTTTTCTTTCATGCTGTAAAAATCTTTCATACCATAGTAAAGAGCTTGGAAGAAGAATGCATCGAGCATCAAAAGGATGGGATCTGTGTCAATGGCAAGAGGCACTGCATGTCATCTTGCTGCCTGATATCCTGGTTTTGTGACATGGTGGGAGAGAGGGCAGTGAATGACAGACTTTCCTAGAGTCCTACAGAAAAGGTCTGTTACAGACTATATTTGGTATTGGTTCCTAGAGAAGGGCTGAGAAGGTGGAGTTATAGAGGACAAGGTGATTCTAGCTCTAGATCTGCCTTAGCTTTAATGTGGGAGCTCGTACTTTCTGAGGTTTCTCGAATTTGGTTAAATATGACATTGGCTTTCCCAGTGGAGTTCTTCCAGTCTGTGTTGCCTTCCAGTCAGTTCCAAAAATAGGGTGGCTCCTACTTGCGTGTTTGATGCAGACTCGAAACTAGAGCAGCTCAATTGGATCATAAAGTATGTTCCTTAAAACATGAGACAGAGCGCTACGTTTTGAGCTCCACCTTTGGGCCCTGCTCCGGAAGAGCATCTAGATTCCAAACAGCAGAAGAATCTTGTGTTCTTCTGAAAAATTGCAGGTAGTTAATGGTGCTTTTAGTAGTGTGACAGGATCCCTGCAGGATAGTCTTCCTAAGTTAAATGAAATACTGTATTTTTCCTTTTGTTTCCAAATTGGAAAACTTTGGCGAAAATTCCTCCTCTCTTAGCTTCTGACTCTGAAGTGTCTATCTATCAACCTCCTGACTGTGCCAGTATCCTGGTAGCTTCCCAGCCTTTGGGAAACTTTGCCACTTTTATTCAAGCTCTTGCCACTATCACTCTTGGCTTTTTGCTCCTTATGGCTGTAGACTTTTCCTTTTCCAACTGACAAAATCCATCACGCTCTCTTTCTCTAAGTCTTCCTGCAAATTCACTCGTGCTGTAGACGTGAGAGCGCTTCACCTGGGACGTGCTGTTGGTATCTCCTCCGGTGTCTCGTTCATTCTTGTTTGTGCACATCTCTGGTGGTGTGGATGCTTTGAGGCAGCTCCTTTGAAGCGGAGGCCAATTTCCTGGTGCTTGCAGAAGTGCAAGGCGAGGAGCGTTGGAGCGTGCCTTCTGCGGTGGGAGAGCGTGGGATCTCCCGTTCACATGCTTGGTCCAATGTGTGAGTTTATCTTTAAGCTTCCCTCTGCCCATACTACATTTCAGAACAATCTACAGCTTCAGTCCTGATATAACCTGTGGTCTGGAGACCCATGGGATTTACCTTACCAGTTGTAAGTGAAGAGAATCAGTCAGCGTGGTTTTCTGATGACCACGTAACAGTCAGTCTTTTGGTCTTTGGTCAGTCTTTTTCTGAGCTCTTGCTGTATGAGATGCCAAATCAAACTGGGAATAGAAAACAGCAGGCTTCCCAACTAATGTGTCCAGAAATATAATTTGAGAGCTTTCATCCCTGTCTGCAGCGTGACCTGCTTTTCCAAACTGCTGTACAGAAGACTTTCTCCCCTTCGTGTAGACTGTGAGCTCCTCGGAGCAAGCGCTGTGTCTCCACGAGGCTGCACCCGGCAGAGCCTGCACCCACATGCCACGACTTGTAGGTGCTGCTGCCATACAGCAAACTGGGGCAGACAGGAAAGGTGAAATGAGGGTGGTGAGGCACTGAACCAGGTTGCCCAGAGACGTTGTGGCTGCCTCATCCCTGGAAGTGTTCAAGGCCAGGTTGGATGAGGCTTTGGACAACCTGGTGTAGTGGAAGGTGCCCCTGCCCATGGCAGGGGGGTTGGAACTGGATGGTTTTGAAGGTCCCTTCCAACCCAAACCATTCTGTGATTCTGTGACTGTGGATGGAGAGGCAGATACACAGCTGTCTAGAAACTGCCATGGAGCTGTAAGGCCTTGGCACAGTGCATCCTCTGAGGTCCTGCAGCACATTCTGCCTAGACGCTACGTTTGACCCTGGATGCTCTAAGTGTCGTGTATCTGGCTGACCTTGAGGAGTTTGAAATTGAAGTTTGCTTTCATCTTCCCTTCTCAAAATGAAGTTCTTGACCTTTCTTGCTTTGGAGGCAACATCTTCCCTTTCTGCTGTATTTATCAGTATTGCTTTAGGAGCTCTCACCTTAGCCTGCAACACTTGCCTTCCCCATCGTATCTGCTTACCCCTCCCAAGGAGTCGGTCTGAGATGTTCACAATAAACCTCACCAGGCAGTCAGAGGGACCTTTAATGTGAATGTGTTAGTGCTCAGTGCTGGGGTATGGAGCTTCCGTGCACAGCAAGGTGTAGCTTACGCCTGTTCCTCAAAGCCTGCGTTCTGCTTGTGCAACGCATGCCTTTGCCAAAGTGCTGTTGCGATACCTGAATCCTGACCTGCCAAAATAGTCAACCCTTACCCTTAAAAACAGCAAAAGAGCCCTGAACAGCCAGCCTGCCCAGCAGGAGGAGGAGGAGTTCCCAAGCCAAGTATCGCCACTGCCCTCTGAAAGCGTTCATGAGATGAGCACAGTGAACAGTGGGTGCCTCTTGAAGACTAATGACTGGAGTCCTTGTGCTGTCTTCTCCAGGTGGCTTGGAGTAAAACTTAGGTTGGTTTCAGCATCAAGTGATGGGCTCCCATGTGACGATACAGCAATATTCCTGTATTAGCAGGAATGCAGGTTTTGTCTGTCTTTAACTCAGCACATCTTTCAATGGAAGAGGAAAGTATCTTAATGGTTAACCAAAGGAAGAGGACTCTTTGTTTTGAATAAGAAATGCCTGTATGACTGCAAGAATGGACTTCAACACCTCTGGTTATTTTCAGCGTGCAGCAGCTAACAACTTCTGGCATAGCCTTAGCATAAAGACAACTTAACCCAGTGTGATCTCGGGGAGAAAAGCGGTAAAAAAACCTTATTTCTTCAAGATGTGTTTAATGCTACGTGCTGTACTGACTTCTTTGCTTCAGCTGTCTGCTTTCCTCTCTTGGTATTGTCAGACTTCAAGAATTCTGCTGTAGGAAGCCTGATGCAAATCCAGTTGGAGGCAAGAGAAACAACTTTTTTTAACCTAACAAGCCAAAAGCTCAGGAAGAATAAATACAGCGGAGAAGAGAGACGGCAGGGTGGGAAAAGCTCTGTTTAAAGTGCAGTGTGGTGTTTGTACAAGAACAGCTTGATATAAACTGGCCACGAAGCACCTTCACACTGAAAATGAGCAAAAGGTTCTCAGCGGGTAGAGGAGTGAGACGGAGCTGAGCTTCCCATGAGGAGCACAAGGGAAGCTTGAAGAACAAGTTTCCAGAAAGGACTTTGATGGGTTAGCTGTGAGACAGGAGGCTGCTCTCAGTGACCTGGCAGCCTTTGCAGGGGTGACTGAGAACAGGGTGAGTCTGACCAGCCAGTGCTTAAGAGAATATTTGGTATGAAAAGTGCCTTCAAGTAAGGGACACGCATCCGACTTTCCCACACACACCTTATTGTGGAGTGATAAGACTTGGATCTTCTGAAGTAAACCCTGAAGGGGTTGCAAAGTGGAAAAACAGTCTTTAAAAAGGGAGCAGACCTTCTCGGGAGGCAGAGCCTTGCGCTTTGCCCAGTCTGGGCTGCAGACTAGTCCCCCCCAGGGAAAGGACTCCTCTCGAGCACCTCAATACCTTCCCCAATTTAGGCTCCACACCGCTTGCCTGGGCACATAGCCACGTGGTTTTCATGTTCAGCAGGAACTTCTTCCTCTTCAAAACATCTGAAGCAAAATAGCTTTGCTGTCCTTGTTGAGCTGCCTCCAACTGAGGACCAGTCCCTTCTTTCAGCCAAGGTGGACCAGCCGTGTTTGCCTCAGGATGCGCTGCGAGGATCACAGATGTGTCTTGCTTTCCCTTCCTGCCTTGCCTGGCTGATCTGATCCCATTAGGGATGCGATGAGCTCTTTGGCTCGAGGTGGAGGCTTGTGGCATACTGGTGTGCCTGGGGCCCTCTCCTCTTCTTTCTTCCCTGGGATTTGAGTTTCCCTTCTTCTATCGCAGCTGCTTTCATCATCCTTTCCCTCTTAGGGTCTGTTGGGTCAGCAAGTCCTGACCACATCACTTCAGGGTCTCGCTTTGGGGCAAAAGAAGAGCAATCGTGTCTGGGATAGCAGAGCACTGGCCTCTGGGCACTGGTAGGGCAGTGAGAGCATGCAGGCCACGTCATGGTGACTGATGGAAACCCAGTGGTGCTGCGACCTGCAGAACAAACTCATGGAGTCTGGAACATGCTGTGTTGCAGAAGAATTTTTATATTAATTCTTGCAAGAATTAATATAGGAAGAAGCAGTGCCAGGATCATTCCTGATGTCCTCATGTGCTAGTGATTTAAACTGTTTCTGGAAAGGCAGCTTGCCAGCTCTTCCCAGACGGTGTGGTACAGAAGGTCCTTCGTGAATAGTTTCAGACCATCTATAGGAAGCTGTAATCAACGTTGAAAAATGCTCCTGTCTTACAGCAAAGCTGCAGCCCCAACAGACTAATGAATATTGTTGAGTTCTGCTTAGGCAGGTGGTTTGAGTAGCTGCTGTTTATCCTCTTCAGGGCTTCTTAGTATGCAGGAAGGTGGTGGCTTTTTTGGCAGCTCAGCAGACCCTGAGATGTGGGCTCTGCTCTACCTTCCGTCTTTCTCTGTTTCTCCAAGTGCTTTACCTGCCTCAGGTCATTTTGGTGGGGCCGTCCAGCTGCTGGAGGAGTCTGCCCTGCCTGCCAAAATGTTTATCAAAACTTCAGTGACAAATAACGCCCCCCCCCCGATGTGTTACGCTGTTGGGAAATGGTTTGGCAGCAGGATGTAACAGCCCGTGAGCCAAGGTCCGAGGTGCCAGCTGGAAAACCATCACCAAGCGTAGCTCCGAAAGAGCAGGCAGGAGAGACAAAGTGTTCTGGTTGCCGTCAGCACTAGGTCTTTGTTTGTGGTTTACTTCGTCCTGTGGGCCGGAGAAATCCAATCTGGAGGGCTCTTCCAGGCTTCTTCAGCAACAGCTTTTTTCCATCGGTGGAGAACAGCAGCGAGTGACACTTATTGCTTATAAGCCTGGTCAAAACCTGCAGCAAGCAGAAACAGATGATACTTCCCCCCCCCCCCCCCGCCCCGTGGTTGTATGGACGGATCTTTGTGTAAGCTCCCGCTGAAAACAAGGTTGGGTTTTGGCAGAGGAAGTGTCCACATGTGCTGCTGGATACAATAACAGACGATCTCTCCGTGTTCCCTGTTCACTACACGACGTACTCACGTGGAAATTTCTGTCGCTGGAATGCTGAGGGTCGTGCCAATCGCAGTGGCGTGGAACAGAGAGTGGGAATGAGTTTTGAAAATCAATGGTGAAAAGGCCTGAGATGGGTCTGGGGATGGGTCCAGTCATCTTCCCTCTCTCACAGAAGCCTGTAGGTAGGTCGAGGAGAAGGACTGTTTGCATGTTGGTGAGGGCTCCAGGATACCCTTGATCTCAGAACCTGAGGGCACAACTTTTCACTTCTGTGCAGCAGGAATTTGGGGTACATAACGCTTTAAAGATGCTTAGTGAAACTAAATACTGAGAGATACGGAGATATTGTGGTGTTGACAACCATCTAGGCACTTAGAGAACAATTTAGGCTGCTGGGAAACTGTTCATTTGTCTAGTTGAGTAAATTAAAATTCTGTGCATGCTATTCCAAAGGAGACACTTTTTTTTTTAAAAAAAAAAAAAAAAGCCAGCAGCTCTTACTTGGAACTGTGTGCAGAGCTGGAGCCAGCTCCCTGTCTGCGTGCGTGTCTGCGTCCTGTTCTCTCTAGGGCAGAAAATGGTAATGCCAAGTGTATTTGGGATGTGTGCTCTAGGAACGTGGTGTCTGGAGCGTGCCAGCACTGCTTGGAAGAAGTATGAGGTGATGTGGCAGCACCACGAGCCGGCCAGAGGCTTTTAAGATGGCTTCCTCCATCTTCTGCTGAGTTACAGCAGAGCTGGTCTTCATACCCGTGCTGGGGAGGACGGGACAGAAGCAAGGCGTCAGACAACGCGGCCTTGGTGTCTTCTGACCTTTGGGAAGCTTTCCTTGGCTGTCTGAACTCTACATGTGCCTGCACGGAGCTGTGTTGTGACTTGGAGGGCAAGCTGGCAGACGGCGTGGTGTCTCTTGCGTTTAGAAGCCGTGGTCTTGACCTTCCACCCTGCTCCTGAGAACTTGGGGCTGTGTTTTTGCTGATATTTTATCCTTATGCCTGTTTAAAGAAGATCCAGGCTGCAGCTGCCAGCAAGCTCGAAAAACTCTCTCCTCCTGGAGCATGTTTCTGGCAGAAGCAGTCTTCACAAACTAGGTCTTGGGTCTGTTTCTCTTGGCTAAAGGAACTTGTCAATCCAGAAATAAAATAAGTAGACTTTATTTAACTTGCTGGCAGTTTGTCCTGGAAGGGGGTCATCAAACTTTTTGCTTTGTTGTTTCCTGACTCTCATTCCACACGTGCAGCCTTGGAAGCAAGAAGTCAAGTCAAATATAACAAAAATGAAAAGAAAGCTCAGAGTCTCTCTTTTTTCTTTTTTCTTTTTTTTTTTTTTTCAAAATGCACTTAAAATGTAATGTGTTGTGGTGTTTCTTGCCTTGGGTTCTGGAAAAGCAATATCTTTGGTTTTGTGGATTTTTAATTATGGAAAATGATTGCTTCCTACTTACTATCTAGACCTAGGAGTAACTGATTCTCTTCTCCAAAACAAAACCAACCTCCACTTAAATTTTTTTGCCTGTTCTAGAGATGACATTTCAAAAATTAAGGACTGTAGGCATGAGCTTTAGACATTCCTTGGAGGAAACTGAAGATGCATCTGCTTCCCCCCACCCCACAAATACTTCTGCAATTATGAAAACTCATCATCAGGTCCCTCAGAACAACCTCAAACCCAAACTTTGGAGAGCGAGCTCTTCGTGTTGGGCTACCAAGCATGAAAACCATCCCACCACTGGTACGTGAGGTCCTCGATGGTCTCTGACTTGTACCAGGACAGAATTTAGGCAGTTTGTCAGCTCCCTCCTTTGCTGTGCTATATCTAGACATCTCCTAGAGAACTAGGCTTCCAGCTGAGACTTCCCTTTGCCAAATTGAAATCTCTTTTGCTTGCGCTGAGGACTTGCCACAGGGGCGGCTGTTCCCGGAGGATGCTCCTGATTTAGAGAAGACTGGTTCTGCCGAGCTTGCTGCTGAATGATCTGTTATCCTGGAGTCAGCTCGGGCTGGTTTGTTTTGCCCTTAGCTTAGTCTTGCTGCTGCTGGGTTACCTTTCATCCGGCGCTGCGTTCCCAGCAGCGCGAGATCATCTGTTCCGCCGTAGCTCCTGTTTCAGGGCATCTCCAATAGCTATCTGCAAAGTACCCTCCAAGTGCCTGTTGTCACTTGAAATGTCCTTGATTGCAAAGAAAAGAGTGACAAGAAGTCAGAAAAATAACGGGAGAGTTGCAGAAAGGCTGCTGCTTCAGACAATTCTCTAAATGCTGTATGTGCCCGACCGGTACTGGGAGGCAGCTCCTGATGCGTTGACTTGTGTGCCTGCAGGGCCGTGCATAGCCTACTTTCCTGTGTCTGTCCTCAGAAATACTTTGAGTCAAGAAAAGCTCACTTGTTAAGAGTTGCTGTGGACCTGAGTGGTGGCTAGCAGTCTGGTCGTGGTCCTGAGTCCTGCTAGCCGGGCTTGGGGCGAGGGTAGAGACGCTCCAAGGTGCTGCTCCGTGTTGTCACGGCTGGAGGCACAAACTCTCCTGCCTTGAGTTGTGCCTGTCCTGGTTCCCAGCATCACTGTGGTGCACCTTGAGAAGTGAGTTGTGGACGTGGGTAGCGTTTAGGGACGATGGATGTGGGCCTGAGGACGCATAGGTACCTCTCTTTCCAGAAGAAAGGGTGGGGGGAAGATCCTTCAGCAGGACCTTTGATCGGACCCCCTGGGGTTTGCCAGCATCGCTGTACGGCGTTTGTTCTCTGCCGGTGCGGCACTGACATTTAGCAACACCGTCTGCCTTCAGCGAAGCCCAGCGTGGACCCTGCTCATGAGATCTGTCCTCCAGAGATGCTGAGTTGTTCATTGGTATCATTCAACTTCTTCCCTTCCTGCAGAGGGACAAGAGAATGAGAAGGAGAAGGTTCTGGAGAAGGAAAATGTGCTGAAGATGGGTGTGCTTTAACTCCATCGTGTTCTGCTGCCATCCTACCACTGAATGCAGCTGGTCTGCATCAGGGGAAAATAAACAGACTGTTTCTGCCTCAGTGAGTTTGTATCGGACCAGTGACAGGAGAAGGGTGTGTTTTGCACAGCCTTGCTCCTCCGGATGTCCAGTCACCGAGGCAGTTCCTCCTCCTTTGTAGAGACTACTGCTTTGGGAATTATCAGGGGGATGTTCACGCCAAAACAGGAGTAAAACCTTCCCTAATAGTCCAGACCCGAGTTAGTACAGATCCGTTGTCTCAGTTTTTGCCCTAGCAAGCACACAACGTGGCTGCAGCAAGGTTCTGTCCCTTAGCCCTCTGGTTTCTGCACATGGAGGTGGTCTCTCAGGTGTTCCTCCCTTTCGGTTTGCCTACTGCGAAACTCCCTGATCGCTCCTTTTCTCCTACCAGGGCATTCTCTTGGTGTACGACATCACTAATCGCTGGTCCTTCGATGGGATAGACCGGTGGATAAAGGAAATAGATGAGGTAAGTTAAACGGAAGAATGGGATCCATTCTTCGTGCAGTGGTCCATAGCGAAAACCCGTGGAGGTGCCACCTCTGATGCGGGGACAAGAGTGGCTCTGCTGTGGAGAGGAAATGATGGCAGTTTGCTGATAAGCAAAGCAAGGGGATAAGTGTCTGCCCTCCTCTTCCATATAAATCCGGAGGAGTAGGACAGGGCTCGGGAATGGTCAAGAAAGGTAGAAAGGTTCCCTCTAAAATGGATTGTAGAGGGGATAAATTAGTCTTCCTCATCATGTAGTGGTACTGCTTGGCAGTCCTTCTGGTTCACAGAGCAATTTCTGTTTCTTTGCCCTTCACTCTGTTGCAGCTAAGCAGAATACTGGGTGTAGGCCGCCCTTCCCGAGGACAAGCCCTGATTTCTCCACTTCTTTCCTTTTTTAAGCATGCCCCAGGCGTCCCTCGGATCCTGGTGGGAAACAGGCTTCACCTTGCCTTCAAGCGGCAGGTGCCGACGGAGCAGGCCCGGGCTTACGCGGAGAAGAACTGCATGACGTTTTTTGAGGTCAGCCCCCTGTGCAACTTCAACGTCATAGAGTCCTTCACGGAGTTGTCCCGTATCGTCCTCATGCGGCACGGCATGGAGAAGATCTGGAGACCCAACCGAGGTCAGTAGCGAGGAAGGTGCTCCGTATGGGGAAGGCACCAGAGCTGGCTGGGATGAAATGGAGGGAGAGGATGGACTGCCTAGGTGGGAGCTGTATTTATTAGTAACTGTGGGATCTGAAAGCACCTGGAGAAACGCCTCGGGTCAGACAAGCTGAATCTGAGCCACGGCAAGCTGCCTGTGGTAGCACCGGGACCTGGCAGGCAGCAGTGAGGGATGGTCAGCTCAGCATGCCAGAGGATTTGAATTGCTCTGGGGCATCCTACACCCCTTGTTCTGGATGAGGCTGAGGGCCATTAAGCTCCCAACTTGAAAGTACTTCAATCAGATGGCTGTGTGGGATGAATCCAAGCGTAAGCACCTCTGTCCTTACCCTTGCCTGAGCCTGTGGCTCCTGTTTTGGAGGGATGTGGAAGCAGAGTGAGCCCAAAGAGCTGAAAGGGACTAATTCTCATCCCTGCTGTCGGCAGGCAGCAGTGGGTTTGGGTATTCCAGATATCCAGGCACATGTGCTGCAGTGTGGCAAACCACAAGCAGACTCCACGTTACGTCTCAGCCTGTTGCATTCGGAGCAAAATCGTCTTAGGTCCGAATTTCCTGGCTGGAGGTAGCAATGTGCCCCACTGGCAGTCTGAGCAGTCTTCATCCATATGAAGGCAGGTCACCCCAGGAGTGCAAATCTCCTGATTTGCACTCCTGGGGTGACCTGCCTTCATATGGATCCTCAGCTTCCGCTCACAAGGGAGGGAAAATCCTGTTTGCCAGCCCCAGTCACCAAATTATCTGCCAGGGCTCGGGCTCCTGCCCCAAGCCTGGCTGCCGTGCTGCCATCTCCAGCTCGTGGAGGGATGGGGAGCAGGATCTGAGCTGCGTTCGCAGATGTCTTCTGGACCTCTTCCAGAGGCAGGGCTTGTAACTGCTTGCTCCTGCTTGGGATCAGCTTTCGCGGCGGGCCGGAGGTGGAAGCGTGCCCTCGTGTGGCTGCTTGCTGGGAAATCCCCTCCAAGCGGACATCCCAAAGCATGCTCCCATGATGTACGCTGAGCTAAGGGAACGCCGGGAAGCCTGAAAGGGCAGAGCCTTCTTCTGGCTTGGTGGCATCTCTGTTGCTGCGGGCGTGCTGCAGAGAGCCGGCCCCGCGGCTGCAGCCTCCCCAAGCCAGACTGTCCTGCCCTGGGGCTTGCCGACACCGTCGCCTCCTTCCCTGGGCATGGCCTTCTGGTTGCCAAACCATGGCCTGAGAGGCCAATGTCCGGTGGGAACGTGAGCAGGGCACTGTGCAGAGAGTGTCCTAACTAACCTGCTCCCTATTCAGGGCTCCTATGGAATCGTTATTAGCTTCTGTCCCCAAAGGAGCAGGAACTGCATGGCATAAGGAATAGTTGTAGGGAGAAGGCAGCCCTTGAAATCTCTCAGCCCTTGACTGTCTGGTCTTCTCTCCCACCAGTGTTCAGCTTACAGGACCTGTGCTGCCGAGCCATCGTTTCCTGCACCCCGGTCCACCTCATCGACAAGCTGCCGTTGCCTGTCACCATCAAGAGTCACCTGAAATCCTTCTCGATGGCCAACGGGATGAACGCAGTGATGATGCACGGCCGGTCGTATTCCTTGGCCAGCAGCGGAGGCGGGAGCAGCAGCAAAGGTAACAGCTTGAAGAGATCCAAATCCATTCGTCCGCCCCAGAGCCCCCCACAGAACTGCTCACGCAACAACTGCAAGATCTCTTAGCAGGATGGACCCACCGTGAGCTTCTAACGTGTCCACACCCACCCACCAATGTACAGCTGTTTGCACACTTAACCCTTTTCGACTGGATCCTTGCGGATGGGCCGCGGTTGCTTTTCCGATGGCGCGCGCGAGCGTTGGGAACGCGCTCGCGTTTCGGCTTCGCACGCGAAGCGTGGTGCCGGCCGGATCTCGCGGCGCTGGCCGGGACAGGACTCTGCCAAGTGACCCTCCAAGAATGCTTTGGGCTTCGCCTCTCGGCCTGGGGTGGAAAATTCAGCAGCTGCCGGGTTGGGGAGGGGGGAAGGGGGAGGAAAAAAGCTCATCCAGTCTCAATGGAGAAATGGATTTAATGGAAGATTGAGAGGCTTAAGGGAGTAGGCAAGGAGAGTCTGTGCTGCAACTTTAACTCTTGGACTCCTGAACAGATTGCTGGTGCAATAGTGATCGTTGGATGTAGAGGAGAAAAAAAAAAAGAAATGGGGAGAGGGGACTGATGGCAGTTTTCACCGGGATGTTTAACCTGCTGTTGCCAAAAACAAAGAAAACGAGGCAAGAGTTGGCCAATTGGAAAGAGGAAGGAAGCAGGCCGCTTGCCTTCTTCGTTTATTTATGTAAATATTATACATATATATATATCACTTGTTTTTTAAGGGTTTTTTTAAGAAGCAGTCAGGGAAAATTTTTTGCAGCCGTGTAAATACAAGCACTGGTTTAACTTTCCCAGTGTCAGCAAAAGGGGAGAAGCGGAGGATTTCCCGATGAAAACACACAAATGCTTTAAGAGACTTCCAGTCACCACCGGGGCTCGTGCTGGGATTTTTTTTAAATACCACGTATGCAGGAGGAAAGAACGGTTCGTGCGTAACGTACCCCAAGCTGCTTTATTCCCATCATTCCCTCAAACTTGTGAGTGCCGAAGGCAGGGTGGGATGGAAGTGGATGGAGGAGCAGAGCGGGGAGAGGCTGTTTGTTTCCAGCAGGCAGGATGAAGAAGCAGCTCTGAGGTCAACCTGATGCTCCCTTTGCACCTTCTGGCGTGCGGCTGATCGGAGACCAAGGAGCGGAGGGTGGAAGCATCGCGCCTAAAGCAGAGGAAAAGCGCTGAACTCATCCCTTGTTGCTGCAAAGGCTTGGTTGTCGCTTCCGGAGCCTTCCGTCCACAACACAGCCCCCTGGACCCTGACCCGACACCGCCCCGTGTGACAGCCCCCAAATCCTGGCTGCTCCTTGCTTTGCTTTTCCAAAGACGTTCTGCCTGAGCCGGTGTTGCTGCGGCTCCTCCGGGATGAAAGTGGGGAAAGGACAGAAGCAACGTTTCCCACCGGAGCGTGAAGGAGCAGGGACTGGGAAGGTGAAAGAGGTTTGTGTGGGGAAAACAGCGATTCCCCGGGTCCTGTCGTGGCAAATCCGCTCGGTGGCGTCAGGAAATTGGGAAAGCAATCTGCTTCGCTCTGTAGGACCGCTCCTGGATTTTGGGGGGGCTGTGCGTGCTCAGCGGAAAGAGCTTGAGATGTGCGCGCTGGGGGAGAAGATCTTGTGCCGAGCAAGGGCATGTGCTTCCATGGCTTCATCCCATGTGCTGGAAATTCACCTGGAAACCCAACGCCTCGCCCTTCTTGCGAAAGCGAAGCAGGGCTTGGCGGTGGGACTGAGCTACGCCGGCACGTCCTCGTAGGGGGCCGGGACGTGTGGAGTGTGAGTAGTGTGGTGGAAAGCAAACTGCTGTTCCTTGTGCTGGGCTGGTCCCTTCAGCAGCGAGGACACCAGCCAGCACGGCGCTGCCGGCTTCCTCCCGCTGCTGGCACCTCCTGGAGCCCCGGACTCGCTCCTCTCCCAAGAGCAGCTCGTTGCGTTGCGCGGGCAGAATGAAGCCGCCGCGGCTCCGGCGCGGCCGACGGACCCGCTTCGCTCAGGCAGCGTGCAGGGATGTGTCCCTCCGCGGGGAACGGCTCCTTCCCCCTTTGCTTCGGGGCTGAGCCAGGAGGTGCCCGAGCTGCCCCCTCCCCGCTCTGCCCACCAAAACACAATACAGGGGTCGTTCTCTTGGCTCGACTCCGGCGTGCTTCGTCGCCCGGCTCAAATAAGCGAGGAGAGAATTAAACCCCAGGCAGATGGAGCGGGGAGAAGAATCCTTTGTAGTGGTGGTTTGGCTCGAGAGCAAAGGCGCAGCCGCGCTCGGCGCGGAGGCCGGGGCATTTGGAGAACCTGTCTGGGATGGCCGGCACCTGTTTCCCATCACTTAACGCGCAGCAGAAGACAATCGCTGGCTCAGCAGCCCGGGGATATACGGCCAACAGGTGACGCGCCCCGGCACCCCAAAGGCGACTTCTCCTGGAAAACATTGTCCGGGCACGGCGGGGCCCCTCACCGGGGCCGCCCCTCTCCGTGCGGGGTGGAGAGGGATGGAGGTCTCCTTCCCAAAATCACAAAGCTGCTGCATGTCTAGGAAAAAAAAAAAACACAAAAAACCCACAAAAAAACTTGATGTACCTCTGCTTGGTTTGGCTTTGCCACGTGTGACACCTCCCCGCGCCTTTTCCCTGTGGTTGGTTTTTTTTTTTTTTTCCACCCTACAAGGTCTCAACAGATCCTGTCCCGGAGTGAGGATGAAGGAGTGACCTGGAGTGATTGCTCAGCAAAAAGCATATTTTATTTTTTTTAATTTAAAAGGAGAAAGTTCTTGCATCTGATGTCAACACTAGTCTGTAGCTGCTCTCCAACACTTGTACCATTCCTGAGTTGGTTTGTTTTGGGGTTTTTTTTTGGACTATCCTTTTATTTTTTTATTCCTTTGTACAGTCAACGTTGTTCAACTGATTATACATGAGTTTGTTTTGTATAAATTAAAGTCTTTTTGTTTGTTTGAACTGCCCCTTGAAAGGTGGAGAAGTTGTATCAGTTTTCATGTGGGCTGGGAAGAGGTTGAAGGGAAAAGGTGATAGTTCTGCCCAAAACTGGGAATTTGGGACTGCTGGTGATGGAGGTGCATATTGCCACTTCCCCATCAGCCTGAAAACAACTCGTGTTAACCTCAGATTACATTTTCTGGGGGGTCTTAAAGTCACAATTCCTGGCTCTGAGGTTCTTTTTGCCCTTCTCTACAACTGCAGAAGCTAAAACTCTGCTTATTAAAGGCTTGATTCCCGGAGAATTGCTGATTTTGGGATAGCGGAGCTCTAAGAAAACCCATGGAGTGTTCAGCAACGCCTTTGATGTCGTAGGTGGCTGGAGCTACGCGGGGACGGGTTTTCCAAGTACAGTCGAAGCCTTAAGTTGCCTCTTTGGGTCTGGGCGCGCTCGGGAGGAGAGGACCGAGTGCTGCGGCAGCATTCCACCCTCCTAGCCGGGCTGGAAAAGTTAAAGCCAGTCTGGGATAAGTGACTGAAACGGAAAAGGTGCCGCGGGGAGCTCACAGCACCAGTGTCACCGTCGGGCTGGTGTTTGATGGCATCGACTGGGGCCAGGAGCCCCGGGAAGAGGCTTTTCTCCTGGGGTGGAGGGAAAGTTCTCCTGGCCTGATCCTTTTCTCTCTTGCACCCATCCCACCTCCCCTTGACCTCCCTTTTCCCCTGCCTGCTCGCTTCCCTAGGATCAGATTTTCCACTTCGTACCAGACTGGCCACGCTTGTTTTAACAGCTTAAGTAGTAATTGCCGGGGCTGGGAGGGGGCAGGGGGGGAAATGAGATAGTGTCTGCAGCCTGGAAAACCCTGGAGCTAAGGTGAAAGCCTGGTCAGGGAAGTCACGGAGACCTTTTTATTTTTTTTTTTTTTTTCGGGAGGGTTCTGGAAGTGTCTGTTCCCTCTCACCGAAACAAAGGCTGTGTGTGGTTTCAGGTGGGGTCCGGACAGCCGGAGCCCATTACGCCGGAGCAGCGGGAGCTGCCTTTGCTGCAGCTGTCTCCGCTCGGGAAGAGCGGGGCAAGAAAACACAGTGCACAGCCTGAACGTCGGCTGGGAAAGGCCAGACGGAGCTTATGGGGTCCCTGGAGAAAGAGGGAAGGGAGCAGGTTGCTCCTGGCTGGTTCGGGTCTTTCCGTGTTGGGCGCGTTTCTCCGAACCCACCTTCCCGATTCCAGAGGATCTCGGGCTGGTGCTGCTGTCCCTGGTGGGGTTGTGCCCTGGAGGCTGTGAGGAAATGGTGACCTTCCCCTGACTGCACCCCAGACGCTTGAAAATGAGGGTGCACCTGCCCGTGGGTGCGTCCGTGGGGCAGGAGCCCTCCCCGGGTGCGGGGTGTTATCGGAGCAGGGGGATGCGGCGCTGGGCCGTTCCTTCCAGCACGGGGTGCTGAGCTGCTTCCTGCGCTCCCTCGTCCTGAAGGGAAAAGATGAACCATCAAACTCACAACCATGTCTGGGAGCTTTGAAAGTGACCCCAAAAAATCCCCGTTTTGGGGTGCGGCGGGTGCCTGGATTCGCAGAGGCGAACGGTTTGGGAGAGGCTGAAGTTGTGGCTGGTTTAAGCCTCGGGATGGTGGAAGTCTGCTGTGCGTTTGGGCCAGGGTGGGAAGAGTGGCTTTTTCATTCATCTTCTGCTGAAGAAGTGCTGGAAGAGGCTGGACGGGGGTCCCCAGGTGTGGGTGAGGGTCTCAAGTCCTTGGGAGCTGCATTTCCAACCACGCGGCATCCGGCATCCCTCCAGCCAGCCTTGTGCTGCCGAGGCAAAGGTTCCCGGCAGGCGCTTGTCCCGATGTCACGGCTTTTGTCTTGGAGATGGGATGAGACATCTTGGGCTCCTGTGTGAAGCACCGGCCACCCCTCAGGGGCTGCTCCCCTGGCTCCAGAGAGGGGCAACGGGGCAGGAGCCAACCCAGACCCCAGCGCTGGCATCTTCTCGGGCTGTGACTGGGAGCACGGGGACCCCAGGGCGGGGATGGGTGACAGCTGAGCTCCACGTCTTCTCTTCCTCCATTCCCTTCCCTCCTGCACCAGCACCCTCGGAAGGACCCTGGGCACCCCAAGTGCCCCCAAAAGTGGCTCTGTGCCCCTAGGCTGCAGCGAGGTGGGTTTGGGTGTTGGGGATCTCCATGCAGGCACCGGTGCCTGGGGTCGGCTGGGAGGTCCAGGGCGCTCCGGGCTGCCGGGGCAGGCAGGGTTCGGCCTCCGACATCTCCCGCAGCGGGATGTCCTAGTGCAATTCCCTCATTTGCAAAACACCTCATCCCATGGCAGCATAGCCCTCGGCTTGGCCACGAAACCGGGGACCCTGGGTGCAGGCACGGGACGTGCCGCAGCCCTCCGCGCCGCCGGGCGCCTGGCCACGCTTTGGGATCCTGGGCCAGCAGCAGCGCAGCCGTTTGCCGGCCCCGGCGGCCACTCGGGCAAGGAAGCGGCGGCGGTTGCAGGTCGCGGTGCTGCGTCAGCGGCACTGGCTGGAGGTCACTGCACTGGGGCACGGCGGCTGCGTCCCGCTCGCCCCAGCATGGCGGGTGTCGAGGACCCCTCCCCAAAAACGCCTGGTCCAGTGCAACAGGGCTTCCCCTGGCAGGTGGGAGAGCACCAAACCATCACATGAGAAAACCACCTCTGCGACACAGGTGGGTTGATTTCACCCCCCAAAAAATGTCAAGAAAAAGCTCTTCCCTTTCCCCCCCACCCTCCACCCCTGCCCCCCAGTTTGCAGCCCCTGTGCCAGGGGTGAAGCCCTCTGCGGTGGGTTTGCTGTCCCACAGGAGCTATAGACCCCCCCTCGGTGCTGAGGCGGGTGGGTCACGGCTCTCGCCGGTGCTGGAAGAGTTAATGCTCCCGAAATGCCATGAAATGTTCCTGCTGCAGGTCAGTCTCCACCAAGGATTAGGGAAATCTGGCCGGAGAGCCAGTGCTGGCTCCTGTCAGCTTAGGGTGGGCTGTGGGACGGGACATGCCGAGGAGGCAGCGGCCGGACCGAAAGCCCAGGCACCGCGTGCCGGAGCATTCCCACCACAGGCTGGCACGGCCAGGCACTGCCTTCCAGCTCCGAAAAATACAACCAGTTTAAAAAACCTGGCCGTAAATCAGCGGGGAGGGAGGGCTGGGAGCCACCGCCGGGCTGGGTGAGCCCCTCCAGGTGGGCACCCACCCTGCCAGGCAGACCGGGGTCCCGTGCTGGGCAGCACCGCGCGGCACACATAGGATGCCGGTGGGTGAGGATGAGGAGGGTGGACACGTGCCAGTGCTGGCACCCCACTCCCAGGCGCAGGGCTGCCTTTGCCTAGTGGGTGCCAAGAGGCGAGATGCAGGGTGAGGGGCTCCCTGGCACCGTGGGCTCTGCATGTCTCCCCGCCGCCGGCCCTGTCCGACGGGCTCTGGCTGTTTTCTCATCCTGCAGGAATTCGGCTCCGTGGGCCGGGAGGGTTTTTTTTTGTGTGTGTGCGTGTGCCCCCCCTTCCTTTCACTCTCCCTCTTTGGAGACTTTCCGCATTCTGCCTTTGATCTCCCCCCGTGTTTGCCCAGCCGATCGCTGGGCTCGCCGGGGTTAGAGGCTGAGGTCAGCGCCTTTCCCATTCCAAACACCCAGAAACATCAGTGGGAAGGGAGGGGATTCAGATTACAACCTTCCCGTCCTCCCCTTCCACCCCACTCGCCCCGCTCGCCGTGCCGTGCCGGCGGGGAGCCGGGCTGGGCTGAGCCCCCTCGCCCAGGGACGTCGCTGCCACTGGGTCCCCCACGTCGGAGCGGTGGCGATGGCTGGCGGTGACGGGCAGCGTCGCCCACGGGCCGGCGAGCGCTGGGCGTGCTGAAGGGCAGAGGTTTGGTCCTCTCCTCCTCCTCTTCCTCCTCTTTGTCCCCCCGCCCGCCCGCCTTCTCCCTCGTCCCCTCCATCCTGAATGTGATTTATCCCAAGCCCAGGCCGGCGACGCGGGGCGGCCGGATGCCTCCTCGTGGGAATTTCAGCCACCTGGGCCGGGGCCGGCGAGCAGGCGGGCGGCAGCGTGTGCCCATGGGCATCGCGCTCCTGCTGCCTTTGCTGGCGGCGGCAGCAGCCGGGCTGAGCCTGCAGCCGGGCAGGATGCGGCACTTGGGGGTCTGCCCCAACCAGCTGAACCCCAACCTGTGGGTGGATGCGCAGAGCACCTGCGAGCGGGAGTGCCAGGCTGACCAGGTGAGTGAGGGGGGGCCGTGGGGGCTGGAGGGGGTGGGATGGGGGAGAGGTATGGGGGGGGACATCCCCAGGTCCCCGAGGGAGATGCTTAGGGGTGCAGGTCCTGTGCCCGCTGCAGCTGGTGCGGTTGTTTCGGTGCCGTGGGCTCAGCCCAGCTGCCACTTCGCCCCCCCCGAGCCCCCACTGTCAGTGCAGGGGTGTCCTGGGGCCACTCTCTGCGCCCCCCAGCAGGCATAGAAACTGCTCGTTGCCCCCCATGCCCCCCATTGTGCCATTCCCGGTGGTCAGGACACCCCCTTCGTGCACCCCCGGGATGCTCCTGCCCAGCGGAGGGGCTGGGATGAGGGGAATGGGTGCACTGGGACAAGATACCCTCATGGAGCAGTGCACAGCCCCAACTGCTCCCCCCCCCTCCTCCCCCCATTTATTCCCTGAGGGCAGGAGCCCACCCACAGACCAGGCTGCCCATCCCAGAGAGCCCCAGCTCCGGGCTCCCTTTCCGGGGAACATGGCACGGCCGCCTCTGCCCTGGAAAGGGCTGCCTGGCACCGGGGGGAGCGACGCCTGCCCCGTTCATCCATGCAATGAGTTCTGCCTCCCCTCAGCCAGCACAACCTGAGGGCCAAGACGCTGCCTGCCGGGCTGTCATCACTGCAGCGCACCCCGAACTGTGCCTGGGGAGGGTCTTGGGGGGGGGGCTGAGAGCCAGTTGGGGACAGCACAGCCATGCCAGGGTGGTCCAGCTCTTACTGGGAACCCAGCGATGCTGGGGCTGCACGGGGGACACCTGCCCACCCTACATCCCTGGAGGGGTGGGCGCAGCACCCCTAGCCACGGCGCAGTGGTGACCCCCTGCCCCCCCCATCTCCTCTCCCTCCCTCCCCGCCTCCGGCCAGGACTGCGAAGGCTTCGAGAAGTGCTGCACCAACGTGTGCGGGCTGCGGAGCTGCGTGGCCGCCCGCTTCGCCGACGGCAGCGTGCCGGCGCTGGCGCCGGCGGCCTCGTGCGAGAGCTTCGTGTGCGCGCAGCAGGGCTCCGACTGCGACATCTGGGACGGGCAGCCCGTCTGCAAGTGCAAGGACCGCTGCGAGAAGGAGCCCAACTTCACCTGCGCCTCCGACGGCCTCACCTACTACAACAAGTGCTACATGGACGCCGAGGCGTGCCTGCGCGGCACGCGCCTCACCACCGTCCCCTGCAAGCACATCTTCACCTGGCCCGACACCAGCCCCGTGCCGCAGGAGACGACGGCGCGCCCCACGCCGGGCGCCGGCCCCGAGGTGCCGGTGCCCCCCGCGCTCTACAGCAACCCCTTCCACCAGTCGGTGCGCGCCGGCGGCACCGTCAGCTTCCGCTGCGACGTCAGCGGGCGCCCGCGGCCGGACATCACTTGGGAGAAGCAGAGCGAGCGGGAGGAGAACTTCATCATGCGGCCGGACCAGATGTACGGCAACGTGGTGGTCACCAACATCGGCCAGCTGGTCATCTACAACGCCCGCCACGAGGACGCCGGCATCTACACCTGCACGGCCAGGAACGCCGCCGGGCTGCTCCGCGCCGACTTCCCGCTCTCGGTGGTCAGGCGGGAGCCGGGGGGCACCCCGCGGGCTGGCAGCCCCCAGCCCTTCCCCAGCGCCGAGTGCCTGAAGGAGCCGGACCGGCGGCGGTGCGAGGCCCTGGAGGTGCGCTGGCACTTCGATGCCAAGCAGGGCTCCTGCCTCACCTTCCGCTACGGCGGCTGCGGTGCCAACAGGAACCATTTCGAGACCTACGAGGAGTGCCGGGCCGCCTGCGTGGGCAGTGCCCGCCCCACCTGCCTGCTGCCCATGGTGCAGGGACCCTGCCAGAACTGGGAGCCGCGCTGGGCGTACAACCACCTGCTCAAACAGTGCCACTCCTTCGTCTACGGCGGCTGCGAGGGCAACACCAACAACTTCGAGAGCAAGGAGACCTGCGAGGACGTCTGCCCCTTCCCCAAGAGCCTGCAGTGCAAGGCGTGCCGCCTGAAGAGCAAGATGGTGCTGAGCCTCTGCCGCAGCGACTTCGCCATCGTGGGCCGGCTGATGGAGATCGTGGAGGACCAGGACTCGGGCATCGCCCGCTTCGCCCTCGAGGACGTCCTCAAGGATGAGAAGATGGGCCTCAAGTTCTTCAACATCAAGTACCTGGAGGTGACCTTGACCGACATGGACTGGAGCTGCCCCTGCCCCAACATGACGGTGGAGGACGGGCCGCTCATCATCATGGGCGAGGTGCACGATGGCATGGCCACGCTGGACCCCAGCAGCTACGTCCGGGCGGCCAACGACAAGCGGGTGAAGAAGATCTACGAGCTGATGGAGAAGAAAACCTGCGACCTCCTCAACCGCTTCCAGGACTAGGGCAGAGCCGGGATGTGCTGATGGAGGAGGGGCGGGGGGCACAGACTCACTGTGGGGTGGGGAGCCCCTGCCCCAGCGCTTGTATCTAGGGGTGTAGTTTCCCCCCCCCGACGCCGTGCTGATCCCCAGCCCAGCTCCCACCTCCCCTGTAATTTATCTGCTGCATGTCCCCCCCCTGCCTACGTGTAGCCCCCCAGCCCAGCCAGCAGCAATAAAGGACTGGGTTGGGCTACAGAGGGGTGGGAGGTCTGCCAGGACCCCCCCCACCCATAAAACCTTCCCACTGCACAGAAGCCTCGGGGCCCAATGTAGGACCCCTGGGCGCTGCCGGTGCAGGATCTGACCCCCCCATTGGTGCTGCAAGGGGAACAGGGATGCACCCCCCCAGTGTCAGAGCTGAAAGCATCAAGAGGCTGCCCGGGAAGGGGGGGGCAAAGCCCTGGAGTTTATTGGGGAGGGGCAGCAGCACAGTCCTGGGGGGGGGGGGGGGAAGGGGGACGGGTTCCCCCCAACACTGGCAGAGTGTCCTCTGGGGAAACGGGCACCGAGCGAAAGGTCTCCCCCATGCCCGGGGGTGCTTTGCCCCCCCTCCCAAACTGTGCCCCCCCTCCCAAACTGTGCCCCCTCCCAAACTGTGCCCCATAGCAGCTGCAGTGGCTTCTCTGGACCAGGCTGGGGCACCCCATTGCAAAGGGACCCCCAAAGGGGCCGGGGCAGACAGACCCCCCAAGCCAAGCCCAGCTCCAGCTGGGGTGACTGGGGCACCATCCCATGGCTGCTGTCCCCACGGTGTGACCCACTGGGGAGGCAGCCGTGCCAGGAAGGTGCTGGGAGATGCCGGGCGGTGCTGTCGGTGCCAGTTACAGCTTGCGGAAGATGAGACTCTTGTTGTTGGCTGGCATGTCCACCTGGAAGCACAGAGCCGGGGGTCAGGGGGGGTCCCCGCCGCTGCCAAGACTGTCCACCCCGCAGACCCCAGCACCTACCATCCTCTCCAGGTGCAGCCCGTTGGCCTCCGCCAGCTGCCGCAGCAGCGCCGTGTCCCGAAGGCCCCACGCAGGATTGCTGCCGGGGCAGGAGGTGGCAGGTCAGGCAGATGGACATCTTGCCCTCGCACTCCCCGAAGCATCCCCATCTCCCAGGGGTGCCCCTATGTTGGGAGGGGCTCCCTCAACCACTGCTCTGGGGCTTATCTTGAAGGACCAGGCTGGGAGGGAGCTCCCTGCGGCTGCAGACAGGATGGGCAGCATGGGCAGGACGGGGAGCACGGACAGGACGGGCCACCAGCAGCCCTGGACCCCCCCCCAGCCCCCTCTCTCCTACCTCTGTCTCAGGCTGCGGTCAAAGTCCACGTTGCTCTGGGGGCTGATCCGGCCATCCACGGCGTAGGGCTGCCGGGACACAGAGCCGGAGCTGCAGGCACGGGCCATCCTGTGTCCCCCTGAGCCCCTCACCCCGGCTCACGGGCTGCTGTCTCCACCACGCACAGAAGGCAAGTGAGAAGGGATGCAGCCCCCGAGAGGGTCCCGTCACCCACCGTGGGTCCCGTCACTGCCCCCGAGCCCCCGGACCCTGCCCTGCATGGGACGAGGGAGGGCAGGACCCGTCCCTGCGGGCGAGCAGCCAAAGCTGCCCCATCCAGGGCTCAGCATGTGCCCCAAAACGCTGAAACCCCCCAAAGCTGAGCCCCCTGCTTTCCCCAGCCCCCCTCATCCACCCCCCAGAGCATCCCAGGGGCACCCAGCAGGATGCTTCCACATGGAGAAGGATGCTCAGCCACGCAGCACCCACCCCGTAGGTGAAGAGCACGCCTCCGGGCTTCAGCAGCACCCCGGCACCCTTGAACAGACCCTGGGGAAAGAGAGGTGGGGACCGGCTCAGGGGGCTGGGGACACCCCCGGAGCCCCCTCCTCGGCCCTGGGACCAGGGGACAGGGACCCGGCGAGGGCCGGAGTGGCTGCAGCCCTGCCCCACTCACCTGGGTGCACGGCAGCTCGGTGATGTGCAGCATGTTGATGCTGACCAGGAGGTCGAGGGTGGCGGGTTGGGTGCCCCCCCACGTCTCCCAGCCCTGCGAGACGTCCAGCAGGATGGGGGGCAGCACGTTGGGCACCCGCATGGCCTCCGCGTAGGCAGCGATGCTGCGGGCACCGAACCCCACGTCAACCCCAGCCGTGGCATTGCCTGCCCCCCCTCACCCCACACAGCCCCCCCACCCCAGCACCCGCTGCAGGCAGACCTGCAACCTGCCCGCGCTGGGTTGCCAGCAGCGTCTCCCAGGTGGAGTCTCTGATGTCTATTACAAGGTTGTGCTTGCAATGCAGCTGGGGGTGCTCAGCACGGGGCGAGGGGGCTGGTGTCGCTGAGCTCTTTGCTTCGCAGCGGGCAGCTGGAGAACTGGCAGCAGCCAGACGGAGAGACCCCAGGCCCTAAAAAGACCCCGATTTCACCGTTGCCTCTCGCCAGGGCAGGGAGCTGCCTGCACCCACGTTGCCTGCACCCACGCACCCGCGCTGCCTGCAGCACCGCCAGCACCCACGTGCTCAGGCTGCCTGCACCGCCGCCCTGCGCCCACGCACCCGTGCTGCCTGCACCGCTGCCCGCCCCCCTGCGCCCGGGCTGCCTGCCCACTGCCAGTCCCGCTGCACCAGTACCGTGTGATTTTGGTGCGATTTATACCCTTTTTGGCACATTTTCCAGCCAGGTCTCGGTTTCTGTGGGGACGCACAGCCTCTTGGCCCCAGCTGGGGATTATTTTTAACCAGGGTGGCACGTGCTGGGTGCTGCAGCCGGAGAGGTGACGGGTGGGAAGGACACCGGCTGCACAACTCCTGGCCAGGCGCCGATTTCAGCACCTCCCCGCCGAGTTTATTTTTTTGTGGTGCGAGAATTCCTCCCCGCTCTGCAGAGCCCAGGTTTATTTTTGCTTCCTGAATGGAAACTGAGCCCTCCCAGCCCAGCGCTGCGATGCCTGGAATGGGCATTCGGCCGCGGTCGGACCCGCGCACGCCGACGTAGAGCAAATAAACACGGCCCAGCGCCGCTCGCCCCGGCGGCACGATGATGGGAGCGGGGTGCGAGCCACCCACCGCACGGGTGGGAGACACCGGAGTGTCCCAGTGAGCCGGGCATCGGGCCTGGCATCACCATGGAGCATTGAGTGGGTAACGAACGGGAAGGCGACGGCTGTGCCACAGGCAGGAATCGCTCCGTAGCGGGGTTGGCTGGCGGAGACTTGAATATTGGGGCTTTTCTGGGGAAAATAAAGTACTGAGCTGGGGAGTCTGGGCAGTTTGGGAGTTGGATATTGAGGGTTTTTTTTGAAAAACAGATCAAGCATCGACTTGGGGAGCCTGGGCTGTCTGAGAGTTAAAATACTGGGTTTTTCTTGGCAAAAAATAAAGCATGAAGCAGGGGAGGCTGGACTGTCTGAGAGTTCAATATTGGGGATTTTCTGGAAAAAAAAAAAGAGTATCTGAGAGTTGGGTACTGGGTCTTTCCCAGGAAAAACAAATCACCGAGCTGGGGATCCCAGGTCACCTGGGAGCTGGGTATTGGGTCTTGCCTGGTCAAGAATAAGCATCAAGCCGGGGAGCCTGGGCTGGCCGAGAGTGGAATATTGGGTTTTCCCGGGGAAAAAAAAAAAATATAGCACGGAGCTGGGGAGCCCAGGCACGCGGGGAGGGGAGGGTGCTGCGGGCTGGAACCCCCCACCAGGGACCTCCCCCCCCCACCCCCCCTTTGTGCTCCCCGCTCACCTGCGCAGCGCCCGGGGGTCGACATCTGAGGGCTGCCAGCGGGTGTGCGGCAGCGCCCGGGCGAAATACGCGGCGTGTAGCCCCGCGCCCGCCCCCACCTCCAGCACCCGCAGGCCGGCGGGTCCCGCGTGGGTCGCGGGCGCCGCGTAATCCCGCAGCACCGCCAGGATCGGGCCCTTGTTGCGCTCCGCCGCCGCCGGCGCCTGCATGACTGGAGCGGGGCGGTGGCCACGGTCCGGGGACTACTGGTCCCAGCAGCCCCCACGGGGGCCGCCCACACGGGCCGCGGGTGGAGCCTCCCACGGAGCGGGTTTAAAGAAAAAAACAAACACGCACCATAATGTTCTGCGCCGCCCGGGAATCGAACCCGGGTCGCAAGAATGGGAATCTTGCATGATACCACTACACCAGCGGCGCCGCCGTGCGCCCCGCGCCGCCCCGCCCGTAATGAGGCACCCACGCGTGAGCGCCCCCCGCGCGGCCCCGCGTCCGTGCAGGGGACACGGGACAACACGTGGGACATGGGGACACACGGGGCACATGTGGGAGGTATAGGGGACGCACGTGGAATGTGGGGACACACAGGAAATATACGGGGACACAGAGCGACACACGTGGGATATGGGGACACACAGGGGACATGCATGGGAGACATATAGGGGGTACATAGGGGACATGTGGGAGGCACGGGACACACAGGGTGCATGCAAGGGACATGGGGACACACAGGGGTCAAGCAGGAGAGAGGGTGCAAGGAGACGTGGGACACGAGATGGCACAGGCACACAGGGGACATGCACTGGGACTTTCAGGAGCCAGGGGGCACCGGAGCCATGGCACACACAGGAGTCACTCCTGGGACACATAGGACCCAGGCAGGGGACATGCAGGGAGCAACAAGCAGAAACCAAGGCAGGGGCGGGGTGCCAAGGCAGGGGCTGAGGTGCCGCCACCATGGGGACACTGGGACAAGCGGAGTGTTGGTACAAGCCCAGAGAGCCCCGAGCTGCAGTGGCAGGAGCCACGTGCCTCGTGACCACCTGGGAGCCATGGGCCACCCGCAGCATGGGAAGCCAGAGCGGACGGCCACGGTGACCTTTGGAGTGGGGAAGGGGCACCAAGGTCTCCCCACATGGTGGGAGGTGCAGCTGCAGGAGATGATCCCAAGCTGGTCACAAGCCACCCTGCAGCATCACCTGTGGCAGGGTGGCACCCAGGGTTTTGGGGACAGGCCGTGTGTCAAACCCACTGGGGTCCTTAGGGACACTCCAGCCTTGCTCCAGCCCCTTGCATCCGTGGGGCCGCATGGGTGGTGGGGGCAGTGGGTGCTGCTGCCCTCCCACCCCGCCAGCACTGAGCCTCCCACGCGTGACCGTGGAGCCCCATGGAGTGAATCCTCAGTACGTGGGGCTCCCAGTGAAACCCCTGCCCACCCCCCCACCCCTTCTGCAGGAACTCCTGCTGACAATGGACGCCTGGAAGAATCCAGCTGGAGCCCGAGCATCTGGGGTTCAGGGCTGCACTGGTGCACGCACAAGCACCCCAGGCACATCTCAGGTGGGGAAACTGAGGCACAACCCCCTGGGTGACAAGGCAAGGGACGAGCCAGTGGTCCCCTGGGTCACAGTCATATTTAAGTACAGTAGAAAGGGGCCACATCCTGTAGGGTTGGGGAAGGGTCATGCAGGGGCTGAGGGCTGCGGGGTGTCCCCCTGCGAGCCACCCTTGGGTGCCAGGCACCCTGCAGGGTAGGGCCCTGCTCTGCAGGATGCTCTTTTGGGGGGCCACCTCCAAACCTTCCGCACCCCATCCTGCCCCGGCAGGGCTGTGCCACCGCAGCCATGCAGCCAGTGGGGTGCCAAGGCCAAGGCCACCTGCATGGGGTGGCTTTGCTGACCTCGGAGCAAGGCTGGAGTGTCCCTGAGGAACCCGGTAGGTTTGTCACACAGCCTGTCCCCAAAACCCCAGGTGCCACCCTGCCATGGGTGACGCTGTGGGGTGGCTGGTGCCCCATGTGTGTCCCCCTACATGCCTCATGGATGGCCCCTATGTGTCCCCATGTCCCACGCGTGCCCCCGTGTCCCCTGTACGTTTCCTGCGTGTCCCCACATCCCGCATGTGCCCCCTATGTGTCCTGCACGTGTCACGCATGCGTCCCATGTTTCCCACTACGTCCCATGCGCTCCCCTTACGTGCCCCGTGCGTGTCCCCACACCCCACAGGTACAGGTACAGGTACAGGTACAGGTACAGGTACAGGTACAGGTACAGGTGCCCTGCGTGCCCCCTATGTGCCCCCTATGTGCCCCCCATGTGCCGCCGCCGCCCCCCCCCCCCACTCCCCAAGCGCCTCCAGCCTCTCCCACCGCTTCCACCTCCCCCGCTCGCACCTCCCACCCCTCTATAGGTGCCCCACGCCCCGCTTTAAGCGCGGCACCACCCCCGGCCGGCCCCTTTAAGGGCGGGGGGTGGGGGGGGGGGGGGCGTGTCGCTGCGGCCGGCGCGGCCCGGCGCGGCCCGGCCCGTCGAAGGCCCGGCGAGGGGCGCAGCGCCGCACTCGGGCGGGGGCGGCGGGGCCGGTGCGGGGCGCGGGGCCGGTTGCCGCAGGATGTACACGCTGACGCGCGGCCCCAGCAAGCTGGCCACGCAGCGCCGCACAGGTACCGGGGACCGGCGGGGGGGGGGGCGGTGCGGAGGCGCGGGCACCGGCACCGGCACCGACCCCGTCCCGCCCTGACGCCCCGCCGCCGCCCGCAGGTCCGACGCAGCAGGCGGTGGAGAGCAGCAAGCAGGGCGAGCTGCGGGGCCGGCTCCAGCCCGGTACCTGGCCCCCCGCCAGGTGAGCCCCGCGGCGGCGGCGGCCGTGTCGACCTTGGGGGAAGGTTACCGGGGCGGCCGGGCCGCGCCGCCGGGGGAGGGGCTGCGGGGGGGGGGTGTGTGCGTAGGGTGGGGGGGGTCGGTGCTCGGTGCCCGCACGGCGGGACGTGCGGGGGGTTGCAGCGCTGCCCGCTCCCCGCGGAGGCTGCCCGCTCGCGGGGTGGGGGGGGGTGGGGGGGGGCGGAGTCGGTGCCCTCCCCCCGTCCCGTCCCGTCCCGTCCCGGGGCGGTTCGGGCAGAGGCCGTTTCCAAAAAGTACGCGGGGGAACGGGCAAAGTGCAGGCGGCGGTGGGCTGCCCGCTCCGGGGCGGGGGGGTGGGAACCGGCTGCCCACGGGGTGCTGCTGTCGGTACCGGAGGAGAGCCGGGGCCGGGCTGCGGTTGTGCAACCTACCCCCACCCCGCAGACCCCCCGGGGGAGGCACCGATTGCACAAACGCACTGGGCAGGTGCCCGCACCGCCCCGGGGTGCGGTGTGGAGCCGCCGGGTCCCCGGGGCTGGCAACCCCCGGCCCGCGGAGGCTGCGGCGGCCCGGGGCAGGGTCTGGGGCTTGTCCGGTGTCTCTGAAGTGAGGGAAAGGGGGCGCGGGAATGATTTTTGGGTGAAGCACCCAGCTTCTAACAGAAATAGCTGGAGGCACCGGGCAGGTGCTGGAGGGGATTTAAGGAGCTGGAGGGGTGCTGGCTGCTTCTCTTTGGGAGATGCTTTCTGGGCTGGGGAGCTGGGGGCAAGCACCAGCCTGGCCCAGCGGGCAGCTCCGCTCCGTCGGACAGCTGGGGGGGCCCCTGTGAGTCGGCTTCAAGAAAAGGATGGGAAAAGCCTCCCCTCCGGCTCCCCTCCGCCCTGGGATCCCTCATTGACTGCTGCGGCTGGTGCCACGCTTCCCCTCCGTCAGGCAGGTTGGTTGGGCACCTTCCTGGCTGCTGCCCTGCCTGCAGCAGGGAGGGGTGCCAACCCAGTGACCCCCCCGGCTATGTGTGCTTTGGGGTGCGTTAAGCTGCCCACGGAGCTGGCAGCAGAGCTGCAGGCGGGGGCTGCCTGTTCTTGGGCTCTCCTGCCCCGTAAACTGTAACCCACCTGCACTCCCAGTGCCCCTTAGACTTTGTCCCGTGAGAAACGTGGCTGTTGCAGACGTGTCCTGCCCCGAAGATGGGTGGAAAAGCCAAAATACTAAAGTTTTGCGCTGAACGTGCCCGTAAATCTCATCCCAAACCTTTCCTTTCCATCTGCTCGGTTTCACTGTTTCCAGGCTGGGGATGGTTTAAATGTTCCCCCACCTTCAAGCGGATCTCAGCTCCAAAGAAGCCTGACCTGCTCCCGCTTGGCCGAGGGTTTTGTCCCAGTCTTGGAGCACCTCGGGGGTGTGCTGTGGGCTGGGGCTGCTCCAGCAAACCCGGGTGCTTGTTCTGTGGAGGATGGCACCGTGGCACATCCCTCTACCCAGCACCTGACTTGATTTCCCTTCCATTTTCCTGATATTTCAGCAATTTTGGTGGCAGAATTTTTATTTTAGGGACTGCGCTTGGTGCTGGGGGCTGGAGGATGAGTGGGAGATGGGCAGCGTGTGCTTTTTCCTGGGGATCTCCCTTCGCTTGCACCCCGATGTGTGCAGGAACCCCCTCTCCAAGGGGGCTGTGTCCCTTTTGGTCCCCTCCCTTGGGGACAGGGCTGAGCTGGCTGCAACCATTCCCCCTGGCCTCGCCAGGGCTGTGGGCAACCATGGGGCAACCTGGGACATCCGCACAACCTCTGTCCTTGCTCCAAACTTCGGTGGGATGATCTGCCTGTGCCCTCTCATCCCCTTCCTCGCTTCCCTTGACAGCCCGGCCCAGAAACTCGTCTTCAACAGAGTGAACGGCAAGAGGCCGCAGGTGTCACTGCAGCAGGTCTCGGCCCCCGAGGAGTGTTACACGCTGGCCCACGAGGAGAACGTCCGCTTCATCTACGAAGGTGAGGGCAGAGGGTCCTTGGGGATGGGCACCCATCACGTCCTGGGAGAGGCTGGAGGACACAGGGTCCCTCCATGAGGCAGCTGCCCGGGTGACGGGACCCCATCCCTGCCACCGAGGTCCCCAGGGACTTGGAAATCCCCATCCCAAAACCATCCACTGCCTGTTTTTCACCCCCTTGCCACCTCCTCCAGCCTGGCAGCAGGTAGAGCAGCAGCTGGACGGCAGCCGGAGCGGGGAGAGCGCCTGTGGCCCCGTGCAGTACGTTGAGAAAAACCCCAACCCCAGATTGGAAAGTGAGTGGGAAGCAGTCGCGGCGCTCTGATGGGTTCATGGGTGCAATGAGCTGCTGTGGGCTCAGCCAGGCACCTGAGCAGGGCTGTGATGGGAGGAAGAGGAGGATCTCAGTGCAGGACGCACTGGTGAGGCTGGGTTGGGTCTGTCCTAGGGGGCAGCTGGTGGTGGGAATGTCCCACCGTGCCCCATCGGAGAAGCCCAAGCAAGCAGGACACCTGGTTGATGGCTGTTCTCCAGCCACCAAGGTGGGTTCAACACCACGCTGGAGATGAGCCCCTGAGTCCCACCATGGAGACTTGCCTCTCCTGGGACCAAGCTGGAGCACAGTGGGCACGGGGACAACGTCCTTCTCTGCTGGCAGCTGGAGTAGGGGCTGTGAACGCAGCCTGGGGGCTCCTGCAGCAGCTGAGAAGTCCTCCAAGAAGAGAAAGTCCCTGTAAAACCCAGCCTGGCCTTTTGGGGACAGGGCACAGGGGCGGGGGAAATTTTGGGGGTGTCATTTATTTATTTATTTATTTATTTTGTTTTCCCAGCAGTGAATGATGCAGCTCAGGGGGGAGCACCTCGAGCTCTGCTCCAGCTGCTCTGCTACGTTGTCCTCTCTGCCTCCCCTCTCTTTCAGACTTCGTTCCCATCGACCTGGAGGATTGGTGGGGAAAGCAATTTCTGGCCAGCTCCTTATAAAAGGGAAGAAAGGTTTGGGTATGTTTTTTTTTTTTTCTTTTTTTAAGAGAAACATAGCTGAGAACATCTGGTTTTTAAAAGATGACCGAAACCAAGTGACCCGTGCTGCCAACCCAGCGTGGCCAGCGGGACCGGACCACAGCCATGCCCGGCCGGGTGCCCCCTCCCTGCGTGGAGGAGCAGTGTGCGGCCCCAGCCAGGATTCCTTAAGTGCCAGTTCTTGGACCGCTGCAGCTCCTGCAGCCTCCAGCTCCCATGGACACTGCGGTGCCATGGGGAGCACATCGGTGCCATCGCGAGCACTGCGGCCCTCGCCACGGGGAGCACAGTGGGGTGCTGTAGCAGGACCGTCGGACAATAAAGCGCTGAAACTGCCAGTGGAGAAGCGCTCGCGGGCTGGGAAGGATGTGTCTGCAGGAGGTGGTGATGGGATTGGGGTGCAGCATCACGCTGGCGCGGAGTGGGGGCACCCCTGTGTGCAGGGGATGCTCGTTGCCAGGTCCTGGCTGAGTGGGAACTGTGCTGCTCTGGAGGGAAAGGGCCTGGAGCATCTCCCCACATTCCTTGGAGCTGTGTCCTTGTCCCAGCGCAGCCTCATCTCCCGGGGCTCAGCCAGGGGCTGGTGCTGCTGTGGGTGTACCTTTGGGATTTGGAGAGGGCAGATGGATGGGCATCTGCAGGTGACATGGGCAGGGGGCTGTGGTTCAGAGCCAGCCTGCGGTATGGAATGGAGGTGGGTAAAGCGGCAGGAACGCTGCCATGGAGGCCCTTGACGTGGTTCTGCTAAAAGCTGTGCTGAGCCCCAAACTCATGGGCTCCTTCTTGCCCGTGGCTGTTGGGGTGCAGCGGGGGCTAAGAGAGGGTGGTTGTGGCTGCCTGTGGTGGAAGGCATGGGGACCCCCCCACTTCTGCTCCCAGAGGCACCTGGAACACCCAAATCCCTCTGTCCATGGGTTTTTCCAGGCTGGACCGAGCCCTTCCAGGTCACGTTTTGGAGGACCCCCTTGTCCCTGTCCATCCTCCCCCAAGGCAGAGAGCAGGAGGCCAGCACTGCACAGCAGGACTCCAAAGGAGGCCAGGAAACACCCACTGGAGGAAAAAAAAAAGCACCTTTATTATTCCTGTGATGGGAATAACAACTGCACTGCAGCCCGAGGGGAGCAGCAGCTGCTGCCTGGGACCGGTGATGCTTCTCCCACTGCAGCCTGGGAGGCCAGAGCGTTGTCACCAGCAGCCAGGACCCTGCCAGCACAGAACGTGGCTGTCCTCAGGCACCAGTGCCCATCCTGTGGGCTGTCCTGGTCCTGCCCCTGGGCTGGCGTGATGCTGTGGCTGTGACCGAACTGGTGTGAGCAGTAGTGTGCACAGCTGCAGCTCCTGCCTCGAGGGTCGTTATGGCACTGTGTGACCCAGACATGCTGCTTCTTCGTTAAGACTTTCTTGGTGTAGGCCAGGATGATACCAGTGGTGGTGCCAGGTGCTGCTGTCCTTGCCCTTGTCCCCTTTGCCAGGGTGGTCATGGGCACTGCAGGGGTGACACTGCCTCTGTGCCACCTGCCCCAGGACCAAGCCTTGCAGGGGGGTTGCTGGTATCTCAGCCATCCTGCCTGATGCCACCATCACTGGGGTGCTGGCGTGAACCCATACTGCAATTTGGCATCCAGCCCCCACCTTCCCACTGCTCCCCAGCCAATGCCCTGGAGACTCTGTTGCATCCTGCCATATCTCCCCTTCCACCAAAAACCCCAAAACCACCCCAGTTACTGGGCATCCCAGCCCTCTCCTAGGGGCTCCAGGTACCCTCCCACCAGAAATCATTCCCCACCCTGCCCTCCCTTTTCTTGCACAGGCACTTCCTGGAGGAAGGTGCCCGGTGCTGGGGTTTGCCTGTGCCATGGGTGCCCCCCACTCTGCGACCTGTAGGGATGATCCCAGGGAGCAAACCCTCTGTGCCAGCAGCTTTGAGGTGTCTGGGGATGCCATTCACCTGCTGGCTGCTTATTAACAAACACACGTCATTAAGATCCAGGGAACTTCTTAGTAACATGATGCACCATCGTTTTGAACAACAACGTTAGGCAAAGGGGGGAAGAAAAAAAAAAAAAAAAAGGAACAAGAACGAATGAGTCAGTCACAGGAATGAAACAAAAAAATCCCAACCCCAAAATATAACCCAACCCCTGCCAATGCAATCACCAGAAGGGAGTCAGCACCCCTCGCCATAAATATTAATTCATTTTCGTTATGTGCAATTGTGTGTATCACTATAGTGCAAATCGCTCTGCATGGATCGCGGAGCGGCCGGCCTGGGGGGGGCCGCCCCAGTGACACGGGGACTGGTTAAGGACGGACAAGAATCAACACGGATTTAAAACAAACAAACAAAAAAAAAAATAAAAAAGCAACCCAAGCACTGGGAAACACCAAAAAAAAAAAAAAGAAATCCCAGTTGCTGCCTCTGGCAGCATCCCCCATGGCTGGGCAAGGTCCAGGCAGTGCCTTTGCTCCATGCCTGCTGCCGGAGCGGCACGGCGTGGGGACAGGGATGAGGAGGGGGACATGGGACAGGCGTGCTCTGGAGTTGGTGGGGTGTACGGGGCGAGCGTGGCAGGACATGGGTGCAGCGACAGCATCGCTGGCCTTCAAAACTGGTCCTGCAGCTGCGTCGCAGGCGGCTGGTGAAACCTGGTCATGGAGGTGATGGGCCATGAAGGACAGTCCGTGGGACAGCAGTGTCCCCGGGCACCCTGCGACACCTCCCACGGAGCCCAGCAGTGTCCCCGGGCACCCTGCGGCACCTCCCACCCATCGCTGCCTTCGGCCCCGGCTCCGCGGCTGTGCCCACCGCATGCCGTGCCCACCAAGTGCTGTACCCACCAAGTGCTGTACCCACTATGTGCCGTACCCACCACGCGCCATACCCGAGGGCCGAGCGCTGGGCATTTCTCCATGGAACACACCCTCCCTTCCCTCCCACCCAGTGCCAGCCCCCAGCACCATCCGGCCAGCGCGGCTTGGGCCAGTGCCAGCTCCTCGGCCGGGCTCACCTTCACCCATGGGCACACAGGTGGGAGAGGACGGTGTCGTTTAAGAGGTCCAAGGAGATGGAGCCTCCTTGGAGCCCTAAAGGGGACAGACGGTCGGACGGGAGGCTTGCCTCGTCCCCCCCTGCCTCCAGCTCGACACAAAGTGCTTCCAAGGGCAACCCCAGCGCATCCAAATGAACCCAGTGACGGGTTTGGATCTAAGCTACGTGCCAGCCTCCTGTTAAACCACGAGCAAACCACCCAAAGACACACATCGACACGTGGGCAAAGCCCACGGAGCTGCGTCCTGCGCCGGGAAGAGGGGCATGGAGGGAGCACGGGGCCCTTCAGGGCCACCATCCCGCTCCCCCTCCGCCAGCCCAATCCCCAACACCCCTCTCCACCCATCCAGGCTTCCCCCTCCTTGCTGGGCTTTTTTTTTTTTTTTTTTTTTTCCCCTTGGGAACGAAGGCTGGAGAGTGGAAGTGGCACATGCACGCGCACGCAGACCCGCGCCGGCACGCATCGCTTCCGTTCCCGACGGCAGAGGGTACGATGCCATCCTCTGCCCCCACCCCACCCCGGTGAAAAGTTTCCTACATTTATACATTGTTTAAGACACGCCGATATATAAATTACTGTCTCTGTATATACTGGGTATGGGCAGCGGTGCCAGTCCATGCCCAAGGGCACCGGTGGGGCTCCTGCTCATTTCCCTCTGTCCTCTGTGTAGTGCTGGAAGCGTGTGAAGCTCATGAAGACCTGCTCCAGCGAGATCTGGCTCACCGAGTAGTCTTCCAAGCGATACTTCTCTTTGGCTTTCTCCAGGGCCCCGAAGACCTGGAAGGGACGGCACAGTGTCACGACATGTCTCCCGGCATGTCGCGACAGAGAGAGCAGAGGGGGGGTTTGTCCTCCCAGGAGACCCCGGGGAAAGGAATCCTGCCCCAGTGGGAGGGTGGGGGCAAGGCAGGAGCTGGATTATTTAGTAGAGTACCTGACCCCATTAAAAATACATGTTTTATACGTGTGATACATGTACATGTGTGATACACATGTGTGATACATGTACATGTGTGATACACATGTGTGATACATGTACACGTGTGATACATATATGCATGATGCATGTACATGTGTGATACATATGTGATACATGCACATGTGTGATACATATGTGTGATACATATACATGTGTGATACATGTACCTGTGAGATACATATATGTGTGATACATATATGTGTGATACATATAGATGACATATAGATGTATGACACACATATAGATGTATGACATAGATAACACATACAGACGTATGACATATAGGTGACACAGATGCTACACATATATGATACATATATATGAGATAAATATGACACACACGACACACATGACACATACACATATACATAGGATACATACAATA
This sequence comes from Tauraco erythrolophus, assembly GCF_009769465.1. NCBI lineage: Eukaryota > Metazoa > Chordata > Aves > Musophagiformes > Musophagidae > Tauraco > Tauraco erythrolophus. Next base: position 16,860,538 of record NC_141481.1, on the reverse strand, counting down.
CACATATGATAGGTATATATGATATGTATATATGAGATACATATACATGATACATATATGAAATACACATATATGATAAATACGTATGATAAATATATATATGATACATGTATAGGGTACACATATATAGGATACGTGTCTATATAGAAGATACATATATACATATATATATAAAAAATAACATTTTTATATGTATGTTTTTTACTATATATCCCTGGGCTGGGATCCCAGCAAAAGGTTTCTGTTTCATGTATTTTTTTATATATATATATATATATGTATAGACACATCTGTGTACCCGTGCCGTGTTCCCAGCAGGAAGAAGCAGGGTGGGAAGGACGCAGCTACCGGCCGCATCCCTTCCTGCCGGCCCCAGAGCTGTCCCATAATACTCTGGGATGTACAAACGAAGGCGAAACGAGCTCTGGCTCCCCAGGGAGATGCTGCTTTCCCTCCCAGGGCGGGGTGGAGGGGTCCCCGCGCAGCACCCACGGTGCATCCCAGGTGCTCGCCCACCGGCCAGACGTGCCGGTCCTCTTTGGGCCGGGAGGTGGGAAAGGGTCAGGGGGCAAATGACTTTTTAATTAGTTTGGTTTTTATAAATCACCAGGATTTTTAGACAGAGGGCAGCTCTGGAAGAAAAGGCGACGCGCTGAGCGTGAAAGCGAAGCACGGAGAGCCCGCGACGGGGCAGGATGAGGGCAGCCCCTCCGCCCCCCTGGCACCCCCTTACCTGTGCCCAGCTGAGGTTCTTGTTGGTCAAGTGATAATGCACCATGCCCTGGTGCTCGTGTTTCAGGACGCTGCCTGCGAGAGACGCGCGAGGAGAGGCTCCGAGTTAGGGAACTCGCTGGAGCTGACCACCACCACCCCCCCTGCCCTCCCCCGGCGGAGGCCAACCGCTCCAGCGGCTCGCCGTACCTGGGAAAGTCTTCTCCACGAAGGCCTTGAAGGCCTGCAGCTCGCCCTCTTCCTCGCTCCGCGTTTTGGCCAGCAAGGTGTAGCCGCTGCCGAATTTGCTCTTCAGGTGCTGGGGGCTGCCCAGGCACTTGAACTGCCCGTTCACCATGATGGCCAGGCGCGTGCACAGCGCCTCGCACTCCTCCATGCTGCAGGGCAGGAGAAGAGCGGTTCAGCAGGGCAGGAGCACCCACACACAACAGCAGAAGCTTCTGGGGAAGGGGCTGGAGGTGGATTCCCTCCCCTCTGGGTTTTTAGCGGAGGGAGATTTGGGTCAAGCCAGCTGCTGCTGGCCACGGGCAGCACCCACCCACCAGGTTCCGGAGGTGGGTCCCATCCCCTGGACCCCACCACCCATCTGGTGCTCCCAGATTTCTCGTGCCGAGCCCAGCCCATCACCTGTGGGAGGTGAAGATGATGGATTTGCCGCACTCCCGCGTCCGCGTCACCGCGTCCCAGAGCAAACGCCGGGCCACGGGGTCCATGCCGGTGGAGGGCTCGTCCAGGAAGATGACGGGGGGACCACCGATGAGGGCAATGCCAGCGCTCAGCTTCCGCTTGTTACCGCCGCTGCGGAAGGAGATGGGAACGGGGACAGAGATCTGGTGTGAGCCCAGGGAGAGCCACGCAACACAAGGGGCAGAGGGGACGGGGTGTTTCCACGTCTCCTCTCACCTGTAGGTCCTCACGAGCTTGTCGGCGTGGGGCTCCAGGAGCAGCCCCCTCAGCATGTTCTCCACGCAGCTGCCGATGTAGCGCTCGGGGATGCCCCGCAGCCGGGCGTACATGCTCAGGGTCTCGCGGCCCGTCATGTGCTCCAGGAGGGCATCAAACTGCGGGCAGTAGCCAATCCGCTGCTGGACCTTGGGGCAAGAGGAAGCCAACAGGGATCAGCTCTGAAGGCAGAGTCCCAGGGAAGGAAGCAAGCAGGACCATGCTTTCGGGGCAGATCCTCCCATGTTCTCCTTGACCGACATCAGCTGGGGTTGAGGTATCCAGGGATTGACCTGAAAGCCTGACCCCTGCTCATCTCTCGCTTTTCCAAAGGGAGCGGGCAATTCCCAGCAAGGAGATGCCTAGCAGGGGTCTGGAAAGGTTTGACCCGCTTATTTTGGAGAGATCGTCATCCGACTGCGATCACTAACTCACATTTTTCATATTTCCAACTCTGGAGCTAAACCCTTTGATTTGGGTTTACCACCCTCACAAGTTTTGGCTTCCATCTGTCATCCCAGTGGAGAGGGGACCACTTCCACGTGGCCAGATGACGGCGAGGTGGGCCAGACAAGGACACAACGTCCCTGCAATATCACCTCCACCCCTGGCAACTGCAACAGTGTCCTCCTCAGAGGCACTTGGGAGGTGGCCCAGCCCAGACAGACGCAGGGCAGTTAGTAACGCTGCCCTCCGCCTCCGCAGCCCTTGGTACCTTCTTGATGTTGGCCAGAATGCTGTGACCGTCCACAAAGGCGTCTCCCGACGTGATGCTCTCGTCACCAGTCAGCATCTTGAAGGTGGTGGTTTTGCCCGCTCCGTTGAATCCAAGAAGACCAAAGCATTCCCCTTTGCTGACCGCCAAGGAGATCCTGTCCACCGCCAGCAGGGACTCCCGGCTGTCGTAGACCTGGTGGGACCAACGCACAAGCCGTGCCGGTCACCGCACCTGCCAAGTGCCCGAGGGCACATCATGGCAAGCGGTGGCTTTACCAGCACCTGGTGGTGGCAGGATGCTCAGGAAGGACCATGCTCTCCTCACCTTGGTGAGCTCCTTGATGACCAGAGGGCTGCTGAGAGACGACAGCAGCTCTGGTGGGGACTCCAAAACCTTCTTCCTCTCATCTGCCACGTCCCGATCCTCCGGCAGCACAGACACGGTGTTCAGCAGTGCCACCTACACACAGAGGAGAAAAAAAAACCACTTTTTGTCACCTGGCTGCTGTGGGACAAGTGGCTTCCTCTGGGCTGACCTGGGGCAAGTGCTCCCAACCCGGGCAGGATCCATCAGCCACCTCTGGGGTCACCTCGCTCCCTTTGCCAACCCACACGTCCAACAGGATCTGCCCCTCTGAGTGACCGGCTCCAGGGATGCTCCCCAGGAAGATGATTTAGGTGAAGATGCAAACAGCCCATGGGGTTTGGGACCTACAAGTGACACTTCGTACAGAGTCCCCAGTGGTGGGAGAAGCAGGATTTGCATCCCTAAGCATTGAAGATGAGCGACTCTGCAGACCCCAGGAACTCCAACGAGGTCTGAGCAAGCAACGTGGACGTGTCTCCAGGTCGCAGAGACTCCGGGCTTAGTTTGGCACAGTGGACCTTACTTCTCCCTCCCACATGCTTCAGCTCACCCATTTCCGCCGCCTGCAGATGCGACAGACCAAAGTTCTCAGTCTCCAGAGGAGGTTTGTCTCAATGAGGAAAAGGAGGAAGAGGAAGGAGAAACCCTGGACGGTCAAGGAGGTCAAGTATCGTCCAATCCCAGGCGTCTCCCAGGAAAAGTAGTTCATCTGGTAACTGATATCTGAGCAGGGAAGGAACAGAATCAAGACTTGGAGCAAGCCACCCTCTGGGGAGGGGCAGATAAGCTCCAGAGAAAGCTGTGAGCCCGAAGCTTTGCCAGGCTCAGCTCCATCCCAGCCCACAGCTCTTTCCAACACCTCCCACAACAGGGTTGAGGTCTGCAGGGGATCTGGCAGAAGATGCCCAGTGGAGGCACCCAGAGGAGATCAAGTCACTCTTGGGACTGGGATTTCTTTACTTGTCTACGAAACTCTCCCTAGCCCACATTTTCCTCCAAATCATTAATAAGGAAAAGATTCCTTAATTGCATCACCTATGAGTGTCAAACGCTGCCCAGTTCTTGCTTTAAAATGGTACCTGGAGCTACTGCCCAGGTTGGGTTAGAGGCCCCATGATACTGCCCAGCTCCACCACTAACCCCACAGAGACCCCTCCCAACCCAGGGACTCACTGAACGCCTTGCAGATGAAGATGGCTTCAACGGAGGAGGTGCAAAACTGAATGAACTCGTAGTTCTGGTAGAAGTCACTGATGCATTGGCCCAAGCAGTAATTGGGTAAGAAAATAAAGACTTTATCCAGGGTTTTGGAGAGGTCCACCAAGCCCAGCTCTGAAAGAGGAGCACAGGAGGATCAATAGGTCGGGGTTAGGTGGTTTGAGAGAAAGACCCTGATACTGCCAAGTTTGGAAGGAAAACCAACAAATTTTGTCACGTTTAATGGGTGAGAATGGGCTGTTGTAGGGCTTTTTTTGCTAGTCTGGGGACAGCCCTGGGGTGAGAGGGTCCCCTTGGGGGCTGGATCTTCTTGGTGACGGCAGGGTGCAGTGCTGGGCAGGCAGGGAGGGCAGTGACCCACCTGGGATGCTCATGATGGTGACTGCGAGGAAGGTGGCTGTGCCTGAGAGGACGTTGAAGATGGTGAGACGTGTGTAGGCTGTGGCCGCCACTGAGAAGAAGAAACTGAGGAGGTACATGAGGGGGATGATGGCCCAGCCATAAAGGAGGAAGATCAGCATCACGTCAACGAGGTGGCTGTCTTGGGTGAAGGCTCGCACGTCGAAGGCTTGGAATATCACCTGGGGCACAGCAAGGTGAGGAGAAGGCACATTGGTCTTGACCACAAGCGATGTCACCTTGTCTCAATGGCCCAGGCAGCACGGTAACGGCAGCACCACGCTGACCGGGACAAGCCCCTCACATGGGGTTCCCACCAGCCTGTCCCCAGGGGAAGCCCTCTTTCTGCAGACTGGGATGCAGAAGGGCAGAGCTGGGGAATTCCTCTCCACGTTCCCACAAATCTGAGATTTTCTAGTGCCCACAGCCCAAGCCTCAGCTGGTTGGCCATGGCCCAACTCCTAGGAGGACCAAGGGACAGCTTTCTTGCTGGTCCTTCCTAGTAACTGAGACAGTGCCAGGACCAGGTGGCCTCATCCTTTTCCCTCCACTCACTCACATCCCAGATCTCCCAGAGAAGCAGCACCCCGAGCTCCCACCCAAGGGGAGGCCAGGAAGGTGTCGGAGCATCAGGGGTGACTCACCAGCATCAGAGCACAAGGGATGAGGAAGTTGATGACGTCCCAGAGCAGGGCAGAAAGCCAGAAGTTGACCACGTAGACGCCGCTGACGAACTGGACGTGCTTGGCTTTGATGGCCCGCTCGCTGACCAGCAGCAGGGCGAAGGTGCTGGCGAGCGAGGCCATGCCGTACAGCAAGTTGATGGCAATGGCGAAGCCGGTCTGGCCTCTGCGGGGAGAGCAGTGGGGCAGGTGAGGACAGACTGACGCACACCCCCCCAGCACGCAGAAGAAACCCCCCCTGCCTCCCACGCACAGTCCTCCTGCCACCCCTCAAACCTCCACCCTGCCTTTGCGAGGTCTCACACCCGTTCCCTCTGGTATGGGTGAGGCTCGGAGACCTTGGATGCAGGATTTTGTGAAGTCTATGGTCATACAGCCCCTTCTGCTTCCAGGTGGAGAAACAGGCTCCGGGGAAAACCACCCCCTAACCACAGCCATTACTGAGAGGGGAACACCCAACCACTGAGACGGGGTGACACATGTGCAACCACAGCTACGGTTGGCTCTGGGCAGCTCCAGCCTGGCTCCTCTACTGACACCAGCGCCACCAAGCCAGTCTGTACTCATGGAAGTCATAAGCCCTAGCAGGAAAGCAAGTGCCATGCCGTCAGACGTACTCCATGAGCTGGTCTTTGGCCTTCTCGGTGATGTTGCGGGGCTGAGGGTAGTTGGTGACTGTGATGGAGGCGTTGGGACCTGCCAGCACCCTGAAGACAGCGTTGTCGGCCAGCATAAGGGCCGTGGCGGGGGAGTGATACGCCTGGTTGTTGAAGAGCCCGGTGACTACCGTGCGGTTCCCGACACCTTCGAAGGAGGCGGCTGCGATGTAGTGCTCATTGAAGGCTCCTCCTTCATCAGAAGCTCTTGAGATGAGGTACTCCTCCAGGCCACCTGCCAAACACCACCACAGCTGTTACCAGCATGCTGCAGCACATGAGAGCTAAGTGGGGCCAACTGGGGAAGAACCCAAGCAGCCCCAGCCCTGGTGGTCCACCCCTAGCCCCGATGATGGCCACGAATGCAGAGTGATGGAGAACACAGCTCTACTTGGGTGAGGAGGGGTCCTGCCAGCTGCAGGACTCTCCCGTCCAGGAGAGGATACAAGGGGATACATCGGATACACCCAGCTGGGACCTGAGCTACCCACAGCGAGGGTCCTGCCAGGAGAAGCCCATGGCTCCTGCACACCCCACCGGGCATCTCCCGCTCCGCGGGTGCTCTGGGAACTCTCACCCAGCACCTCCAGTGGTGACTGACGCTGGGCATCCAGCAGCTCCACGTACTGCTCCGCCAACCTCTGCGACAGACCCGACGTGGCCGAGACGGAGAAAGGCACGATGGTCTGGCCGTAGGGCTCCAGCGTCAGCCTCAGCAGGGACGAGTCCCTGGGTCCTGGGAAGGTCTTGGCCACGACGAGGGCAAAGGCAGTGAAGATCAGAGGCACGAGGAACTGCGCTGCCACCATCTTCCAGTTGCGCCAGCTGTACATGGCTCGCTTCATGAACATGGCGTAGAACTGCTGGCAGCACAGGTAGAACTGGGAGGGGAGACATCAGGTCAAGGCCAGCAGTGCCAGCTGTGGACAGACCTACCGGCCACGTGTCCCCACAGAGATGATGAGAGGAATGACCCCAGAACCACCTCCCCGTCCTGCATGTAGCCCACGAGCCTGCAGCCCAGCTGCCCAGGGACTGGCAGGGCACCCGCTTGACTCCAGTACCGCAGATCAGCCCATCCACCTCAATGGCTTCCCGACGGGACACAAGTCATTTTGGGATCTAAGGTGTTAAATCATAGAATGATAGAATGGTTTGGGTTGGAAGGGACCTTCAAGACCATCCAGTTCCAGCCCCCCTGCCATGGGCAGGGACACCTTCCACTAGACCAGGTTGCTCAAAGCTTCATCCAACCTGGCCTTGGACACTTCCAGGGATGGGGCAGCCACAGCTTCTCTGGGCAACCTGGTCCAGTGCCTCACCACCCTCAGAGGGAAGAATTTCTTCCTTAGATCCCATCAAAATCTCCCCTCTTCCAGTTTAAAGCGATCACTCCATGTCCTGTCACTACACGCCATTGTCAAAAGCCCCTCTCCAGGCAACCTTTGCCAGCTTCAGCCATGACCTTCACCTTCCTCCACCTCTCGGCATCTGAGGTTCACAAAGAGGATTACTGGGACACGGCTGCCTGCCAAAGCGACCGGCCTGAGATGTCTGGGAGCTCCCAGCCCGGCCCTGAGAGCATCTTCTTTGCTTTTGAAACCCATAAACATCTTTCTCCCCTTCTGCCGTTGAGACATGCCCTTGAGAAGCGCACGGAAATGTATCACAGGCACACAGGCGGCGGGCCACGAAGGGCTGCCAGGGATCCGAAACACAAGCCCAGTGAGGGAAGGAAGATGGTTTTTCTCATCTCCCCGCTGGAAATCCCAAGTGATGCAGCAACAGCAGGTGAAAACCACTTTAGATCACCTGGAACACCTTCAAGAGCATCTCTGTAGACCTCAAGATTAACGTGAGGAGGATGGCAGTGACCAACCCAACGACTCTAAAAATAATTTGCCCTAAAGATGCAGATCCCACTTTTCCTTTAGTAACTTCCAAATCACACGCAGCAAGACCAGCCATGGGGGAAGCTCCACCAGGTAACCCTGCTCTCAAACCCCCCTTCACACACACTGTCCCCATTCCTGCTGCACCGGCAGCCCCAGTGCTCACCCCAGTGTTGAGCTTGATGCTGGAGCAGTCCTCCGTAATGAGCGCCCCGCTGTCATCCGTCATATCTGTCATGCCACTCAGGCTGCTGGAGTCGTCCATGGCCCAGTCGTTGGAGCGTCTCTCGTGCTGGTATTGGAGAGCAGGCAGCTGGATGGCCTGGATATCCATGCTGGAGTCCACCAGCTTCCCAACCCTGTGCCAGAAGGGAAAGCGGGTGATGAAATGTGGACCCAGGTAGGATCACAGAATCACAGAACGGTTTGGGTTGGAAGGGACCTCAAAGATCATCCAGTTCCAACCCCCCTGCCATGGGCAGGGACACCTTCCACTACACCAGGTTGCTCAAAGCCTCATCCCACCTGGCCTTGAACACTTCCAGGGATGGGGCAGCCACAGCTTCTCTGGGAAACCTGGTCCAGTTCCTCACCACCCTCAGAGGGAAGAATTTCTTCCTTAAGTCTCATCAAAATCTCCCCTCTTTCAGTTTAAAGCCATTGCCCCTTGTCCTGTCACTACACACCCTTGTCCAAAGTCCCTCTCCAGCTTTCTTGTAGCCCCTTTAGGTACTGGAAGGTCTCCCTGGAGCCTTCTCTTCTCCAGGCTGAACAGCCCCGACCCTCTCAGCCTGTCTCCAGAGCAGAGGTGCTCCAGCCCAAAGCATCATCTTCGTGGCCTCCTCTGGACCCGCTCCAGCAGCTCCATGTCCTTCTGATGTTGGGGACCCCAGAGCTGAACGCAGCACTGCAGGGGGGTCTCACGAGAGCAGAGCAGAGGGGCAGAATCCCCTCTCTCGACCTGCTGCCCATGCTGCTCTGGGTGCAGCCCAGGACACGGTTGGCTTTCTGGGCTGCCAGCACATGGTGCTGGCTCATGGTGAGCTTCTCCTCAAGCAAGCTGTTCTGAGCTGGGGAAGCCAAACCAAGAGGCAAAACCCAACACGTGCCCAGGAGAGCTGTATAGGACACTGCTGCCACCAAAGCACACAGGGACTGTGCCACCAGATGACACCCTGCCAGCACCAGCCTCCCTCCTGCCTACCTCAGGAAGACCTCCTCCATGGTGGTGACCGAGGCGCCGTAGCTGGCGATGCCCAGCTCCTCCCGCTTCTGCTCCAGCTCCGTGAACAGGGCCTCAAACCTGAACGGAGACACGAGGTGTTAGATGCTGCTGCTCCTGGCACCAAAGCCACCCTGACCCAGAGCAACCCTCTGTTTGGGGGCACTGGGAAGATGGTGCCTCCTGCATTTAATGGATGGCAGGCAACACTGTGCAACGCACCACCCTGGGTCCCCAGACCTTGGATTTCGGCACAGCCAAAGGTGAGGAGAGGATGAGAGGAGGTAGCCAGAGGTTAAGACCCTCTGGGCATCGGTCCTGCAGCTGGTTTGAGTCCTGCAGCCGGTTTGAGTCCTGCAGCTGGTGCCAGGACCCGAGCCTCCCCAAGAGAGCAACTTTTGGACTCCGCCTTCTGCTCTCCCTTGCCACAGGCAGCCCCAGCTATCCATCTCTTTGATTTCAGAGCCAAACCAACCACCCTTGTTTGTGCCACCCTCCTCAGCGCCACCGTCACCAGATGTCCCGTGACGACAGCGCATGCCGCAGCGAGGGGAGGGCAAGCAGGGGACGCCGCCATTACCTGTGCGTGCTCTCCTTGGGCAGGATGAAGGACAGCTCTGCCCCAGCATTGCTCTCCATGGTGGCGTTGGGCACGTACTGGCAGATGAGGCGGGAGATCTCCCCCAGGTTACAGTAGGGCTCCTTCACCATCACCATGTGATATCCCGCCCCTAGGCAGAGCCACAAGAGGAGGGAGAGGAGGGTGAGTGTGAGCCCAGCCTGGCCCCGCGGTGCTGGAGCAGAGAGGGACACTCGGGCACCATGGAGCATCAATGGCTTTGCCTGGGCTACAGGCATGGGACGGGCCTTGGAAGAGGCCAAACAGCACGATGGGGAGCGAGCAGCCATCAGATCCATGGCAGTGCATCCCCTTTCCTGCCCTGTATTCCCCCTCCTGCTCCTCCACGGCAAGGAGAAGACCCCGAGCACAGCCTGCCTGCTCCTCCCTCACCGTATTTGCGCTTGAGGAAGAGCGAGGAGCCGCAGCACTGCAGCTCGCCCTTGGCCATGATGGCGATGCGGTCCCCCAGCAGGTCAGCCTCGTCCATGAAGTGGGTGGTCAGCAGGATGGTGCGGTTGCTCCTCTGCTGCTGCAGGAGGTCCCAGGTGGCCCTGCGAGAGGCTGGGTCCATCCCCGACGTCGGCTCATCCAGCATCACCACCTGCACACAGGAGACGGGCGCTGGTCAAGAAAAGGGGCTGGGAGAGGCAGAGCAGCGCAGGAGAGGACAACCCTGGGCCATGACATCCCAACGTGCACACGATGGTCGTGCTGGGGGAGCAGCTATCAGGCAGTGGAGCTGCACTGCAGCCTCGGGGTGATGTCCTCAGAGTTGTCCCCCTTCAGAGGGGTCCTCCTGCCCCTCCCCGCCGCCCCAACACCTCCCAGTGGCTCACCACGGGTGAGGGACAACCCCAGAGCCTACGTTGGCCCCATGGAGACAGGCTGGAGGCGAGCCCCAGCGAAGATGCTTGCCTTGGAGTCCCCAATGAGGGCGATGCCAATGGAGAGCTTGCGCTTCATGCCGCCGGAGAGCGCCTTGGTCAGGGAGTGGCGCTTGTCCTCCAGGTTGAGGATGCATAGGATGTGGTTGATCTCCTCGGGGCACTTGGAGGGTGGGTAACCCTTCAGCTGCCAGACCAGAGGAAGGGAGGGTTAAACCTGTCTGCAGGGGCAAGCGTCTCCGGCGAAGACCCTTCCCACCACATCGGCAACCAGCTGCTAAACCGCCACCACGCTCCCTCCTCCACAGCCACGCAGGAACGTGGGGAAGCACGGAGACGGACTGACTCCTGCCCGACCCCGACGGAGCTGGCACAGCCAGCGTGGGGGTCTCCGCAGAGCCATGCTGCCCACGACCCTCTGCTCCTCCATCACCCGAGCACGGAGCTCCTGCCTGCAGACGAGGCCAAAGGAGGAGGCAAGGGCTCCTCGATGGATCTCACCACGCTTTCCCAGCCTCAGGAAGCCACAGGGCTGGCTCCCGGCGGCCCGGTGGTGCTCCCCCCGCAAGCGCAGTGCTCACCCCTGCGTAGAAGTGGAGGTGCTCTTCCACCGTCATGTTGTCGAAGAGGACGTCGTGCTGGGGACACAGCCCCAGGCTGCGGCGGATCAGGACCATGTCCTGGGAGATCTCGTAGCCGTTGATGTACGCCTGCCCGCCCGTCGGAGAGTGCAGGCCTGGCAGGAGCGAGATGCAGTGGCCTCAGCTCGGGGCCGAGGATCACCCCGGGTGGCACAGGGCTGGCAGAGAGGCGGGGGTCCTGCCGAGCATCTTCCCCCCCAACACACAACTTTCTGCCAAAATTTAGAGCAAGGCAGTCCCTTGCTGGAGCTGGGGCACGGCAGCTTTCTCCTCCCACCTGCAGGGTGGGCTGGATGGCAGCCCTGGGCGGGGGGTGGACTTGGCAGTGCTGCCAGAGTGGGCAGGCGAGGGGTCGAGTGGGCAGGCGAGGCTGGCAGAGGTCCAGGCAAGGCAGGGGCAGACCTCCAGGGAAGGTATCGTGAGCGGTCTGGGCTGGCAGGAGCAGCAGAGTGATGGAACAGGGACGAAAGGACCATCCCCACGTCCACCGTGCCCAAACAGGCTGTCTGGAGCTCAGCAGCTCAGGAACGAAGACGACCAGCTCTTGGCCCGGGCTCTCCCTGCCTTATCGTGACAAAGCCTGCAGAGACCCACCTTACAGCAGGTCCCCTCTCTTCTCAGGGCTCTCCAACACAAGGACTGGCCGTGGTGTGCCCTGCTGGCTGATCCCACCCTTGCAGGGGGCTGTGCGGGGACCCCCACGCTCCCTCTGTCTCCGCAGGCAGCGACGTGCCTCTCAGTACCCTGGCACTCCCTGGCCAACAGCTGGGTGAGCCAAAGGAGCTCCAGGGAAGAGCAAAAAGCCCTCCCAAACCCCAGCAATGAGGTGCAGATCCCCTCGACAAGCCACCCCACCGGCCCTTCCCTGCCCCGCGCCAGCACGCAGCTCCTACCCGTCAGCATGGACAGAGTGGTGGTCTTCCCAGCACCGTTGTGGCCCAGCAGGACGGTGATCTGCCCTTCGTACATGTTCACCGTTAGGTCCTTGACTGCCTCCTTCATCTTGTTTCCCACTTTGAAGACCTGTGGAGACCACGTTCACGAGCTGATGCTCTCGGAGCCGCCCGCTCCACCCCGCCCGTGACGCTCACACGGTGTTGGCGTGAAGATGTTGGGTCTCAATTCACATTAAATATAGATGTCACTGCACCTGCACGTGCCCAAGGCTTCAGCCCACAACAAAACCCTGGGGAAGAGCTTTCCCTGCCATGCAGCAGCCGAGCAGGACAGCCCCTGGCAAGGAGGGGAGGGTGGCACAAGGAGAAGGAGCTGCCCACGGGCAGCAGTTTTTACAAAAATAACATTATGGTGTGGCTGTGCTGCGCTGGGCGGTCGGTACCTTGGAAAGGTGCTTTATTTTGATTCCCGACACGAGGTCGGCAGGTTCCTCCTCAATGTACTGGCTCTTCAGGGCTTTCTCGGGGTCCTCCTCCTCCTCCTTCTCTTTCCCCACCACGGTCCTGGGGCGCCCACACCAGTATGAGGGCTGATGGAAGAAGGGAGAGAGAGAGAAACTCAGGCACAGGCAGAGACCATCTCTTCTCCCCAGCCTATCCATCCTCCTCCTCGCATGGATCTCCAAGACCACTCTCCTTGGCCTGGGAATTGCCAACCAGCACATCTTCAGTTGGCAGGTCAGGCAGAGGATAAAGCTGCTCCTCCTGCCTTCTCCTGGTTCTCTCTTACAGCAGGACTGTCCGTGATTCCACAGGCACCTTTTCCCTGTCTTCAGTCCCATGGAAAAGGTCAGTGCTTCGACGAGAAGCAAAATTGCTCAGGCAGAAGCACCCTGCCCAGAAGAGCCCACGTAAGGGATGATCATCCCCTCTACAAACCATGACACACACTAAATATAAAAAATCTGGAGTCTGGCTGCTGCAATTACAGCCTTTTTTATTTTCCACTTGGCTCTCTGGGAATGAAAATAAACGTTTGGGATCTCAAATCCCTGTGGAAATAGCAATTCAACAACTCCTGGACCCAAAATCAGCATCCCGCTGTGGCTTTTGGCAGATGGCTGTATCTCCACTACCTGGGTCTCGCTGCGAGAGGGAGCGGGATGCCGGGGTGGCACCACGCCGGGATAAGGAATTTAGAGGGGAGGAGGAGAAATCTCCCGACCCAATAACAAGGGATATGGCCACGGGATCAGAACCGATTGCATCGTTGGGGCTTAAGGAATTCTCCGCAGGCGGCTGAGCTGCAGGAACCGCGGCAGCTGCGGTCGCTGAAGGTGATGCCAAGCGTTGGACTTGGCAGAGGGAGGGCAGCTCAGCTGACGGGGTGACGGCCATCACCCAGCCCCTGGCACCGGTCCGGGGGTGCTGGCAGCGGGACGCAGACTGCCCAGGTCCCCCCGCCTGGGGAGTTTCAAATGACTGGATCTGGTTGCTCACACCTGGGGCTCCTCTCCAACACTTTTGCTTGGGCACGGAGACACTCAACAACCCCCTGCACGTCAACGAGCGTTGGGACAAAGATTTAAAGCCAAGAAGACTTGCAAGATGCACTTTATATTCCATAAAAATAGGGATGGATCAGCCTTTACGTGCTGCAGAGCCCTTGATTTTGGAGGCCAGGTGTACGTTAGTCTATCCCACTGCGTAGCACGGAGCGATGCCCATCCTGCCCACTGGAAGGGGTTCGTAAGCAGTGCTCACCGTCATGAAGAAGTACCACGGCTGCGGCACGCCGTACTCCCCGGGGAAGACGGCCTCCACGTACCAGGCCACCACGCCGTAGAGCGCCGAGTCCAGCAGCAGCATCCCCAGCACCTGGGCTAAGGTAAAGTTGTCGTCCACGCTGACGGGCTTCATGAGGTCCCTCCACTGAATGCCAGTCCCTGCAACGCACACAGGGCACTGCCTACCTCTGCCGAGAGCCCTCGGGTGGCCCCAAAGGCACAACGTGCTCTCCAAGACTGTCAGACAGCATCTCCCACCCTTATTCACGGCTCGGGAACGAGGAGCACGCGCACGGCTCTGCGATCCCCCTTCCTACGGATGGAGAGAGACGCCGCGGCAGAAAGCACACCGACGTCTCGAGGGTCCCCACCCCACGGCGTGCCCTCCATCGCACCCTCTGGCACTGCCCAGGGAAAAAGTGATCTCTTCTCCAGCCACTGCCCCTCCGGCACCGCAGCCGCCTTTTTAGCGCCGTCGCTTTGCCAAAGCACGGCCTCCGCTGGAACCGACAGCCAAATTCTTATTAACGTAGAAATTAAAAATTTATATTGGGAAGGAGGAAACGCGACGGATTCCCATCCGTTGGAACATGATTCGTTTGGTAATTAACACAACGATGGCATTTTGCACAGCCCAGCCTGGCAGGGTTCGGAGAGGCAGAGCCCTGGTGCTGATAAGACCTGCGGGAGCAATCAGCAATTAACCCCCCTGCTCTCGTTAGGAGCGGGAAAGTGCTTCTCCCCAACTTCTTTCCACCCTTCGCATCCCATGGGAGCCAGTCCCAACCAAGCGGCTCCTCTCCCGAGGCACTCGCTCACCTTTTCCTTCAAACATGCCTATGAGCTGTGCCCCCATGGCCATGGCCACGTTGGAGATGAGGCAGGAGGCCAGCTTCTGGCTGTGGGACATCACGTCGTAGCGGGGCGAGATGAAGAAGTACGGGATGTAGGAGAAAAAGTAGAGGAAGCCGCCGGCGGCAGCCGCGACGTTTGCTGCCAGCACAGAGGAAAGTGTGAGGGAGAACGTCAATAACATGGTGACGCCACCAAATGTTTCTCACCAGCTTCCCATCCCTGGAGATTCCAGCCTTTTGTGCCAAGCGTGGTTACAGGGGGGCAGGATGAGGACATGACCATGTCCCATGGCAAGGCAGGAGCCGTGCCGGATCCCAACCCCACTGCGGGCAGCTGCAGAAGCCCCCTGCCCATCCCAGACCAGAGCCCCCAGGGCCAAGACAGCCAGACACTGCTCTAGCACATGAGCTTGACTGGTTTGGGACGTGACAGCACACACATCCCTTCCCACGCACCATGGGGAAAACCCAGCCAAAAAAAGAGAAGACAGGCTCCTCGTCCGCATGTTGAAGCAAGTTATCCAACACGGAGCTCTGCACAACCTGACGGAACTGTGGAGCTGGCCCTGCTTTGAGCAGGATGGACCCAGGACCTCCAGAGCTGCCCCCCAGCCAAAATTAACCAAGGATTTTACAGCACAAGGTCCATAATGCTCCCCCCGAGCCCCACGGGTCAGAGAGGAGGCAGCTGGGGAGGGACTCACCTCTCGAGAAGAAGGTGCTCACCATGAAGTTGAAGGAGATGGAGGAGACGGAGAAGATGGCGAGGAAGGTGAACACCAGCGTGGGATCGCTGTTGGTGAGCACCGCTCCCTGTTCGCTCACCTACCGAGAAAATCTGGTTACGCTCAGGGCTGGTACGTATGGGCAGCCCAGACCTGACGTTCTCCATGGGCTAAAGACAAACTGAGATGGGTGAGAACACTGGGGCCCGCCTAGACCCCTCCAGAGGCAAGAAACATGGGGACACCTCACTCAGCATCTTGGCAGCCACCTCCTGCTTCTCATGGTGTGGGCACCAGCAGAAAAGAGAGCTCGAGCCCCTCCAAGGGCACGCAGGGCTGTGGGCACAGGGTGGTCCTGCTCCGCATGGGAGCGTCTTGGTCTCGCCGGCACTCACAGGGCTCCCACCCCTCAGCCCTGTCCTGGGGAGGTCCCCCCGCTGTGAAAAGTAGCTGTTGAGGGGCAGCTGCCCACCCAGCTCTGGAAAAGGCCAACTCCAGCCTCCGCTATGCAGATGGAAGAGTCCTGAGGTGCCAGGACGGTTCAGCCCACGGCAGAGGAGCCTCGTCATCTCCATGCCCTGCCAGTGCAGAGCTTCTGGCCCACGGAACGCTGGCCTGGGGGAAAACACTCACCTTGACACAGCAGAGCACGGTGACGAAAAACACGGACACCAGGAGGAAGAGGAAGAACATGAGGAACCAGGCGCTCCAGTGCAACCAGTTGCTGAGGCCCATCATGTGCATGTATTCCTGCGGGGAGGTCAAGGTCACGCTGTCACCCGGGGCTGCACCCACCCTTCCCGGGCACGGCCAGGGCGACGCGGTGGCCCTGGCCAAGGGGGTGGTCAGTGGTGGCTTTGCCCTGCAGCGAGGGAGGTGGCAGCCCCAGACAGGGCTGTGGCCACCACCGCAGGAGAACATCTCCCCAGAAAGCCCAGCTGAACCCAGAACCGCAGCAGCCGAGGCTGGTGGGACCACCGTGGCCACCGGCCGCAGGGGCAGAGGGCAGGACAACCCCTGGCCCAGCTGTGGTGACCACACCAGCCGAGCTCCGACCACCCCCACACCGCAGCTCAGGCACGCAGGGTTCTACACTGGAAAGACAAAACTCCTGCTTCCCACACGCCAAACTCTTGAATCTGGAAAACTCCGGAAGCCAGGAGCGTTGCCCCCTCTCCAAGCCACCCTCCAGCGCCAGGGAAGCACCAGCCCTTCAGTCCAGCAGCCTCGGCCGCACGGCAGGGAGAGCCGAGCCGTGTGCCGGCGGCGGGATTAGCGACATTCCTCCCCGGGCTTTGCTAATCTGCTGCCCTCCCACTCCCTGGCTCCAAACCCACCGGGGATTTCGTTCCCGATTTAAAGGCGGCATCCACCGGGCAACGCCGTGCAGGACATCCCACCGCTCACCTTCAGCTTCTTCTCCTTCTCGTGCACGACGGCGCGGACGATGTTGAGCGAGGTGTAGGTGAAGCTGAGCATGAGCAGCAGCGGCAGCTGGTTCTGGATGGCGAGGAGGAAGAGGTCGTTGACGTACGCCGGGTAGGGGAAGCGCTGGACCACCACGGTGACGTTCTCCAGCAGGCTGGCAGAGCTGGCGTTGGCGTGGTACTGCATGATGGCTCTGTCCACCGCGTGCTGCACCGCCAGGAAACCTTCTCGGATATAGCCTGGGCGGGAAAAACGACACGGGGGAATAGAGACGGGTGCGGGTTTCGGAGGGAGGCGGCAGCAGGAGGAGGGAAACAGCCTTTGCGGGAGGGAGCGCTCGGGAGGAAGAATGGAGGGGGAAAAAAAAAAAGAGATTGTAGGAAAAGCACAAGTAACATCAGTATCGACACGCGCCCTGACATCCCTGCGGATGTGGAGGGGCTCGGGGAGGATTTGGATCACAGCAAGTGAAATTTCTCATAATTATCACTTAAAAGCAGCCGGCGGGAACGCTCCGTGCCAACGGCAGTCGCCCTTCTGCCAGCGGCTTTGGATTGGTACGGGGGGAGATTCTCCGTCGGCATTAACCACCCCCCACGTCGCTGAGCTTGTCTTTGGTCCCGTTTCTTTTTGGTAAAACAAGAGAATACGGGACACTACGCAGGTTTTGGTGAGGAAGAATATATCCTGTTACGCATTTGGCTTAAATTTTTGCACGTTAGAAAACAGTGAGAAATTCCTTTTTTTTTTTTTCCCCCCAACCAGTCTATTTTCACATGGCACTTCTGCCACGCGTTACTCAAATGGAAACTCAAATTCTGCTCAGGAAGCCCCAAACGAGCAATTTGAAAGTTTGCTGCTTAAAACGACCGAGGCAGAGACGGCGAAAGTCACGATACGAGATCACGAACAATGTTTTATATGAATTAATTTCCTAAACAAACGTTACAGCGAGGGAAGTGGCCCGGGCTCCCGGTCACCCTGACCTGCAGAACGTTTGGACCAGCAGACCCCGTCCGCACGGGTGTATTTCCACCGCGTCAGCAAAACCCTTCCATCCCTTTCTTGGCCTCTCCATCCTTCCCTCGACATCCCTACTGAACGACGGCAGGAGAAACCCAACCGAGGAAAACATCCTCTTTGCAGCCGCAGAGGAAGCTCCCAAAAAACCCAAGTCCTAAACCAGTGCCAGCTCTGGCAACATCCCCGCTGCCTCCGGCTCGCTCGGCGGTTTGGCTTTCCCTAAAAACCTACGCTCGAACCGCAGAACCGCTCTTTTTCCTTCTACAGCATTTAAGCAGCACGATAAGCACCGAGCAGTTTAGACCTCGAAATAAATTTTCCATCAAGAATACATTTTAAAAGAGAGGGGGGGAAAAAAAAATTAAATTTAAAAAGTTCACGTTAAGTAAAATCCGTTTGGATCCACCCGCTCTCAGCAGAGGCACTCAGAGGCCAGGGATGCCCAGGAGGCGATGGGATATTTATTTAAAATAGTTAAATAAATTTAGAAATAATTATTTAAATTCAATTAACTGAATTAAAATCATTTAAAAAATAAATTAAACTATTTATTTAAAACCTCAGAGCCTCAGTGAATCTAACGCTCATCTCTTTGGCCGGAATAACCCGCGGCAGAGGAGGGGCGGCCCTCACCCGGCGTCCCCCCGTCGGCAAACTTGGCTTCCCGGGGCCCGGGCAGCTGGAAGAGCGGGAAGAGGTAACTGGTGTGCCAGTCCCGGTCCCGGTTGGGGTTCAGGCCCGTCTGCTCGCTCCGCGGCGCGTTCCTCGGGCTGTACTTGAAGCGCAGCTCATAGTCGACCTGGAAGGAGCACGCAAAGGGCGTCGCGGGCGGGACGGAAAGGAGCGAGGTCCGGAGGGTGGGAGGATGCTGCGTGTCCCCCCCCGTCCTCATCCCGCGTCCCCCCTGGCTCCGCTCACCTGGAGGGGCAGCGGGGCCGAGCTCTGATGGAAGTGGTGCTTGAACACGACGGCGGCCAGCACGTTGCCCGAGCGGTTGTCCGTCTTGACGTACTCCTCAAAGTCCCGCTCCGAGGCAAAGCCCTGAGCTGGGGAGGGAGGGAAAGACAGAGATGGGGGCACGGAGAACGGGAACTCTGCGCTGGCTGAGGCTGGATCATCCCCAAAAACGTCACTTTGGTCCAGGATGCGAGGGATGTGCTCCAGGCAGAGCTGGGAAACGCCACTGCTGGCAGACACGGGGGGTTATGTGGGATGCTGCTGCACCCATCACGGGGCAGGGAGATGATTTTGACAAGGGCGTGTCATGATGGACAAGGGGCAATGGCTTTAAACTGGAAGAGGGGAGATTTCCATTAGATAAAAGGAAGAAATTCTTCCCTCTGAGGGTGCTGAGGCAGTGGATCAGGTTCCCCAGAGAAGCTGTGGCTGCCCCATCCCTGGCAGTGTTCAAGGCCAGGCTGGATGAGGCTTTGGGCAACCTGGTGTAGTGGAAGGTGTCCCTGCCCATGGCAGGGGGGTTGGAACGAGATGATCTTTGAGGTCCCTTCCAACCCAAATCATTCTGTGATTCCTCCTCAAGAGCAGGAGTCAGCTCTCCTCTCATAGAAAATCCTCACAGTATCTTCGGTTTGGAACACGAAGCGCTAAAATATTCTGTGCAACAAGATTTCCAAAAATACTTTGTCTCAGGGAAGTGGCAGCCACGTTCTTTAACTATTTTAGGGCAACGTCCTTCTAGATGGAAACCGCAACAAAACATGACCAAAAATCAAAACAAAATCTTGTCGTTTTAGTGAAACAAAAACAAAGGCATTGCCTGAAAGTTCTGATAAAACTGATGCATCCCTGGCACAGAGCATCGGGATTTACCAGAGTAAGAACACGTACCAGTTCCTGGGCTGGAAGCCGCAGCCCTCGGCCCCTGCTCACCTCTGATGTTGATGGGTAAAGCTCTCTCCACCGCCTCGGCCACGCTCCTGACGGCACTGCTGTTGGACGGGACGTACGCCAGCTCCCAGGGGTTGCCGGCGTGCCGGCGGTGGAAGAAGGCTGGCAGGTCATCCAGGGGCTCGGGGGGGTAGATGGTGGCGTTGGGGTGGCTGATGGAGTGCACCCGGTGCCGCAGCACTATCAGGATGGCGGCGAAGAGCAGCGGCAGGCAGATTTCGACGACCGTCACCAAGATCTGCCGCTTCTGCAGGAAAGATAAAGATGAAATAAAACAGAAATAAAAAAAAGACGTAAACCCCAAAGGCAGATCAAACGTGGTAACGAGGTTTGGGGCATGCAAACGCTGCGTAGCAGAAGCGTTCTTGCATTTCACAAGGTTTCGCAATCCGGGTTTTTCCGGAGCTCAGGAACGATGCTGCGCCGGTTCCTGCATCCTCCAGGACCTTCCAGTGTCCCCTTCCCTTTGGGTCCGAAGGAGCTGAGCCGCTCGGTCGCCCATGCCCTGCACAGCGGGGCTCTGCCCAGGAGCTGGCAGCGCTCCGAGCGGGCTTTGCCCGCACCGGTCCTGGAGGCGACCGCCACCGCACACCTCCTGCGGCGAGGGTCCGCGCCGCGGGGACCGGGGAGCGAAGAGAACAGCTTTCCCCAAAGCAGAGCAACCGTGCCCAACGTGTACGGGGCTGGCAGCTAAAAATATTGCAGGGCAAGGAAAGGCTGGGATGAGCAGGCAGCGGGGAGGTGACGCAGAGCAAAGCGAATGCCGTCAGGGAAGCTTTTTCCGCCGGAGCTCAGCGGGCGCAGGCAGAGGGACACAGGCTCTGCATCCCAGCCGGGATGGGATCCAGGAGAGCCTGCGGCTGCAGGGATCGGAGCCCTCGCACAGCACAGGGAACATCCCCGCGAGCTCAGCCTTCACCCCATGGCCTGTCTGTGCTAAACACGGTGCCTCATCCATGATTTTTAACTGAGGTTCAAGCAACAGGACAATGAACTCGAGTCCAGTGAACACGCTGGGGCAGCCAAACTAGAGCACAACTCTCCAGCAGTTTTCCTCCCCAGGGCCACCACTCCTGCAAACTTCCCGCTAGCTACCAACACCCACCACCAACCCCGGCTAATTAGCATCCAACCCAGGTTAATTAGCAATCAAAACTCTGCTCCTCCCAGGGGAATTGGGTCAGCTCTGACCAGAGGGGCAGGGGGAACAGCAATCCCGACCAGCACCGTGCACGCCCACGTCCCTGCAGCATGACCCCCCCGATCTGTTTTACGGCAGGAGCCGGGACTCGCTGCCGACCGATGGATTTATGCTGGAAAAATCCCCGCAGAGCTCACGCTCGCTCACAGGGAGGGAAACGGTGAGCACCGGCGCTGCTCCCACTGGAGCTGCATCACCCAGCTGGGGCAGGGATGGGAGAGGGAGGCAGCGCCCAGAGCCACCCAGGTCGCCCCGCGGGCAGCGGGGCACGGCTCAGCCCTGTGCCCAGCGGCAGCCGGGCAGGTCTGGGTAAGAGAGAGCTGAAATCCAGACCCAGCCGCCTTATTTCCTCCTGCAAAGCGAGCTGCCTTCACCCAGCCCAACCTCGATCACTGTGGTGACAGGTGGCAGCCAACAAGGTGTCCCCAGCTGAGATGTCCCCAACCTTAGAAACAGCTCTGGGTGCAGGAGCAGCAGCATTAACCCCTTCCAGGCTCTCTGGCTAAGACAGGCTTTACAAGCCCGGGGAGGTTTTCCACCCTTCCCTCCACCGGGCTGGAAGGAAGAAGAACACCATGCACAAGAGAAGCCCCAAGAGGTTTCTTATCAACTTCACAGCCCCTCACTGACACCTCTGTACACTCGTGTGTTGTTAAACCACCTCCTGTCTGGCCCTGCAGCCGCCGGCACAGCGGTGCAGATCGCACCGATGGGCTGCAGTGCCATAAAATAAGACGCTGTACGGGGTGAGCACGTTGTGGGCAGGGTATCGCTCTGCTGCCCGCACTGCCCGTGTGCTGGAGGCAGCACCTCGGCTGCCCCGAAAGCTCCTTCAGCTCTGCAAACAACAGGCATTGAGCTGCACCAACCATGGAGGTTTATTTTTGGAAAAAGGGTTTATTTTTGAAATGAGGGGGTGAGAAAAGTGGCGAGCGGGGCACGCTAAGGTGGGCAGGTTCTCCGGTGGGGCAGGAACGGTGCCCAGAGCTCTTGGGAAGGGACAGTCCGCCCTGCAGCAGTGGGGGAATTAGCTCTGGGTCGGTTTGTCAGGAGGGGGGACGTGGGTGTGGGGCCATGCAGCTGCTCCCCTCACCGCCCCCGTTCTCAGCACCCACTGCCAAAGCCAAAATGCCCTCTCCGGGCTTCCCCTGGGAGGAGGTGCCCGCTCTGACCTCAGCCAGGGACTGGCAGCGCGGTCGGGAGGCAGCAGCTCCGAGCAGGCAGGGAATAAGGAGCCTTTCCAAAGGCCACGCTCATAAAAGCGAGCGTTGCAGATGTCTGATGGTTTTATAATGCGGCTCTGGCGGAGCAGCTGCCTCCCGCTGATTTACTATCGTGTTAACCCCCTCCCGGCCTCCCGGGCTGGCTCCGGAGCGGTTGCCTGGCTCCCGGAACTAACACACCTTTACCAGTGCCAGCTTTCGCTGCCGCAGAAATCGTTTAAGCCGCCGTACTCCAGAGGTGATGGGGATACTCCTCCATAACCACTACCTCTGCCTGGCCGGGGCTGCCCCAGCTCTGAGCAAGCCACGTGCCCCAGCGTCACGAGGCGATGATGGTTTGGGAGCTCTGCCTCTTCATCAGGAGCACGGGGTGGGTTTTTTTTGGTGGAGGGGAGCGAAGGCTCCAGGTCGTATGCTGGCACGGTACATCCGTCAGCTCGTGGCCTCACAACACACGACAAGAGGTGTCCCCCCACCCAGAGCACACCCAGAAGCTGCTCTTCTGGGTGGACACAGGGGATTGTCCTACACGTGTCTGGGTGCACAAGGGGGGTTTGGCAGGGCTGGCCAGCACGCACACGACAGACCACGCTCCCGACTGCAAATCAGACCGGCTGCTGGTCCCTTCCATCGCACGGGAGCCCCGCTGCCTGCTCCCTGCCCTGCCAGCAGCCCGGGCACAGGCAGCCCAGCCAGCCCTTCCCGCTTCCTTTGGTTTATTTTTAAAGCAACGTCCGTCATGCTGATCTGCAGAAAGGTAATTGAAAGCGTAAAGCCGGGCTGCAGCGATCTCTGCTCCCTCCTCTTCCGCCACCCGCTGCCAGGGCCGGCTCCGGTCCCAGCGGAGCCGCAGCATCCGTCACACGCTGCTCACAGACGCTGCAGCAGCAGGCGAGATGCTGCTGGGCAGCAGGGCAAGGAGGTCCTGAGAGCCCAAAATCCCTCATAATTATCCAGCTGCCACGCAGAGAGCTGGGAGAGGACGCCAGAACGATGGTGGTTTGATTTTTTAAGATCTTCCCGAAAGCTGGTTTTGAGGGTGGTAGAACGTAACGGAGGGAAAAAAAAAAATCCGGGTCCTGGTGGGTTTACAGGTGCCGTGCAGCAATCAGCACCCCCAGAGCAGGATGCCAAAGGATTTGCAGGACAAGGCAGCCCAAGAAACCCACCGTGGCACAGAAGGGCACAGAGGTTATCCTGCCCCACGAGAAGGGGGAGCCAAGCTCCAGCTGAATTGCAGGAGGGGAAGGGCACGGCGTATGCGCAGCCCTGCCCGGATCTCCCTGGCACAAAAGCAGGACGACGCCACACGAACAGATCTGTTTTCCTCCAGCAGATGCCCTGTGCCCACAGCGAAGGTTTGCTGGAGAATCGAGACCCCGGGCAAGCTCCGATGTACCCACCGTCAGCGGTGCCAGACGCAGCCCCCCAGGAGCGCGGTGCCAGCCTACCTGCAGGATGTAGTTCTTCCAGAGCAGAAGCCCAAACTGCCTGAGAACAACCATCCTCCCATCAGAAGGGGACCACCGCCGCCGCTCCGCAGGACCCTGGAAGAGAGGAGAGAGTGGTGAACACCGGGCATCCCGCATCCCGCCCCTCCAGCAGCCCAAGGGCAGCGCTCTGTTTCCAGCTGGCTCGGCCCAAAACAAGGGAAAATAACTGTTGGGTTCCCTCTCCAAGGGTCATTACTGACCCATAAGAGCCAGAGCTTGTGGTTTCTGGCACTGCCCGATCCCAGGCATCGATGTGACCCGAGCTGCAGGACAGGGAGGTGGTTGTTTAGAAACCCAGCCTGCCAGCATCGGGAGTCCTTCGCCCAGCAGCCGGCAGGGAAAGCTTTCCTTAAGCAGTGGGAGCACTGGATTACAGAACAGCAAACATCAACCCAAGGAAGGCCACAAAACTCTTTGCAGCCCGGTGTTTTGGGACTGGTGAAGATTTCAAGTTGTGCCTCCGCCTCCTGCACCGTGAAGGATTGGTTTAGCAATGCCAGCATAAACTCTCCTTGGAGAGGTGAGGATGAGACCAGGGCAGGGAAGTGGAAGGAAAGGTCGGTGCTGGAGGACGATACACCCACGTCTTCCCCCTCTTAGGATGCATCTGTCACCCCTCCAAGTGGTTTTCATCTCCATTTGCAGCAGCATTCCCTGACGAAGCGTTCCTGTCCCACCAGGAGACGGGCTGTGACCGCGTGCTTGCTGTGAGTCACCCGGCAGCATGGCACAAAGGAGCAGCGTGGCACAAAGGAGTAGCCCTGGCACAAGCAGAGCCGCCCGCCCACGCTGCCAGACGCGGGGCACCCCCCAGCCAAGCAGCCCCTCAGCCTCCGAGCCCGGTAAAACCCCTTTTCCCACAGCAATGGGGCCAGCCTGGGTCACAGCAGCACCCACCAGCCCCATGGCACCCTCTGCGAGCGGGCAGAGGCCGGGTTCGTTTTTCTCCAAAGCCTGGCAGCGCCAAAGCCACTGCGGAGACAAGGATGGACACCACCTACCAGCAACACCCTGGGAGACGCCCGACAGCACATTTTTCAGCCCTGGTCGGGATGGTATCGGCTCCTTGGGTCCAGCCAGCACCCAGCAACCTCAGCAGAGTTTGGGGTGCTGCAGCAAGAGGAGAGGGGAGGCTGGTGACCCAGCCTGCCCCACCTTCATCCCCAGACCGGTGACTGGTAAACGCAGGCGGCACCGACAGCTGGGAGCACGCGAGCTGCAGCAAGAGCACACTGAAACCCACGTAGGGCTGCGGACAAAGCACCAGGCATCCATCTCCCTAACCCAGCCCACACCACCAGGGCCCTGAGCCCTCCAGAAGCATCCTCCTGGCTTGGCACACACCTTCCCATCCCCAACCCAAAACTCAGAGCAAAAAAACTCTCCTTATCCGACAGAAGTTGGATTCCCGTAACAGCAAATGACATCCCCCGCTCTGGGATCCAGAAAATAAAGAAGAGGTCCACTCCCACAGCCCTGAAAAGCCTGTCCCACACCCCCCCAGCTGCAAGCAGGGACGGAACAGCAGCGGGGACTTTGCGACGGCGGCTGCTGCCAGATTTCAGCTTCAACACCTTCCAGCTCATCGCAAAGCGCCGCGGCCCCAGCCTGCGCGTGCCCGAGCAGCAATGCCACCCGTCTGCTCCAGGAGCCCTATAGCAGGTCCCCTGCCCCCAGGTACCCACTGACCGCACACGGCAGGATCCGACACTCCTCCGAACGAGTCCCCCAGGAGCAGAAACCTTCCTCCCGCGCTCGCTGCAACGGAATCCAGAGCAAATTAAGGGAATGAAACTTTTTGCTCGTTTTGAAGAGGACAAACGCCACAGGTCAGGCCGGAGAAGGCTGCTGTCCCCGCGGAGATCCCACCTCCTGCTCCCACGTCTCTCCTGGCTGCTCGCCCCGCCGCACCCTCAAACACAAGCTGACCCCCCCCTTCCCACCCGCCCGGGTCCTACGGCTGCCGTCGGAGTCGGTACGTCACTGAGAAAATGTCAAGCAGCTCTTGGGTAACACAAACACTAAGCAAAGGCGGAAAACTTCATTATTGCCAATAAATTTTTTTCCAAGTTTTTAAGGGTCCCAAGAAAACCCGTACTGGACCTTTTGCTTGAATGAAAGAAGGAAGAGAATGAAAGAAGGAAGAAGCTCAGTTACAACAGGGCTACTCTTACCAGATTTGAGAGCAAAAAAGGCTTTCCAGGCTCTGGGCATACACAGAACGATTTTTTTCAACGCAGAAGGGAAAGTCTTTTTTGGAAGGTGCTGCCTGGAGCAGCCCTGAGATATCCATGACCACAGGCAGTTCAGGCAGGGCCCTATTCACCCCCTGCCCACATCTGGGACCACTTTTGGCAGGAAAGGAGGGTCGTGCACGGCCCCTTCAAGGCAACACCAGAGGCACCGTTTGAGGGATGAAAGAGATGACCACCACCAGCTTCTGGGAGAACAACCCAGGTCCTCTCCCCATCGCTGGAAATTCCCTGTTATCCATGCCCAACTGCAGTGGGAGGAAGATTCTCCTAAATAGGCGAGTGTGGATTCACCGTGGCCATCTCCAGGGAGGTCAGTGAGGAAGAAGACCCTCCTGCCTGCCCACAGCCCAGATGGGTGGAAGCCAGACAGGTCCTCACCGCCTGCCCGGCACCACCAGCCCCTGCCATGCTGCCAAGCGCAGCGCGGAGCTGTGTCAGATAACGTGGTGGCCACAGCAGCTGCCAGCCTGGACCAGAGCTCTCCTGCCAGTGGATTTAGAGGAGGACAGGCTGAGGATCGGCAGGGATCAAGGCCACAGCATCCCACCTCCTGACCCACTTCCACACCGCCTTGCCGCCGGGAGCCGGCCGTCCCTGGATGCCATCTCAGCAGACAGGGCCGGGTGAGCCGAGCAAAGGCCACGTGCTGCCAGGAGCTGGCAGTTATTTTAGAGCGCTCACCACATTTCTGCTCTTCTGATGTCCCGTTCCCATAGAAACGAAGCCTGGAAATGGCAGACGTTGCCTTTTTTTTTTTTTTTTTAATATAAAATCAGCATTTCTCCCCTCCGACTTGCAGAGGCACCGTGTCATCCCTAGAGGATGAGCTGCCGACCCTACTGGGCACCTCCGTCTCCGTGGTCGTGCCAGGGACCTCACGGTGCCCAGTGCAGTGGCATCGTGTCCCCAGCGAGGGCTGTCGGTACCCGGGTGCTTCACACGCTGCCGCCGCAGCGGGAAACGCCTGTCTGCTCCCCGCAGCGCCCGTGCTGGAAATTAAAAGCATGAGCACCCACGGCAGGGGGGAGGATATATTTTTTTCGGCCAGCGTTTTTCAGGAAGAGCGAGTGATTTCCAACACCCGCATGTCCAGGAAGTCCCGTCCTCCAAAAAGCAGCCGGCACCGGTGGCCGCCAGATCAGCCGCGGCTCTCCAGCGGCACGCAGCTCTCGCTGCTGGTTTTTCCGTCCCTCTCTCGCCGTTCCCAGAGACACGAGAGTCACGACAACCAGACCATAAAAACCTCCACCTGCCGCTGCGGGAGAAGCTGTGCAAACAGAGCGATCAAACTTCCGAGGAGGCTGTGAGCAGGACCCAGCAGCCTCACAGCACCTCACCAGGTCCCCTCCGGGTCCGGTTTTTCCCCGGATGGGAACTTCAAGCCTTAAAACGCTGAAATAAACACAAAAAGCGCTGAGGCTCCTTCCTGTTTGCAGAACCAGAGGGGTCAGTTTAGGCCCGGTCACTGCCCCGGAGTGTGCCCGGGGAGCCTGGCAGGTGCCTGGGCGACTGAGACACGTCCACAACAAGCCCCTGCGCTCGGGCAGCGGTGGGAGAGAAGGGAAGAAGCTGCCGCATCAGAGCTGGTCATACCCTTTTTGCTTGTCCAGAGAGTTTGCAGATGCACATAAAGAGCCAAATTCTCTGCGAACGCAGTGGCCGCATGGATTTGGCAAAGGAATAAGGTCTGGAGCCCGGTGGGGGTTTTCTTGCAGGGGCTGGTTGGCACGAGCGCTCGCATCTCTGCCAGGGCCAGGCAGGACACGCAGCGAGCCCACGGCACGCGGCGCCCAGGGGAGGTCCCTGCCCTCGGGGGCTACCCGCGCTCGGGCTGCGGTTGCCGCGGGCTAAGAGCAGACGGAGCAATAGCCTGAGAACCGGCGGTTTCACACGCCCGAACCCCGCAGACCCAAGTTAACACTGCCGGGAACTCGTTTGCGGCGGCGGTACCTGCTCGGCCCGACGCCGGGCGCTCGCTCGGTCCCTGGCAGCCCCCACCAGCCGGTGTCTCCGCCCCACAGCGCAACGGGGAGGGGGGACACGGGGCACCCGCCGCGGCTGAAGGTGCCGGGCAGGTCACGGCCGAGGCGCAACCCTTCTCCCGGGTGCCACGGGCGATGCAGGCCCGTAGGGGCATCCCCGGCAGAATCTGGCAGGGAGCCGGGCGCACGGCCGCCTCCTCCATCCCGCCTGCGGCCCAGCATCCCCAGGCCCTGCCGGTACCCGGGGGGACGCGATCCGCGCCGACCGCACACGGCGACGGCGGGGGCTGAGCGCGCCCCGGGACATCGCGGGCTCCGGCCCCACGCGGGGGGCACCCACCGGGACCGGGCTGCAGCGCGGAGGCGTCCACGGCGCTGCCCCGGCTGCCGCGGCGGGCGGAGCCGGGCGAAGGGCCCCGGAGGCTGCCGCAGCCCCGGGCGGGGCGGCCCCGCCGACCGGCCGCGGAAAGGCCGCCGCCCCCGCGCACCCACCCGCCGGGCCGGGCCGGCGCCCCCCGCGCGGCCGGTACTCACGCTCCCGCCGGCGCTCGCTCACTCACCGAGCCGGGCGGCGGCGGCTGCGGCTGCGATCGCGGCCCCGGCTCCGTCCCGCGGCCCCGCCCGCCCCGATAGCCGGGACCGGCCCCGCCCCGCGCACGCGCCGCACCGGCGGGCGGGGCCAGGGCGGGAGGGTGTGTGCGTCATTGCGTGTGTGAGTGTGAGTGTGTGTGAGTGTGTGTGTGTGTGTGTGTGTGTGTGACTGTGAGTGTGTGTGTGTGAGTGTGAGTGTGTGTGTGAGTGTGTGAGAGTGTGTGTGTGAGTGTGTGTGTGTGTGTGTGTGTGAGAGTGTGTGTGTGAGTGTGTGTGTGAGTGTGTGAGAGTGTGTGTGTGAGTGTGTGTGTGTGTGTGTGTGAGAGTGTGTGTGTGAGTGTGTGTGTGAGTGTGTGAGAGTGTGTGTGTGAGTGTGTGTGTGAGTGTGTGTGAGAGTGTGTGTGTGAGTGTGTGTGAGAGTGTGTGTGTGAGTGTGTGTGTGAGTGTGTGTGAGAGTGTGTGTGTGAGTGTGTGTGTGAGTGTGTGTGAGAGTGTGTGTGTGAGTGTGTGTGAGTGTGTGTGTGTGAGTGTGTGTGTGAGTGTGTGTGAGAGTGTGTGTGTGAGTGTGTGTGTGAGTGTGTGAGAGTGTGTGAGTGTGCAAAGCCAAGTGCAACGTGCTGCACGTGGGTCAGGGCAACCCCAAGCACAAGTCCAGGCTGGGCAGAGAATGGATGGAGAGCAGCCCTGAGGAGAAGGGCTTGGGGGTGCTGGTTGAGGAGAAGCCCAGCATGAGCTGGCACCGTGCGCTGGCAGCCCAGAAAGCCAACCGTGTCCTGGGCTGCACCCAGAGCAGCGTGGGCAGCAGGGCGAGGGAGGGGATTCTGCCCCTCTGCTCTGCTGTCAGGAGACCCCACCTGGAATACTGCGTTCAGCTCTGGGGTCCCCAACATCAGAAGGACATGGAGCTGTTGGAGCGGGTCCAGAGGAGGCCACGAAAATGATGCTTTGGGCTGGAGCACCTCTGCTATGGAGACAGGCTGAGAGAGTTGGGGCTGTTCAGCCTGGAGAAGAGAAGGCTCCAGGGGGACCTTCCAGCACCTTCCAGTGCCTAAAGGGCCTACAGGAAAGCTGGAGAGGGGCTTTGGACAAGGGTGTGTAGTGACAGGACATGGGGCAATGGCTTTAAACTGAAAAAGCAGAGATTTCCATTAGATAAAAGGAAGAAATTCTTCCCTCTGAGGGTGGTGAGGCACTGGCACAGGTTGCCCAGAGAAGCTGTGGCTGCCCCATCCCTGGAAGTGTTCAAGGCCAGGTTGGATGAGGCTTTGGGCAACCTGGTGTAGTGGAAGGTGTCCCTGCCCATGGCAGGGGGGTTGGAACTGGATGATCTTTGAGGTCCCTTCCAACCCAAACCATTCCATGGTTCTGTGACGATTACTGTGCACACGCGTTACTCTGCGTGTGCACATACACCCGGGGCATTGCATGTACACACATAAGTGTGTGTGTGTGCACCGGTGCCTGTGTACAGGGCATTGCACACCTGTGTGTGCACCGGGCATGGTGTGCGTGCACAGGGGTGTACGAAGGTGTGCACTGGGCATTGCATGTGTACACAGATGTGTGGGAATGTGTGTGTGCACACACGTGTTCAGGACAGTGCACGTGAGCACGTGTCCTGCGCGTGCATGCCCAGGAGTGCCTGCAGGAACACCGGAGTGTGTGTGTGTAAGGGGCTGCAGGTGTGCAAAGGTGTGTGTGTAGGGGACTGT
This sequence comes from Tauraco erythrolophus, assembly GCF_009769465.1. Taxonomy (NCBI): domain Eukaryota; kingdom Metazoa; phylum Chordata; class Aves; order Musophagiformes; family Musophagidae; genus Tauraco; species Tauraco erythrolophus. The sequence goes on along the minus strand of NC_141481.1, from coordinate 16,830,485 downwards.
GTGTGTGCAAGGCGCTGTGCGTGTACACGACCCAGGGGTCGCGTGCTCTGTCAGGACCGCGGGTGCAAGTGGAACCCTCCCTGGTTCCTGGGGCACGGGCTGTGCCAGCGTGTCCGTCCGTCCATCCATCCCGATCCCGGACCGCAGCGCTCCACACTGTGCCCTGCCCCAGTTATTGGGAGCACGCACCAGCTGTGGCCCCATCCAGCTGGGCAGCATCCGTGGGAACGGAGCACTCTGGAGCCACTCTGGGGCCACTCCGGCTGCCGAGTGGAACCTTCCAGATAAGGATGAAAGTGCCGGCAGAGGAGGGGGTTCCTGGCAGAGGAGGGGGTTCCCGGCAGAGGAGGGGGTTCGCGGTGGCTGGCAGCCCTGCCCGGACCCTGCCCGCTCCCACTGCCAGCTGCCAAGTTGGCAGGCGAAGGGGCTGGAGGAGCAAGCCTGGCTGCTGATGCCAGGAACACGGTAGGGGGGAAAGTTTGCCATGGGCACATTACAGGAGAGGGAGGAGGAAGAGGAGGGTGGGGAGAGAGACAGGGACAGGGACATCCATGGCTTGACGCAGCTCTGCTGTGTGAACAGGGGTGTGGGGTCCCCCTCAGTCGACTCCCTGGTGCTATGAAGTGCCTGGGGGTATTTGGGGTGCCAGGGTGACCCTCACCCCCTCCAGGCAGGGCAGCAGGGCAGCCTCAGGCCGCGGCCTTTCTCCACGTGAGAAAGAGAAGCAGCTTTTCTGGGCTCTCCGTTTAGGTGAACGCTGCACTGATGGCTTCAGAGATGGTTTTCTCCTGCCATCTTTTCACCTCGACGGGTGTGAGGTTTCGTAGTCATCCGCCGTGTCCCGGCAGGCCCCTGGGAGAGGAAAAACTAAACTCAGAACCGGGGCAAGGCTGAAGCTGTCTCAGTACGGGAGAGAGGGAAGCAGCAACATCAGCTTTAAAAACAGCTGTGTACAAACACAGAGTGACACCCCGTGATGGCACCGATGGGACCCATCGAGCTGGAAGGGGAGACCCCGCTCCCCGCCTCAGCAGATTTGTTCTCGTTGCTGGCAAAAGCCGAGGGTTTGTAACCCAACAAACTCCGGGAACACCCGGTGTGAGTTTCAACCCACAGGTCTGGCCCCGTAACAGAGTCGCCGCTGGGCTTCTCCCCACCGGCCGTGCTCTGCTTGGAGGGTGCTGCTGCGCTGGACGAGGTGGCCGCAGAAGCAGTGTCCCCACTGGGTGGCCTGTGCTGGGGACCCATCTCCCACTGGGCTGCACTGGGAGATGCCCAACCCCGTGCCCGTCTGCAAAGCCACAGCTGGGACCCACGGCCCCGTGCTTCCCAGCTTGTTCAACAGACACCAGCGGAGCAGAAGTCCGTCTGCCAGGGACAACGGCAGTGTGGGGACCCTGGCCCCACCTCAGCTGATGCCTGCAGCCAGCTGCAGAAGGTCGTAGGTGACTATGGTCCTGGGGAGGATCTGGGGCAGTCGGTGCCTGCGGTGACACATCAGAGCCTCATGTCAGCCCAGGCTGAGCCACCTGCCCACACCCCTGCTCAAGCCTGGGTTTGATCCTCCTCAATTAGCGCAGCCTCGTCTCTCTCCGTGACCTTCCCTGTTGCCTCACGCAGTTCCTCTCTGTGCCAGCCTTTGAAGGAAGCTGAGTGATGAGATCAAAACAAGTGTCTTGCCAAAGAAAGTATTTACAGGCTCCTAGAAGAGGAGAGATGTTGCAACAAGGCGCAGCGGCATCCCGGTGACTCAGCTCACACCTGGGATGGGGACCGTGCAGGACACGTGGTGGTAGACTCAGCAAGGACACGGGAGAAACCCACAGGATGCTGCCAGAAAAGGGCAACGTGATACCAGGCAGCTAGGGAGAGCTTGCTTTGGGGATGTCCCTCTCTGATATCTCCCATCACTCGCTTGTCAGCATCCAAAAGGAGCAATCAGGCCCCGTGCTGGCAGATCAAGCCTCCAACCCCACTCCTACTCCCTGCTGTTGGCTTGCACGTCCCTGGGATCACAGGCTCAAACTGTTCTCTGCCACCTTCCCTTGTTGGCTGTTGGCATCTCCCATCTCCCAAGGTGTTATTCCCAGGGGGCAGCCACTGGGACCACCCCATCACCAGCAGTGGGGACGCCCATCACGCTGTTTCAGACCATCTGCCTGGTTCAGAAACCCCAGCCATGCCCAGCCCATACCCGGTTTCAGGGTTAAACTTGTTCCAGAGGTGCTGGCTGGTGCCAGGAATCCATCTTACCTGCCCTTCACCATGCAAATGCAGGATGGGTGGGCAGAGGCGCTGTGGAGGGGACGTGCCAGGGAGTCTCCAGCGCAGCCATGCCAGCCCGGACACACGGCCTGGATCCGACACAGGGTGTGCTGGCTCCTCATCTCACCTCCTCCAGCCAGCAGGAAAATGCGGATGTTGGGAAGAGGAAAATTGCTAAACGATTTCTCCTTCGGTTCCTTTGCTTTCCCCAAGGCCCTGTCGCCCCAGGGCAGTAGCCAGGCAAGGACTTTGGCTGGGGGGCTGAGGTTCACTACTGCTGTCTTTGTGCCACCACCTCTGTGGTGCTCCTTGCCCTCCCTTCCAGACTCCTGCTGCTCCCTGCAAGGGCAGGAGGGAGTGTGAGCAGGGCAGACACCCCGTAATGCCCAGCAGCACCTTCCTCCAGGGCAGCCGGTGGCGCGGGGACTTGCAGGAGAGCTTCCCTGGACACCATATCCTGTGAGCTGCTGGGCAGGGACAAACACAATGACTTCTGCTGAGAACGTTTCCCATTTGTCCTAGTTTCTTCCCACTCCTTAACTTTACTGCAGTGCTAGATGGTGCAATCCCAGCACTGGCATTTTTCACTGTCGAGTGCCACCGCCCAGGAGGGAAACGCTGGGATGATGGTTGCCATGAAAGTTGGGAAGCGGATCCAGCACCTTCTGCTCCTCCAGACTCGCCAGAAGACGATCCCTGCTCCTGCCTGTCTCCCAGCGCCAGGAGCACGCACGGCTACACGACCCCCCGCCCTGCTCCTGGCTGTTACCAGCTGCCCAACATCACGGATTTGCTGCCGTACGGGGAGTGTGTGCGTACAAATGCTTGGGTCCCCGCTGGCCATGGGCAGAGGGATCTGCTCCGCACAGGCTGGCGGGCTGGGAACAACCATTTTTCTTGGGAACAGCGGCTGCATAAAAGCAGAAGGGATGGGGAGTTGCCATCTGGTCTTATTCTAGGGAAAGATGTGTTCCTTGGGGGAACGAAGCGACCGTGCTGCCTTGCCTGGGTGTGGGCACTTGTTAGGGCAAGGACCAGATTTCTCAGGCTCCTTTCCCCCAGGGTTGGGTTCCCTCTTCCCTTGCCCCCCAAGGCACGCTGGCTCGCAGCCTCACAGCCTTGGGTGCCAAGCTGGAGTCTCCCAGTGTGTCACTCTGCTCTGAAAGTGGTGGAGAAATGTGCAGGGAAGGTTTCCGTGGGCTGGGAAGATTGGCACGGGAGGAACCTTTCCAGGATCTCCTGCTGCTCTTCCCAATCCTTGCTCTCCTCGAAGTGCTGTTTCCCTGGCAGAGCTCTGCAGGGAGCTGGCGCAGTCTTTGGCCACACCAGCCTCCTGCAAAGTGTCCCTGGGGTGCCCCTGCTGTGTCCCACATCCCCACTGGGGATTACAGAGCTCAGTGCCCTTGATAGACCCCCGTGCCCTGCCAGCACCGGGGAGACATGGCTGGAGACATCTGCTATTGCTGCTCCTCCGTGCCTGGCTGAGCATCCCGCAGCAGTCACGGAGGTGGCGGATGGAGCTGGGGAGGCAGCACAGCCCGGAACACATGTGGGCAAGCTCTGCTGCTGCCCAAGGGCAAGCTGGTTGCCCCTTTACCCCAGAGAGGCAGCCGGTGTCCCCACGGCCACTTCCTGCAGGAGTGCAGGCAGCGCCTGTGCCAACAGCTGGCACCTCTTACGGCTGCTGGATTGGAATTGGCAGTTTGGAGCCAAAAGGCTCTCGAGGCCTCTCCCAGGACTGTAGCACCACGTGCGAGTGGCATCACTTCACTTCAGGATCAAAGAGGTGTGTAAAAGCAAAGGAACAGCCTCGTTTCATTAAGAGCAATTGAAAAACTGGCAGCTTTGGGCGCTCTGTCAGGTTCATAGATCTCTGCCAGCACGTAAATCCGGTAAGTCACGTGCTCGGGCTGCTGGCAGTCGTGCTGGGAAGCCAGGGGTGAGAGAAGGGAGACACAACTGAGCCAACACTGAGGAGATCCCTGAAGGGAGGAGATAAGGATCTTTCTTTTGCCACCCCAGCTGCCAGCACGTTCCCAGTTCCCATCTGGCACAACAGCACCAACCATCCTCAGCACACAAAGGTCAGAGGGAAACAGGTCTTGTCTGAAAAGTTTAGACATTTCCCTCTTCCAAGACCAAGGGAAAGTTAAAAATTCACCTAAACCAGTGCTTTAGAGGAAGGTGGATCCAGGACAGGCAGTGCTACCAGCACAGCGAAGGTGGGCTGGTTGCTGAATATGTGAGTTGGCTTTTGGCTTAGAAGAAAAATAATGAAATTTTCGGGATAGAGGGAGCATCTCCAGGAAAGAGGAGCTCTGGATAAAGGAAAACAGAGCCAGGGTGCTAGCCCTTAAAATAAAAACCATCACAGGAGAGGTTTTAAATGGAGGACAGTGGGTGAGACAAATGGGCAGCAGGGTGGAGAATCATCCAGAGGTAAATTCATAACTCTGTCCCTTCAATAAAGGAATGAGAAGAGTCAGGAAAAAAGGACGTTAAAAAAGCAGGCTGCCAGGACGGGATCAAACGCTCTGTGATGGCTGCGATCCCGGCAGGGAGAGGAGAGCAGCCTGTTTGAGATGAGGATGCGAGTGCATCAAGAATCTGCATGAATCCGCACAAAACACGGAGGATGAACAGGGGAGGGCATTAGGGCTGGCCTATAAACCACCCAGAGAGGATGGGGACAATATCCCCAAAATGCTGAGGGAGGCTGGGAGGCTGGGAGAGCAAGAAACCGCTGCCTGGGGGGACTTCAAGCAGGGAAGTGGCACAGCAAAGCCATCCTAAATGGCTGCATCTGGAGCTCCCAGTTAGGGAACCACAAGAAAAGGCATCCCCTGAGCCATGAACTGGTGTAGTCAAGGGTGAAAAATCTCTGCAGGCTTACTTATCCTTGTCAGCAGGAAGTACATAAAATAAAGAAACTGGCTGGAAGAAGTAAAAATCAAACACAGAGGAAAATACTTGCAAATAAGAGGGAGATACTGGCCGGGTGTGGACACACTGGTGTGGGTGTGTGGCTTGTAGCAAAAGATACCCTGACGCAACACCACAGTGAACCTGGAGGAGGATGGTTTAACAGCCAAGCAAGCTAGCCAAAATACGAATAAATCATAAAATTAAAATGAATAAAATGAAATAAAGTAAAAATTCTTCCCAAACTGGCATTTTCTTTTTCAAACCAGGAAAACAGCAAGATGCAAAAACCCCAGCAAGTTAAAAACCACATTCAGATAGATGAAAATATATTTTGAGTGTGATTTGCTTACGACATAAAAATTAACACGGGTGGATTTTTGCAAACCCGTCAGAAGCCGGAATCGTGCTGGAAATCCACTGTGGCTGGCAGGAGACTGGGCTGGCGTGTGCTCAGGGCAGAGCCCACAGCCACTGGGATGGAGGCAGCAGGTCCCCGACCTCCCCACCACTGGAGAGGGAGGAGGCAAACACTAGGCTAAATTTTAGGAAGGACTCTTTAAGAATCCAGGAAATTCTGGCATCTTAAACCTGGATTTGGTACCAGGCAAATTTGCTGAAAGACGGAAGCAAAAAATGGCATTAGAAAAATGTGTGGATAAACACGCTCTGCTGAGGCAATGTCCAGTACAGGTTTGAGGGGAAAAATCCTGCTAGAATTCCGTGGAAGGTGTCAATAATGATGAATCAGATAACATACAAATGATTTTTTGCGGGACTTTGACAAAAATCTCTCTGCAAAAGCTTTTCGGGACGTTGAGGTGGATTAACGGCGATGAACTGCTTAAAAGTTAGGAGACACGGGTAGGAATTCACGGCCAGGATCCATGCCAGACCTGTGCTGGTCAATACAGGTGCACAGGAGAGCGGATCTCACCGACGCTATCCGGTGTTTCAGTGGAGAGCTGGAAAGGGATCGCACGACGTCAAGCGGCCGAGCAGACAGGCATCGAATGCAATTCGGTGTGATTAAATTGATTAAATTGATTAAATTGATTGAATTGATGTACAAGTAACCCCACGCGTGTGCAGCGATGGCTCTAACGAGCCCGGCTCCTTCCTGACCGTCAGGAAGGAGAGGCTGGAGTCCTTGCGAGTGCTTGGCATGCATGCTCTGCCTTGGGAACCACGGGAAAAGGGCATTGGGAAGGAATCGCTGGGATCGCTGTGGTGTGTGAGCACGGCTAGGGCTGTGCGGCCAGCACAGGGCAGCGAGGCAGAGAAGCAGCTGAGCAGGGAGATGGAGCAGCTCCCAGAGATGGAGCAGCTCCCGGACATGGAGTAGCTCCCAGAGATGGAGCAGCTCCCGGACATGGAGCAGCTCCCAGAGATGGAGCAGCTCCTGGAGACAGAGCAGCTCCCAGAGACAGAGCAGCTCCCGGACATGGAGTAGCTCCCAGAGACAGAGCAGCTCCCGGACATGGAGTAGCTCCCGGAGACCGAGCAGCTCCTGGACACAGAGCAGCTCCCAGAGATGGAGCAGCTCCCACCGGGGAAGAGACTCGGCGCACGCCACAGCCTGACAGTGCCACAGCGAAGGGACCTGGGGAGGGGTCACTAAGAGGGAGAAGAAAGGAAGGAATCTTTTCATTTCCTAAAGTGGAGGCTTTAGGGAACAGCACAGGGCTGGATCTGGTTTCAAATGACGGGAAGCACTTTCCAACCCGTGTATGACCATGCCGCGGGAGGCCGGGAGAGATCTGCTGCGGAGATGAAGCGTGCGAACGGATTCAGAAGGGAACAGGAGAGCGCGCAGAGGAGAGGGGTGGTCTGCTGGGGCTGCGGCAGGTCCGAGATGCTCCCAGGCTGCTTCTGGGAGAACAGGACAAGGACAAGATCCCTGTTCCTTGCTCTGATTCAGCCTTGGAGTGGTCCCAGTCCCCCTACTCTGGTCCCACCCCACTGCGGCTGCGCAGGACACACCAGCCCAGTGGTGCTTCCCCAGCATTTGGAGCCAGGATGGGCTCCGGGACCAGCCCCCGGCACTCCCCAGTTCCTCGTCCCCCTCCTGCACGCCCCGACACGCAGCGAAGTCACGCACCCGTGGGGCCTGAGAGCCTGAAGGGTCAAAGCAGCAAAGCTCAACCACGGGGTCTGCTCCATCCTGCTCTCCAGAGGCTCTCCGGGAGTCCATCCCGCTCTCCAGCCCAAACTCCAGGGTGGTTTTCAGTGCTCGAGGCAGGAAAGAGGGAGCAACTTCCTGCTGAGCTGAGACAGCCGGAGGGTGCAATGCCCACGGACACAATCCCGACAGCGACAGCAGAACCTGCAGGCACCCAGCTTGCCCTGCTGCACTGCTGATGCAAATTACCAGTTACGGAGCAGAGAAAATCACTTTCCCTTTTCACTTTCCCCTTTTCATCCATTTATTGTAGCTTTCCTTTTTCGTTGCTAATTATTACTTTCAATTATTTCGAAATAGGGGGGGGTGGTTTCTCTTCCGTGATTGGTGGCTCTTGGAAATAAATCTGAAATAATTGTCTTTTTCCACAATTTTCTGTCTGCCTTTTCCCATCACCATTTTTTTCTCAGAGTTTTCGTTGGCTTTACGGGGTTTGACTTTTTAAAGCACCGACTATTTTTGCTTACTGAATGGAATATTCTCTGCCCAAAAGGAATGGAATCAGGTCATGATCATTGTTCCCTAGGCAACCACCAACAAAACTATAGAGCTATGATCGTGAATTAACACTATTTTAAAAAGTTTTTTTTTTTTTAAAAAAAGCCTGCCCTGTCGCTCCTGACAGCGTCCACGTGCTTCAAAGGAAAATCCCAGCAACAGGCCGCAGGAACCAATCTGAGCAGGTGCTGTGCCTCCCAGTGCCACGCGGCAGAGTTTTGGCTTTGCTGGGAGTCCTTCACATGCTTCGTGAACATTAGGAACACATCCTGGTGTTTGGAGAGATTGGGAAGGGGCGACCAGCCCGCAGCAGGATGGGGTCTGTGCGGAATACCTTGCTGGGGAAGCGTTTTCCAGGCCCCGGGGGCTCCGTGGTGGGCTCAGACATGGAGTTGATACCCTGTGTGTCATTTTACTCCACCTTCCACTGCTGCTGTCCTTATCGGCCACACGCCAAGCTCATTCCTTGCTCCTCCCGAAGCTTTTGTGAGAGCAACCGCTGCCTCTTGGCTCTCCATCGTCACCGCCCGGTTCCCTCTTGCTCCCGCTTGCACCCCACGGCCGTGGTGTTCGGATGGCTCACTGGGAAGGGCTTTGGAAAGCAACACGATTCACTGGAGACATTCCCCAGCACAACGAGCTCCGTGACCCCGCTGTGCACACCTCACCTGCTCCCTTCCTCCCTGACCCACGGAGGTCTGGGTGCCAGGCACCTTTCCCACAGAAACCTTGGGCGCATCCCTCCGGAGGCAAAAGGTGTCAGGCACCTGTGCTGCTTTTGCGGTGACATATCAGCGCCCGGCTGAGGTTTATCGGCGCACGATGTGCACAAGGGGCGGCCCGCACACTGAGCACACAGTTACTCCTCTGATTAGGGCACCTGATTAGCACTCATTAACTCGGGAGGACCTGCTCTACAGTCCTAAGGTCGTTTTTAAGCAGCTTTGCTGATAGCGTTTCGTAAGGAACAGACAAATCCCAAATGGAAGCACTGGCGACACCTCCTGAGGGAGCCCTCAGGTGGCCCTGAGGTGGCCTTGAGGTGGCCCCTGAGGGAGCCCTGAGGTGGCCCAGAAGGGACCCCTGAGGTGGTCCCTGAGGGATCCCTGAGGTGGCCCTGAGGGAGCCTTGAGGTGGCCCAGAAGGGACCCCTGAGGTGGCCCTGAGGGAGCCTTGAGGTGGCCCAGAAGGGACCCCTGAGGTGGTCCTGAGGGAGCCTTGAGGTGGCCCAGAAGGGACCCCTGAGGTGGTCCTGAGGTGGCCCTGAGGGAGCCTTGAAGTGGCCCAGAAGGGACCCCTGAGGTGGCCCCTGAGGGAGCCCTGAGGTGGCCCTGAGGGAGCCTTGAGGTGGCCCAGAAGGGACCCCTGAGGTGGTCCTGAGGTGGCCCTGAGGGAGCCTTGAGGTGGCCCCTGAGGAAGCCCTGAGGTGGCCCCTGAGGGAGCCCTGAGGTGGCTCTAAGGGAGCCCTGAGGTGGCCCCTGAGGGAGCCCTGAGGTGGCCCTGAGGGAGCCTTGAGGCAGCCCAGAAGGGACCCCTGAGGTGGACCCTAACGGATCCCTGAGGTGGCCCTGAGGTGGTCCTGAGGTAGCCCTGAGGGACCCCTGAGGTGGCCCTGAGGGAGCCTTGAGGCAGCCCAGAAGGGACCCCTGAGGTGGACCCTAACGGATCCCTGAGGTGGTCCTGAGGTGGTCCTGAGGTAGCCCTGAGGGACCCCTGAGGTGGCCCCTGAGGGAGCGCTGAGGTGGCCCTGAGGTGGCCCAGAAGGGATCCGTGAGGCGGCCCCTGAGGGAGCCCCGAGGTGGCCCTGAGGGAGCCCCGAGGTGACCACCGGCCTCCTCCGGAGCGGCTCCTTCCGCCGCTCCGGCCCGGGCTCGCCAAGGGCGACCTGCCTGCCTGTTCCCTCGCCAGCCCACGCCGCGGGGCCGGCTCGCGGACGGCCGCACCGAGAAACCGCCGTGAGCTCCGGCGCCCCCGCACATCGCGCCCCCCCACTGCCCCCCCGCCCCCCCCCCTGCCCCCCCGCCCCCCCCGGCCGGGCGCCTGCGCCTCCGCGGGCGGCGCGTGCGCACGCGCGACCGGCGCCCTGTGCCGGCGCATGCGCGGAGCGGCGGGGGCCGGGGCGGCCGCCGGCAGGACGATGTCGGGGCGCGGGCGGCGGGGCCGCGGGCGGCGCGGGCCGGGGCCGGCGGGAGCAGCATCGGCGGAGCAGCCGGGGCCCGAGGCGGCCTGCACCTCCCCGAGGTGGCGGCGGTGACGGGGAGGGGGAGCGGGAGCGGGAGCGGGGCGGCGCGGCGCGGGCGGGCGCTGACGGCTGTCCCCGCTGTGCCCGCAGGCCGAGCCGGTTCTGCCCGCAGTGCGGGCGCGGCGTGGAGCCCGCCTTCCGCTTCTGCCCGGCCTGCGGCCAGAGGCTGCCCCCGCCGCCGCGGGACGAGGAGACGAAGGAGCCAGCGCCGGCCCCGCCGCTGCAGCAGGCCCGGAGCCCCGCGGCCTCCCCGCGGCCTTCCCCGGCGCGGCCCGGCCCCCGCTCGCCCCGCAAGGCGCGACCCGGCCCGGCGGTGCCGCTGCCGGCGGAGGCGGTCCTGACGGACCAGGGCGGCAGGCAGTGGAGGCTCGTCCGGCTCCTGGAGCAGGACGGCTGCGGGCTCATGTACGAAGGTGCTGTGGGGTCCGGGGCGGGCGGGGCGCCCGGCCTCCTCGGGAGGAGAGGGATGGTCTGCGGGCAGGGCCGGGGTCAGGGCAGGCAGGGCACCGCAGGTCCCCGGCCGTTTGTAGGGACCTGCGGCCGCTGCCCGTGTTCGGTGGCGGCTGTCGGGGCTTCCCTAAACCGCCAGAATGTTCCCTAAACCCGGGAACAGGCGGTGCGGGGGGTGATGACACCCTGCGGGTGTCCCCTGGGAAGGCAGCGACCCGCTGGCCTGCAGGGTCTGGCGTTCCCACGCTGGGCATCCCAACGCGGGCCTTGGCGTGGGCTGGGCTGCTCTGTTAATTGACAAAATGAGGGGCCGTGCTTCCTCTTTCTGGTTTTTAGGATCGGGCCCCACGTGCTGCCAGCACCGTACAGGAGTTGCTGTGTTGTGGGTGGTGTCAGTATGGACGAAATGTCACTTCAGGATTCTTAGCCTGTTCTGAGGGCCAGAAGAAACCAGCTATGTCATCTGGGCTGCTCGTCAGCTGTTTAGTGACTGCTGATCTTTTTCTCTCCAGTCTAGCTATAAACTTCCAAAGGAAAAAAAATAGATCTTATTCGCCCTTGTTAACTTGGAAACACTCTTCACTAGGAATTTTCTCCATTAGTAAGTTTTGCCCAGTATTCGGCTTTAGTTTCTTTGTCATTACTTACGCTGTTGTAGAACAAAGTCTGAGCATCCACCTGTGTCTTTAAAAAGATGTGACGTTAGAGAAAAGAGAAGATCACTGTTGGTGGTGTTAGTATAACAAAGGGTGCCTTTATAGAAACACCTTTTGGGTGACAAGCAGCACGTAACCTGGGTGCAGCCCTCAGCCTAACAGCAGGAGCAGAGGAACTACCCCAAGGGCAAGTAACGGTTGCAGATCTTTTTGGAGGAGGAAGGCCACGTATATCTCCAACATCCATGCAGAGCAGAAGGGACTTTGGCGTCTCTTACAGAGTTGGCAAGCTGTGAAGTGAGCTGTAGGGAATGCTCAGCAACTGAGTTTGGGGGTGCCTTTCAGATTCTGCTAATGACTTGTTCTTTACGTACCGTCTTCAAAGCACCCCACTACTGTAGCCATGCCTAGATGCTTCTGTGACTTAAGCAGAACTGCACTCGAAGCATGTCAGGGGTGCTGTGCTTCTGGAGCAAGGTAAGAATTATTTTGTAGTAATCTGGGACCACGGTGTCGCAGAGGATGCTTTTGAAAGACCAAGTGCAAGAAGAAGAGAATAAGTAGAAGCCAGCTGCATAGGCTGTGTGTAATGATGCAGCTGACACTGCAAGTACCTCTTTTCCGTGCTCCTGTAACCACATCTGTTCCATCCTTCCACAGCACAGTCAGCATCTGGAACCTGTCCTCAAAAGCAAAGATACTCCCTCAAACTTGTGAGTTTTTATCTGTTTGGGTAAGGAATAGTGCATAGTGTACTGCGTCCAGGGCCTGACCCGCTTGGCCTGTATGGCTAATAGTGTCCGAGGAATTCAGGGAAAGTGGTCACAGAGGCTCCTTCTAGCGTAGGAGATGGATAAAACTTCTGGGAGTGTCATGCTTGGGTTTCAGTAGCAGTTGGCTCTTCCACTAAAGGTGTGAAGAAGACAGCTGTGAGGATAAAAAAAAGGAACAGCCTTCATCACAGAAGGTTGCCTCTTCAATCCACCAAGCTCGGTAGTCTCCAAAACCGACTTTGGTGGTGCAAGGCAGAGGTCTTGATTCCTTAATGTCAGATCTGCTTTTTTCCGGTATGGCAAGCGTGCACATCCCCCTGCGGAAGTCTGGGGAAGCCGCAGGGGTTAGGTTAGAATTTGGTGGCTGTCCTGAGGCAGTGTCAGGAACCAATGCTGAGAGATGCTGCAGGGCCAGAGCACGTCTTTGAATCAGACAGGAATTACAGCTGGAGTTCTGAGCCAGCTTTCCAGGCACTTGGGTTCTCCGGAAACGTGCCATTTCCAGTAATAGCTGTTCTGCAATGGAAATTCGGTTGATTGATTTCCAGTAACTCACACACCAGAGCAGAAAGAGTGTTTTCTTGTCCGCTGTGGCTCGTGGGGTTTGCTTGTCTGCGGGGAGACCAGTGATGACTAAATGGCTCTGTGGGGGACCTGGTGGTGCATGAAAAATCCCGCTCCCTTTTGTCAGAAGAGACATTTAAGAGGCTGGAGAAGGAACACAGCGTGAATGAGAAAGGACAGCCAAGTGCCACAAAACTAGAGCCAGTAGGTGGGAAACTAATGATTTCTATACGCAACACTCCCAACTCCTCTGTTTTGCACCTTTGGCATCTTCTGGCGTTTTGCTCCGTAGTCTCCTGGCGGCGCAGCCCAGCCCTCGTGGTTGCGGAGGACTGTCGAGCATGATATGGCACGCGGGAGCATTTTGGCTCCTGGGTTTGATGGCTCAGATTGGCTCACCAGGCAAGGTGCAGGATAAAACATCCCCTGGAACGTGGTTGTTTGCGTTGTCTGGAGCCTGCTGATCCTCCAGCTGCCTTGGCCGGTTGTGGGCAGGGCCTTTGGTATCAAACCAGCCAGAAAACAAAACTGCTGCCTCCTCCCATGCATACCAGCCTCTGTCTTTAGTTAGCTTGCAGCGTGCTGAGTATGTATATACGTGTGCGTAGGCAAATGCATCCGTAGTGGCTGTAAACTACAGGCATTTCAGGTCACTCGGTAAGGGCAGCAATGTTGACAGACTTTGTTTCGCTTTCTGACAGCCAGAATAAAACGTTGTAGTTCTTTGTTGGGACGTGCCTGATGGCAGAGATAACCTCATCTGTGCTATGGATGAGGAAGTTGCCTCTGGCTCCTTTTAAAAGAACAGCTTTGGGACTGGAGCTCACTCTGGGATGCCAGATGGCCTGCGTTGTCTGGATGCGTTTAGCCCACAGACGTTGCGAGTGGGAGTGCTTAAAATGTCCCACGTGAGACAGCTCCGTGCTGGTGCTCGGAGTTTGTGTGGTTGTTGGGCGCAGCATTAAACGATGAACCAAAAGACCTGAGCTCTGTTGCTGATCTGGTATTTGATTTGATTTTTTTTTTTTTGCGGGGAGGGGGTTGTCGCTTTCTTAAAAATGAGCAGTGAAGGTCTGGTAGCGGTCCTGCCCAAGTTTCCCTTTCTAGCAGGATGTGTGCGTGGCTGAAGTAACGCTCCTCCTTCCTGTTCCCTTTAGGATGTTAAAGATGGCAAGATCTACAACGAGCAGAACTTTTTCCAGCGAGCTGCGAAGGCAGGCACAGGTTGGTGCTTCTTGGGAGGGCAGGGACTGGGCTGCTTGCTAGGAAAACCGGCATCCCTCTTTCATCAGTTATGTGGGTCTCGGAAGGCCGGGCTAGAAGAAACTAATTCACTGCTTGGTTCGTGCCAGAGTGCTGAGAAGTTCAGCCAAGAGCCAGCTCTCCCAGAAGTCTCTGTGTACCTTAGGGCACCGCAGAATTGGCGTTTTGAAGCTTTTCTTGCCCTACCCATGCTTTGTCTTAATCTCCCTGGTAGGTGTTCAGCCATGCAGCCTTGACCTGACTTGGCTCCATCTCCTGTGCCCCTTCCATGGGCCCTTCTCTCAGCTGCTGCCTGGTATTTACTCCATTGACCCAAAAACCTGAGCAAGAGCAATGCTGACTGGACAACACAGGCAGGTGTTTGAGCAGGGGTGATGGAGGAATTCATGTCAAACCTGCACTCCTGGGAGGACCGTAAAGATCTGCTTCCCCATCCCTCACTCTCCCCCCACTTCTCGTTTGACCTAGCCGTACAGCAATGACATGGCCTCGCCTGCTCCGGTATTCCCAGCGTCCTTTCTGTCTTATTCTTGCGCTGCAGTGCTATGTGCATTGACATGCCAATACCCCAGCATGTGAAACTGGCGTTTCTGGGACAGAGTTGGTACGAGAGAGGCTTCCAGCTGTCAGCTGCCCAGGGGCAGAGCAGGCCTTCGGAGAAAGGGCATCCCTGGCTGAGCTCCTTCATTCTAGAGCTCCTTAGCAGCATCTCCCACACTCTGTCCTCTTCTCTCCCCTTCTAGTGGAGAAGTGGAAGAAGTGGCACTCCGTGCCACTGCTGGGAATCCCCAGTTGCGTTGGCTTTGGACTGCATGCAGATAGCTACAGGTGAGGTGACTCTGCGAAGGGCACAGCTGAGCTCTTTTGTCCACAACTGCTGTCGTCTTGGGCTTTCGCCCTTCCTTCCTTGCTGCTTGCTGTTCCTTTTCTCATTGTGCCCTGGACTCCTAACCTGATGCACTGCTCCTATCTCATTTATTAATGAATGATTTGCCCCTCTCATTATCCTGTTTCCTTCAGTCCTTGTGTTGCTGGTGAAGCCATTGCTTTTGCTGCTTCTGCACCTCAGGCCAGGGGACACCTCATTCCTGCCTTTACTGTTAACATTATCTGCTACAGACTCAGACTGTGCATCTGCAACACATGATCAGCATGTCTCTCCTTTTCAAGGACTTTTCTGTTAACAAAAGCAGAGAAAATGTTTGCCCAGGTCAACTTGGAGTTGAAGGGAGGGCTCTAATCCAGGTGGATGACTTGATGAGTGTGTGGTGCAGGGTTTCCAAATCGGGTAGGTGCTGCTAAGTGCTAAGCCCTTGTCTCTTGTAGGTTTTTGGTGTTCTCTGACTTAGGACGAAGTCTTCAGTCAGTCCTGAATGATGGCTTACACCTGCTGAGGGAGAAGGCAGCTTTTCAGATTGTAGTCCGGCTGGTAGGTAGAGAACTGATACTTTCTAAGAGACTTTTTCAGAAAATAGGTATTTATTTCTATCTATAACTGTCTTGTGGATCTTTCAGAGATGTTCTAAAGCTCATCCAGAGGGTTGCTTGGGGGTTCTAGGTAGCATCTCTCAAGCCTGTTGTAAGCTTTAGTAGCATCTTTTAGCAATATGCCACCTTGAAGGAATTTGGGGTAAGGAGAATGAAAGAAACCTGACTCTTGAAAATTAGAGGCCGTGAGCTGTGGTGCTTGTTGTGCTCTTCTGCACAGCTGTGGGGAGCTGGGGAGGGTCCAGTTCAGTGACAGCCAGGATACTGGGGGAGCCTGTGTGGTTCTGATGTGCTTGCCTCTCCTGTTCACTCCTAGCTAGACTGCCTGGAGTACATCCATGAAAATGAGTACGTGCATGGGGACATCACAGCTGAGAACATCTATCTGAACCCAGCAGACCTCACTCAGGTAGGGAGCTGGAGCAGTGCTGCGAGGAAATGGCAGTGAAGGTTGGCTTGTGAAGTGGGACAGAGCAACACCCAGGTGGCCAGGGGAGCAGTGCAGTCTGTGCCATGGTGCAGGGTTGCAGGCTACACTGGATGCAGACTTCACCCCTGAAGGAGTGGTCAGGGTGCCTTAGATGTCACCTGGAATCTGCCATAAGGAGCTCTGCCTTTCTCTGGGGGGGAGTTTCAGGCTTCTGAGTGACGGAGGCAGGATAAAGGTACAGCCTGTGGACTCGGCTCTGGGCAGTAACACTCAGATATGTGCTTCTTGATGTCTTCTAGGTGACCCTGGCAGGCTATTGCTTTGCGTTCCGTTACTGCCCAGGGGGGAAGCACGTGGCTCAGCGGGACGGCAGCAGGACCCCTCATGAAGGCACGATAGAGTTTATCAGCCTGGACAGCCACAGGGGAGCAGGTGGGTCTCTGTTTGTGACACAAGCCAGCCAAGCTCAGCAGAGCTGTTACTGTGGCAGTGCTGTCTGGAGCTGGAGCTCCCTGCTGGCCCTTCTGTTACTGCTGCTTTCCGGGTGTTCACATGCCCCTGGAACCAAGTTCCTATTTGGGCTATTTCCTCTTTGCTTCATTCTGTGCTGCTGTGTTGGGACTTGCCAGGTCGCTCAGTGACTGCAGTGAGAGGTGCAGGGATGTTCTTCCTCCGTCGGGAGCCTTGGCTACTGCAGGCGTGTGAGGAATAGAAAACAGGGCTGCTTCCTGCTGGCTGAGCAGGCATCTGTTTCAAGCCAGACTGGGTCTCTGCCCAAAACAGATTTGCAGCAGGCTCTGCTCTGACCTTGCAGCAATGAGAGCGGGAAAGGCATTTAAATCAGCTAATTCTTCTCTTGGTTGGGATGTGACTGTTCCCTCCCAGTGCTCAGGCTGGGCAAATCTTCCTCCAGAAGCTGGGAGGTGATTCCTCAGCCCTGTGAGCTGGCAGGCTCCCAGGAGGACTGACATCCCTAGAGCACATCTTAGTGAAGCTCTTGCATTTCTTTCGTCAAGCTCTTTAGACTTGTGCCCCTTCCTGAGGCTGCCTGTTTTACAGAAGGGGCACCTCAAACAGGGACTGCCAATTTTGTGCTGGAGTCCTTCCTCACCTTCTCTTCTGAGATGGCTCCCAAACTCTTGTTTTTTCACATGTGAATGTCTCTTCCTTCCCATCAGGACCATCTCGCCGGAGTGACTTGGAATCTCTGGGCTACTGTCTTCTGAAATGGCTCTGTGGCTTCTTGCCTTGGTCTGATGAGCTGGACAAAGTAGAAACTGTGGTGGAGAAGAAGGAAAAGTAGGAGAAATCATCTACTCTTTTGGGAAATGCTCGGCAGAAAGCAGTGAGGGAGGTTTTGTGACTGAAGAGAAATCCCTCGGTCATAGTACGCTGTTGGGATGTGGGTAGATCCCACTGTAAAGGCTGAGCCTGGCCAAGGGGTGGCTGATGAACCCCGAGTTCTGCTCCGTTCAGGACGTGGCCATCTGAATTCAGCCTCTTGTTTTTTGGCCCTGTTGCCAAAGACAGGCTGTTGAGGCGCCTGCTCCATTGCTTCTCCTCTGACAGTGCTCTGCACTGATTATTCCAGGTACAAAGGGGATGTGAAATGCCTTCTGCGACTGTGCTTCAGGCAGAGATCCATTCCAGGTATGGTCTTGCTCTCTGTGATGGTGGGACTTGGGGAAGGATCGACTGTACCTGAAGCTAGAACCTTCTCTGCACTGGGGTGCAGGTCCAGGAAGGCTTCTGCTGGTGACAGTGACCAAGCTGGACTGTTGACAGGTTGCTCCTGTGAACCAGTCCCTTGTTTGCAGCAAAACAAGGAGAGCTGCTCCCCACTTGCGGTGTTCCTGAGCCTTGCTGAAAAGGCAAGTGTCCTGGTGGCTTTAAAAATGCAACACGTGGGGCTAGAGGTCGTTTCCCTGTCCTGTCCTTGAGCTTCACACTAGGCTTTGGTTTGGTTTTCCCTCTCTGCAGCTGCCCAGGGCAGGTGGGTGACCTGTCCACAGGGAAAGCAGCCGGAGGTGACCATGGGGCAGCTTGGGAAGGACAACCAGGGTCCTGTGCTGCCCCGTGCAGTGATGTTCCTTGCTTTGCAGATGCCCTGCAGAGCTACCTGCAGCAAGTATCGGCCCTAGAGTACGAGGAGAAGCCTGACTATGAGGCCCTGCGGCAGCTCTTCAAGAAGCCGCTGGAAAAGATGAAAGCTTCGGCTTATGACTCCGTGGATATCGGGATGGTGCCCTAAGTAAGTGCCCGTCGTTCCGACTGCAGCAGCACGGAGCGCCTGTGCCCCTGCACAGCGCTGCTGACCTGCTCCACGGGCCCGGGGTGCTGCAGGCAGGAGGTGAGGACAGAGCAGGGTGGGCTGGGAAACCTCTCCCGGACAGACCTGGGATGTGTGGAGGGAGCACCAGCCCTCCGGCCTTCCCTGTCGAGACATCAGTCCGGTGCTACACAAAGCCAGGCTTAGCCTGTTTTTACAGCGTTATGTTTCCTCTATTTTTTCTGGAAATACTTGTCCTTGGGGGAATATAAGGGTCAAAGCAACAGCTGAACAGTCTGCAGGGGTGTGGAGTTGCTAACAAAATGCAGACTTAAGCAATTTGGTCCTTTTTTCTCTCTTTTTTTTTTTTTTTTTAAAATAACTGAGGCTCTGGGCTGTAGTTTTTGCTTTTCCTTTCCAGAAAGCAGCTTCCAGCTCTGGTTTTAACACCTCAGACCTGTGGCAGTAAGTGGTGGTGGCTCTCCAGGCCCAGGTGCTCTGTTTTATCCATGAGGCACCTCCAAGATTGAGGCTCGGTACAGAGACAGGTCTGGTTTGAGCCCAGGGCTCAAAGGGCAGCTCTGGTTTGAGCCCAGGGCAGCCAAGGCCATTGGATTAAGCAGCAAGCCCAGGAACACGGAGCTACTGCCTCACCACCTAATTTTCCTGGGAAGGAATTGAACTACTGAACGTTCCCGTCTTGTGCCTTTTCTTTCAGATCAAGAAAACCTGCGCAGGAACAGAGTTCCAAGCTTTCTGCAGTGTGAGGCCTTTCCCACAGATATTTAACTGGTACCTGTTTTAGAACTGAGAGAGGTTTTTATTTTTTATAAGTGTTTTCTTCTGATTTTAATGTGACTTACTGCTGAATTTTGAGCCCCTGCTGTTAACAAGTGAATGTGAAGACACTCCTGCATGGCAAGGCATGGCAAGCAGCAGCTGGAGAACTGTGAAGAGTGAAGCCTGGCACAGAAGAACATTTCAGGGACGACTTTTTTTTTTTTTAACCCACAGTGGCAATACATAGTTTTGTAATAAACTTTGTGGTTATTTGGCATGTTCAAGGCCTTTCTGGGGCTGCTGTAGAGGCGTGAGGGGGGTTTGAGCCCCCTGCTACCTGCTGCACAGGGTGTTCTCCCCCCACTGCTCATGATATTGATGTAAATAACCTCCTTAGCCACAGAGCTAAACTCCAACTTCATCCCCAAACATCCCATCACTTTTCCAAGCCCCAGGTGAAATACCAGCCATTGAAGAAAGACAGGGAGCCACCTAAATTAAAAAAGTTTTATAAAAAGTTGCTACACTGTGTATCTGAAGGGTTGCCATCTGCCACAGTAACTTCTACACAAAGGGGGGAGGAGTCATGGAGTCCAGTTCCAGTGTTAAAGGCAGTGATGTCTCCTGGAAGCCGTGTACCTTGGTATTGCGGTGCTCAGTACCTGTTTGTAAACAAAAGGCTGTTCTCCTGGCATTCACAGGCTGAAGGAGCTTTATCCCAGGCTTGCCACGCTGAGGTCAGTGCAGGTGGTTTCTTCAAATTGGTACTGAAGCAGCACAGATTTCATTTTCGATGAGAAGCATACGCTATCCTCGCGGATTAGGCTTAAATTAGGGCTTTCACCATGCCAAACTGTCTGCCCTTATTGCATTGCTGCCTGTTCCTAGTGTTCAAGTGGTTTGTGCTTTCTTTGAGGACGCACCAGTGGAAGTGGCAAGGAAGACGGTGCGAGGCAGGAAATGAAATGGAGGTGGCAGTCCAACCACGCTGTCCCAGCACAGACTAACAGTTCACAGATCACATTACCATCGTACTGGGCAGTGAAGCATTAAGGCACAGAAAGAGGATTTTTCAGGTGAGGGAAAGATGGCAGCTAGAGCCTGAGGCAAATGGAGTTAAAAACCATCTGAGAGGTAGATAAAAAGAGAAGCTCAGACCTGCAGTGAGCCTTCATTTACCTCAGTGCAGCAAACAGTATGTACATAGGGGAGGGACAAACCAGCTGGATGAGGCAGTACCTGGCCAGAATGAAAAGGCAGCACAACCTTAAAAACGTCTTTCAAGTGGAAAAATTCAAGCATAGTGTTACATCCAGTAACTTAAGAACAAAAATTCTTTTCTTTTATAGTGCCAGGCCTCACAGCAGAACAAACACAAATTCTTTTCTATAACTAAGGAGAAACTGGTGAGGTATGACAACAAACAGCTAGATGTAGAGAAGAATTTGCAGAGGATACTTTAAAAAGGCAGCTATGAAGGAAGGAAATGGCCTAGAAGTGAGCTACAGAATTACAAGACAGATAGATAAAGTTGTGGGGAAGGGGTTTTTTTTTTGGAGGTATTAACAATTATTCACTATCATCCCTGTACAACTACAACAGAAATACTATTTCCAGGAATCCTAAAAAAAGGAAAGAGCATGAGGAATATCAGAGGCTTAAAAAGCCCAAGTTCATCCTTTCTTCACCGTGTTCTGCAGGATGTTTTCGCTTGAGCTGCCTTCTGTCACGCCTGCCCTCGCTCAGCCTAGCACAGCCTGGCTGTAAACCCGACTGGAAGTGAGGCAGGCCCGGCTCCTTGTTCGTGGTGCTGCCAGGAGGTGGTGCTGAGGTAGGTTTGAGGGGTTCTCCAAGGCCACCTTCTGCAGACGATGTGGAACTGGCACTGTTGACAGAAGCATAGCCTGAGCTCCCTTCCGGATTGGGATTTCTTGAGGTGAGAGATGCTGAAAGGCTGCAAGCGTCATCTGGCAGCTTGGCCTCCTTCTGTGGGGCCACCTGCGCAGCCCACCCCACAGCGAGGTTGTCCTCATCGCTGGAGTCCAGGCAGCAGTGCTCTGCTGGGTCCATATAGACCACTGCCATGTCCAGGATCCCACTGGGACCCGTCACTGTGGGATGAGAGAAGGAAAACAGTTAGTTTTGGCTTGGGCAGCACCAGGCAGGCATTCAGTACAGACTCAGACAGAAAAAAAAAAATGAGGAAGAGCATAAACCTCATGTCTGCTCACACACAGAGGAGAAGGCAGAGCACTAAGTTTACCCTCATTTAAACCAGTAACTTCCCACCCCAGACTTT
Organism: Tauraco erythrolophus; assembly: GCF_009769465.1. NCBI lineage: Eukaryota > Metazoa > Chordata > Aves > Musophagiformes > Musophagidae > Tauraco > Tauraco erythrolophus. The sequence goes on along the minus strand of NC_141481.1, from coordinate 16,809,404 downwards.
TGGATAGGTACTAAGAGCTGTTTGGAAAAAGAACAGCCAGTCCCAGTGTCAGCAAAACACACGGATAATGGTGTTTCTAACACGATGGGCCATTCATCACGTGTGGCCCACAATCAGCAGTGTTTGAACAGTCACACTTGGAATTGCTAAGCAGCCACAAAATCCTTCCTCATCTTCTGAAGCAATACAGAGAAAGAGAATAGATATATACCTCTAAAACAGTTTAACAATTACAACCACTGGGGAAGGGGGAGAGTTTTTTCCAACTGGTCTTCATCTTAAGTTCAGGCTTCTGATGCCTGAGAAACAGTTTCAAGCAAAGATGAAAAGACAGTTTTAGTTCTCTTGTCTGCTTTTTATAAGGAGAAAAAAAAACCCCTCACCTTCTCCATCTCTCTCGCCTTCGCTTTCCTGATCACCTTCATAACCAGAGCAGGAATCTAAACTCCAGTCTAAGAAGTTGTCTAAAAGACTTTCTTCCTGGGTGGATAGCTCTGCTGTGGGTGTAGTCACAAAGCTGCCTCTGTCATCCTGAATGCTGTCTTCCCTCCTCCTGGAGAAAGGAAATCCAGAAGTCACATTAAAAGCCAAGTCTGCTTTTGCAGCTCTTTTAAGAGGATTACAGAAAAACTGATTTAAGAATGGAACCTCGGGATACCAGAGAGGAGGAGAGGCTCATGCCAGTCCTCGGAGACACTCACAGCAGTGAGCTATACTGGCCTTTTAGTTCTCTGTCCAGAGGGAGAGCTAAGGAAAGTCTGAATTTCCACATTCGTGTGCAAGGGAGTGGGCTCCGGGTCCTCCTGTTTCACACCCAACAAGGAACAGAGCTGGCTGTAACTTATCACCTGAAAAACAAAAAGCCAGTAAGAATTCAACTATGCAATTCCCTCTGCCAGCAGGCTATTCCTCTTTATTTTCTAGGAGAGACCTATCCTGATCGGTTCTTCCCACACGTGCTCAACCAGAGCAAGTACAGTCCCTGCAGATTCAGTTTAAAGCACCCACTTTTTTTTTTAGACACTCCTCCAAAAGTCTAAATTTCAAGTCAGAACCCACTTCCCATTGTTTGAAGTTGACCACATCCTGCCACACGGCAGCTTTGCCATGGGTGCAGACCTCAGCAAAAGGAGACAGAGCTCACCCACCTTCTCCTTGCCTATTTCATCATAACGCTCGTCTTCGAATCGTTGTTTCACCGCAGTTAAGGACACCTGCCTATAATCCTTTGGGACATTGTTGTGGAAACTGGAAAGAAAGATTAAAGCCCCAGTCTTAGAACAGATTATAAGAAACGACATCAACAAAACCTGCCAATTTAAGTACCTTCCCTCTGTCCAGCTCAGCTCTGAGCTAAGGAATTTGGCGTTTCTGCGGAGCTGCTATGCAGCAGGCCAGGACACGTGGTTTCTAAGCATGAGCTTCTAATTCCTTTTCTGTTCCTCGAGGTAAACAAGACACTTGTCTTGTACTCTTTTAAAAAATGAGCTACTTTTGCTACTGGAACTCCTTCTGAAGCTCACCAATAAGCCAGTCACAGCCTTCTGAAAATAGTGCTGTTTGGCAAGCTGAAACCTGTTAGCCTTGAGGAACACCACGTTTTCTGTAACCCAGGGCCACCACTGGTTGGGAGAGACAGAATAGCTGTCCCTGAACTGGCCCCTAAGCCGTAGTGCCTTGTGGTGGGGGGAGCAAGACAGTTTCCCAAAGCCACGCCCTTCATTGAAGGACTGCATAGATGCCGCACGCCTACAAGAGCTGGAATGCGAGTACCCATGTGCCCTCCCAAAACAGTTCCAAAACAATTACCAGTTTTGGTGGAGGCTTAGCACACAGGGCAATAGGTCTTCAAGAGAGAAACCGGTACACTCAAACAGCTGCCTGGTCCAGGGGTGTGCTGAGGAACAAAATACATGTTACCATTTCATGAAGCTCAGTAGTTCTGTACTCAGATGGATTTTTGTTTTGGGGGGGGGCAGGATAAAGATCATGATCTCTATGAGCCTATGCCTGCAGATAGTTCATTCAAGTTCACAACTAGCTTCAAGGATAAGTATACCTTCAGTTTGGTGGGTAAACCTAAGTACAAAAATCTTCAGTCTCATTTAAAACCAAAGCTTGCATAGTCTGGTGCTAATACTCTTGCTCATCATAGCGATTAAGAGGTAAAACAGACTGAACTCAACTCTTCCTTCTGAAGTCTTACACCTGTCCTGCTCTTCCCTCTCAAGGGATTGGGACATCTTGCCTAAAGACAAACAAAACCCACCAAAACAACCCCAAAGGCTCTCTAAAAAGAGAAGGCAGACTGACATACCGCGCTGCAGCTGCACTTACGGTACGGTTCCTTACCTTGCCTGTGTAGTATCTTAGCCAGCAGCAGTGCTGCAGCAGCCAGCCGAGCTGGGGAATACACACAGAGGCTTGTGTTCAGGAGTGACAGTTCACAAATGAAGCTGTAGAGGTGAAGAGTTCTTCTCTCCAGCGAGACTATGCTTGACAATACTTCTTTGTAGTCCACAACGGTAGGTATCTAGTGCATAAGGAAGAACAGAGGTTGGCCATACAAGTCAAGCACCAAGTATTTAGAACATGGTTGTGACCAGGAGATGACATTTCATGACATTAGGGCTTTTTTGGTTGGTTGGTTTCTTAACTGCTGCTCTGACATTGAAAGGGTTCTTCAGTGAAAGAGTAAATGGCCTCTTGAAATCTAAGTTTTAACCTTGACAGAAAGGCAGAGGGTTCTGTATCTGCATGCTCTGAAACGTGCAAGGTCTCCACAGCTGATTGAGAACACTCACCCAGAAACCCAACACCTTAGACGAGAAGAAGTGCTAATTACAGCAGCCTGACTTCAATAGCAGCCCAAGGGGTGAAATACTCCATCCGCTTTCCAAACTCACCCTTATCTTTCCTTCTAGGGCAGAAATGATCTCGCCCATCATTCTGACCAAGTCTTCATACTTGTATGTGTTGTCTGTTAGCCACACAGCTTCCCGTATTGTCAAGATCTCTTTGCTGATGAAACTGCAACATTAAATACTAACAGTTAACCTCAGAAGAAAGGGAATTTGTGCACCTGTGCGATAATGGTTTTGTGGCAGATTAACTCTCATCATCTTGGGTGCATTTAACAACTTTATGAGGTACTTTCCCAGGTATAGATCAGGAAAGAAAGAACAGCAGCTCTTCATTTATTTCATCTTTAAGTTGGAACCACCTACTAGTACATTCCCAACTCCTCATTTCTGAAATCTGTCCTAGGTTAAGATATTGAGGGAACTAACAATGCAGAATAATTTTGCACCACATCATGTCGCTCATCTGAGTGTAACAGACTAAACTAGGTAGCAATACAGCTGCAGTTGCTCTTTACAGGGCTACTCGTGCTAATTTGGCACGAGAGACTTCGCTTGCTGATGGAATGCATTTAGACCAATCCACCGCTATCGAGCTTTTCATATTAAAAACATGTTCAACATATAACACCTTGTGTCTTGTTTGCAGAGATTGTGAGTGTTTGTATGTGAGCACAGTCCAAGCAGCACTCAACATAGAGGGAAGCCAAAGATTCTTTCCAGTATTATCATCAACAAGGGGAAAAAAAACCAACTTGAGCTGCAGAAATGGATTTGAACGATCACAGTAACCATCTCCGTTCACCAGTCAGAACCCTACCGTGTGCAAATGACCATGCAGGCTATTCCCAAAAGTTGGAGTCGAGCCCGAGATACAGGTCTCAGCTTCAAATAGCGATCCACACATCCCACTGTCATGTGAAGGCATAGGCTAGAAAAGTCTTTCATGGTAGCCACTTCTGTTAGCCAGTCAACCAGGATATATCTAGACAGGAAGACAGAGAGACACAACCTGTGCAGTCAGAAGCCATTCAAACCAGTGCTGAACACCCTCCCCACACCCAGCTACCGAGTCCCTTCTCCACTCAAAAAAGTTTTAATCAAGAAATTCAGCCAAAAAAAATTTCAGAATGATGACACATTGCAGTGAGATAAGGATTTGCAACCAGAGAAGCCTCTGAAGGGTCAGCAGTCGCCTGTGAAATGGAATCAGAAGCTGACCTGTAATTAACAGGCACTTGCACAAGGAAAGGGGTAGGGCATACCAGTTCGGAGGCCACCTAAGATAACTGGAGAGTGACTCTATCTCCAACAAGCCAAACAGTGCCTCTATTTCTTGAAGAGCTTGTTAGTCTTGACAGATGTAAGAACTTAGTCCAGACCAAACCTCACTTCTCCCTTCACTTCTTTACAGGGCCTTGAAATAAGGGCTCCAATACTTCCTTTTTGCAAAGTGCCAGTGTTTCTCTGACGGCACAGAATGCATCACGAGAGTAAAGCAAAAGATGCCATCTTCCAACAGACCGCATGCTGGATTTGTAGAGGGAAATAGGCAATGGTTTCCACCACATGGCCTGACTCCCAGATACAAGTTCTTACCTCATTGTTTCATTCATTCCTTTCTGCATAGTGAAGATACTTTGCTTGCTGATAGGAAGGGAAGCTTGAAAGATCTGAGACACCATTTCATTGGAAGATTTTGGTTCTATTCCTATTTGGTTTCTATTCCCACAAGCTTTGGCTAAAGCTATCTGTAGTAGAGAGAAGACAAAAGAAAGCTGTTGCGTTTGGGTTATTTTTCCTGGATGCAAACTAAAGCAGCACAGGATAGTCCTGTAGTTTTCCTACTGAAAACAGAGACTGAACATGACAAACTACTTGAAAGGGAACAGAACTCGTAGTTCTTGGTTTGGCCTGAATGTTAGATGCAGGCATTATTTGGGGGTAGGCTTTAAAGTTCATGGAAAGATGCAGCCTTACTCAGATTGTACCACAGACAGGTAGTAATTTCCAAAAGATGGGAATCTACAGAGTAAATACATGCACGAATATATAGACATTATTCAGCAATTTTGACCCTGCCTCTAAAGAAAGGAGTCTAAGCCTGCAATGACAGCATAGGAAAGTCCAAAGGAAAACAGTTTTCCTGGGAAAAAAAAAGCCAGTCTTACCTGTGCTTCCCAGCAGCCCTTTGCCGCGTAGTCCCGTAGCTTCCTGAGACTTTGGAGGTATCTGCCAGGGTCTGACATCTACAGAGAGGGATGGAAACAAATTTCAAAACCCATGATCTTTACAAAACAAACAGAAGGATTGGAGTACTAATATCCAGAAAAAAAAGACACTGCCTGTGGGTACATCTATTATTTCAGCAACCAGTCTGTTTCTCATCATGACAACAACTTTTTTTTTTTTTTTTTTTTTAAAGAAACTTTCTTCGGTTCTTGCCCAAGGTCTCATAGGAAATGAGAGTGGTCACTCAGGATTCCAGCAGTCTCCCTGCTCCCGTTCCCAAGCAAGCCACAGGAGCACTAGCCAGCAGTGCTGTGCCTTTAGCAGAGTTACTGTAAAGGGACTTCTGCTTGCTCCTCAGCTACCACTGCTCATAGACTCGCTTACTTTAAGCACCAAGGCAGACACCAAAGCTCGTGGGAGAGAGTTCTTAGTGCTCTCCTTGTTTATGAAGCAGGTAAGCTCTGAGGAACAGCAATTTCTTTCTATGTTCATTGTACATAAGAGGTCCAGACGTTACAGTGAAAAAGCTGTTTTGAGACAAAAAAGAAAATCCTACTTACAGCAGCCTTCCTATTTCTTTCCCAAAGGAGGTAGGAGCTGTTTAAACAACCCTGCTTCGAAGATTCTTCAAACATTTCAAGGGATTCTTTTCTTCTTTCTTCATCCTAAGAAGAAAAGGCATGATGGTATTTACACCGTCCGGCCAACCAGGCACTGGATCTCAGACTTCAGAACCTACAGAACAGCTCCATACTGAAAGCTACAGAGCAGAATCAACCAACTGGGGGGCTCCCACCTCCACTCAGTGTTGGCATTTGAAGATCCAGGCTCAGGGAGCAGTCAGTGATTTTCCCCAGCTGGACAAAAGCTTTTCGGCTTGCTTGTCACTGAAGAACTTCTTTTTCTTTTTTTCTTTGTTTTAAATATTTATGATTGGAAGGCTTCTTTTGAGGCCTGACAACACTGCAAGCCCATGATCAAGCCAAAATTAATTTCACTGTTTGTAGAATTCAATAAACCAAGTTGATAACATTCCTTTAATCAACCAGTAAATTAAACTCATGAGAGAAGAAATTCCTAGGCTGCTTGAGGAATATAAGAGCCTTTTGCTTGTTTAAAAAAAGTAAAATCCAGGTAAACAGCATTAGCATCACCAAAGAAGTAGCCAAACACATCAAAACAGAAACAGTGCTCACCTCAAAGAGACTCAAGACCTTAGCCAAGCAGTGGAGAATAGATCCTTTTTGAGCCTGAAGAAAGTATTAAGATAAAGCATTGTTAAAGATGAACAAAAGCAATTTTTGCTAGTAATTCCAAACTACAATTTTGTCTGCCTTTCAACCATTCCTCCCCCTTGTTCTTCTCAATGTTTTGTTATCTCTGAGACAGTACTGAATCTCTTAGAAGAGACAGCACAAGCCTTCGGCACTCATGAGATACCAACTGTAGTTTGGCAATAAATTCATTAAAATGATTGATCTACAGTCATTTGAGCAACAAGAGCACAGGAGCTCCTTGGGGGAAACAAAACCTTATTTCCAAAAGAACTAGAAGCAGTTATTAGCCTATGTTGAAGTCGAGGGCAGAAAGAAAACTTACTTTCTCCAGCTGGCACTCTGCTTTGAGACTCTCATAGACCACAGCTTTACAGCAGCTTCCACCCAGGGACCACGGAGGACGGATGAACAGCCAGACAAACGGGACTGCGCACACGTTCAAGCGCTCCGCCAGGCTGAAGAAATAGGATGCCTTCAGTCCATTCACTTCTGCACGACCCTCGTCGGAGATGGACACTGAACAAGAAACATGCCAGAAATCATTGGGAGTTTATTTGCAACGCGTACTTGGCGTTTAGTCAGGCCACGACAGACAATGGGGATACAATCAGGACAAGATTGGACAGTGTCTTCCCTTTAGAGCCTTAAAAGTCATGGAGATGGCAAAAGAACAGCCTTATTACAATCAGTCGTGAGGGACATAGAACCCTAAGCTGGGGGGGGGCGGGATGTTCTGCAAAACCAACACCCAGAGCAACATTAACTCCTGCCAGGGCACCAACAAGCTGGTGTGCAAGTCACCTGCCTCGCCAGTACCCTCTGCAAGGACGCTCCTCCTGAACTGCCAGTCCCTTTTGCTACGTTTGTCAGACTAGGTACGTAGCCACGTCTGATCGGAAGTTTCACAAAGGATAATTTCTACACATGGATTCATAAGCTAAGCATGGACTTCTTTTCGAAAAGAGCTGTGTGCTGTACTGTCATTTAACACCTAGCAGTTTAGCAGCCTTAAGCTGCACTGAAAGGCAAAACTGCAGAGGCATGGTAGGCAACAGAGTTGGGGCTGTTCAGCCTGGAGCAGAGAAGGCTCCGGGATGATCTTATTGCAGCTTCCAGTACTTAAAGGGGCTACAGGAAAGCTGGAGAGGGGCTTTTTACAAGGGCCTGTAGTGACAGGACAAGGGGCAATGGCTTTAAACTGAAAAAGGGCAGATTTAGACAAGATATAAAGAAGAAATTTTTCACTCTGAGGGTGGTGAGGCACTGGACCAGGTTGCCCAGAGAAGCTGTGGCTGTCCCATCCCTGGAAGTGTTCAAGGCCAGGTTGGATGGGGTTCTGAGCAACCTGGTGTAGTGGAAGGTGTCCCTGCCCATGGCAGGGGGGTTGGAACTGGATGATCTTTGAGGTCCCTTCCAACCTAAACCATTCTGTGATTCTATGATAGTAAATGAGATCTAAGCCCCCACTGAAAGCAGCAAGCTGACCCTGCACTTCACTGCTCCAGAGCCCGGGTACAAAAGCATCAGTGCTTGAGATGCAGGATAAATAGCTTTGTAAGTAGCCAGTAAAACTACCAACTTTATAGTGAGACAATGAGTCTGATCTGTATCTATAACAGATATAAGCCTTTAGCTTATCTCCATTTCCTTCTGTCATGCCATCTTCCCCAAAGACCCAGGTACAAGCTTCCACACTTACAGCCTTCATTGTACAGGTAAGCCACTGCCAGCTTCACAGCAGCTTCAAAGTTCCCGCTTTCAGCAGCCCTGAATGGGAAACAGAGAAGAAAATTGAGGCTGAAGTCAGTAGGTGCTTCCAGGCCCACACCCTCAAACAAGTTACTTTAGTGGAGGCCAGGCTGTGAATTTGGTCATCCCCAACCATAAGCACAGGTGCTTTCACTACAGAAGTTCTGAGTTGCACTGAGGTTTTTCTTGCTGCAACCCTTTCCTGTGCCCATGTCCAGAACAGTTTGACGATTCACAGCAACTGTATCTCATTCCTGTGCAACGTCAGAACCTGTCAGCATGTTTTGGTACTTGCACCTTCAAGCCCTTGTGCTCCTCCCTTCGAAACCAACGTGCACATACCAGTCGTCTTCAGCAAGAACATAACACATGCATCAGAGCAGGGGCAACAGTCAGAAGCAAAACAATTAGCATGACATTTAAACTGACTGATCACCTTCACATCAGGTAGATTCTTGATCCTCTGATCTCACTTGCACGTACAGATATGCCACTAACAGACTTTACTTAACGTGCTATGTTCCAACGTGGAACATTAATGCCCTTAAAGAGCAACCACATGCCATGGGCCCTGCTGAATTTACAGAGACAGCAGTTACAAGCTGCAGCTTAGACACAAATCAACAGTTCTTCAGCAAAGACCTACAAAAAGAGACAATCAGATCCCTCACTCACAGCGAAGACTGATTAGAATTGTGTATCCACCTTCAAACATCCTCCTCTACAGTGTGAGGCAAATTTGCTTTTTAAAGCTTACCTTTCAAACATCTTCAGATTGTTTGGAGAAGGCCATACTTCTTGGAAATTTGCACAGGCCCAAACACTAGTATGATTATCCACAAGGTATTTAAAGTGTGAGTGCACCTGCAAGAGGCGAGGGGAAAATAATAATTATTAAAATAAAGAGACCAACAAAAAATAGTTCCCTGCAATCTAATTTTAGATAGGTAACTAATTAATCATAACTCTTTTCCTGCCTAACCAGCAGCAAGGCAAGAGATCACAGAATCATGGAACGGTTTGGGTTGGAAGGGACCTCAAAGACCATCCAGTTCCAACCCCCCTGCCATGGGCAGGGACACCCTCCACTACACCAGGTTGCTCAAAGCCTCATCCAACCTGGCCTTGAACACTTGATGCCAAACCAAACTAACTTGCTCCGTCCCAGTGATCTGGCAGGACAATTCCCACAGAACACTTGAATACTGCTGTAATCTTCCTAAGCTCAAGTACTGAGAAATAAAACTTCTACTGGGATATCAAAAACCTAACTATTGCACGTATTTTTTGATTTTCCTCAGGTTCACTCCGGCCCGAGAAGCAGCCTTTTCCGTGTGCAGAGATAAGCCACCACCCGTGCCAGAGGGGAAGCAGAAGCAGACTCACAGCTCTGACCGAGAGGATGTCCTCAGCAGGAAGGCTTTTCAGAATGTGAAACAGAACATCCACGGGCAGATTTAACAACGTCAGGACTCGAGGCCGTTTTCTTATCCTTCGCTTTGACGGGAAAGAAAAACACCTGGAACACCTACAGTGAATCACTGGAAAACCAAACCACGGGACACCTCAGTTAGTGACAGAACAGTACAAGGGAAAAAGGCACTACAGAGTAGACACATGCAGAAACACGTTTAGTTGCAGCACAGGACACTTCTTCAAACATACTAATCATGAGGAAATTCAGCAAGTGTCACGTAACACCATAAAACTAAGCCACAAAGAAGTAATTGAGCTCAGACTCAGAAGGGACGGCTCATGCTCAAGTCCTCTTTATCAAGGAGAACCCCCTCCATGCCCCAACTCCATCACTAGACTGTGTTTAGTTAAACTGTCACTGCTACAGCTTCACTAACCTCCCCCACATCCCAACTCTTCCTTCTCAATTGACAGCTGTCCTTGGAATGTGATGAGAGAGATTAGGAAGTTCAGACCCACCAAACCAGCAGAAGCCAAAGGTCCGTCTTTCTAGGCAGCCAGTTGCTGCCATGGGTGCCCATGGAAGACCTTCAAGAACCAGGAAGCCCTTTATTTGAAGTTTCAGCATTCATAGACTAAGGCATTGCCTACATAGAATGGTTTGGGTTGGAAGGGACCTCACAGACCATCCAGTTCCAACCCCCCTGCCATGAGCAGGGACACCTTCCACTACACCAGGTTGCTCAAAGCCTCATGCAACCTGGCCTTGAACACTTCCAGCGATGGGGCAGCCACAGCTTCTCTGGGCAAACATCTTCTGTTTCTTGTTCAGACCAAGTTTACCCTCACTGCACTCACCAAGAAAGGAAAACCATCTAACAGGCAAGACAAACCCAAGAAGAAGGCACAAATCCTGCTGGCTGGTAGAGACTCGTATTCCATGGTAGAAAGCCTTTGGAAAAGTCACTTTTCCAACTTCTGGGGACAGCGCAGCACTTGGGCTGCCACCAAGCAGGAGGCACCTGCATGCAGGAGCCCCAACACCCACAGCTGGCTGAGTAACAGACCAGCAGAAACTCAACTCGAGGAAAGGTGCCAGGTGGAAAAAAAAAAAAATCACGTTCTCCACCTCCAGCAACACTTGGGCAGTCGGGCCCGAATCAATCCCGGTTCACGCTGCCGGGCAGCGGCACAGGTGCCAGCACTGCTCATTTCCATGTCGCCTCTCGCAGCTCTCCGGAGCAGTTCACACCAGCAAGAGAGGCCCATTTCTGAGTGAGGAAAAACGCTGAACGTTTGCTTTGCAGACACGAGGGCTCAACAAGTAAATTCTGAAGTGAACACTTGAGCCCCACGTGTCTTTATTACAGAACATCTCTCAGTTGTATTTTTCAAACTGGTTTAAGTCTTACACAAAGACATTGTACTTGGGCTGTTCAGCCTGGAGAAGAGAAGGCTCCGGGGAGACCTTCCAGCGCCTAAAGGGGCTACAGGAAAGCTGGAGAGGGCCTTTGGACAAGGGTGTGTAGCGACAGGACACGGGGCAATGGCTTTGAACTGAAAGAGGGGAGATTTCAATGAGATCTAAGGAAGAAATTTTTTACATTGAAGGTGGTGAGGTTGCCCAGAGAAGTTGTGGCTGCCCCATCCCTGGAAGTGTTCAAGGCCAGGTTGGATGAGGCTTTGAGCAACCTGGTGTAGTGGAAGGTGTCCCTGCCCATGGCAGGGGGGTTGGAACTGGATGATCTTTGAGGTCCCTTCCAACCCAAACCATTCTGTGATTCTATGATTCTACTTGGGAAATTATTACTGACTTTTTTCCCTTAAGTAGTTGAATTAAAAGACAGAGACCCTGATACTGCGCAATACACACATGCTAGCATGGCTTACCCTGCTTTCACTGGTTCATCTCCAGCTTGAAGATTTTTTGTCTTCAGTTAAAACAAACTAGTGGTATAACACATCTTCCAAATGACCCCAGATTATTGATGAAGCAAACCAAGTCAGAGCTATGGAGTTTTACTGGATTATAGGGTCAAAGGCATAAGCTTAGAGAATCACAGAATGGTTTGGGCTGGAAGGGACCTCAAAGATCATCCAGTTCCAACCCCCCTGCCATGGGCAGGGACACCTTCCACTACACCAGGTTGCCCAAAGCCTCATCCAACCTGGCCTTGAACACTGCCAGGGATGGGGCAGCCACAGCTTCTCTGGGAAACCCGTTCCTATGCCTCACCACCCTCTGAGTGAAAAATTTCTTCCTTATATCTAATCTAAATCTCCCCTCTTTCAGTTTAAAGCCATTGCCCCTTGTCCTGTCACTACAGGCCCTTGTAAAAAGTCCCTCTAGAAAAAGTGTTCCATCACAGAGAATGACGCAGCTCCCAAATTTTTTACGGAGAGAGTAGAAGGTGGCCAAAGAGTCAAGATGAGGATAGAGAATTTTAACGAGTCAAATGTTTTTCACCATTAATGTTGTTTCACCTGCTCTTCTACTTCAGGTGTTTAACATCTCCGAGCTATAACCTAACCATGGAAAACTTCATGGTCTTACACGAATCTCCAGTTCTTCACACACCACTCCAGTGAGAGACCAGAGAAGTAACATTGCATTTCTCTTTGAGAAGGGAGGAGTAACAGCTCTTTCCAGCTGCAGACACAGTGAAGGGAAGAAATGTGTGGACTGGCCAGTTAAACCCTCATCTCCCTCCGAGCCCGTCAGCCCACAGAACTGGGAAGTGTCTGGCCTTACAGACTGCACAGCCAATGCAAAAAGTTTGGAGCCAATTTGTTCAAAGCAAAGTTGCTGTGTCAGACCCAATTACTCAATACATTTTTTTCCATTTGCAAGGGGAAGGTTATCTGGGTTTTCAGCAGGATCCTTAAGAAGAGCCTGCAGATTCCTAAGGGATCCATGGCTGCCACAGTGCTAATACAGGTTTTTCTGTTCCTACACACTATTAACGTCCTTAGTGCTTCACGTTTAATGAAACAAACCACCAGCCTGATACAAAATAGCATCCAGTGTCTCATCAGTAGCCTGTAGCTACCTGCCTTTGATTAAAAAGCTATTCCACGAAAATAAAAACTTTTTGATGTGCACAGGGCAGAATACTGCTGTCCTTGTCCTCTGAGAAGCCTTGAGCAGTGTTATTGCTATAAAAAAGAAATGGACTTCTACATTGGTGTGCCAGTTAAGCCTGTATGAACATCTGAATGACTCAGGAGCGTGGGGTACTTGGACAACTCAAGGAAGAGAAAATTCAATTTCAAAAGACAGGAAGTCACATAGGGAAATTTTCAATTTGCTGCTTCACAAAATCGGAGTGGTTTAGGCCGGGAGAGCTCTGGGGATCACCCAGTCCAACCGTCCTGCCCCAGTGGGGTCGGCTGCCCGCAGGCTGCGCAGGACCACGGCCCGTCGGGTTCGAAAGTCTCCGAGGATGGAGACTCCACAGCCTGTGCCACCGTTAGAGCAAAGACCAGTTCTTCTGTGGGAACGGGCTTTCCCACGCATCGATTTGTGCCCCCCAAAATTCAAAGGCATCCTACACGTTATCCCACACGCAATCTACGGGGTTTTTTTTAAATGCCTGGCTTCGAAGTTAGCCGCACAGGAGTGCTCAGACGCGTCCATCCTCCAGCTATACTATGGATACTCCGGCGAAAGAGAGGGAAAGGGCGGCCTCAGGTGCAGCACCGACACCCCGGCGGGGCAGCAGCAGCACCGTTTGCGAAGCGGGATGCCCTGGGAAGCCGCAGCCCCGACTGACCGGAGCCCCCCGCCCGGCCCGCACCGCCTCACCGCCGCGGCCGTTTGGATTCCGCCCACGGCCGCCAAAGCCCCACCGAGCCGCCGCGGCCGTTGCTGTCCACAGCGGCCCCTCAGACGCCGGCGGGAGCCGCGGCGCTGCCCGGGCGGAACACGCTCCCCCGGGGCGCGGCCCTCCCGCCCTCACAGTCCCCTCAGGAGGGGAGAGAGGCAGCGGCGGCGCTGCCCGGGCCGAGCACTGCCCGCCGGGGCGCGGCCCTCCCGCCCTCACAGCCCCCTCAGGAGTGAGCCGGTGGCGGGAAGGGAGAGGCGGCGGCAGAGCCCCTCACAGGGATGGGGAGAACGGGGGTAAAGGGGGGGGAGAAGGGCGAAGCGGCACCCCCGGAACCCGCGGCACGCTCCGCACTCACCGCCCGCCTTCATCGCGCCGCGTTCCGGGGACCAAGCGGAGCGGACCGGCCTCGGCGCCCAGACCGGCTGCGAGTGAGGCACCGACCGGGAGGCGGTGCTTCCCGCCCGAGGGCACGCCCCCGCCAGAGGCCACGCCCCCTCGCCGCTCAGCAAGAGTCGGGGAAGGCGCTGGAGCTCGGTGCCGCTCAGGCCACGCCCTCAGAGACCCCACACTCGGCGGCGCCGCCGCAGCTCCTCTCTCCGCCCGCGATAGGTTGGACTCCCCTGATCAACGCCCACCGGCCGCGCGCACTTTTTTTTTTAAACACAGCAGGCTACGCGATTGGCCGGAAGGCCGGCGAGAGGCGGTGCCCGCCCCGCCCCGCGGGCCGTGATTGGCTGTTGAGGATGCGAATTCGAATCGGGGCAGTTTGGCGGTTCGAGCGGGGGCTGCGGCGCATGCGCGCGGCGCAAGGACCGCTTCTCCCCCCCCCCCCCCCGCTGTGGGGGGGTGTCGCCATGGCGGGAGGAGCCGGTCGCTCGCCCGTTCCCCTCAGGGCCCGGGCTCCCCCGTGGGCCGCGATTCTCCCCTCCGCGCCAGGCCCCAGCCGGCAGCAGCCTCTCCAGCCGCCGTGGTGCCGCTCGCCCACCCCCGGCTCCGACCCCGAGGGTTGCCCGGCCGAGGGCGTTACACCCGACAGCTGCTGAGGGAACGCTTGTGTCCTATTGCCACCTAATTTATTTCCGCCCCGAGTATCCGGGGCCTGAGGGTGTCGGTGCTGGGGGAAGGAGTGGGGCTTGCCCAGGCTGAGGCCCCTTCGTGGCCTTGTGTGAGGATGAGGGGGAATTAGGGAGACAATCGGGAGCCAAAGTTCAAACCTGAGTCAGGGATCGAGAGGAAAGCCCTGATCCTCAGAAGGCAAAGTGCAGGGATGGATGGAAAAGGCTGGCAGGCTAACAAAGTGATGAAGGAACAATGGGTTTATTGCTTTAGCTCACTTGAAGCCTGTTTTGACCTTTTTAGAAAAGAGCATCAAGAAGAGGAGCTGTCGTTTTGCGGGACGTAAAATGACCGTGTCAGGATTGGCGGTGGCTGGAAACTTTCCCGACAATGTGTGCCTTGAATAAACATCGTCAATCTCTGCACACCTGAGGTTTCTTCCTGGTGGTGTGGGTATGAGCTGAAGGACAACCTTAGGTTTCACAAGCATTTTTCATTTTTCGTGGGTAGAACATGAAATTCTGGATGCTCCCCTGCCCGCACAACCGCTTTCGCAAGGGATTGGGATAGCTCCGAAACCACCAGCGATATTTTGTGGTGGGGGAGGCTGAGCTCAGCTGGCTGGATGACTCCGCTGAGCTCACACCGCGACACTGGCCGTGCTGGGGCTGGCAGCCCCTCGCGCCGATGCGCTGTCCTGTGCAGTGACCACGGGGGACGAGCTGCTGCGGACAGGCTTTCTCCCTTGCAGATCCACCTCCTCCTCCATCCGTAAAACTGTGTAATATTCCTGGGGAGCACAGCAGCTGCTGACGTGGAAAAGCGGTACCAAGAGCCAGGGAATATTTATCTTCTTTTAACTGAGAAGTGGTTTGAATTAAAAAGTTAATCATGCTGTCGGCTTTTGTTCCTTATTTCTTCTCCCCCTCACAGCTGTTTCTGCCAACTCATAATAAGTTGAACCAACCAACAAAACATGGATAATCAGCTCCCTACGGAGAGCTAAAATACCAGCAGAAGATGCTCCTTGAGTCATAGGTGATGCACAGTGTAGAGTCCCCTCGGGTAGATCCTGTTCTCTCCAGCAGCAGAGGAAGGCAGGGCATGGGGAAGGTTATATTTAAGGGATGGATTATAATTGAAAGCCAAGTGGGCACAGGGAGATGGGAGCTGCGATTTTCAGAAGCAGTAAACTTTGGCCTGTTGTGTCCTCTCCGCAGTCGGATGGCAGAACATCCAGTTGGTTTCATCCCTGACAGACAGACCGATCAGAGGCTGACGGGTGTGTGGTGGGATTCATGTTGCCTAAATATGGCCATCTGGCAAGATCTTCAAAAGCCTGTGGTGGCTGCAGCCTCTGCCCGGAGCTGGCAGATGGGGAAGGAGTGGGATCTACACCCTTTCCAATGGACAGTCAGGTTGGATACGCTGTCCTTCACATTTCTGTGCCTCCTCGGAAAGTCATTACGTGGTTGAGTCAGTCCCTACAGAGAAAAATGCTAATTATTGTGCTTCAATCATTGTTGCCAGCTGCGGAGCTGGATTTCCTTTAGTTGTCATGCCTCTTTCTCCACTGAAGAGCAGGCAGAGGGTTGTGTTTCTCCTAAATCAGAACATCTCTTTGCTCCCTTCACATCTGTTGGCTGTGGAAGTGAGGGTAACTACAACGCAGGACTTTTGTTTGCCTTGGTTGCTGTGATTTAAACAAAACTCAACAAAAGTGCAGCGCTTACTCGCGATACTGCCAAACGCGTGGTTCTTCTGGGGGCTTGCTTGAGTTTCAGTCAAGGTGTTGATCCCTCTTAGGAAGAGATTCGAGGACCTGAGACCATGGCATCTAAGCCATACGTCCACGGTCAACAGCATCGTTCCCCTGGCAAAAGTGACAATTTGCTGAAAATACCTTCTTAGTCAGGCAAATATCAGCTTGCACTTCTTCAAGTCCATTTGTGAGAGAAAGAGGATTAATTGCTGCACAGATTATCCCTCACTGGTGTCCCTTCTCTCAGCAACTTCAGCCTTTTAAGCCTTTTCAGATGGGCATTTGGGAAAGTCTTTTGAGAGCGAGTCTATTTCTGCAGCCTAATTTGCCCGCGGATTGTGATCGGATTCAAATGTGCAGATTTTCCGGAAAGAGCAAAGATGAAGAATTCCAGTCAAATAGGATTTAACAGCGAGAGACAGAAACAAACACACATGTAGCATCCCCTCTAATGGCTTCAGATAGTGAACGGGTTAACGAGCAGCTTAATTGGACATTCAGCATGTGCTCAGCCTGGCGAGCAAGCTGCAGACAAGCACCCAGACACTAAAGGTTGCACTACATGCTGTTGCACAAGTAATTTCATTCCGATTTCCAGTAAAACAACATATGTCTACACTGCGGAGTGGAGCTGCGTGCTCCTCGGAGGTTCTTTCCCCCCAGATTCATCACCCAAGATAGTTCTAGAGCTGAAACCAAAACGACTGTGATAGGGCTGTATGGGAGTTAATTAGCCAAGCTGAAACCCAAGACTAATTAGCTCGGCTGCAGCAGCATCACAGCTCTACTGCCCTCAGGATCGTTGCTGCAGGGTCTGATGTGGTGCCGTTTCGACTACGAGGATGCCTGAGGCCAGGAAAAAAGTGGGCAACAGGGAGTCATTTTCCTACAATTTTTACATAGCCCGTGATTATTCAATCAATAAACGTGATAGTTTTATGTTATAACGTCTGAAGAATGAGTTCAGTCGGTTGTAAAATGGTATCTTTTCCACAGTTTAAAGGGAAAACAAAAGCAATACAGGCCATTTCCTGGATGAAAGGCTGAAATGCTCCATGAATTTTCCTGGCAAATCATCCTCTGCTGTCATAAGGCTGAATTACTGAGAGGGTAGAAGAGCCGATTTTCTTTTGAAAGAACCAATCCTCAACTGAAATAGTGGTACCAGTCTTTGTAACTTCTCCTGTCCCATTTTGAAAAGGGTGAAATAATTCGGCTCTTTATTACACTCTTAACGCAATGGAATAGCTACTGGGCTGGAGAAGGATGTTGCTGTCCGAGGGAGGAAAGAGCTTCTCCAAATCTGCAGATCTAGCTGCAGATTGGGAGGAAGCGTTTCTCTGAGGTCCTTAGATGACGAGGCAACTCTAGCTAATCTTTTGTGTCAGGACATCTCAGTGTGTTCTCCGCTGGCCACATCCCTATCCTGTAGGTATTTCCGTGACGTTACTGAGTATAATTTGCAGTTCCTGCGGTTTAAGTTCATACTAACATTTGTCAACGATGCTGTTTGGAGATGCAATCAGCTGCAAATCAGCAATGAAAGGCAAGGGCAGTGCTATCTTCATCTTTTCTCCAAACTGTATTTCTCTTTCGTAAGGAACCCGCTTGGGAAACATCCCAAAAGAGTGAAAACCTTCCCTCGCAAATGAGGGCATCAAACCACCACGAGATGGCATCAAACTCATACGATGGGGCGTCAGACCGTCAACTGTTGGGGGTTTTTCCCAATTCTGAGGACATCTCATTGCAGAAGTCCTAACCCAAGGAGGAGTGCACTGATATTTTAGAAGCAGAAGCTCTTCTTTCTACAAATCTTCATGCTTAGTACTGCTGTGTGTAATTTCACTGCCTTCCACGAGTGGTACTGCTCCGTGGTAGTAAATGCACGTGAATCAGGCTATCTGCATGAAGGAGTTTCATCCAGATCTGACCTCACCAAGGCGGAGGAAGAGTGAACACGGCTTTCAACAAGAAGTGACTTGGCGAAAGAGGCTTGCAATGAGTTTTGTTTTCCTGAAAAGGGGGCTGTGGTTTCTACCAACTGCCTCTGAAGTCTCAGTGCACAAGGTGAAATGAGCATCTGACGTACTGAATCGGCCAACAGATGTGTGCCCGTGTGTTGGCTCAGGTGAGGTCCTCGTTCTGAGAGGACAGCTTTTGTGACAGGGTAGAGCCCACGGCGCCAGGTAGGAAGCTGTGGATGACCTAAGTGGGCTCCTACGAGTGCTGCAGAGGCGAGGGGCCATGCTCTGTGCAGCGTGGAGACTCCTGGCGGTGATGAGCAGCGTGGGGGACTTGGGGTGGGAAAGGTGCAGTGATACTGCAGGATACCCACAGAAAAGGGAGCACGAGGAGGGGTGCTGGTGTCTTACAGGACCTGACAGCTTTGTGTCCCGTGGTGGTGTGTGTAAAATGAGCACACCATCTCAGCTGAGGTCCGGCAACAACCCATCTCGCGTGATGGTCAGACCCAGTAAATGATCTCCAGCAGTCCCAGGAGCAAGGTCACTGCCAGCCTGTGCCTTCTTCATCCTCTGGGTGGTTGCAGGGCTTCTTTTTGGGGGCTCTCAGCACGGCATCTTGTGCTCCTGCTCCATTCAAGTGGAAACTTACCACCTGCCCAGCAGAAAACAGGGAACTTGGCCAACCTCTTCCAAACAACAGCTGATTCCCTTTAAACTCTTGCTAAAAGAGGTGCATTTTAAATACTTGAGGAGTCTTGCTTCTTAAAAACCCACGCTTGTATGGGAAGGAGGTACTTGGAGTGGAGCCAGCGAGCCGTAATTGTGAAAAAGCATTGCACAACACAGACAGAGTGGTGCTTCATCTGCCAGGGGAGCACTGGCTGCCGTAGCACAGAGCCAAAGACTCCTACTATGGCTGGACTTTCTCATCCGGAGGCTCTTGCTGAGATGAGGCATTCAATTTATACTCTTTTATTAAAAAAAACATGTTTTCAAGATACTTTACGTAGATCCTCATCACCTTAGAGAGTGAGGTGCCAGGAGGGGGCTGTTGCACTGGGCCCGTGGTAGCTGGAGCCACCGGCATTACTGGGTAAGGTGAACATCAAGCTGGCTCTTCTTTGTGTCTTCTTTCCCTACAAGTCCCTAAATGCCACTGAAGAGGTCTGAGCCTTACCACTGCAAGGGCAAGTCCTACTTCAGAGTTAAAAGCTCCCCGGCACCTCTACGGCTTGTTTATCCTCCTCTCAGAACAAAGTGAGGAGAAGGACTTGGGGGGGTTGATTGAGGAGAAGCTCACCATGAGCTGGCACCATGCGCTGGCAGCCCAGAAAGCCAACCGTGTCCTGGGCTGCATCCAAAGCAGCGTGGGCAGCAGGGTGAGGGAGGGGATTCTGCCCCTCTGCTCTGCTCTCCTGAGACCCCCCTGCAGTGCTGCGTTCAGCTCTGGGGTCCCCAACATCAGAAGGACATGGAGGTGTTGGAGCGGGTCCAGAGGAGGCCACGAAGATGATGCTTTGGGCTGGAGCACCTCTGCTCTGGAGACAGGCTGAGAGAGTTGGGGCTGTTCAGCCTGGAGAAGAGAAGGCTCTGGGGAGACCTTCCAGCACCTTCCAGTACCTAAAGGGGCTACAGGAAAGCTGGAAAGGGGCTTTGGACAAGAACATGTTGTGACAAGACAAGGGGCAATGGCTTTGAACTGAAAGAGGGGAGATTTTGATGAGACTTAAGGAAGAAACTCTTCCCTCTGAGGGTGGTGAGGCACCGGACCAGGTTTCCCAGAGAAGCTGAGGCTGCCTCATCCCTGGAAGTGTTCAAAGCCAGGTTGGATGAGGCTTTGAGCAACCTTCCACTTTGAGTAGTGGAAGGTGTCCCTGCCCATGACAGGGGGGTTGGAACTGGATGATCTTGAAGGTCCTTTCCAACCCAAACTGTTCTACGATTCTATGATTCTGTTTGTTAGCTGGGTCTTTCTTATCTTGCAAGGCTAAAAACACAGATCCCCTACTGTGCAGGAATCCATCACTGGAGTATTTCTGTCTACCCCACTTCCTTGGGACACCCTTATCTTTGTCCCTCCACCACAGGAGTTAAAGCTACCCCATCTTTCTCCTCTCATCCTCCAAAGGACTTGGGAAAGCTGCCTTTTTTCCATGATGAGCACCGGGGAAGCACAACCCCTGCTCCTGCAGGGACAAGACGGGAACATGGGATGGGATGGGACATGGGATGATGGGGGATGCCTGGATCACCGAGCTCAGCTTCCCCATGTGCATAGCACCCGTACATATGGATTTGCTTCGGGAGAGACCCCCAGAGCTTCTCCTCTGCACATCCTGTCGCACGATGGGCCGTGAAACAGCCTTCGGTACTCTGTTACATGTTTTGTAAGTACAGTTAGAAAAAGAAGAAAGGAAAAAAACATGTACCTAACCCGTTGCCAGCCCGGTGCTTGCAGGCTAGACCGCAGCTCAGTGCTTCCCAGCAGCTCTGAGTCCCTGGGAAGCCCTGGCTCAGCTTCCATGCAAACTCTTGGACTAAAATAATGAATAGCTTCATTATAGCTGAAGCCCAATTTGCCATGACTAGCTACGCGCATTTATATCTATCATGTACTTTGCTGCTCCGCGCAAGTGAATGAAGAAACCACATGGCTCCAGCTGGGCTCCAGATTGCTGTGTATGCAGCCCGTCAGGCTTGGCTATACGTGCTGCTGCTCTACGTATAGCCCAGCACTGACTCATCGCCGAAGGTGGTGATCACCCTGAGTTTCAGAACACGGGAAGGAATCCTGCCCCAGTTCTCTGTGGTTCCTCCCTGATTACACAGTCTCTGCCACTTAATACTGGGTGTAGGGTTGTTTTTGTTTCCTGTAAGGAACGGAGTGTTTGGCAAAAGAGGAGAGTGAGAATGACAACTGTGTACACATTTCATGTATTTCTAGTATTATTTCTGCTCCGGAGAAGAACAGAGCTGTTATTAATAATCACCTCGCCAAGTTTCTGAATTGATATTTTGAAGTGAGCTGGGTGTATAATTTAGGAACCACAGGAAAGGGAGAAAATGTGCTTTCAATTGAATTTGAGATGGGTGGAGAGTTGACGATGCAGAGAGATAAATGACAGTGATTCTGGAGGGTTAGAGCCGTAGCGAAGAAAGCCATAAACCAGACGTTCTCCAGACTTTGTGAAGCCCGAGGCAACGCAAGGGCTTGAGGAGGGAAAGGAGGTACCAGAGGGGGAGGCAGAGGCAGAGTCCCTGTGGGTACAGCCTCAGCCTGGAGAGAAATGGCATCCAGCCGTGCTGAGCATCATGAGATTGTGTCTCTCTGCACAAGCCAGACACGGGGTGCTGGAACCCAGGAGGTCTCAGGAGGCTTCAGAGAAGGAGGCTGCAGTAGCAGGGTGAGGAGCAAAGCAGTCCCTAGCAAAACAGAGGCTGGAGCGGAGCTCAGGCACCGGCGTGTGCGTTGTCTGATGTTTGCTCTCCTCCTGTGCCCGAGCGGTGTTATCCCTAATCCTACCACGTACAGGTAGAGACGTTTGGCAAATGTGTTGGCACTTAGACAGCATCAGAACACGCAAGGCTTTACGGAAGGAATGAGCCTTCATGCGCGTTCGGCATGTGAAGGATACAAGGACAGCAGAAGCACTTGGCAATTTTGTCAGTGTTTCCTCTCTTGCAATCTATGATCTCCTCCAGAAACTAAGCTGCTCTCTGAAAACAGAAGAAAGGAATGAACTGTTCAGCTGCTGTAACTGCAGGCTCTGGGGCTGTGACTCAGTGCCACGATGCCTGCGTGGGCCTCCCTCCGCTCAACCTGAAGCAAGGACTCCGAGAGAGAAATTGTGCGGGATTACTGGTTGCTCTCTATAACTCCGGCGAAATTAAATCTTCCTGCAACAAACAAAATCCTTGCCTGTGGCTAACGTTACAACGGAGCTTTCTCTTCTCGCCCGCGTTCCGGCGCAGGCTGACTCAGTCAATAGCACTAACATTCGTCGTCTTATTACAGCAAACCTGTCTCTGCCAGCCTCAGACATGCTAGTGCAAATATTCTTGGTGCACTCCCTGGCACTGCCCACGGCTATCAACAGGCATCGCTGACAGAGGACGGGCAACAAACACCCTTCCAGGTGTCCGCTGCGGTCACTGGCCAGCTGCGGTCATGGAAAACTTCCTTATCATAGAGCAACTGGTTAGTAAACACCAAAGCCCCCACCTTTAGAAATGTGGCATTCACAGCTCAGCAGCCCCCCCCCGGCTCAGATCCGTGGAGCTGCCCCGGGGTGACTCCTCGTATGGCTTTGCGTAACACACGGATCGTTTCCCAGCACGTGGTTTTCCAAACCCAGCCCCTTGCAGGGTATCGGAGGCTGCTGGCAGAGCCTCCAGCACAGCCACTTCCCTTCCTTGGGGTTCAGCTGCCTGTGTGTAAGGCCAGCTCTGGTGTGGGTGCACATATCCCAGACCTGGGATCAGAGTTCTCTGCAGGACAGGACAGTGAGAAGCCTTGTGGGGGTCTCCAGAGTTGCCTTCAAGCTCAGGCTCCTGCCCTCGGGGCCATTGCATGAGCCACCTTGCAGCTATGACCATGCTTGAACGTGTCCGTCTCTCGTTATGACCCTGACCTGCTGACTTGACTTCTTGGCTTGACCTCAGACCAAGTCCTACTACATGAAGAGATGCTGTACCCTTCCTTCCCAAATCGGCAACGTTTTCTCTGTGGTGGTGTATGTCGAAGCATAGTTTGGACCGTGATTAGAAGGCTGGAATACAATCTTCTGTGCCTTGACTTGGATTAAGCACAGCCCAGCCAGTTTGAGCCTTGTAAACACGGCAGCTTCCAAGGAGCTACCAGTGGTGCAGCTGCACCTCTTGTGAAATCTGAGCCTCGAAGCTCTGCAAACAGAAGGCATTAAAACGTCACTCACTTCACTTTTCAGGCTCCACTTCAGCAAAGAACAAATTTATGCACAGCCGTGATGGAAGTCCATTTCCCCGAGTTCTCTGGTGCCAGGATTTCATGGCGTCTCCTTTTAAACTTTAGAGGCAACTTGAAAAGGTAGATCTTTAGAGATCTGGATTTTCAATACAAAAAAAGAAGTGGAATATGAAATGCTGAAGAGTATCTTTTGAGCTCCCCACAGACAGAAAGAAACTGCTTTCCCTCGTGTCTTTTGTCTCCTGCAAATAGATAAAGACATGCATTAAATACAGGTCCAGATGCCCAAATGTATTTGGTCCACTAACTGCCATCGATTTTCCTTACGGATCTATGGTGTGTTTCCCCGTACTGTGCTTGTGTTTCCCCTCTTCACAGCAAACTTTGCAGAAGTTTAGGAAAGAGTCTGACTGCTGCATCTAATTGCAAGGAGAATGAATCATTAGCACATTTCTAAACAGTTTAACTAGAGCAGAAAACAGAATCAAGCTGTAAGGCCACCATCTTAGTAATGAGAAGGGCAAGGGTAGGGATTAGGCTGGCAAAAATCTCCCGTATGGATTGTTTTGCAGTGGAAAGTTAACGATTGCGAAGCAAAATCGAGTTGGGCAATTCGTGACAAACTTATTTTTGATGGCTCGTTGGTTATTTTTTTCCAATTTGGGACAAATAATTTGGTTTTGATTTTTTTTTTTTTAATATATCTCATAATTTGCAGGTGACCTGGAGACAGGGGGAGAAATTGCAGCTCCTCTTGGAGTCCAGGAGGCAGGAGGCCATCTGTGTCACCCTAGGACACAGTCACTTTCTTTGCTTTTAGTTAATTGCCACATAAAAAGTGACTCCATTTCTCTTGCCATCCCCATTGCCTTTGTTTCAGTCTGCTTCCCAGAAATTGCCTCTCCGAGTAAGTACGAGCAAAACGTCTGCCTCCCGCAGCGAGAGGCATCAGCCGCAGGCTCAGCCAGCTCTGCACAGGTGCCGCCGTGCCTGAAATCTAGTTTAGAAAAAAACAAGAGTTTGTTCCTTCTTCAGTTGATATTTCTTAGTTTTCTACTGCAGTGGGTCAGTGTGGGGGCTTCCCACTTGGAATATAGAATCATAGAATCACAGAATGGTTTGGGTTGGAAGGGACCTCAAAGATCATCCGGTTCCAACCCCCCTGCCACGGGCAGGGACACCTTCCACCACACCAGGTTGCTCAAAGCCTCATCCAACCTGGCCTTGAACACTGCCAGGGATGGGGCAGCCACAGCTTCTCTGGGCAACCTGGTCCAGTGCCTCACCATCCTCAATATAAAAAATTTCTTCCTTAGATCTAATAGAATATCCAAAACACAAGCAGTTATCCCCACCTGGGCAGGCTAATGAATGTTTCTCCAGCCTTTGGTAAGAACAGTGATCTCCATGAGATGAGGAGGTGGGTGCAGGGTGATGATTTGTCTCTCTACCACCATCCTCTTCTGGCTTCTGCACCTTCAGAGCTCAGAGGTGCAACAGTACCCCTATATTCTTATGTCTTTTAGGCTTTTTAGCATTTAAACAGCTGACCTGCATGTTGTAATGACACCTCTTATGTTCCATCCGTTTGGTGCCTGAACGTTCATAGAGGAAGGTCTGGATTTGTCCTGCCTGAATCAACGCAGCAGAGCAAATCATGACCAGAAGCAGGGAGCGTGCGGAAGTTCCTGCCTGGCACAGTGGCCAGCCTCTGCCTGAAGCATGAGTAATCCCTGTGCAGATGCTGGTTACGTTAGTGACTTGGACACTTTGCGTGAGCTCCGGCTTCCAGAGATGCTCCCCGGAGAGCCAAGCTTCTTTGCTCCCCAGCACGATGGGATGGGAAGGACTGGCAGAGCTGTGAGGTGGAAAGACTTCTTAGCAATTCTTTCCACAGCAATTATGATCTTTAGGAGCAGGTGAACACTCATCTGCAAACGAAAATACAGCTAACGGGTCTGGTTGATGCTGTTCAATCATCTAAGCCAGCTTTGGGTTTTCCAGCCCATTTTTGGTTGCAGGAGTAGGCCGTGGTTCTGCGAGCGCAGTACCAGAGCAGCTCAGCTGGGTATGTTGGTACGCATCTGATGGCTGACATGACTCACAAACCTGACAAAATCTGATGAGGGCACTAAATATGCTCAACTTAAACAGAAGCAGCAGTTAAATCTCCTTTCTGCAACAGGTGAAGCAGTGGAGGTCACCACAGAAGGAACAGACAACTGTATGGAGGTCTGAGCAGAAGCCCTGAAGCTCCCTGGTCATCTGGAAACTAACTTCACAAAGTTTACTGTGCAACCACACAAAGGTGGTGCTGGGGAAGGGGCAGATCTGTGCAGCCAGCACCCCAGTGACGGAGAAGATGGGCACTGGCTGTGCAGGGCTTGCATGGGCTTGAGCCCCACAGGAGACTTCTTTTGGATAAAGTACTTCCACTAGAAGTAGATGTGGATTTCTAAGCAAGGAAACTGTCATCCTGCTTGCTTGTCCGCTTGCTTGCTTTCACCTCCCAAATTCCACTGGGTAGGAAAGTAAAATTTTCACCTTGTTCTGTGATGACCATAATGAAGACGAAGAACTAGCACTCATCCAGCCTAACTTCAGACCTTAATTAGGTTACCTAACCGAGGTCTTGGTGGCCACTGGTCCTGATGGAGCCGGCAGCGAGGGGCAGGCGTCTCTGACACGGGAATCAGACACCGTGTGGGTGGTATCAACCTGCAGAGCCCTCCAAGAAAGGGACCCCAGTTGTTAGACTCCAAAAAGTGGGGTGAATTCAGGCAGAAGTGCCACCCTGGATGTCGGAAATGAAATCTCCAGCGTATGAGCCCCAGGTTGATGTCTCAGCTGCTGAACTATCATTCCTCTCAC
Source organism: Tauraco erythrolophus (assembly GCF_009769465.1). NCBI lineage: Eukaryota > Metazoa > Chordata > Aves > Musophagiformes > Musophagidae > Tauraco > Tauraco erythrolophus. The sequence goes on along the minus strand of NC_141481.1, from coordinate 16,783,441 downwards.
TCCAGTGTAAGTTAAATTAAAAAACTCTTCATGCAAAATGACTCCTATGTTTAATTGCTGTTGTTGGCATCACCACACCACCGAGCAGTCCTTGCTGTGGTGAGGACTGTGCTCTTTCAGGCTCTGCACAAGCACTGCAGGCTTGTTCCTGCCGGAAGCGTGTGCTCCCTCGGCACTGCGTGGCAATGTGATAAAGCTTTGGTCAAAATCAGAAAAATCGTGTCAGATCCAGGAAAGCCAGGTAGTCACATGCACCAGGTTTGGAGATCATGTTTTCCAGTTTCTGCTGTAAATCAAGATTAGTTTGTGTTTTGTTTTTTTTAACATTCTCTGAAATAAAACATTGAGAAAAGGAAGTGGCTGATATGCTTGCCATTACATTTCTGGCTTTATGAACTACAAAATTAGAAGTGATTTCTGTAAGTGGGCTGAGGGTGTAACCAAAGAAGCTCGGCCAAGCAGAGCCAAAGAGAAAAGCATGGGAATGCATTCAAAGAGCCGCCCTAGGCTCAGCCTGCGTAGCATGTTACCGACAGCTGGCCAGGAATACACCAAGCACGCTGCAAGGTCCAGGCCCTGTCCAAGGAATCTGCAACCCAACACCAGCAAACTCGAAGCCAGGACATCATCGGGGGAGGAAGGGGAGTGTGTCTGCAACAGGAAGGAAGAGAAGAGCAGTAAACACAGTTGCGGAAGAGAAAAAGTTGACGGAGGACTTTGGAAGACAGGGAGTTACTGGCCAGGGGACAGGGTGGAGAAGGGGCAGCCTGAAGGACAGCAGGAGAAAGAGGAGACAGGAACGGACAGTGGGTGGGAAGGGAGAGAGAAAGAATGAGTTCAAACTCAATTTTTAATGTTACTCATCGTGGATAAAAAAATAGGTTTAAATTAGTGCTTGCTGTAAAATTCCTGTTGTTCTGCTGCTATGACACTGTGTGCTCATGTGTCCACTCTGCTGAGTCCTACAAATCACCCCACTCTGCCAGGGCAGCGCTTCTCTGTGGTCCTGAGCTCTTCCAACCAATGACCCAAGCTTCTTCCCGGACCCTGGACCCTGATGGCGCCAGGAGGGTGAAGAATCAGGCCAAAACCTCTGGCTGTGCCTCCCGTGGCGTCGTCCCAGTGCTACCGGCAGCTCCATGGTTAAACAGTATTACCCTCTTCTAATAGCTGTCCTCAATAACTATAAAATTTCATTTTCTTTGTGGTGATGCTGTAACTTAGTGAGCTGGAAACATTCCCAGAGAGCAAAGAAAACTGTACTCTGCAGACATTTATTTTAATTGTTTTATGAGACACCCACGGAAAATGACACTAAGTTATCTCTAAAGAGGCAGCGTTAAAGCGTGGCAGATCCTCCTCCCAGAGGCACCTCGTGCTGAATCTCTGACAGGTCCTCTTTGCCTCTAATGTGCTTCTTCATGCTGCTGTAAGCTCTTTGCAGCTGATTGATAGGTTTATTTTCTGCCCTTCATCTAAGATGACTGTTAGTCAGCTTGGCTTGGACTTCCTCAAGCTGAGATAAGAGCAAAGTTGCCAAGAATCCAAGTGATCTCAGAGAAGGGTACTAAAAAGCCTGACTTTCCTATCGCTTGTGGTGATGGAACCTCAGGGACTTGCTGTCCTGACCACAGGCCAACAAGGAACGACTGCTAACAGAGATCCCAAAGCCTGCCAGATGTGGGGAGCGACGCACCGCCTCTCTCCGCTGGCATTGCACTGTGCCCGGGGAGCCAGCTGCCGGACCGACGCTTTAAATTGGGATTCAGCTGCTCAGCTCTTGAGTTGTGCCAAAGGTCTCCAAGGGATAAAGCTTTCCTGACGGGGTTTCAAGATATCAACCTGAAGCCATTTCCAAGAAGGAAATTGAAGTGGAGAAGAAGAGTCAGTGGAAGAGTACAAAGTTAAGGTCATGACAGAAAGGCTTCAAATGCTCTGGTGTGAGCACGTCACTTACAGGACCACCACGAGGCTGTGGCAGAAGGCCTCCTAAGCTCTAATTGCACATGAAATATGGCTTTCAAGGGCAGTCTAGGTCCACGCTAGGTGGAGAAACCAGAGACTAAATTCCTGGGAAGCTGGGTTTGCCAGTGGATGGGTTGGATGAAGCAGCTGTGGCCTCCTTGAGTGCTCTGGGCTGTGCTGGGGACCCACAAGCAGCTCCCTCCCCGGCTGCGAGAGGACCAAACAGTCGGCAACGCCCCATGAGCCTTTGCTTGGTCACCACATGGTACCCAAGCACTTTGCTTCAGTGAAGCCGGGCCTCCTGTGAAGCACTTCAAAGACTTGTTTTGCTACACACATGGAGCAGTAACTTTATTAACCAGCTTGATTTCACCGAACAGTCTCTCCATAATCACAACCAGTACAAATTGCGTTCAAAAGAGCGTGTTAAAGTCATTAGCTGCAGATTGGGTGAGGAAGTTATCCATTCCCTAGTGATTAACCAGCAATTTCCTATCCATCAAGGCCCAGCACTGTGCTCTATTAGACTTTATGAAACATGCAGGGTGTGTGTGTGCAGAGAACACAGTAATTGCTTTAATTACAATTCTTTTGATTAGTAATTTTTATTCACTGTCAAGAAGGTTGCCCGCTCCTGCATTTGTGGAGAAGAGTTTCCATCCCTTCCTTCTCAGGAACATGTTTTGCATGAGCGACGGCTCCTCAGGTCCCTGCTGCTCTTCCCTGCAGAAGAGCACGAGGTGTTTCCGTGCGTGTGTTTGCATGACGAGAGCTGTTGTGTTTTGGTCCTTCCTAAGCTCCCTGTAATACTCTGCATCTTCACAGCCACAGTGCAGCTCCGTTTCCAGAAGCCAGCAGGCAGACTGTTTTTCTCCTGCCTCATCTGTTCTCAGACAGGCTCGTTAACGTTGCTGCTGTCTTGCACTTCAGTGCTTTCTTTAATCAGATCATACCCGTCCCAGAGGATACCTGTTTCAATTGCTGGAGAAAACTGTTGCATTTCCAGAGCTCACATCTGATAGGAAGGATCGTTCCATGTCATTGAATTAGGACAGAGGCAGGGACAGTGTGTTGGAAGGGTGCAGGACCTGTGTGGAAGGAGAGTGGCAAAGCTGCGGATGGCGCTGGGGTGAAGGGAACAGATTTACCTCCCAGGGTTTGTTGCCAGATGCTCAGTAAATGATTTTACATCAGGGTTTTCTGGAATTTAGGTTTTAGTGCAAGAAGAGCCTGGCCAGAGAGGCTGGAATGAGATGTCAGTCCTAGCCGTGCAGTGGCACGTGGAGGGCAGGGAACGCAGCAGCTCGCTAGCGGATCCTGGGAATGACTCAAGCAGAGGGAGCTTCTCTTTTCTGAAATCCAGTTTTGATCTCCTCACCTGAAGTCCTCCTTGTTGGCTGGTGTTCCCCAGGATGTCATGCCTTGTATGAGAAAACATCAGCACGGACATCAGCACCGAGCACGCTGGGGGACAGTGGCAAACTCTCCTGGGCAACCACATCGGAAAGAGAAGCATCAGGGTGGGTGAGGAGGATGGTGTCTCACTCGCTGCCCTGCCAGCTCTCTGACCCAGACACATGGCTAAAGAGGGACAATGTGTAGGAACGTGCTTTCATACATCTCATACACATATAGAATGACCTATCTCATTCATTTCATCATGCAGCTGAGGCATGAGGCCACCAGCATCCTTTGGGTGACCACCACACGCATGGTTAATGGTTGGCAACGTGTCCTCACTAAGAGGACCAAGCTCCGGCTGGTGCAGGAGGACAAAAAGATGCATGTGCTTCCAGCCCCTGGACTGGCAGGAGGACAAAAAAGTGAATGTGCTTCCATCCCCTGGACTGGCAGGAGCTGCCGGAGATGGCCAGAGAGTGTAAAGGCAAAGGAAACTTGCTCCTGAATAAAGAAAGAGCGTTTAAGGCAGGTACTAGAGAGAAGAAAAATGATGTTCCTGGAGAAACAAAGCAGAGCATTGCCAGGGATGGCCGCTGCAGACGGCTGGGGACGGAGCACGTGTGACTGCCAAGGCAGAAGGCGTCTGTGACACACTCCGTTTACAAAACACATACGAAATATGGAGAAAGGATGGGAACCCCCGCTGCGGCCAAATCACGCTATCGGAACAACCTGCGTAGGCAGAGCGTTCCCACGTTGATTGAAACCAGGCCAGGCCAATGGGATTAACAGCCTCCCCTCGGGAATGTAGCAAGGGAACTCCGCGTGACGGCAAGCGGGCTCAACCTCCTCCGTTTTCAGTTCCACCAGCAGAAAGATGGCCTTCGGCAGCACCGTGTCCGCCGGCGGAGGCACCGTCATCCCGAGTCCGGCCCGAAGCGGAGAGCACTGCTCGTGGAGCTCTCTGCATTGCCTTGGTCCCCTCGGGAGCCTTTCGTCTAACCTTAGGCTGAAATTTGTGCTCTGTTTCCGTCTGAGATCGGGCAGAGGCAGCCCCAATTCAGGCAAGTGTGGGGCCACCAATAAAAGCATTCGACTGAGCCATCAGCTGGAAACCCCACATCCGGCACCGACAACCGGACATCTGTGACCTGGGCACAGGCAAGACCTTGGCCGCTCCCAGGAGAACCAGGAGTGGAAGTGGAAGGTGTCCCTGCCCATGGCAGGGGGGCTGGAACTAGATGGTCTTGAAGGTCCCTTCCAACCCAAACCATTCTGTGATTCTACGAACTCCATCTATTCTTTGTTTTAGATGGGGTTGCTGGGTGCGTGCCATGCTGCCTGACAAGCCTGAGTTTGCCACCACCGTAGCACAAAGCAGCTTCCATAAAGAAACATCTGGCACGAGGCTGCAGCCCGTGCCACTGCTGTCAGGGTTGTGCTCTCATCCCTGGTAGGCGGTTGATGGCAGCACTCTCCAGCCCAGCTTTTCAGGGACATTAAAGTGATGATACAATAAACATTCATGAGGCTGCATTAAATATCAATTTGATGTGTTTTTCTCAAGAGGAAGTAAAAAACAAGAAAAGAATGGTGATGCTGAGGATGTCAGGATGAAGATAAATCTGATACTGCAGCTCCTATGATGGGTGGTGGGCTCAGCTTTTCCTTATCGAGGTTCAAGTGCCGTTTGAGAAGGTGACACAAAGTCGTTCACCACTCACCCACCTCTCCTTCCTTCTGTGCTTTGATCAGCAGAGGTTTGGGTAAACGGATGGGCACTTCAGCGGGTCACTCGTCCCAGCATCAATACTCGCTCCACTTAGCCGGGCACCGTTGGGCACGTCAGATGTGCAGGCTGGGGACAGGCGCTGATTTTTACACTCTGTTCCAGACTTAAAGCTTTTTGTCTCCGCAACCTGAAGTATTGGAGATGAAGTGTTTTGATTTGGATGTAAACTCCGAGTTTAGCAGAGGAAGGCAGCCTCCAGAACAAGTCGCTGCAAGCCGACCCTGAAACGAAGCATGTGTGCAGCCCCGTCCCTCCCCCGGCCCAGAGGAAGCTGGATCTGACTCCATCAGCCAAACTTCAGTTCAAGGCGGGACCCATGGACTCAACATCTCCTGATATTGAACTTCTCTGCAGTCTGGGACACCCAGCAAGACACGCTCGGGAAAGAAACACTCATGGCTGAGCTGTTCTTATTCCATCTGAGGAGCACAATAGGGAAGAGTGCTAAAGGAGCAGTGGAAAGCTTTTAGAGAGCTATTTTTGCCTTTCCCAGCCAACTGAAGAGCTTTGTGAATTGCAAGTGAGGGTTGTGCCACAAAAGCTTGCTCTGTGTCACTCCTGTCTCATGGGAGAGCACAGGTTGGGAGAGGCGTAAGACGGTCCGTTTCAAAGGCCGGCAGAGACACGGTGCCAGCTACGGAGCAGAGGTGGCTTCCATTGACCATGAATCATCGCTGTACCTGGTCACGGCACACAAAGGCTGTGTTTGAAATCATCGTCTTCTGACACAAGGCCCTGCAGTCCCTGCTCTAGAACTCAAGAGTTTCAGCAGGAGACCTCAGGATGAAAAGCAAAGGCTTAGGAGAGTCAAAAAGCAAAGGATAAGTCACACATGGGATCTAAAGCAAGAATGGGAACCAGTTCCAGATGTCCAGTTCTGAAGGCAAAGAGTCTGTCTTAAAGCTGTCTCTTGCCTCCAACAGGCAAGTTTTACGGCTACTTCCTTATGATCATGGGGAAATGGTACCCTTTGCAATCTTCTAGGGAACAGCAGCCTAGTTTCTCGGAGAGCAAAACTTCCATGTCAGGTCCTCAGATCTCTCACCCTTAGCCAAAGGCTGTTGTTCATCTGGTTCTTGCTTGAATATTGCACAATACTTAAGCAAGAGGACGAGAAGATTCCTGTTCTGAGAGAGAAACCAAGTGAAACGTCAAGAGGCACATCCCTGCGAGTCTAGCATGGAATGTAAAAATGCATGAAACCCCAAGGCTGAGTCCTTTCGTCTGAGAAGACATTAACAAAAATTTACCCTTCGGCTCACAAGCCTGCAAAACAACGAATAATAGCCACGTCCTGATAAACTCCAAAACATTTCATAATAGAAACAGAGGAACCTTCTGGGCACTGCATGCTTTCATTAAAACATGAAGGAAAAAAAAAAAGATGTTTTTCACTAAGACTAGGAAAGTCCTTCCAAGGTATGTCTGTACTGCTCGTGGTCCGCGCTCCAACGAGCAGCAGCCTGGGAGAGCTGCTTCCTCTTGAACCCGGGCCAGGTAGGCTCCATTGCAAAGAGCAACTTCTTCAGTAACAGCAGAAAAGTCCGAGGGCACTGGCAGCCTCTCAAAGCAATGGTGGTGTCCTGTCTGAGGGAACATGTCCCTGCTGGGAGTTCAGGTCTGGTCACAGCTGAGATTTGAAGTCAGGAGCCTTCCTCTACTCGCAGAAGAATGGAAGAAAATTATGGAGCAGCGTAACAGGGTCTGAGCTGCAGGCTGCGATCCCCTCCTCTCCATTGGCAAGTTTCTGGTTACAGCTTTGTGGGCACTGGTCTCACTCCCGAAGATGGATGTGCTCCATCTGAGACGTGTAACTGGAGGAGAGAGTAAACAAACTCGACGTCGAAGCCAGGGGATGTTATCTGAAGTGCGTAAGGTGGCCCACCACTGCCAGGGAGCCTCCTGGGCTCCAGCACAGCTCCTATAAACTAAGAAGTTTTATGGCAGGTCTCAAGGCCCTCGCCTAGGCTCCAAGTGCAGTGGTGGCTCTAGGCTTGTGTTCCCATGCTGGAGCCAGGGAATTGAATTTTCAGTGGTCACCCGGTGGTGTCCTTCTTGGAAGCATCTCCGCAGACAGAGACGTGAGGATCGACTCTTTGGGAGGCTTGTGTGACAGACCCCAGGCAACCTTCATCAGACTCTTAGGTTAGCTCCCTGCTGGACCACAGAGGTATGTGTCACATCCAGTGGGACAAATGTGGATCATGGAAGGTACCTGCTCTGCTCCTTGAAAACACGCTGGTCCTGAAGCACCCTGGTGGTGACGTGGTGTGTGGGCGGATGAAACGAGGCTGCAAATGTTAATCAAACACTGCTGGGAGAGAAGATCAGCTAGGTCCTTCAACAGTGGTCCTCCTTCCTCCTGCAGCGGACCTGGTGAGGCTTTCGCTTGCCACGCACAAGCAAGTCTGAGTCATCTGGTTTAGACAAACACTAGCCGATATTTTCGCTTGGCAAATCCAGTCCTGGAATATGACAGCACACAACATCAGCACCCCAGGAGAGGAGAAAATGGGGCTGCCCTCCTGGTTTTACAGCTCCTTGCTTTCCCAGGCTTCAAAATGCGGCAGATCCTTTTTCTCTCTTGAGTGTGTATCCCCAAAAGTGGGTCTGAGCCATGCTCGGAGCACGGCTGCCAGCAGGGACCCAACGCAGGTGGGTATTTAGTCCCAGTGCACCCACTTTTAAATAACACCTCCGTCTTTTTCTCAATCTTTTATTAAGAAGCAGACAGTTTCGTGAGTCTTTCGCTTCTTTGCTGATGCCTACAAGAGCCTCTCAGCTACCAAGGGTTTGACGTTGACCCTGACTGGCTCAACGCCCACTCGGATAAGTGGTCCTGCTGATGGCTGCCTGAATTCCTCCTGTGCCAGAGGCACCGAGGAAGCAAACTGAATAACAGCCACTGCGTAGGTATTTGGTGACTTTTACCAAATCCTTACAGCTAAGGTTTTTAGATACCATTTGACAGGGTAGGAATGGTTCTGCCCCCAGCCCATCACCATGGTGAGTTGGACCTGGCTCCAAAGAGGCTCATGGAGCTGACGACTCCGTGGGTGTGAGCGTGGCCCAGGGCCAGGTGGGGAAGAGGTGGAGTGAGACTTGCAGGATGCACCTTCTAATCCCCGTGTCTCTCAGTGCCTGGAGTGGCCATGGGCAGATCACACCTTCTCCAGGCCCCGCTCTGCCTGCTTGCAGGACGGGCTCGACGGCTCCATCGGGATGCTGGGAAGACCGTTTGCTAGTGATGGGAGCTGCTGGGGGTTGCACGCGTGTGTGACTGGGGCATAACAAGTGTTGGTGCTTTTCCTGCTCCTGAGAAACCAGGTGGCCTCACTTGCTGTGAACCAAATCTTACTTTGCTCGTGCTTGTTTTCAAGTGTTGCGGCACATCTAGAAGACCCGGAGCTCTTCGGCACAGGGACAACATCTGCCTCATCTGAAATAAAATTACACCTTAAGTGCTATTTTAATAAAGAATAAGACCCATTATTTCTATGGATTTACAGTGTAGAACCGAAAACTCTGAAACGCTTGAAGCTGCAGGCCAGGACACCTACTGATTTCCAATTTTTCCTGGCAGAATTCACACCAGCCTTTTGTTTTTATTAATTTATCCCGGGTTCCTTTGTGGGATTTGGTCGTTAACACATTCTCCCTCTGCAGAAATTAAACATTAGCATTTCTCCATCCCAGCGAACTTCAAAGAAACAAAAGACATAAAATACAGACGCCTCCACGTATATTAAGCTAATGTTGAAGAATGAAATGCAAGAGTGGTAGGAGAGGACAGGGGTTCATGAGTAGTCCCTGGAGTCAGAAATCCTGTTAAATCCTGATTATCCAGCAAATAGACTTCATGTCTGACTCGGAGCTTGACTGTGCTGAAAACAAGGCTTGCTCTTGGGTACGCAGAGGAGAGGAGCCTGCTCTACAGCGAGGAGGGCTGGACAACTGCTTAGAAATATAGATGGTCGGCTTGATGTGGGATTGGAGGAAAAAAGCCCTTTCTCATCCTTTCTGTTGTCTCAGTTGAGGCATCTGATAGTGCTTCAGACTGGGGTCATTGCACTGCTACTTGGAAATTTGGGGTTTTCCTTTAAAGAGAGGAGGGAAACTGTCCCCTTTAGGGATGGGAAACTGCTCTTAGGGAACCACACAGTTGTGGCAAGTGAAGCTTCCCCCTTTGACTCGTGTCTCACACGTCTCCATGCCAGCCCCAGCCCGTTCCCAGGGGACTGGCTGCACGCAAACGTGCCTGGAACTGTCGGGGCAAAGGGGCTCGGTCAGGGCATTGCTCTGGCCGTGGGATGCTCTGGCTGCACGTGGCCTGGAACTGGGATGTACCCATCACTGGACCTGTGCTGTACCGGGAGGCTGTGGCTCAGCAGCTGGCTTCGCTGAGGCCCCTCTCTTCTCAGCTGATGCTCTACAGGGAAATAAGTGAGGAAAGGTAATAAATGAGAGAGAAACAAGAAATAAGAAGTGCACCCTCAGCAAGTTTGCTGATGACACCAACTGTGTGGTGTGGTGGATACACTGGAGGGAAGGGATGCCATCCAGAGGGACCTGGACAGGCTGGAGAGGTGGGCCTGTGAGAACCTAATGATTCAACAAGGCCAAGTGCAAGGTCCTGCACGTGGGTCGGGGCAATCCCAAGCACAAGTACAGGCTGGGCAGAGAATGGATGGAGAGCAGCCCTGAGGAGAAGGACTTGGGGGTGTTGGGTGACAAGAAGCTCGACATGAGCCGTCAATGTGCACTGGCAACCCAGAAAACCAACCATGTCCTGGGCTGCACCCAAAGCAGTGTGGGCAGCAGGGCGAGGGAGGGGATTCTGCCCCTCTGCTCTGCTCTTGTGAGACCCCCCTGCAGTGCTGCATTCAGCTCTGGGGTCCCCAACATCAGAAGGACATGGAGCTGTTGGAGCGGGTCCAGAGAAGGCCGCAAAGATGATGCTTTGGGCTGGAGCACCTCTGCTATGGAGACAGGCTGGGAGAGTTGGGGCTGTTCAGCCTGGAGAAGAGAAGGCTCTGGGGAGACCTTCCAGCACCTTCCAGTACCTGAAGGGGCTACAAGAAAGCTGGAGAGGGGCTTTGGACAAGGGTGTGTAGTGACAGGACACGGGGCAATGGATTTAAACTGAAACATGGGAGATTTAGGTTAGATATAAGGAAGAAATTGTTTCCTCTGAGGGTGGTGAGGCGCTGGCACAGGTTGCCCAGAGAAGCTGTGGCTGCCCCATCCCTGGAAGTGTTCAAGGCCAGGTTGGATGGGGCTTTGGGCAACCTGGTGTAGTGGAAGGTGTCCCTGCCCATGGCAGGGGGGTTGGAATGAGATGATCTTGAAGGTCCCTTCCAACCCAAACCGTTCTGTGATTCTTTGCTTTATGATTCTGTGATTCTAAATAAGCGACTAAAAGTACTTCCCTGAAACTATCCCGAGGCCTGGAAGGGAGAAGTGTTAACAAACATCCCTGAGACTCAGTCGGCTTCTTTCCACTGCTCCTTTCTGCAGGCAGCAGCTCCCCGTGCAGGCAGCCCTGCCTGTGCCCGGCCGCAGGCGCAGTTGGGGTGAGGATGGCGGTGGGTGCACGGACACGACCGCAAGTCCCGGCACAGTCCGAAAGCAGGAGGCAGCCCTGGCCAGCCTGTGCTGAGAGAAAGTGGAAAACTACAGAACAATCTGAAGAGCTTTCTATAGCCCCGAGGAGGCCGACGAGGCAATCTTGAAAGCCGTGTTACTATAGCAGCCCTGATGGTAATTTACCAGCACATCTCCTTTTCTCTTCACACCCCTTTCACAACAAAAAAAATGAGATTAGTCTCATCTTCGCCAATTACCTCGCCATGTTCCCTGCGCGGCCTTCGGCTAACAGCTTTCCAGAAAATACCCCGAGCATCGCTGCGCTGCCCAGGGCCCCGTGTTGTTCTCCCCCGGCACAGGGAGGAAAACAGCCTGTGCCAGGAGCATCTCATGGGGACGAGGAAGGTGTCACGGGAGAAGACACGTGGCACTTGCACGACGGGCTCCCGCGGTGCCTCCGCCGCAGTAGCCGCAGTTTTGCAGGAGCTTTTTGCATGAGCAGGAGAGAAGTTTTGCTGGAGGTGTGGGCAGGAAACACTCGTCTGCCTCAAACCCCACAAACGCATGGGGGTTAGGAGCAAAGCCAAAGACCAGTGCCAGATTGCCACTCTCTGGTTTTGCTAGTGATAATCAGTTTTAACGTAACTTATTCTATGTTCTTCCCTGGAGAGAGAAATAAAGTTGGGGAGATGGTCCCACCTGGGAGGTTTGGGGAAAGAAGAGGATGGGGTTTGGGGTCTGGTCCCACCTGAAGAGGCTCAAAAAATATTTAGTGCCTGTTAGAAAGCAGGTGCCAAGCGCTCCATTCCCACACCCCACTGCTGCCAGCACTGTGGGACCCCCCACGCCAGCGTCTCGCCTGCCTGGTGCCGCGCGGGGCAGGGCAGCGCGATGGGCAGCCAGGCACAGGCGTGCCAGGGCAGGAGGGGCAGGGAGGGAGTCAAGGTCCTGCGAGACCCCCAGCGAGCGCAGTGATGCTGCAGCCCCCTCCTCTGCCCGCCATGCCGGGAGCAGGGCTCTTCGCTGCGGCACGCCGTTGCGACTTTTGCAACTGGAGTTTTTTACGTACTGATGGAGCTACGAGGTAGGATCAAAAGCCCTGGGTAAATCTCCAAGCAGGACCATCTGTGCAGGAGATCTGGTCCCACCACTGCACCATCTTCCTTCTTCACCTCCACTCCCAGCGTGGACCTGGAGACTGCCCAGACCCCTTTCCTTTGTACTTCTCTCCAGTCCCATCCTACGTGGCAGAGGGCTCTGGAGCCTGCCAGAGATGTCCCCAGCAGAGCTGGTGTTCAACATGTTCCTTCTTCCTCAATACTTGTCCTTAATCCTGCACCGGAGGGGAAACAGGAGTCCTCTCTTCTCTGTCGGTGGTGCCTGGAGAAGAAAGACTGTTCCCGCTGTGCTTCCTGCACGAATCAACCTAATTACCTGTTCCAGTGGCAGCTAATGAGCTTAAAGCTTTCATGGCCAGTGCCTCCTTCCCTCCCTGCGGGAGAGGCAGCTTCAGCTGGGACTGTCCTTAGCTAAAGAGCTTTGACAGTGGCGGAGGATCAGGAGGAAAGATCTTTGGGGAAGAGAAGAGCATCATTGTGCTGCTGAACACAGAGCTGTTAGCCAGAGGCAGGGTTCTCAATATGCTCCACACCCCTGGTGCGCAAGGGAGCCTGGATGCTCGTGAAAGGAGATTCGGGGTCTCACTGCTGCAGGCACATCCTTGCTCCCAGCCCTGTGCTCTGCAGCACCGCATGCACACGCAGATGCCTTCCCAGGATCAGTATGGCAAGCACTTTCCCCATGCTGCATGACATGGTGGCAGCATGTTTGCATTGCTGTAGGTGAACCCCCCCCCGTGACAGAGGAAGAAGCCAGCAGATGCTGCTCACGATGACGTCTCTAGGTGCACGGGGGTCTGGCTGCTTGCCCACGCTGCCTGTCCCCACACTAACTCTTCTGGGGAACCACGGCCCATTCCCATCAGCAAACTGCTCCTGGCGCTTGTCCTCCCCATGCTCCCTGCACCCACCCTGAGTCACCCCAGTATGAGCCAGGACCTGAGCTGAGGTCTCCATCATCTGCAGTACCATCGCTGGTCACCAGTCCATCGCGAGGCTCCCGCAAGGATCCGACCTGCTGTTGCACTGCCCTTTCAGTACGGCATCTCTCCTACTGAGCCAGAACCAATTCACTTACTGGCCCCAGAAGCAAAAGCATCCACCTCACAGGGCCTTGGTGGGCACTGCTCTTCAGATGCCACCCGGGACTGTTTGGAGTACCGCTGCCAAGTTTGACATCTCTGCTTTATCGCGGCAGCCGCGGAGCCGTTTGGGTGCTGCGGCACTGAGCCGTCAGCCGGAGCTCGCCCGGTGCGAGCGTGACGTTCGCGCTGGTGGGAGCAGCTTTCTGGGTTGCCAGGAGTGACTCACGCGCGTGCACGGACCGTGGCTGCCGAGAGGCAATAATACGATTTTTCTCGAGCCGTGATTGCTTTCCATATTTCTAAAAAGCCGTCTGGCAGGCTGGGCCCCCTTCCAAGGTTTCCTGGAAATGTGAAGATGTCAACAAGGTGCTGCTGAGAGAGGCGTTGGGTCGAGACCGAGCCCATCGCTCCCTCCACCGTGCTGCCAGGCCAGGATGGTGACTTCCTAAAGCCAAGTCAGAACCACAGCGCCAGATCACCAGGGCTCGGGAGCTCGTGGCCGGATTCCAGCTTGGCTAGTCCGTCCTACGCACCCCGGCTTATTTTCAATCCCGCACCAAGTTTATCTTTCGCTTCTGGTCCCGAGCTGTTGTGTGATGTTAATTAGCGCTTGCTGCCGTACTCCTCCCACGTTCACAAATGGATTTTGGGACTGAGGGAGGTGATTTCTGCCCAGAGGAGAATGGGAAGTGCTCGCACACCTTTGATAGAAAAGGTGTCGTGTCACTGAAGGACGAGGGCAGGAGATGGGGCGATGCTCACAGCAGGTGAGTTAGGAAAGAAGAAGGATCCAAAGACTTTCAGTGATAGCTTCGTGTCTGTCCCCTGGCTACTTGGCCGATTATTCATTGCCTTTATTAATTCTGTCTTAAATTACCCTTCATTTCCTTTAATTTTTCAAGAGGTTTATTGTTTCGTTTTGTCTGTTTTATCTTTAAAAGGACTGACTGTAAAAGTAAAGCTTTCAGGAGATGCTAGTACGACGCGCTGCAGGAAGAGAGCATCCATTGATTCCCAGCACTGGGCAGTGCTGGAGGAAAAGGTCCCCATTATGCTTAAACAGAGGCTGGGCAGCAGCTGAGCTCCCTGGCAGGGCAGGTGGCACAGGCAGCGCTTGCTGCCCGTAGGAAACGGCCCAAGATCAGCACATTGGCTCCCGGCCAGCCGGGCAGCAGCCACCTGCCAGGGGATAGCGTCATAAAATCGTTTATGCTGGAAAAGACCTTGAAGATCATCAGGTCCAACTATTGACCCAGCACTGCCAAGTCCACCACTAAACCATGTCCCTAAGTGCCACATCTACACGTCTTCTAAACACTTGCAGGGATGGTGACTCCACCACTTCCCTGACAGCCTGTTCCAGTGCTTGACAAACCTTTTGGCGAAGAAATTTTTCCTCATATCCAACCTAAACCTCCCCTGGTGCAACTTGAGGCTGTTTCCTCTTGTCCTATAGCTTGTTACTTGGGAGAAGAGATCGACCCACGTCTCGCTACAACCTCAAAGCTCTTCCCTGCCTGATCCAACATCCCCTCGGGAGACTTCCCGTGATGGCCCTGTCCTCTGCACAACTCCCTCCAGCCCCCCAGCCTCCTCTGCCCATCGATTTAGCCACGTCCAGTAGGTCTCAATGCACATTTGCAAAGCGCCGGGTGGGCTATGGGGGATGCTCTGCAGGGCAGGGCAGTGCTCGAGGGGGGCTCTCCCAGCGAGGCCACCCCGAACCAGTGTCAGCCGCTCAGCGGGGGCTGCGATCAGTGGAGGTGGGTGTACTTGCTCCGTGCCTGCTATTTATTTGGTGCTGTTGCAGCTTCATGGCTGCATCAGGCTGACCCAAGCAGAGGCTCCTGCTGCGGCAGCGGAGGATGCCCAGTGCACTTCTCACACTGCCCACACCGCTCATACCACTCACCACTGCTCGTGGTGCTCGCACTGCCCACGCTGCTCACACTGCTCACACTGCTCGTGGTGCTCATACTGCTCACGGTGCTCCCACTGCTCACGGTGCTGACACTTCTCGTGGTGCTCACACTGCTCACACCACTCACACTGCTCCCACCACTCACGGTGCTCACACTGCTCACACTGCTCCCACTGCTCATGGTGCTCACACCACTCACACTACTCACACTGATCACACTGTGGCAGCATCACATGGCTGGTCAGGCACCTGATGCAGCTGAAAGCACATTTTTCTCCTGCGCTCAATTTCACTGGTTAAAAAACGACATATAAAACAAGAATCAGGAACGTGACATGCTACCCCAGCTGGAGCCTCTCCCAACAGACACGCTGGCCTCGGTGCATTCTGTCTTCACCTGTTCAGCCACTGGAAATGGATCTTTTAACAAGTTCTCAAGTGAAAAAATTTCCATTTACTCCATGGCAAAGTGCTGGCTCTGAAGCTGAGAGACACCCCGGGGTCCATGTGTCCCCACAGCTCTTCTGGTCAGCCAGGGAGGAGGTGTGAATTGCAGCTGGGGTGATGAACCAAGAGGGAGAGGGTTCCTCATGCAGGTGAGAGCTCAGGCCTCTGGGGTTAGAGAACAGCTGCCAGTTTATGTTTTGGCATGGATTTAGAATCATAGAATCATGGAATGGTTTGGGTTGGAAGGGACCTTTAAAGGTCACCCAGTCCAACTCCCCTATCATGGGCAGGGACATCTGCAACTATATTAGGTTGCTCAGAGTCCCATCCAACCTGACCTTGAATGTTTCCAGGGATGGGGCATCTACCACCTCTCTGGGCAACCTGGTCCAGTGTTTCACCATCCACAGCATAAAAAATTTCTTCCTTATGCCTAGTCTGAATCTCACCTCTTTCAGTTTAAAGCCATTGCCCCGTGTCCTGTCACTACACACCCATATCCAAAGCCCCTCTCCAGCTTTCTTGTAGCCCCTTTAGGTACTGGAAGGTGCTGGAAGGTCTCCCCGGAGCCTTCTCTTCTCCAGGCTGAACAGCCCCAACTCTCTCAGCCTGTCTCCAGAGCAGAGGTGCTCCAGCCCAAAGCATCATCTTTGTGGCCTCCTCTGGAGCTGCTCCAACAGCTCCATGTCCTTCTGATGTTGGGGACCCCAGAGCTGAACGCAGCACTGCAGGGGTGTCTCCCAAGAGCAGAGCAGAGGAGCAGAATCCCCTCCCTCGACCTGCTGGCCACATTTAGTTCAGCCTTGAGTCTCTGGCACTTTTGCAGATCTCGAATTCCCCACCATGTCACCCCACGGATATACAGCCACGTGCTGGTTTTCAGCATGCCAAAAGCCTTGAAGGCATCTGGCTCCGCAATCTCCGCTTTGTGCCTGCACAGGACCCACCTCTCCAGCCTGCGCTGCCCTTGCCCGGGCCATGACTGGGTGCCCCAGCGTGAAGTGGGGCGCTCTGGGCGAGGGGGCACAGGCTGGGAGCTGAAGCGAGCCGCAGGGGCGGGCGGCTGGCGCTGCGTTGGCGCTGGCCGGGGCGCGGGGCAGCGGAGCACCGGGATTATTGATGAGCCGGGTTGTGCCGGTGACTCAGTCAGTCTGTACCTGGCAGTGACTCAGCTCTCGCTTCTCTGATGTGACACAAGCTGTAATAAAACCCCTGCTTGTTTGTCCAGAGGGTTGTTTTTTTTTTTCACCCTGCTTCCCACCCCCACCGCGGGTTAAGGACATCGCGTTACGGCAGCGCCCACCACGCCAGCAAGGCCACGTACACCATTAAAACCTTACTGGGAGCTTCCTGCCCGCTGGCCAAGGATCTGGAGGCTAAAAGGCCAAAGCTTGGAGGGAGCATGGTTAAAATGTCATTGAATGAGGACAAATCCTGACCCTGCTGAGCCCGGGACCACGGCTCGGTGTGCGCAGCGGGGAGGGAAAGCCCAGTCCCCGCTCTGCAGCTCGGATCTGCAGCCAGGTCTGCACGGCTCCGGCTGAAGAATGAGCCCCGTGCGCCTGGCTGGGGACAAACCGCTGGGTTGTCCCCGAGGTTTTGCAGTGGAGAGCGTGGTGCCGCCTTCGCCGAGCACCGCCAGCCTCCCAAAAGGGCTCATGTGGTCTCTTCCAGCTGTTTTCCAGGAGCTCCTGACTCTAAACTTTGAAATATCTGCCTTGGGATTGGGCTTTGGCTTGCTCCTTCCCTCTGCCCAGAGCTCTCTGTCACCCCTCGAGCCACTGTCCAGCTTTTCAAGGACATGTTCTTCTGGGCTGATGGGCACGTTGGGCTTTTCTGCTCTCCCTCCCGGCCAGCACTCTGACCTCTCATGGAGGAAATCCATTTTCTCTGACTGCTTTCTCCTTCACAGCCCTCCTCTTCCTCGCGCCACAGTAATTTTTCACCTTTCCTACACACACCTCAGTTCCTCTGACCATGGATGCTGCGTTGTCTGGATGGGACGTTCACTGGCATCTCAGCCAGGCCCAAGGTCGGTGCTGGAGCAGAAGTTGTGGCCTTGGAGATACCTACTTTGATGCAAAACAAACCAGTGACTTTTACTGTATGCCCACAAAATGCTGTTGTGCTGCTCTTCTGCGAGTCATACTTGGAAGACACAAAGTATTAACATCTCAGAGAAACTCCTCCGGGGAGTTTCTACCCCAACGGAGCAATTCTGAGAAAATCCTACCGGGACGAAGGAGAATGGGAATTTTGTGCCAGGCACTGCACAGCCTCTTCCTGCTAATATTGCCCCAGGGGATGGTGTAGGTCACTGTACTAAAAAAAAAATAGATGGTACTGCTACGTTCCCCAGGAGCTGCAGCAGTGGGCCGGCAGCGCGCTGCACAGGGCACAACGCAGCCACGCAGCAGGGTGATGGTCCCGTCTCAAGGGCTTGCCACCAAAATCGACCACCAGGTACATGAGTATGGGAAGAGCGGGTAAGAAAGAGCAGGAGAGGGTCCTGGTCAGTGTGTGCAACTCAGCAGCAGCCATCTCCATCTGGGTGTCTCGTAGGCGATGCAAGAAAGACAAGCATTGAGAAAAGATCTGAAGAGTGTTGAGATGGGTTTGTGGCTGTGTATGGGGACGTTGTCCAGAGAAAGGGGAATTAAAATTGCAAGAATTGTTTCCGTTAGATTACATATCCCTTACCAGAAAGCCTTGAACGAGTCTCCGTGTCCAGCAGCAGTTTGGATAGAATCGTAGAATCACAGAATGGTTTGGGTTGGAAGGGACCTCAAAGATCATCTAGTTCCAACCCCCCTGCCATGGGCAGGGACACCTTCCACTACACCAGGTTGCTCAAAGCCTCATCCAACCTGGCCTTGAACACTTCCAGGGATGGGGCAGCCACAGCTTCTCTACAGAAATAAGAGTTCCTGGCTCCACGTGCAGTGGCAAAAGCTCTGAAGCTCTGAGCCAAGGGACGCCGAGCAGCAGCACCCACACCCTTGGCAACGCCTGTTGGCGGGGCCCTCTGTTTAACACTTGCCATCTCTCTCCCAAAAGGTCAGTCCGAGGCTTTTTTGGACGTGATGTTTTGAAAATAGCCCTCAGATTGATGACATCTCTTCGCACTATTTTTATCTCCCGTATATGGGGCCAAGGCTGTCGATTGCTTCATCCTTCTCTGTCCCTCTTCTCCATCCTTCCACTTCCAAAGTTTTATTACTCCGTTTACAATTAAAGTAGCTCATTCTTTTTGCTCAAAATGTGACTGGAGAGTCCAGTCTCCTCTTAACCCTTTCAGTGCTGCTTCCTCTGTATTTAGGACCCTGTCTCGTAGTATTAGGGTTCATGCATCTTTAGGGGATGAGCAGACAACTGTGTGTAACCACGCCAGCACATCTTAAGGTCCTATCCCCCAGCCACGCAAGGTGCTGGAAATGCAAAGAGCAGTAGGTTGGCTTTAACCTGCTGGGCTGCCTGACGTCCATCTCCCTCGGTCGGCTCCCGCGGCGGAGGGCAGCGTCTGTACAATCAGTGATCGGACCTTCCTTGAGAGGTACCAGCTTCTTAAGTTGAAGAAGGTTAACCTGATTGCTTGCAATCACCTTTCCGTAGCTGTGGTGAGCTGAATGCGGTGAAGTGCCCCAGCGTTCCTGATTCCAACACATTCTGGACTGGAAAAAGAGCAGGTGCCCCGCGTGCAGGGGTGGATGTGGCATGCAGGTACACTTGCCAGGGGTAGTAGGCTACATCTCACAGCAAAAAGGTTCTGTTGTTATTCTAGAGCAAATTTGGAAGAAAAGCAGTTATTCCAGGTTGGCCTTCAAATATGAGGTTTTCCTCTGGACAAAACATATGGATTTCATGTTTGTGTGTATTCTTTTCTTATCTTTCCCTAATGAGTCACTCTTTCTGGATTTGCTGCTGGTGTCTCCTGCCGTGGATGCCAGCCTCTTCGGATGGCAAATGTTGCTGCCTGCACATGGGTTCAGTCTTCAGTTTAAGGACCCCTTTAAATCTTTCCTGTGCATGAGATTACTAGATTTTTCCTATTCTTCTTGCAGTAAATATGAAAATTCCCTTTCCCCGTAGCGGCACTATGACGTTTGGACTAAACTGATGGGATTTAAGTCTGTGCGATGACCCAGCACTCAGCGGTTTTCACTGGTCAGTTCTAAAAAGCTTTTAGCAAAAGACTTTCAGCTTGTCTATATTCTGCCTCCGGAGGCACATTCCTGCTGCTGTAAAGGTCTCCAAAACAGGGAGACAACAGAAAGCTCTAGACAACAGAAGGGTCATGAAGAAGATTGCCGTGCTCTGTTGTCTCCTAATGAATCAGCGGAAGGGAGATGAGTGAAGCTGGAAGGCATGAAATCTAAAACTGATGAAAACAGTCTGATGACATCCAGCTAGGCTCGCGCCCGTGTTACAGCAGGAAGCAATATTCAGCAGAAGCTGCTCAAAAAAATTCGGCTGACCTTTATGCGGAGGAGGTGCAGCGGTGCTGCAGGACTTCCACAGCCGACAGAGAGTTTTAAAGCTTCCTCACTTCTTCCTGAGCACAAAATGCCTCGGAAGCCCTTGGGCTGATCACGGGAAGAGGGGGAGGCTGTCGGCTGGGAGGCACGGGGGCGAACAGCCTGAGCGTGCCTCCTGACCTGAGCTTTGCTCCACGGATGAAACCTTTAAATGTGTCTCCAAGTATCAGACATCTCTGGCAGACGTCCTCAGAAGCTATATTTTAGCTCCCATGCTCAGTGATGGCATCTTGTGGCTGGTTTAACTTGACTCCGTCTCCGTGCCGGCTCGGGAAGCACTTGCTGGGACACCCACGAACAGGCTCCATGGCTAAACACGAACACGCAGACACAGACCGGGCTGGCTGGTCCCAACAGCCGTGACGCTGCCCACACGCCGTGTCTGACCGCTCGAGCAGGCTCCGCGCACTGATGGAGAGCAAAGCTGGCACCCCCGGGCACGTCGCTGCAAGGTGCCCAGAGCAGGGATGGACATTGTGCATTGGGGAGCTGCTGAAGTGGGACCTGCCGCTGCTGTCCTGACTCTTGGGTCACGTTCCTCCATAATCCTACAAACATTGTGTATCTCCTTGGGAAAAGAGCCCCATGGGACTGTGCCAACTGGCTCAGAGCCATCCAGCCAAGCAATATCCCTCCCACTCCTGCTCACCCCCTCCAGGTGTCCTGCCACCCCAGCAGATGTTGGGAGGACAGCATAGAATCATAGAATCATAGAATCATAGAATCGTAGAATCATAGAATCATAGAACGGTTTGGGTTGGAAGGGACCTCAAAGATCATCTAGTTCCAACCCCCCTGCCATGGGGCAGAAGCCAGCCCTGTTCGGGGCAGCCCCGCAGCTGCTCTGCACCGACTGTACGGCACACACGGTGGGATTTGATCATGACGGTGAGGCTCACGCCACCTCCTCGTGATCCTGCTCCTCCTTGATATGGCCTGGTCTAAAAATGAAGTGTTCATTTTTAACAGCTTTAATAAATTTTAGCCCACAAGAAAGGCAGCCATGAGTGGATTCAAACATCTTGCCTAAAAAAGGCCATCCATCATCAGGTCTCCTGGCCTGGCCTGGAATTTTGTTCACATTGTACAAGGCTGGCCATCCATTTTAAGAAGTGATAGTGTGCCAGTGCTCTCAGCTGCTGCATTGAGGACTCCCACAGCTCAGCAAACTTTAAATAACAAACTCAAGAAACCAATTTTCATGCTTAGTTTCTAACTCCAGAAGTGCCTGTGTTCAGAAAAGTCAGAGCAAGTTTGGTGAAGGCCATATAGTGAGAGATCACGCTGCTTTGTATTTGTTATTTTTATTACAGGTTGGTCAAGCGACTTGAAAGCCCACCCACATGAGCTGATGATGTTTTCCCTGTGGGTCCCCTCAGGTTTGGTGACAACCACACGGCAGACCCAGTTTTGTGCATCCCACCTGCAGGAGAAGGAGAAGTCACCCACCGGCGTGGCTCTGTGGGTTGGTTTCCTCCAGCCTCTGCTCCCACGTGGCCTCCCAACACCATAAATATCCAACTGTCAAAATCCAAAAGACAGACAAATGCAGCGATGGTGGTTTAGAAACGCCAGTTGGGGCCTCTTGGGTTTGTGCCATGGGGGCTTCATTCCTCCGTTCTCCTCTGCGATCGCTACATCCCAGCGGGACCCCGTGTGCCGTGATGCACCGTAGCTGGTGCCTGGGAGAGGACGGACACGTGGGTGATGGTGATGTCACGTGCTACTGCTGTGGAATTTCCAATTCTTTGTGTTCCTTCGCCTATTATACCCCCAACACTTTCGGTCAAACTGAAAATCTCAACATAAAGATTTGGTGAGCTTGAGCATTCTTTAATGCTGAAAAGTCAACGCTTTGAATGAAAAAAGAACAGACTTTGCAAGATTTCTTGCCTGCTTTATCCCAGCAGGATCTGAGCCTTGCTCCTAGCTGGAGCAGGCTGAGAACTGACCCAGTTCGGATTTGATTCAGGGAACGGCATAAGAACGTGTAAAACTCTCAACAGCTTCAGATCCATTCTTAGCTCTGGCAAAACATTTCAGCATATGGTCTTGAACACATGCTTGAAATAAATCCCGCTGAAGTGCTTTACCAGGCTGGGGCACCACCGTGAGCCTCTGCCTGCAACCTGCGAGTCAGCAAATTCAGCCTTCGTTGGGCACTTTTTATGGTCCAGCAGAAGCAGATATTGCAAACAAAAGCTAATCAAACAAGACCAGGCAGCAAAAAATGGCCCACAGGGCACGGGCTGGAGCCACGTAATGTTAACTGAGATGAGTTTTGCTGGGCTCTGGCGTGGCTTATGCTTTTGTTCCTCAAAAGTGCTTGCTGGGTACCCTGTGAAGAGTGATTGTGACAGCTCTGCATAATGAAAAAATCCGAGCAAGCATAGAATCGTAGAATGATAGAATGGTTTGGGTTGGAAGGGACATTTAAAGGTCATCTAGTCCAACACCTTCCACTACACCAGGTTGCTCAAAGCCTCATTCAACCTGGCCTTGAACACTTCCAGGGATGGGGCAGCCACAACTTCCCTGAGCAACCTGGTCCGGTGCCTCACCACCATCGCAGCGAAGAATTTATTCCTTAGATCCAATCTAAATCTCCCCTCTTTCAGTTTAAAGCCATTGCCCCTTGTCCTCTCACTATACACCCTTGTCCAAAGCCCCTCTCCAGCTTTCCTGTAGCCCCTTTAGGCACTGGAAGGCTGCAATAAGATCTCCCTGGAGCCTTCTCTTCTCCAGGCTCAACAGCCCCAACTCTCCCAGCCTGTCTCCATAGCAGAGGTGCTCCAGCCCAAAGCATCATCTACGTGGCCTCCTCTGGACCCTCTCCAACAGCTCCATGTCGTTCTGATGTTGGGGACCCCAGAGCTGAACACAGCACTGCAGGGAGTGTCTCACGAGAGCAGAGCAGAGGGGCAGAATCCCCTCCCTCGACCTGCTGCCCACGCTGCTTTGGATGCAGCCCAGGGCATGGTTGGCTTTCTGGGCTGCCAGCGCACGGTGCCGGCTCGTGTCGAACTTCTCATCAACCAACACCCCCAAGTCCTTCTCCTCAGGGCTGCTCTACATCCATTCTCTGCCCAGCCTGGACTTGTGCTTGGCATTGCCCTGACCCACGTGCAGGACCTTGCACTTGGCCTTGTTGAACTTCATGAGGTTCTCACAGGCCCACCTCTCCAGCCTGTCCAGGTCCGTCTGGATGGCGTCTCTGCCCTCCAGCGTGTCGCCACACCACACAGTTGGTGTCATCAGCAAACTTGCTGAGGGTGCACTCAATCCCACTGTCCATGTCGCCGACAAAGGTGTTAAACAGCACTGGCCCCAGTACTGACCCCTGAGGAACACCACTCGTCACTGGTCTTCACTTGGACATCGAGCCGTTGACCACAACTCTTTGAATGTGACCATCCAGCCAATTCCTTATCCATCCAGTGGTCCATCCGTCAAATCCATGTGGGTGCCCCATGCAAAACCTAGCTGCTGAGCCAGCCCCATGGTATTTCTGCTAGGCAGCTCTTCAAGAAAACGTCCTCAGGACAGAGGACTCTGCGTAAAACAGTGATGTTGCTGTGAACAGAAGCAGGAAATGATAAAAGTCCTGAAAATGTTATTGCAGAGAGACCCAGTGCAAAAAGCTACAGCGGTTTTGCTTTGCAGCAAAACCCAGGTGCAGGAAGCGGTGAGGATGCTGTGGCTCCGCAGGGCTGGAGCAGGGACCGTGGAGCATCACTTCCGTGTGGCTGGGACAGCACCCACCAAGAGATGCCTTTAAAAGCCTCCGTGACATCTCCACAGAAACAAATAAACTCACAAGTGTCATTTTAGTTTTGACTTTCGAAGTCGAATGCTGCAAAATGGAGTTGTTAAAAAAATAAGCATAGTGTGAGAAGTGGTCTTCAAGAAGTACTTGTGAAAAAGTATTTTTAAAGAAGTGTCGCTGCCTCGATCTTACTCAGTTAGAGGAATTTCGCTCGGTGAGACATGCAGGTGAGGGCGGCACAGCCCTGGCAGCGTCAGCAAACACCACTTCGGTTCAAACAAAACCTCGCTGCTCATCTCTGTTTTTTCAGCTATCCCTATTTTTCCTGACTCCCTGGTTCTTATCTCCTCTCAGAAGCCTGAAGACCCCCTGTGCTCTCCACCAGCCGCCGTGCTGCCTCCTGCTAGACCAGCTTTCACCATCCTTTCTCCTGCGGCTCTCCAGGAGGACCACGCTTGGTCCTCTATAGTCCTATCGAGTGGCAGCTTTTCCAGAGGGATGCCGGCAGCACTAAACCCTAGAAAAAGCTATTACTTCCTAACAGGTGCTACGAAGTTTCCCAAAACACCCTCACTGCCTACATATCCCACCATTTTAACTGTCTCCAAGTTGGCCACCGTTAAATAGCTGCGGGTTTGCTTGGATTTCATAACACGCTTGAGGGTGAGCTTGATCCACCCTGAAGTTCTTGATCACCACCTTGATCCACCTTGAGCTTCTTCCAGTACCTCAAGGGGGCCTACAAGAAAGATGGGGAGAGGCTGTTCAGGAGGGCCTGTTGTGATAGGACAAGGGGTAATGGTTTTAAAATAGAGGGAGGTAGATTCAGGTTGGATATTAGGAAAAAATTTTTTACCATGAGAGTTGTAGAACACTGGAACAGGTTGCCCAGAGAGGTGGTGGATGCTCCATCCCTGGAGACGTTCAAGGCCAGGTTGGACGAGGCCCTGAGCAACCTGATCTAGTTGGAGATTTCCTTGTTCCTTGCAGGGGGGTTGGACTAGATGACCTTTGAAGGTCCCTTCCAGCCCTAACCATTCTATGATTCTATGATTCTATGATTCTATGATACTGTGCGGTGACTTAGTGGAGACGGGGCGAATTTCTGACCTAATGTACCAGTTCTTTGAAATATGAACCCAAAAGTTTCACGTCGTATTTGTAGCTGGGAGCGCAGGAAGAGCTCTCCGTAAGCGCGACGGGACGGAGAGGCACCGCGGCCAGCCGCCCCTCTAATGGAAACCGATTTCAGTCCAGCAGAAAGCAGTAATGATGTGATGGTCTCTGGCATTTTACCTTGATAATGTCATGATATTTATAGTCTTTTTAATACATTTCATGACATAATGCTGTTCTCTACCTGGTTTCTACAAGATCAATGAGAGGTAATGGAAACCTTTTAGAATTCTCTTCCACCTCCACGAGCTGCATATGCATGGATTCGGGAAAAATGTGGTTTGCATCTCGCCGGGTGGGAAGCCCAGCCTGAGCACGGTGCAGGGCAGTCGTCGTGGTCACGAGGAGGAGAGGGCAGTGGGGAACATCCAGGTCTCTCATCCTGCTGCATCTCAGCCATCCCGTATCGGAGCATCTTCTTCCTCCCACTGAGCACGAGCGTGCTTGTGAAGGCTTCCTCCTCATCACAGCTCGCTGGGCACCAGCATCTTTTCATTTTGGGTAAAGAGACAGCAGAATTGTGTCTTAAAATTAGAAGTCAGCATCCCACGGATGGTATAGCTGCATCCCGGATGTCCAAAGCTCCGTGCTTTCCAGTCTCCCTTGGTGGCTCGATCTGTGCATAGCACAGGCTGTGTGTATTTATTAGATGGGCTTTCGTGTAATTGCTAATTGTCAGGATTAGCAGCCATGGGGAGTTTCTCCCTGGTCTCACAGGGCTGTCAGGGCAAGGCGGTGGCTGAGGCACAGCAAAACGGGGAAAAAAAAAAGGGAACACAAGCAGAAAAGTCGTGGGAGACTTTATAAAAGGTGATGGAGCCCATGGGTCTCATTCTTGGCATGAAAATAGGGGGGTTTACAACAGGTAGAGAGCTCCGTGGGGGAGTCCGTGTCTCGCCTGTGAGCCGTTCACCCCACCAGCTCCCTTTGCAGTGTGTCTGCCCACACTCAGCAGGGAGGGCCTCGCAGCCATCCCCCCGTCCTCCTCCAAAGGCACGATCCCAGCCCACCCGTCCCCGGCAAGGTCCCGCTGCGGTGCGTGACGCATCCGCTCCTGCCATCTGCTCCGGCTGTGCTGGCACCTCGCTGCAGGTGGGACTGAGGGTGGGGTGGGGGGTGGGGGGTCCTCCCCCTGCACTGAAGGAAGGAGAGGTTTGTCCCTGCGACCCGGCTGGCTCCGGCTGGACAACGCGGTGTGATGGTGCCAGGTGTGTCCCTGGATGTTGCTGAGCATGGCAAACCCTGTGCCCGTCCTCCCTGGCTGATGCCATCCCTGGCTCAGGCGCGGGTTGGCTGCCAGTACATCCCAGGTGGTTCAGCACAGGTCCAAATACGTTCACATCCACCTCTGGCATGTGTTGCCTGGCCATGGAAGAGTTCAAAGTTTAAGTTAAGGTTTGCTTGAATCTGCTAAGACTAAAGTCAGCGGCCAGCTTGGACGTCCATAGCAGCATGTTTGCGTGTACTAAGATAATGCAGATGTGTACGTAATGTTTGAAACCAGGATGATCATCAAGAGAAAGAGAAGACTGCCAATTAAGAGAACAATATCCTGGAAAATTAAGGATAAGGAAAGAGAAGACTGCCAATTAAGAGAACAATATCCTGGAAAATATGTATTGATGCAGAAATGTACTAGGCTTTGTTTCTTTAAGATAATGAGAAAGAGTGGAGGAACCTTAAAATGTATCTCAAGAGGAGGACACTGGTCCTTTTAAGTCCAAAACATCTGGCAGGTGTTAATGACTCTGCTGGCTGTTAATCACTGAAGGAGGAGCCAAAGCAAGGACTTCAAAGATTGATAAGGAAAACATCTTGTTATGAGAAAAGGTTAGTGAGATTGGAAGAATGTCACAAATATTAAGTAAGCAAGAAATGGTGACTAGGGGGAAGGTAATTCCAGCAGGGGAAGATCGTGGCCACCCACTCGTGGCCCACCTGCCCTAAACATACCCCAGACCCAAAAGAAAGGGGTGGAGGAAAAGGACAGAGCATGTGAAGTAGTTTACATGCTAGGTGAGAGAAAATTAACCAACTGTTTAAGAGAATAACACTGGATATGTAAATATGCTAATGCATGTTGTGTAAATGTTCACTGGATTTTGGAAGGGGTGTGCTGTCGTGGGACAGGCACCCAAACTTGCGCAGCTTTGTGATAAAGCAATATCCCAGCTCAGCGTGAGGATTGGCTTCATGCACACTGCGCCAATGAATCCCAGTTTTGGGAAAACACAGGGACAGTCACATTGTGTCCAGGCTGAACTTGGCCCCTCTGATCCTGTACAGGAACCGGGCTCAGCTTGCAAGAATTGCTGAGATCCAGCACCTAAAGGGGCTACAGGAAAGCTGGAGAGGGGCTTTGGACAAGGGTGTGTAGTGACAGGACACGGGGCAATGGCTTTGAACTGGAAGAGGGGAGATTTCAATGGGATCTCAGGAAGAAATTTTTTACATTGAGGGTGCTGAGGCACTGGCACAGGTTGCCCAGAGAAGCTGTGGCTGCCCCATCCCTGGAAGTGTTCAAGGCCAGGTTGGATGAGGCTTTGGGCAACCTGGTGTAGTGGAAGGTGTCCCTGCCCATGGCAGGGGGGTTGGAACTGGATGATCTTTGAGGTCCCTTCCGACCCAAACCGTTCTGTGATTCTATAATTCAAGCCTCAGCTCTGGCAAATACCACGTGGAAGTTGTGACCAAATCACTGGGTTTCTGTGCCTCGGTTCCCTTCTGCCAGGGGAAGAAAATTCCCTCTGTTTGCTTCCTAGCATGAGCAGGGCTTGCAAAGAGGGTGCCTGACCATGAGTGAGTCTCCGGCCACCGCTCCAATGACCTTTCTGCCATCAAAGACATTTGTAAAGGATTTTTTTCAGCCTTGTGGTAAAACCTACATTGTTTTTAACCCTGGTTTGGGGCACCTGCCATCCAGGTCACCAGAGGTTTGCTCCTGGGAGCTGACAGAACGTACCACGCGTTGTCATGATGCTTTGCAAGAAGGACAAGCCATTCATTTAAGACATGCTCTGATGTCATGGTGACAAACGAGGTTAATGAACTCCATCTGATACAGGAGATACCTTTGAGCCAGCAGCACAGCTGACCTTTTCCAGGTCTCTGGAGCGGTCTCTGAACTCAGTGACACAAGGAGAAAGCTGCCCTCCCCCAGCACTGCTCCAAGGAGGGACTAGCACTGGTTGAGAAAGTTCTACGGGAACATACAGGAGCCTGGGGATAGTTTTGACTCATGGTGTCTCAAACGTGAACCGGAGGAGCAGGGTGATGCCAGCACATCTGCTGGGGCAGGGCGATACCCAAAATGCATCTGAGAAATGACCGGTGGTGGCTCTTGCTGGGGACCTGCCGTGGGCTCCAGCCTTCCCATAGCAGCAGCTTCACCTGATGGATGGAAAAGGCAAAGAGCAAGTTCTCGGAGTCCCATCAAATGATCCAAAAGGGGGAAAAAAGAGCTAGAAAAGTTTTTTTCCAATCAAAGGAAAGTGGTTTTGCTGCTACAAGGCAGAGACACACAGCAGATCCCAGCATAGTGATGGAGACCGCGGCTGGTCCAATTATCACGGGGCTGCTGCCAAGCCTGGTCTCACAGGAAAGCAATCTGCGATGAAGATGAGATCTGGGTGGGATCTCAGGAGATCATCTAGCCCCGTAGGGATCTCCAACATCCCAAGCCCCATCACCTCCCCAGGGACCCACCTGGGTGTCTCATGGCCTTGGCAGGGGCTGCCCTGGGGGCAGCGGGAGACATTGGGGAGAAACAGAATCTGGGATGCTCGTAGTTCACCAAAACCCAGGAGAATAAACCACAAAACCAGGCATAGCTGTTAGGTGGGTAAATGGAGGGGCAGCTGCCGGCTCCCCCCAAACTGGGCTGGGACCAAAAGGGCTATGATCACCCCTTCCTTGCCCGTGCTCCTGCAGTGCTGTGGGCATGGCATGCCAGTCCGCTGCCCAGGGCCCTGAAGAAGGTGTCTCCCAGCCAAGGGACACCGAACCAGCCAGAGGCAGGACGTTGGTGTGCCCAGACCTCGGGTGCGCTCTCGGGTGTCCTTCCCCAGCCAGGGTGTGCCCAAGCAAACAGCTCACCACAGCCATGCCCTGACAGTAGGTTGTGATGAGCAGAAGATGGCACGTCGGGGTGGACCCTGCACCAAGGAACTGGCTTAATCTGAAGGTATTTTTCCCTCGTGACTTTGCGTTCAGTGGGAGTCCTGCCTCCCTCTGCATCTCCAGCCCAGTGCGCCCAGCTGGGCCTCATGGGAGGAGGACACGGGCTGAGACGTTTGTTTTGGACAAAGGAAGGACTCATGTCTTCAGGTCTGAGCAAACTTTGCAGCAGCTTTGGCCATCAAACACCACCAGCGTCTTTCTTGCAGTGAGCCTCATTTCTCTGCAATGCATTTTGCACATATCCAACATCCTTCCCATCCTTATCGTCCTTAATCCGTGTAAAAACCCTGGGGAAGATGGTACAAACCCAACCAGGGCTCCAGCAAGCAGCGGTGAGAGGAGCTGAACCAGCCCTTGAAGGCGAGCGGTGCCCTCACCCCTCGCTCCACCCACGGACCCCACTTGCACCCTCAGACCTCCCCCTCCCTCCAGCAGTGGTGACCGGGACCTGGCCAAGGCCATGGGCACCTTCCTCGAGGCAGCTGGAGCTCCGCCGAGCGCTGCAGCTCTGCTTATGGCTTGGAAACAGGGCTGGTGGGCAACGATATTTCTGTGGCAGCGAGTCCTCCAGGCACACAGACTTCAGCAGAAACTGCATTTTTTTGGAGAAAACCTCCCCGTGAGAGCGAAACATTCCGTAATAGTTCATCTGCGGCTTCCTAAACCAACGGTAGAGCAATGCCCCCGGGGAGGGGGGGTACTGGGTTAGCTGGTCTGGTGGTAATTGTTCTGTTTCCAAGAGCCTGCTCCCAGTGTCGACTCGGTGCCTGACACTCAGCCCCTTGCCTTCGCCCTGGGAAGGCAGAACTTTCCGCACGGGGAAACAAAAGCTGTTCAAATTTCCATTCGCGTCACTGCGAGAAGAAAAAATAACTGTAAGGGGAGTAAATAAATTAGTTTATTAGCCACGAATTCAGCCCAGCTGTCTAGGAGTTACTCATTGTTTTGCTGGCGGCTTTGGACTGGAGCCAAGTAGCCGTGCTTGGCCGTTCCCGCACCTCCCTGTGCACATGGATTTGTTTTTGAAGTGCGGGGAATGCTACAGGAAAGCTGGAGAGGGGCTTTGGACAAGGGTGTGTAGTGACAGGACACGGGGCAATGGCTTTAAACTGGAAGAGGGGAGATTTAGGTTAGATCTAAGAAAGAAATTTTTCACTCAGAGGGTGGTGAGGCACTGGAACAGATTGCCCAGAGGAGCTGTGGCTGCCCCATCCCTGGAAGTGTTCCAGGCCAGGTTGGATGGGGCTTTGGGCAACCTGGTGTAGTGGAAGGTGTCCCTGCCCATGGCAGGGGGGTTGGAACTTGCTGATCTTTGAGGTCCCTTCCAACCCAAACCATTCTATGATTCTATGTGTCTTTTTTTTAGGGTGCCCAGGTGCAGCACATGGGCAGAGGTCGCCTCTTCCTCCGGCCGTAGCTGGTCCCCAGCACCTCCACTCACCAAGACCTCCAGCAGCACCACCGGGAGCAGGAGACACAGCACATCCCCAGCCGATGGCATGAGGTTGGACCTCTGGTGCACACCCCAGCCCAAAATCTTGTTCCTTTGTCTGGGAGGTGGCTGGTCAGGTCCTTCCCCACTGCACTGGCCATGCCAGGGGGAGAGCGGAGCGGGCAGGGCTGCGGGTCCCAGCCCCCGTAGTGGTGAATGGGCGTCATCTCTGCGCCCACCCCAACACCCAAACGTCACATGAAGGCAGAGGATGTCCCCATCACAGGGAAACCTGCGGATGCTCGGTATCCGTGTTAGACTCAGCTCTGCCACCAGCCACCTCGCTGGCAAGGCGACCTTGTTATGGCTTGTGATGCTTATGATGCCCAGGTGAGATGTCCTGGCGGGATGCCCAGTGGGATGCCCTCCAAAGCCTCCCTCAGACGTGCCCAGCTCCTGCAGCAGCAGGGAAAATGGTCCCTCTCTGCTTGTCCCTCTGCCACGGTGCCTCTGAAGGGCTCAGGTGTTCAGTCTCTGCAAAACGGACTGGGAAACAGGAGATGCCACCGTCCCAGTGAGGGCTGGACACTGGGTGCCCTGGGGAGACTTGAGCCCAGCGCCCAGTCTGGCCCGGGGAGCTCCACCTCCACCTCGTGCGGGTGGACCCCGGCAGCACGAGCGGCTCCACGTGCCAGCTAAGATAATAAACTAATGTCAGTTTTATTTTAAGGACGCATGTTTTTATTTTTAAGTTTCCCCTTTGTAACTGTTCCCAATCTGGCAGCAGCAATTTTTAACCCTTCGCTTTGACGCGACAAAACCAGCACTTTTCCTTTTAAGCCTATTTAGCGTTGAAAGTGGAGTTGGGTGGAGCTGGCAGAAACAGGGCACACCGCCATCACAAAAGCTGAATTGTTGTTATGGAGAAAGCCCTGGGGAGGCGAGTTCAGGACTAAGGGAATATTCCCACCGCGCTGGAAGAGCAGCCTCTGACGGGGCGCGTCGGTGCGGTGCGAGGGGCAGGCCATACCGCGGCGTGACTTTGGGATGCGGGATCTCGGCGCAGCCTTTGAACCAACTTTCCTCCCCAAATAATGCCCGCTGGGTGCGTGGGGTGGCACAGCTGGGCCAGGCTGCAGCCCCCACACTCATGGTGCCTGCGAGGGTGGGAAGAAAAGCAGACAAAGTGTTGGAGCGAGCTTTACAGGTTTATTAATTTTTGGTTCTGTTCACCTAGAAAAGGTAAAGAGTGTCTTTTAGCCCCAGATTGTGATAAGACAGTCGCAGCGCTGCCTTCCCAGGGTGCTTCCCCGCTCCCGGAGATGGCCAGATCCGGCTGCCACACTGCAGCCACGCACCAAAAGCTCCTGTGCCAACGCCTCAGCCACTGGGTTTGGACAACTTGGTATCCGAGTGAGCCACCGTTCCCACCAACGGCAAGCGGGTGGGAGACCCAGCCTTTTGCTCTGCCGTGAGCACCCACAGCTGAGGCACCTGGGGCGGAGGGTGATGGTTGGGCACTGCACCCCATGGAACAGCATCATGGTGTGCAGCAGGATGCTTGGGTGGGATGTCCTGGTGGGATGTATGGGTGGGATGTCCTGGTGGGATGCCTGGTGGGATGCTTGGTGGGGTGCCCTCCAGAGCCTCCCCAGCTTGCGAAGGGAAGGGAACAGCTGTGGCCAGGAAGCTCCCACACATCTGCAATGCCACCAGCGGGGACTTGAGGACAAGGGTGAGACGGTGGAGGTGTCTGCCAGCAATCGGAGAGCCATCGGCTCCATCCTGCGCGCTGCCCGAGGAAAAGCAATAGCTGGAGCAGGGTGGCACATTTTGGACCCTCAGACAGCTGGGTGCCCTGTGAGTGAGGACTGACCATGTGGGTCCTTTTATCTTCTTCCTTCCAGTTTCTTTGCTGAACAGGGCATAACTTTGCTCGCCGTGTATTCCTCGGCTAAAAAAATCACTCGGTGCTCTTTAAGGAGATGAATTTCTCCAGGACTTGCCCTTCAATCAACGCGTGCAGCGGCCACGGTCCCACAGGGGAACTCGCCAGAGGCCATGGATGGAAAAAAAGCCCTTGCAGAGAGCAGGAGGGGTTTGTGCGTGGGTACTACAGAGACCAAATCAGTAAAGCTTTGAACAGAAACCAAAGAAAACATCACTCTGCGGAGGACTTTTCTGCCCAGGACTGGGCTGGGTCACGCTCCAGCTCATCCAGGCACTCTCCAGGATGGGCTTCACCTCGCCGGGTAGTGCTGCCCCACGAGAGCCACCCCGAGTGAGCTCTTTGGGAACAGGAGCAAGGCAGTTTGGCACTGGGGAACCGTATTTCAAGATCAAAAAAGGGCAGGATGTAACGGGGCCCTGTGCCAGCTGTTGCGGGCTGGCTGGCAGGGCTTTCCTGGGCACACCCGGAGAGCCCATCCCTGCATCCTTGGCAAGCAGGATTTGCTTCGCAGGGCCGGGGCAGAAGGGTTGAGCACTTTTAAAGCGAGCTAAACTGGGGCAGAATTAGGAAAGGGGCTGCTGGCCGGGGCGGCGGTTTCAGGTGGTGGCGATGAGGAAGGTGAGAGCAGAGGAATTTGCAGGCAGCCACAAACCTGTCTGCTGAAACCTTACAGCAAGAGGAAGGAAATAAAAAAAAAAGGTGTAGTAGTAATAATAATAATAATAATAATAATAATAATAATAATAATAATAATAATAAACAACCTGAGCCGGCCTCTCAGACTCTCAATACATGAGTGCTTTGCTGAGCATCCCCCACGACATCACCACTGAGCCCCCACAGCTGGAAACCTCTGGATCCCTGACCCCGAGGGAGGCTGGAACCGCGGAACAGAGACACAAACGCCCCGAAGTGATGCTCAGCCGAAGACCAGCCCCGGCTCGACGCCTGCGAAACTCATCACCGGCTGCAGAGCTGCGCTGGCCTCCGCAACACCGCCCCGGCCCCGCATCGCTCGTGGAAGTAAAGCTTTGGTCAGAGCTGGGGCTGAAAGGGGGTTTGAACTTGACTTTCAGGGCCAGGACCCCAAGTCCCAGTATCCCCGAGTTCCAGTATCCCCGAGTCCCAGTATCCCTGGCACGGCAGCTCTGGGCCACGCATGCTGCGGCAAGCAGCAGGTCCTGGGGTTCTCCTGGCTGCTGATCATGATTTAATTCCGGAGGCAGAGCTGCTGGGAGGGAGGGTGCCATGTGGCATGGCACACTCGGGAGGGTGCCAGGTCCCCAGCTCCTGCGTGCTCGGCTTCGCTCCCGCGTGCCCCTGCTTGTGGCTTTTGGCCTTGTTCACTCTGCTTTGCTGTGCATGGAAAGCCTCCAGCTGCCGCTCGGCCGCGAGCGTGGCTGCTCTCCGGAGCTCGTGGCACGGCCGGAGCCCCGGGGAGGGCTGGTTTCGGGAGGCCCCTCTGGGTGCGGGGCTGGTCGGGGCAGGGAGCAGCCTCTGGAGATGGACCCCCGTGCCCGCGTCTCGTGCTTATTTTTCAGGATGAAGAACTCAAAGCTACATTGAAAGAATGGGAGCAGGCACTTTGTTTCCAAAAAAAAAGTGGTAAAAATATATTTGCTCCTTTTTAATGCAACTCCAGCTCCTTCTCCAGCAACCGAATTGCTTTCAGGCTGCCACGGCTGGGGGATGCCGCTGCGAGCTCACAGCACAATTCCCCTCCCCGGGCATCCCAGGCAGACGGGTCCCCCCGCAGAGGGGACCTGCCCCCCGGGATGCCACCAAGCTGGCTCACCCCCAACGTGATGGAAAGAGCCCGGTTTCCTCCTCCGCTTGCCACGCCACACCGCACCGGCAACAGCGAACACCCGTGGGGGCCGCCCAGCCCGAGCCCCTCCGCTGCCCGCATCCCCCCGGCTGGCACCGAGGTGCACCGTCCCCCCGCTACGCTCAGCTCCCGACCTCCCCTTGTCACCCACGCTGTGCCCAGGGGCTCGCGTGCCGAGTCAGCCGCGCTCACGTGCCGGTGTCGGCGGCCCTCCCCTGCCCGCGCCCTGGCGCAGCCCCTGCCCCGCGGCCCTGCAAATTTCTTTCGAAACTCCTTTTGTCCTGAGCCATGAGGGTCCCCGCAACGGGGAAACACCACCAGAGGAGCGAAGTGACAGCGGTTTCTTCCAACGCCGGGCAGGGGTCGCCAGGCTGCCTTGGCACCCCTTGGCACAGAGCCGCACCGTGGGCTCGCTGCGGCTGGTGCGTGGTGGGGACGGGCAGTGGGTCCGTGCACGGTGATGCTCTCCTCGGGCCACTTTCCAGGCTCTTTCCGTGCCAGTCCTGGGCGGGCAGGTGGGAGGGAGCCTCCCGCGTGGCCAGGGGCAGCCCCGATGCCATGACGGGAGCGGGGACAGCCGGGCGCTGGCGGCGGCGTGGCGCGGTGGAGAATGACGGCAAGCTGACCTCGGGCAGGGTCCGGACCTCCTGGGTGCGACAAAGCCGGTGCTGTCACCCCTCTCCCGCGGGGCGCTGGGCAGAGGGGGGGTGTGAGCAGGGGGCTCCGGGGTGGGGGCTGAGCCTCTGCCCCAGTCTGGGTCACTGGGCTCCCTGCTCTAAGGGGACGGGCTCCTGGCGCTGCCTCTTGCGCTGCCGCTCCCGCTTGGCCCGCCAGCACACGTAGGCGGCCACCAGCAGGCCCACCCCGAAGATCAAGGTGGCCACCGAGACCACCTTAGCGATGTCCATTTGCGGGCCATTGATGGTGAAGGTGATGCACGTCGCCGCTACGCCGATGACCACCGAGACGATGCCGAAGGGGAAGATGCAGCGGTACCAGGATTTCTCGGTCCCGCCCGTGGCCAGGGCCAGCTTGTTGAGCGTAGCGGTGGAGTCGGTGGCCGTGGCTAGCGGTAGCCCTGGTTTTCCTCCCTGCAGGCAAGTGAGTGAGTTGGACTTGCAGCCCATCATGTTGGCAAGAAAATCCAGGAACGACCAGGGCGGGTTGGACGTGGGTCGCTGTCCCACCACGAGTTGCGGCCGTGCCAGTGATGGAGGGAAGAGGCCAGATCCTACATGGTGGGTTTGTCCGGCAGCTCGGGGTGCCTCGGCACAGCCGGGCCGGGATCTCGGCTGCCGCTGCTCTCGCTCCCAGCTTTGGCTCCCGACTCTTTTTGCTGCCTGACGGAGCGAGGATTGGCGGTGGCGGCGGTGATCTCATGCCGGTGGGAGGACCGGCTCGGCCTCGCTGCCTGTTAACTGTTTCGGGCTCCGGGCAGGCAGCTGGGATGGCTCTTGGGACGTGTTTTTGCAGTTTGCATCTGTTTTCACCCACAGCCCCCAGCTCCCCCCAGCCCACGCCGCTGCAAATACCGCTTCAGGCAGCCAGACCCCGAGGGAAGGGGCAGTGGGACTTCCAGCCACTCCACAGAGCCCCTTCGCCCCATCCTTGTGCAGTGCCAACACCACCATCGCCCT
This sequence comes from Tauraco erythrolophus, assembly GCF_009769465.1. NCBI lineage: Eukaryota > Metazoa > Chordata > Aves > Musophagiformes > Musophagidae > Tauraco > Tauraco erythrolophus. The sequence continues at coordinate 16,747,622 of NC_141481.1, read as the reverse complement.
CCAAGTCGCTCTTTCTCCTTGTGTCACCCTCTGCCAGCTTTGTCCCCTGGCACAGGGCTTGGGGGTCCTTCACTGGGAGCCCACGGACTGGTGATGCTGGTTGGAGTGGAGAAGGCTTGAGGCTGAGACTCACCGGGGTGGTAGGACACTGCTGGGGTGGCACTGGGGGGACGTGGGGTGAGCAGTCAGGGGACGTGGAAGGAGAGGGGCTGGAGCTGAGGGTTTGGGATTTGAGATGATGGCTGCCCAGGCAGGTAGGAGCCAGGAGGGCACAGCGCTGAACGGCGGCTCGACCCAGGAGGGGAGCAGCAGAGCCGCGGGAAGGACAGCTCGCCCAGCGACGAGAGCCGGCGTGTGCTGCAGGGCCAGGCTCTGGGAACCAGCACCGTACCCGCCACGGCCCCTCGGGCACAGCGCTCCCTGCTTCCTCGCCCTGCAGTGCCCAAATCTTGACTGTCGAGGAATGCGATGCCACCCAGGGCTCCTGGGCAGGGAGGAGGAGGAGGAAGAGGAGGAAGAAGGGATGAAGATACAAACAGCCTCAACAGGGTTCGGCACAAAAGCCTCCTTCCCTGCTCTGACCGCCAGCAGAGACTTATTTTTGTAGGCAAAACGTTTTCGTGCCACCTTTCTCATGAGTGGATCAGGGAGGCTCCGAGACCGGAGCTGGCAGGAACAGTTCCCTTCTTCACTCACTTCTCCCGCACTGTTTTTTAGGGTTTTTTTTAATTGGTTTTCCTGAAGGAGAGAGGAAAGGAATGAGCTATCGCAGCGAACGTAAGAGACCTGGAGCCTTTCCCAGGTCAGAGCTTCCCCTGCGCTGATGGGGCCCAGCTGTGTTTCTGCACCAACTGAGAAGCAGCCAATAATAAGGGAAAAAAATCCAAATTGTAGCAAAAGTGGAGCTGCGCAGCGAGAGGGCGGCTCTGCGGGAAGGGGAGAAGAGGCAGAAGCAGAGGAGCTGATGGGACTGACTTGGAAAAGGGGAGATTTGGGCATTAGTCCAAGCACAGGACACGTTATCTGCCCTTTTTTTGTGGGCGCTGCTCTTGCCTCCGCCATCCCCAGGGAAATCATGGAATGACTCATAGAACGATTTGGGTTGGAAGGGACCTTAAAGACCATCTAATTCCAACTCCCCTGCCGTGGGCAGGGACACTTTCCACTAGATCAGGTTGCTCAAAGCCTCAATCATCCCGCTGTGGGAAAGGGAGGGAATAGGGCTGGTTTGAATCAGCCTTCGCCCTTCTCCACGCTTGGTCTGCAAAGATGCACGAGACCCGTCTGCATGGAAGGGGAGGTGGCCGGGTCTGCAAGAGCCCTGCGACCCCTCCTTGCCTCTCATTTCTTAACATCCATAAATAACAGAAGTAGAGGCTGATCAGGTACCAGATGAATTCCCAAGTTTCAGGGAGGTTTGTGCTCCCGCAGTATTGCCCGAGGCAGCCGGCTGCTGGACACCAGGGACCTGAGCACACAGGCTCCGGCTGAGCAAACAAATAGCACTGGGAAAACAACTACAGGTAAGTCAGATGTGCAGCACATGGTGCTCTGCAAACTGAAAAACTGTTAGTTATTCTCCTGATTGCTCGTTACGGGGGGAGAAGAGCAGCACGACGCCACTAGTCAATGCCCTGTGAGCAGCCCGGGTCCAGCCCTGCCTTCGGAAGGCTGACAGTTCCCCGTTACAAGCTCCATCTTCAGTTTCCTGAAGCTTTGTCAAACTTGAATCTTTTTAGGCTTAAAAATCTTCTGTGCTGAGTATTTACCCTAAGCTGAACCCTCGAAGAACAGCTAAAACAGCCCAGCTGCTGTTGTGATCAGGGTCTGGAAGAAAATACCCTGGTGACGAGCCTGGTGAAGGGTCACTTTCCAAACTGTTTCTTCATCAGGTTGAGAAGGACTTGGCTTCCACCGAGACAGGACAGCGTTAGCAGACTGACAGCTTAAGTCGTGCTGAAGAGCAGGGACTGGCCTTGAAAAAGCAGGTGGTGACAAAACCAAGCTCCAACCGCTTAGAAAAACACAACCTTTTAATACATCTCAAGTTCTGATCCGTGATGAATTTGAGCATTTGACTCAACAACACTGATGGGATCCCACTGTAGCAACCCTGTGCATCACCTGCCTTGGTAGAAACCATTGCGCCCACTACCATGTTAACAGCTGCTGAAAATTATACAGGAGTAAAACATATGTACACATACATGTACGTGTATATATTGAACTCCTCCATCTATCCATGGAGATGAAGCTCACCAGATAGTGCTTCCGAAGCAGCAGCAGGCAGCACCGCCTGTATGTCCGACCAAGGACCCTCTGAAACTCTGGAGATGGTTTAAAAGAAATTTGTTCTGTAAGTACTGAAGCAGCGGAGGTGCACACCAGTGAGCTGCACTGGCTTTGCTCCTGGTTTGAATGGAAAAGCCAAAAGCCTTATAGCAGGAGCAGGACAGCCCTGCACAGGGCTCGGGCTGGGGCTGGGTCACCTCCAGGAAACTTCTCACACTCACGTGTAGAAAGCAGCTGGATGAACTTGTCCTTCTCCATCCAAGAGGCTAAACTCAGGCAAAGCTTTCTCTGATTTTTGCAGTGGGTTTCCACAAAACTCACAAATGTGCTAAGGGGGAGGGGAAGAGGCTTCAGGTTGGGCTGCACGGTGCAAGTCCATTTTCTGGACACTGATTCTTTCCCCCTCGGTCGGGTTGACGGGCGCCTCTGCCTGGGCGCTCAGCTCCATCCCTCCACACTCCTCCTCCTGCGACTAACGTAAGGGTGTGATTTTCATGGCAGAAATAGAGACTCGCGTGTGTCCTCCTCCCTCTTCCCACAGGAGGAAAGAAAAGCGCAGCTGGGACTGGATGAGTCACGTTGCAGGAGTTGAGATGGATGACACCCCCCTACACACACACAGACCCAACAGGGACAGTGCTGACCCGTTTGGGTGATGGCCGGGGCAGCAGGAGCTCTCTCCGCAGCACAGACACTGCCCGGAGCCGGGCTGTGGTGCCCTCGGATCGGGGAGAGGCTCTGGAGCTGGGCACTCAGGAATGCAGTAAAGAGTTGCAGGAAGGAAAGAAAAACCTGGAAACAGAAACTTCTGTTGAGGAAGAACAGAAAGGGTTAACAGCTTTGGTGGGCAATGGAAAGCTTGTGTTTTGAGCCAGAAATCCAGATTCCAACATCAGAAGAACATGGAGCTGCTGGAGCGGGTCCAGAGGAGGCCACGAAGATGATGCTTTGGGCTGGAGCATCTCTGCTCTGGAGACAGGCTGAGAGAGTTGGGGCTGTTCGGCCTGGAGAAGAGAAGGCTCCGGGGAGACCTTCCAGCACCTTCCAGTACCTAAAGGGGCTACGGGAAAGCTGGAGAGGGGCTTTGGAAAAGGGTGTGTAGTGACAGGACAAGGGGCAATGGCTTTGAACTGAAAGAGGGGAGATTTCGATGAGATCTAAGGAATATATTCTTCCCTCTGAGGGTGGTGAGGCACTGGAGCAGGTTGCCCAGAGAAGCTGTGGCTGCCCCATCCCCGGAAGTGTTCAAGGCCAGGTTGGATGAGGCTTTGAGCAACCTGGTGTAGTGGAAGATGTCCCTGCCCATGGCAGGGGGGTTGGAAGTAGATGGTCTTGAAGGTCCCTTCCAATCCGAACCTTTCTATGTCCTAAGAGGGAAACACAGTTGAAGTGAGAAAGGATGAGGAACTCAGGATCTCTCTAAAACAGATTAATCACTCTATTTTTGAAGTAAGAAAGCCCAGAATCAAATGTGATGCTGATGACCACCACCATGGAAGCCCAGGAGGAGCAAGGTGTGGGAGATGATCCACATTCTCCCACCACTCAGTGCCCAACACTGGGGCAGGAGGAAGGAATTTTATGGTGGCGATCCATAATTACATGGGTAACCAGAGAAAACAGCATCGACTTTTCAAAGCAGATGCTAGAGAGCCAAAACAATCTGAAGACCACATGGAAATGCTAAAATTAAGAAGGCAGGGCCAGGATGCAGACATCCACCCCCAGCTTGCCCTGCTCATGGCTTCACTGCACATCACCCATCACCTCCACACATGCCAGCTGCTCAGTCCACATCCTGCCACACTCCGGACAGCCCACACCTCCGTCCTGGAGCTAATGTGACTGTGTAGAAGAAAGGATTTGTAGATGAAGGAATTATGCCTTATTTTTTCCAGAAGCTAGAAGGTAACTGGCCTGGAAACAAGAACAGAAACCAGCAAATCTTAGGGCCAATAACACCTTTGGGCAAAGGTAATCAAAGATAATCTCTGTTATACAATTCACATATATCCCTGCATTAGAATACTCACACGTGTCCTCCCCATTTCTCATTTTTGGGACAAACAGGTCAATCTCCTGGGGTTGCAGAAGCCAGCAACCAGCAGCCCCGAGGTCGGTGAGAAGCGTGTTCTCAACAAGTGACCCACACTCTTTTGAAAACTAAATACCAACAGGCCACACACATTGACTTACCACGCAGAGGAGCCGTGAAAAACCACCAGTTTGTAAGAACCAAGACATCCCCACGAGGCTGCTTTTTTTTTTTTTTCTTCTGTGGCTCTATAAGGAAATTAATAATTCTGCCTGTATTTGGCTGGTGTGGTACAGTTCATGCAAGAGCCACACGAGACTAAGACCAGAGCAAGAACTACTGACTAATTATTTATTGCACAATTATCACCCATAATAAACCTGGCCTGCGACAAAGAGCTGCAGTGAAACACGAGCAGGGGAATATGGCACCAATAACCACGTTCCCATCACCACGGATGGTCCAAACTGCTGCTGCAACCCGGGACCGCGGCTTTTCCCGAGCTCTCAACTGCAGCTCCAACACTTTTAACGTCACCATTAAACAGAGCCGTTGAATAAACCCATTCTGCAGACTGACAAAAGCCACCTCGATACGGAGGGGCAGCTAAAAGGCTGCAAACTCGGAGAGAAGAATGAGCAAACGGGCACATCTGGATTTACTGGAGGATGCAGCCCGCTCCCCGGTGCAGGGCGGATGCTCCGAGCCGTGTGGCAATGCCCACACAACCGGTCGGTGCTTGCCGTCACACCGGGGCTGCCCCCAGCCACAGAAACAACCCCAGCAAAGACAGCGTTAAGTTTTGAGCAGCTCCATTAATTTTAAGATAAAAAGCAGGGAAAAAGCTCTCCGTGCAGCAGGAAAGCTTTGTTAAAGAAGCAGAGGTGGCCTCTCATAGTCCACTTCACCACTAAACTGGTCAAGGGGCTGGAAAATAAAACTTATGGGGAGCGGCTGAGGGAGTTGGGGCTGTTTAGCCTGGAGAAGAGGAGGCTGAGGGAGACCTGATTACGGCCTATAAATACTTGAGAAGGGATGGTGGGAAGGTGGGGGAAGGACTCTTTACATTAGTGATGGGAGATAGAACAAGAGGAAATGGGCATAAGCTTAGTCAGGGGAGGTTCAGGTTGGATGTTAGGAAGTATTTCTTCTCTGAAAGGGTTGTCAGCCACTGGAATAGGCTGCCCAGGGAGGTGGTTGGGTCCCCATCCCTGGATGTGTTTAAGAATAGGGTGGATGATCTACTTAGGGATATGGTTTAATGGGGATTAGGGACGGTTGGACTCGATGATCTCTAAGGTCTTTTCCAACCTAGAAATCTATGAAATCTATGAAATGAAATGAAATGAAATCAAGTTGCTGCACGCCATGGAAAACTGGAAAATAGGCAGCAAAATAAATCAAGAGGCACGCTCTTGGATTTTGGCGACCTAAGAAGTATTTTCCAAGTCTATGATTCAGCAAAAGGGGAAAAGAAAAAAAAAAAAAAAGGCCAGGGAATAAAGTGATAACAGCCATCAGGAAGTGTGGCTCTGAAAATAGCAGCAAAGTGTCACCTTGATCCACTCCAACAAAGACTTCTGCAACAGTGACAGGTTGCTAGGTGACACCGCCCTGCTATTTCGGGTCCGTGTCATCACGCGGCGCGGTGAGCCCCACTGGAGCATCTCCCAGCGCCGACCGCTCGGCACAGGCGGGGAAACCAGCACCAGGCTGCCAAAGGAACTTCCGAAACCGCGGCGGCTTCTGAAACTCGAGATCCATGAGTCTTACAAGGACGCTTTCCTGTGGATTCGAATATAGATAGGAGCAGATGGAAAAGAATTATTGTATCATCCACCCGGCAGGAGCTACGTTCCCTCCCAGCGCGGTGCAGCATCGGTGCAGGCTGAGCACAGACAGACCTCCCTTCGTGCCTTCTGCTGCTCCTCACCCATCACCCACCAGGTGATTATCCCCCAGCAGACACTCAACACAAGCAATATTGAGAACGAGCTACGGTGCAGAAACAGGAAAAAAAACCTGCTAACTCGGAGAAAAGCTGATCCACAGCAACTTTGCCACCCCCAAAGAAGATGCTCCGGACCCTGACGCCTGGCCAGCCTCGGGCAGGCGCTGCCAAGGAGAGCTGGGCGAGGTGCCAGCAGAGCTCAGTCTGACTCATAGGGCACGCACACTAGTTTTAAGGCTAGCAGATAAGGAATACACCTAGTACATTAGAAGAAGCAATTTTACTGTAATTAGTGCTTTTTTTTAAAAAAAAAAAAAACACAACTACCACCCTATAAAACAATGCTATTTGCCTTGTCATAAGCAAAACTCTTTGTATATGGAGACCGTGGCACTCGTGCTGCTGGGAGGCAGGGAGATGTAGTCATATATGATTCAAATCATTACTGGCTTGTTCATTCAAACAATTCCATTAAACCCAGTGGGTTTGCTTTTGCAGGGACGACAGGACCGCTGCCAAGAGCTTTGTCACCCTCAAGGAGAAGACTCCAGAACGGTGCAGTGATGGGTCCTGACAAACACCAGTTATTCCTAGACAAAACCAGGTAGTCCAGATTGATAATAGTTACAAGGATTTTGCTAAACCCCCCAGATTTCCTAATGACACTAAAAGTGAGCCTTCCAGGCTCACAGGAACACATGGTCATGTTTAAATGTATATGGAGCTCAGATTTGTTAAAATATAAAAAAAATACCGTGCCTGATTGATCCCTGCACCCAGTGATTTGAATTCTGTTCCGTTACGCAGCCAGCGCACAATCGTAATTAAAACCTTGTAGGCTATTTATGGTTTCATTATTTTTGTAAAAGTGTTTGTTTTGGGGCTTGGTGGTGTTTGTTGGGCTTTTTTAATCATCATTCTCGTGCTCTGTCCTTCAGTGTGTTCTGGTTGATATCAAACACCCAATTCCTCCCGAAGGCAGCGAGAGCTGCAGACGCCCATGGCCTTGTGTGATGGCACTGAGCCACCCAAAAATTTCCAAAGCAAGATTTACTGCTAACACGCCCTCTAAGAGACTTATCTCAAAAGAGAGAAGCGTTGTATATTGTGAAATACAGAACCTGAAGCAGGAAAAGAAAAAAAAAACCACCACAAACAGGTGAGATCCTCAGACAACGCACTTTTCCCAATTCCAAAGCTCCAAGGCTGTGCCAGCTGCCTCGAGAGATGTGGTGCAATAGTTCTAACAGAGGAAAAAGGATGCTGAGGTGCTGCAGAGGTGCAGTGAACTCATTTACAACACAACTTAACTCGTGGTGCACAAAGCAACCCCACTTTGAGGGCTTACTGCCTTGAACGTGCACATTAAGACCCCCCTTGTCTTCTTTTTCTTAAACTGGAGATAAAATGAGACTGATAAATTGTTTCCCACTATAAAATGCATGGGCTGAAACAGAGCCCAACCAGCAGGCATGGACACATCTGGGAGTTTCTGCTCTCAGAAACAAGGAGGGAAGTTTTCAGACAGGCTTTTCTCCAGGGTCAGTCTCCTCCACTGACTCACAGCTTGCTTCTATTTGCTTTTTCCTATCCGAACTCCAGATCCACTGATTATCTTTCTTGTTCTGTCTAAAAATAAGTCAAACATCTCCGTCTGCGTGCCTAAATAGCCCACTGCTGTAATTTCTCACCTTCTGAAATTACAGTTCAAAACTTGCTTTTCATTTTTTTTCCCCCCTCCCATCACCAGCTCTTTATACCCCGGCGAACTGCTTCTGCCCTCTTCTTTCTAACTGGGCTCAGACTAATTAACAAGAAAGAGATTTTTCTTGATTACAATGCTTAAAGCCCTTCTTTCTTCACAAATTAAAAATGAGACGATAGATCTTTTCTTCTGGCTGGTGGTTTTGATGTTACAAAAATAGTGTTCGATCTGCATGGTGGATAATAGAAATTTTAATACCTATTTAGTGAATTGTTTTCATGTCGGACTGAGTCATGATGAGGGGTTTTTGTTTCGTGAGGTTGTTTTTAATGAAAGTGAAGGAGGACTAGGAAGATTCCAGTGAAACCAGATGTCAACTGTACCGGTCCCAGTGTATATGCTTAAAAAAACCCACCACAAAACAGGAGGCCTTGCTCCAGAGAGCATAGGTGTGGCAAAATCAAGCTAATAAGCAAGTGAAATAATATCAATCTCTGTTTTACAGATAAAAAGCAAAGAGCCCCTGGTGTCAGATCCATCAGATCTGCTACACCATCTCAGTGACCCCACCTGGTGATAGGACTCAGGGCTGGAAATGTGCAGCTGTGAACTGGCTGCCTGCCTGAAAAAAAAAAATTAAAAAATTAAAAAAATCTGTATTGGCCCCTTCTCCTGGCTCTCACAAGACTATTAAAGCATTTCCAACTCACTGCTTGCAGCACTCTGCAAATTAGACACCCTGGGACGGTCTGGAAGAGCGTTGCGTATCCTGTGTTATCCACAGAGAGCATCCTCAGCATGGTTTGCACTCACAAGTAACCCAACATCATCGCTTTCACATCTATCAGGAGCAGACAAAATTTCTCAGCAGAGCTTCAGCTGGGAATCCCAAGCTCACACTGAGTTCTGTAACTCAGGGAGAGATGGATTTAAGTAAAAAATAAAAAAATAAAGGATGTGTGCGGAGGACATACGGCTCCCCCCAGTACTTCCACTACAAACACAAGATTTCTGTCGCAGCGTTTTACAGCACCATTGCTCTTTCTAGAAACCCTCGACCAGCACGACCGTGTACGCTGCCCAAAAAGTTGCTGACTCAGTGTTCAAGCTTCAGACTTGATATATACAGTGTTTTAATTAAGCAAGCTGCTCTCTGGAGCTCACAGAAAGCTCATTTGGAGAATAACACCGACAGCAAATTTTTCATCTACAGGGAGAGCTGGGAGCTCCCTCCCCAGTTCAACAGCCACCACCTCAAACTGCTCCTTGTCAGAATTCCCTTATCCCTCATACAGTTCATCTGGTTTTGCCTCTCCAAACCATAACCTGTGCTCCTGGCCTGGGTGGCTGGGGAGTCCTTCCTGCCCTTGCCCCAGGGGTGGGACCCTGTGGCTTGTGCCATATACACAACCATTTCAGCAGGTCACACTCCATCACTGCTCACACACTGCTAGACCCTCTCCAAAAGGGTTGGAAGAGGCAGGACATTCCTCCACACCACTCTTGGTGAGATTTGCCTTCCTTCTTACCAAGGAAGACTCAAATTCTTTCTGGTTTTGATGGAGAATATCCCTAAAGCCACACTGGTTAGTCCCTACAAGTACTTGGTGGCATATCTGAGAGCATCTGCAGGTTAAACCCCTTGAAGGTTTCAACATGATGAACATCATCCCGAACTAACCAAAGATGACTAGTGTGCATGAAATCCTATAAAAGCATCTGCTGACTAACAGCACCACTGCCTATGTCTTCCCAGTGGTCAAATGTATTTGCAAAAAAAACCAAAAAAAAACAAGAAATGGAGAAGTTGCAGAGGGAAGAGAAGGAAAGAAGGAAGCTGGTGGAAAAGATAAACTGTAGCAGCTGAAATGCTTAAAGTCAGAGATTCTGGGAAGAAAAGAAAAAAAATTAAAATCTGTCTCCTCCCAGGGATCCAGCTTCACATCCTTCAGCAGTGAAAAAAAAAAACAAGAAACTTTTAAGACTCTACTGTAAGGGACAAAGAAGGAATAAGAGCTGCTAATCCTCCCTGACCCTCACCGTGGTTTGTCTCAGCTCATGTCTGCACAACGCTGGTATCATCTATCACTCTCCAAAGATACTGCTCATTTCCTGTATTTGTGTAACACTATCCCTGGCATCACAAACACCACCTTCTGTCTCTTTTTCCTCCTCATCTCAATTTGATGTACCAGCATCATTTCCTTCCATAACAAGAACCCATTTTATAACAAAAGAGACCCCCAACCACTGAGTTGCTATTGAATCTTTATCTCTGCTATAGCACAAGACTCATTTGAAGAAGTGAGTCATTCAAATGATTTAAATTCTTACACGTTCACGAAAATTATAAAATGTCTCTCAAACGGTGTAGGAAGGGTAATAAAACCACACTGCACCCAGAGGCACGAAACCCAGCTACCTGCCAGTCACCAGGCTGGGAGCTGCACTCCCTTCTGCACCCCTCCTACAAGCTTTTGAGCTTGTACCAACCCCTGTGAACCCATTTTTGGGGGCTCAATCTCTTTCTCAGAGCCCTTCCACACCTCTGCAGTCCTTGCTGTGGCAGGGGAGTTACTGCCAATTTACACTGGACTGCTCTGTGCAAGAAGCAGATGCTCCGTGACTCATGCAGTGCTTACAGACACAAGTTATGGATAACAGCACAATAATGAACAATACCAAATGTCATCTCTAAAACTCAAACATGCAGATGTTAACGCCCGTGGCACGTGACCACGTTAATTTAGGAGGCCGTGCCGGCTCCTACGAGCAGCCTTTAATCAATACCTTGCAATCCTCCAGTGCTGTGGACCACGGCACGGGTTCCCCCGTAGATCATAGAATCATAGAATGGTTAGGGCTGGAAGGGACCTTCAAAGGTCATCTAGTCCAACCCCCCTGCAAGGAACAGGGATATCTCCAACTAGATCAGGTTGCTCAGGGCCTCGTCCAACCTGGCCTTGAACGTCTCCAGGGATGGAGCATCCACCACCTCTCTGGGCAACCTGTTCCAGTGTTCTACAACTCTCATGGTAAAAAATTTTTTCCTAATATCCGACCTGAATCTACCTCCCTCTATTTTAAAACCATTACCCCTCGTCCTATCACAACAGGCCCTCCTGAACAGCCTCTCCCCATCTTTCTTGTAGGCCCCCTTGAGGTACTGGAAGACCGCTATAAGGTCACCCCGGAGCCTCCTCTTCTCCAGGCTGAACAGCCCCAACTCTTTCAGCCTGTCCTCATAGGAAAGGTGCTCCAGCCCTCTTATCATCTTCGTGGCCCTACTCTGGACCCTCTCCAACTGGTCCATGTCCTTCTTATGTTGGGGACTCCAGAACTGGACACAGTACTCCAGGTGAGGTCTCACGAGGGCAGAGTAGAGGGGCAGAATCACCTCCCTCGACCTGCTGGCCACGCTCCTCTTGATGCAGCCTAAGATGAGGCAGATGTAAACCATGCAGGACTCCCCTGCACGATGCAGTGGGGAAGAAGGGAACAAACCCCCACCCTGATTGCAGACTCCACGGGAAATCAAATACCATCTACAAAGAACTGAATGCAATGCAACAAAATAAAGTGAAAGCAAAAGGTGCCGATTTTTAATCTGTCATATGAACGATTTTTAGTGAATTCTGAGTGTCAGAAAGGACCAAACATTAGAAGAGACAGACAACTAACTCTGGCCTTGGAAAGAACAGAGGAAAAAATAACGGCCACTGTCAGCACCGCTCAGAGCTAACCCCCCCAAGCACATGGTCCTAGTCCAGCTAAGAGCCACGGGGCGAGTGGAGCTGCAAGAAGCAGTGGCACACAGCAGCCCTTCCCTAACGGGCTTCCAAGTGCTCACAAGCAGAGGTATTCCACATGACTCCAAAGCTTCCCTCTAATCATCACACAGCAATGCCAGGGGGTTTGAGGATCACAAGCAAAGACCTAAGATGCAGGAGGAACTGAAGCTGAAATTTTCCTGCAGTGACAGGGTCAGAATTGCCACAGCACCTGCATTTTCCATAACCAGGCAGCATATTGCATTAGTCCCTCTGGAAGGCTGCTCCTCCAGCAGCCACCAGCGCAGGTTCGGCAGGAACACCAGTGGCCCAGTGCCATCTACTGGGCTGCTGTATCAGCACCCTGCTGCTGCAGTCTGGGACAGCAAGAACCAGCCAGGGCTTTTCCTCCTGGCACCTTCAGTGTGGGAGGCATTGCTGGACTTTTTCAATTTTGGAGCTAGGCTCTTGCAGGAGCGAGAAAGCGAAGGGACTGTTGGGTGACCAGGCAAAGGGCAGAGCCCCAGTGTTCCTGGGGCAGCGAGCAGGCAGCATTCCCCACCATCTCTCCTGGGTGCAGATAGCTCAACCCTTCTTAGACTGCTGCCTCAGGCACAATCACCAGCTAAGACATATTTCAGTAGTAGACCTGGTGTAAGTCCTTACAAAAGAGCCATGAAGCTGCCTGAAGGGACCCTGAGCAGCGATGTGACTGATGGGCTGACACGAAGGGACTGCTCCAGTCCAGGCACCAGCCCAGCTCTGAGCAGGTACCCACAGACCAGAGGAGTTCCACAAAAGGCATGTGGCCTGGGCCGCTGTGGATGAAGACACGGAAAACAGTGAGTCAGTGAATATTAGACAGTGGCCACTATGATACTGGTTAAATGCCAACTGGTGAACAGAGTCAGAGGAAAGCAGCAGCTCATGTTCTCCGGATTTTCAGATGCTGAAGGTTGTGCCTCACTGAATTGTGGCCATCTGCTGAGTATAAATAGAGGTTTATTGCTAGCTACACTGTCTGCATACAGCAGCCTGGTGTCACAACCGAGGTGGTCAAGAATCTAGAACCAGCCAGAGAGACAGACCTTGGAAGAAAATCCAAAACTCGGTGTCTATAAAGCCCTGAAGGGGCTTCACAAAACCTCATAAAAGTGGTCATAGAAGTGATATAAAAGAAAAAAAAAAAATGAAAAAAAAAAAATCCCTGAAGTGCAGTTGGACAAACAGGCAGAGTAAAAAAGTCAACAGAAAGAATTTATTGCTTCCAACTGTCTCTGGTGATGTGAATGGCAAGGAGGAGGTTCCTGCTGGCTCAGTCGGCCGGCTCGTCTCTCAGCAGCGCGGGGAACTGCCGGCCTCCCTCGCAGAGCTGCGTGTAGATCGCCCGGTACAGCCCCGCCGGGCACCGCCTGGCATCCAGGGCAGGCAGGAGCTCGGCCATCATCACCTGGGCAGGAGCAAAGGGGACACGTCACCGGAGCCAGCACGCACTTGGATTCCACCAAGGCTGCGTAACAGGTGAAGTCCAACCAGAGCAGTACGACTGACAACGTGCTAATTGACAGCCAGACACTTTCTGTTGTTGTATTTAACAAAGGCAGAGCTCCTCAAGCAGGGAGATAAACAGCTGTGCTTCTCCTCTGCTGCAGAGATGGCCCAGCGCTGGGATGAGATCCGTATCCCACGAGAAGATGTTGATTCATGAGCTCTGCAACCACACAGTGAGGCACTGACTCACCCAACGGTGGGTTCAACCCTTCACTTACCTGTTCCCTGTTTCTGTCACCTCCCAGTTGGGCCACGTTAATACAAGACAGATGGGCAAATGGACCACTCCAGCCCCACCAGAGCAAAGCTGCATGCCTCTCCAGCGGCACAGGTGACAGGGGATGCTGAAGCTGTCCACCATTCCCCGACCTGGCCTCTGGTTTATTAAGCCTAGCTGTGATCCCAGTCTGTGCCATCAAACAACCCACTGGTCCACTGCAGCATAACTAACAGCACAAAGCTCTGGGATAATGACTGGTACTGACAACTCAAGCACAGGTGAACTTCCGATTGAAGGACAAAACTTAACCTTTAGTGCCCACTCTTGAATTAAGGCTCAAAAAGCCATTTTGCCTGGGATTTTATTTTCTTTCTTTCAGCTGGCATCAGCTACTGAAGTCTGAGCAGTCTGCATGTACGCACTGCCTTCCCAGGAGAAGGGTGGGCAGTCAACTGCATGTGTCAGTCACCTCCCTCCAAGCTTTTTTCAGTGATGGAAACAAAGTAAGACCCAAACAGAATAAAGTACAGGGTATCTGCAGGGGTTTCCCTTTCCTGTTCTCCATAAATGTCTTCACAGAGACATGGAAACAGGACACAGTGGCTAATCTCTAGGCAGAGCTAAGAGCTGAAGGCATGGAAGCTACCTAAGGGGAAAGCTGGCACATGAAGGAGTGCTACACTGCTCCACTTCCCAAGAGAGAGACCCTTCTCTTTTCCATCTGCCTGGTCTGCTCCTGATGCATAAGAACAGGAAACAGACCTCTACCATCAAAGACAGGCTAAGAGCTACCAGAACTTTCTATGATTCTTGGCACTCCTCCATGGAAAGGCAACGGACGGGCTTGGCCCAGGAATACACACATTCTTTCCCAGGGTATTTATCTTGTACTAAGTCCATTCATTTCACCTGTCCCAAGAATTTCACTTCTCTTGCACACTTGGCACAGATTTGCTTCCGACACTCAAAGCTCACTGAGCACAAAGCACATCCTCAGATGTATGTGCAGAGGAAATTGAGTCACTCGACAAAGCATCAGGCTTCGGTCACTACTTCGTTCCGGGCAGATAAAAATCAAAAGCCTCGCAACCCATAATTCAGGATTATAGCACTAAAGTCTCATAGATTCATAGATTTCTAGGTTGGAAAAGACCTTAGAGATCATCGAGTCCAACCATCCCTAATCCCCATTAAACCATATCCTCAAGTAGCTCATCCACCCTATTCTTAAACACATCCAGGGACGGGGACTCAACCACCTCCCTGGGCAGCTTATTCCAGTGGCTGACAACCCTTTCAGAGAAGAAATACTTCCTAACATCCAACCTGAATCTCCCCTGTCTCATTTGAAGACAGGCAGCAATCTCATTTGAAGACAGCCAGAGGGAGGAGCGCTGCCAGTTGGGAAAAACTCTTCCCTGGTTCACAAAAAATGGCTTTTCCAAAGCCTCTATCATTCAGGCCAACGGCAAAGGTTAGGTCAAAGGAGCAGATGTGATTTCACAGATCTTCTCTGCCCTTTGCTGCTGTCGATCCCTGTGGAGCAAGCACTCTGCTCAGGCTGGTGGAGAGACTGACCTCCTGTCGTGTTCTTACAGGCAGTCTCAGAGCAGTAAAGTGAAGATGAGGAGCACAGTGGTTTGAGATTTTAAAGGAAAGGGACGGACAGCAGAGGAGCTCGCTAGCTGGAGGTCACGCAGGAGAGAACGACAGAGCGAGTGCCCTAATGGGACTGTAAAGGGCTGCCAAAAGGAGTCTCCAGGCATTACCAATAACATCCTCCACTGCCAAACTCTGAAAAAGGAGCTAAAAAAAAAAAATATCAGGAGAGGGTCAAACATTTAAAGGCCTCTGCTCTGGCCTTAACAAAAAAACTAAGTCCATTCATCTACAAAGCAAGTAAGGCACTGATGGGACTTGGACACGAGGCATAAACACAGAAACACCACTGGGAGAGCATGCTGTGCTGCTGCTCCTCTGTCAGGACCCCATACACCCGCTGTTACCCCCCAGTTGCCCTCTTTTTGCCCTACTCCAGGAGCACCGGTGCTTTTAAAGACTCACCTTTTGTAAGGCAATTTCTTGGTGCAGCATTGACACTTGCAGCTTCAAGGCAAACAGGTCCCTCAGCTCTTGGAAACTGGAGTAACAAAGGAGAGGCAGAGCCAGCACATCTGCACTGTGACACATCTGTCCCCTGGCAGGAACACAGGCTGGAGAGCAGCTTCCGACATCCCCAGCGCAATCTGGGCGCATCCTCCTCTGGGACTCCACAGCTGCCAGGGTGGAGGAATTGACAGGAGGCAGAATAGACGAGTTAAATGTGTACTTGCAAAATTTGTGATCTACTTCCTGTTCCTATAAATGACTGACTAATGACGTTGTATCAGTCAGGGTAAGCTCCTCACACACGGCACAATCAGGACATCTTAAGCTACGGCATGTGGTCTCCCCCACCTCTCAACAGCTTCATCACCAGCCCTCCTGAATCACAGCAGTTAAAAGTCCCAAGCTTCTCCTGCACACAGATGGGTGGCAAACAGATACCACGGCTTCACTGGCCACCAGAGAATTTTATACTTACATTACCATTGAGAATAACAGGGAGGAAAATTATTTTGATCCATAGTGTTCTGCGCAAAGATGGCAAACTGCTCTTCGAGATTCACACCTGGCTACAACGACAGGGACTGGCTCACCTGCTCGCAGAAGCTGCAGCTTATGCAGGCACTGGGAAACTGTGGTTTGCAAACCCTCCAAGGTTAGAAGGCTTTCATACTCTCTTTGCAGAGTGGGATGATCTAGAAGAGAAGCAGAACAACACCAGTAGGCATGAGCATATTAATCATAGAATCACAGAGTGCTTTGGGTTGGAAGGGACCTTCAAGATCATCCAGTTCCAACCCCGCTGCCATGGGCAGGGACACCTTCCACTACACCAGGTTGCTCAAAGCCCCATCCAACCTGGCCTGGAACACTTCCAGGGATGGGGTAGCCACAGCTTCTCTGGGCAACCTGGTCGAGTGCCTCACCACCCTCAGAGGGAAGAATTTCTTCCTTAGATCTCATCGAAATCTCCCCTCTTTCAGTTTAAAGCCATTGCCCCGTGTCCTGCCACTACACACCCTTGTCCAAACCCCTCTCCAGCTTTCTTGTAGCCCATTTAGGTACTGGAAGCTGCTGGAAGGTCTCCCTGGAGCCTTCTCTCTCCAGGCTGAACAGCCCCAACTCTCTCAGCCTGTCTCCATAGCAGAGGTCCTCCAGCCCTCAGATCGTCTTCATGGCCTCCTCTGGACCTGCTGCAACATATTGAAGCCTTCCTACCCTAAACACCAGTTTCTAGAGTGGCCTTGGGTTAACCAGCCCTCATTTTAGGCAGAGAGGCTCCTGTCTCTCATGTCCAGTACACGCCAGGAGTCCAAAACACATGGAACTGAAGCCCACCAAAATCATCCTTACCCCACCTTCTGCCCCCTCCACTCTCCCCCCCTTTTTTTTTCCCCTCCTTACCTGCAGACTCAGCTTCCACACACTGGCACAGAAGGGAGGGAACATCCTGCAGGACCTTTAATTCCTCCTCTATCTCTGCGGGACTGAAGGCCGGCATCGGTGAACAAAACTCAAACAGCAGCAGCTTAAGGAAGGTTTCACACCACCAGCTCTGGGCACCACCCCGAGCCCTGGGCCAGGCGAGCTGGAATCAGGGGCAGAGGCAGAGGGCAAGCAGCCTGTGAAGTGGCATTGGAGGGGGAAGGTGAGGCCAGCACAGCTGTGTATGGCATGTTTGCCTTGCAGCCTTGTTTGTCTGGATCAAAAGTTTAATGACTTCTCAAGAGCTGCACTAGGGAAAAAAAATAAATAATAATAAAAAAAAAAATCGTTTCCCAGAGACCCAGCTATTGGAAGCATAACTCTCCCCAGATGGGAGCACGCTGCAGAGCGATGGCACGCGGTGCCTGCTGCACCGCGCCGCGTGCCCGTGGAAGCGGGCGGTGAGCCGAGAAAGGATACCGTTGCCTGGATCCTCTCTGTAAATCGCTTCCTTGCAGCTGCTGCATCCGCACTTGTTCGGCAGAGACGACATCTCTCCCATGCCCTGAAAATCCAAAAGGGGCGGGAGGTGGGGGAGTTATGCTCCATCGTACCAGACACTGAGCTGCGACACACCGATACGACATATCAGCGCTTCGAACACAACTATCTTCCTCATCCTCTCTTGCAGGCTTACTAGCCACTCCCCCCTTATTTGTGACAGATAGCATCAGGTCGACAAGGACACCCTGCAGAAAGCATCAGGCACTGCAAAACACCCATGTCATTTCCCTCGACTTGTTTTGAGGCGAAGGAGTTGCAGCCTTCAGGAGACAGACAACACGATTCCATCGATTGAACTTGCAGCACAATTGCTAATTCCGTTGTGTCACCTACGTTTTCATCCCGTAGGAAACAACACATCTTCCCTTCCTTTCTTGAAGGGCCAGTGATTTGCATTTCTGTACATTTACTCTGACAGTAAACACATACAAAAAGAGGAGCAGACAGGACAAATTCTCACCCCAGCTTTTAGCACAGTGATTCCTTCCTATGTCAAACTTCCCAAAGACTCTCCTTTAACCTTTTTTTTGGGGGGGAGGCAAAGAGGTGTGCTTGGCAAGAAGCACGACAGCAGCGTGTCAGCATCAGGGACACGAAACATAGAGGTTTAAGGACAATATCATAACTAAGCTGGCCAGGACCTTGTATCAGAGTCTAGTTTTTAAAAGAAAGCATTATACAAATAATAGCACTAGCAGAGAGGTGCCTTCCACTTAGAGTTCAACATCCTCACTGACGCACGGTCCCCATAACATCCCTAGGTAAAGGGCTGCTTTCAAGAGCCAGTGCATCTCAGCCAGTCTCCCAAAACCTGCTGCAAGAAGTGAGAGTCATCAGGAGGAAGCTTAAAATAGCTATGCATGACTGGCCTAACCCAAGTGTGCACGTGGCTTCTCTCCATCCAAATTTATCTTTTAAATCATGACAGACACTGCAGTTTTCAGAAACACATTATGCAAAGCAATAGCAAGGGTAATGGAAGAGGAGAGAACAGAAGTTACCAGGCAAGATGTGTTCCCTCTAGAAGGGATCTCTAAAGCAAAGGTTATTTTCAATTTGTCACTGAGTTGAAAGTCATAGGGAGGAGTAAAATTACACCAGTGTGATTAGGTGCCAACGGGCTCGGTTTACAAGTGAAAAATTAAGGGAATCGAGTCTTTACAACTCGCTGAAGGACAACCAACTAATTGGTGTCTGATAAACGACAGTTGCCAAGAGGAGGAGGAATTCTTGTGGGTAGCAGAAGGAGCTACAGCTAGATTTACGCCAGGGTTTAAGCTTAATATCCAGACAATATTTCACACACAATGAGAAGTTTTCTGAATTACAGCAAGATTTCTCAAAGGGAATGGTGGAAAACCCTTCCAGAGGGCTGGAGAATGGACTAGAGCACCCAGTTTACCAGAAACCAAATCACCTGCAGCACTGGTGCAGTAACATTGTAATTGGCTCTATTTAAGAGAGTTCATCAACGGGAATCAGCCTCAAACACACACAACCATGGTGCTTCCAGGCTGGAGAGGTGCCCCAGCAGAGCAGTTCAGGTCAGCAACTGGTTGGGAAACTCCTTCATTGCTCAGGGTATGCAGGCACCCACCCCACCGGGTTTCCTGCCTTCAACAAGTATATGGTATCAGCAGAGAGTTCTGCAGCACTGCCAAGCCAGGATTAAAGCATTCCAGTACCTCTACAACTCAGGGATGAGCACTCTGGAAAGAAAAGTAACACTAGTGGCTGGAATAACATGAAAATACATATCCTTGCAGAGACACACTGTATTGGACCACTGCTCCTGCTGAGAGGTTCAGGCCCCCCACATCATGGGGTCACTGTCTCGCTGAGACCCATGAACCAGCCAGGTCTCCCCCATCTGACCCCTCCTCACAGCCCTCAACCAGAGGGTAGTTCTGGACTGGACTGATTGGGCTGGGCTTACCTGGAGTTCCGGGAATAGGTTTTCCTGTAGGGAAGGGGTAGCTTCAGCTGGCACCTGCGAAACAAGAGAAGCATCAATCCTGACTGCCGGAGAGCAGTGGAGCCTTGTCTTCAAACAGACAAAATGACATTTGGTCTAAATTTTAGATTAATTTAGCTGTAATGGAAGATGTTGGCACCCTGGAGACAATCCACCACTGCCTGTCCCCAAGGAAGGCGGGTCAGTCTGCTCCTGCATTTCCATAAGCTGACCTGGGAGAGCTCCTGCACCCTACTGCCAGCCATCAAAGGTTCATCCAAGGTGAGAAGCTGGCAGCAAAGCCCCGACAAGGCAGAGTTCAGACACAGAAACAACACGTTCAGGGAGGCTCATCAAGGCAGACGTGAGCATAAGCGCATCTCCCCGACGGTTGCTGTGCTGAAGCACGACAAGGCAGCTCTGCTTAGTGAAACATCACACTCAGAGACATGGGAAAGGGACGTTCCAGCTTCCACTAGGAATATGCATCTTGACCTCGAAGTAGAATAATCCCTAACTGGTTACTGCAAAACCATGTGGGTTGGCAGTTATAGCTAGAGCCACACGCAGACTATGAAGGCAGGATCACAGTTGGGATTTTAAGTAAACAAACATGTGAATCCAGATTCCTGCTCCCCCAGCAAGTGCCAGCATCCCATGTCTGTTCCAACAGCACACGAACAGCGACAATTTCCTCCCTGTGCAAACACAAGAGTTGGGCTGCGGCAGCTGAAAACTATTTTGGACAGGCACGTATCAGATCTGAACTCCACTGTTTCTTCAAAGCAAAGAGTACACAGAAAAGAACAGAAATTATTTAAACAAGTCAGACTAGTCTGAATGCAAAGCCAATCTTGTAAGTATTATTTTGCCACTTTTCCACTGGGAATCTCAGTAACAGCCACTTCATAATTCCTCCTACACCAAACAAAACAACCACATTCCAGTTAATACTGATTTGTGTAGTTATACAGGCAGTATCTTACAGGTTAAAGGGGATAATATTAAACATAGATGCCATCTCTCCAAACAGCATTGGGCATGAGAGAGAGAGAGAGAGAATTCATGCATTACGTACTATCATTGTGTAGAAAAAAAAAAAGAAAAAAATCAATACGCTATTATAGAGAGTTGACTCAGAGGAAAACTAAGGCTCAAGAAAGCTCTACAGAGACAGCTTTCTAAAACAGTCACAGGAGGCTATGAAATATCAAAAGACTTAATTAAGAGACTTTCAACGTCCCAGCCATCCAAGAGTAAGCCCTTAAAATGAAAACACTTACTCAACCACAACAAAGGCTTTTAAACTGTAAAGGATCCTTCCTCTTGAGAAGGATCTAAGGAGCAGGGAAACCCTGCTGGACCCTACAGGACAGCTGAGGAGCCCAGGCTTTGCAGATGTGCTCGTCTAAACATCAAGCAGAACAAGACAGAGGTGCCCATCTCTCAGCACTTACCCCTTTTCCTGGAGGGTGACCGTCCGAGGTGAGGCGCTTCTTCCCAACACACCTTCAGTTGTAGGGCCCTCCTTTCTGCTGGATTCTCCCAGGGAACCACAACTTTTCTTCCCTGCATCAAAGAGCTGCCTGCCAGCAGCTAAAGAGTTCTTTCCCCCAGGTGAATCCCCTATGGAAAACTTTTGCTGCTCATTCAGGACAGATTTAGACAAGGCAGGTGTCTTTTGGGGTTCAGCTGCAGCACAAGGCTCTCTGGCACTGGCACTGATTGCTGGTTTATGACTCCTTCCTTGTTTGCAAGCCACTGCTTTTGAGCAGCTCTTCCCAGCTGTTCTAGCACCCTGAGAAACACATCTGGCTGGGGCTTTCCTTTGCAGTTTTTTCACATCTGGGTCAGTCCTGTAAGGGGCTCTGAGCTGGTATGGAGAGGGCTTCTTCAAAGAGGCAGGCTTTTTGCTTACAGCTCTCACCTTTGTGCTCTCAGGAACACCCTCAACAGCTGCGGGCGCCTGCTGCTCTTCAGCATTCTTGGGAGCAGGTCCCTCACCTGCAGGTTTCTCTCCTGTAGCTCCCTGGGCCTCTAATGGAGTTTTCAAGATGCTTTTCCTGACTTTCAGTGCCTTCTCTAAGGCCCTGTTCAGCAGTTCCAGCTCCTCCAGCTCCTTGGGTGAAGGCCTGTCCTCTGCAAGAGGAGAAGACATATCAGAAGGTCCAAACCTGGATCTTCCCCATTTGTCACTATGTTAACTCACTCTTCCAGGTGTTAGGGAACAAAACCGACCACAATGAATGGTGCAGTGGGTATTTTGGCCACACTCCCACAGCGACTACACAGAGCGTGCAGGTAGGTTTGCCAAAAGCTTTGAAGACCCAGGATGGATGGGAATCTCAGCAGGAGACAGTTCTCCTGAATCCACCTCCCCTTCACCAACAAGTGACAACCACCACGTCTCGGTCAGACCCGCAGAGGCTTCATCGCTGGCCTCGGCCACCGTGGCACGACTCCAAGCTAACACCGAGGCGGAAAGCGGCAGGAAAAAGGTAGAGAGGGAGGCTTCCCGTCGATGCGGAGCGCTGGAAGGACTCCGAACACCGAAGCTGGCCCAACCCCAGCCAGGCTCAGCGCCTGCGTGACACGACGGGCACCGGGCCGAGAAGGACGCGCTCACCGTGTCCGTTGCTGGAGCCGGCCTCCGGCTGCGGCTGCTCCTCTTCCTCACTGCCCCTGGCGGGGAAAAAACACAGCACCAAGGGCCGGCATCGCCGTACGCCCTCGGGTTCCGCTCCCCCGCCCCGGCCCCCGACACGGCTGCGAGGACAGGAGCGCCCGCGCTGCCGGTACCGGGGACCCCGGACCGCCGGCCGAGGCCAACCGGGGCGGCTGCGGAGGACGCCCGGGCTGCACCGCCTCCTTCCCGGGCCAGGTCCGGGCCAGGGGTGCCCGCGGGGCGGAGGTCGGGCCGAGCCCAGCGCGGGGCCGCACTCACCAGCGCCGCAGGAGCGCCCGGCTCCGCGCCGCCCGCCGCTCCAGCTCCCGCCGCCGCTCCGCGCCTTCGCCCAGCGCCGCCGCCAGCGCCGCCGCCAACCTGCAAGGCCCGGCGCCGTCAGCGGCCCGACGGGGCCCGCCAGCCCACCCACCCACCCACCCATCCCGCCGCCCCGCTCTCACCGCCGGCCGCAGCCCGCGGGCAGCATGGATCGTGTCGGGCCGGACTGCTCCAGCCCGCGCCAGCATCCGCGCTCCTTATCGTCCTGCCAGGACCTGCGGGCGGGGCGGGGAGCGGAGCGGCTCGCAGCGCGGCGGGGAGGGCGCTGAGGAGCGCGGGGGCGGAGCGCGGTCCCGGCGAGCGCGGTCCCGGCGAGCGCGGTCCCGGCGAGCGCGGTCCCGGCGAGCGCGGTCCCGGCGAGCGCGGTCCCGGCGAGCGCGGTCCCGGCGAGCGCGGTCCCGTCGGTTTAATTGGGCTGTTCTGTTGGATCATCACCATCGCTGCCTGCAAAGAGCGTTCCAAAGAAATTCCCGTTGGGATGTACGCTGAAACACCGGAGGCAAATCGCGGGACCTCTGGAGGAACCGGGAAGAAAAGAGAGCTAATTAAATATTGTAATCAGTGGTGGCCTTTGTATAAATTAGAAGATCAGGAAAAACGGCCACAAAAAAGGAACTTTGAAATATAATACCTTGTTACAATTTATGTTGGTTTTAAGGAGAGAAAGCAAATGGGATGAAGCGGGATACGCAGACGTGTTTTTCACGCGCTGAAATCATCCGGAGCAGCAGAAGCAGTGCTATCCGTCGGCTCCTGGTGACCCTTTTTATTGGTGTTAGAGAAAGACAGGAGGGGAAAGGATTCTGGGGAATCATTGGAACGGTGTTGTTCAGCATGAGGTGTTTGAGGGTTTTGGGAGAAGAGGAAAATGTTGAATTATTGGTTGCTCCAAAAAGATAAGTTGGGGATATGGGGAGGAGGTGGATTACACATTAGAAGAAGGAAGGGAGGTTGGGACAAGTATGATTTCTGAAGGATTCAGCCCAATTGTGGGCTGCACTTGGGCGAAAGGAAAGGGAGAAGTTCTTCAAGCTCCCCTTCGACAGTTGGGAATGAGGGACCCATCACCACGAAGGTGCCTTTTTCTATTACTGACTTGAATAGTTGGAAGATTGAATAGTTGCAACTTGAATAGTTGGAAGATTGTGGCAGGAAGCTATCGGGATGGCCCTGATCGAACAGCTAGTGCGTTTGATGCGGGATCCTGATTGGAAGGACATCGAGGTTATAATTTCTGTACTGTTTGATAGTACTGGAAGGGGAATGATTTGGAAAACGGCTCACTTGCAGGCACAAGCCCAGCTTGATTCTGGGGGTCTGCAGGGTACCATAGACCAGCAGCTCCCTTCCACCCATCCCAGCCCAGCTGGGTCCAGACAGCTTTTAACACAGTATCAAAAATGAATACTTTTGGGGATAAGGAATGTGATTCCTAAGGCTTTAAGTTGGTCAAAGTTACATGAAATGAAGGATAGGAAGGAATCTCCCATAGAATTTATGAATAAATTAAAAGAAGCTGCAAAAAAGTTACTCCTCTGGATCCAGACTCAGAGGAGGGATGGAACCAATTGGCTTCCCTGTTTATTGGGCAATCTTCTGATAAGAAGGAAATTGCAAAAGCTACAGGAGGCAGACACTGGAGATTGAGAAAAATTATTGGATGTGGCTTGGGCAGTGTACTGCAACCGGGACAAGCAGAAAGACCCCGAATGCGAGATTGATCGCTGTGTTCGGGGAAACGTCAAGTAATCGTGGTAATTTTGGGGGAGGATGTCGAGGACGGGGAAAGGGCCAAGGAAGATTTTTACCCTGATTGAGAGAAAATCAGTGTGATCGTTGTAAACAGGAGGGGTATTGGAAAAATGAGTGCCTCTCCCAAAAAATGGGGGCTGGAGCTACGGCTTTGCTTTCTTTGGAAACCAAATGAAGGGCATCGAAGGGATCTCTCCCAGTGGAACCTCTGGTTAAAATAAAGCTGGGAGAAGGAGAAGTTGAGGTTTTGGTTGATACTGGAGCCACTTACTCCATTTTAAATACCTTCAAAGGGGGAATTTGATGATAAAAAGATAAAAGTTGTTGGTGCGGCAGCAAAACAGGAACTCCAACCATTTTTCAAACCGATTAGATTTGAATTGGGAAAATAATGGGTAATACATCAATTTTTTATAATTCCCAGGGTCCCCTAAGCCTCTTCCGGGATGGAATTTGTTGGAGAAACTTGAAGCAGAAATTAAATTTAAAAATGGTTAAAGTAGAAGTATTAATTCTTGAATCTGAGTTTGTCCAGGCTACAACGTTATTGTTGCAGGATGTGCTGGGGAATTTCAAGGAAACTCCACAGGAAGTGGGAAATCAGGTCATCCCCATCATCTGGGCCAGAGAAGTCCCAGTCAGATCCAAATGAGCTGATCCAATGAGAACTGAACTCAAGCCAGGCATGGCACCAGTACGGTTGAAACAATATCCTCTAAAATTAGAAGCAAAGATGGGATTAATTCCAATAATTCAGAAGTTTCTTAAATACAGATTATTGGTAGAACGTGAGTCTAAGTACAATATTCCAATACTACCAGTTAAAAAGGCAGATGGGAAAACGCGTAGGTTGGTCCAGGAGCTTAGGGCATTGAATCAAACTATTCAAGACATTCATCCTGTAGGAGCTAATTCCTACACCCAGTTAACTGCACTACCTGAAGAACAGGGATGGTTCACTGTCTCGGATTTGAAGGATGCCTTTTTCTGCATTCCTCTTGGTTATAGATTAGCTGATTTAACGGCAAAGAAGGTTGCAGAAAAAGGCGCTGAGATGTTAACATTAGTCTCAGAAAAGAGAATTCTTTTGACAGAAGAACCAAAATACGATCCACAAGATCCAAAATTAATTGATACGATGCTGGTTCATGAGCGAGCGAATGGGTGGGCAGTGACCTCTAGTGTTCAATTAGTACCTCAGTTTCTCGTGAGGAACCTTGTCCAGCACGAACATAATAAAGTGGATTGGGGAACTGAAAATTTACTCAGACGTTTACAAAAGGTGGTAATCAGTCGAAATATGGTAGAAATTGTGAAACCCATAACTGAAAGATTGTGATTTGCGCTGAAAAAATAATCCAAAAACCCAGAACAAAGTTTTATTTGGGACAAATAGAGAAGGTCATTTATCTGGAGAATACTGGCAAATTATTTTACTGAATTGCCAAAAAAAGGGGAGCTAAAGTATCTGCTTGTTTTGGTAGACACTTTCTCAGGATGGCCTGAGGCTTCTCCATGTCACACCAACAAGGCCAAAGAAGTGGTTAAAACGTTATTGGGAGAAATCATTCCAAGGTTTGGAGTTCCTTTAGGGATGTCATCAGATGGGGGCCCTCATTTTATAGTGGCTGTGGTTAACCAAGTGAGCAGATTATTGGGAATTTCCTGGGACCTCCGTACACCTCATAGGCCACAATCGAGTGGAAAGGTGGAGAGAATGACCTCTACTCTTAAGACACAGTTAGGAAAACTGTGCCAGGAAACTCCTATGACTTGGGTACAGGCTCTGCCCCCATCTCTACTGAGAACTGAGAATTTGGATCCAACCTGGGGAAAAACATAAATTGAGCCCTCATGAGATTCTGTGTGGTTGACTGTACCAAGCGCCAAGTTTGCCAGGAAAAAATGCATATAACTGGGGAGACCAACATGAAAAAGTATCTGATATTGCTAGGGAAAACTCTGCAAGAAATGAATAAACAAATGGTTTTAAACAAATCTTTAGGCCTTGATTCCCCAGCACATCCGTTCCAGCCTGGAGATTTGGTCTATGTGAAATCCTGAAACTCAGAACCGTTGACTGAAAAGTGGAAAGGACCTTTTCAGATACTGTTGACCACCTACACAACAGTGAAGATTTGGGGAAAAAGGACCATGGATGCATTATTCCAGGATTAAGAAAGCATCACCTCCATGGGAAGTCCAGTCACAAAAACCATTGTGACTTCATTTGAAATGACAGGATGAATAAAGTTTTGATCCGGTTACGTTTGGCAACCACACATTAATTATGTCAGCCTGTTCCTTGGGCTCAGAACTTACATTTAAGGTTGTTGCAGAAGTTCTAAATAAGTCTGACTGTTGGATTTGCACACAAATCTCAGAAAATGCTGAGAAAAGTATAATTCTGATTGGAGTTCCCGTTCCCCCAAATATTTCTTTCACTGATTTGTGAATGAATATGTCATTTGAAATAAATCAGACAATTCAAGACCGACAGCTAATTGTTAGGTCCCGAACGGACCCGATAGTTATACTCACTGTTTGAGCAGATGTATGAATTTGAAATAAGGTAGGATATTATGTCCCAACTGTACCCAAGTTGGGAATGTTCACAATGTAAATGAGTTACAAAAATGGGTCGTTTTCTTGACAACATGGGTTGGTGGCTGGTTCCTGAAAGAACAGGATGGTATTGGTTGTGTGGAAACACTGCTAGAAAAGTTCTACCTCCAAAATGGAGTGGAACCTGTGCATTAGGAGCTGTAGTTCCTAATGTGACAATAGTTGACATGACATCAACAGAAGAGATGGGTTAGAACCTTTCTTAGAAGCTCTACGAGGATCCATAACGCGATTGCAGACAGGCCCACTGGATTCCATAGTTTTGTAAGGTGGGAGTTTGTTCCTTGGTTGGGAGTTAGTGAATCAGAGAAAACTATAGTTAATATCTCTACAGGGATAGAAGATATGGAAAATTCCGCGACTGATGCAGTTCAGGGTCTCCAAAAGAGATATCAAGCCTACCTCAAGTAGTCTGACAGAGTTGCATGGCTTTAGATATGCTTTTAGCACCCCAAGGAGGAGTCTGTACATTTATAAATATAAGCTGTTGCATGCATGTAGATCAGAGTGGAAGGATCTCTACAGATCTAGAAGAAATTTGGAAGCAAACCAAGATATTGCACAAGGTAACGAAAAATGATACCTCTTGGGGATTTGAGGAAATGTGGAATAAATTAACTTCATGGTTGCCCAACCCAACTTGGTTAAGGAACCTCTTTGTAGGGATAATAGTTATATTAACTATATGTTTCCGAGCATGCATTTAGGCACAACATTTATATTCAATAAGGAGACTTTAGGAAAAATTCTAAAGTCTCAAAGAAAAGGGGGGAATAATGACACCAAGGCCTTATTTGTTTGGGTGCTTCACATGTTTGCTGTGTTTGCTGTAAGGACAAGTTTGATGTATTAAGTGCCTTCTTGTGATAAGATATATAAACAGTAGAGACAGTAGGTGCCTGAGAAAACAGACATTTGAAGATAGTAGCCACTTTAGAATGTTAAGAAGCAGGATGTGCCAATTAAGACCCGCTGCTTCCCCAAGATAAGCCAAGAACAAGCCAAATATGGATGAACGACCTTGGCTGGAGACCAAAGGACACAGGGAAATTGGGTCGGTGGTCGCAAAAGCATCCCTCCGACTCAATTAAGGAGACAGGGAGCATGTGTGAAAGCATGTAAATAAGTTACAGGAATTATTTTAAATATGTATATGGATTCCTGGAAATCTTATGAATATGCATAAAGATCACTAATAAAAGCTCTGCAGTTTAAGCCTTAGACAGGCACGTTAGGAGGACGATGTCCCCCGTGTCTCCAGCGCTGCAATGAGCAATGCCTACTTTCTAAAACTTCAAAGCAAGTCGTAGAGGGTTTCCCTCTGCCAACTTTTCCAGTACCACCTCCTCAGCAGTGCCTCTCTGAGAGCAGACCTGTCCCAGCAGCTCCAGTATCTGCTCTCTCCTGGGAGTCAGTGTAAATGAGATTTTATTTTTCAGCCTTCACCGTGGCTGGCCATGGGTGGAATGACCTGAGAACACAGCGCGCAGCCTGCCCATCCCTGTGGGAGCAGGAGCCCCTGGCACTCGCTGCGTAAGGCCCTCGGAGGCTGGAGATTGAGGTTTGGCCATGCCAGGGGCTGTGATTCAGCCTGCACTGTGTCCAGCCCACGGACGAGGTTCTGACAGGGATCCCTGGACGTGCTGGGCCAGCGCGGGGAGAGCGGAAGGGACCCCAGCAGAGACCCCCCCACTGCAAACGGCTCCTGCTGCCTTTGGTCTGCATCAGCAAAGAGACAAACGTGCTTTTTTTTGATGGAGAGAGGAAATTGCCTGTGGAAGCTGCCTAGTTCGTAACACAGTCGCTGTCGACAGCTGAAGTGTCCTGATCCTGCTGGGATCCCATCAGGAATACAGCTATTGCTGCTGTTGAGTGCAGTTCTCCAAAAACGCCCATAGCTGGCACTCGGCGGTGCCTGTTCCAGGCAGTGGAGGAGCAGCAATCCAGTCCTCTCCCTTGCCCAGCAGAATGAAAAAGAGCTAGAATTTAGCAAGTAGGAAAGAAATGGTTCTTTGCCTTCGAGGGCTGAAGCTTCAGGTTGAGATGTTTGTGATTTCTGTGCAGCCACATGGCCACAGACTGTTCTAAAGAGAAAAGGATGAATCTCATGTGACTCATGGAGACAGGACTTCAAAATCCCGTCCAAAACATGACAAACCCATCAATAAAATCACGGAATCGATCACACAGCACATTGTGGGCTTCCACAGCCACCATCACTATAGGCTCCAGGTGTACTTTGCACAGCCTGCTCCTCTGTGCCTCGGTGGGCTCGGCAGAGCTAGCGGGAATATCAAACACTCCGGAAAGACTTTAATCGGCAAAGTCAACAGCTGCAATGCCGTGAGCCCCCCTGGAGAGCGCAGCAGTGGCACAAGAAGGGCTCATTTTTGGACCTTAGCTCATGCTTCTCTAACTCAACTGCCTTTTCCTTCTGCGAGGTTCACACTGGATTTGCTTGTTGGACAACTAGGGACTTGACTGCGAATATCCGGATTTGCTGTAATTTATTTGCACTTTGGAGCGAGCAAGAAGTGGCCCCTAAGATGTTTTCGGCTGAACAGATTACTTCATCACGGCTCCAAGTGCATGAAGCTTCTTGTGTGTTTCCCTTCTTTTGGCAGAATTATGGCCGTGGTTTTCTCCTGATAAGGTTTTAAAGTCCTTCTTCAGGTGGGGTGTCGGGGAGGGCCACGGCTGACGCTGGGTGGTGGCTGTGCATGGGGCAGAGTGGTGCTGCATGGGGATGGGCACCAGGACACGGTTTGACTTTGCCTCAGCAGAGGGCTGAGTGCTGCTGCAGCTGCTGGCATCTCAGCCCCGGCGATGGGAGAGCTCCAGATCCCACTCGGCACCTGGATGCTGTTGACATTTAAGCGATGAAAAACAACCAGAAAGGGGATCAGACTGCTGTAATCCAAGGAAGTCACCCACAGCCTGAAGCCTGCTGGAGCAGCGCTGCTGATGCTGCTAGCTTCTGCATCTGTGGTGCAGAAGTGCTGAAAAAGGAAGACCCCTGAAACCCAAGAAAGTCTTTGAGATGAACCAGGCCTGTGACCCTTCCAGAACCTCTGGCTTTTGCAGGCAGAAGGATTCCTACTAATGGCTAAGAAAGCTTTAACCCTTTGTCCTTAACCTGCACCTCCCTGGGAAGGAGGACAGGTGACCATTTGCATGTTGCCTCCAAGTCAAGGTCAAGGTTAGGTGACTGCTGCTGCCACCACAAAATTAGGAGGGACAGCACACCGGGAGGTGGGTAACTGCCCCTTCCAACGGCAGCGAGCGCTGCGCCGGTTAAGCCATGGAGTGAAACCATGATGCAAGAGCTGGGGTGAGGTACTAATTAGCAGATGGAGAGCAAAAACTTTCTGACCAGGTAAAACCACGCTGCTGCTGATGCTTGGGGCTCAAGCAGGTCTATGTTTGATGTAGCAGCCTAGGGCTGTGGGAGCTCCCTGCCTGCGCTGGGTGGCCCCTCTCCCACTCCCATCCACACCACTGCTATGGGTTCCTGCTCTCTCACCTTCTGGTGAGTCTTGCAACAGGGCAGCTGCTGGGCAAATCGGTTCAAACCTTCTCTTGTGGGCGGCTGGCTTTGCAGTGGATCATCTGGCAAACCCAGTTGAGGAAGAAATCCAAGATATTTGTACCTGACTCTTTTCACTGACAGCAGCTCATGGTAGAAGGGGTAAACGCAGCAAAGAGCCGTATTCTGTTCATGTGGCAATGAGTCCTGTCCTGGTATGGACCTGATCTGCTGGCACAGTTGGCACAGGAGACATTTATGTCAGGACTGAGGGATTGGGTTTGGTAAACCAACAGAGTCTGAACTCGACTTCATGACATTGCCTGCTGGGAAAACGCTGGGTACCGTGACATGATATGGATGCTAAGTAACATTTAAACCGGTGCAAATTACTACTTAAAGATTTATTTAAAAAAGACAAGTAGGTGAAAACGCCTGTGCAATGTACGAGTGGCAGCTGCTGGCACTCACAGCTCTGCCACCAGTTCTTTTCAGTACCTGCAGTCATGAGACATTTTGCATAGGTGAAAGTACGAGAAAATACAGTGTGAGCACTCGTTACACTAGGTTGACAGGTGCCAGGTGATATTCTGCGGTCTATATTTCTTCTTTACTGAGACCTTAACTGTCAAAAGCCTGCAGGCTAATAAAAATAGCTGTCCAGGCACTTGGATCTCCTGCTGGGTGCCTAACACTCTTTGGAAACCCAGCCTGTAGTCTGTCACGGTCAGACTCCCTCGGGTGAAATCCAAGTAGGCATCACACGCAGATGAACACTAAAAAAAACCCCAAAAAGCAGCAGGAGATAAAGTTAATCACTAAGAAAAGTACCCAAACTTTCTTTATTATATTACCTAAGCTGTGCTCCTCCTTCTGTGTGCTGCCCATGGAGATTAGTTCTATCTGCTGAGTTGACATAGGAAAATCTTCCCCATATATATCAAGGTAATGTCATATATAAACTCTTCAGGTTCTGGGGAGATATCTTAAAGACTGAGGAATTGATATACACTCTCCTCTGAGTCCCAAACCATTCTTGTTTCAGCCAAGGAAGAGGAAAACATCCCGATATTTGCAATATAAGCCTGAAGATGTTGCTATGCTGCTGGAAAAATGCATAAATATCCAAAGATCCTTCTTCAGCTCTTGTTGTCATTTCTTTGGAGCAAAGCCTCCAGGAAATGAATCTGTGGGAAATACAGCTTATAAATATATTCCCAAATGCTGTGTCTTGCTGCAGCCAAAATCTCAAATAGCGAAATCTCAAAATCTGAATAGCAGAATTCACATGGCTATCAGCCAGACAGGGTGGGAGGGGGATGTGGCATGGCCTGGAGAGAGGACGACTTGTGGCATATTGCAGCTAGGTGAAGGATGTCGGTGTGCAGTGGGCATGTTCATTTTGCTGGGGCATCCAGTGGGTGCCGTGTCCAGGCAGCCAGTGGGCATATTCCCAAACTGCAGGTCACAGGTTGAATTTTATGTAAAATAAAATCGTTAAAACACAATGGAGGATGAAAGCCTTACATGTGTGAAATCCTGAAACAGATGCGGCTGCAGCACGTACCCAAGTTTGAAAGAGTACAGCTGAGGTGGGAAGGTCTGGAGGAAAAGGGAAGGTCTTTCCAAACGTGGTCTCCTGAGGCATGAGTGTCCATACACCAGCTTGGAGCTTGGGTTAGGGGAAAACCCAACGTAGGGAACCCAGGGCTCTGGCAGCTGGATTTCCCTGCTTTGCATCACCTCGGGCTCCAGCTGTGCTTGCACGGGATGTGGCCATGAAGCAGGCTGCAGCTCCCTTGCCAGCTGCTGGCATGAGCCTCGCTCCAGAGGCTCTGGCTGCAGCGCTGGAGCACGGAGCAGGCAGCGGGCAGGGCAGGGGGGATCTGCTGTCCCACGAGACTTCCCGCCAAGGGCAGAGGCCGAAGTTCTGGCCCGCAGAGCGGGTGATCCCTGCCCAGTGTGTGCAGATCTGCTTCGGCTCTCAAGAGATCCTGTTTGGCCCTGTGGGTGGAAGGAAGTGAGGTGCTGTGGCTTGGGGGGAAAACAGTGCTTCAGCGAGGAGGGCTGTGCTGTGGAGTGAGATTCGGGGACAGGGAAAGCTATGAATCTGGAGATTTGGCCAGGGGGGTTGGAAAACATCTGCAGCAATTCATCACGCAGCCCCTGTGAACACCATGTCCTGCCTCTGGCCGCTGTGTTATTCTGCCAGTGGGTTTTTTTTTTTGACGTGCTGCACTAACAACAGGGTCTTTCCTCCCATGTCGCGGTAGAAAACGATGCATTTAACACATGCAGGTCTCCATAAAACCCCGCCAGTAGTTTGTACGCCGCATGGGAAGTGGATTAACCCACGGCTTGGGGAGTGAATGTGTTAAGGATCATCACATTAACACATTTTCAAAATCCTGAAGCCGAGCTGAGGTCTTGTTTCACACCAAACGAAAGCAATGTCCCTCGGAGCTGTCAGACAAGGAAAGGGTCTTCTCCAGCTGTTTGTAGAGAGTCCCCATATTGCTAAGGTATTTATGGGGCTGTTTCGCCCTTGAGGCTTCTCACCAGCTGATTTATAGTCTGGGAAAATGCAGCCAAATGGAAACCTGAGAGGTCCTTCCTTTTTTCCCCCAACCTTCTCGCAGCATGGGTTCTTGAGAAAAGGAGGAGGTGGGGTTCCTGCGGGAGAAAGAGCGTGCACCCATGGACCAGGGCTTCTCCTGCTGAGGACTCATGCACTGGGACCCAGGGTAGTGCAGGGCAGACTTCTGAAACGCAGTAATTCATCAAAGCTCTCACAAATGCCGTGCTGCTCACCCACACCTCCCCAGACACCATTGCCTCCAGGCTGCTTCACTTCTGATGGCAGGAGGAGACCTTCCTGCACCAGCACTGCCGTTTGTGTGGCAGGGCACCAGCAGACCAGACTCCATCAAAGTGAACCACTTCTTCACCCCGTGCTTATTTCTGTGCTGAAAAGCCTGAAACAATCCTGCTAGAGAGTGTTGCCATGAGATTTGCATGACCACTTGATGCTCTGAGTGTTTGCACACCAGCAGTTAATTCCCTGGGAAGTGCAGCTCCCAGGGATGGGGAGTGAACTCTGGGCCCATGGCCACTGGAGGCTGCGGATGCCAAAGGTTGCATGGGTTAAAGGGAAAAATAAAAAAGTAGTTATTAGCAAAACTCATGGGAAAAAAACACCAATAGGAATTAAATGCAAAGGGCTGAGCTCTGGGGAAGGAGGTTTCTCATCCACGATTTGCCAGGGAAATAATACTGTGTGATGTCTGGTTACGTACTGTGTTCTGTGCTTCTGCTCTTTGCTGCAGGTAGAAACGGGGTACTGGGCTTGGTGTAATCCATATGGCTCGGGACCCTGAACTCCCTGTCCACCACGGAGTACGCAGCGAGCAGCCTCTGGCCCGTGGTGGTGCTCATACGTTCACGGAGCTCAAATGGGAATCAGAGGGCTGGGGTGGTGGATGCATCGGCCACGCTGGCAATTGTGTTCGGATGTGACCAGCGAGCTCAGGCTCTGGCTGACCCTCAGTTCCTATTTCTCTCAGAGTTGCTGGTAAATTGCACAAGAAATTTATTTTTTCCTCTGCTGTTACAACACTCATGGATAGAGGCTAAAACGCTACTGACTTTGCTTATTAGAAGAAGTTCAGACACGAGGCATGTGTACCTCGGAGAGGCAAGGCTTCCCAGCCAAACACATTTATGTTTACTCCCAAATGTATTTCTTCAGTTGAAGAAAGGAACACCAAACCTTTACCTTTGACAGGGCCTATCTTTTCCCATCTCAAGGTATTTTTGGCCAGGACAGTGAGAATTGTTTTGCCGTATTTGGCTGGGAAGCGTCTGTGCAGTGGGATGAAGGACAGCATAGAATCATGGAATCATGGAATCATGGAATGGTTTGGGTTGGAAGGGACCTTCAAGACCATCTAGTTCCAAGCCCCCTGCCATGGGCAGGGACACCTTCCACTACACCAGGTTGCCCAAAGCCTCATCCAACCTGGCCTTGAACACTGCCAGGGATGGGGCAGCCACAGCTTCTCTGGGCAACCTGTTCCAGTGCCTCACCACCCTCAGAGGGAAGAATTTCTTCCTTAGATCTCATCGAAATCTCCCCTCTTTCAGTCTAAAGCCATTGCCCCGTGTTCTGTCACTACACACCCTTGTCCAAAGCCCCTCTCCAGCTTTCTTGTAGCCCCTTTAGGCACTGGAAGGCTGCTGGAAGGCCTCCCCAGAGCCTTCTCTTCTCCAGGCTGCTGCTCTTCTCCAGCACAGCTGGGCTCAGTCTGGTCACCCACCCTGCTGCCCCACTGCCTCTGCCAGCTCTGCGGGCATCGGGCTGTGGAGCACATAAGGAAAGAGCCTACCATGGCCCCATGCCCCGTCTCTGCCCAGAGCAGCAACTGGTCAAACTGGGCACTGCTGCAGCAGCTCTTGTGGCTATTGCCAGGGACGGGGCTGGCCGCTGAAGGAGGCAATGCCCACTGTGTGGTGAGCAGGGCCTGGTGTAACCACGCATGCTCTTAGTTGGGATGATCCATGCTCCTGTAGTACAGAAGATGAAAACTGGTGAGTCCAAAGGTTTGGAAAACAATGTGATGCCAGGCACAAAAGAGACCTGGCAGTAACTGTACAAATAAATGTGCTTCAGCGCTTAGTGAAATGGAACCTATACTGAGAAAAAAACCCTCCAGACACTTCTACATCCATGTAAACAGAGGTCCACACAGCCAGAGTCCGCTGGACTGTTCTGGTAACAAAGAAAGGATGATAAGCCATGGCTTTATGAATTGCTTTTCCTAATTGCTCTTTTCTTATTTTCCATCTTTAGTTAATGATTAGGAGTTACAGGAGAAGGGGAATGCCAGTTCTGAGTCCGCGGTGGGGTGACTGATGTTAGAAGAGGTCACAGTAATATATTTAGATTTTAATAAAACATTTGACTCTGTATCTCAGTCTTCTGCGTAAAACTGATTAAGACAGGTTATATGTGAAAGCTAATAATAGAAAAGGCTGCATTAGGGGGAGGAAGGTATCAAAGTTTCTGCAAACATCGCTGCCAGATTAAGATCTGACTAATCAGTTCAGACTAACATCAGATTAACATCATCTTCATCTTTGCTGCTGTTCTCAGACAAGACCTTTCAGCTCCAGGCCATCACATCATCCGTTGCATAGGTAAGAGCGTTTGATGAGCTCCATCCCGTTCCCTGTGGGTAGCAATTACGCTCAGATCGAGCTTGTTGATTTCCTTTATTCAGTTTCATCTTCCTCTTCCAGAATTCAAAAATTACTGCAAGCCTCCGTGCGCAGGAAATCTCCTTTTCATTACTCCTGAACTTGATTTAAGACCAAAGACAGTTTTTCAAGGCACCGCCAGCTAGAAAGACTTCCAGGTTCAGCTGTCCATTTTTCATCTCTCTGAGTGCGTTCGGATGCAACAGAGTAAGAATCTTTCATATCAAGTGATTTTGAAATGCTCCAGAAATGCAGACACATGCATGTCTGGAAGGACTTCTGATTTCTACTCATCTCTCACACTCAGTTTCTCACTCACACATCTGCTATGAGCGCATCCTTGCATCCACTGGTGATATCTGCGCTAGAGTAACCTCCTTCTTCTCATCCTTGTCTCCAAGATCGGCGTTATCAGACAGCTCCAGCTCTCAGATTATTTTCACAAAAGTTCCCATCTGCTGTTTTTGGATGTCAAAGGAATGTAAATTCCATTCTTGTATCATCATTTTAACGCCTCATCTCTGGAAAAAAACAGTGGTGGGCACTTGGAACATCTTGGAAGGGTCGTTGTTTCCATAGCATGTCATCTGTCCCAAGCAGTAATTCTCCATCTCTGGCACAGCTTCACACTCCTTTAGTATCTCCACTGAGTGCAGGGAGAGACAGACACTCCAGCCATCAGTAGAGGTAGTTATTAGCTCTTAGCAGGGAGTCATATCAGTCTGCAGATGAAAAAGTTGCTCCAGTTCTCCTTTGCACTTTGAAGCAAGTACTGATTAAGAGCCATCAGAGGTGCTGTTTCGCAATCAGCGGCTATCGCTTTGACAAGCAAGCTTTTTTAAGATGGGCCAGCCACAGAGACCCTCCTTCAGAGCCTTCTACTGTCCCCAGGCAATTTGATCACGCTCAGCACTCTGGAAGACCATAGCAACTTGGAACAGTTTTTGCTTGGATGATATCAAATCAGACACATCATTCCAGTAGGCATCACCAGATCTGTATCACACCCAGGCGTGGAAACACAAGGTGAATTCTCTGTGAGTTTGGTGTTTTTCTTTATTGGGGCTGAACCCAGCCTTGACCTGAATGAGGAAGGGTCTGGTCCAGCTCTCAGGAGGGGAGCTCAGGCATCAGTGTAGAGCTCCTGATGGGGTGACTGAGAAGGTCTCCAAGCCCCTGCTGCCCCTAGTAAATCTGTACTTTGCCACCTCTGTTTTCGGTGTTATCTTTTTATCTCTAGGTTGGGCTGACAAAGTAGTGCTGGCTTTACAGCAGGGAGTCGTTGAGTGGTAATGGTCCCCAATCAAACTGAAAAGCTCAAGAGGAGGGGCTAATTCTGACTATTGTGATGTGCTTTGTCTGGGAAGATGTTTCCCTGACAATTAAATCGCCTGGTAAAAGACTCTGCTCTCCCACAAGCTGGGGCAGAGTGTGGAAGGACTGGATGAGAGGTTTCAGAAGCTGGAAACCCTCTTTTTATTTTCTCTCTGTCAGGTGAAGTCAGCTTTAGCAGGAGCTGAAGGCAAGAGGGAACCGACCCAAAGCCAGGGCCCCCGTCCCGGGGCAGGAGGACAGATGTGTCCAAAACTCACCAAAAACTCACAGATGTGTTGCATTCAGGTGCCTGTTATTTTCTCCTGAAGCTGCCAGGCATGTGAGGTGCCAGCGGTGTGTTCAGAAGCTCTTTGCACAGCTCGTGGTCGGGGGCTGTTTGCTCATTCTCGTCCTCACATGGCTGAAGAGTTGACTTAGTCTGAAGAGTTAAGCAGGAGGGCTCGAGGCAAAGTGGGAGACCAGAAAAGGGGGATTAAGCATCTGGGTGTTGGAGAGGGTCATAAGTGAGCCCGAGGGAGCAAGCAGCTTGAACATAACCTGAGAATCTGCGGCCTGGCAAGAAATTCAGAGCATGAGGACCAAAGAACTGCCTGAGCTTTGTTGTATTCAAGACTTTCAGGGGATTCAGCAGCTCTTGTTCCTCTCCTTCCTCCTTCCTCTGAGGCAGAAATCCCCCAAACCATTATCAGGACCACCCCCTTTCTCAGAGCGGATTCTCCACCTTGCTGTGTTGGCACAGGACCCCTCCATCCCCACCAGCCATGTGCCAGACCTCTCCGGGAGCAGGGCCAAGGCTGGGCTGAGTCTGCCAGCATGAGAACCTCAAATGCCCACTGCAGTGGGCCAGTTCCACAGAGGGACGGTCCCATAGCCTGGAGAGCACTCCTGGGGCAGACCAGTAGCCCTGCAGCCCATGTGCCAGGCTCAGTTGGGCAACAAGTTGCAGAGAAACGAAGAAAAGCACTTCTGCTTGGGAAGGAGGAACACTGTTTTGAGTTTATGCTGTATCGGTGCTGCAGATCACAAAATAGCTTAACACTCTTGAGCTGTCAGACCTGGCATTTTTCATCAACCTGAACTTGATTTTTTAGAAATTATTGTTAATTACGCTCTCCAACCAGAAAGCACAGCTCTTTGATCAGTGCTTCGCCAAGCAAGTACCATCCCTTGCTGCATCTTGTGTCAGCTCATTAGGAGTTGCCTTCATTACGAACCGTGCTCATCAACTGTATCTGAAGTCCTGCAGCTGGAAGCCTGCAAGTTAAGAGGAGTAAGACAAGGTTTTTGTAGATAGGTCTCAAACCAGAGACAGCCAGTTGATACGAAAGAGGTCTCGCAGTGAAGGTGTGATCGCTGACGAGTAGAAGATGAGGCCCAGCAGCTGTCCCAGAAGTGGTGTATCAAACGGGCTGATTTTTTTGTCATTGTCTCATTGGCAACCCCAGGCAGGGACTGGTGGTACCTGTGTTTGACCAGGAGCACACGTGCACAAGTTCCTCCGAGCTGGTACGGACAGGGCAGGATTTGGCCTCACGGGTGCAAAGTGTGGGTGTTGAGGTTGGCGTTGTGAGCCTTGTTCACACACTGGCCAGTAATTTGAAGTATAGCTGGTGTCTTGACCCTGAAAAAGCAACACACTCAGCAAGACTGATGTCCCTGAGGCTGCCCTGCCGTCACAGCCATTGCTCTTCATAAACTTACAGAGAACTGGAAAATGAGAGACTTTCAGCATCAATTATAGCTCATGTTTCTGGTAGCCCAGTGTTCCACAGCTGATTTAGAGCTGCCTGAAGGGAGGTCAAGAGCCCCTTTGTCCGACTGCGTGGAGAAGCGACCTAAAATGGCTAGTGCGATGGGGGAGAAGGATGCTGTCCTGGTTTTGACTGGGACAAAGTTGTTTTTCTTTTTAGCAACTGGAAGAGCTCTGTGTTTTGGATTTAGTCTGGGATTTGTTATGAGAAGAATATTGCTAGTGCACTGATGTTGATAGCTGGTGCTGAGACATCAAGGACTTTCCAGCTTCCCATGTTTTGCCAGTGAGCAGGAGCACAACAGGCTGGGGGGGAGCATGGCCAGGACAAAGGGCCCACAACTCCCCTTAGGATTTGAACTTAGACTTGAATTTAGAAATTGGAATTGAATTGACTGAGAGTTAGGATTTGAACTTAGATTGAGGACCACGTTGGCCATATCATGCAACATCATGTCCAGGATATAGATGAGGGTGGACTGAGTAGTTGGGGAAATTCTTCTCTGAGGGCTTTCTTGGACTCTCAATCTCTTGGAGTTCTCTCTCTCTCGCACTCTTTTATTTTTTTGAGGACTCTCATTCATCTAGGATTGTGGTGTTGGGACTTATCTTTTTCAGAATCACCTGCTGAGACAGAAC
The DNA here is from genome assembly GCF_009769465.1 of Tauraco erythrolophus. Taxonomy (NCBI): domain Eukaryota; kingdom Metazoa; phylum Chordata; class Aves; order Musophagiformes; family Musophagidae; genus Tauraco; species Tauraco erythrolophus. The sequence continues at coordinate 16,708,162 of NC_141481.1, read as the reverse complement.
AGGTGTTTGTCACCAGATGGTGAGCAATTATACTGCATGTCATTTGTTTGTATATTTTATTATCATGTTATATATATATACTCAGAGATTATTATTATTTTATCATTATCACTTGTAATTTTGTATTATTATTATTATTAAATCATACTTATCTCAACCCACGAGTCTCCTTGCCTTTTGCCCTTCAATTCTCTTCCCCATTCCCGGGGTGAGGGTGGGTGAGCGAGCAGCCACGTGGCATTTAGTTGCCAGGTGGGCTGAGCCACGGCAGATGCTCGAGACACGGCGACAGCCCTTTGCAGCAGCCTTTGCTCCCTGCTGAGGCAGAGTGCTGAACGGTGACGTTTGATGCAATAAAGTCACCACTGCTAGAAATAACAGCGAAGTCGAAAAGCCCATCAAAGTTCCTGGTTTTCTTCTACTTGTCCTGAGACCTCTGTATCTCTTGGCTTTTTGGATCTGCGGGCTGGGCAGCCGTGCCCTGCTCCCGTTCCCCTTGCAGCCTCCTCCTCGCAGCACCCTCCAGCCGCAGAAAAGCCGGGGAAGGCTGTTGCCAGAGTCGGTGCATAGTGGAAGGGCAGCAGCACGCCCCGAGAAGTGCTGTGAAATGCAACCAGTGTTTCAGACCTTCTCTTCCCACACCGTGACTATCAACTGCGCGGGTGCCGGGTGGGTCAGGCCCCGCGCTCCGTCCTGCGTTCGCAGGCTCGGGCACAGCCTCTGGCAGAGCGGCTGCTCGGCCCGAGCCCTCGGGAGGAGCCGCTTCTACCCCATAGCCCTCTCTTGCCTCCGATGCTTTGCATCAAGAGCGCTCTCGACTAGAAGGGAAAGCGTTTTTCCTTCCTTATTCAGAGCACGCCTCGAGCATTTTGGCTTGGGAGCCCAGCTCATACCACAGTTCCTCTGCCAGACATGGGCCTATCACGAGTTTTTTTTTCTGTTTAATCATACAAAAAAAATGTATTTGCCTTTCTCAGCAGACATTTTCACTGCAGTATCTCCTTCTTAGTCCTAGAGTGTATTTTTCCCCCTACTGAATTAAACGGTTTACTTTGTGTGCTCATGTTTTGCCAAATGTTAAGTGTAAGGATGAGGCTGTTTTGGAGATGGGCTAACGAGGCCCTGCTGTTCCCAGCCCAGAGGTTAACGCTAATGCTGGATTTCATAGGATGCTCCTCGGGCTGCACATACCCGTGTTTATCTCTGAGTGCTTCTGGGCAGCTCAACTGGTGTGACGTTGGGGGTGTGACATTGGGGCAGGTGGCAGAGCCACTCTGGTGGCACTGGCACACAAGGGACATGCAGCCCCTTAGCACACAGGGGTGCACAAAACCACTCACATCGAGCCTGCCACAGCTGTCAGCCCCTCGTCCTCCCTTGTGCCTCAGTGCGTGCAGGTGCCCACCCACAACGTGGCAGGTTGCAGGTGGGTTGTGTCTCTGGGTGGCTGCAGGCAGCTGGCAGGGGAGTGCAGAGAGGCTGGCAGCTGCAGCTGGGAAGAATTATCTGCTCCAGCTGCATCACCAGGGGAAAGCTGGGACTGAGGGAACACAGGGAAGAGCAAGAGCCACAGTGGAGCTTTGGTCTTCTGGTTTCTCTTAGGGCAGAAGGATTCCAGCCACCAAAACTGCAGAGCTGGTGTGTTGCTTTGCTGCATGTGAGACCTTGCTTCTGAGCTTGCAAAGCAGCGCGTGTCCTGCCCACAGCCCTCTGTGCCCTGTGTGTGCCCGTGTGTCCCCGAGCCCGGTGGTTTTGCGTGGCTGAAAAGGACCAGCCAGCTTAGGGCAGCCCTTCCCTTTTTCCAGCCTTCCCGTTCGAGCAGGTGCCTCCTGTCTTGGGAGATTTATAAGCGCAACAACCACTTCAGAACTGAAAAACGCACCAGGAAGGTTTTCCCCGGGCAGCCCGCCTTGCGGGGGGGGGGGGAGGAAAGGGCACGGTGCCCTGCCGGTGCCCGCACCTGCCCGGCGGGCAGCCGAGCGCTCGGGGCGGCGGCAGGTGCCTGCGGTGGAAGCTGCCGGAGCTCGCCCGCGGGCTCGGCTTGCTCCGCCCGTTAAACTGCGAGAATTAACCGCAAAGGAGCAGCGAGCTCCCGCCTCGGCTGAGCCACGGGAAGTGCCGCTGCACCCCCCCCCCCGCGCCGGGCTCGGGGAGCGCCGGGAGCGCGCACCGGCCCGCCCGCCGCTCTTCGTGCCGCCCGCGGAACGGCGGAGCTGCGCTCCCGGGCCCGGTGGCTCCAGCCCGATCCATCCCCGGGCCCTCCCGGCGGCCCCGCATCCCGGGGCGGGGCGGGCTGGGCTGGGCTGGGCTGGGCTGTCCGGCGGGCGGGGGTGGCTCCCGGGGCCGCCCCTCCGCCCCCGCCACCCGCTTCCTCCGCCGCCCGCCCCGGGTCACGGCCGGAGCCCGCAGCGGCGCTTCCCGGCCGCATCCCCGGCGTGCGGGCCGGCTGCGCCGCGGGAGGGGCCCGAGGGACGGCGGAGCAAGTGAGCGGGCTGTGGGGGGCAGCTTCCCCCCCCCTTTTTCTTCCCCCCCTACTTCTTCTACCCTCCCCCCCCCCCCTTCTTCTCCCCCCCTCTTCTCCCCTCCCCTTCCCACGGGGGTTCCCCCCACTCGCCCGTGGCTGCAGGAGTCTGGGAGTTGCAAAACATCTCCTGGCTTTGCAACACGTTTTTTTTTTTTTATTATTTTTTCCCTTTTCTTTTTTTTTCCCCCTCTTCCCTTCTTCCCCTTCCACTTGGAGTAGCTAATTGGGTAGGAAAACACTAACTGCAGGGGTGGGATTACTTCATGCTCTTGCAATGCTGTTTTGCTGTCGGATTTGAGTCCTTTCCCGTGCGAAGAGCCCGCCGGGCCGTGCTGCCCCGGCCGCCCCGAGAGCGCGGTGAGGGGCGGCCGCTGCGGTGCCGCCGGCGCCTTTTTTGTCTTACCAGCTGTGCAAGGAGGGTTTCGTTGTCGCTGTGGCTGCCTTGGTTTCAGAGGAGGTTTGCTCTTGTTCAGCGGGTCCCGCAGCAATCCCGGTGTGTTGTTCCGTGGCCTGAGGCTTCCTCGTCTGGCAGGTTAATTCCAGCACTAGGACTTTTTTTTTTTTTTTTTAAAAAATTTGTTTCAAGGATATTTCTGTAGAAAATGTGAGGTCTGGTGAGGTGATGATGCTGTGCTCGGTTTGCCAGCAGTGGGCTGTTTTCTTCCCAGCCCAATGCCCTGGGGATGGATGGATGGATGGAGTCAGTCCTGGCTCCTGCAGCTGCGGGTTGTCGTGGTGTGGAGCAGCTCTGAGCTCTACCTCGTGCCTCCCGGAGATTATTTTCCTCTTCTGTTGCTGAAAGTCGGATTTCCTCAGGTTTGTCTGAGAACAGGGGACAGGGAAAGTTGTCGTATGGGTGGCACTGAGATCCAGCCAGCCAACCCAGCAGAAGCGGCTCTCCTAAGAGTACAGCGTGTAGGTGTGCTCCTTGAAAAGCTGAGTTTTGGATACCAGCAAGAAGTTGTGAGTCTTTTCAAAGAGGAAAGACTGAGGAGGTGAGTCCTGGACGCTAGTTCCTTTAGGCCAGGAGCCAGCGGGATGCTTAAATGTGGGGATGAGCAACCTGGGGCTGGTCCTTGGGTTGGCTGGATGGGCACTTTTCAGCAAGGCAAAGGTTTGTGTCTGTCTTATGCTCAGCTTTCCCGTGTGTTCCCCTTCCAAAGGGGATGCAAAGCGTGGTGCTCGGAAGCAGCTCGCTTATCCTCACTGCTTTTCCCCTACAGGTGCTTTTTCTTGCTCTCAACTGACAATTAGAGCAGTAAAATAGGGAGGGAGCTGTTTGTCTTCCTTCTTTATTGTAAATATTTTATCTGCCAAACAGTAACCGTAGAAATAATTAAAACCAAGGAAGGTTACTCCGCACATCTTAAACCTGGGTTTCCCCTGATGGTATCATCCTCCGGGGTGCGGCTGTTTTGCTTTACTTCCCTGAATTAATTGTATTGTGGTACTGAGAACTCCCACGTGGACCCTGGAATTCGTCCTGCATTTCGAGGAGTTTAGGACTTGCTGAGTAGCTGCTTTTCCTTCCTCAAAGGTAGTGCTGTTAGGTGGGAAATTTCCTCTCCCAGCCTGTCCCTGAGACCTGAAAGTTGATTGACCTTTGCAGCTTTCACCTCACCAAAGACAGTCTTGGTTAATATATATTTTTAAAGTTATGAAAACTTGATATTTCTCGTAATACTTACCTGAATTAGCTTATGTCCTTTCTTCTCTCCTCTGCAAAGCAGAAATCCACATTTATTTTGATGTTAGCAACCGCGGTCCAAGAGCTTCCCAGAGCCAGGGCACCTACAGCCCAGTTGTGTCGGCACACTGGAGCTGTTTGAGTCTCAGATAGTCTTCTCCAGTGCGGGGAGAGGGGCTTGGAGGTGTAGGGAAGGCAAACGCTTTCGCTGAGGTTGCTCCACACTGCAGAAGAGCCAGAGCCTCTGCAAGGAAAGTGGTGCCATCTCGGTGCCTGTTCCTGGAGAACAGCTTTTGGGATGCGGCATCCCCTGCCCTGGGCAGTGCAAGGAGCTGTCATAAGCTTCTCAAAGTGACTTCTGCAGGGGTCAAGTGACACTTTTGATGCTCATCTGGGTGAGAACTTGGTGACAATGCATTGTATGTTCAGCTTGGGGTGGAATTTCTCCTCCTTGCAAACTGTGTCCTCTCCAGGCTCTTCCTGCCCTCCCTTTCTGACTTGTTTCAAGTTTCTCCCTGCAGTAATGTTGAGATGTTAAATGACATCTTCGTGGTCAGCTGTGACAAGCGACTGAGCCTGTACCCTGCTGAGGCTGGGTAGGATGCCACAGCCCATGTGCTGGGGGCTGCAGGCCCCGGAGCAGGAGGGGACGAGTGCCAGCAGCTGTGGCTCCTGGCCCTGGGCAACCCCACGACGTGCCTGCTGCTTTCCTGCATCCTTGTGCCTGTCTGCTCAGCCAATGCTGCTGGAGCCTCCTGCTATTTTATGTGTTTTTTTCCAAACTGCACAGGTATCTGCGTCTCGCTGGGTCAGAAGGAGAGCGGGTTGGCCAAATCGTGCCCTGCTGCTGAGAGCCAGGGCACTGCTTGGATTTCTGGGGATGCAAAAAGGAATGAAAGAAGAGAGGCCGTGGAACTGGAGGATGGGCATAGAGCTGGGGGATAGCAGTGCCTTTTCAGTGGCACTGAATTGTCCTGGGCAGAGTAACAGGGCGTCCTGGATGCTGGGTGGAACTGGTTACTGTGGTCTCTGGGCAGGGTGGAAGAGGGACCTCGGGGGCTGGGGCCATCTGACTCCCTTGCTGCTCCTTTCCCTCCTTGGAGGAAGGGTTGGCAGTGCACCCTGGTGCTCTGATGTTCTTCAGGCCATGCTTTGCTCAGCTGCATGTTGTTACTGAGGGCAGGGGACAGGATGCAGCTGGCTGGGAACGTCATCCTAGCTGCCCTCACTCCAGGATGGTGCCCGTAGGAAGGGCAGTGCAAGACCCAGCACTCTCTGGAGAGTGAGGGTCTGCTCTGCCAAGACCCTCTGCACGGACAGGGGGATTGTGCCCCAGTAGTCTTGTGCTTGGGTCCCCTTTGGAGCGATGGCTGGCGTTCGGTGGTACGCGGTCAGGCTGCTGTGGCCATGCCGAGTCGCCCGCCGGTGCCCGCAGCCCTGGGCAAGTGGGTCTGGCACTGCTTGCTCCAAGTGGAATGTTTGCACTAGAGAGCCCAGGCTTTCAAAAGCTTTAATAAGAAGTTACTTTTTGTGATAGACTGATAGCTTCTTTTTTTTTTTTTTGACCTTTGAAGGCTCATTAAGTTGGCTGTGTCTAGGAAATGTAATTTTCCATGCTGAGAAGCAGTCAGTTTTAGCTCTGAAGCTGAATGACTGGCACAATCTCTTTTTTGGGATGTCTAGCAGAGCTCACTTAGTGTGAAACAAGGCTTGGGTCCTGGGCTGAGGTCCTCTGCTTCAGAGAGTCCGTATCCACATGACAGGGGAGTTGAAAAGGGAACTGGGAGAATTTAGAATTGTTTTTGTTTGGTGACTGTGAAGTTTGTGGAGAGACACCCAAGGCACAAGGGCTTCTCGACTTGGTAGTCATTGAAAAGTAGCTTGAGGGGGAAAACTGAAATGCTAAAATGGTGAAGGCTGGGGATCCCGAGCTCCTTGGTCCTGGGACTCCTCTGATGCTGTTCCCACTGGCAGTGGCCATGGGCCATTGGGGTCCAGCCCTGCCGTGCTGGCAGGTGCAGTGTTGCTCTGTGTGCATCGCTGTAGCTGTCACTGAGCTGTCATCTCTTCCCTTACTGTTCCTTTAGCTCCCTGGGGGCATAGTGTCCATGCTCTCCCTGTTCTGGGCGCTTTGGGGTTAGTGTTCGGAAGCCCTCTTCCCAATGAGAATCTTAAGGACTTGTCCCCGTTCCCTCTGCGGCTGCCGTGGGTCACAGCACCCAGCTGAGCACCCCGTGTGTGCTGCAGGTCACAGAATCACAGAATGTCAGGGGTTGGAAGGGACCTCAAAGGATCATCTAGTCCAATCCCCCTGCCGGAGCAGGACCACCTAGATCAGATCACACAAGAACGTGTCCAGGCGGGTTTGGAACATCTCCGGAGAAGGAGACTCCACAACCTCTCTGGGCAGCCTGTTCCAGTGTTCTGTTCCCCTTACTGGGGAGAAGTTCTTCCTCATGTTTAAGCGGAACCTCCTATGTTCCAGCTTAGATCCATTTCCCCTTGTCCTGTCATTGGATGCCACTAAGAAGAGCCTGGCTCCATCCTCATGGCAGTCACCCTTTCCATATTTATAAACATTAATGAGGTCCCCCCTCAGTCTCTTCTTCTCCAAGCTAAAGAGACCCAGCTCCCTCAGCCTTTCCTCGGAAGGGAGATGCTCCTCTCCCTTAATCATCCTTGTGGCCCTGCGCTGGACTCTCTCCAGCAGTTCCTTGTCCTTCTTGAACTGAGGGGCCCAGAACTGGACACAATATTCCAGATGCGGCCTCACCAGGGCAGAGTAGAGGGGGAGAACCACCTCTCTCGACCTACTAACCACCCCCCTTCTAATACACCCCAGGGTGCCATTGGCCTTCTTGGCCACCAGGGCACATGGCTGGCTCATTGCAGGTCACGGCGGTGCCCATTCCCAGCCTGGCTTTGGGGGTGTGTGATGTAGATGTACGCAGAATGAAACCCTGTTCTCGCTCTGTTTTTATTTACAGGAGGCATCTGGGGACACCACTGTCTCGAGGCGCTCAGCGCGGAGGACGACTCTGCGTCTCGGAGCATCCGAAGTGGTGCTGGGAGAGCTGCCCACGCGTGCGAGCTTGCGAGTGGTAAGAGGCAGGGCAGCTGCCTGTCTTCTCCCTGGTGCTTTGCAGAGTGCTAAGAGTGTACGTGTAGGGACAAGAGACCCCAGAAGTCCCTCTGAGATATTTGTTCTGCTTCTTTCACTTGCAAGTTCCCCTCTTCACCGTATACTGGTGTGCAGTTAAATTGGGAAGAGTGCAGTTGCCCTCAAGCTTCTGAGATGGGGCCTCTTTTTTGTTTCAAAAACCATCCCTTTTTAACAGTGCAGAGGGGAAATTGAACCAACATCATCTTTAACTTTTGGGCCATAAACTGAGTGTATCAGTGCTGCTGCTGAACCTGTGCATCAGCCTTGGCTGGGGGCTGCCAGGTGCACGCGGACAAAATCCCCCGTGCCCTGACAGCCGACGTGGGCACTCAGCCCGCCCGACGAGCTGCCACCCTGCGCCCCGTGGGTGTTTGGACAGCAATCTGCCTGGAGTGACTGAGCTCCAGACGTGTCCGTAGCCTTTGGGGACCACAGACAGAGCCATCTCCTCCTTTTGTGCAGGCTTTGCCTCATCTGTGAGATGGGGAGAACTGTTTTTCCCAGGTCCCCAGGAGCAGAGCTGTAGGACCTTGTCAACCAGTGATTAGCGAGTGCTGGGAGGCTTTTGGTGTCAGGGCAGAGGGAACGGTGGGAGATGGTAATGTGGCAGCAGGATCTTGAGGTCTTTTTGTCCCTATTGTCACAAGCGCAGAGGACAACCTCGGCGTGGCCTTCGCGTGTGACCCATCTTGTGACAGTGCTGTAGGTGGTGGTGCACGTCCCCGTGAACAGGTGGCTTGGTTGAATTGGACACTGACTACGAGTGATGCTGAGTGAGGAGCGTTTAAACCCTCCCTGTGCCGCAGCTTCCCGATCCACCTGCTGCTGCCCGCCGGGATCCCAGCCCCTCTCCCTCTAGAGCAGCAGGATCCACATCCCAGCCCTTGAGATGTCATTCCAGGGGTCTTCCCTCTGCTTGGTCCCCGACACCTGACAGACCCTACCTTCGCGTCCTGCTCGGGCGTGAGAAGCGAAGCCTTTGCTGGGGCAGCTCGTTCCGTGGGATCTGAAGCCGGTCGTGCCGAGGGAACGCGGCTGTACCCCTGTTTGGGACTTCCAGTGGTGTCTGCACGTTGTGCTGAGCTGGAGTTACCGTGTGAAGTACACTCATCCTCCCAAAGGGAAGAACGTAATCTGGGTGGGTGGCTCTTCATGGAATAATTAGGAAGGATCCTGCCAGTGTGCTGGTCCCTCACGTAGGAGCTTGGGACTGACTCCCGTGGCTGATGCCACTGGAGAGGGGATGAGGATGGATGTGGATGGAGCCCCACTTTCTTGGGCTTGATGGTGTGAAATGTCACAGGCCAGCAAAATCTCTAACTGCTGTCAGGCTTGACGGCGAAGCTGGCTGTCCAAAGTTGCTCTCTTCGTTTCAAAAAAGAAGAGATGAGACGCGGGTTGGTGATTAAGGAGCAGGAAACCTGCCGTGCAGGTCTGGCGGGGATCTGCCTGGGCTGGGGCGTACCTGCTTGTCCTGGTGCTGCTTTGAAGAGGCACGGGGAGGGCTGCTCTGCGCACCGGCACCGCCGGCTACTGCTTCTGGCTGGGCTGTTTCTCCACGCTGGCTGACAGCATCGGATGCAGATCGCTTCCCAGGAAAGCGCGCTCGGGATACACGGACGTTGGCTCGGGCTTCCTCCTATGCAAAGTGGGTTTATAGGAATGTACTGAGCTCCTTTGTAAAACAGCTTGAGCTCTAATGAAAGACATCAGTGTGTAAGAGAAAAATATTGTTAGCGAGTTACTCACGTCGTTAACGAGGTCGGATCGCTGCCTTGTAACAAAATTAGTTTGTTTTGCTCTAATCAGTTTTAGTAGCTAGAGTGCTCAATAATTACTCATGTCCTTATGAAAGAGATGGGACAGCGTGAGTATAGCTGCTGGCAGACTTCTGAGACTCTGAAATGAATTGTGCAGATTATTTTGGGAAGGCGTCTTTCCAGATGCACAGTGCCCCTGGAGTGATGCTGGCAGAACCCAGCTCCAGCCCGGAACGATCATGGCCCATAGCTGCTCCGTTAAGAGCTGTCCGTAGGGGTGTTCGGAGAAGCACGAGCAGCAGGAACATCTTTGGACTCTGCTGCTGCTGTCTGTGTCTTTATGATCCCATTTGACATGCAGCGTGCTAGGTGTCCCTCCAAACTCTTCCTTTCTTTAGTCTATGCAAATCAAGACCCCAGGGGCTGTCAAGAACATCTGCTCTCTAAAACAGAAAACGCCCTCCTAGGTATTTGTGCCTCTAATATCTTTTCTTTGTGCTTTTTGTGTTGTTTTTTTTTTTTTTTTATTTTCTGATGTCAGTGGTGTGTTCCTGAAAAGGCAACCTGTGGTGGTCAGGATGGATGGGCAGGGCTGAATGCAGCTCGAGAGGACGGGGGTGCTGGGAGCCACTGCTTCCCCGTGCTCTGGTGAGGATTTGTCAGGAGAAATGATGGTCAGGAGGCCGTGCTCTCCCTTACGGGTGTCGTGGAGGTGGCTGCGGAGTGTGTTGGGCAGAAGAGCATCGTGCGTGTGCCGCTGCGTATGCGGCAGCTGCATGGCAAGAGAAGGGCCGTGATGACGGGCAGCAGCGGGCACCTTCTGCGCCTTGCTCGGGGGCGCAGGGTGGGCTCTGGGAGCGCAGGACCCACCTACAGCCAACAAGGACTGTTGTGATTTGGCCCGACCAGCAGCCAGGCCACTGCACCGCCACGCTCGCTCCCCCGCAGTGGGGTGGGGAGGAGAAAATCAGGAGGAAAGGGCAAAACCTGTGGGCTGGGCTAAGGGCAATTTAATAGAACAGTACGAGAAAGATGAGAAGGGATAATTAAGTACAACAATACCAGTCCCAGAACAATATGGAACACGCAGTACAACTGCTCACCACGCAGAACCTGGAACTTGTCCACTCATGACTGGCAAAATGAACCCCCTCCCCTAGTGACTCCCCCAGTCTGTACTCTGAGCAGGACAGCAGGTGTTGAATAGCAACTGGCCAGGCTGGGTCAGCTGCCTGCAAGGTGTCCCCTCTCAGCTTCCTGTGAAAAAGTTAACTCTTTCCCAGCCAAACCCAGGACATGATCCATCCCTTATTCTATACCATCTGCGTCTTGCTCAGGTCATACATTTTCCAATTAACCACCACCGCTTTTCATGCCACACACACATCATTCCCTTAGTCTGAGTCATCTCTCTAGCTTGTCCATTGACATGTTGCTATGATTTGGATTGAGTTCATCCAAACCATGGCTTTGGGGCCCTGTCTGTCACGCCAGGAGTGATGGTGTGCGGTGTTGGGTTGTTGCACGCTGTGTCTGGAGCTTGTGGCTGGTGTATCTGGCACGATCCATGTCCATGGGTTGAAGACGTCAGTCTTGGGGAAGCTGCTGGGCACCAGTTGCCAAAGCCTGTTCTAGGCTCCATCATTGTTGCACTTGGCTCAGCTTCATCAAAGTCCATCCTTCGTTAATTTGGGTGATTCTTACTGTAATACCATTGATATGGCGTACAGCCATGGCCGTAATGATGACGTACTGTAGCAGGGTTATTTAGCAACTAACATAATGTAATACAATTTAATTCACCAACTGTTCTTTCCCAAAATCAAATCCTCTTTGGAGGATTTTGGATTTCCCCATCCTTCTGCATCACCCAGAAGTGCACCCAGGTCCTTGGGCAAAAGCAATCCCACGGTGGATTTGCCTTTGCTTGAGGCAGGACTATCCCAGACTGCCTTCCCCAATGTATTCTTCATGCGCACTATGGGGGCTTTGTCCCCTTCTACAGTACGTGGGAGTTTGGATTGGGCAGGGCTGGGTTGATTGGCAGGTCCTCTCGTGTTAACTGGCCAAGTGGCCTTTGCGGAATGAGTGTCCCAATGTTTGAAGGTTCCACCACCTATTGCCCTTGATCTCTCTCAGTAGACCCGTACTGGTAAACTGAGTCAGAGTGTAGCTTCTGATCAACAGTCAGGCTGAACCTGACCATCCCCCTGTGCTGGAGGTGAGTGGTTCTTCTCTGGCATCTGCCTGGCGGCTTCCCGGGAGCAGGATGGAGGGAGAGCAGAGTTGCAGTGCCATGGAATTGGTGTGGAGAACGGCTCTTGCTGGCACTGTGGCCTCCATGTCGTTGTGCTCTCCCTTCTCCTCGGTGGGTCCTCACAGGAACCTGGGTTGGGTGCACACAGCTCAGATATTGAAGTTGTCCTTTTCTGAGAGACTGTCTGCAAAAGGACAAGGTCATGCTGAAGCTTTAGCTTTCCCTCCCCTTAATCCACTTCCTGACTTCAGCTAAAATATTGCTAATTCTTGCTATTCTTTCCCTTTCCTTCCTAGTGCTTCCTTCTGGCTCGGTCCAGATGTATTCTTTTCCCCCGAAATCGAGGGAGCTGATGTTGGGTAGTGTCTCTCTCTTGGAGGAGTTCCAGGGTTGCTGGAATGGAGGCGGTTCACGGGCTGCGATCTCTGCACCTTCGGGTTAGCCTGTTGTAACTGGTCATAATGGTGAAGTGCTGCTTGTCCAGAGCACACGCGAGGCTCGTACCTGCGCGAGGTGCTGGAGATGATGATCTAATGGGCTCTTCCCTAAATAAGAACCAGTGGGAAGAAGTGCTCGAATTTGGGCAGCTGATGCCATGTCTGTAGGATGCGAATCTGGCTTCGGAGCTTTGGCAGCGGCGTGGACTTGCTCCTCTGCTGCTGTTTGTGTTGTGAAAGCTCCTGACAGACTGAGGCTGTGGCAGTCAAGCTGCCATCTGTGGTGGCCCTCCTGCTCCTTCCTGTACGTTCGCTCTGGTTTTCCTGCTGTGGTGCCTTGATTCAAGGAGCTGAACAGGCGAAAAGCTACATATTGGTGTTGTAAGGTGACTTTTTGGTGGTCTAGTCCCTGGGATCAGAAGCACGGGTGTGGGTGCAGGACTTAATGTTTCTCCTTGATGAACTTTGAGATTCCCGTCAGCCCACTTCTCCAGCTTGTCAAGGTTCTTCTGAATAGCAGCACAACCCTCTGCGACAGACTCGATGACTTGATATTGCTCCGAGTCACCTGCCCTTGCTCCCACCCTTTGTGTACTTCCTTTTAATGTCCGAGAGAAGCGAGGAGCTCCTTGCTTGTCCATGTAGGCCCCCTGCCACCACTGCTTGGTTTCCAGTAAGTGGAGATGGCCTGCTCTTGACCTTGAAGGACATGATCTATGACAGTCAACTGGGTCTCCTGGACTACTCTTCTCAAGACTGTGTCCCATGGGATTCCTCCAAGCCGGTCACTGGACAGGCCAGTGTCTGCTCTCCTGGAGTCCAGGGCTGTGGTCTGCCGGCTAGTTGTCTTGTTCAGCCCTCTTGGGATCCTGAACTCCACCATCTCATAGCCACTGCAGCCAAGGCTGCTCACGACCTTCACATCCCTGACCAGTTCTTCCTCGTTTGTGAGTCCTAGGGCCCAGTAGAGTGTCTCCTCACATTGGTCCCTTGCTCTCCTGTGTCAGGAACCTGTCAATGCTCTCCAGAAACCAGCTGGCTTGCTTGAGCCCTGCCGTGGTGTTCCTCCAGCAGTTATTGGGGTGGCTCAAGTCCCCTGTGAGGACCAGGATTTGCAAACACGAGGCTTCTTCCAGTTGTCTGAAGGTCTCTTCTACTTCGTCCTGACCAGGTGGTCCATTGCAAATAGCCACCACAACATTACCCGTGTTGGTTTGTCCCTCAACCCTGAGCCTTAAGTTCTCGACTGGCTCATTGGCTGTCCTAAGGCATGTGCACTGTGGGCACATCTTCCTCCTTTGCTGTCCTGTAGAACGTGACCAACCATCACAGCACTTGATAGTCTTGGCTGTCTTATCGCATCCTGTGGTCCCAGTGAGGCCGCAGCCTCAGCCATGCCCTGGACCTGCTTCCAGGCAGTGGGGGAAAGCCACATCCGCCCGCGGAGTCCTGGACCACGGGGGCTCGAGCCACGTTCCACCTGCACCACAGGCCTCTCTTTTAATCGGTTTTGAATTTCCCACGTTTTACTTCCATCGAATGCCCTTAATTCCTGTGCCCCGGAACAAGGAGAGCTCTGTACCGAGAAGCTCTGCTAGCGACGCGTATTTTGGCAATTCTAAAAATACGTCGCGCTCGCCGGGGCTGGTGCAGGGTAACCATGGCAACGTGGCTCCAGGAGCGAGGTTAAAAACAATTGCACCGATTAAGAGGAAAATAGAGCTGGTAAAGCTTATAAAACCTAAAATTTAAAAAAACAGCAGAAAAAAAAAAGGCAACGAGCTCTGTGCATGATGCTGTGGTCTGTGGACCATCTTGTATTGGGTTGATTGAAACTGTCTCCCTTCCAGTTTTCAGGAGCATCCCAACTGGCTGTGGATAACTGTGCCATCCCCGCAGAGCACGCGGCTCCCGGCACACTCGGCCGTGCCCCCCGGCCCACGCGACCCGCCGGCGGCGGAGCGGCACGGAACGCCGGGCGGACGTGGGAATGCGTCCTGTGGAGCGAAACGAGGAGCCTGGCTGCGACTCGGGGAGCGTTTTGGGGAGAGAAAGGCTCTGTCTGGAGCACCGCTGTGGCACGCGGCCCTGGCTGGCACGCCGGGGCAGCTGTATGTTAAAATTCGTGCGCTGAGCCAAAGTCCCTCCAAATCAGCGGTGATGCTTTCGGTGATGGATTAGCTCTGGGCTGGGGAAGCGGGGCTGGGAAGAGCTGCCAGATGAGCCTGAGAGCGAAGGGCTAATTTTGTTCAGAGTATATTTGCTTTAATTGTCCTTGCTGAGCCCTGGCCAGGGTCAGAGGGAGCCTCGGGAACGTGCTTGCTGGGGTGATGCTGGGGAGTGTGTCTCTGCCTAGAGACTTCTACTGGAGCAGCCTGGGCAATCTGGTCCTTCAAAAAGCTTGAAATAAAAATATTTCAAGCACCTTTCTGCTGTGCTTCACAGGAAAATATAATGGAAGGATTCAGAGTATCTCCTTCCAAAATATTCCAGGGTTTTTTGCAGATGTTGCAGGTGTGTCCACTCGCTGGCTGGCCCTGCTCTGCTATCCCGGTGTGCTGATGCCATCCCATGTTTGTTGGGTGCTGTGGACAAGGGGGCTTGGGTGAAAACGTGCCTCTGCCTGATGCTCTGGGAAGTTTCTGATCCTGGAGCAGAGAGTGGAGATGCTGCTGCTGCCTGTCCCTCGGCTTGAGTCTGGGCTGGTCATGGTCCCTGCCCTGCCTGTTCTCACCAGAACTGCTCAGCTCCCGGCTTGATCGGTCTCGCTGACCGTGGAGAGCCCCTGGAAGCTTCTTGCCATGTGTGGAAGCACTGGAGAGGAGGACCTGGGAAGGGGTACTGCCCACTTGCTGGTTTGCTCGTCCCGAAACGTGCAGGCATCGCTGTGGAGAGGAGGAGGAGGAGGAGAGGTTGAGGTTAAAGCCCCGCTGGGCTGTGGAGCGGTGGATGCAAACCAGAGGTCTGCAGGAGGAAGGAAGCGGGGGCCGTGCAGCTGCGCGCGGAGGATGCTGCGCTCGCTGGAAAGCGGCAGCGGGGTCTCCCAAGACAATTTAGGTGGAGGAAGCCGCGATGAAGTCACCAGTTTACTTAGCTTGGCGGTGGCAGGCGGTGTCATTAGCAGGGCTGGCGGGGAAGGGGCGAGCAGTTCAGATTAAAGGCAGCGAGAAGGCAAACGGGCACTTCTGCCTTGTACACACAGGGTATCTTCCCCAGGCTGGCATCCCGCTGCACGGCGGCTGAGCCGTCCCACACACGAGGTGGTCGGTGTTTAACACAGCTGTCACCAGAGAAGGGTCTCCGTGTCTCCAAGAGTGGGTCCTTACCCTCCTCCGCTGGGCGCAAGCAAAACCTCGGCTGTGCCCTGTGAATGCCAGCTGAGCGACCGATTTGGGTGTGATTTCGGGCAGGTGCAACAGGGCTGGCATTCATCCCTGGGGAAGGCAGATGTGGGTGCCCCTGCAGCTCCCAGGGATGCTGGCTTGGCTGGACTAGGGGGCTCCAGGGGGTGGCATTGGCCCAGGGCGATGGAAACGCAGCCCCCTGTGACCCTGCAGCACAACATTCCACTTGCAGAGGAGCCCTGCCCAGGGTGGGGATCCAAGTCTCTAGATTAGTTTAGGCAAATTTAAAAAATTTTAGGGTGGATGTCTTCAGCTCACTTTGAATTATAGTTTGCATTGATTTGGGTTAATTGAGCTGGAGGCCACCCTGTAGCGTGTGCGGTTTGGTGTTTTGTGTTTGTGGGTCGGGGTTTTGGTTTTTTTTTTGCATAGGTTGAACCAAAAGTGCATAAAACTGTTTTGGAAACTGGGCCAGGCTGGGGAAGAGGCAGAGCTGATGGCAGGACGTGGGGAAGGCTCGAGCGTGCCTGGTGGCAAAGCTGGTGGCACACGAAGGCGCCGGGAGCCTTCCCAGGCTCTGACTCAGGTCCTCGGATCCCCGCCGGGGCCGGTTTGGTGGGTGAGGACTTGGCAGGGAAGCTCGTGTGGTGGGGATTTAACTGGGACCGGGCAGCTGTGTGCTCTGGGAGCGTCGAGCTGCCGAAAGGGTGAACGACTGGTCTGGGAGAACGTGTGTAAATAGCCACGGAGCCGCGGGAGCTCCGGCGGACGCAGGTTTGGCTCCGAGCCTCGTTGGGAGGGAGGAGGAAGAGGAGGAGGGCAGTGAGGTTTCGAGGCAGGCTGCTGGGGAAGGGCTGTCCCAAGGCTGGTCCTTTCCACTTCACCACCTCTCTAGCTGTCACATCCCGCACGTGTCGTGCGACCCGCCGCGGTTCAGCGCTGGTTTTCCCGCGTTCCTTTGCAGGTGAACTGGGGTGTGCGACACGTGCGTGGTCCAGCGGGTCTCTGCCACCCTCCCTCCGGTGCCTCTGGTGTTGTTTGGTGTCTGTGTGCCTCTCCGTTCCCCGTAGCAGGAACTGTGGAAATGGGACCGTGCGCCGCTTGCTTTCCATTGCCACCGCTTCCTCGGTGGCCGCGGTCCCCTGCGGAACGCCTCGGCTCTTCCAGCCGGGATGGGAGAGGGGCTGCAGGGGATGGGGCGTGTGTAGGGAGAGGGGAAGGGGCAGCATAAAGAGCTGCTGTTCCCTCCCTCTGGGGGGGGAATGTCAAGAGGATTTCTTATAAAATGCGCCTGCCTCGTTCCAGCAAAATTAAAATTAGCTCTAATTAAGCGGAGGTTAACCTCCACTGTGTGTGCTGCAAACGAACGGAATCGTGCGATTAACTTATCTGGCAGCGCTCGAGGTTCTTGAAAATTACTTGGAAAGAAATGTAGCCCTGTACGTGGTTTGAATTTTTAATTTGTGTGAGTAGTTCAGGTTTGAATTAATTAATTTTAAATGACGGACCTTTGATCTTTTCTTTCTTTAACCACTCCTGCTTGTGCAGCTTAAGTGCATCTTTCCAACTCCTCTCCCTTTGTAGTGAAATGAATTAGACAAAAATACATAATATGATAAAAAGATGCTAAATACACCCAGAACCACAACTGCAGTAAAGCTCGTTTGGTCTCCGTGGTGTGGGTGGGCACGGCGGGGCTGCTGGTGCCCCCTCCGAGGGAAGAGCTGCAGCAGGATCCGCAGGTTTAGGGAAGACAGGATGTTATATCATTTTGGGGTGAGTTTTAGGGGTAAAACCCATCTTGTGGGTTTTTGCTTTCTTCTGGAAGCAGTAACTTGGGTTTGCAGTCGCGTGTTTTGGCCACAGCTTTATGTTTTTTGGACAGTCGTCTTTTGCCGTGGAACTTGCCCCGTTGCAACGGCCAGGTGAGCGCAAGCGGGTCATGCTCCTCTTTGGTTTATCAGGTCAGAGAGGACTGAGACTCCTTGGGGGAAAATCCAGTGGGACCTTTGCACGGAAGCTTGTGTTTCCACTGCGGCAAGCTCCTGCCGCGCGTGTGCCGACGTCGGGGGAGAGAGGGTCTGGTTTAGAACCGATTTGGGGTGCAGCATCCTTCTGCTGGGGATAGCATTGCGCTGGCCGTTTGAGCTGTTCCAGCAATGTTTTAAAATTAAAATAGCAGACATCATCTCGGAAGTTTCCCAGTCCCTGCCTGAGCATTGACCTTCAGCTGAAGCCAAATCTTCTGAGAATGGCTGTTTTCTGCCCTCCCCACCTCCCAGCTTCCTTTCCCTGGGTGCTCCCAAGCCATGGGGACCCGTGGGTGTCTCTGGATCCAGATCCAAGCCTGCCCTCCTGGGTCTGTGTCCATGGACTTGCTCCCGGCAGCCTCCTGCTCTGCCTCTGCCAGGAAGCTTTGGTCGTGCCATTCCCAAATCCTCATCTCGCAGTGCAGGGACTGGCTGGGGCTTTGCCGTGGTTGCCATCCAGCAGACCGGCATTTCTGGTGGAGCGGGAGTGAGGTCTGGCTTTTCTGTTCCCTGCTCTGGAGGTTTCAGCCTGGAGAAGAGAAGGCTCCAGGGAGACCTTCCAGCAGCTTCCGGTACCTAAAGGGGCTACAGGAAAGCTGGAGAGGGGTTTGGACAAGATTGTGTAGTGACAGGACAAGGGGCAATGGCTTTGAACTGAAAGAGGGGAGATTTAGATTAGATCTAAGGAAGAAATTTTGTACAATGAGGGTGGTGAGGCACTGGCACAGGTTGCCCAGAGAAGTTGTGGCTGCCCCATCCCTGGAAGTGCTCAAGGCCAGGTTGGATGATGCTTTGGGCAACCTGGTGTAGTGGAAGGTGTCCCTGCTACGTGTCCATGGCAGGGAGGTTGGAACTGGATGATCTTTGAGGTCCCTTCCAATCAAAACCGTTCTATGGTTCTGTGCTTGAGTCTTTCTATGTGCCTGCTCTGGTTTGCAGCTCCTCAGGGCTGGTCCGTGAATTCCAGCTGTGGTGTCTCCAGCTTGGGGAGGAAACCACTTGTCCCAAAACTCAGTGCGTTGGAGTCCCTGTGCTCCAACTTTTGACTTTGAGGATGAGTCCCGTGCTGTTTTGCTTGCTGTTGCTGCTTGCTTTGGCTTAAGGTCGCTCAGTTTTCTGCACATATTTGGCAGTTGGGTCGCCCAGGGTGGTGGGTTCCTGTCTGGGAAGAACAAGTTTACTAGAGAGAAGAGCAGGACTTAAGAGTGAACTTGTTATTTTCTCAAACGAAGTGAGCGAGGTTCAGAGGAGGAAGCAAAAGGGTGGGCAGCAGTTCCTAGCAGTGATCTTGCTCTTTATTTTTGTGGTCAGCTCGTGTCTCCGAATCGGCAGTGGTGGCTGCTGCCCGGGTGCCAGGGGAGATGGTGTGGGAGGGGAAAGAGGTGCTGAGCGTGGCTGCTGTGGCACTGCAGCGGTGCACTGGGCACACACCCCATCCTGGTGCAGGTGTGACGCTGTTGGGCGGTCTGGGGGTCCCCAGCGTGTTCAGGAGAACAGAGAGGCAGTCAGGACCTCTGCGACGGCGATGCTTTGGAGCGATGGCCATCTCCCAGCGAGGGCTCCCGGCTGCGGCTCAGCCGGCGCTGCCCTCGCCCACCTGTGTTGGGGCTGGGGCAGGTGGCGTTGGCATGGGAGGGCATGGTGGCTGTGGCAAGAGAAGGCACTGGGCTGTGCCGAGCCCTCTCCAGCGCACCGCAGGGGCTTTGCTTCAGCCTGGCAGGGTCGGGGAAGGGGCCTGACCTTTAGTGCAGGTTTGGTTCAGTGTTACCCTTTTAACACGGGGTTGGGAAGAGGTGGTAGGGGCGAGGGAGCCAGAGCTCTGTGTTTGGGATCAGGCAGGAGCGTTTCTTGGAGAAACAGAGCAGAAAAAGAGCAGGTTTTGGTGGCGGTGATGGATTGCCTGCATGGAGACACAGGGCTGGCTCTGGGGTGCTGCCACGCAAACGTAACAGGAGGGTCACAACCCGTTGTGTCACCATTCAGTGGGAAGAGCCTTGTGTTTGGGGGGGCTCCGGGGGTGCTTGCTGCAACCCTCACCTTCCCAAAGTGCCAGCGCTCACCTCTGGTGATTGCCTTGCCCGTGCTGGCTCAGTCCTCTGGGGTGGCTTCTGCTGGGCTGTGGGGACAGTGGTCACTGACATGGACAAACTGGTGCACGTGATCTGAGCGTCCGTCCCTGGGGCTGGCGAGGGGATGGCGACCAAAGGCACCCGGGAGCCTGCCGTGGTCTGGGTGCCCACTGATGCTGTGGCAACGGTGCCTCACCGGTGTTTTAGCAGAAGTCTTATGAAATCTTTATCTTAAGCGTACACGACCTGTTCGTCTATCTTTAGGCATTGGGTAAATACAGAGGCATATTGGATAAAACACTGCAAATAGTAGTAGTTCCCCAAGAGCAGAGCTCTGAAACTCGAGGTTTCGTGCTGCGTGTGGTCGTCTCTTGCTCTGCTTTTCAGATTCAGATATCGGAAGTGCTTGGTGGAGAGTCAAGGCGTTCACAGCCAGGAATTTGAAGGGCTTTGTCACCTCTGCCAGTCCTGTGCCCACACTTGTGACCGCGTTGCGGTTTGCGTGATGCCCGTGTCCACCGGTGATGCCGGCGGCTGCTGGTGCGTGGTGGGCTCTGAACCCCATGTCCAGGGGACTGATACTGCAGCCACGCGTGGGGTCCGGTGAAATCCTGGCAGCCTGGCCAAGTGCTTTGGGACCTGGAACAGGGACTTGTGTCCTTCTGGACCATCCCTTGGGACAGGACACCTGGTTGGAGCGTGTTCAGTACTGGAATATAGAAGTAAAGCATGCTTTCAATATAAAGAGGTAGCGTGATGAGGCGGAGGAGAATGCCTTTCTCAAGGGTGGGGATGGTGTAGTTGGAAGCCAACTTTTCCTCTTGGTCATGGAGAGCATTAGAGAGAGCCCCGTGGCTGACAGCAGTCTGTTGGCTGCAGGGGAGGGTGAGGTGCTGGTACAAAATGGGTGCAAGGGTGCTGCTTCCACCTCCCTTGGAGCACCGTGGTGGAACCCGAGGATGTTGGGTTTCAGCCACTGTTCGTTGACTGCTGTGAATTCCATAGTCTTTCCATTCCGCTCCTTTGAAACCTGGAAGAAATTTTTCTGTGCATCTACATGGAGCAGATGGGGTGAGATGGGAAATTTCCAGCAGCTGAAAGGAGCTGTGGGGGCTGCTGAGGGATGGGGGCGGGGGGTGCAGTTGTGTGCTGCTCTGCTTACAAAACCCAGACACTTCAAAGCAGGGCAGTGCATGGTTTAAGGACATCATCAATCCTACCTCCACCCGTACGGCAAACACGAAGCGTATCCTTCGTACCCGGTGCTGCAAAGATTGCAGCTTTATGGGATCATAAACTCCTTTTTATTGGGACATTAAAATTCAAGCACAACTAGAAATCCTCCTGCAGAAGTGATGATTGCAACAGGTCTGATCCTGGGAAAAGGGCTGAACGTGCGGAACCTGCCTTGGCATAATCAGAGGGATTACCGAGGCCAAACCCCGTGACAGCAAAGCTGGGGGAGGATGGCTTGCCTTAGACTCAGGTGGGTTTTGTGAGTAGAGTGGGAGTACGTGCCATGTGGCTATGAGCTCAGGATGTGCTAGACCAGCAGTCTGTGCTCAGCTGGGTGTATCTGAGGAGGTTCCCACTTTCCCATCCCTTCTCCTCCTGTTGGATCTGTCAGCTGAGCCCTCGCTTGTTCCCAGTTCCCCATAAGCAACGGGAGGTAGATTTGCCGTAACCTCCTAGTCAGATCCCAAGTGTAAGAAGGTTTTCCAGTGAAGCTATGCTTACAGAAACGTTCCCAAGAAATGTTTTCCAGGAAATTCAGTTGTAAATAGAGATATCAGAAACATGTAATTATATTATTCCTCTATTTCCCTTGAAACAATGACAACGTTTCCAAGTGACAAAGCGTTGTGGTCCTCCAAAGCTGGGGAGAGGTGTCATCCCTGCAGGGTGGCCCTGGTGGCCACCTTCGGAGCGGTGGCTGTGGCCCTGCCTTGGGAGGCGTTGCTGAGGTTATTGGTTCAGCACCGTCTGGGGGTGCCCTGGGCTGTGTTGTGTCAGTGTCTGCCCACGGATTTGGGAAGGAAAAAGGTGTGCATCTCCAAGGATTCAAAATTCATTCTGTTTGGGTAGAGCCATCCCTACCCATCGTTCCTCACGGTGGTGTGAGGAACGTGTGATTTCAGCTCTGGTTAGGAAATTTTCCAGTGTCAGCACTGAAGTCAGCATCTGTGAAATTACCTAAAATAGGGTTCAGGCAGAAGTTTAAACTTGTGTGTTTTCAGACGTGTCCCTCAGCAGGATTGGACCTTTGGTCCTTATAGCAAGTCTCTGTACTATGTTTACATCTTCACCCACACGCGCGTCTCCCTCCTCCTCCTCGCTGGAGGGTGCTGATCATTGCGCTGAGATCGATACGAGACGGCTGTTTTGGCCGTTCTCATCTGGGTTTGAAAAGCAATGTATGCTTTGAGTGGGACCTTCGTAAAACTGCAAGGTCTCACTAGCTCAGAACAATCATCTCTGAAAAACGTCGGTTCTTTTTTTTTTTCTTTTTTGCTTTGGATTTCTTCCAAGCCGAGTGCTTTGGGGTTTTGCAAATGTCGAGAAGCAAAGCCGTAGCTTACACTGGGATCTGAGAGTGTTTAAGCAAAGCCTTCTGGTGAAGCCGCCGTGATGCTCCAGCAGGATCTGTGGCAGAAGGAAGGGGTGGTTTTCATTTGCTCGCGCTGATCTCGTGTTCGGACGGGTAACGGCTGTTTGCCCGAACCGTGTTCGTGCTGTTGGAGGATGCTGCACTCTTTTTGTACAGAAGAACTGAGAGCCTCCAAGCCTGATCCTGCCTGATCCCATGAGATCCACCAGCTGGGTCTCTTGAGGAGGGTCTCTTGAGGAGGGTCTCTTGAGGAGGGTCTCTTGAGGAGGGTCTCTTGAGGAGGGTCTCTTGAGGAGGGTCTCTTGAGGAGGGTCTCTTGAGGAGGGTCTCTTGAGGAGGGTCTCTTGAGGAGGGTCTCTTAGGAGTCTGGTGGGCCCTGGTGCTGGCTGGGTGCTGGGATGCACTTGGAGAGATGCTCACAACTGCTGGTGGTGCAGCGCTCTTGGAGAGCAGCACCCTTGGTCCCATGTGCTTGATGCCTCTTTGGGGTTCAGCTCTACTGTTTCTTACTGGTGGTGCCCAGGCACTGGAAGAAGGGTCTTTTGGGTACTGAAGAGGTGATTGCGTGATGGAAGGCTGCACGGTCACCTTTGGACCGTAGAGGATGGAGAAGTCAGTGGTGGGGCCGCCTAAGGACTGGTCTGGGGGCTCTATCAGCGATCTGAAAACAGGAACGAACAGTGACCTGACCAAAGCTTACAAAATCATGAAGGTGGTGAGTCAGGTGAGGGTGTAACTGTTGCTCACCATGTCTCTCAATACTAACCCTAGAAGATGGCAGTGAAACTAGCGAGTAGTAAGTTGGAAAAAGACGAAGGTGCCCCTTTTCTGAGCAGGTAGTGAATGCCTGGAGCTTGGTGCCGCAGTTGGTTGTGGAGGCAGATGGTTTGGTTGAAAGGCATTAGGCAGGTTCTTGGCCAGCAGGTCTGTAGATGGATCCGGAAAGGCCTCATCCAGGATAATACCCACTGATATACCTCATCCCATAGTTGTGGATCTTGGGAGAGTCCATGGGAATGGACCAAGGGGTGCCCAGGCTCCTGCGCACTCCCTAAACAGCCTCTTCGGAGAAGGTGAGGGCAGAACAGCAGAAACCCCAGATGTTCTGTATGGTCTGCGTGGGGTCCTGAAGCCTGCTGGAGACACTCCAGGTTGAACGTGCCCAGGGCAAGAACTTGCACAGGCTTCCTTGAACTCTGCCCAACCATAAGATGTATCTGCGGGCACTGCCGGGCTGAACTTCCTCTGCTCAGACTGGGTTTTGCCTCCTGTAAGGACTCTTGGTTGTAGGCTGTAGATTGGATGTCTCTGCTTATTGAAGGAGTGTCCTGAGCTGCAGTAGGTTTCACTCGAGACGTGCAAAGCTGCTTTGAGAGCCCAGACCTTCCAGAGAGCGTGACTTCTCTCCCCAAAGCCAAGGGGGCTTGTGCAGGGGGTCACTGGTGGTCCTCACCATGTAGGTCTCTACCGCACAGCAGGACCAGGGCTGGTGGAGCATCCAAGTGCAGCAGAGGGAGGAGGTCGGGGAACAGGAGAAGATCTCTTGGCCTGGGAGGAGATCTCTTGGCCCAGGAGGAGCGATGCTGTTTACACTGGTTTTGTCGCAAGCCAGTGATTTGTTGCCAGCTTTAATGGTAGAGCAGAGCATGTTTACTCAGCTTGTTTGGATGGATAACAACTGCTGGATAAGAAACTGTCCGATGGGAATCAACTAGAGGCTTCAGCTCTTGAGTGAAAGATCGTATTTGACATCTGATGCCCTGTGAAACCGAGCGAGGACAATGCTGTTATTTATGCGGTTCTCTTCTGGTTCCTTCCCTTCTCCCCCGTCGTCATCTTTGCTCTAATATCAGAGCTTTGACCCTCTGTGTCAGCTCCCAGAGCAAGCCGTGGTGCTTCCATCCGTCCCTGGGACCCCCGGGTGCTGCCTGCAGGGACAGCCTCTGTTCAGGGATGCCTTCCTTTTTTCTCTTCCCACCCCCTTCCCGTTTTTTCTCTTCCTCCCCCCCCAGTACCACACTGATTGCATTGAAGAGCATTTCCCTTGCACACTCCTGGTCCAGAATACAAATGCTCTTGTCAGGAGTAAAGGAAAAGCTTTTCAGAGAGGTAACATAATTAATTTACTCTTCTTAATGCTGAGCTTAATTTTGAGCCTGGCTCGATGCTCACAGAATGCACCTGTGACCTTATCTTGCCATCTTTATCTCCCTTTTCTCCCTTTAACGATGATGCAAAAAAGATTTTCCAACTTCTTTTGGCCGTTGGCTCTCTGGGTGTTCTTCAGCAGAGGTGCCAAATCCAGTCGGAACCTCTCAGGCAGGCGAGTTGTTCCGTAACGCACGTGGAGTTGCAGGGTTGTGCCTTGTACATCCCTTGGGAATGGCTTTTAGATGCCAAGAGTTGTTGCTCTGCCAGCTGAAACCCACTTTTCTAGTCGAGGAATGCTCTTAGGTTTGGCACAACTGGGGAGGTCACAGCCAGCCCTGCCCTCTCTGTGCCTCTACCTCCATCCCTGCTGGAGCATTGGCAAGGTCCCTGTTCCAGGGGGGACCCTGCCCTGCTGCTGGCACATCGCTGGGCAGTGTCCTCCCAGCTGGGCACCCGCCTCCACGCTTGGCACCGGCACTCGTGTGGCTTGGATCTGCAGCACAGGGATGTGGACTTGGAAGAGAGGAGGAGCAGGTGGACGTGCACAGGAAGGGTCCCGTGCTGGTGGGAACGAGCTGGTGGTGGTGAAGAGCGGCTGAAGGTACTGAGACTCAAACCCAGCAAAGCTCCCCTCTTTTTCAGTGGTCTGGCCCTTCCACGGTGCGGCTGGAGCTGGGAGCCTGAACGGATGGGGCACCTGGGAGAGGCAGTGACCTGGCATGGCCGTACGGATTGTATCACCCCTCTGTGCCCTGCCCGCGGCGCAGGGCCAGGGATGAGCTGGGCGCACTGGGCAAGCGGCTCGTGGTGCCACTTGTACCCCACTGCCTGCATTTGAACACGGCTGTCCCTGTAAAATATAGAGAGCGGGTCAGGTACTAACCGACTGGGACGGGAATCCTGGGAATTACCCCTCCTGGGGATATGGCACTGCCTGGGCATTGCTTAACGTGTCGGGCAGGAGGGGCGAGGGCTGGGTTTTGCCCTTCTCGTGGTTTTCCAGGGAATGCCGAGCGTGTCCCGGCGGTGACGCCGCCTTTGGGTACAGCGGTTCCCACGGCAGCCGCTCTGCTCTCCCGCCGGCACCGGGGGTCTTGGAGACCCTTCCAGGGAGAAGGCACAGGCTGTGGCGCGGGGGGCTGCGGGAGGACGTGGGGCTGGCGGGACACCGCCGGTGCCCAGCTCTGCCCGCGGTGCTCCCCCCTGCTCCCAGCTCCCGCCATACCCAGTGCTGGTAGCTCTGGCAAAATCACACCGTTGATTTTTCCCTCCAATGCCAACGTCGGGCAGCGCGTTGAAATACAGCACAGCCAGCTCGCGTCCCCGTGTCGTCCCCCTGTGCCACGGCTGCCGTTTGGTTTGGCACCAGCTCCGTGCCCAGCATCGCTTCCCAGGCTCTGGGGTTTCTGTAGCGAGGATGACGGGCTGGGTGCGAAGATGGGTGTCTGCGGGCACGCGGGGCTTGTGCCTGGCCTGGGTTTCCCCCTCTGCTCAGCCCTGGATGGATCCTGGAGCTCGTCCTGCTGCCAGGGAGGATGCTGGATGCTCCTGAGTCACACAGCCCACGGTCTCACTTGCCCACAAATTTTATTGGTATGACTTGGCTGTTTTGGCTCCTAGCTGAACTAACGAGTGGAGAAGTTATTTTCTCTCTCTTTTTTTTTTTTTGTGTATCTGTAGAGGTGCTTCATGGATTTGATTGTGGGTTTTTTTTTTGTGCGGTGTGAAATGGTGACGGGTCACCAGAGCTGCTGAAAGAGGGAGTGGTGGGATGGCTGAGGAAAAGGAGCCATTCTGCGTTGGAGCCAGCTGTTAGGGTAGAAAAATGCTGAAAGAGACTGGAGAGGGGAGGTTGCACACTACTGAGTCCTCCCTCGGTGGCAGAGTGGGTTGTCTGAAGCAGCAGAGATGGTGATGGAGAGCCTGGCTGCAGCCCCAGGGCAGAAAGAGCTGCAGAGGATGGTGCTGGCCTGGGCTGGGGGAGCCTCCAGAGTCACTGCCTGACACACACGTGTGCATACGTGGAATCGTAGAATGGTTTGGGTTGGAAGGGACCTTCAAGACTATCCAGTTCCAACCCCCCTGCCATGGGCAGGGACACCTTCCACTACACCAGGTTGCTCAAAGCCTCATCCAACCTGGCCTTGAACACTTCCAGGGATGGGGCAGCCACAACTTCTCTGGGCAACCTGGTCCAGTGCCTCACCACCCTCAGAGGGAAGAATTTCCTCCTTAGATCTTATCGAAATCTCCCCTCTTTCAGTTTAAAGCCATTGCCCCGTGTTCTGTCACTATACACCCTTGTCCAAATCCTTGGACACATTGCTGGTTCATGTTGAGCTTCTCATCACCCAACATCCACAAGTCCTTCTCCTCAGGGCTGCTCTCCATCCATTCTCTGCGAAGCCTGTACTTGTGTTTGGGATTGCCCCGACCCATGTGCAGGACCTTGCACTTGGCCTTGTTGAACCTCATGAAGTTCAACGTATTGTCCAATGATTATCCTTTTTCATACTCCCATTCCCTGTGAACTGGTACGTCTGCATTGGTAGAGTCCTGCTGGGGTTTCAAAGGCCTGAAATGTTTGTGGAGAGAGGAGACCCCCCTTCCCGCAGCAGTGCTGAGCCTCAGGAGCGTTGTGCCGTGCCCTGTTTGCTCCTGGTTATTGCACTTCGTTACTCCCCGGGGATAATTGGACCCTGGGGAGATGTTTGCAATGATCAGCCCGAACCCTTTGTGCTTTTTTTGCCGTTTTGGTGGTGGTTTTTTTTGGTGTTTTTTTTTTTTTTTTTTGTCTTGGAGCTGCTGTGATGGAGCTGGGGCTCTGTCAAGCCCCTTATCTTTTAATGCCTTCACCCCCTGGTGAGGTGGAGGGCAGGGCTCATCCATGGGCAGCAGAGCACAGAGCTGGGGGGGCTCTGGGCCGGCAGTGCCTCCACTGGTGTCTCCTTCTGCCCTGCCAAGCTGCCCCCATGGATGGATAGCTCCAGTCTCCCAGGAGTCCGGCTGCCCCTTGCACGTGCCATTCCCGAGGGACCAGGTGTCCTCAGCAGCCTTATGAAACATCATAGAATCATAGAATCGTTAGGGCTGGAAGGGACCTTCAAAGCCATCTAGTCCAACCCCCCTGCAAGGAACAGGGATATCTCCAACTAGATCAGGTTGCTCAGGGCCTCATCCAACCGGGCCTTGAACGTCTCCAGGGATGGAGCATCCACCACCTCTCTGGGCAACCTGTTCCAGTGTTCTACAACTCTCATGGTAAAAAATTTTTTCCTAATATCCAACCTGAATCTACCTCCCTCTATTTTAAAACCATTACCCCTTGTCCTATCACAACTGGCCCTCCTGAACAGCCTCTCCCCATCTTTCTTGTAGGCCCCCTTGAGGTACTGGAAGACCGCTATAAGGTCACCCCGGAGCCTCCTCTTCTCCAGGCTGAACAGCCCCAACTCTTTCAGCCTGTCCTCATAGGAAAGGTGCTCCAGCCCTCGCATCATCTTCGTGAATGGTGCTTTCCTCCCGAAGTGGGAAAGCACATCCTATGGTGCTTTCCTCGGGAAGTGGGTTAGAGCACTCGGACGGGGAAAACGAACGTGTCTTTCCCACCATCCCTCACCCCAGTCTGTTTTTTGGAGCTGGCAGAACCAACGCTGAGAGTGCAGGGACGAGGTTTGCTGTGGGTAGCGAGGCTGGTCCCTGCAGGGCTTTGCAACTTCATAAAATCGGAGAGGACACCTGAAGCTTTGGGCTATTAATGCTGGGTTTATTCCTAGTGCAAGTTAAAAAAAAAAAAAAATAGTTGCATTTGTGTCTCATTACCCTGCAGCCTTGTACAGCAGCTCCGTGAAAAAGGAAGAGCCTGAACAAACAACGGGCAAAGCAGTGAGCTGCTGAGATGATGGCAGCTGCCTGGTGAGGAAGTTTGTGCTTGCTTTTAATCAGGGATGTTGGTCGTGTGGGGCCGTTGGGGGCTCAAGCTTGGCCCTGTCAGGCGGCTGGCGCTGCCTGGCGCTGGGCTTGTCGGGCAGCGAGGTTTGGAAGGGAAAAAAAGAAAGAGATGTACGTGTGTGTATCTCAATCTTACTTTTGTAATATGCATTATGGATTTTTGGACATGGATTTGATGGATGGACCACTCGATGGATAAGAAATTGATGGGATGGTCACATGCAAATAGTTGTGGTCGATGGCTCAATGTCCAAGTGAAGACCAGTGACGAGTGGTGTTCCTCAGGGCTCAGTACTGGGGCCGGTGCTGTTTAACATATTTGTCAGCAACATGGACAGTGGGATCGAGTGCACCCTCAGCACGTTTGCTGATGACACCAACTGTGTGGTGTGGTGACACGCTGGAGGGAAGGGATGCCATCCAGAGGGACCTGGACAGGCTGGAGAGGTGGGCCTGTGAGAACCTAATGAAGTTCAACAAGGCCAAGTGCAAGGTCCTGCATGTGGGTCGGGGCAATCCCAAGCACAAGTACAGGCTGGGTGGAGCATGGATGTAGAGCAGCCCTGAGGAGAAGGACTTGTGGATGTTGGGTGAGAAGCAGCTCAACATGAACCGGCACCGTGTGCTGGCAGCCCAGAAAGCCACCCATGTCCTGGGCTGCACCCAGAGCAGCGTGGGCAGCAGGTTGAGGGAGGGGATTCTGCCCCTCTGCTCTGCTCTTGTGAGACCCCCCTGCAGTGCTGCGTTCAGCTCTGGGGTCCCCAGCACCAGAAGGACATGGAGCTGCTGGAGCGGGTCCAGAGGAGGCCACGAAGATGATGCTTTGGGCTGAAGCACCTCTGCTCTGGAGACAGGCGGAGAGTTGGGGCTGTTCAGCCTGGAGAAGAGAAGGCTCTGGGGAGACCTTCCAGCACCTTCCAGTACCTAAAGGGGCTACAGGAAAGCTGGAGAGGGGCTTTGGACAAGGGTGTGTAGTGACAGGACAAGGGACAATGACTTTAAATGGAAAGACGGGAGATTTCCATTAGATCTAAGGAAGAAATTGTTTCCTCTGAGGGTGGTGAGGCACTGGAACAGGTTGCCCAGAGGCTGCCCCATCCCTGGCAGTGTTCAAGGCCAGGTTGGATGAGGCTTTGAGCAACCTGGTGCAGTGGAAGGTGTCCCTGCCCATGGCAGGGGGGTTGGAACTGGATGGTCTTGAAGGTCCCTTCCAACCCAAAGCACTCTGTGATTCTATGGGGCTTAGACCAACGTTTCCTGCACTTTGGGTCATGACTTTCTTCTCTGACCTGCAGCAGAGGGAAAAGCACATTAGCACGGCCCAGGTGGGAACCCAGGGCAGGTAATCCTCACCACTGGCACCATCGGCAGCTGCGGGTGGAGGGACAGGAGGACAGCCCTCCTTGCCTGCTGGTCCCTGGGACACCCACCGCTTCTTTGGGACTGCTGCGGTCTCAGGGGAAGATCCCGGAGCCTTGGGAAGAGGTCCCACAACTTGTCCCTCCTAGAGAAATCTCTCTGACACAGCAGAAGTAAGAACAAAGAGCTCTTCTTCAGTGTTTACTTTTATTTTCAGAAGACAATAAGTGAGCGGATCGAGCCACGGGCGGAAATGGTGTCTCCGAAGTTCAGGCTCCCCCTCCGCCCTCGTCAGGAAGCACACGCCGCACGTGCGCCCAGCTCGGATGTTTGGAGACAAAGAGTTTCTTGATGCTTTGGGTTTTTTCTTTTTTTTTTTTTTTTTTTTCCCTTTTTTCCCTCCCCCTACAGTTTCCTTGCCCATAGGCAAAGGGATTTGCTTGCTGACACGCTGGAGCTTTGCACGGAGCCGGGCTCCGTTAGCAGCCGTTCGCCTTGGGTGGGGGCAGAGCTTCCCGATTTTTCTGTTTTCTTGGATTGGGGAATGAAATCGTCGCTGACGTGGTGCCCGTGGTGATGAGAACAGGGGGCTGAGGTGGCTTGCTGGTCCCTCCATCCATCTGTTCTTCCTCTGTGCGACCACCTCGGACGGAGCTTGTGCTCTCCGGCTCTGCCATCACCTGGCTTGGTGGCCCACGGGTCCCCTGGCGCAGCATGAGTACGTAGCCCTGTTTCTGTTGCTCCTTTGCCGTGTGCCCCGTGGGGTGCCAGGGGGTCCCCGTGAGCCGCAGGGCTCCTCCGCGGCGTGTCGCGGCGATGGGCGTGTGTGTGCGGCTCCTTTGTGTCTGCTCCGGCCAGAAATCCCTCCCCGCCGCGGAGATGCCCCTTTTCTCCTTCCACCAAAGAGAGACACCATGAGAAAACTGAAAACCAAGGCAGGTTCTTCTCCTGGTCGTGCCGGGGAGCGGGGATGTGGTTGGATCTGGGTTTGGGATTGTTGGGCGGATCGCCCAGTGGCTCCGCCAGAACCACACGCTCCGGCAGTGAGCCGTGCTCTGCCCTGGGACACGCGGCTTCCTGGGTGCCTTCTTCAGGGCCACATGAGTTGTGGGGCTTGCTTTCCCTGGGGGTTGGAGTTTTCTCCATGTCTGCGGTGTCTCTTCTGTTTCCGTGGGAAAGGAGCCCGATTTGAAGTAGAGCCCGGGCTGCGGGCAGGTCTGCGGTGCCGGACGCTGTAATGATGGGCAGATCCCCCGTACAGGGGCTGTGTCGTGCCGTGGGGCTGGGGCTGTTGCCAGGGCCGTGGCGGGGAAGCGGGCGGAGAGAATCCCCGTTTGTGCACGGAACAACACGCAAAGGCTCCTTCATACAGTCCGTGACTGTCGCAGCGTGGCACGGTCCCTGCCCCTCCATGGTCCAGTCCCCCTCTGGAGCCAGTGGTCGAAAGCATCGCGCTGTCTGCCTTCGCGAGGCGAGGTGGGCATGGATGCCAGCTGGCAACCAAACGGAAGAGCTGCTGCTATTTCGGGGAGGCGGTGATGCCACCCAGCCCACGTCTGCCCGGGGTGCGGTGGGCAGCACAGCTCCCCATCCAAACAGACTGCTGGGTGCTGGGATCACCCACTCCTTCCCCACCCTGTGCAGGGAGCGACTCGTTTTTGCTCTTAATGAGTTTCCTCCTGTCTCCTGGAGTTGGCAGGGAAGAGAGTAGCTGCATCCTGAGCGCTTGCCAATCCTAACAGAGTGAGAGTTTTGCGCGGGCTGCGCGGCATTCCCGGTTCCTGCTGGGCGACGGTGTGGAGGGGAGGACGGAGGAGCGCGGGGTTGTGTTTACGACATCGCTCTTAATCTGCATGAGGTGTTGGTCAGAAAGTTTCTCCTTGTTTTGCTTTCATCCTTTTCTTTCCCAGCTGCTGGCTATTGGAAAGGGCGAGGGGATGCAGTGGCTCATGCCGCCCTTTTGGGGCCACAGGGCTGGGCGGTGCGTGGGACATGGGTGCTGCCCCTGCCCAGGGACACGGGGCTGCTCCCCTGGCTCTGTTAGCAGCAGGGATGGGGCTTCCCCTTGAGCCTGATCCTTTACGTGGCATCCATGGGGTGGCTGGGGCAGAGTGGGCAGGGAGAGCTCAGCCAGCGTCGTTCTGCTGGGATGGGAAGTGCCAAGGGATAACCCTTGGCTGGCTGCAGAGGTTGGTACAGCTGTGTCTTCCTCCTCCTGTTCACAAATCAACGAGCAAATGCTGAGCAGTGAACATGTAACTCTCATTTCTTTTTCATCAAGGTGTTGATTTGATGGCACCTGCAACAGTTGAAGGCACAAAACCCTTTCAAGTGACTATGAATTAAAAGCAAGAGCAGACAAACGAAACCAAGCCAAGCTCCCAGGAATTCCTAAATGTTCGATGTTTTTGTTCTTGGCAAAAGGGGATTTTCTCTCCTTTTCTTCGAAGGAACCTCCTGAAGCTGTTTGTTTCCACACTCTTCTTGGCTGTGACTGTTTTATGCAGGGAAGTCAAAATCATTAATGTAAAAACCAGTGGCTGCCAGGCCCCCTGCAAAGGATTTGGCTAAAAATGTAATGACTTGAAACCGTAGGAGCTGAACTTTTGAGAGAAGACAAGTGTGGCTGTTTCTGGAGGGGGTCCTGCAGGGGCTGTGGGTTTGCATCTCCGGCCGTCGATGCTCATGTCCTGGCGTATGAAATAAATCCCTTTCTGGGAAGAAGCTGCTGCAAGACCACGGGACCAAACCTGCACCAAACATCCTTTTGGTCTTGTGCGTGTCTGGAGCGTTTCACCTCGTCTGATGGAACAATTCTCCAGGCCCTGTGGCAGTGTGGGGATAGTGGGAAGTTGACCGTGGGTTTGGTTATACTGGAGCTTTGCTGCGATTTGGCTCCCTCCTGCAGCGGCAGCGCACCAGCGGCACAGGGAGCCTTTTCCAAGGGTGGTTTGTGCTCTGCAGAGGACAAAAGCCAGTTGGGTCTCAGGAGTCAGAAGTGTGGGGGCTCACGGCTCCCTGGGTGCACCCTTCTCCAGCTCGTGGAGGAAGAGGGGGGTTATCTCTTGGCCCCGGGCTGCACCTGGATGAGTTCTGAGAGCAAACCCATGGCCTGAGGTGCTGAAACATGCTCTTGGCAAAATGAGAAGCAGCATCCCACCACGAGCTCCTTCTGGGTCTGGACAGAGAGGGCAAAAGAGCATTTTCTTTTCGTTCAGTGAGAACTCCAATTGCATTGTCTTGGTAATAGAGGAGATGCTGCTGTGGTAAAACCTGGCTTTGCATGGACTGGGGAGGAGGGCTGGGAACCTTTCCTTCCAGCCCCTGGGCGATGGGCACTACAGTTCCCTATCCACAGCCACACGTGGCTTCTGAAGTGTCCAGTGCCCACGGAAGCCTGGTGTGAGGGTATGGTGCCAGCTCCTTGCACTATAGCAGTGAGCTGTGTGTGGTCGTGTTAGCATGTGGGTGGCAATCAGAAGGGGTTTGCCCTCAGGTGGGCTTTTCTTGGAGTGCCCAGTGACAGGACAGAGGTAACGGGCACAAACTGAAACACGGGGAATTGCTCTGACACACCAAAACTGTTCTTTTACCATGAGGATGTTTGAATGCTGGACTAGGCTGTCCGGAGAGGTTGTGGAGTCTCCAGCCTTGGAGATATTAAAAGCTTGAGTAGATGCCGTGGCGGGCTGCTGGCTGTAGTTGGTCCTGCTTGAGCAGGGGTTTGGACTGGGTGATCTCGAGGTCCGTGCCACCCTCAGCCATACTGTGATCTTCGTTCCTGAAACACCCGATGACGTTCGTTTCTTTGGCTGCCGCCGTTTCAGGAACATCTCCAGCTGCATCTGCTGCTCTTCACCTTTTTGCTCCTCATTCGTTGCCTGAGATGGGAAGGAGATGAAATGAGGCTCTGATGGCTCAGCAGCCCAGGTCCTGTGTGTGCTTTACCTGTTATGTGGGGTGTGATAGAGGAGACCTTCCTCATCGTGGTGATAGAGGAGATGGTCCTTGTGATGGTGAGAGCTGGTGGCTGGACAAAGCACTGTCTGGAGGAGCCTGGCATGGGAAGGGGCTATCGTGGCGTGCCCACTTCCCTTCAGTGTTGTCTTCTGCCTGCAGCAAACCTCCCTCCCTGGCTACAGGAGCAGAGCAGGTGGGAGAGGACAAAGGATGAAGAATCTCCTCTGGTTCTGGTCAGGATGCCCTTAGTGGACCTGGGTGTCTCGTGCGTAGTCTCATCCCACTCACTGCTCTCTTTTAACCTGCGTTTTCCCTTTTAGATTCTCTTTGTGATCTGCTTGACTTGAGCATCCAGAAGTTTTCTTCCAGACTTTTATTCTTTGTCAAAAATCTGTTGCTTCCCCTGTACCTCTGGAGCCCGAGGATGCCCCGGCTTTGCTTTAGCTCTCTGGGCAAACCAGAGAAGAGCATCCTTGGCTGAGGTGTTAGTTTAGAAAGTGGAGGGGGGGAAAACAGTTTTATAATTAAATAGCTAACCCTTTCCTGCGTTCTGGACATGAATTGTAGCACTGCTGTGCTGGGAGGATGACCAGGAGGGGCACGTGTGGCACCTTCCTCCTTTTGTAGGTCGTTTTAAGGTAAATCAAAGAGCTGCTCTGCAGGTTTGACTTTCCAATA
This sequence comes from Tauraco erythrolophus, assembly GCF_009769465.1. NCBI lineage: Eukaryota > Metazoa > Chordata > Aves > Musophagiformes > Musophagidae > Tauraco > Tauraco erythrolophus. The sequence goes on along the minus strand of NC_141481.1, from coordinate 16,674,184 downwards.
CCTAATTTGTCCAAGCGATTCTTAACGTTGGGTAATGAGCTGGAAGATTTGTCAGTGCTTAAGGGCAAAAACCCCATTAGCTGGGTCATAAATAAAATTTCCCTGGCGTCTTTCTCCATGTCAGCTGCAGCGATTAGAGCCTGAACTACCTGGCTGGGGTTGCAGCCTCCAATTCACAAGCAGAAAAACATTTCTAGCTGGCATTGGGGTTTCCAGGCTTCCACCTGACAATCGTCCTGGATTTTGCAAGATTTTTCTGAGGGTAAATAATTTTTGGCCAGCTGCTTTCTGGTGCTTTAGCAGCCACTGCTGGAGCAGGAGCAAGGGAACGCAGGTCCCCTGGTCGTGTGTGCATTAATATAGATTCAGAAATGTGGCCCTGGCTCGGTGATTAGCAGGTGTGACTGAGGATGTGGTTCAGATATTTCCTTTGCATCAGTGTCCAGCTCTAGCTGAAGCAAAATAATGATTTGCAAATAATGTTCTTTGTGTTTTTTCTTTTCCTCTCCCAACAAATTCGCCTTGAATATAAATACTGAAGCAGACAGCGGTTACCCAGTGGAGACTGAATCCAGGCAGATGTTTGCCTGAATTTGTGGTGCTGAAGACTGGCAGCCACCTTTTTCCGTCTGTCACCGGGTAACTCTGCGACGGGCGGCTGAGGGACACGCACCTTCAGGTTTGGAGGCTGAAAGCAAAGGTGCTTTGAGCTGAAACAGATGGAAAGGGAGCAAAGTTGTGATATGGCAGAAAAAGCACCGAGATGCCTCTTTTTAGTGGGGGAGTTTTCCCCCAGTGGTTCACACTCCTGCCTTGGCTTCTGAATGGGGCATCTCATCTCTTGTACTGCACCCGGTTGCGCGTTGTAATAAATGGGCATCAGCGTGGCAGCGGGTGAGTGCACTGGGAGCCCTTGCCCAGCCGTGCACGTTGGCTGAGGTCAGGAGGAAACACTGATATGTTTGGGCTGCTAGTGCCAGAGGGGAGGAAGGATGTATGGAAGTAGGAGCCTGTGGTTCTTGCTCACACGTCTACTTTTTACTGCCAAATATGAAATTACTGTAATCCATTAGCTAATGTCACCCAGTGACTGATAATCCCCTAGAAGGAGGACATCCCAGGTTTAATGTCAGAGGTTCCAAGCAAACGAAGGGAGGTTTGTGTCCTTGCCATGAGCGTGTCCTTACACCAGCGTGCCCAGGCTCACAGCTGCTGAGATCCCTCCAACCAAGCCCGTTGCTCAGGCCTGAGGGATGGCGCGAGCCGAAGCCGCCGGATGTGACTGTGCCAGACTGGATCACTCGTTGGTTCTTGGCCCTGTTTGGGTGGGAAGCGTGTCTCCCCTGGGCACGTGGTTGTCATCCTGTGCAGGGCTCAGCATCGCTCACCTCGGTTCTGTGCTGCCCGTGTGCTGGACTCCATCTGTCATGCTGAAGGACTGGGTCTCCGTCTCTCCCTGCCTTCTGGCGGCGCAGAATTCTTTCTGATTCCCTTTATACCTGGTCTTGTTTTTCCCGTGAAGTTAGGGAGAGGGTTTGCCTTTTTGGAGAGCTTCCCCTGGGAAGTGTGTGCTGGGCTGGGCTGTCCTGGCTGCGCAGAAGCCGTCACCGACCACAGCGAAACGTTTCCCACCTTTGGAAGGATCCATACTGGGATCACTTGAGAGTGTGGAGCAGGGATCGGCGGCCGCCGGCTCGCTGCAGGCAGGAGCTGGGCAAGGGAGGAAGTGGGAGAAAACTTCTTGTCCATGAGGGTTTGTTTTTCTGCATGTGGAAGTCATTGCTGGCACGGACGTGAAGTTCAAGCGCTGGGAAGGGACAGGATGGGTTGAGGGCAGAAGCGCAGCCCCTGGGGAGGAAGGCTTTGGAGCCCCCAGCTCTCTGCTGGTGCGGGGACAAAAGGAAAACAAGGGTGATGAACAAATTTCAGCCGGGATGAGTCAACTACCTCTTGGCTCAGTCCTCCTGCTGCCCCGAGCGTGCAGTGGTGGGCCGGTGCTGCGCGCGGAAGATGCTTGCACAGGGAGGACCCACGGTGGGACCCCCAGCTCGGCTGGGACCCCCAGCTTGTATCACGTGTGGGGCAGGCGAGGGAAAGGGAGCGCTGGCGACTTCTGCTGTCATCCGCACGTGGGTTGGAAACCTCCGAGTGAAACGCGGCCAAGGCGCGGGCTCCGGTCGTCGAGCTAGCTAGTCTTTTCCCCAAAGCTAACTTTGCCTTTGCAGATACAAAGGCGGGTCTGTCTCCCCCGCCTTGGCAGGGCTCACCAGCCACTAACGTTGTCTTTGTCTGCCGCGGGCTCCCGCAGCCGCAGATGGGCCGGGGCAAGCGGCATCTCAATGCCGGGATTGTCTGCGGCCGCCCCCGCCTCCCTCGGGGGGCCGGGATGGATGTGCTTCCCGTGGCCCCCCGCCACCTCGCTGCTGCCCTGGGTCCCCAGGAGCCAGGCAGTGCCCTCGCAGCCCAGAGTGGTTGTGCCAAGGCCAGCCCGGCTGTCCCTGATGGTCCCCTTGCTCCCGCAGGGAGCCGTCTCCTGGGTGCCCACCTTGGCAGAGGGGGGAGGAGGGTTCCTCCAAAGGGCGCGCGGTCCCGGTTGGATGGAGGTGTGCTCACCCCAGCCTTTGCCACGTGAGTGAGGAAGGGGTGCTGGATGTCCCCGCTCCAGCAAGGCTTTGGTGCTCTTGCCGTGAGATGGAGGGATGGAGCCCCTTGGGGGGAGCGTGTAGCCCACCAGGTGGAGGGATGGACCCTCTGCGCCACTGCTCCCAAACTCCCTGCCCTCCTCTGGGCTCCCTTTGTCCACATCTGTCTTGAAGTGCGGGAGGAGAAGTTAGAAAAAACCTGTGAGTAGGGAAGGGAGGAGCTGGAGGTGCTGGAGCTGGGACCGGAGCTCAGTGGTGGGCGTGATGACCATGTGCAGTCTGTTGTCTGGATGCGAGCATGGAGTGCAGGTGCTGAGCAGGTTAAACTGAAGGCAGAAATAAGGTGGTGTGATGGCAGGGAGAGCTCCTGAGCAGGCTGTCTGCGAAGGACGTGGCCTTTGTTACTGATACAAGAACTGGTTACGCACAGCAGCGGGGCAGGAGATGGGCAAACACCTCCTAGGGTTGGACCCGTTGCCGAGAGGTTGCAGTAGTGGTGGTCAGGGTTGTTTTAATGTGTGTGAACAAAGGGGAGAACAGGTTTCTACGGGGTCCCTCCACCCCAGGCTCTTGGCAGGAGTCTGGTGCCTCTGTGATTCCCTCCTGCACATCCTGGCTGGGTGGGGATGGCTGGGGGAGTCTGGCAGCTGTCCTGACCCCCGGTACCCTTCTTGCACCCCAGCTCTGTGTGCTCTTCCCATAGAATCACAGAACGGTTTGGGTTGGAAAGGACCTCAAAGATCATCTAGTTCCAACCCCCCGGCATGGGCAGGGACACCTTCCACTACACCAGGTTGCCCAAATCTTTTTAAATACCTATATCAGTATCAGAGAAGATCCATCTTCTTAAGCAAATAATTACGTGTTCATTTTTACATGTCTCCCGGGGGGGACAGACCTGGTGTGGATACAGCTTGTACCAAAGGGAGCATCTCTCACCCAGTGCCTTGTGGAAGCCGCTGCCATCTTTCAGCAGGGCACCACGGCCGGGTACCTGCCTGCCCCTCGTGCCGTCGGGCACGGTGACGGATGGGCACGCACGAGCGGGCTGAGAGGGGCTTCACAGAGGGCTGCTCTTGCTCGCTTGTGCTGCGAAATGTGATGCTCCTGGGGCTTTTCCTGCGTGCTTCATCCCTGGGTTACAGCTTCGGGAAGAGGAGGGGGGAAAAAATCCCTCTGCAGAAGATGTCGGTTAAGACGTCAAAGGCATTGAAGCAGAAGGGATGTGACAAACATAATTGTCATAAGGTACTTTTCTCTCTGCTTTGGAAAATGGACTGTGTGAGGTGGAGAGAGACGCTTTGCACAAAAATTTGCTCTTTGGCGATGGCAGGAGGCAGCTGCAGTGGCAGCCCTCGTCAGGATGCCCAGGTGTGATTCTCGTCCAGGCTCTTGCTTTGGAGGTGCTGGGCAAGGCAGAGCAGGCTGTTAATTCCTTGGAAATGAGCAGGAGACAGAGCCCTAAGGCTCTTTTTAATTTCCTCCCCCCCAGCACTCATAGTTCTGACCTAGAAATTCCTTACTCCGTTTGCTGAGCTGGCTTGGTTAAAGACTTGACTAATTTCTGGAGGATTAATTATTCAGTGAGGATGGGAGGAGAGGGTGATGTCTGCTCCCAGCTCTGCAGGCGAGCTGGGGGCCTGCTGGCCCGGGGTGCCTGGCAGGGGGACGGGTGCTGGGACCCCCTGCACTGTGCTCCCCCTGCGCTGGGCACGTCTGCAGTGCGGGTGGGTGGTGGGGGCACAGGGTGACGTGTTTCCGTGTGTTGCTCTGATCCTTTGCTTGTTTTCACTCCATTTAAGCAGGAAACCGAATTCTGGCCTCATGGTCTTCAGTGATGCTTTTTTCAGCTTTTGCTGCTGTACCTCCTCCCTGGAGGTCCCTGTGACTGATGTCCCCATGACTGATGTCCCCGAGGCCCCATGCCAGCCACACCGTTGCTCTGCTTAGGGTGGGCACCACCGCCTCGGCTGGGGCTGGCGCAGAGGGGCTGGCCGCAGAGGTCTCCAGAGTCCCCCGGAGAAGGGCTGGCAGCAGTAGATTCCGCAGAGATCTGATGATGGTGCAGGGTCTTGGAGGCTCCTTGGCCTCTGCCCCTGCGGTTGGGATGCTGCTGGCCCTCCCTGCACCATACCCACCTCTCGCTCACTGGTGGGTCCGGAGCTGTGTTGGAGGGAGTGTGCAACAAGCTGTGGTCTGGGTGGTACTTGTTCCTTTAAAGCCATGCTGCTGTGCTCAGGGTGGCTCCTCGGATGTGCAGTGGCAGCAACTTCCCCAACACAAGAAGGACATGGAGCTGTTGAAGCGGGTCCAGAGGAGGCCACGAAGATGATGCTTTGGGCTGGAGCACCTCTGCTATGGAGACAGGCTGAGAGAGTTGGGGCTGTTCAGCCCGGAGAAGAGAAGGCTCCGGGGAGACCTTCCAGCAGCCTTCCAGTACCTAAAAGGGCTCCAAGAAAGCTGGAGAGGGGCTTTGGACAAGGGTGTGTAGTGACAGGACACGGGGCAAAGGCTTTAAACTGACAGAGGGGAGATTTCGATGAGATCTAAGGAAGAAATTTTTTACATTGAGGGTGGTGAGGCACTGGAGCAGGTTGCCCAGAGAAGTTGTGGCTGCCCCATCCCTGGAAGTGTTCTAGGCTAGGCTGGATGAGGCTTTGAGCAACCTGGTGTAGTGGAAGGTGTCCCTGCCCATGGCAGGGGGGTTGGAACTGGATGATCTTGGAGGTCCCTTCCAACCCAAACCATCCTATGATTTTGTTTTTCAGGTTGCATATAGCTCCATGCCCTGGAATGCAGAATGTATAAAGGGATGTATTTCCTTGATCACCACGTGCTCTTGATTTGCTGGTGGAAGCAGGTTCCCTGTTTAACAGCAAAGGGAGGATAGGTTGGCAGTTTTTCCTGTACGTGCTCCTCTGCTTTCCCTGTGCTGCTCTGGGAGGTTCAGGCATGGTTCAGAGGCCATCAGCAGCAGCGTGGGTACCTCAGTGCCATCTGTGGTTTGGACCCAAGCGGCATCGCCGCGGGTTCACGCGGGTGCTTTGCCCCTCGCTGCAGTTGCGGGAAGCTGCGGGTGCAAGTCGCAGCGCTGCTGGACCGGCTGCAGCTCTGCCACGAAGCGCCTGCAGGGAACGTGTGTTGCTCAGGAGAGGGATTTTGCTGCTGTGTGTTCCTCTGCAGGAGGCAGCGTTTGTCCCGGACGCCCTCACACCCGTGACCAGCCTGGGCCACCCATGGGTCCTGCAAACCCACCTTTTAGCAGGTGATACCTGAAACTTTTGTTTCCCTGACCTGCTGCCAACCGGCGGGTTTGATGGTAGTGACCGTCATTTTTTTTTTTTGGCTTTTATATTTTGGCAAAATCCTTGCAACAAACACTAAATGATTTCAGTAACAACCTGCAAATAGCAGCTCACCAGCCGGGCCGTGGGTTCTGGCTGCCCGCTTACTCCGAGACCGAAGGGAGCTGCCAAAAAGCACCGATGTCCGAGCTGCCACGTTCAGCTGGCAAACACCGTGAGCAGAGCAGAGGCGTGCAGCTGCGGGCACTGCCATGCTGGGCTGCAGTGACCCACCTGCTGAAACCCACCCCCAAAACTGGCCGTTTTCGCGGGGCGCACAGGCAGAACGCCCTGCGGCGGGGCCGGTGCCGCGTATTCGGGGAGGGTGTTTCTCTGGGGAGGGTGCATCTCTGCTGGAGCTGTGGCTGGTGCTGGTAGCAGAAAGCCCCAGGAGCTAAGGTGTGCTCTGCCTCCACCATGAGCTTTGCAGGTGGCACGTGGAGAAACCCCGGGGACGTCGGTCAGCGGCTGCTGGCACCTCACTCCAGCGCAAGCGCGGTGCCACGCGGTCCGCTCGTGCCTCCTGCGCAGACCGTGAGAGCTGGCGTTTCGAACCAAGTTGTCTTCTCAGGTGGTCCACAGGCAGCTCTTTTTCAGTGTTTTTCTTGCCATTGGAGTTTGGGGATCTGTGGGCATCCCTGCTTTGATCAGAGCTATACGTGAATTTTAGCTTTTATTTCCTTCTCTAAGTTTGCCTTCAGCTGGGTCCTGCAGGAGCTTTGGCACCAACTCCCGAGCCGTCAGGGGTTTAAAGGGGGTGAGGAAGGGTTGGGGGAGTACGTGGGGGACTCAGCTTCGCCTTGCAGTGGGAAACGGGGAAGATCTGGAGCAGAGCAGTGAGGGGGAAAGGAGAGGTCAGCCTGTGGCGCAGAGTCCTACTGGTGCAACATCCCAGTCGTGGGGCAGCACACAGAATTGTCATGGAAGCTTTTCTGCTTTAATGCACAATCACAGAATCATGGAATGTGTTGGGTTGGAAGGGACCTCAAAGATCATCCAGTTCCAACCCCCCTGCCATGGGCAGGGACACCTTCCACTACACCAGGTTGCTCAAAGCCTCATCCAACCTGGCCTTGAACACTTCCAGGGACGGGGCAGCCACAGCTTCTCTGGGCAACCTGTTATCCTGTGTATGTTTATCATGCTGGGCTACTGGGGGGTGTTTATGGAATTGCACCCAGTCCCACAGCAGACACAGGGACCGACGCTGCAGAGTAGCACTTGGCTGCATGGGATGTTCCAACAGGCTGAGACTGTCGAACATCCTTTCCAGGGAGCAAAGCACCACGGCAGCGAAGGTGTTGGGGGAAAGTTGCTTCAAGCAGCTTTCTTCAAGGTGCGTGCAGGACGTGGGAAGCAAACCCCAGTGAAGAGGTTCCCTGCAGCGGGGTGTTATCCGCGTGTGTCCATGCTTTCCGGGAGCTCTGCCGAGATGTGCCGGTCGCCTGCCCTGCGTGTTTGTGAAGGCACCTGGATTTCTGCAGTGTGGAGCCTGGCACAGCATCTGAGCCAAGGGGTTTGCTCAGGAGTGGGACCTGGCAGCTGTGGGTCCGGAGAGCGGCACCGCGGGGCTGGCCGTGCGGGCAGCTGCCCTTTTGCAGCTAATGCCACGGATCACACTCCGGGCCTGGGAACAGCCCGTGCATCTGCGGTCCACGCTGATTGTGTTCAGGAGTTTCAGCTCAGGTTTCCTGGGAATATTATCTCTAGATGCATCTTCCTGCGTGGATGGTTTTGCTGAACAAAAATGCTCTGCGGATACTAATCGGAGCTGAGCTACGGGAGCTCTTTCCCTGCATCTGTTTCCTTTGGTCAAGACCGATGTTTTACTGATGAGGCTCCGTTGTGGTGAAGCTGCTGAGCACTGAGGGAATGTGGGAGCTGAATTTGATGTAATCGGTGCTGCTGTCTGCAGCACAGTACTGCAGCGTAGAAAGAGGCACTTGCTGCACCCTGAATGATGCTGTATTCAGCTGTGGTTATCCCCAAAAAGTAATAAGATGCTCTAGCATGTGGTGGTCCTCGTGCGGTGACAGCCTGTTCTCTTCCAGTCCCATGGCCTTGGGTGATGGAGCTGGTGTTAATTCCTGCTTGTGTCTCAGGAGAAGCACTAGCTAATACTAATTAGCTAATACTAGCTAATACTTTGGATGATTCCCGAAGTGCCAAGGTGCTGCCATCTTGGTGGTGGTGGGGACTGGCATGTCCCTTGCTCTTTTCTGGAAGGCAAGTTCCCATGACGTGTGGGTGTCCAAGGTCTCCTGCTGCTCCTTTGCCCCACTCCAGCAGCCTCAGGAGCCCCTGGACGCCGGCAGGGAGCAGCGAGCGATCGCTGCCAAGTGTTGTTATCCTCCTTGCCCCCGCAGCAGGGACTGCCTCGCGCTCTGCAGAGGCTGTGCCCGCACATTTGCTTCACTGCTAATAGAGCTGCTGCTTTACCCATTGGTTTCTCTACCCAGAAAGGGCTCAGGAGAGCAAGTGCAGCTTTGCCTTTGCTCTGCAGAGCCCGTTCGGCTCGCCACGTATCGCTGCAACCACGGCTGGCTTCCATCAGACGAGAGGCGCATCTTTCTTAACAGCCTGTGTAATTTCTTCCAGAGGGACCCATTGTGTTAAATCTTTAATCCACCCAGGTGCCAAGGGAGCTCGCTGGGGCTCTGTACGTTCACTGTTGATCCCTTACACAGCCCTAACGCTGCCCCGGAGGCTTTACCCTTTGGAGCAGCCGGAGCGTTGCCAGGGTGGCAAAGGGCCGCGTTGCTCCTCTGCTTTCTTCCCGTTGTTCGTTGTCACTCCACATCCATCACGTTCTGGGGAAGGCAGGTTCTCCTCCGTGCTTTGTGTGCTTGGGTCGTGTCACCTGGGGTCTGTCAGCGTGAACGAAGCTGTGGAGGGATCGAAACGTGGTTGTGGCAGAGCTGCTGCCATCGGCCCTGCTCCGGCAGAGCACGTCTGCCTTTGAATTCTTTTCTTCCCCTCCACAGAAATCCCTGCTTGCCCCATTTTCTGAAGAGTTCCAGCGTTGCTGACTGTCATTTTAGATAGTTTTTTTTTTTTTTTTTAATAAAAAAAGCCTTTTGAAGATGAGCTGGTGCGTTGCTGAGCCGGATGCTGCCAGCGCAGCTCGCCGGGCAGGGGAGGGAGGCGACTGTGCCAGCCCGGCTCACGCGGCACCATCCTGCTTCTGCTGGATTGATGTTCACGTTGCCTTCTGCTGCCTGCCCTCGCTTGCTCTGACCTCTTCTTCCTCCCCCTCCCTGCTTTCTGTCCTCGCAGCCCTCTCTGCAAGGCGGCAGTGATGGGGAGGAAAGCCTCCTTCATGTTGCGTGCCCAGCCACCAGCGCAGCTGTAACTCTGCTGACAGTCGCCTTTGATGTACGTTTGCAGAGACAGTGACCTGTGAAAGAGCAAATCAAAGACTTCAGGCTGGTGCCTGGGGTGTGCCTTCATCCGGTACCATCTCCCCTCTGCTCCTTCCAGTACTTAAAGGGGCCTGCAGGAAAGCTGGAGAGGGGCTTTTTGCAAGGGCGTGTAGTGACAGGACAAGGGGCAATGGATTTAAACTGAAAGAGGGGAGATGTCAATTGGATCTAAGGAAGAAATTCTTCCCTCTGAGGGTGCTGAGGCACTGGCACAGGTTGCCCAGAGAAGTTGTGGCTGCCCCATCCCTGGAAGTGTTCAAGGCCAGGTTGGACGAGGCTTTGGGCAACCTGGTGTAGTGGAAGGTGTCCCTGCCCATGGCAGGGGGGTTGGAACTGGATGATCTTTGAGGTCCATTCCAACCCAAACCACTCTATGATTCCTTGGCACATAGTAGGTGGGTAGCTGGGCAGAGCTGAGCCTCAGGATGCAGCACCTGAGAGAGGGAGTTGAGGGTGGCTGGGACATCTTTGGACTTGGGAGGCTGGAAGATGGTGTATTAAGCCTGGACTTGCTGAGCTTAGCTCCTGTAGCTGTAGTTCTGCATGAGGCCTGTCTGTTGATGAAGAAGATGGTTTGCATCTTTATTTTATTTATTTTTAACTTTTTTTTTTTATAATGTTCATGTTATTTGCCTTTATTTGCATATTGGTGCCTTGAAAAGGTCTTAGTTGTCGGCATCTCTGTGTGCTCCTGTGGTTGGGCTCTTCAGGTGTCAGGACCTAGTCCAAGGCCAGAATATCCCATCCCTGTCCTGCTCCAGGGCTGCCCTCAGGACTGTCCACTTCTTGGGGTAAGTCGGAGAGGTCTGGGCCATGACCAGACCACTGGATGTCCATGTCCCATGCTGCCTGGAGCCGAGCTGAGAGCAGAGCTGTCATGGGACCAGTGGAGATGAGCCACGTGAGGCCACGCTGTGCTAGGGAAAGCCATCAACAGTGGCTTTTAATCTGTGTCTACCCAGGCTTAGTTTTTGCTTTTCATGTGTTGGCAAAGGGCTGCTGTGGTCAGACTCGAGAGTGCTTTAGGGGGCGTCTGAAGAGAATGATGAGGGCTGCTGGTTTTAGTGGAGTCGTGACTTCTTTCTGCAGAATTTCTTTCGGGGGTTTTGGGAGTGAGGGGCTTTTCCCTGCGTGCCTCAGGCACCAGCTGGCACTTTTGCAGATAGCAGGTTGGGGGCTCACAGAGGCACTTGCTCCTTCCCCTGGAAGTGGAGGCTGAAGTGGGTTTGATGGTCTCACAGGCTGGAGAGGTGGGCCTGTGCGAACCTCATGGGGTTCAACAAGGCCAAGTGCAAGGTCCTGCACGTGGGTCAGGGCAATCCCAAACACAAGTACAGGCTGGGTGGAGAATGGATGTAGAGCAGCCCTGAGGAGAAGGACTTGGGGGTGCTGGTTGATGAGAAGCTCAACATGAGCCGGCACCGTGCGCTGGCAGCCCAGAAAGCCAACCGTGTCCTGGGCTGCATCCAAAGCAGCGTGGGCAGCAGGGCGAGGGAGGGGATTCTGTCCCTCTGCTCTGCTCTCCTGAGACCCCCCTGCAGTGCTGCATTCAGCTCTGGGGTCCCCAACAGCAGAAGGACATGGAGCTGCTGGAGCGGGGCCAGAGGAGGCCACGGAGATGATGCAAGGGCTGGAGCACCTCTGCTCTGGAGACAGGCTGAGAGAGTTGGGACTGGCTCCGGGGAGACCCTCCAGCAGCCTTCCAGTAGCTGAAGGGGCTACAAGAAAGCTGGAGAGGGGCTTTGGACAAGGGTTTGTAGTGACAGGACACGGGGCAATGGCTTTAAACTGAAAGAGGGGCAGATTTTGATTGGACATAAGGAAGAAATTCTTCCCTCTGAGGGTGGTGAGACACTGGACCAGGTTTCCCAGAGAAGCTGTGGCTGCCCTATCCCTGGAAGTGTTCAAGGCCAGGTTGGATGAGGCTTTGAGCAACCTGGTGTAGTGGAAGGTGTCCCTGCCCGTGGCAGGGGGGTTGGAACTGGATGATCTTGAAGGTCCCTTCCAACCCAACCCATTCTATGTTTCTGTGTGACCATGGTGTAACAAAAGGGCTAGTTCAGAGGGCAGAGAGCTGCTGCCAGTGAGCTGGGGAGCAAAGCAGAGGGATCCAGCACAGGGACAGCGTAAAATAAGATGCAGTTTTCCCTTTTTCCTTCTTTTTCTTGTTTTCCCACTTTTCCTGATGAGATGTAACAGCTGGGGAAGCCTCTCCTGTGCCCCCAAAGCAGGGACAACCCTTCACGCAGATGGGGAGCTGCCCTTGGTGAGTGGATCTGCGGGGGCCTGGGGTAACTGTGCAGCAGAGAAACAGCCCAAGAGACCTTCGTGAGCCCCTCCTGGGAGGGAAAGCAGCACCTCGAGTTTTGCCTCCAGGCCTGTGGGAAGGAGCGTATCCCAGTTTTAATCCTTTGGGGATTGCACAAGGCTGAGCTGCGCCGCCGGGCAGCCTGGCAGTGACGACGTCGGGCAATTCCCGTGGGCCTGCGGCGGAAGGACTGGTCTCTGCCCCAGTTCATCTGCAGCTCGGCGACGTCTGAGGTCGGGAGACTTGGACCTGAGAAGGAAGCAGGGAGCGTGGGTCTGCTGTTGTGCCGTCACGATGCTCCCTGTGACCCCCACCTATGGCTTCCGCGAGCGTCAGGCGATGGGAGGTCCTGTGCTCCTGCCCAGGGCGAAGCTGACACGTCGACGGGGGCTCGTTGGTGCTCGGGAGGCTGTGGCACAGCTCACGGACCTGCCGGAGGTGCCACTGCCCATTGCTGCGTGGGAGGGTGCAGCCACCCAGCCCTGCAGGTAGCACTGCCGCGTCCTGTCCGTGTGCCAGGAAACGTGGCCGAGGTGTGCCGGTGCCGGGGTCAGGTTCACAGAAATGTGATGGACAAAGCTCTCCGCAGTGTTTTGAGCTTTTTTTCCCTCTTTTGGGTGTCTGGCTGTGCTGCTCTGAGGGCTGCTCGGTGTTTTAGCTGAAGACAACCTGTGCGTGGACGTTGATGTCCCACAGGAGATGTTCTATGGAGCCTGTTCTGTTGTACGCCCTTGTGATGCTGGTTTTTGGGTATTTGACATGAAGAACCGTTGACCTCAGTGCCTTGTGCTCCACCATCTCCTCTCCCACGGTGGCTGGTGGGAGAAGCCCATCGATTAAAACTGATGAAGCAGTTTTAATTTCCAAATTGCTTTATCATTTAAGTGTTTCCCACCTGTCGGTTGTTTCCCAGTAGTGCCTGTGCAGAGCACTTGCTGTCAGTTATTTTTCTCCCCGTGTTGACATCACGAGGTTGGAGCTTCGGGGGTTCCTTGCCGCGGTGAAGCGTGGCTGCAGGGCTGGACCTCCTTCCTCCATGCTGCAGGCACTGTGTTCTGCTCGCCGGCTTCCCCCGTGTCAAAGTACATCTTGACAGACTCCGGTGGGGTGTTCGTAAAAGGTGTTGCAGAAACACCCTTGGCTGTGGGTGTGGGTGGCCAATTAGCCCTTAAGTATTTGGGTTTTTTAAATGTGCTTCGTTACCCAGTCGTCCTGGATGCTCAGTAGTTACGCTGCCCTTCCTCGCGTGGTCCAGGCTCTGGCAGGATCGTAGGACACTTGGCAAGGGCTGGTCTGGTGTGTCCTCCACAGCTTTTCAGGGCGCAGCTTCACATTGTGCATCATCTGGTGGGTGCTGGTGAAAGGTCCAGACCCTCCGTGCCCCCAGACCAAGCCACCTCCCTCCACCACCTCGTGTCAGGTCTGGTGGTTGCACAGCCACGGGATGAGTCAGCTCGCTCCATCGCTGAGAGCGTGGGTGGACTGGGTTGGTTTTGGGTTCGTATCAGACCAGCTCAGCTGACTCATGCCAGGGCATGGCACATTTCTGTTGGTGGTGGTTTGAGTTTTCCGTTCCAAAGGTTACAATTCCTGTTCTGAGGTGAGTGACTGGGACAGCAAGCTCCTTGGTGTGACACAGATGTCTATCCCGCAGCCAGTCCCTGTCAGCCTGCCCAGAAACCTCCCTGGGATTTCCTTTCCCTCTGCCAGTTGCATGGCAGCATCCTTTGAGGGCAACAGCAAGGAAGGAGTAGGAATTAGGGCATCAGCTGGGCAGAGGGCATGGGATGCTGGCAGGGTTTCCCTCCCTCCCTCCCTCCCTCCTTATTTTTCCCGAGCAGTAGAAACGCTGCTCACACCATATGAGGATGGGGTGCTGACCACGTGTTGACAGCGTAAGCATTACTTGAGCGTATGGAAGAGGGGTCTGATCCTCAGGGCTTCTGCAGACAGACCTGGAGTGCCAGCAGCTCATGCTGGAAGATGGGGGACTGCCCAGGAGCCCGGCATGCGGCTGCCCCACAAGACCACAGCTAATTATAGAATCATGGAGTGGTTTGGGTTGGGAGGGACCTTCAAGACCATCCAGTTTCAACCCCCCTGCCATGGGCAGGGACACCTTCCACTACACCAGGTTGCTCAAAGCCTCATCCAACCTGACCTTGAACACTTCCAGGGATGGGGCAGCCACAGCTTCTCTGGGCAACCTGTTCCAGTGCCTCACCACCCTCAATATAAAAAATTTCTTCCTTAGATCTCATTGAAATCTCCCCTTTTTCAGTTTAAAGCCATTGCCCCTTGTCCTGTCACTACACACCCTTGTCCAAAGTCCCTCTCCAGCTTTCTTGGAGCCCTTTTAGGTACTGGAAGGCTGCTGGAAGGTCTCCCTGGAGTCTTCTCCAGACTGAAGAGCTCCAACTCTCTCCGCCTGTCTCCATAGCAGAGGTGCTCCAGCCCTCCCATCATCTTTGTGGCCTCCTCTGGACCTGTTCCAACAGCTCCATGTCCTTCTGATGTTGGAGACCCCAGAGCTGAACGCAGTAATACCACCAACTTCCAGGGACTGCAGGTATCCCTGAGGTCCCAGGGCTTGAAGAGCTGATGTCCGTCCCCTGAGCAGCCCCTTGATCAGACTCTTTCACTACTGACTGTGGTGAGCATCTGAGCAGGGCATGCCGTGACTCGGAGGTGTAGGGCGGTGGAGATCAGCTCAGGTGAGGAGACTCGATATGCAGCTTCTCGTTGTGGTGGTGCTGACCATCTGTGTCATTGTCTTTGTTCTGCCCCGTGGGGGCTTTAAGTCTTTTTGCTGATACTGTGAAGGCCACGACGTGATCTGGTTTGTCAGTCTTTTTATTTGATTGAAATAAGTCCAAGTATTTGTTTTCCCTTGGGTGGTGTTTGGGTTCTGTGCTCCGTTTGGCAGTCCTAGACGTTTTTATTTTACAACTCGCATTTGGAAAGTTTTAGAGGTTTGTTTCTACTTCGTTTTAATTAAATTGCTCTAACCTGGGGGAAATCTTTTGGCTTAATTTAAGCAGAAAGCCTTATGCCAAGTCAATCCGACATCCCCGTCTATCTGATGATTGTGCTGTTCGGAGTTTTGATATGGAAAGTCAAAATTTGACTCCAGGCTGGAAAGTTTGCAGTCATCGACTGCAACGGGCACGGTCAGCTCGGTGTCCTAAGAGGATTACGTTAATCTATTGTTTGGGAAAGAAGCTGAGATTTTAATAGACTCTGTTTTGATGCGGAAATGGGATAAACTACTGGGTGAGAGGAGAGAAGAAGGAGGCTGGGAATAGAAATGTCCTTCCCTGGTGCGTGTGGGTGTCTGCTGATGGACCCTCGGGCAGCTGCTGAGGATGACTGTGCCCCTCTGGGACAAGGGGGTGGTCCCGTGCTCCCCAGAGGGATGCAGCTCTGATCTGGGGAGTGGGGAGGATGTGAATTCCCGTGGGATCTGAGCACCGTCTCCCCTGGGCAGTGCAGACCGCGGGTGCCAGGCTGGGTCTGCTGCTGCTTCACAAAGGTCCTGGCCAGTTTGGGTGGTGAGGACTGGGAAAGGGGAGCAGCTCAGGACCGCCCCACTGTGCCTCTGGGATCAATGGAAGGGCTTCGTACGAGTCGGAGGGAAGCTCGAGGTCACGGATGAGTCATTTCCCAGTGGGGTTGTTGCATTTATCCGTAATTTACTTCCATGTGGAGCGCTGGACGGGAGCAGGTCAGAGGCTGACCCGGCTCGTTCCAGTGCGGATGAAGGTGACCTCCCTTGCCTGGCAGTTAATTGCATTTTCCCCAGCTCCCCCTCCAGCCCGCAGCCGCTGTGTCCCACCTGTTTGCCCCAGTGGGTCCCTGGGAGGGGGTCACCCCGCAGCCTGGCATCGGCTCGGGCAGTGTCCAGCAGCCACAGACGTTTTGGGAAGCTGCAGGCGAAGTGGCTGGGGTGAAGGAAGCAGCAGAGGCACCGTGAGCTGCCGCCGCGGCGCGTTCCCCATCGGGGGGGGCAGGGAGAGCACAACGGGAAGTGAAAACCGCACGGCCGGGATGTCTTTGCATTATGGGCTGGCAGGTGGGCAGAGCTTTTCCATCCCTTTTCTGCCTCTTCTGGGCTCTCTCTTTCTCTGACCAGACCTCTCCTAGTCCTGGCCCCTTTTGGGAAGGGGGAAGGGGGTGTCCATGAGCAGCCTGGGGTGCCTTAGGGCTTGTGTGCTGCTAAGGGAACCCTTGAAACGACACCCATAGGTCTGATGGTGGGTGGGGAGACCACTGGTGGGGAGCTGGGTGTAGGGGGGGGCTGCTGCTCCCCAGAGATCCAGATGGGCACGAGGAGCTCTTTGTGAATGCAGGCAGCCGTATCGATCCTAGTCCTGTGGCTCTCGCTCCATATTGATTATTATTTTTTCTGAAGGCTGACGACGTTTGGGCTGTAATTGCAAGAATTATTCTCCTTTCCATTTTCTGAAATTCTTGATCGTGTTAATGAGTTTTCCAATTTTTGCTTAGGGCTGATTTTTTTTTTTTTTTTTTTTTAAGGGAAAGAACAACAACTGGTGAGGGCTGAGCTGTGTCTGTTCCCAGGGGGGCTGGGGCTGGGGCTGGCACGTGCCCTGTTTGTCCCACTTGGGCAGAGTCTGGGGTTTTGCATGGAAGGATCGAGGGTGTTTTGGGTAGATCTCCAGCAGTGGGGGGCGCAGAGCCAAGGTGCCCACCTGGGGCAGTGCCCCTCGCCCATCAGTTAGCTCTGCCAGCTCCAAGGATCCTCAGATTATTCCACCTTTGTTTCTTCTTTTGCTGCGTTTCATCCCATCATGACACTGTTGATGTTTCACACTTTCTTCAGTCCTTTTGAACTCGATAAACCTTTTTTTGGGAGGAACCAACCAATTTTCTCTCTCTTTTTTCCTTCCTTTTAGCAAACATATAAAAGCCACTGTGACTCCTTCAGCAGGCTGTGCTGCCGTCTGCTTTTCCCTGCCCTTATCTTGCCCTGCCAGCCTGAGCCAGGTGTTTGTGCTGCCATCAAGGAGCTGGCACCAGCGATGTCCCCGCTCTGGGAGGCAATCATCCCTGCGTGCACTGTCATTTAGCTGCACGGTGTTGCACACAGGGAGAACCTTTTTAAGTGGGATGAAACAACTTGGCTGTTCTCGTTGATCTGAGAGGTTAAAAGGGAACTTAAGAGTGACCCAAATTACAAGAAGAACGTGTCTTTGAAGCCTCTCCCTCCATAACTCAATGCTGTTCCCAGGAATGAGGATGCTTTAACTGTAACGTGGGCAGCACATCTGGATCTGCTGCTGGAATTGGAGTAATTGTGCTAAATGAGTTCTAATGCAGCATTACGCCAGGCAAATTAGGAGATGGATGCGAGTGGTGTATGCTGGGAACCAGCACTGAGATTGGTGTGTGATGCCATATCACTGACAATTAAAGCAAAGTGCCTGGTTGGGCTGAAATTATCGAGCCTCTTGTATACTGGGCTCTTTATTACAGCTGTGTTGAAACGTAGCACTTCCGTCGGGCTTCGCAGCTCCGTGGCACGCGTGTGCCAGCCCCAGGGCTGCGCCGTTTGGAGGAGCTGATCCCCAGAATTCCGGCTGTGTTCCTGCAGGGCTGGGAGCAACAGCAAGGACCTGCGGCTCGTCGTCCCGCCGCAGGCTCGTGTTTGCACGTAGCACGAGTGTATTGATTTCACTTATGGGCCAGGGATAGTGCCAAAGCAAAAAAAGTCATATATTCACAACTATTAGTCCTCTTGGAAAGTTCTCTGCCCCACGAGTGGTTTTGGCAGAGCTGTGTGTTTGTGTCTCTTCTGTTCCCTCCGTTCCCCGAGGTTGGGGTTGCTGCGGGTCGCACTGAGATCGGCTCTGGGGATGCTCCAGGAGCTGAGCTCCGGGGAAGCTGAGGAGGGACGTGCCCTGGCCGGGGTCCCCACAGGCAGAGGAGGGACGGGCTCGCCGGTGCTCCTGTGAGGAGGCAGACCCACAGCCTGCCCTACTGTGCCTGGTTATTTGGCTGTGGTAGGTTTGAGGCTTCACCAGCACCCAAGAAGCCAAGTTGGGACAATCCCAAGCACAAGTACAGGCTGGGTGGAGAATGGATGGAGAGCAGCCCTGAGGAGAAGGACTTGGGGGTGTTGGGTGATGAGAAGCCCAGCATGAGCCGGCACCGTGCGCTGGCAGCCCAGAAAGCCACCCGTGTCCTGGGCTGCACCCAGAGCAGCGTGGGCAGCAGGGCGAGGGAGGGGATTCTGCCCCTCTGCTCTGCTCTCCTGAGACCCCCCTGCAGTGCTGCGTTCAGCTCTGGGGTCCCCAGTATCAGAAGGACATGGGGCTGTTGGAGCGGGTCCAGAGGAGGCCATGGAGATGATCCAAGGGCTGGAGCACCTCTGCTCTGGAGACAGGCTGAGAGAGTTGGGACTGTTCAGCCTGGAGAAGAGAAGGCTCTGGGGTGATCTTATAGCAGCCTTCCAGTACCTGAAGGGCCTACAGGAAAGCTGGAGAGGGACTTTGGACAAGGGTGTGTAGTGACAGGACAAGGGGCAATGGCTTTAAACTGGAAGAGGGGAGATTTTGATCAGATCTAAGGAAGAAATTGTTCCCTCTGAGGGTGGTGAGGCACTGGAGCAGGTTGCCCAGAGAAGCTGTGGCTGCCCCATCCCTGGCAGTGTTTAAGGCCAGGTTGGATGAGGCTTTGGGCAACCTGATGTAGTGGAAGGTGTCCCTGCCCATGTCAGAGGAGTTGGAACTGGATGATCTTGGAGATCCCTTCCAACCCAAACCATTCCATCATTCTATGAGTGCACGCGCTGTACAGCTGGTGTGCAGCACGAGGGATGGAGCACGGTGCCGCCCTCTGGGCAGGGCCCACCTGAGCTGTCACAACTCCCTTTTGTCAAGTGCCACCAGCGCCTGGGGAGGGACCGTAGTCCGTGGGTGTGTTAAGCGCTGCTGCCGTGGCTGCTTCCAGGAGGGGACTGCGCTCAGCACCCCATGGCTTCACCGAAATGCTGGTATCGCCGCTCGGCAAGCTTCTGGGAGGTGGCTCCAGGCTGAAGTTGCTTTTCTGTAAGTGCAGCAGCTCCTTTGCTGCATCTTTGAGCGTCGCCCATGACCCGACGGCTGGAGCTGCAGGGTGCTGCGGTGGGGCTGGGAGCTGCGGAGAAGGGGCCGAGCTGTGGGGGGAGCAGGATGGAGCGGGGAAATGTCCCACCTGTACCCCGGGCTGTCTGACCCCCCTTGATCCTGCAGCACTGTTCGTAAGTGGGGGGGTTTGGGTAGGGGGTGCCTTGCCCAGTGCTGGGCAATGAGGCTGTTTCTGTGCTTTTGTCACTTGAAAAAGGAGTCGCTGATGGGGTTTTATATCTGCATTTTGCACCATCTCTGCGTGATGCACCACGTCGTGCTGATGCTGTCTTCTGGTCCAGCTGCACACAGGATGCCTGCAGAATTATTTTAACCTCCTAAAGACCCAAAACAACTTGGGACCTTGGAGGTCTTGTGTAACTTTGCAGTGTAATGTTTTCATAGGGCTGTGCTTTTTTTGGCCTTTTGGGACATTTAAGAATTGCTGGTAGTCTCTTGTGCATCTATTTCTTAAATCAGTTCATATTTGCATTTAACATGTTCCTTTGTGTGCACATGGTGATCATTAGCTTTGTTTATCCTGCGAAATAATTTTATTTCAATTTTATTTTTAAAACTGTCCTGCAACATTTGATGGCACTCTGGTACACTGGGTTAACTGGTTGTGAAAAATTGGGGCTCAGTCACTGTAGGTGTTTTTGAAAACAGAATGGAAGAATTTCATTTCCTGAACTCCAAGAGCCAGTGCTCAGAACTTACCTTGTCCTCAAAAAAAAAAAAGTGATTATCAAAAATTCTTCAATATTGGCTTCATTCATTCATGTGAGACTTGATAGGGAGCTGGTGTCTGACAGCAGTGGCCAATTTTTGGCAGTTTGGAAAATCCCTGCCCAGAAAAGCCTTTGAAGCCCCCACAGTACTTTGAGCTGACTTCCCGGGTAACTTGGACAAGCTGGTTCCTCCCCAGCTGGCACTAAAAGACAACTCATGAGAAATCCTCTCCAACCCAACCCAAACACACAGCTCTTCTCTGGGGCATTAGGAAGCTTCCCCTCACTCAGTTTTCTGGGCTATCAGCAGATGTTTTTTCCCTCTGTCAGAGAACAACTCTGACCACAACAGGTAGGAACTGGGGTACCAGGACCTACATGGTCCTTTATTCCCCGAGCAATGACTCTGGAAAAGCTTGCCCTTTGGCCACAGGATGTCTCAGGATGAGCAGGGTAGAAGTCCCTCCTGCTCCAGGCTCCATCCCTGATCAGCTGCTCAGGCTTTGGCTCCTGCTTTGGCCAGGTTTGCTGCTTTTCTGGACTGTTGTGCTGTGGTCACTGCTTTAATTTTGAACCTGCCGTCTGGGACTCCAGTTATGCATCCTGTTGGACTCCATCCTCTGCGTTTCTGGAGGACCTCAAAAGAGGCAGCAGTCGCTGTGCTCTGGGTGTCAGCCACACTGGGAACAGGCCACGTGGAAAGGAGCCTTAAAACAGCCAAGGTTTTGCTTGTAGAGATGGAGTGGCTGCTCCCAGTATGGCTTAACTCTGTCTTACCTACTGCCCAGACCTTGAGAGGTACTTATGAGCATCACCTGTGCTGTCCTGGGGAGGGATGCGCTGCTGAAAGCTGTGCCAAAGGAGGAGCAGAACGGGCTCTGTGTCACCTGGTGAGTGGCTCTTGGGAATGCAGGTCCCCAGAAGAGCCAGGGCTGGGAGAGCAGGTGTATGTAACTTGTGTGGAGCTGTCTTGGTGTGGAGGAGTGGAACTGAAGCCCTGGAGAAACAGGGCTGGTGTCCTCGGGCACTGGAGGAGCGGACGGAGAAGCTGTGAGCTCTGAAGAACACCCTTTTCCTGTGGCCATACATGCAGGAATGTGTGAGATGGACCCAGACAACCACACAGTTGGCTTTATGACTTGTTTTTTTTTTTTTTTTTCCTGCACAATGTCTGCAGGCGAAGGTGTGAGATGCTCGTACAGACGTCTCGGTGATGGTCGCAGGGGGTGACGGTGCGTGTCGCGGTGCTCTGCGTTACCCCAACACAGGAAGTCCCAGCGCTGTCTGGATTTTGATTTCTGCTTTAACAGTTTCCTCCACAGCTCCTCTTAAAAATCAGTTTATGTCTCCTACAAATTAAACTACTGTTCCTCTGATAAAGTGTTTCCTTCTGCTCTTAAGTGGAAGTGGGAAGCTGACTCTCGCAGCACGGAGTGCCTGGCTGCAAAGCCCAGCACAGCAGATGGTTAATGTGGAATTAGAGATGTTTCAGCAATATCTCAGCAGGTTGCCTCTGCCGCTTAACGAAAGGCACGGAGCTCCTCTGGGAGCCCCCTGTGAGCCAGCCCTGTCCTGACCACGTCATTCCTTGAGCAAGGAAGGGCCTGAGGGCTCCTCAGAGGAAAGGAGACAGCCTTTCCCTTGCTCCAAGTCACCGGAGGAAAAGTGGGGACTAAATTGCGGAGGAGAGACCTGGGAGCTCGTGCTGTTCTGCCCCAGTGCTGGATGTGCTTCCAGCCAGCTGGGTCCCCGGTGATCCCGCTCCAGGACACTGGGATGCACTGAGGGGGCTGGGGAGGAGCAATCCCCCCTGGAGTATCGCTTTTGGGTCACAGCTGGAGGTGTTTATGGAGTCATCGGAGCTTTCAGGCATCGGTACCCTGCATCCCACTGCTCCCAGCTACCCAGACACGGGGTTTCATGAAGGTGGAGGCTCCTCCTGCGTGTTTTCCAAGTGCCAGCACCGTTGGGCTCCCAAAGGAAGCTTTGTAGGAGGCCTGGCTCTCCTGCCAGGAGCTGTGGCTCCTACCTGCCTGCCCAGGGCAGGGTTGCAGAGACGTGGGGTGGTCCTGGCCATGGGAGGGTCCCTCCTGAGCCAGGTGTGTGGCCATCGCTGTCTAATCCTCCTGCTGCTTTGATTTTTATTTTTATTTTTTAACAGTCTTCCAAATCGCCCTTTTCTCCCCCAAAAATGCTGCTTTGCAAATGCCAAAGGAGATCCCTCTGCCCTCCCGGCAGGTGGTGAGGAGGAAGAGGAGACGAGAGGGATTCGCATTAACCCCGCTCGCCCTCCCCGCTGCTCCAGCTGCCCAGCCCAGCCCGGAGCTGGTAACATCATCTCTCCCGGGTCACTGCTGCCATCCTCCTCCGAAGGCAAGT
Source organism: Tauraco erythrolophus (assembly GCF_009769465.1). Taxonomy (NCBI): domain Eukaryota; kingdom Metazoa; phylum Chordata; class Aves; order Musophagiformes; family Musophagidae; genus Tauraco; species Tauraco erythrolophus. Next base: position 16,652,231 of record NC_141481.1, on the reverse strand, counting down.
GTGTGCCCTAACCCGTCTGCCTCCGAAAACGCTGGCATTCTGCCTTCCCCCCCATGGCAGGGAAACGAGAGTTGGCCCCTTGTCTGGTCCCCCCCTCGGCTGCTTTTCCGCTGCCTCCCGGCAGCCCCCCCAGCTCCCCTCCGGCCCCTCTGCCCTCCTTTGACGTGTCGTGTTTCCCGTGCCAGGTAACGGGGAGCCGATGGGAGATAAGGGGGTGCCGGTGTCAGCGGCTCACTGCGCCTGCCGGAGCCGGCGAGCGGCTGCTCTGCCCCGGCCCCCCTTCCGCAAACGAATCGGGTTCCCGGACCCCTCCCCGGCAGCGGTGGAGCGCAGCGGAGGGAGAAGGTGGGAGACGAGGGGGGCGGCTGTGGGTAGGCAGATTTATTGTCCCCAGCTGTGGGGGGGGGGGGAGCGAGCCTGAGCTCTGCCCTCCCAGTGTGTGAACGGGGGGAGAAGGTGCTGGGGGGCCACATGGGGCCACGAGCCCCCCCCGGTGCCCCCCGCTTTGTGCACAGCTCTGTGCCGTTTTGCTGGGATGAATGGCAGTGCCCGGAGCGGGCAGGCAGGGAGCGGAGATGGTTCAAAGAAATTCAAAGCCCCCTCCCCAGTTCCCCCCACCAAGAACCGCGGGCGACGGTCGCTGCGAGAGTCACCGGTGCCGTGGGCTGGGGGGCTCCGCGGGGCGTACCTGCCCGCTCCGGGTGTTTGATTCGGAGCGGGAAGCTGAGCCTGGAGGAAAAGGAGGAGGAGGGTGGAGGGGAGCGGGGCTCGGCGAGGTTCGCCGCGGCGGATGGTCGACCCTGGGTGCCAGCAGGCTGCTTGCGGCGAGCGACTCCGAGCAGGGAAATAGCAACCAAAGGGGTTTTTGTTTGTTTTTTAACATGGCATCCGCGACGGAGGGATGGGGAGGAGGCGAAGGCAGCTCGCTGGGATGCCGTGGGTCGTTGCTGTTTCCTCGAGGCTCTCTCGGCGTGGCTGGGAGCCGCTGTCAGACACCCCTTCCCTGGATGCGCTTCGCTGACTTAATCTGCCTTTGCTCGGGGGGGGCTGTAGTGAGGTTGTTTTTTTTTTGAAGCCCTTGTTTTTCCTCCGCCCAGCTGGCGTCAGGCACTGAGGATGCAGAGGCGAACGCTCCTGACTAGGGCAGGTCTGGCAGGAGGATTTCCCGTCAGGTTCGCAGCATCCCTCTACCCGCTGCCTGCGGCAGCGTCGGCACCAGAGCCCGCAGGTGACCTCTAATCGGATCAGACTCACGTGCTTTAAAGGTCTGTCCCTCTCCTTGCGCTCGGGTGCTCGGCGACAGGCTGGACATCGCCTTGGGTGGGTGCTGCTGGTGGCGAAGTGGTGCCTTCTGCTTTGGAAAACGGGGAGGGAGGAGAACTGGTGAACTCTGAAGAGCCGCAAGAAGAGCAAGCAGGGATCCTCTCCGCCTACTGTGCTGGTCTCCATATGCTGTAAGAACAGACTCTTTGGAAATTCATCTGGAACAGGCAATTTCTTGGGGTTTCTCATCGCTTTCTGATCCGGACAGCGTTCCTTCACCTGGCTGAGGGCCACCGCAGCTGCCCTGGGCCACCTCTCCAGTGGCTTGCCGAGCGGCTGCTCGCCGTGGGGGCTCGCAGGCGTGTGCCATCGCTACCAAGGGATCCTTTCCAGCGGGCATTATTATTTCCTGAACCCCCCTTCTTCTTAATTCAGCTCCACAGCATTGCAATAAATAAGCGAGCAGACACCAGCCGCTCTTGTGCACCCCAGCACCAGTGGCTGGCTGGGAGACAGGACTGTCTCCCCTTGAAATCCGAGGGATCGCCGTGGGGCGCTCTGTGGACCATCCAGAAAGTAATTCCCAGCTAAACTCCTCCTGCCTTGTGCTGTGTCTCTCTCTCTCTTGGACTCACAGTGCTCCCTTCCCGGTCCCGCGGGCTAAGCGAGCGCGCAGGGTGCTGGGCGCAGCTGGGGTATAGCATGCGTGAGCGTGCGGTGGGACCGGCGCCCAGGGACGCAGGCGGGCACACGCTCGGACGCCGTGGGGGCCATGGCTTCGTTCGGGAAGCTGACGGAATACTTCAGCCTGAGGAAGTCGAGGACGGAACTGCGCTCCGGGCGGCGGGGCCGGCGGAGCGGGAGCTGTTGCTGTAGTCTCACCGAGTGCAGGTATGGGGTGGCAGTGGCATCTCTGTCCTGGTGCCTCCGCGTGTGCCCGGGGGCGGCGGGGTGGGAGATACAGTCCTTGGTGTTTTGCTTACCCTTTCCCTGTCCTGGGGCTGGGAGGGGGCTTGGGAGCAAGCCAGGAGCTCTGGAAGCATCACTGCAGTCCTGTCCGGGGCTCCTGAGCAGCTCATTGCTGCGGGACATCTCCAGCAGGCTCGGTGCCCGCACAGGGCACATCCCAGGTGTCAGTGGCGCATCTCGGACGTCTGCTGCATGGCCGTGTGCACGTGGACCTGCTTGCCTCTGTCTTCTGCGTTCTGCGTCGTGCTGCCTCCTCGTTACAGCGGGGAGGTTATCGTACCGCAACTGCCCTTCCCTCCCTCTGCCCCTCGAGCTGCCGCCGGCGAAACCCCTGACTGCGCGGGCACCGAGAAGTGGCTTCCCGGGCAGAGTTGAAAACGCGCGTGTATGTGGTGGTGATGGAGCACGCGGCGGCCGGGGAGGGGTTGTGCTCAGGGACGGGATGTGATGGCCACGGGCGTCCTCTGGGCAGATGGACACACGGCTTGTCATCGGCTCATTCGGGGTGTGGGTTGATAAGGGGGATGCGCTGGGGATGGTGGCTTTGGGCTGTCTGGCAGTGCCCTGGGAGCGTGTTGCCGTCGAGGTGCTGAGGGTCACGGCGGGAGGCAGCAGGGCCAGCCCCAGCTGTGGGGTGCACGTGTCCTTGTTTTGCAACGTGAACGCGGTTATTGCAATTAAGGAAACTGCTCAGTGCCGGGGCGGCCGGCTCGCCGTGGAGGTTACGTGCAGCTTGTAGGACGTGGCTCGTGCTTGATGCTGCTCTGGGCTTTTTTCCCCTGCGAGGACTCCTGGTGGGACGGGGCTACCAGCCCCAGCAGCGTGTGTCCCCTAATCCCCCCGCTGACCTGCAGATGTGCCTTCCCACTTCTGGAGGGTGCAGGTCTGTGCAGGGCCACACGGAGGGTAAAACCAGCACCAGCATATCCACTCAGCTTCTCCCCAGGTTGTTGAGCATCTCATGCTCCGTACAGGGTGTTGAATCATAGAATCACAGAACGGTTTGGGTTGGAAGGGACCTCAAAGATCATCCAGTTCCAACCCCCCTGCCATGGGCAGGGACACCCTCCACTACACCAGGTTGAAGTATCTGCGTGGATCAGAAGGAAGTTGGAGGTCCGTTGCTTGGGCCCCTCCTGCTGCTCCCCATGTTGCTGGTGAGACGTGATGCGTTATGGCTGTCTCCCCCCTTCCCCTCCGTGGTTACCGGAGACGGTCGCCTCTTCCCTGCTCGCTCGGAGCACGGCATGGTTTCTCCAGAAACGCAGAAACGTCCGTGGCTGAGCTTTGTTCTGCTCTCTCTCGGTATCCTGGGCAGGTTTTGCTGTGCCAGTGCACACCCGCTGCAGGCGGGTGTGAGGCAGGTCGGTTCTTTGGGTGTCATCGGGCACGGTATGTCCCTGGGGTTTGCTGCTGTGCAGCCTGTGCCACGGCTCGGCCTCTCCCTGGCACAAGGGAGACAAGGTGCTCCTGGGGCTCTGCACCCTATTGATGCCCCGTGCACAGGGTGCTACAGTCCTGGACCTTGTGTTTTGGGGGCAGTTGGGTGGTTTCCCACGTAAAGGGAGATATCACGGTGCCCTCCTAACCCTGGGGCGTTAGCCACAAAGGTGGCATTGCTGATGTGTAGCTCAGGTACCAGATTTTCGGGGGGGATGCTGAGTATGGAGATGTTTGAGCGCTTCCTTCACTCAGGAATGTGGCTCACCGTGGGTCTCCATAGAGGCTGCTGCCTGTCGGAGCTCTGCTCTGTGGGGCTGGTTAAGCAGCAGTTTCTACACATGCCCAGGGGGTCCAGCCGTGTTCTCCCTGCACCTTGGCGTGTTTTGCCCCCTGTGCCCCACAGCGGCTGCAGGGCAGCTGCTCTGGGCTGGCCCTGAGCACACGGACGGTGCCCCCGGTGCCCCCGGCTCCCCTGGCACCAGGGCTCGAGTGCACCTGCAGCTACCGAGCCCGTTCCCTTGATTGCACACGGTTGATTATGGAAGTGAAAACGTTGATTGAAGCATGGGATGCTTTTGAAATCAGTGTCACTTTTCACCCAAGCTACTTGAGAGTTTTGCCTGGTTTTCCCCTCCAAGGTCTGCACGTGGAGAAGCCCCAGCTGAGCCCCCGGCCCCAAGCTGAACTGGCTGCTGGCACCCAAAAAGCTGAACGCTTCATGGCTGGGATCCGAAAGCAAACGAAAGGCATCCACTGCCCTGTCTGACCCTGTCCTTTCTCTTTGGACAGTGCTTTTTCTAGCTCTGATGAACAATTTCCTAGTTTTATTTCATTTCTTTATGCTAACGCGGGCAGATTTGAGCAGATAAGATGCTCAGACCCCACACCTCCGCGTGCACGGAGTCACCGGAGATCCTGCAGCCCAGGCTCAGCAGCGTGGTGCCTAACGGGTCCCACTGCGCTTCCCGACGCCGCGCAGTCCCCCGGGGCCACGGCAAACACGCGTGGGCAGCTCTGCAGGAAAGGGGATGCACTAACTGGAGTTATTAAATTCTAAGAATAGCGGGCCCACGCGTTCTCAGAGGACCTCGCAGATATTAGCAAGGTGTGTAGTTATGGCCTTAAGGAATATCTCTGCGTTTTGAAACGACGCCTCCAGAAAAGGCAGCGCGTACGAGGTGGGTTGAGCGAGTCGGCTGGATTTGGGAATTTGTGGGTTCAGACTTGTGCGCGGAAGAGGAGCCCAGCAATAGCATCGTCCCTCCCCACGCTTGGGTGCTGTTGGCCAAACGCGATGCTCGTGGGAGCTCTGCAGCCCCCGACGTGCCCCGTGCCCTCGTGCCCTGCCGTGGCCTGTGGCACAGAGCTGTGTCGTGGTTTCCCCCAGCATCCAGCTTCTCCCGGTGGGAGTGACTGAGCGCAGACACGCAGCCAGCGCCGGTCGCGGGGAAGCGTGGAAGTGATTTATTTGCAGTAACTCTCTTCAATCTAGTAGGAGCGTTGATGGATGATCCAAACACTCATCGTGGCTGGCGCTGGAGCTGCACGGCTTTGGGCAGGACCAAGAGTTGGATCATGGCAGGGGTTGATTTCTCCGCGGCTCGGAGGCTGCAGAACTGGGTGCGAGTGCCCGTGGGCAAAGGACAGGAGAGGCTGGGGCTGCGTGCTGGGGTTTGAGGGTTTTGGTCTTTGTTTTATCTTACAGTGCCAGCCTCGAGGTGCTCGTGCCCAGCTCCCGGCGTGTTGGCAGGATGGATAGAGAGGATCTGCTTCTGGCACGGAGGAGTAATGAAAGGGAAAGACAGGTTATACAAAATAGCTCATCTATTTTAGCGAGCTATTTTGAGCTGAAAGGGCCGGATAACTAATTTTGGGTTCCTGTGGCTTTTGATAGCGGATTGGCACATCAAGGGGCTGAGAAAGCGGCCGTGCGTGTGCCAGGGAGGGTCCAGGGCGAGCTGAAGTTTTTGGAAGCGGGCTGGCACCTTTCCTGCCAAGGCTGCTGAGCAGCGAGCTCGCCTGGCAGAATCCTGGACTGGGATCTGCTGGGAGGATGGGGATCTGGTGCCATCTGACAAGAGCTGACAGTTCTTGGAGAAGTTCTCAAGGAGACCCTTGAGGTTGGTCTTGGCCTGAATGCAATGGCAGCCGAGAGAATTCCCTGAGGATGCCAGTCCTTTCGCGGGAGCTGTGACCTGCAGCAGCAACATGTGGCACTCGGTTAAAGATCCCAAGTACTGCCCAGGGGTGGCTTTGGGGAGGCGTTTTGTCCTCTAGGCAGGAACTGGGAGGCTCTTTGATTTAGTGGCTTTCTCTCTTGGCCCAGTAGTGTTTTGGGACAGATCTGCTCACCTGCCTTCAGGAGGTTGAGGCACGTTCCCTCTTTGATAGCTGTCACCTCTCCACTCCTCTGTGGTCCCCAGAGCCCCGTGTGGTCCCCACAGAGGGGCTTTAACGTGCTCATCTGGAGATGGCTGCCTGGTTATGGGAAAGGAGATCTTCAGGATGGGGGGAGAGGAAGGAGAGATGTGTGCCTGGTTTTGGATCTTGCATCGCTTCTCCTGGGGAGACCTTCAGCTTTGGGAGCAGCAGAACTGAAGACCTCTAAAAACTTGGGGAGTGAAGAGCCTTTGTCCTCGGTGGGCTCCAGGAGAGGAACTTTATCCTGGCTGGGGAGGAGGTGGGGGGACCTGTGGGGAAGCCAAGCTTGGGAAACGGGGAGGTGGTTGGCTTGTGCTGAACCAGGCAGTCAGGGTGTTAGCTTTAGGGTTTCGGTGGCTTTTTTCTCAATAACTGAATTGGTGATTGTAAGTTGGTGTTAATTAGCAATTAATTGAATTACATAAGGATTAAATCACATAAAAATTTCAAATTGCCCAGCCTGTTTTGTCCCTGTCTTTAGATGCTCTCAAACTTGGAGGAATGGTGCTCCGGGATGTGCTCCATCTTTGCACTCGCAGTGGGAGCAGAGGTGGGTCCGGGTGTCCCTGTCACTCCATCAGCGTTGAAGCCCATCATGGGCCTAGAGAGAGGCTGGACTGAGGAGCTGCTCTTTGCAATGGGGAGCTGTTACCTCCCATCCTTTCGGGGTGTTTTCCACGCTGATATCCTGATCTGCGTTCGTTGTCGTATAGAATCACAGAATGGTTTGGGTTGGAAGGGGCCTCAAAGATCATCCAGTTCCAGCCCCCCTGCCATGGGCAGGGAAACCCTCCACTACACCAGGTTGCTCAAAGCATCATCCAACCTGGTCTTGAACACTTCCAGGGATAGGGCAGCCACAACTGCTCTGGGCAACCTGGACCAGTACCTCACCACCCTCAATGTAAAGAATTTCTTCCTTAGATCCCATCAAAATCTGGCCTCTTTCAGTTCAAAGCCATTGCCCCGTGTCCTGTCACTACAGACCCTTGTCCAAAGCCCCTCTCCAGCTTTCTTGTAGGCCCTTTGGGTACTGGAAAGCTGCTGGAAGGTTTCCCCAGAGCCTTTTCTTCTGCAGGTTGAACAGCCCCAACTCTCTCAGCCTGTCTCCATAGCAGAGGTGCTCCAGCCCTCGAATCATCTTCATGTCCTCCTCTGGACCCGCTCCAACAGCTCCATGTCCTTCTGATGTTGGGGACCCCAGAGCTGAAGGCAGCACTGCAGGGGGCTCTCACGAGAGCAGGGCAGAGGGGCATAGTTTGGTGGGTAAGTGGGGAGGGGTAGTGGGCAATGTTTTCTTGGCAGGATTCTGCTTAGTTGTTTTTGGGTGTTTAAAAATATCTGTTCGGCTCTGGCAGCACGTCTGTCGTGTTGGGGAAGAGGAGGAACTGGCAAGTTTTGGGGCTGGAAAACTGCAGTGAAGGAACAAATCCCGTGTTAGCTGCACAGATAAAAGCGGCAGCGGGTCTTCCACCTCTGGCTTACGACTTGAGCCGCCGTCACTGGGGCATCACCACCTGGCACTCCGTCCCAGGCTGTGTCGCGGTGGCACTGAGTTGCCCGGTGTCATGTTGAATGTGGTGCTGATGACTGAGCCCCCTCCTTCCGAGCCCCAGTCTGGGGGTTTTCAGTCAATGCTGACAGTCTTAAACACATGTAGGAGTTAAGAGCTGGTAGGATGGGGCAGGAAGTCAGTTGGGGTGCACAGAGCGGTGGGGCAGTGCCTGGAGCTCCAGGGGAGCCTCTGTCCATCTGCCAGCCTCGCTGGGAGCTCGAGGGTGTCTGGGTGCATGGACCATTTTCCCAGGCATTGTATCCTGCAGCTTGAGCTGGCTGAGGGGCTTTTAACACACAGTGAAACTTGCCCCCAATGGGGCATCTCTGAAGGGCACTGAGGGTCTCCCACACACAGCTGATAGTTTGGCTGAATTTTCCTGCTTTGTTTTTGATCCATTTTGAACAAAACCTTTCTGCTTCTAAACGACATGAGAGATATGGAGCTGTTGGAGCAGGTCCAGAGGAGTTCAATGTTCAAGGGTTCAAGCCTGGGTTGGATGAGGCTTTGAGCAACCTGATGTAGTGGAGGGTGTCCCTGCCCATGGCAGGGGGGTTGGAACTGGACGATCTTGAAGGTCCCTTCCAACCTAAACTATTCTATGAGATGTCAATATGGACAGATACCTGCGTTTTAAAAGAGGAAAACAAGTAAAGAACTTGGAAGAGTTTTGGGTTACGTGACAAGTTTCCACCTGAAACTAGTCAAGAAGGTGTTTGTGGCACTTGTATTTGAAACTTTCCAGCACTGACACCCACCTCACCTGCTGAGAGGCCAGCAGGAGAACATCTGTGGGTGCATGGATTCACATTTTTGCTGCAACAGATCATCGTAAGCTATTAAAAAAAAAAAAAAATAAAAAAAAATGGTTATCCATTGCTGCTGCGTGGAAGTGCTCCGTGCCAGTGGTTGACACGCTGAGCTGGAAATAGGGTCCTAAATCCAGTGTTAGTGACTCTGCAGAAGTGCTGAGCCCTCGTTAATCCCGTTAAATGCAGCAGACACTCAGCACCGTCACCGCTTGGCTGGTGTCGTTGCGTGGCCGTGCGAGAACAGGAGAAGGAGCTTCAGGAGCTGCAGCTGAAACCTTCAGCCTCTTTCAGATGGAGATGCTGGGTGGGTTGCGGAGAGCTCTGGGGTGGCACATCTGGCTGGACGGCTGCCCCAGCCTTGCGTGCTGCTGGAGAGGCTCCTTCGGAGTCGGGAGCGCTGCTGCTGTGCTCTCCCACCCGCTCTGGCATCGTGGTGCCAGGTGGTTGTGGCTCTTGGGGTGACCGGTGGCACTTGGGGTGACCGGTGGCACTTGGGGTGACCGGTGCCTTTCAGCTCTTGCGTTTCGTGGCCGCCTCCTTCACCCTCGCGCTGGTGGTGTGTGGTAGGTGAAGGACTGAGCCTTCCTCCCCTCTCCTCTGCGTCAGCTTTTCCCCAGGCTGCGCGAGCGCCGCGTCCCCGGTGTCTCGCGACGATGATGAGCCGTCAGACGTGACCGGTTCTGTTCTGCGAGCGGAGTGGCGGTGCCACGGGCAGAAATGACATTTAGCTGTTGTCGCTTGATTTGAGCTGCCTGGGCTTTGCATGTCAAACCTAAAGAGGCTTCTTAGCTTTGCTCTCCCCCGTTGTTTGCGTCGCCGCGGCTGTGATCTATCAGGAGGGGGATTGGGGAGCAGCCTGGAGAAGGGAAGGCTCCAGGGAGACCTTCCAGCAGCCTTCCAGTACCTAAAGGGGCTACAAGAAAGCTGGAGAGGGACTTTGGACAGGGGTGTGTAGTGACAGGACAAGGGACAATGGCTTTAAACGGAAAGAGGGGAGATTTTGATGACATCTAAGGAAGAAATTTTTTACATTGAGGGTGGTGAGGCACTGGAGCAGGTTTCCCAGAGAAGTTGTGGCTGCCCCATCCCTGGAAGTGTTCAAGGCCAGGTTGGATGAGGCTTTGGGCAACCTGGTGTAGTGGAAGGTGTCCCTGCCCATGGCAGGCGGGTTGGAACTGGGTGATCTTGGAGGTCCCTTCCAACCCAAACCATGCTATGATTCCCATCAAACCTGTCCTTGCAAGGGACCTCTCGGTTCCTCTCGGGGGGAATGACGTACGTAGCATGACTGCAGAAAACTTCTTCAGCAGAAGGCCTTGGCCGGTGAATCATGGCTGCTCGAAAGACTGTTTGATTGCTGATTCCCCCACTGCTTGGCACTGAGTCACAGCCGGGTGGGTGGGCAGGTCGGAAACAGAGGCACCAGCAGCACACACCGGGACTGGCGCGGGCAGAAGGGGAAGGAAGCGCTTCCAGACAGAGGATGTGAACTTTACCAGCTTCTGATAGTAGTGGTGGCTGGCGAGGGGAAGGTCTCCGAAAGGAGAGTGTCCCTGTTTGCCCCTCTGTGCCCACGCCAGGCAGAGCCGGGGCGGTGGGGATGCTGAGCAGCCCGGCTCTGGGCTGGTGTGGCTCGGGGGGCTTTTCTCCAGCTGGGAGTGGGTTTTGAGGGGGGCCCTACTGGGCACAGGGAGCTCTGGGGTGCTGGCTGCCCTGCTACCAGTCGTCAAGATATCTGGCTGCATCGGCACCGCTTGCCCTTGGAGGTGGAGGGAAGGGGCTCTGTGCCCCCGTGTGCCTCGAGGAGGCATAGAGCTGAACGGATGGCGGTGCTGGAGCCCGTGGGTGCCCGTGGGGTGGTGGGGAGAGCCCTGGGGAGCAGGGAAGAAATGCCAATATGATCTGGAGGGGTCTGAGTATAGTGTCATCTATCATGCTCAGCATCCTGCTGCAGGGAGCTGAGCGGGGAAGGACCTCGGATGCTGGAGGATCTCCTAAACATGACCAGCTCTGACCTGGCCCCTACACGGGGGGCAGAAATCGGAGACGGAGTGGCGATGTGCCCAGCCTGGCACCCTCCTGGGGGGAAGTTTGGGAGGAGAGGGCTGTTCCTGAGAGCATCCAGCTGATGTTCTGCTGCAGGAGATGGGCTGAGATGGGGCTCCTGACGAGTTAGAGAGGAAGGGGAGGGGAGTTGGGTTGACAAAGGAGACTTTTCTAGACCCAGGAAGAAACATTTCGAAGAGGAAAGAAAAAAAGGAGACTTCTGTTTAGAATATTTCAAATGAGAAGACCAGAATACTTTCTTTAATAATTAAAAAGTTTGGTTGTTTTTTTTCCCCAAAAAAATATTCTTTGTTTTCTCCTGTAGGAATAGTTGGCAATTCTACAAATGTATGCAAAATATTTTTAGTTTGCATTTTTTGATGGGAAAGAACGCGGGTGGGAATAAGCAGCTCCCTCTGGTTAGCTGGCTACGGCAGCCGCTTCGGCTAGGGGGGAGCAGAGCCCCTGCCCCAGGCAGCCCCTTGGGTACCCGGAGCATCCATGTGCTTCCATGGGCTTTGGTGCTTGGAAGCCACCGGAGCTGGTGTTTTTGTCCGCCGGCTGCTGCCCGCCCTGTGCGCAGGATCCAAGTGACTGCCTTCGTTAGGTCTTTTTTGGGTTTTTTTTGGCTGCAAATCCACGTTTGTGGAAAAAAACGGAAAGCTTCAGCGCACTTTTCTGTTGCTTTGAAGAACAAATAGCTAAAATTTCGATTATGGGCTGACTCTGTCCTGGTGCATGTTATAGAAGTCTCCAGAGATACACCCGCAGCCGGCACCCCCACGGATTGTCCCTTGGAGCAGTAGGGATTATTTATCCCTACCACCTTGGTGACCTTCAGAAGGCATAAAAACTGTGTCACATTTGTGTTCTTGAGGAACAGAGGCTGGTTTTATGTCGGGGAGGTTTGTTGCTGAGGAAATTCCCTGTTGTTGGCCAGGCAGGACGGCTCGGGGTTTCATCCTCCGGCCATCTCCGGTGCCGACGGCTCAGCCTGCTCCTGCACCAACCGCCTGGCAGCCGGTAGGAGAATATTCTTGGGGGATACAGGGAGAAAATACATCCTGTGACAGAAGCCTAAAAGCGATGCTGACTGATGGTGCTGTTAACCCCTTAGGGTGCTGGCGGATTAGGTACAAGCGGAGTTCTGGGGGGGAAGGAGAGCGGAGCCCCAGCGCGTGCCGATTCATCGCGCTGGCTTTTAACGTTAATCTTTTCCGGAGAGGTGGGAAGAGCGAGAGCCCTGTTCACACTGATGGTTCCAGGGGCTGGTTTTCCTCCCGAGGGGCAGCAGCAGGTACGTGCTTCCCCTGGCAGGATCCGTCCCGGTGCTAAGTTGGGATGGCTCACAGGCAGCCCGGCAGCTGCCGCTCTGCCCGGGTTCCTCCTTCGAAATGGGATGCTTTTGGGCTTTGCTGCCCTTGCATCCCATGGGATGGACCTGCAGCCCTGCAGGGACAGTTTCTTGTGCACGAGGCCCTGGGGGTGGCGTGGACCGGGAGCTGCCCGCTTCTGCCGTGGCCAGGGTGGCTCTTCTGCGCCCGGCTGCAGGTCAACGCTCTGCTACAGAGAAAACCTGGAGTGGGCTTCATTTCTGGTGGGTTTGCGCTGTTTGCTCCTTGCTGTTTCTCAAAAGAGAGATAAAACCCCTGAACCCCCTCCAGCAGTGTCGGGGGGAGTCCTGCTCTTGCCGAAATCTCTGCTCCCAGCTCCTTGCAGCATCCGTTACTCCTTCATTGAAAGCTGGTTTTTTTTAAGGGATATTTCTGTTACACGTTGAAAGTGTAAAAATCTGTCTCGTCAAACAGGTTCGTTGTCCTTCTGAGCGTGGTGGTGACCTGCCTCTCGTGCTACCCATGTTCTGGTGCTCCCGAGGAAAATGAAAAGCAGCCTAAGGCTCTGGATGGAGGGTGCTGCCCAGGAGGGTGTAAAACAACAACGTGCTGTCCAACCCTATGATGATAAATACATTTTTTTTTTGACCAAAACACATGAAATAAGTATTTTTGCCAGGGGTTAGTAGTCAGAGATAGGCCAGTTTTGCCATCGTTAGCCTCACGTGCTGGAAAACTTGGTCACGCTGCAGAAATTACAGGATTTAAAACAAGCCGAGCAGCCCCGACAGATGTCTCGAGCGTCTTTTCTGCTTTTTGTGCTGGAGCACGTAGAGTTCATGCCTGAAGCGTCTCCCCAGCGTTTGTCGGGAACAGCAGTGTCCTTTCCAAGATGATCTCAGCGGCTTTTTGTCTCCTCCGTCGTGTGACTCGGATTTGGAAGCAACGGGGGAGCCCAGCCCTGTGTCATGAGACTGGGAACGGGACCGGGAGTTTGGCCACGGAGCCGGTGGGCGTCCTGGGGAGGGGCTGTGCCGTGCTGGGGGCTGCAGGGTGAGCATCGCCGCTCCGGTCCTGCCCCGGGGATTTCGTGCTGGTGCAGGGGGGTGAGAGGAAGGTGGTGGGTGCTGGAGGTGGCTGCGGCGCGGGGCGTCACGCTGGACCCCTTCGTGCCCTCGTGTAAAGGAGGCAGTTACGTGTTTATCTTCCAAGTCAGCCAGCCTTTCGGAGTTTGAGCCAGGATGCTTGTCTTTTGTGTTGCTTGTGCTTCGTTAGCTTTTGTCTGAAATTTTTCAAGGGCAAACAGGAGATGAGTAATCGCCGCGAAAGAAAAGCGGGAGCCGGGGCGCAACGTCTGTGTTTCGGTGTCTGGCGAGCCTGGGAAGCGGGAGGTCTGTGCTCTGTGCCAGCCTTTGGCAGGTCACATAACCCCATCTCACCGCGGTGTTTCCCCACCTTTAACGGTCGGTGTAGGGTTAATAACGGAGTGGTGCTGAAAGCTTTGCCATTTGAAACAAGGAACCGTGGTGGTGTCTGCGTTGCTCTTCTCTGGGCCAGTTTCTGTCGCTGAAATAACGTGCCCATCACACAGCAGCCGTGTCCCAAATGTGTTGCTGCCCCTTGCCCGCCTCGAGGCTGGCGAGTCCTTGGCACGTCCCTGGGGTTGCATCCTGCTTGTGAGCTGACTTTCCGCGTGCAAGATCTTTAATCTTCCTCGTTTGTCTGAAATACCCTCCTTAAGGTATTTGATTTAAGGTATCCTCCTTTCAGAGCGTGATCTGTGAGCCTTTGGTGTTCCCTGCAGAGCATCCCAAGTGTCTTCAGCCATCCTCTTGGCTTCGCAGGGTGGCAGAGCCTGGCTATGAGCGCGGGCACCCCGAGTGCTCACAATGCTGGTCGTTATGGATGCCCGTCCCGCTCTCGGGATGCTCACTGGCTCCGCTGTCGTGCCGGGATTCACCTTCGTCTGCTCTCTTTCCCCATTTATCAGAGGAGTTTGTGAGCAGTATAAATGTTCATATTCTGTAGATGTTTCTGCTTCTTCCCCTGGCCCTGGTGACTTTCTGTCTTTGAATTTTGGTATTGTTGAGGAGGTGCAACTCCAGCGGGTCCGGGCTGGGCATCTCTGCCGGAGCCCTCCCGAGAGCCCGGGCCCTGCTTCACCCCGTCAACGGTGGGTGGGTCAGCAGATGGGCAAGGGGGTGCCTGGGGCTCCTCTTCCCTGCGGGATTTGGAGGGGATGGTCGTGTGGCACCATAGGGACGAAGCACGTCGAGGTGCATGGGAGCTGTGGGGGGACAGGGGAGGGCTCCCTGCTGGCTGCTGATTTGGTTTGCTGTGTGCAAAAAAGCTGGAAAAAAAGGTTATTTAATCAAAGAAACCAACATCGAATAAATGAACAGCAGTGTCTGCCCCCAAAGTATTCCCTTTTCCACTTTAACAATCACATTTAAATAGATGTTGAAATGGAAGCGTTGCTATAAAACACCGCCACGGTGCCCGGCTTCTGGGCTGCTGATGTGAAACATTGGCATTATTTTTTTTTTTCCTTGTTTCCCTGAAGCAGCGTGTGCTGGGCTGGCTGGGGCTGGCCGTGCCGGGTGCGAGCTCGGAGTGATGGGCTGGTGCTGGGGGTGCCCAGGGTGCCAGCAGAGCGGCCGTAGGTCTCTACACCGGGTAAACGCCCGGTGGGCGAGAGGCTGCCAGCGGTGTCGGTGTGGCACCGGCTGTCGCACACTGGAGTGCTCCGGGCTCAGCGGGCAGCTGCTGCCACGGAAAGGACTTGTGGCTTTTTTCTGGGAAGTTTGGGAATTGGCCCTTAGCCCAGCAGGGAGGGTGCTGGGAGTGGGGCACGGCTGGGCTCGTGGAGGGCAACGGGTGCTGAATGCTGCTCTTCTGAGATGCTTTGCTGAGCCCCTTCCCGTGTTTCCTGGCACAGGGGTGTGCCACCTCCGCTCCTGCCCCTCCAGCAGCCCCTGGAGCCCGTCTCATCCCTCCTAATTGGAAGGCAGCTTTGCAGGGGCAGGAGCAGTTGTTCCCCTGATGCCAGGCGGTGTTTTGTTCCGACGGTCCCTGCTGGAGAGGTGCACTTTGAGCCAGAGAGATGGCAGGAGAGGAAGCTTTTGCAAACCAGCTGGTGGGAATCATGGTATTTACCAGCTCACAGCTGAGCTTGGGAAGGTATTTTTATAGCTTCACATGTTTTTTGGGTTGGTTTGTTTGGTTTTTTTTGCTTTCTTTTCTGAACTTGCAAGCTGAATGCCGTTTTGGTTTTTGTTTTGCTTTGAAACTGCTTCGCAGCCAGATAAAAGATGCTCTGTTTTCAGCTATCAACCCCCGCTCTGCAGCCCCTGTTACCTTTTAACAGCGGGAAGACATTTTTATGGAGCTTTGGCTCCAATTGGGAAGAGAGAGATGTTGGAGGGCGGACCTCCTCCTGCACGGGGGTACTGGCTGCCCACCAGGGGTGCCCAGTGGGGTGAGGACAGTGCCCGGGGCGGGCTGTCCCACGCAGCCATGCTCAGGCTTCTCCGTTAAAACGGTTCCTCCCTCGGTGCTGTTGGCTGCTCCTCTCTCCTGCTAAAAACGTGGCTGGGCACGCTGCGGGTTCTGCGGCGGGACAGCGGGGATGGTTGCTGCCCGTGAGATGAGAACCGCTGCGCCTCTGCGGCGGCTTCTGGGTGGTTAACTCGGATACGGGGCAGCAAGAAAAGAAGATTTTCGGTTTGGGTGTTTTTGAACGTGAAGGGAAGATTTCTCAGTGATTTTTCTTTAGCTTTGCAATTCACAGAGGCACTGGCAAAGTACCAGTGGCTCATGGGTTTGCCAACAGTTGATAAGGTTTCCAGAGCAAACTAGGGTGATTTGGACACGCGCGGGTGCCCTCTGAAGGCCATGCTCTTCCTAAATCCTCGGGCTTTTCTTTTTGAAGCCACCCTGTATTTTACCTGGTTGTATCCCTGCCTCTCAGACTCCTCTAGGCTTCCCCGCTGCTGTGCCATCCCCTTAAACCTCACTCCCAGCCCTCCGTGGGACCCTGCCACTGGTTTGGGCTTTGGACCACACTGACTGTGTCGCAGAGGCTGCTGCTGCTGTCACCTTGTGCTTCTGTCCAGAAACAGCTTCTGAGGCACTTGCAGCCTCTTCTGCTTCCCTTCCCCTGCTCCCTTCTCCTTGCGAAGCTCCTCTGCAGGAAACCAGCTGCAGGTCAGTGTTGTCTTGTGTCCTGCTGCGGTCCGGACGGGAGTGGAGGAGAGCATCGCACAGGTCACGGAATCAGAGAATTGGGTTGGAAGGGATGGTCAAGATCATCCAGTTCCAACTCCCCTGCCATGGGCAGGGACACCTTCCACTACACCAGGTTGCCCAAAGCCTCATCCAACCTGGCCTTGAACACTTCCAGGGATGGGGCAGCCACAACTTCTCTGGGCAACCTGGTCCAGTGCTCATCTCCTCTTCCTCACAGCCTCCCCGCAGCAGAGCTGGCACTCGGGGATTGCCAGGCACTCCAGGGTGCCAGAGGCACGGCTGTGCCTCGTGTTGGTGCCCAGGAGAGGGGCTGCCCCTGATCCAGCTCTGCTTCCCGCAGGAGCTGGCTCTGCCTCTCCCCTGGGTGCAGACAGAAATTGGGGTGAGGCAAACTGGGATGGCAGTAAAAATTTGCTGAGCACTGCCGGGAAACCTCCTCCTGCCCAGGCTGATCCAGGATTATTTTTTCTGAATCCTGGTTTGCCTTTCAGGGCCGTGAGCTCTTCAGGATACGTGTTGTCCCCCCGTGCCTGTCGCCTTACACCCCGCTGGGTCTTGTAAGCTGTTTCAGGGAATGTCTGGGACCATTTTGATTGTTTATTTTTATTTTTTTTTCCAATTTTGCAGCTGTTGCTTGCAGTCCCAGCTGCAGAGGAGGTGCACCCTGCCCTCGCCCTCCGCAGACGCATATCTGCCCTTCCCAGTCCAGGACAGGGTTGTGGTGGGTAATTGCTCCTCCTGGCTTGTAGCATCTCTCATTTTCCTGAACCCAGCTGAAACCTTTGCTGAGTTTTTAAGGTCAGGTTGCTAAGTTACACCTCCTTGGAGGAGCAGTGTGTTACAGGCAGGAGCAGCCGCCGGCTGGGAGGATCTGGAGTAACTCGGCTCTCCTGGCCCCATCCTTGCCATCCTCTGTCAATCCCGGGCTAATCTCAATGCCTCATTTAGCTGTTTTTTCCCTAAAGCCTCAGCTGGATGAGCTTCCTTTGCTCGGCAGCGTTAGTGAACTTATTGCCTGAGGGTTTAGAGGAGCCACTCCTGTGAAATGCCGTGTGGTCCTGCAGGGAGAGGAGCAGCCGTTTGGCCTCTCCATCTTCTTTTTCTGAATCTTTATTTGCCTTTTGGGGCTGTGACTCTTTGGGACGTGCATCGTCCCCATCGAGGTTTGGAGATGACCTCGCTGGTCAGGGCTGCAGCTCTGGAGCAGGCGAGCAAGGTCTGGAGCAGCTGGTGCCCCGCTCCTCTGCCCCTCTCCATCTTTAGCCTCGCTCCTTCTCTCCTTCCCATTTTCTGCGAGCTTCTGGAGGAGCTGGATTAGCACAGCTTGGGTTTGCCTGGAAGCTGCTGGGACTGAGCGCTGTGGCAAGACGAGGACTTGCCTCTTCCCAGGAACGGGGCAGCTCCACAGGGGCACCATCCTCAGGCATTGCCAGGAGATGAACAGGAGGGTTTCTTGCTCAGTTCCCTGGGAAATTGTGTACGTCGGTGAGGTTCACTGGGGGTTATGTTTGGATTGTGAGAGGGGTTTAGGGTTATGTTTTCCCTCCTGCTCGCTATGTCTGTTGTGTTGCTGGATTTCTGCTGTGGCTGGTGCCGTGACTCCTTCATCCTTCCCCTGGCTAAGCTGGAGACTCTGTCTTCTCTAGGTTGGGCTGGGAAGTGCCCTTCAGAGAGCAGCTTCTCCCACGTCGAACTAAGGGGGGGGGGACAGGCTGGGAGGGGTGTGCAAGTGCTTGCAGGAGCAATGCGGAATCTGGAGTTCCCTGGTGTAACTTGCATCAACCTTTTCTCTGGCCCTCCCTTCCCTTGATCTCTGCTCAGCCCTTACCTTCTTTTTCCCTGGAGTGATGGAGAAGCCATCCCGTAAGGACATGAGTCCTGACCTGAGCAATTGATTCTGTGATTGCTGACCATGACACGGGGCCCTACAGGAAAGCTGGAGAGGGGCTTTGGACAAGGGTCTGTAGTGACAGGACACGGGCCAACGGATTTAAACTGAAAGAGGGGAGATTTTGATGAGACCTAAGGAAGAAATTCTTCCCTCTGAGGGTGCTGAGGCACTGGACCAGGTTGCCCAGAGAAGCTGTGGCTGCCCCATCCCTGGAAGTGTTCAAGGCCAGGCTGGATGAGGCTTTGAGCAACCTGGTGTAGTGGAAGGTGTCCCTGGCCATGGCGGGGGGGTTGGAACTGGATGATCTTGAAGGTCCCTTCCAACCCAAACCATTCTGTGATTCTCAGACACAACCATGGGGAAGGCACCGGACACAGCACAGCTTTTGAGATGTGTTGTGCCTCTTTTTTTTTCATGTTTTTTTTGTTGTTGTTGTTAACCCGTTTGCTTTCAATAAAAGCCTGGGGAAGCAGCACCAAAGTCCCCTAAGTGTCATGGGCTGAGACTCAAGTGGGGGATGGATGCTGGAGCGGTCAGTGGGGCTTCACCCTGCCTGGCACACCCAGCCGGTGCCCTGTGGCTGTCCCCAGGGTGGGTGTCAGGGGACAGGGGACCTGGCCTTGGTGACCATTCTCACATTTCCCCATCCTGCTGTGGACTGGGAGCAATGGAGCCGTCACTGGGCTCCTGCCTGAGCTCTCGCATGCAGCCAGAAGGATTTTTCCACCCTTGTCAAGACTTGATTATGTGCTCTCCTTTCTACCAAAACGTTGAACAGCAGCTAAATATAGGCTGTAACAGCATTGATTATGGCTTTTCTAATTGAGCTTTACACTCCATCAGGGATCTTTGCTAATGGGATGTGGCATCCTTGATAACACCCAGCTGTGGAGCCCACTTGGGAACCGAACATAGATGCAGTGTGGCTTCCCGGTGGCATCAGAGCCCGGCTGACGGTTGCTGCATTGTGCATCGGATGGTAGATCCATGGAGCCGGAGTGCCCTTGGGAATTCGAGTTCAGATTTCAGATCTAAACACGTATCTAGTTGCTTTGCTCTTTCTGATACAAATCCTCTCTGCAGCTACGCAACCTAAAAACTGCTCTTGTAAGGGTGTGAATTCTTCCCCTTTTTACCCCCCCCCTTGATCAGTGTGAGTGGCACTGCGGGCACAAAGGGATGGCAGCACTTAAAATGCTAATGCTGTTGTGCAGGTGATGGAGCTGTACGCAGGTGTGTTCAAAAGCGCTGAGATTTACCTGCAAGGATGAAGGGATGTTTCGAACTCCGGCGGAGCCCAGGACTCGTTTATGCAGCACAGCAATGGGTTAAATTACATCCCTGTTGTCTTGTGCCAGTGAAACGGGTTGCAATAAGAGGTACATACATCTTACTGGAACAGAAACAGCTCGAGATGCTGATTCTGGCTTTGGTACCTCCTGGCGCAGCTCGTTTACACACCCAGGCAAGTCAAGCGTGGGGCTCGGAGCGGGCAGGATGGTGCTGTGTGCCCGGTGCCTCCGCAGAGCCGGGGCAGTGCCGTCCCTGCGGCCGTCCCCGTCCCCAGCGCGCTCAGCGGCGGCTCAGCGGAGCGGCGCGGCGTTGCCTGGGAATCAACAGCAAACGCGATTCACGCGGAAATGAAGGACATTTCTGAACCTGAATGCCAAAACGTGGTCCCCGTCCCGGCTCCGATGGACCGAAAGGGTCTGGGTAAGAGGCCACGGTGATGGCTCCTGCGCCGTGCCCGCCGTCGCGGGGTGCCCGGTGCGTTACCATCGCTCAGCAGCCCTGCGTGGTGCCGTAGCTCTGCCCCGGCCCTGGCATCGCTGCTCACCCCTGAATTACACCAGATGCCAACACCAGTCAGCGCCGTTGTAAAGGGGGTGAAAAATGAGGGTGATAACGTGGCGGTGACAGGCAGCCGCCGAGGGCCGGGAGCTTTTGCGTGATAGACTCTCCCTGTGCGACCTTGAGGATGGGCTTAGTGGAAATAGGATGAAATTTAGTGCCGTAAGGTGGAAGGAGGGAGGCAGAGCGCTCGTCTGGCTGTCCGCACCAGCAGCTCAGCTCTGCGTGGTGCTCCGGGGTGGGGGAAGATGCCAGGTCTGAGCTGGAGGGAGGGCAGGCGAGGGGTGCGGAAACAACCGTGGGCAACGAGAGGTCGTTTTGTGCGAGGAGGCTGCAAGAATTTGCCTGAATCAGCCTAGAAAAATACAGGGCGAAGGGGGCCGTGACTGCGGTGTAACGGAAATTAATCACGGGAGTGAACACCAGACAGGGGGAATAATTATTTAAGCTAAAGGTTAATGTTGGCATGAGAACAAATGAGCATAAACCAGCTGCAAATTGAATTTGGGGTGGAAATTTGAAAGTTTCATACCATTCAGTGCGAGGTTTGGGAAGAGCCTTGTGCACGGAGGGGCCCTTTGCCAAGACCCTCGGGGTGAGGGGGAGCAGGTAGGGCTCAGGTGTGGGCTCTGCGACAGCAGGGGACGGGGCTCTGTGGTTCTGGGATGCCCCCAGCACAGGGCAATCCTGCCACGTCTCCTCGCTCTGCGGTGATGTTGGGCATCTCTTCGTTTTTATCGCATTTCTGGGATCTTTGGAGCATGGCACGTGAGGACTATCCCTTGATGGAGGCTGCGGGGTGAAGCAGGAAAAGGGGACCTGCTCCCATGCCCGCTGCGAGCCTGGGCGTGCTCTGGGGTTTTGGAGGAGGCGGTGGCTCGTGGTCATGCTGCTGGAACATTGGGTGCGTCTTGGTCACCCCAGCAGCTTTTGAGCCCCACCATCAGAATTGGTTGAATTTTGACCCCATAGAGATCTTGAACTTGTGTTTCTACATGTTGGATGACACCTTCGTGACCTCTGTTGTGCCTGCTCTGGGAGTCTGTCTTGGTAGAGTCTGTAGACACCTTCCCCATAGTGCGTGTCCGTGGGAGATGTGGTTCCCACCACAAAAAGCATTCTGCTGGCTCAGATGGTGCTCAGTGGGGCTTTTAACTCTCTTAAAGACAACCTGTATCATTTCAGTCTTGAACCCTCTGGTTTGTTTATTTGCTTAATTCTGATTATCTGTGAGTTTTGGGGTGGGGGGGATGCTGGCATTCCCCGTGCGCTCTTTGTGCTGGCTGTGGTTTGCAGCTCAGGATGCAAATCCTAATTAAAACACGCTGGCGAGGGGGAAAAGGCTTTACTGAAACAGCAGCAGCTTTGCAAACCAAGGATGCGGGCTGGTGGTGGGAAGGACCGTATGTTCTCGTTCCATTGGTGGCATCGTGGGTTAGAGAGGGCTCCTGGCTTGAAGAAGCCATCTCACCTACTGTGATAGTTTGATGTGGGGGGGTGTTCTGGTGGCAGGAGAGGGGATTTGCTCCCTGTGCCACCAGATCTGAGTCCCATCCCCCCCGGGGGGTTGTGCCAAATCGGCGCCTCTGCGAATGGCCCTATTTAAGTTGGGACAAAGGGGTGGGAAAGGGGCTTTTGCCCAGGAACGAGGAGAGGGGCGGAGGGCGCTGCCCTCGCTCCCGGCTCCCGGCCGGGCAGCCGCTCAGGCCGGGCTGGCACCATGTGCTCAAGATGGCGCCGGGGGAGCCGCGTGGGGGACTCGGGAAGCGCCCCGCTCCCGGGGTGCCCGCCGGGCCGAGCTCCCCCAGAGAGGATTAATATCTAAGAGAAAACAACCACAGCGACCCGGTCAGTCAGGATGGAGCAGGAGGAGGGGTGCTGGAGCTGAGGTTTCCCTTGCAAATCGGTGTGAAGATGGCAGGCGGCCCCCTGCAGCCAGGGTGTGCTCGGCGGGGCAGAGACCCACCCGTGGCCCGTGGAGAAACCCACGTCGGGGAAGAGATGCCTGAGCCCAGGAGAGGTCGTGGAGCAGGGGATACACGACGAGGTGCTGTTAATAATGGGCAGGGGATGCACGACAAGGTCATGGAGGCATCTGGAGACCGTGGGACGGCCGACGCGAGTGGCAGCAGCTCCCTAAGGGGCCGAGACTGGTAAAGTCCAAACTGGTGCGATCCATGGGGAAGGATGGCAATCCTGCGGGCAGGGCTCACGCTGGAAAAGTTTGAGGACTTTTTCTTTGTGAGTAGGGGATCCACCGAAGCAAGGGAAAAATGGTGTAAAGACTCCTCCTCCTTTAAGAAAGGAGCGGTAGTGAACAACATGGATGAACTGACCTGTACTCCCCCATTCCCTGTGCCCCTGCGCCGCCGGGGGGGAGGTAGAGCCAGGAACGAAAGGAAATAGGGGGTGGGGAGGTGTTGTTTTAAGATCTGGCCTTGTTTTCTCTTTTCTCCTCTCAAGTAACCGGTTTCATTCCCTTGTGTCTCTTGTTGAGTAACTGTTAATAAATTGTTTTGTTTTATGAAGAAAGCCTGAGTCATGTTGTGCCCGGGACCATGGTTGGTGGGTGCTCCCTCTCGGTTCTTGTCTCGACCCTCAGTCCGAAAACCACGACACCTACTGAAAGGGCTGTGCCCTGTGTTTTCTCCCCTCAAGGTCTCTGGACAGAAAGCTGCAGCGGCCGCTGCTGGGGAAGTCCCGGACGCTGCCCAGCATCCCACAGTCCCCGGTCCTGAGCAAGTTTCCCCTCCTTGACTCGGCGGCGTACAGGGAGGAGATGCCGGAGCAGAAGCCCTACAAGAAGCACTCGGCCTCCGAGCACCAGAAAGGCTGCACGGTCCCTTCCGCCGGTGAGTGCCGCGGCGCCGGGATGAGCTTCCACCCCCTTCTGCCGGGGAACCTGTGAAATCCACCCAAACCTCTCCTGATTCCCCAGGGGCACGAATAACAAAATAAATCCAACCACAGCCCGCATGGGGTCTATCCTACTCCAAACCCAGCCCTTCTTGGTGAGGTGTGGAGGTTTTTTGCCCTTCTTTGAGCCTGTTCCTTAAACCTCCCCATCTTTCGTATCGCGCTGATGGAAAGTGGGGTCGGTTTGTGAAAGCCACCTGATGCAGGAGGGTGATGCTCAGAACCTCCTGGCTCCTGGCCACGCGTGCGGAGCGATCTGCTGCCTTGGTGGCTCTCTGGCATCTGCAACAGGCCAAGGTGCCTCTTTTCTATGGTGTGAAGTGGCTTCAGGGCACTTGGTGTTGGTCTCCATGGGGAGCAGTGGCAGAGCGTGGCACCGCCGGGCCCTTCCGCCGTCCCCTTCCGCCGTCCTGCCCTGGTACCGTGCGTTGGCCTTCAGGTCAGCTGAGAGTCTTCATCATGTCCTCCTCCTCGTGTGCCAATCCTGATGAAATACTCATCCGGTCGGGCCAGCTGCTCTGAGCGAGTTTATTGGCGGAACTGTTGATGGCCAAAGCGTTTCAGCGCCTGCGGTGCCAGCGGAGTCACACTGGAGCCATAAAAATGATGAGGAAAGGGATTATTAGCACTGAAACAAAGATAAGGCTCGCACGCCAGGGCTGGCAATCTAGCGCTAAATAAAATCCTAATAAACCAGCTCTGTTCAAACAGCACCCTTGGACTTTTTTATTTTTCTTTTTTTTTTTCAAATCTAACCCGCTCGCAGTCAGATCCCTGTGAGCTGCCCAGCAGAGCAGCTGTCCAAACTCGGGCTTAATTTCCACGCTCTGCAGGCTGCATTTCATTTCCTGCTGCTATGAATTCTCCCAGAAGTCGTGCATGGAGCAGATCTTGGCACGTCGCTGGGCCCCTCTTGCCGCGCTCGTGGCAGCGGTGCCCCTGGGGGGTTGTGGTGCCACGCGACGGCTCTCGGCCGTGTGCGGGATGTGGGGTTGTCCTTTCAGCCCGTCAAAGAGTTAGAGCAGGTCTTGCTAGAGGAGGAGGACCTGTGGGAAGGTTTGTGTAGCTGACTCCTGGGGACGTGAGGGATTGGGACGCTTGTGAGTAGGTAGGTAATGGCGGGTGACTTCGTTGCGTGGAATCCAAGATGGGTTGTGGTGTCCTGTGAGCCCTCAGCGTTTCCTGTGTGATGGTTTGCAAGGAGAGTCGTTCAGCCTGGAGAAGAGAAGGCTCCGGGGAGACCTTCCAGCAGCCTTCCAGTACCTAAAGGGGCTACAAGAAAGCTGGAGAGGGCTTTGGACAAGGGTGTGTAGTGACAGGACATGGGGCAGTGGCTTTAAACTGAAACAGAGGAGATTTCAATGAGATCTAAGGAAGAAATTCTTCTCTCTGAGGGTGATGAGGCACTGGCACAGGTTCCAACAGGTTCCCTAGAGAAGTTGTGGCTGCCCCATCCCTGGAAGTGTTCAAGGCCAGGTTGGATGAGGCTTTGGGCAACCTGGTGTAGTGGAAGGTGTCCCTGCCCATGGCAGGGGGGTTGGAACTGGATGATCTTGGAGGTCCCTTCCAACCCAAACCGTTCTGTGATTCTATGACAGACCTGAACAAATAGTGGAGGTCTACCTCCTGATAGAGGGCAAACAAAGTGCTTTGCAGGACTCTGTGCATGAGAGAGCATCCACCATGAAGGATCCAGAGCACCCTTCAGCCCCCAGCAGGTCCCTGGTTGGTTTGCTGGTGTTTCCAGGCAGGTGTGCTGGAGGTGGAGGGAGGGAGTGGGAGGCTGGTGTAAGACCGTGGGATGAAGTCCCAGCGTGAGTCAGAGCCACTGCAAACCTCATCACCTTCTACTCCAAACACCTCCTCTCATGTGAGTGCAGACGTGTTTGTGCACTGTGGAGCAGCGACCCTGAGCAGAGCCTGTGCCCAGCCCTGCCTGCACGGCGGGTGTAACGAGGAGCCCTGATTGCACCTAACGAGTCTTTAGGGTGTTGCTTTACTCAGGGCTGGAAGGTGCCCGCGGTGCCAAGATGAGGGAGGAGAATGAAAACCCTTGGAGGCTGGAAGGCTCCCTCCACAGCCAGAGCCTTGGCTGAATTGTTTTCTGTCCAGATTCTCCCAGGTTCTTTTCCTGGCTCCTTGATGCTGTTAGGAACTGCTAATTAGCTGCTCATTAAGGCTATCAGGCTGCTACCACGGAGGGGAAAAAAAAAATTAAGAAGATGATGCTTTTCTCAACAGAGCCTGGCTGTTGTATCGGTCTCAGCCTGGACCACGGGTTCGGAGCGTTTCCCTGTAACACACAGCACTGAATTTGTCCGAGCCCTGGGACAAGAGGTGGTGGCCTTCATCAGTGCAGGTCTGCAGGGATGCAGCAGCCCTCCAGCTGCAGCATCATGCCACTGGCAGCGTGTCCCATCTGGGCAGCGGGACGGGAGCGGAGCAGTGTGTGACACAGGAGGTTAACGAGCCCTGCATGCTGATGAGGAAGGCAGGATTCCCACGGGTGCTCATGAATGAGAGCTGGGCTGCAGGGTTTCAGGAGGAAGAGGAGATCTTTTCCTTAAAGAACTTGTGAAGCTACTTTGAGCATCTGACCGCCAGGATGTGCTCCCCAGCCTTGTGTCCTGTGGCTCCAGCATGGCAGTTCTGGAGGAGGGGGGTGCCCTGTCGCTCTGGGGGGGGTGGGTTCCAGGAGATTCTCCTGCTGTGCTGGTCCTTGTGCAGGCACTGAAGTGTGTGATGGGGAACTGGGGTCCTGAGGATGGCCAGGAGAGCTGAGGGACGGTGAACTGGGTTTGCTGTTGGTCTGGTTTTGTTGTTCCCCTCCAGGTTACCTGCAATAAGTGGTGGTGTGGTCAGCTGGGACAGGCTCTGAGCTCTCCATCCATCACCCCATTGCCTGGAGCAGCTCTGCAGCGTTAACTCAAATGAACCCAGAACTCCAGCAAACAGGGCTTGGTCAAGCAGGCGCAGGGGCAGCTCCTGCCTTGTCCAAACCATTCTCCGCTCGGTGTCATGTCTTGCAATGTGCTGAGAGGTTTCACACCTTACACTTGTCCTTCCTTCTTCTGTGCCCGTGTGAACTTGTAGGGGTGGAACTGAGAAATACTTTTTGTTATGCTCTTCTCTTCCTTCTGCACCAGGCAGGGGCTTCTTCTGAGCCTTCGGTTCCCTGCAGCTCTTGCCTGCCAGCCTGCATGGAACTGCCTGTGTTTTCCATGCCTGACCCCTTGCAGTTCCCTCTGCCTTGCACCTGGAAGGAGCAGACTGTGCTGGAGCTCTTCGCTGCCTCCTCTCTCCCTCATCTGTCCGTCGTGCAATACGTGGAGCTCTTCAGAACCCGGCTCCGTGCCCCACCATGACGCTGGGAAGAAGCTAACTGGTAGCATGGTTGGTGTGAGCTTGTGGGGAGTTATGCCCATAGGAGGAAAAGAAAAAAGCTGAAAAGGAATGACTGGATTTGAGCTTACACCAGGACTCTGGAATTAATTTTCCTAATTGTCGTGGGTTAGGCCGATCCGGCAACCAAACCCACGCAGCTCTCCCAGTCCAGTAAAATGGAGAGGAGAGAAAAATGTAATAAAAGAGCTGAGGATCGAGACAGGAACAGAGGAGCACCCACCAACCACGGTCCCGGGCAAAAGAGGCTGTTTTCTTAATGCAAAACTATTTATTAACAGCTACCTACAAAAGAGAAAAGCACACAAAAACGGTTACTTAAGAGAATAACAAGAAAACAAGGCCAGGTCTTAAAAACAACACCCCTCCCCCCTTTGTCTCTTCTTCCCGGCTCTACCTCCTCCCCCCAGCGGCGCAGGGGGCAGGGAATGGGGGGGTGCAGGTCAGTTCATTCCAAGTTGTTACTGCCGCTTCTCTTAAAGGAGCAGGAGCCCTTACACCATTGTCCCTTGCTCCAGCGGATCCCCCACTCACGGCGAAAGCGTGAATCCTGCCCGCTGGGGGGCAAATCCTTACCCCATCGGATTTGCCCAAGTGCGGGCTTTACCAGTCCTGGGCTTTTAAGGAGCTGTGGCCACTCGCTCTGGCGTGGGTCATCAACAAACTTTAAATGTGCTCCGGCGTGGGGTGGCATGTCGACCTTAAATGCACCTCTGCACAGACTGAGATGCGTAAATGCAAAATGCGTAAACGTGCCTCGCCCTGTGCCCGGGAGTCACAAGAGTCTCAGGCTCAGGCATCTCCTTTAACGAAACCCCTCCCCATCGGCGGGGGCATCCCATGGACTCGAGATGCACCGTGCTCAGGCTCTGGCATCTCTGCTCGACGTGGGTCCTCCACGGGCTGCGAGTGGGTCTCTGCTTGCCCCACCGAGGGCTGGTTTGCAAAGGGGCTGCTGGCAAAGGGGACTCAGCCGCGGCACACGCTGTTCCGTTCCATCTTCACTGACCTCTGATCCGTGTGGCCGTTTCTCTGAGATCTCAGTCCTGTCTGGGTGAACTCGGCCCGGTGGGCGCCCCGGCAGCGGGGCTCTCCCCGAGTTCCCCAAGCGGCTCCGCCGCCGCCATCCTCGACGGGGCGGGCACCGGCACGGAGCGGGCACAGGCCCGGCCCGGCCCAGGCCCCGCCCGGCCAGGAGCCGGGAGCGGCGGCCGTGCCCCCCTCCCTTCTCCTCACCCCTGGGCACAGGCACACACCTTTTTCCGTTCCTTTGTCCGACGTAAATAGGGCAATTCGCAGAGGCGCCGATTGGCTCAAGCCCGGAGGGGGATGGGAGTCTGGTGTGATGGGCAGCTTCTGCCACCCGGACCTCCCCCCCCACTTCAAACCATAACACTAATACTCACAGGGATGTTTTGGGTGGGCATCCATAACATCTGGATGTCGATCTTGCATCTCTGTTGAACTTAGCGTGGGCATAGGCTGCCTCCCACGACAGCTTTGCTCATGAAGTTGCCCACCTGGTGCTCTCAGCTGAGTCTGGTGCTGCTTCCTGTGCTCCTTTCCGCCGTGACGTGCTGTTGGACGAGAGGAAGACTCCTGACTCGGAGCCTTCAGCCTGGTGCCTGTGCCACCCCCTGCACGAGGGGGGAACAGAAGGGCCTTTTCACACCGGCCCGTGTGAAACCATTTGTGTTGCTGACAGCAGCTGAGGATCAGCCTGTCCGTGCTGAGAGGGGAAGTGTTGGGGAGGCAGCAGGTCTCTGTCCCTGCTGCCCCTCCATCCTTCGGTGCACTTCAAATTCAGAAAGAAGAAAGATTTTGCAGCAATTATTATTGCTGAGACCAAGAAGATGCTTAACCTTTCCAGAGGTGCTGATGTGGCCAGGTGTAGCTCTGGACGGCAGAGAGGTGACCAGCTTCAAGGCAGAAGAGCATGAAGATGGTGAGACTCCAGCCTGTGGGCCTCCTCCTGTCCCTGATGTTTCCTCTCCAGACATTGATCTTTCCCCTTTGACCTCTCCAGACATGGGGCTTGATCATTGATTTGTTTGGTAAAAATTGGGAACAAGCTTCTTCAGCACGCCGTGGGGCTGGGAATGGACGGCCTTGGGGACAGAGGGTGACGCAGGTGGTGGCTGAACCACCGCAGATGGGCACGAGGGCACCGGGGCTGGTTCCTCCTTCCACTTGCGATTTTTCCGGCGTGTCGGGTGGGTCTCCTCCCGTGTCGCCACGTTTCCTGCCGCGTCCCCGGAGCGATGCTCTCTCGTGGTGGCAGTCTGGATGTGGGCTTCGATTGACGTGTTTGTGCCTTGAATAATCACAGCTTTCAAACAGCAGTTCCTGTGTTGTGCGAGTTGACATTTGGAGAGGAGCAGCAGCAGCTTATTAAATTGAAAAAATTGGAAGTAGGGGAGGGGAAAAAAAAAAAAAAAAAAGAGGTGATGCTTGGTAGTGCTGCACTCCGGGCTGCCTCTTTGTTGGCGTTTGGGCTCCCTGCTTCCCTCTTGTCCTCTCACTTCTGCTGGTTTCGATTCGGTGATCCCCTGGCAGGACTTTACCCGCGGTGAAGTGTCTTTACACCCGGACGGGCTCGGGGAGCCTGGGGAAGAGGCGCGTTCGGCGAAGCTGGAGCGGGCAGTCGCCGCTCTGCGGCTGCGGTGGTCGATGTCCAGCCCAGTTCTGGTCGTATTCGGTGTAAAACCCTCAGCCTTGCTGGTAAACGAGGCTTTGCTCACCCTGCAGCTCTTTTTTACCTGAAGACCTTTATCTGCTTTGAACTCGAGCAGGATTTTGCCCCCAGGGTCGTGGTCGTGCCCGAAGGTGCCGGGTTTTTCAGAAACCTGAGTCAAATGATTTTGCCTTGGGAAGATGCTGCAGGAGGAGGAGGAGGAGGAGGAGAGTTCCTGGAGACAATCACGTGAGATGCCTTTTTGGGCTGCAATGGCTAACAATTGATCGTTTTCACAAGAATGGAGCAAAGGGGTTTTACTGGTCGTTCGTTATGGTGATCGAGAAGCGATGGTGCCGGGGGTGGGAGGCTGGGCAAGCTCCGGGCGGAAAGATGGGATCGGCATCCAAGCTGGCTTGGAAAAGAGCGGAGCGGTGATTTTACGGAGATGTTTCCTGTTGTGTTTTGTTATTTTCCCTTTTGTTGCGATGAAATACGGTCAGTCTTATCCTGGGAGCTCTGCGTGACACTGACCGTCCGCTGCCGCCGCTTTCTCAGCACCGATGAGGTTTTGTCTCCGGATGCTCCAGCCCCGGAGCTCGAGGGGACCCCAGGTCTGGTCTCTGTCCTCGCTTTGGCTGTTGATTTGCTCTTGGCTCTGCCAGAAAGAGTTTTCCAGAGGAGGAGATGGCAGTCAATCCTTTTGCAATTTGCAACGTGGGTAGTGCCTCGGTTTTCCCGTTCACAAAGCGGGATGTGTTGTCGTCGCCGAGTACGGAGCACACGGATACCCGCAGGAGAGAGGTTTGGTCTGGGTGCGTCGCATTGATGGCAGCAGCAGGATGGGTGGTTCTGATTGTAGGATTTTTATTCCTTTAAAAAAAAATCAACAAAACAAACTCAAAATATTTTCTTTTAACGTGGAATGTCTTATTGGGCTTGGGGTGATGAAGAATGAGTGAAATTTTTTATTTCTTTATAAATATGGAGTAACCTTATTAGAGTTAAATAGCAGAAAGTTTTTAAGTATTAGGATTTTTGGTCTGCTGATTACTCTGAACAATAACATTTATACCCCAGTAGCGCCCGGAGGCCCTGACTCTGGCCAAGTCTTCGTTGTGCTCAACCATGTTTGACCGATTCTTGCCAGGAGGGTGCTGGGGACTGTGGTACGTGAGGCCGGATGGGTGGGAGCAGGGACTGTTGCCTGAGGCAGGCAGGGGCAAGGGGTACACAGGGGCTTGCAACAGGGGAGTGAGTTGGGCAGCACCCGTATCCCATGGCGCGCCAGTGGGCACAGGATGGGCAGAGGGAGTCTGGGCTGCCCACCGAGCATCCCCACTGGTGGGTGGGAGGGGCAAGACATGTCCCGGGTGGTGGCTCTGATGGGATGCCCTGTCCTTCTGCTCCCCAGGGGAGGCCTGGCGGCTGGAGGACGACTGCATGGACCCCCCCAGGGACCCCCAGCTTGGCACGGCGGTGGAGGACGCCCCGTTCAGCTACTTCCGCACCCGCTCCTTCTACATGAGGAAGAGCCTTTCGGTCGACAACCACCTGGGCACCCTCAGCTACGCCGTCCACCCGGCGGAGACGAAGGCAGAGCGTGTCAAGACCAAGCTGCGACGACAGTTCGTGAGTATCGGGGCGTCCCAAACCAACCGGCGCGTGGCGGAGAGCTATTTTTATGCACGGCGTTACCAAAACAATGGAAAAAGGCTGCTCCAGCCTGGTGGCGCAGCTGATGGCAGCAGCTTGGGTTTGCCCGTGCCGTGGTAGAGCCTGGTGGCGTTGCTGGCTGCCCGGTGGTCGCTCAGCCGGGTGATGCTGCCATCCAAAGTATGGAACGAGGTTGAGAGTAGGAGATGAGTTTTCCTGTGCTCTGCCTTGCCCTTGCAAGCGACTGGATCTGCTTGAGGGTTTGCAGACGGGCGAGCAAGGAGCCAGCGCCGAGACCCTGGGGCAGCTCAGCCCTTTCTGGCCCTGCAGAGCACCCTGGGTGGTGGGACAGCAGGGACGCGGCGGGGCCGTGCTGCAGCCGCGGGAGCCTCGATCAATGTTTAATGGGCTTTGCCTCTTCTCTTCCCCAGAGACACCCGATACGGGGGTTCGTGTGGCTTTTCTCCTGCCTCCTTACCGGCCTCGGGGTTGTAATGAGGGTTCGGGTGTCCCCGTGCTGAAAAGCACTCGGTGTTGGTTGGAAATGGGTGAGAGCATCGGTACAATGGGAGCGGAGGGGGGAGCGGGTGCCCGTGCAACCCGAAGTGCCGCTGGGAGCTGCCGGCGGAGGCAGCCGCGCTCACCCCGCTGCAGTCTTTGGACGGACGTGGCTTTGGAGACCCCTGAAGTCAATAACTTCCCTGTAGGCTGGAGAAGGGGCCGATTCCCACTCTGGTCGCACAGACTGGTGCTGCTCCTGGTGTCCCCTGGGCTGTGTCGCTGCTGCACGGCGTGGGCTGGGGGCTCACCCCCTCTGCTTCTGCTTGGGTGGGCTTGAACGTCGCCGCTCCTTTTCTCTCCGGGAGGAGGGTTCTGACCTTGGCAGCTTCTTGACACTTTTCCGTGGACTGGGAAAGCCAGCGAAAGCCTCGGGGACGGAGCCAAGCAGCAGCAGGATGCGGCGTCCGCTGAGCGGCTGAAAGATGCTGGAGGTGTTTAAGATGAGGCGGTCCTGCTGTGGGGTAAGGTGTGGGCACCTGCTTTACCCGTCGTTCAGGCTGGATCTGCAGCCCGGGGGGTTGTGGAGGTCACTGAGATGTTGGGGACCGTTCCTCTTTCGGAGCTGGTCTCTCAGTATCTCCGTGGGACCTGTCGCCCGTAGCAGTGGCGATGGGTGCAAAAGGCAGGGAAGGACTTGGGTTCTCAACCCAACCAGTCCTGGTGCCTGCGGAGCGGTGGGCTCTGCCCTTTGCCACGGGGCAATCCCCCACCCCTGTCCCTGGGGCAGAGCCATCTGCCACTGATTCACTTTAGTCTTTGGCTTCATGAGGTTTTGGGCACCTCTGGCTTTCCGTGGTGTGCCCACAGAGCTGATTGCTGTCCGCCGAGGACCAGAGCAGGATTTTTGTAGGATGGATGTTTTTTTTTTTTCTGGTTTGTTTCAAGAGCTAAAATACGTTGTTGTTGTAGGCTCAGCTACGGGCTGTGCCCTTGTGAAACCTACTGAGAAGAACAGACTCATCCTACCTGGAAAGGGCATCAGCAGTGCCCTTCGGCACCTGCCCACCCATCTTGATAGCTCTGGCTCCGGCCAGCACAGCACCAGTATTCCCCATGCAGCTGGAGAGCCTGCTTTTATCTTCAAAGTAAAGATCCTGCCAACCTGGGGAAGCTGTTCCCAAAACCAGGTAGCCAGTGCCGGGCTCCACGTCCTCCCAAGGTTTGGTAATTAGTTTCCATCCTGGCACTGGAGGCGTTTACGGTGTGCCCGGGTGCATCCTGTGCCATGCAGCTCTCACATCCCTTGGATTAGGCTCTGTCCAACGAAGGCTTTGTGTCCATCAGGGGCATCTAAGCTTCTCCAAGGGAGAGTTTATTGTAGCTCATCTGCAAACATTTGAGGGAAGCGGCACCACCAGCAGCGCTCCAGCGTGCTGGGCATGGCCCACTGGAGCACTGCTGGTGGTGCCGCTTCCCTGCCAGCGCAGAGGGAGCAGCTGCAAGTCTGGCTGGGGTTGGTGCCCCGGGAGCGGCCGCCCTGTCGGTGCCCGCCGGCGGCGAGCGTGCCTTCCTCCTCCTAGAGCCTGGCGAAGGGCAGATTTCCCCCAGCTGAGTAGCTGGTGGCGTGTGGCTGCTGTCCCACAGATTACTTGAATTTGCATAATTTGAATTTTAAATGAAACCCAATTTTTGTGACTGTCGGAACGAGTTTTCTTTCTAATAAGCCTTTTGATGCCTCCTCTGCCTCTGCCATCTGCCTCTCACCCGGCTCTCCTGCCTTGCCCCGGTGGGTCCGGCGTGTCCGTGCTGCGACGGAGGCGGTGGCCAGGGCTGGGGCTGTGCTCTGAGACCTTGTGTGTGTTTGGGTCACTCAGTGATGGACAAGGGATGGTTTGGAGCTTCGTGCCCAGCTGGATCTGTGCCGCCTCCGAGATGGGCTGCGGGGAGCAGGGAGGAGCCTCCGTGGGGTGCCAGGGGCCAGAGGGCAGAGGGACCCAGCCCCTGCCGCGTTACGCCGTGGTGAGACAGCCGCGTGTCCTCGCAGAGCCCTGACCACTGCAGGCAGAACTTACCCTGTTCAACTCGGCGTTGGCCTCGTGGGGGGTTAAAGGAGTCGCCCAGGACGGAGTCACGGTCTGTGGTGACTGCTGGGACAGTTGGTGCAGATTACAGCTGGACTCTGAGCAGACTTGCTCTTTATTTTATTTATTTTATTTTATTTTATTTTATTTTATTTTATTTTATTTTATCCTGTTTTATCCTGTTTTATTCTATCCTATTTTATTTTATTTTATTTTTATTGTTATTATTTTTATTTTATTTCATTCTTTATTTTTTATTTTTAAATTTTTATTTTATTTTTGTTTCATTTTTATTTTTTATTTTTATTCTTTGTTTTTATTTTTCATTTTTCATTTTCATGTTTTTTATTATTTTTAACTTTTTATTTTTATTTTTTATTTTATTTTTAAATTTATTTTATTTTATTTTCTTGTATTGTATTTTATTTTATTTTTCTTTGTTTTTCTTTTCTTTTCTTTTATATTATATTTCCCCTATTTGGATTTCGAAGTTCTCTGTATCCAGGCCAGTCGTTCTGGTATTGCCCACTGACATTTCCATAGTATTAGGAAACCTGTTCAGCTGACGGTTAATATCAAGGCTTTGAGCAACCTGGTGTAGTGGAGGGTGTCCCTGCCCATGGCAGGGGGGTTGGAACTGGATGATCTTGAAGGTCCCTTCCAACCCAAACCGTTCTGTGGTGCCGATCCTGCTGCGCCCCGAAGAGGAAGAGCTGGCGGTGCCCGGTGTCCCGGCGTGCTGGCCGAGGGGTCACCAGCTTGCTTGGCAGCAGGACCCTATCCCGACCCTCCAATCCTCTGAAATGAGATGCTGCTCTCTGTGCGTCACAGCAGAGCCGGCCAGACCGCCCGGCTGGCATGGAGCAGAGCGGCGGTTGGCATCGCCGTGCCGCAGCGGCTGGTCCTGCCCTGCCGCCCCCGGTGCTGCCCTGCTGGAGCTGTGTGCTTTGGTTCACGCGTGTTTCAGGTGGGTGAGCTCGAGGTTGTGGCGCTTACCCGGCCGCGTTCTCATGCGTTGATTTGTTTCGCTTTTAAATTATTGCTGGGCTTCGTCCCATGTTTTTTCCCGGCAGTCATTCTGTTACGAAATGTCTGTGCCCCCCAGGAAAGATGTAAAGCCCTGTTTGTCTTGGGAGCTCTACAGCTGGGTTGAGCAGAGGTAATCCTTGCCCTACAGAACCCAGGAGGAAGGAGAAAAGGCTAACTGGAATGGTAGAGCCTGGGAAAAGGAGACAGCGAGGAGACAAACTTGCTTTGTGGCAGAAACCTCATCAAAACTGGTGCACACTGGAGCTGCTGGCAGTGCCTGGGCTGCAGAAGGAGGCAAGGACCGGCTGACACGTACCCATCCAGCTTTTCCTATTCCCATGGGTGCTGGATATTGTTCCAGAAGCTCCTCCTGCTCCTGGTGGCCACTGCAGTGATGCTGGGGATGTGGAGCACACTGGGCTGTGCAGAAGCCGCCCCACCCCGCAGCAGTACGGGTCCATGGGATGTGAATATCCCAGTCTGGGCTGTTGGGGCCAGGAGTGCTGGGCAGAGCCCGGAGCAGAACGGACTCAGTGGGACCCATCCCTGCATTATCCTGACACTTTGGTCTTGTTCCTGAGTGTGCAGGGACTTACGGAGTCCGGGTGCAGCAAACTGCTCTCCCTCTCATACCTGATTTCAGGAAGCATTAGTCAATACTTGGTTGTGCCCTGGAGTTCAGTGTAAAAGAAAAAGAAAAAAAAAAAAAAAAGAATTAGAGGCTGGAGCCATGCAAGAGGCGGGACAACCGCGTTTCGGCGGAGCAGAGCGATGAGCGTCGTGCTGGATCTGCGCACGTGCTGCCTGCGGCTTGGCAAAGCGCGGTGGCAGCGACTGTCTCCAGGAGGCAAAGGCAGGGGCAGGTGCATGATGCGTGCCAGCCCCACCGTGGCAAGCTGCTCGCTGTGAGTAGTGCTCCGTGATGGGGAGTCAAAAAAAAAAAATCTGAGCCTGATCAATGATGTGACATTCGAGCCGGATAGCAGCTGATTCGGTGGTGAGCGGCAGCAGAGCAGTGCCAGGGGGGCACCGGGTGGGAGAGGTGGCCTGTGAGTCACATGGATCAGTATGGGATGGATCCGACCCTGGAATGCTCTAAACCAGAACATACCTGGCTCAGTTCTTTGGCAAGCGTGGCTTCATTTGCAACAGCAGCTCGTAGCATCCCAGCAGATGCTTTGCAGTGCTTGTGATAAAATCGTGGAATCATAGAAGGGTTTGGGTTGGAAGGGACCTCAAAGATCATCCAGTTCCAACCCCCCTGCCATGGGCAGGGACACCCTCCTCTACACCAGGTTGCTCAAAGCCTCATCCAACCTGGCCTTGAACACTTCCAGGGATGGGGCAGCCACAACTTCTCTGGGCAACCTGGTCCAGTGCCTCACCACCCTCAGAGGGAAGAATTTCTTCCTTAGATCCCATCGAAATCTCCCCTTTTCCAGTTTAAAGCCATTGCCCCGTGTCCTGTCACTACACAGTGCTAAGCAGCGGTGGTTTGGGAAGGAGCGTGGGCTGTGGCTCTGCTCTTAGTGTCCCTGTGCAATGGGAAACGTCTCCTGTGGGACGAATTACAGGAGCAGCTTTGTGGGGACCACTCCAAACTGGGCTGGCAGAGAGGGGGTTCCTGGTGGTGTACATGGACGGTGCGATGCATCCCACTATTTCAAAGCCAAACTGGTAACAGGTACCTGTGATAAACAGTCTCCTCAAGCTGGAGGACGTGCCTACGGCTGCGCTTTGGGATTGAGGATGTGCAGCCAACGCTTCGCGCTCTCCATACGGAGCGAAGTGGCCCCATGCGAGTTCAGTGCTGGCAGAAATGACCTTACCTGCTCTTTGCCGTAGGGAGATGCCGCTGCTTTGCCCGGCGGGTGTGGAGGGGCTCGTCAGGTGTGAGGGCATCTTCTGAGGATGAGTCTTGCTCAACTGAGTTTGGTTTCTGGCCAGCCATGCTGGCTCCCCTCCCTGCTGGAGCCACCGGAGCCGGGCGTCCCTGGCACCCATCTTCCATCGTGGGGTCAGCAGGTCTCCGAGCCGCGCGGCGTGGGCAGAGCAGCCGGATTCCGGAGCAGCACTGGTTATTTTCTCAGGATTTGGATTAGGCTGGAGGGTTATGCTCCTCCTGTCCACCTCTGCCACAGGCTGTTCTGCACTCGGCTGTGTCACTGCCGTTAGGATGGAGGAAAATCCCCCAGTGCAGTCTTGGAATTTAATCTACACTGTGAGCATTTAATATCATTTAATATCTGATGCTTATGAATGCAAATGCCTTGGAGAGCTTGGCTGAGACAGGCATGAGATGGACAAATAATTGTCTTTTTTTTCCTCCCTCTGCTGGTTCTGCAGTGCTTGCTGGCTCTCTGCGCAGTGAAACCTCCTGCCAGGGCTCTGCCAGCCCTTCCTGGCCATCCTGCCCATGGCACATGGGCCGCTTGGGGCTCAGGAGCGGGATCATCGCCCTTTGTGCAGTAACATTTTTAGGATGCCTTCCTGGTGGATGGAGGTTTATTCTGTTCATCCCCTCCTACCTCCAGCTTTCTCCAGGGTTTTCTGTGCTTGTTGGGCAGCGTCATCCGAGTCTGGGCAAGGATTGGGAGTCTTGGAGATGTTGCTACAGTGCGCCGGGAGGATGGCTGTGTGGGGAAGGGATGGAGGGATGCAGCCTTGCTCAGTGTTCAGCCCAAACCTCCTTCCTTGGCACCGTGCTGTGTGTGAAGGGATGGTCTGGCACATCGGGATGGGTTGTTGAGCCTGGAGAAGGGAAGGCTCCGGGGAGACCTTCCAGCAGCCTTCCAGTGCCTAAAGGGGCTACAAGAAAGCTGGAGAGGGGCTTTGGACAAGGGTGTGTAGTGACAGGACACGGGGCAATGGCTTTAAACTGAAAAAGGGGAAATTTCAATGAGACCTAAGGAGGAAATTGTTCCCTCTGAGGGTGGTGAGGCACTGGCACACGTTGCCCAGAGAAGTTGTGGCTGCCCCATCCCTGGAAGTGTTCAAGGCCAGGTTGGATGAGGCTTTGAGCAACCTGGTGTAATGGAGGGTGTCCCTGCCCATGGCAGGGGTTGGAACTAGATGATCTTTGAGGTTCTTTCCAGCCCAAATCGCTCTATGATGCTTCGCTGAACATCTCTGACGATGTGACTATGGGCAGGGAGGTGGGGCACCTCCGTGCCCATGTCACATCCATCGTCACATCGTCAGAGATGTTCAGATGCCCCTCTACACCAAAAGGCATTTAATTGCCTGCTCTGATGGTTGGGAGGGTGAGTTTTGCTGAACGACAGCCAACGCCCTGTTGGTTGTCTGCTTATGGGGAATCTGGAGGTTGGTTTCGGTGAGAGGTTGGTTTCGGTGAGATGTGTAAAGGTGTATTTTGTCTGTTTTAAATGTCCAAAATGCAGGTCATTTTGAAGTCTTGTTTTTTCTGGAGCGACAACTATCTGTGTGAACATCAGACTAATATCGCCAACATGCCCGAGCCATGTTCGGCTACTGCTTTGTGCTTTCCCTTCCTGACCTTCCCGTCCTTTCCACGGTCAGTGGGGAACTTCTCTGTGAGAACAGGAAAAAGAATTAAACCCAAACATCACACAAAGCCACGTGGCCACAAACACCGACAACCTGCCGGACTGCGGTGCAGAGTTGATTCCCTGCAGCCTCTGGGAAGCTGCGTAGCTCCTGGCTCTGCCCTGGCTTTGTGTGGCTTCCCACGTTTCCTTTTGGGAACTGTAAATTTGTGGGTGCACCCAGTGCCAGGCGCGTACCAGCGGTGGGCAGCTGAGATGGGGCTGTGGCGTTTGCCCGGCGGCGGCTCAGCTCTGCCCTGTCTGGCTTTGCACGAGGAAGGGTCTGCGTGTGTTCCATCACCCACCTGCCGCTGCCACAGGGGTGGGCGAGGGCATACGGGCTCACAGCCCAGGGAACGCGCTGGCAGCTCGATACCCGGCGCGCTGGGACGATTCACAGCCCTGCAGGAGAGCTGGGGGATGTGTGAGCCGTGCGGGCACCGTGATGTTCCGCCGCGAGCAGGTAAGTGGTTCAGAAAATACTGGCTCAGCCGAAAATCCTCCTGTCGCAGCAGCTGGGGAGCAGGGCAGAGCCTGGCAGCTGCCCGTGTCGTGTTTTGGGTACCAGGGCATCCTTCTGCTGCTCTCAGCTGTCTGGATGGTGCCCACACTGGGATGGCAGAGGAAGCCACGGTCAGGGTGTGCTTGTGGCTGCAGCCAGCGCGTTAGTGTGGGGCGGTTACGAGCTCCAGCAGCCCTGGCGAGGGCAGAGGTGATCCCGGTGGGAGCAGCACGTAAGCACGCGGCGCTCCGACAGCGGAGCTCGGGAGGCTTGGCAAAGGGGCAGCCGAGGGCACCTCAATCGCTTGCCTCCATCGCGTGCGGTGCCCGGTCAGCGCTGACACATGACACGCAGCAGTTCCCAAAAGCTTGCAAACACCTTCCCTCTTCCGCTCGGCAGAGCCTAAAAAGCTGGGTGTATCTGGGGTGTATCTGGGGTGTATCTGGGGGCTGGGCACGTAGGTGCTGGCCAGTGGTATAAAGCGTTTATGTGGTGGGATACACCAGCCTCCACCAGCAAACCTCTCCCAGTCGTGGGGACCCGCAGGCAGGACCGGAGCCTGTGCTCCCTCTCAGATGGAAGAAGCAGGAATTCTGGTGTTAGAGATATATTTTTTTCTTTGGCGAAGGGAAATTACTCAGCGATTTGTCTCTTAAACGAATTTGTTGATATTTATTGAAGGTTTAATACAGGGCAGAGCACGTTCCGTTTGTACCTCACCCGGAGGAAGCCTCTCCTGTTCGCTGTGAGCGGTTTGAGATGGGCACTGTTGGGGGCAGGAGAGCACAGACTCTGACAGCACCTTAAAAATAAATCAGCAGCAGCTGCACATCCCCGTGCTCGGGTCTGGAAGGTGTTTATCGCCGAGGGACAGGCTTGGGGTTTGATTTGGGCACTGCCATTTTGCAGGCTGGGTACCAGCGCCGGATACGTATCGTTCTCCCAGGGCTCTTAGAAGAGAGCATGCAGATTGGTCCTACCTTGGGCCTGTCCAAATAATTTATGCAAACTGCTAGGAAATAGCCTCTGGATTCCAAATATAATAACCACAATTGAAACCGGCCGCGATTTCCCTGCAAAGCCGCAGTGTTTGCTCCCTCTGCTGGCTTCACGTTGGGAGGGAGCAGCCTGGGTTCAGCTGCGTGCGACCTGCACGGGGACGGGGATGGGGACGGGGATGGGGACGCGGGCGGAGGGTAAGGCTGGCTGGGAGGTGGCAGAAGGAGCATCCGACGAGCTGGCATGTATGTGCGCCGGCAGCCCAGAAAGCCAACCGTGCCCTGGGCTGCATCCAAAGCAGCGTGGGCAGAAGGTCAGGGAGGGGATTCTGCCCCTCTGCTCTGCTCTCCTGAGACCCCCCCTGCAGTGCTGCGTTCAGCTCTGGGGACCCCAACATTAGAAGGACATGGAGCTGTTGGAGTGGGGCCAGAGGAGGCCACAGAGATGATGCTTTGGGCTGGAGCATCTCTGCTATGGAGACAGGCTGAGAGAGTTGGGGCTGTTCAGCCTGGAGAAGAGAAGGCTCCGGGGAGACCTTCCAGCACCTTCCAGTGCCTAAAGGGGCTACAAGAAAGCTGGAGAGGGGCTTTGGATAAGGGTGTGTAGTGACAGGACACGGGGCAATGGCTTTAAACTGAGAGGGGAGATTTCGATGAGATCTAAGGAAGAAATTCTTCCCTCTGAAGATGCTGAGGCACTGGACCAGATTGCCCAGAGAAGCTGTGGCTGCCCCATCCCTGGCAGTGTTCAAGGCCAGGTTGGATGAGGCTTTGAGCAACCTGGTGTAGTGGAAGGTGTCCCTGCCCATGACACGGGGGTTGGAACTACATGGTCTTGAAGGTCCCTTCCAACCCAAACTGTTCTATCATTCTAACTTTCCAGCCTCCTGTGCTTTAGTATTTTGCTTCCGAGCAAAGAGCATCAAATGCACAGGAAGCAGCGGGGCTGAGGAGGAAAGCAGAGTCCTGTGCCAACTTCCAATTTTACTCTGCTTCTCCAAGCTAGACTCGCTAAAAATGTGCACTGTGTCTTTTGGTATTTAAAGCTTGTGTGAAAGCAGAAAATGACTACAGCACTTTAAAATAAGCGAGACATTATTTTGTGAGCTGGAGTATTCCTCCTCTGTGGCAGGACCAGTGCCTCACAGTGTGACACTCGAACGAGTTTTCTGGTTCGTGCTGGAGCCCGGGCCAGGGTCTCAGTGATGTGGGATGGGCCAGTGATGGGCCAGCTGTGTGGAAGACTGAACACTTTTGGGTGGCTCGATCATGCTGAGCATACATGCCGACAGGACCCAGACCAGTTTCTGGTCAGGGTGAGGACCTGCCTCTCCATGACACAGCTTCTCCACCTGCCTTTGGGTGGTTGTCCCCTCCCAACAGCTGGGTGTGATGGTGACAGTGGCCACACTGTCTGCTGCCCAGGTCCTTCATGGTCTCTGCGTCCAACCAGAGAGGTCCCGGCTGCCAGGGTTGTTCCTGTTAGTCCCAAAGGGCATGGGCTGGCGGGTTTTGTCATCCTGATTCCTTTTTATTGTCACTTCTGGGCTCTGTGGTTTGCCAGCAAGAAGGGCTTTGTGATTGCGGGTTCCTGGATCCCAGCCCGGTCGCTGCTCAGACCAGACGTACTAGATCACATCCTCTGCTGACTGTAGGGCCTCTTGGTCCACTTGTGGACCTTATTTGTGTTTCCCTTGGTAGATCTGCTCCTCTGAATCTTCCCCTTGAGTCCTCTTGCTGTTCCTTTCCCAGATATCAGACAGCAAACCTGGTTGTGGTGGGCTGACCTCTTACAACTTGGAGCTCACAGTCTGCAGGTCTTTGGGGCTTCTCGATCTGAGGAAGGCAGGTGCCCCAGGTTCATGAGCAAACGGTGCAGCTCTCTGCAAATGCAATCCCCAAAATGCCTTTCATGAGCTATTGGAGAGTGCCAACGAAGGAAATACTTTGACAGCTGGAGGTTTAAACGCTCCGGAGTATTTTCCCACAATCAAATTCATGCAGGGGGGTGCTTGTGCCTGAAAAAGGCCCTTTTGGACATCGTTGTGGCTTCATGCAGGCTCAAGGATCTGGCAAGTGGGTTTAGCTGCAGAACTGGGAGCAGTTCAGCGCGGCGGCTTTGTGTGTGCTGGATGCCGTCCGCGGGATGCCGCGAAGCCTCCCCGGGTGCCGCCTGCCTGGGGCTGCACGGGAGGAATCACCAGTGGGCTGCCAAGCAATTCTTCTCTTGGAAACCATGCGGCTCCAAGAGATGCTCGGCGGTGTCGGGGCGCGGGTGCAGTAGCCGTCGTGTGCTGCAAGAGGTCTCTGCAGCACTGCGCTTCGCCGCACCGCTCCCCACCGCGGAGCAGCAGCTCCTTCGGCTGCTCCCACTCTTCTTCCCCCATCCCCATGGAAGAAGGGCTTTCTTCTACTTATCCCTTCCCTCACTGGAGACGCCTGAGTGCTTCTCAGCCTCCAAATCCTCATGGTCTCCCCACTCCTCCTGGGACCCCCCAGACTGGGGAAAACTCCCAGAGCTCCCCAAAGTGTTGGGGGGTCTCAAGTGTCCCAACGAGGTGGCGTGTGTGACCGTTCATCATTAATGAGCGCTGCTGGGGCTCTGTGCACTCCCGTGCAGCTGCACCTGGAGCCAAGGCTTGGCTCTTTGCTGCTCGACAGCTTTCAGCTGAGCTGTGGTGGTGGGGAGAGTGCCAGGACGTGGCTTGGGTGCCACCCCGAGTGCGCTCATCCTGCTGCAGGCACCTAATGTAGGTTTGCTGCCTGCTTGCCTTTGCTGGACCTCAACCAAGGAGCAAGTGACTTTGGGGGACGTTGTTACAGACCAGAAGCCGTATCTGGATAGAGCCTTTTCTTGCACAAAACCACCTTACCTGCCCCTCCTGCACCTGCAGCTTCTGTGGGAGCTTGGCAGTGGCGGAGCCGATCCTCAGCCCCGGCCCTTCCCTGCACGGGCAGCTCCCCTGGCAGTGCAATGCGGCAGGACGGTCACCCTGCTTCATAGGACACTGGCACCTACAGGGGAGAGGTGACGTGTCTGACTTGTGTTGCCATGTGTCTCCTTTCCCCTGCTGTGCACGTGCATTGGTGCCCAACGTGGGCACCACCAGCTCTCTCTGGGCACGGACGGAAGCTGGTTCAGCTCCTTGGGCAAAGGTGAGAGTGGAAGGCAGAAGGTCTGGTGGGGACATGTCTCCAGCCTGCTGTGGAGGGGCCGGGGCTGGGAAGAGCTCTCTGCCATCACCGGAGTCCTTGGCAGGCTCTCTGCGGGCACTTGCTCGCCCAGAGGCTTGTGGTGACGTCCGGAACCTCCCAAGGAGCACAGCGAAGCGGAGGTTCAGGGAAGGAGCTGGCAGTGATCTCAAAGGGGGCGTCGGAGGCTGAAGATTAAGCAGAGCATTTCCGGTGGGAAGAAGACGATGTCTGGGGTCGGGTGTCACCTCGCTTTGACGGCAACGACGGCCTTGCCACCGTTGGGATGGATGGAAAAAGAAAGGATCCTGAAACCTAAGACCTGTTTTGCTATTTACTTTGGTTCTGTTTTTACTCCAAGAATAGAAACAAAGACGATGGATTTGCATCACCAGGAGCAACTTGAGGAGGGAGGAGGAAGTGGTGGGGCCTCATTAGCGGCAGGAATGTGCTGGCAAGATGAGGGCCCCGGTGACAGGGGAGGCGGTTTGACCTGGGGGTTCCTATTAGCATTTCGCTCATCTCACTTCTCCCCGCTCGCGTCTTATTTTTTTAATGACTCGTTTGCCAGCTTCAGAAAGCTGAGCCTTATCTCTTGCCAGGGAGCGTTGGCAGAGGCAGAAATAGCCCAGGCTTCAACGGAGAGTGAGGTGCCTTTGGAGGCTGCCCTACTTGCATAGTTGGGTCTTGATCTCCTGGAAAGAAAAGGAGATTTATCTCATTCTGCACTGATTATTTAGAGATCTTTGCCCATCGCATGTTTTTCCTCCCTGCTGCTGCTGCAGTCGCATCTCCAGTCAGAGCCTGATCACACCAGAGGACTAAGAATAGCTGCAGAAGGGTGGTGATGGGGTGGCTGGATGGCCTTCAGTGTGAGACCTTCATCCTTGTTGATCCTCACCCTGGAGAAGTAGGATTGGGTTGAAAAGGGGTGGGATGGATGGTTGGCTATGGAGATCTTGACACCTTGTTCCATGGCAAGGGGTGTGCTCCCAGCCAGCCTGCTGAATCTGTCCCTGCTGAAGCCTCCAAGCAGCCCAGGAGATGGTTGAACTGGGACCCAGGACCGACGGGCAGTGGAGTAGAAAGGCAGAGTTACGCTTCTGGGGATGTGAGATCTTCTCTCTGTTTTCTTTGGCTATTGCAGAGGTGGCTTTCCAAGGTAGAGAGAACTGCTTTTCTGGGATGCTCAGCTACCAGTATGACAACATTCAACTTCTGGTTCTTCCTGACAGCAGAAACGTCCTGCCTCATGAAATGTTTCAGGATTTCTGGATGCTTCGAGGAAAGCAGTATGAAAGCTGCTGTCCTGGAAAGACCCTACGTGCACCCAGTTTCCCTGTGGGATGGTGGGGTCTTGACACGCTTGCCTGAGCCCCTGTTAATCTCCTGGGGAGGAGAGGGAGGAAAGTAATTGCTGGAGGAGCGAGGATGTGGAGCTTCAGGTAAGGAAGCTCCTCGGGACATTGGTAGGGCCATGCTGGACCCGAGTCCTTGCTCAACTCCTCCTGCATTGCACAGAGAGGAGACAACACACGCCTGGTCTGTGGCACACTGGACCGGGGCTGGAGGGGAGCCCATGCAGAGTCTGGGTTTGGTTCATGCTGCTTCCCCCCTGCCGGGGATCTCGCCTTTTCAATAGTTGGCCTCTGCGTTTTTATGGGTGGGTTCCTCTTTCAGGCATGAAAGTCAACAGCAGATCCGGCCCATAGCTCAGCTGTTTCATGCAGGTTCTCATTCAAACGGTCCTTGACTGTTCCTTGTGGCCATTGAAGGTACCTCTGGTGAGCATCTGTGGCATGGGCTCTGGAGCAATAGGTCGTGCAGTGGCTGCTTGGGTGGTAGGACAGGGCCCTGGCTGCCCAAGAAGAAGGGAAAATAGAGTCCTAGTGCCTGATGCTGGCCTCGGAGGGGGTTTGTTTTGGCAGCAGACCTTTGCGGTAAAGAGGCACCGACTCCTTTGCACTGGGATTAAGCCTCGTGATGTTCCAGGAGGAGCACACAAACCACACAGCTTCCTTGGGAGGCTTTGTTGTTGGCCTTATTTTCACCTGTGGGGAGGACTGAGGGCAGGAAACAGGAGAGACATCTAGTAGGGCTTCAGGTGAACCCAGCCTTTCCCCTAGACCTCTGGCTGCTCTTCCGTGGGGAACGTTTCATTCTGTGGTGCCTCAGGGTGACAATACTGATTGTCTGATACGACATTCCCAACCTTGCTGCATCAAGCCTGTGAGGAGGCACCTTCTCAGGTACGTGCAGACCTTTGTATCATCCTTCCATCTTCTTCCTGAGAGACGGCGTTGGCACCAAAGAGCCATTTGCCGTGATTACACGTTGCCTGGTGAATCAGCGAGCTGCTTTGTCATCTGAGAAGCCAAGTGGGACACTGCAAGTCTTCGACTTGAGCGTTGCTGACGAGTGAATTGAGTAACTGGAGCATCTTTGGACATTGGCTGCTTCAAGTCTGCCTCACGCCTGTTGGATAGGACACATTGGAGCTGAGGCTGACTGCAGCTGAGCACCGCGCCGACGG
Source organism: Tauraco erythrolophus (assembly GCF_009769465.1). Classification (NCBI taxonomy): domain Eukaryota; kingdom Metazoa; phylum Chordata; class Aves; order Musophagiformes; family Musophagidae; genus Tauraco; species Tauraco erythrolophus. The sequence continues at coordinate 16,607,348 of NC_141481.1, read as the reverse complement.
GAGCTTGGTTGATCCAGCGTCTTCTCCTGGGGCTTATACACTGATTTAACACCTGCAGAGTAAAACAAACTGTTTTTAGTTCCTGACACGTACAGCAGATCGAAATGTTTTCCTTTCCGACACGTGGCCGTAGGCTTCCGTAGAGGATGTAACGGAGCTCAGGCAGCGGTGGTGCCTCACCCCCCTCTGCGGAGGGGTCCGCCTGGCTGCGCGTGTGTGCGGGGGTCCCGCTTCCGAGGGCCCTTTTGTTGCTGAAATGTGGTGACTGGGAACGCTGAGCTCTGGCCATCTGTCTGTTTGGGCTGGATTTTCATGGGAATCCTTCGAAACTGGGAAGTGATGAAATAGATACGCCCCAGCACACATGCCCGCGGCGTACGGACGGACCCGCTCTTTTCAGCCCCAGGGCGCTTGAGACGGCGACGGGCACGGCTTCGTCCGGTGCCAGGCTCCATCCCGCGCCCCCGGAGCCCTCCCCTTGTGGGAGCAGCCCCGGGCCGTGCCAGTGAGCGGTGCCAGTGGGAACGGGCAGGTTTGGTGGGCACAGAGCCCCACCGGTGCGGCTGCAGTTGGATTTGGGTTGTGCTGCTGCTTTTCTGTGCGTGCACCGTCACGGGGCTCAGATCTGAGGGGGGCTGAAGCCCAGTGGCCACCTTTGTAGGGGCATCGGGGAGCCCCAAGTGTGCTGCGAACGCTCTGTTGGGGAATTTGATGACTGAGCTAAGGAAAAGTGGAATTTCCATCCTGGGAAGTAAATAGAAGGAAATAAAATAAAGAAGGAAAATAATAAGGAAGGAAATAAATAAGTTACTGTCACAGAGTGGTGGGCAGACCTCAGTAAAGGGGCTCGGGAATTTCCTGGGGCAGAAGAAGCCTTGGAGAGAGGCGAGGGTGGCATCTAGTCCCGTTCGTCTGCAGGATACCTGGCCCGTGGAGGGGCTCCTTCGTCCCCAGCTGGTGCGGGGATGAAGTAAGCCCCTCCCTGCCAGGCTGGCAGCGGCGGAGAGCCTGGCAGAAGGTGGAGGGGCTGAGGCTTTGGTTTATTTTAAAACACGAGCGGTCGGTGTCCTCGGCTGCTGCGAGTCGGCGTGGGGCTGCGGGGCTGGCGCAGCTCAAAGCCTGGTCTAAATATTTTTAATTTCCCTGCGTTTGGAGACCTTTTCTATACAAACCCGCGACGAGCCGCCGCTTTTTGTGTTGCCAAGGCCTGTGCAGAAAATATTTAGATCAGCAGCAAAGGCAAATAATCTTGGTCTCGGGACGGGAGGGGGTTGATTTTGCAGGTTCTTTCTGCGTAGGCTGGATCTTTATTTGTTCCTGGTTTTGTTTAGCGGTTCCCGTCACACATAAACTGGGACCCCGTTAAGGCACAGACGTGTCTCCTTTCTCCAGGACCATCCAACACCCCCCCAGCATTGCTCCCCCTCCCGAAAAAGTTATTGTTCCTAGAAAGCAGAGCAGTGCTGCTGGAATGTTAATTGGGGGAAGTGAATAACCACCGCTACCCTCCGCCTAACCTTCCCCAGCCCCCTCTTAACGAGCAAATTGAATTTATTTAGGCATTGAAGGTCCTGTCTCTCCCTCCCCTGGGCACACTGAAGTGTCCATTGTGCAGCTCCGCATTGGGATTTGGGGCCATTTGTTCAAGGAATTTTTTATTTTTTTAAAGAAAGGCAATTTTTAGGCGGGGGGGGCGACCCTTTCTCTCTTGCTGTGGGGAGAGGAGATGAGTTGTGGCGGGCAGGGGAGTGGGTTTGTCGCCATCACCGTTCCCAGAACGACTCGGGCTTCGCACATGGGAGGCTGTGGTGGGGCCGTGTCCGATCCCGTGCTGGTGGGATGAGGTTTTCTTGGTGAGGGAAAGGCTTTGAGGCTGTCTGGGAGAACTGCTGATGCCACTGCAGCGGGCGCGGGGGGATTGTGGCTTGGCGTCTGCGTTTCTCAGTTGCGGGTACTTCGCTGAGTGCTGCTCTGATACCCCGTCCCTGCGCCAAGCTGCCGTTTTATGGCCGGGGTTCCGGTTGCCACAGATGTGCACAGCTGGCTGGGAGCTCTGGTTGTGCGCTGGGCTCTGGGCCGGGGTGGGGTGGGGGGCAGCCCCCCTCACTGGAGCTTGGACAGCCCCGTGGTGTAGAGGGTGTGGGTTTGAAGGGTTCAGATTTGTCTGCCAGCTTGGAGATGGGTTTGTCCACGCAAGCGTCAATATTTTTGTTTTCCTGGTCACCGGGCGTTGGATTTACCAGTTGCCCCATTGAATGGATTTTGTTGGTGACTGTGTCTTGGGATCTCCAGCTGTCCCAGGCATCGGAGCCAGCTGAGCTTGGGCTCTTGACCCTTTGCTGTGTCAGACCACTGATGGTACAAACACTTTGCTTGGATTAAAACCCAGAAGTACAAGCGAGACTGGCTGGTAGAGCATCTCTGGTGCCGTTGATTTGGATGCTGAATTTGTCGTACAAGGTCTTCATGCTGTTCATTCCCATCTCTCAGCAGGCTGCTCTTGGTTCCTGGCTGGTTGTTGGCTGCTTGTGCGAGGCTCGCTGGGGAGAGGTTCCGGGATGTCCCGGGATTTCCATAGGGTGCTTCAGCCAAGAGGACCAGGGCTGATGTGCTTGTAAAATCCTGGAGTCTTCAGAGCTGGTGGTAGTAGAGTGGAGAGGTCATGCCTGGCTACTTCCTTGTGGAACTGGGAACTGGGTGTTTTTTCTTACGCACTGTTTTTTGTCAACGTTCTGCATTTCGTGTTATTTGGTCATCCCAGGATTGACCTGGGAGCCTGACGTAATGTTTGGAGGGAGCTGTGTCTGATGGCCTTGGGGTGGAGATGGAGGCGAAGCGACAGGGTGTCAGTGGTGGCTGCACCCGGGATGTGGGTGCTGCTGCCCAGAGCCGGGCTGGGGAGGGGGTCAGCACCAAGTACGTCGCTCGGTTGGGTCTTGCTAATCTCAAAGCTCAAACATCTCCTGTGGTGGTTCCTCCTCGTGGCATGTTTTGTGAGGGAGCCTGCAGAAAGGAAGGAGGGTGATGCTGAAAGTTTGCAAGTTTGAGGGCTCAGCTGAACCCCCCGAAATACCCCTCCTCTTCCACCTGTGAGCCTGTTTGAGGATGGGAAGGCTGTGGGGACCTGGCAGACCAGACCCAACTGACTCACCCTGTGGAAGAAGAGAGGACGGATCCCTTCCCAGCGTGGGACAGCTGGAGCACTGGAACCATCCCTCTGGAGCAGGAGGGATGTAGATGCCATGTTTGGGGTCCAGGGACTGCACCGCAGCGAAGAGAAAGGGCAGGGAAATGGGATGCGGTTCTCTGGCTGCATGAGGATGCTTTTGCCTTCAGAGCCTGGTGGGGAGCAGTTTCTTACAGGGCAGGAACTGGGTCTGACTGCTGGAGCTGTGGTTTGCACAGAAAATGAGTCTCCCAGGCTGCCAGGGACCTTCTGCGGCACACTCCCCCCGTGGCCCACCCGCAGCCCCAGGTGCAGCCCGGCACCCCAGAGGAGAGGCTGCCTCCACCCCATGGGTGACACTGGGAGGCACAAAACCCACTTTTTTTCCTCAGCTGGGTTCATTATATATGTATTTTTCTTAAAGCTTGTGCTTTAGAAGCACATCACCTCCATCCCCCATCACTTCCAGACAAACAATAACATGGATCAAATCATGTTGAATAAATCTCCAGAAGGGTTAAAGTAAAGGAGGATAATTCTGCTGAGATACAGCGTTGGGGTGAAAACTGAGGGCCTGATCCTCGGCCATGGCTGGGTGGTTGGCTGTACACCATGATGCTCTGCAGGGTCTCTGTCCCTCGGAGAGCAGATTCCTGGTGTGTTGTGTTCCGAGGTTGGACAAGCAGGCCTGAATGGTGAGGAGCAGTGCAGCAGCTCCCAGCAGCAAGAATGAGATGGTTTGGAACTGGGCTGATACTCAGCCCTGCCTTGTGCTCAGTTCCTGCCCTTTTTGTAGGAGAAATGAAATAATCTGTTCTGCAAAGGGACCTTCTGGGTAGCTCCTGCTGCCTCTCCCAGCTCTCTCATCCAAGTGACACGCGGTGCCTTGCACCGGTGGGTATCGATTGCTGCCGGCCCCGGCTGCCGTCCCACACCAGCTCCGTAGCATCTGCATGTGCGTGTTCAGACAGGGCGGAAAACACCTCGGATGCAGCAGAAGGCAGGTGCTGGACGTCCAGGAAGGGCCCTGAGCCCCCGTGGCAGCAGCAGCCCCGGCAGGACCCCCGTGGTGGGTTTGGCGTTAAGTGTAACGGCGTTGGTGCCCAGGTGGGAACTTGCTCTGCTTGGTGTTGGCGTGCGAGGTGTTCATGGGGGGACCCTCTGTGAGCCTCGGGGTACCAGTCTTACCCCGTGCTCTGCCCCGGCCGAGGCTCAGACAGAAGTGAGCCATTTCTCACTGCTCAGTGCATTTATTTTGCATATATTAAACCCTTTCTTTTTCCTTCCTGGCTACCTATTCGAGTTGCCCATGCTACTCCAGCTGCTTTCCATCCCATACCCTCTTGCTTCCACCAGCCCCTGCCTCTGCCCACCCTCCCGCTCCCCTTTGCTGTCCTCTGCGCAGCCGCTTCTTCCCGCGCGGCGGTGGGGCGGCTCTGCCGGAGGAGGGAGAGGCACGGGCTGACGTTCCCGTGGCTGGGAGTAAGTGGGAGAAGTGCTGTGGGGCTGCCTGGGTGCCTGGTGGCAGGAGGAGGTGGCAGGTCCTGGCTTTACCCATCCCCTGCTTCCTTTCAGTGCAGCAGCCAAACCAGCCCGAATTCTGTCTCTCCCCTTATTGCGTTTGGAGACTCTTTGTTGTTCATTTGTTTGCTGATTTGTATATTCATGATTCAACCCGCAGCTGTCCGGTGCCTGGAGGATTTGGAATGAATTAGAATGACAAGAGACACGGTCTTTACAAATAAAGTAATCATTTTTCCCTGCTCTTACCATTCATCCTCTTTCAAAGGTTCTCTGTGTGACGCAGATTTGCTGCACTTTCATGCCGGGACTGCGGGGAGATGTCTGGATCTTGCAGTCCTCTTTCTTGCCGTGGCAGACGTGGGTGTGATGACGTGGGAGGAAGGGGCAGTGTGTTAAATGCTCTGATAGTTTTTAACGGTGTCCAAGTCTGCCATTTAAATTGGGACTTTCATGCTAGAGCAGAACTGAAAGGGGAAGATGGGCGTGAAAATCGATGCCGTGGGCCCCCGTTCCTCTGCAGCGGCCCCGTCGCAGTGCGTGGTGATCAACCTCCCTCCCCCTGGTCCCACTTCCCCTCCCGCTGGAGCTTAATCCTCTGCTGATGGCATCCCTGCGTTGCCATGGAAATTGCCATCCGGCTGGTCCGGCGCTTCACCTCTGCCTGGTGGAGAACTGGAGCTGGATATGGTGGTGGAGAGCCTGGCCGGGGAGATGGCACTGTTCCTGCTGGGTTGGGGTTGGCACTGGGGGGGCTAGAGGTCAACGCGTGCCCAGCAGCAGCAGGGGTCTGGGCCATGAGTGGCACCAGCAGTCTCCACCACGTTGCAATTGTGGCTTTGCTTCTTATTGCGTGTCTGAAGTTCATCAGTCGTAGGAAGTGGTGGCCTGTGCTGCAGATGGGAGCGTGGTTGGTCCATGACCTGAAGGTCTCTCTCCGACTGCTGGGCTTGGCTTCCATGACCAAGTGGTCCTTCCAGCCAGTGTTCCTGGGCATTGTACCCTACCTCCACGCTACCATTGCCCGAGTGTGCAGTTCTTTTGGTAAATGATCCCACAACTCCTCATAAAGCTTCCTGAGGTGACTGCAACTTTTGCTCCTCACCTTCCTGGAGTCCGAGTCCCCAGTGTGAGATATTTGCCCATCAAACTCCCCAGAACTGCCTGGGACCTCTCCCTTGGGTGCTGTGCTGTCTTCTGGTCCCTTCCTGAGGACACCGATGGGAACGGCTGCTCGGCATTCCCGGCATGGCAAGAAGGGCATTTGTGGGAGCGGTGGCAGAGGGCAGGTGTAAGTCAGCATGGACCATGGCCCAAGGTTGTGAAAACCATGTCATAGAATCATAGAATCGTTAGGGTTGGAAGGGACCTTAAAGATCATCCAGTTCCAACCCCCCTGCCATGGGCAGGGACACCTTCCACTACACCAGGTTGCCCAAAGCCTCATCCAAACTGGCCTTGAACACTTCCAGGGATGGGGCAGCCACAGCTTCTCTGGGCAACCTGTTCCACTGCCTCACCACCCTCTGAGTGAAAAATTTCTTTCTTATATCTAATCTAAATCTCCCCTCTTTCAGTTTAAAGCCATTGCCCCTTGTCCTATCACTACACACCCTTGTAAAAAGTCCCTCTCCAGCTTTCCTGTAGGCCCCCTTTAGGTACTGTCGCCAGGGTTGTGGGACCTGCCTGGCTAAGGAGGGACTGGAGCAGCCTCGGGAAGCAGAGAAGTGGGGCTGAGATGGGCTCTGGGCTCGTGCTTAACGTAAAAGAGATGATGAGTAAAGCTGTAGGTATTTAAACTGGGCATTCGCTTGTGCTGAGGCTTGTGTGAGTGGTGGTTGTCCTCTGGTGCAGAATACAGGCATGGGCTAACTGGGAATCGGGCTCTGATGAGAAGTGTGGTGAGCAGCAGCTGTGTGCCCTCAGGAAGGATGGAGGGGTGTCTGTGGAGCGGAGCGGAGGAGGAGCCATCGTTGCCAGCTGCAGACATGAATCCTCCCGACATGGCTGAGGGCAGGCAGGCTGCTGGCCCATCCACAGAAGGTTGGCTGGTTGCAGTGACCTTGTTGGATGTTTTGCATAAGCTCCACCAAGGAGCTTTGAACCTCCATGTAGCTTCATTGTGAGAGGAAGGCTTGATGGCTGGTGGTGGGATTTCTGTGGGTCCTGCTCTTTAGGAATTGCAGTGACCAGGGATGTCTTCAGGATGACACGTAATCCAGGGAGCTCTTGGGCATGTCTTGTAGGAGGCTGGTGGTCAAGCCCAGAGGCCAGGTTTCTGGGCAAGGACAGCTTTTTTGTAAATGACACATAAGGGGCACTGTTACAGCACCGACAAGTGACAGATGTGTAGTCCAGCTGTGTCCTTGGGTGCCAGGGCTGGGTGGAAGGAGTCATGTCTTGCTAGAGTCATGGTCTTGCTAGAGGAGCTGCTCTGTGGCACATAGAGCACCAAAGCTGCTCCTGCAGCACTGTGGAGGCCCCAAAGGCAGAGGAGATTAATGGGTTAAAATTTAAAACCCTGCACGTGAGAGTCCTCAGTGAAGCGTGAGACAAGTACTTACTCCTCAGACACCTTCTTAATTGTGTTGTTCAAAATACACTTTCATTACATGAATCATCACCCGTTTGAAGGTGACTGCTCAGCTCCGGTGGAAGCTCAGGGTGTGGCACCACCAGCCAGCTGAGCTTCAGGTGGCATCTCATATTAAATGCAATATTGGGATATATCGATCGAAGGCTCCAACCCACGCTGAGAAGTCATCAATGTCTTCTGACATTTGGCGTGGCTCAGAGAACTCTCTGCTTGTCCAGACCTTGGCCCAGCAAAGCGTGGCAGCGGGCTGTTGGGTGGGACGTACGTTGATGCCAAACCATGCCACCAGCCCCAGCTCTGCCCATTGGTGGTCTGGGGCGGCTCTGCTCGCTCCGGCTGTGCACGGGGCAGGGTGGGAGGCAGCTGCATCAGAAGGGATGCTGCATCGTGAGATACAGGTTGGTTGCTCCCGTGGTTAATTTTCTGTAGAGTAAATCCCCTCCGTTAGATGTGGTTATGAATCAAGTGGACTGGGCTGCAGGGAGAAGCTGGAAGTCACGTAGTGGGCAGGACAAGTGGGAAGCGATTTCGTTTCTGTGTCTTGTAATTGAAAAGCCAAACAGATGATGGTTGGGCATTTATCCACCTGATTTAAATGAAGGCCATAAACCATCAACGTTTCCCAGTAAAAAACTGTTGACAAAGTAGCTGCTAAGCTCCCAGAAGCAAAAATACTCTTTGAATTAAAGGCAGGGCATGCGTTTTGGCAAAAGCTGCCTGAGTAAGCCTCCAAGCTAATTTTTTTTTTTTTTGTTGTTCCCTTTAAATAGCACGTTTGGCAGATAAGAAAGTGGAAGAAACGGTCTGTGACAGTAGGTCACGGAGCACGCGTGGTTCTCTGCCGTGCCCGGGGTGTTGCGTACATGTTGGAGCGCCGCGTGGTCGGGATGGCCGACACGTTGGCACGGGCTGGGCAGCGGCCAGTCTCTTCATTCCCTTTTTTGAGAAGCACGTGCCTTGTCATCAGAGGCTGGCTCGGTAAGCCACGAGCAGAGCAAAGTTTGCTTAATTGCCAATCCAGATGAGATAAAAGAGTTTTACAGAGATTTATGGGGATAATAAACTTGCTGGAGAAATTTATGACGTGTCTAGCTGTGATCAGTGAACCTTTAAAGGGTTTATTGGGCAAGGACGTGGTCTGCCCTGGGCAAGTCCTGTGTGGTGGTGGATCAGTTGGGCTTGTGCTGTTGGCGTAAAATATTTTGGTTTAAGCCATTGATTTGCCAGCTGATGCCTCTTCCCAGTGTCTCGCTGTGTCTGAGCCCTGAAACGGTGCCCAGTGCACAGGGAGAGGACTGGCGGTCGGTGACCTCCCAGCTTCCCTCCAAACAAGAGAGAGAAGCTGAGGGAGATCAGCTGCAGGAACCCACTGCAGAGCACCTGGTGCAGTACAAGGCTGACGTGTCTTCTGGTGTTCATGGGCTTAAAATCGGGATTAACGGAATTTGTGTGCCCAAGCTGTTGATGTCAGGGCTTCTGATTGTCCAGATGTGCACACGTCTTCCTACCAGCAACTGAATTATGCCATAAAGTCCTGCCTGTCCTGGGAAAAAAGGAAAGGGTTGGAAAGTGTGGAGGTTGTTGCAAGGAAGGTGAGCGTCGTTATGGCGAGGACCCTGAAGTGATGGTCATCTTCTGTGTCTGGGGAGTGTAGATGTAATGAACGAGCCTGAATTCTCCACGTAGAGACCCAGACTCGTGTTGGGCAATTTGTAAGAGATCTGAGAGTGAAAGTTGGAAAACCACTGACCTTAATGAATATGAGATGAGTAATGTGCACGTGGGAGAAATCCCAAGTTCTCTATTACTTTTCTAAAAGTACCACCTAGATATTAAGACTTTGTATAGACTTTGTCTGCTAAATGGTCTTGGGAATCTGGAGGTAAAAGCAGACTGCTTCGGGGTTTTAGGCTGGTAGAAGATAGAATCATAGTCATGGAATGGTTTGGGTTGGAATGGACCTCAAAGATCATCCAGTTCCAACCCCCCTGCCATGGGCAGGGACACCTTCCACTACACCAGGTTGCTCAAAGGCTCATCCAACCTGGCCTTGAACACTTCCAGGGATGGGGCAACACAAGGTAAAAGAAGCTGCTTCACAGTTAAGTTGCCACAGAAAATACAAACTCCACGTGTTCATAAGCAGCATCTCTGCTTCGCTGTGTTGGGTTTCCTTGGGCTGGTTGGGGCTGGCATGGCTGCTGTGGGGAGAGGAGTGAGATCTGAGAACCAGCTCTGCGGCACCAGGTTGGTGACGATGGAGCAGGAGGAGGTGTGCCAGAGCTGGTGTTCCCTGCAGCCTGTGATGGCTGCTGCCCATGGAGATTAACAGTGGAGCAGTCCGTGCTGGAGCGGGTGGCTGAACGGTGGAGCAGTCCGTGCTGGAGCAGGTGGCTGTGCCTGAAGAAGGCCAGGACTCCGTGGGAAGCCCACCCTGATGCAGTCCATTCCTGAAGGATGGCACCCTGCTGGAAGGACTCACACTGGAATAGTTGGTGAAGAACCACAGCCCGTGGGAAGGACTCACGTTGGAGAAGTTTATGGAGAACTGTCTCCCATGGGAAGGGACCTCACACTGGAGCAGGGGAAGTGTGAGGAGTCCTCATCCTGGGGAGGAAGCAGTGGGAAAAACAATGTGTGACGAACTGATGACAACCCCCATTCCCTGTCCCCGTGTACTGCTGGGGGACAGGAGGTAGAGAAATTGGGCGCAGAGCTGAGCCCAGGAAGAAGGGAGGGAGTCAGAGAACATTGGTTTTGATTTTGTTTTTTTTTTTTCAGTTTGGTTTTATTTCTCATTATCCTCTCTGATGTGTTCAGTAATAAATTAAATTGATTTTTTTCCCCAAATTGAGTCTGTTTTGCCCGTGCCCATAGTTGGTGAGCGATCCCTCCCTACCATGACGTTGACTAACTCTAAAGTGTGTTTTTCTGTGTAGGTAGCATCTTCCAAAAGCTTGAAAATGCACCTTAGTCCTTTTTTCTTTTTGTGTATAATATCCATATGATGTGGCTGGGTTGTACAGGGAGGTCCGGGCTGGGTCTGTGCCCTGGGGTTGTCCCAGCTCCCCCCTCCCTCCCACCGGTGCAGCACAATCCAGGTGGGACCTCCGGGCTCTGCTGCAGCCCGGCCACGGAAGCTCTCAGCTTCCTCAGCTGTGTTCCATACCCCAACGAGCATTGAGCGTAATTAATTGTAGTGATTCTTGCCCACAGCTGGAGAAGTTTATGGGGAATTGTGTTCCTTTCCATCTCTTGTGGGAAGAGGAGGGAGCTGGAAAGGGGGGAGGCCAACATGGGAGCTGTGCCGTTGGCCTTCCCAAAGGCAGAGCAGGTGCATGCCATGGAGATGGACTGAATTTCCCGTTGTGTTCCCAGTCCGCTAGTGCAGGTGTGAGCTCCTGGGGCTCTCCACCCTTTCAGCTAACTTCTCTTGATGTATGTGCTTAGTGTCTCTGGAAATGTTTTTCCTCCTCTCCTGGACTTTTCAAGCAACTGCAAGCAAGGGAAAGCTGGAGCTTTGTGTCCCGATGACCCTAAATTGGGCCATAATTTTACATCGTGTCATTTCTGCAAAGGGGAGTTTGCACGGATGGGTCTGTCCTTCTTGTACCCGCTGCCTTCCCAGGGCTCAGCTTCATAGAATCATAGAATCATAGAATGGTTAGGGCTGGAAGGGACCTTCAAAGGTCATCTAGTCCAACCCCCTTGCAAGGAACAGGGACATCTCCAACTAGATCAGGTTGCTCAGGGCCTCGTCCAACCTGGCCTTGAACGTCTCCAGGGATGGAGCATCCACCACCTCTCTGGGCAACCTGTTCCAGTGTTCTACCACTCTCATGGTAAAAAATTTTTTCCTAATATCCAATCTGAATCTACCTCCCTCTATTTTAAAACCATTACCCCTTGCACTTACCCCTTCCTGGCTTCCCACTGCTTCTCACTCTGCAAAATTCCTGGTACCTGCTCTGAGAAGAGCAACTATTTTTGCTTTTCAAGGTGAATAAGATATGTTTAGTTTTCTTCTCTACCAAGCAAGCACAAAATCAATTTACATGAGAAATTTTCCCATGGAGCTGTGATGGAGCCGAGTCCTCCGTGGCAGGCAAGGCTGGGTTGGGGTGCTCTGCTCCAAGGGACAGTCCAGCCGGGATTCAGGCATTGGTCAAGGGAGATGCTGGAGCTGAAGGAGCTGGCTGGAAAGACACTGGGAGCACTGGTGCCAGCAGGCTTGATTCAGACTTTGAGCCCTAGGGTTGGTTTTTTTTTTGTTTGTTTTATTTTGTTTTTTTTTTTTTTAATGAACTTGGCTTTGTAAGAGGATTTTCTCTCTTTGCAATAAACAAGGATTGCACGGAATCCCTCCGATCCGGTGGTCTGTGCAGAGGGTTCAGTGTGTGCCTTGTAAGGAAATGTGGTGGCGGTTTGCTTTTCTCCTGTTGTCACGTCTTCCTTCAATTATGGGATAAACATGAATACCACAGGCACCCACTAAACAGGCGCTGCCTGCCATGTCTTATCGTCCCGGCCCTGGGCCGTTGGAACAACTTTGCAACACCCTGAAGTTTAAAACAAACACATGTGAAAGCCGGTCCCTCTGGGTATATTAGAGCTGACCAGCAAATGTGCATTTCATTACCTAAAATATGCTGGTAGACCCAGAAGAGCAAGTGAGCCAAAAGGAAGTAGACCTGCAAAAAACGCTTTGGTACTAGATAAAATAGGAAAAGTGGGGTTTTTTCCACCCCTCTTCTTTCTTTTCTTGATTTCTCCTGCTATGAATTCCCAGTTCAAGTCTTGCATTTCTGAGGGAAAGCCGGGTGCCAAGCTGGAAGACGCGTTGCGCGGTGCAAGCACGGCAATGGCAGGGCAGAGCGAACCAGCAGACGGTTAGAAGAACGTTGCGTGGTTCTGTTTTTATTTTCATTTTTTTGTAAAGGCATCAGAGCTTGGATCTGAGGGCCTGGAGTGGACTGCTGCTTGGTGTTGTCCCCCTATGTGGTTCAGAGCCCCGTCAAGGTCCTGCAGCAGGAGTGGAGCATTTGCTGGTCCGGCGTCCTGGGGGAATGTGGACAGGGTGTTCCTGCTCCAGTTGTGGTGGTTGGCACAGAAGAGCAGCAGGGACAGCGGGGCTGTGTGGACCCTGCATGGCTGGGGACCACGGAGCTTGGCACTGCCTGGGTCTGGCTCATTCGGCACCAGGAATCCACCGTTGGGACCTCTGCCCATGCATGATCGGAAGGTATGGCTTCGAGGTCAGCCGTGTCCATGTAGATGTGTCGTAGATGTGTCTCAGATGAGGGCTGGTAACACTCAACCCTCCATTCGTACTGCTCAGTACAAATGACAGACATCAGGGCTCCCCTTTCATCCCTTCTTGGTGGGCTTGGCAGGAAAAGCGCTCGCCTTTTCCAGTGGGATTTTGAAGGCGTCCGTTAGTTTGCAATGTTGATGATATCTACTGGTGCTTGGAAGGATTTTGTCATCTGAGGCCAAACTGTTCAGTACAAGGATCCTATGTTGGCCCTGACGTGCAGGGGAGGCTGGGCAGAGCTGACTTCCATGGGCTTCAAAGAGCTACACAGCCAAGAGGTGTGTAAAGAGTTATCTTTGCTCTTTGAGAAATGTTTTGCCATTGGATGACTGGCTCGTTGTTAACATGGAGCAATGATTTTTATTCAGCAAGGTCCACGTATCCCACTGCTTCCCCTCCAAGAAAAACACAGCAAGCTGTCTCACCAGTTCCACCAGACTGGTCTCACAGAGCAAAACTCGGCTGGTGGCTCCATGCAGGGAGTGTTATTGCATGTGAGCAGATGAGTCACCATCGGTTGCTTGGTCAACAGCAACTGTGTGCGTTTCTCTGTCTGTTTTTGGACAGTTTGAAAGAGGCATGCCAGCTCTACTGCTTTTTTTTAGATGAAAAAAGAGCTGGGGAACCCACACTTGCTCAAAGTAAAGAGAATTCTGCCATTCCAGGTAATATTAAAGAATGGTAGCCGCTGCACTTGTAAGCTCTGAAGTCATCATCAACTGCTCAGTGGACCTCTCTGCCCTCTGTCTCCAGTGCCTGGGTCTCTCTGCTGTCATCAGCGCAGTGTCCACACCAGATCACGCTTCATATTTAAGATACCTTCTTGTGATTTTTGCCTTCCAGGCTAAAAAGGACCAGTGTGAGCTGGGTGTTAGTCTGAAAGACAAATGGTTTTGCTGCGTTGGCAGCCGTGGTGGAGTGCTTGTGCCACAGGCTGGGGAAGCAGCAGCTCCCTGGCGATGCCAGCAGCCTCAGGTGAGGTTGGTGGTTGGGTTTGCACCTTCTTTTACCAACGGGCCAACTCTCTGAAGTGGCGAAGGGACCTGCTGAGCCAAGGAGCCAGGTCCCTGCAGGCGGGATGTTTTCTGTGTCGCAGGGAAAGGTGGGGTTTGGTCACAATTAGGGCAGAACTGGAGATGAGAACGGAGATGGGTGGAGCACCTTGCTTTGGGATGCAGGAGGGGCAAAGCAAAAGCCCCCACCGTGGATGTGCGCATGCAATTTTGGGGTGCGAACAAGCGAGTCGAGTGTCCCAGTCCTGCCCATCCGTGTGTCCCTGGCTCTTGGTGCCAGCCTGCCCGGTGGCAGTTTCCCTGCCCCATGCTCTGCGTCCTTCCACTCGCTGCCCTCTCTCCTGCTTCCCTTGGGACTTTCTCAATCACTTCATCGTTGAACGGAGCGTGGAGCGTGGCGGGCAGCCTGACTCCCATGGCCACTCTCCCAGGTTGTGCTGGGCGCGCTGACCCTTCCTCGTCCCTTCGCTGTGCTGGCCATGGAGAGGACCTCCTGTGCCCATGGTGTGTCGGGACTTTATATTTTAAGAGAAGGATGTGCGGGCCTTTGTCCATGGTGGTTAATGCTCCTCAGAGTGATGATGTGGATTAATTTGTGCATGGCTTTCCTGGGACCAGGGAGAACCAAGGGCTCATCCCAGCCGCCTTCCATGCACTCCAGGGGCTGTCTTACCCCCCTGCTGCTCTGCTGACCACGTGGTTCCCCCGAACGGTGTGGGGTGAGCTGGAGGGGGACTCACTCTGCACCCAAGACCCTCGTCCGGACAGTCTGATGGGGATGGCGGACTTTACATCTCTCCATTGTCACATCCTAAAAAAATACATGAGGGGATGTGCCTGGTGACTGCAGAACTGCCGAAATCTGGCCCCTGGGAGTCAGGGAGGTTCCTGTTTAAGACAAAAATGTTTTACAGCTCTTTTTACATTTTTCCTCTCTTGCAACCTGACTGATGCTGTGACACCATGGCCGGGCCACACACAGATATTCTGGGGGGGTTCCCCTTGCAGCCCCCAGCTCTGCCAGCCCCTGCCAGGGAGGACTGCAGGGATGGAGATCGCACATCCCTCCTTCCCCCTTTGGTTCTTTATTTCCCTGTGGTCTTCTCCAGCGCCGTTGGGACACTGGCTTGGCTGGATGTGATGCTGGGGGGTTGCTCAGGATGTGCTCAGGGTTTGAGCAAACCCCCAGCTGACACTGCGGGGTTGGGGGTGCTCGCTGCGCTCCCCTCTCTCAGCTCTCCGTTGCCGGTCCGGGAAGGGTTGGTGGCCGTGCAGTCCGGGTTAGTAGGAGGTGCCATGTCGTTGTCTTGGGTAGGACAGCAGTGTGGTCCCAATTCAGGGGCCCTGGAAAATTAGCAAATGTCAGTCTTGAAAGTGCTGCTGGAACAGCCGTTCCTTGGCGTGAGGACATGGAATGGCAGCATCCTCGTGTGGCCTTCGCAGTCGGTGACAAACGAGCGGTGCCGGCGCAAAAGCAGGTGTTTTGCTTTCACTGCCCGTGACGTAGGGATCCTGGTGCCTTTCCACTGTTGGAATCTCCAAGAAATTTAGGGACACAAGCCAAGACAAAACGTTTGGCCACACCGTTGGCTGCAGGTTGAGTAAGGTGAAAGTGGGGATCGGACAGCAGGAAGGGCCATGAGAAGGTGAAGATTTGAGGGGACATGAAGAAGACTTTGGAGAGAGCCGTGGACATGCGCTGACATTTAAGTAGCAGAGGTCAAGAAAAAGCTTTCTGCAGGGGCAGATTATCCTACTTCAGGGCTGCCCGGACCCTGTGTGTGAAACGGGCACTTTATCTCTGCTTTTGGCCACCGTGCAGAGATGCTGAACCAGACGGGTGGGCATCTCACGTCCTCCTGTCTCGGGGATTTTAGATTTCTCCCTTTCTGGGGAGACGTTTGCTTTGAAGATCCAGTAGGATAAATTGCATCTTTGCCATGGCCTCCTCCCTGCCACACCCCCCTTTGAAGCTCGTGTGTCCTTGCTGCCAATTGCCATGAGGACGGGCATTGGTGTGTGCCCCTTCCACTGCCCACCAGGGTCCCAGTGTTGGGGGCTGCGAAGGGCCATGCGCACGGTCTTGCTTTTTTGCCTTCCCAGGAGGCATTTCCCCTTTCTGCATCATCTTGGTGTCCGAAACCCGCGATGTGAGAAACAGGAGAAGAGGCTCTGCTCTGTTTGAACGTGTTTCCCCAAACTCGCTGTGCACCCCAAGGTCACTGGTGTGCCTGGTCAGCTCCCAGCTGGTGCTTCCGTCCCTGTTCTCCCATGTCTTTGCGCTTTGGGCACAGCTGAGGCTCCTCCAGGTCATGGTGATAGCAACTGGGAGTTTTTGGGCTTTCCCCTTTGCTCTGGAAGTGGAGGAAATGCTGAGCAGTGCCAAGGCAGACTGGCCCATCCCTGTTACATGTTAGCCCAGGCCTTTGACTTTCTCTACAGAGGATGAATCTTTGGAGAGAGGGATCGACTCGTTAAAGCCATGAGCTTCTCGTGGTGTGCAGTTGGCACACAGCATGAACAGGGTGGGTCAGGATCTACACTAGATCCTGGAGAAGGACTTGGGAGTACTGGTGGACAAGAAGCTCAATATGAGCCGGCAATGTGCTCTTGCGGCCCAGAAGGCCAACCGCGTCCTGGGCTGCATCAAGAGGAGCGTGGCCAGCAGGTCGAGGGAAGTGATTCTCCCCCTCTACTCTGCCCTCATGAGACCTCACTTGGAGTACTGCGTCCAGTTCTGGAGTCCCCAACATAAGAAGGACATGGACCAGTTGGAGAGGGTCCAGAGGAGGGCCACGAAGATGATAAGAGGGCTGGAGCACCTTTCCTATGAGGACAGGCTGAAAGAGTTGGGGCTGTTCAGCCTGGAGAAGAGGAGGCTCCGGGGTGACCTTATAGCGGTCTTCCAGTACCTCAAGGGGGCCTACAGGAAAGATGGGGAGAGGCTGTTCAGGAGGGCCAGTTATGATAGGACAAGGGGTAATGGTTTTAAAATAGAGGGAGGTAGGTTCAGGTTGGATATTAGGAAAAAATTTTTTACTATGAGAGTGGTAGAACACTGGAACAGGTTGCCCAGAGAGGTGGTGGATGCTCCATCCCTGGAGACGTTCAAGGCCAGGTTGGACAAGGCCCTGAGCAACCTGATCTAGTTGGAGATATCCCTGTTCCTTGCAGGGGGGTTGGACTAGATGACCTTTGAAGGTCCCTTCCAGCCCTAACCATTCTATGATTCTATGATTCTATGATTCTAGCATCTGCGGGATGCCTGGTGGTTGGACTTGTGGGAGAAGAGACTTGCTGAGCTGAAGACTTGCTGGATCTTGTTTTGAGGTCCCATGGGGCTGGTGCAAATGGTCCAAGCCGGACACCGATAGCTGTGTGTCAAAAACGCACCAGTACGTTTCCAGTTGTAAGAGTGGGATGTATTTAATTTGCCGTATTTTCATTTGCAAGCTTTGATGGGCACGCAGCTTATGGGTGCTGGAGGTGCCTGGCACAGGTGGGTTTTGGCTGGGATGGCTGAGAACTGGGCCACTGTTGTTGGGCACATCTAAACCTGTGTATCAGCACAAGTGACAAGAAATTGTTGTTCCGTGGCCGGCTGCGTTTGTTGGAAAGAACAAGTCTGATCCAGGATGTAAAATTCTTGACAAACTGCTTCTTAATGTTTGCCTGCAGGATGCGATAAGGTGGTGAGCTGCACATGTTAGCAAGTTTCTTTATTCAAAATGAATTAATTTGACTAATAATATATGTCTCAGTATATATCTTAACATAAAACCTCCAAACTTCCTGATTTAGTGATGCATGCACTGGTGTGAGAATCGATGACCAAGCTGTTGGTTTCAGGTGGCTTTGCGTGTGTCTGGCTGTGGCTGGGTCTGGCTGGGCACCAGCAGGAGGTGCTGAGCTCTTTCTTTTCTTGCCCCATTCCTGGAAGTGTTCAAGGCCAGGTTGGATGGGGCTTTGGACAACCTGCTGTAGTGGAGGGTGTCCCTGCCCATGGCAGGGGGGTTGGAACTGGGTGATCTTTGAGGTCTCTTCCAACCCAAACCATTCTGTGATTCTATGATCTGCTTTGAGAAGGCGATTTCAAGTGTGGGGGTGTTTGGAAGCAGAACTTATGGTTATTTTTCCTGTCTGTGGAGTAGTTGTGCCAAAACGTGTTGGGTGGAAGTGGGAGGAAAATGGAGATTGGGTTATTTCCCCAAAATAACGCTTAGGTGGAGAGCAGAGCCTGGGGCTGGAGAAAGCCCTGTGTCCTCCTCTGTAGTGGAGCAAAGGAGCTTTGTAGAGGAGCGGTGGGACCGAGGGAAGGAGAACAAATGCCATGGCCCGTGAGGGTCAGCGAGGGTCCCCACCAGCGTTGGGGGCTGCAGGCTCAGATCTAGGACCAGGCACCGCATGGAGGCAATCGATGGAGGTTTTTTGAATGACTTGTGCTGCGGTGATGGGGAGAGGTTTCAGCAGCCCCAGCTTGCTGCTGGAAACCCTTGCCTTGACTTCGGACATGTTGCACCCGTTTCTTCCCTTGCCATCTTTGCTCCATTTGTGCTGGGACCAACCTGCACCGCATGGGCAGAGCCTCCTCGGGCGCGTTCTCACCAGCTGGCTCTTCTGTGGTCTTTTACCCTTTTCCTGCATGCAGTGCTAGACAGGAGGAGGTTTAACCCACTAAACCAGTCTGTGCAACGAATGGGCCTTCTTTCTTCTTCTTGTTTTCTCTTTTCATCTCTTCAGCCCTCCAACAAGTGCCTTCCATCTTCCAGCTCGTTTCAGGGCGCTGGGCTGGTCCATGCGCTGGGTGGAAGATGCCTGTATTGGAGGAACAACGCTGTTTTCTTTTCTACAGTCCTGCAGCAGCTGGTCTGATTAGTTCACGTCACCACAAGTTGGTGTAGATCAGCTGGGCTAATGTTGAAATTGAGTTTATAATCTGGCTACTCGTATCAGCATCCCCCAAATTTTGCTGGTTTTACTGGAAAGGTATTTCAGAAGGAGCCCACAATGCCTCTGTGCTGGTGCACTGACTTCGTCTTTCCCAAAGGATGAGCATCATGGCAAAGGGTTAGACTTTGCTGGGGACAAAAGGTCCTCTCCTGCTTGACCCAGTGGTCTCAGAAGCACGGCCGTGGGGCTCCTGTGCCTCCTGGGCTGGCAGCAGGACTGTTGGCATCCTGCTTCTGCTGGTGGTGGTACGCACGCGTGAGCAGGTGAAGGACTTGCAGCAGATGTGGTTTTTGGAAGCTGTATCCTCCTTGGAGGAGACAGGTGGTGGTATAGCAGCACAGATCATGTCGGCTTCGACATACAGTGTTTGGAGAAGCGTGCAAGCTGCCTGGGTACCTGTGTAACAGCTCTCAATACCCTCTGTGCTGGCTGGGAGAGGTAGCCAGGTACTGGTGTGCACTGAGACACATCACTTAGTACGTTTTAGCTGAGGACCCCATGGTACTTGAGTCTCATATCGCTCAAGCCAGGTAGGGTCACTGCTAACGTTAGTCAATAGATGAAATCCAGGAAGACTAACAGACTTCCCTAATTCTGCACCTAGATAGTGACAGATAGGGCTTTGTAATAAAAGTTCAGCAGGTTTTTTTATCATGTGATGCTCAGAAGGGCTGTTTTTATTAACTACCTGTCCACACCCAGGAAGCAGCGTAGCCCCTGGGCTTGGGAGGGCTCCAGAAGCCCAGGAGACCCACTAGAAGCAATACCTGAATACCTGTGTGCACTTAAACCTAATTCCAACGCTGATACCAAGAGGCTTTTTGAAGGAGAGGGCTGGGCAGGTGATCAGGCTCATGACACCATTCCCATGGACCATGCGTGGTTATAGCCCTGGTCTACACTGTACCCTGCAGGTGTCTTCTGCCTGCAGCATCCCCATTCTCTTCTCCCCATTCCCACCACATTTTAGTTGTTTCCTATGAGGAGCAAAGTGTCCTACTTTAGAGCCTTCCCAAATCTCCTGTTGGGATTAGGAGCCTGCGTCACCTCTTATGAAAGCAGCAGGGATGTAATTTTCCATGGGCTGAACCGCAAAACCTCTGTCCCTGCACGAGGTGATGTCTCAGCAATCTGTCCCTGGGTCTCTCTTGCCAAACACCACCACTTCTCTTGTTTCAACATTTTTGCATCCCGTCTGCGTCTCCTGCCGTCTGCTCCTCCTCGCCCTGGGCAGAGAAATGAACCTGTAGGTGCAACCACTGCCAGGAAAGGTGGAGGTCCTGTGGTCTGGCCCGTTTGGGGTTTCTCCCAGCAGATACACCATGCTGTGGGCCGTGGGTGCCCTGTTACAGTTGCACAAGCTGGGGCAGAATAAAGAAGGGATTTCTTCAAGAGATGCTTGTGGCAAAGACCACGGGAGTCTCTGTCCCCTGGGCTGTGCTGCCCAAATGTTGTCATCCCTTGCAGGGGACATGAGCTCAAGATCTTGCCCGAGACCACATGCAGAAAGCCCAGACTCAAAGTCTCCAGGTGCTCCGGATCCGAGTTTGACTCACCAGTCTGTGCTGCCGGGAGGTAGTTCCCTGTGTGATTATACAGTGGTTTTAATTAATCATCCTCCCGTAGGAACTGTGTATGTAGCACTTGTGTTAGCGAGGCGAGTGTGCGAGCGGGGTCGCTGGGCCTCCACGGGTGCGTTATCCAACATAAATATCTTTCTATAAATAAATAAACAGATAAAGGGGTTGCTGCGACGGGACGTCCCTGCAAATGAGCTCTTGGTGTGTCTGCAAACCCTCTCGTCTAAATAATCTCATTCAACAAAGCCAGGGCTGAGTGGCCCATCTGGGGCTGAGCGTGCCGTGCCCTTGATGGGAGGCTGGGGCTGGTGGGGCAGGCAGGTTCCTCCAGCGTCTGCAGCTGGGCACTGAGCCTCGCTGCCCACCCCAGGCACGCTGGGGTGATGGAGGGTTTATCCACGGTGGCAATGGGCTCTGGTGGTGGCCCTGCGCCTGCTGACACCATGGCTCAGGCGGATCAGAGCATGGAGATAGCATGGAGCAGGGAGAAAGGACTTCTGGTGTTGTGCTTTGCTAGACCAGGGGTTGGTTTGTTGGACTTGCTGCCCCTGCTCCCACTGCCCCGGCTCTGGGGGCTGGGGCACTCGGGTAGCTCTGCTCCCCGCTGTGACTGTTGCTGGTGGCTCAGGTGAGAGCCAGCTCATGGCGCCCAAAGGGAAAACCCAGTTTGGCTTTGAGAAGCAGAGCTGAACGTGAAGAGACAACGGTATAGGGTTGCTTCAGAAAGGTGGGATGGAGATACCTGGTTCTGGAGATGGCTGGGCTGTTGCTGGGCCTCCCGCTGCTCGGCGCGGGTGTTTGTGCTGCTGCAGAATGGAAATGACGCCCTTGGCTGGTGCTGAAGGCAGAGCCTGGGCACTGGTGCAGGACAGCTGCTTCTGGGTCCGAGAGCCGTGGAGGACATGGTGGTTCCTCCTGAAGGGGCTGAAGATCGCTGAGTGGAAGCCAAGCAGCCTGTTTAATTAAAACAGGCTGCGTAGGACAGGGCCTGCCGTGGATGGCTCTTGGCTTTGGAGGAGGAAGATGTAATATGCTGGTGGAGTCCGAGAGGGGATCTGGAAGGTGGGAAGAGAACAGGGAAAAGGAGGAAAGGGTGTGAGAGCAGAGTCCCCAGGGCAGGAAAGGGGCTGGGGGTGAGCAGGAGGAGCACCCCGCATCTGGGACCCCATCACTTCTCTAGTGCCGCTTGTCAGCGCGTCTCTGGTGTTGGGAGTTCGTAGCTCCAAACTGCCCCATCCCCTCCCAGGGTGGTTCGGTCCCTGCTCAGCAGCCTGGCCCCTTTGCCACCTACAGCTGGCACCTCTCCCACCTGGAAGCTCCCCGTGGGGAGCCGTTTACACCCCTGCCCGTGACTCGTGTGTCCGTACGCTGGGGAGCACTCTTGCCTCTCCGTGCACATCCCATGGCAGATGCTCGGAGCACTCCAGAGATGCTCGGGAGACCCGGGGAGACCTTCTCATCCGTGGTGCAGCTTTCCTCCCGCTGTTCAGTGACTCAGAAGTGGTTTGGTGGACGAGCCACGAGCTCAGTTTGTAACCGTGATGGATCGGCGGCTCCGCAGGCTGGAGTTGCCCCATCAAGTGCTTTTCCCTGGCTGAGTGGGTTTGTTTCGGGGCTGACGTTAAGGTGGGGCACGGGCTGTGCCGCTGGATGCTGGGGGACCATTTTGAAGATATCTTACCCAGAGCAACTGCTTCGTTTCAAGATGCTGCACGCTCAGTGTGAACAAGCAAAGAGTTGCTTTGACTCCTCTGCTTTTTGTGGGTGAAGCTTTCAGCAACAAAACCGCCCCTTTTTCTTTCTCCTTTCCCGAGAGAGAGGAAGGAAGGAAGGTCAGGATGACCACTGATGTGCTCAAGTGGTTGTGGAGCAAAACTACTTCTTTGGAAGAGCTCACGGACTTGTTTTCTTTGCTGGAGCTGCAGAGCTTCCCCCAAGCCTGGTGGCACTCGGGTGCCTCGACACAGCAATGCTCTCGCTTGTTTTAATGCCTGCCCCTTCCCAACCTCCCTACAGAACTCTGTTTCAGAGGTGTCCACCTTCACCCTGTGGCAAGTCTGGCTATGAAGTGGGTTTTGACTGGTGTGGACTCCCCCGCCCCAGCTGGCAAAAGGCAGATGGTGCTGGGCTCCATCTCTCCAGGCTGCTCCTGGCTGAGGAGGATGCTTGAGGCTTGTTTTTCTTCTGTAGGTGTACTCTTCTGCCTGAAAAAAGATGCAGTGAAGGTAAAACTGCTAAATTAAAACTATCCATGGTTCATGGCTAATTGGTTTAACTTTGCCTTGGCTCAGTGGAGGAGCAGTCCTTGAGCTGGGCACAGATCCAGGCTGGGAAACAGTGACCACGGGCATCGCTGCCTCCTCCGTGCCAACGTGGGAGCGTGGCAGCTGGCTTTACTCTCCTTAAACCAAAGGTGTGAGATTAAAAGGGCTCTGAGCCTCTGGTTGGTGAGCTGGGATGAAAGCAGCAGTCTCAGCCTGGCATCCAACAGCTGCCATCTGAGGTGGTGATTGTCAACTGGTGGAAAAACGCTTCCTTGCAGCTTCAGAAGAGCAAGAGCGGAGGGTCAGCTTGCTCTTTTAAAAGTATTTCTAAGCACACGTAGGGGATGCAAACTTGCATGGTCTTCAAACAGCGGGGAGAAGGGAGTAGGATGGGTTTTCCTCTGCCAGTGCCATTCATGGCAGGAAGGACCAGCTTCTGAGTCCATCTGCTTGTGCCAGCGATGGAGGAGCCAAGTGATTTATGCTGTCCTGAGTCGGATGCAGGGGTCTGGGGACCTGATGCTCTCCATTCCTGGAGTTTTCCAAATGCCATTCAGCTTTCAGTAGCTATTCTGGGTAACTTTGGAGGAAGGTCAGCGAACAGAGTGTGCGCGCCCATGTCTTAAACTAATTCGCAGTACGTGGTTCGTGGTGCAGCAGCACGGCTGAGTCCGTGCGTAGCTGCCAGCTCAAAAGTAGTTGAGTTGTGGTCAAGGAGATGAGAAACCTCCCCAGTATCAGCTCATGGGGGAGCAACGATGGGCTGGCCAGCAGCAGGGGCTGGGAGAGGGCTCCATGGGCAGAGGGTTCTGTGGGTGAGAGGGCTCCTTAGGCAGAGGGCTCCTTGGGCAAAGGGCTCCTTGGGCAGAGAGCTTGTTGGGCAGAGGGCTCCTTGGGCGAGGACTTGGGTCTCTTGTGCTTCCTGAGACTGGCAGCCCTTTCTCTTACCCCGCAGTCTTCAGCGATTGCTTTGCTTGATACTCGCTGTTATTCAGCCCCCACGTTTTGGGGAACATCTAATATCAGAGGTCCTTGGTGGGACCAGAGGCTGAGGGTAGATGGCAGCCCTTGTTTCTCGGCGAGATGCTGAGCATGGACGTACGGGACACAAAGCGTGCTGGAAGACCTGGCGAGCTCTAACCGTGCTATTTGGAGCTGTCATAAACTGATTGAAACCAGATTATCTGCGTTCATCAGGTAACTTAAAGGGACCTTCTCACTTCCTTGGGACGGTGCTAGGAGGCCATGACCACCACGTCCTCGCCTGATCCAGGAGGAGATAGCTGTGAGCCGAGAGGAGTGAGGGGTGGGAATGAGCAGTCGTGGGGAAAGCGCTGGTGGTCCCGTTCAGCGCTGAGGCTCAGAGGTGTTCCCGGCGGCCCGAGGGAGCAGCCCGGTGTTAAATATCATTTTAATGCGGGCAGCGTCCCCCTAAATGAAGCAGAACGCAACATGAGATGAATCAAAACTGTGCTAATGGTGGAAAATGTACATGGCTTTCGAAAGCTGCCGTAACCGTGGGACTCGGTCTGTGTGTCACAGGAGGCCTTGAAAGGTTGGCCCTGTGCTCAGCTGAAGAAATTGGGAGAAAAACTCCCGGCTGCTGAAATGTCCCCTGGTGAACTTGGGGTGGTGGGGCAGGAGAGGGAGGAGGAGCTTTGCCTGAGGGATATTCAACACGTGCTGCCCTCCGATCGACAGCGACGGAGAAAAGGGGATGGGGGAGATGGGAGGGATAAATCTTCCATTGCCATCGTTGTGTGGGGTAAGGGGAAAATCAGACTTTCTCCCTCCTTTAGAGCACCCCCATCCCATGGCTTTAAACGCTGCCTTTAAGAGGAGAATAAAAAATAATGAGGACATGGATAGATGGTTTCTTTTTATCTCTACAGCTGAAGAGATAAATGTGACATTAATTATGTGACACGGCTTTGAAAATCATTATATATCTGGTTTTTTTTAAAAGGGGGTTTCAGATTTCTGTCTGGGACTAATAAAGAAGGACGATTTGGAAAAAAGATCTGTAGGGAGAGTTTGCTGTCTTAATTTTCTCTTGTGTAGATGAAGCTTGTTCAGCTCTCCTGTCGCTTGCACAGAGCGAGCGTGTGTGTGTTTGAAGGAGATGCTGAGAGAGGGAAAACCAGGATGGCTTGGGAAGTTTAACAGGAGAATTGGCCTTCGGATGGGTGGGGGGTGAGCTGGGGCCGCGGGAGGGGGAAGCGCTGAACTCTGCACCCCTCTGTCCCGAGGAGAGAGGAAATGAGCAGGGGGAGCACCCCTGGGTAAGCTGTTTGTGTGTTTTCTCGAGGTCTGCAGGCACCCGCCTCCGGAGCTGGGTTGTGTTGGAGCGGGCAGAGCGTCAGGACAGATGAAGTTAAGGACAGAGCTTGAAGCAGTGGGCATCACTGGCCTGAGACCTCACTTCCAATATCATAGAATCACAGAATGGTTTGGGTTGGGAGGGACCTTCAAGACCATCTCATTCCAACCCCCCTGCCATGGGCAGGGACACCCTCCACTACAGCAGGTTGCCCAAAGCCCCATCCAACCTGGCCTTGAACACTGCCAGGGATGGGGCAGCCACAGCTTCTCTGGGCAGCCTGTTCCAGTACTTCACCACTCTCAGCAGGAAGAATTTCCTCTTTAGATCTCAACGAAATCTGCCCTCTTTCAGTTTAAAGCCATTGCCCCGTGTCCTGTCACTACACACCCTTGTCCAAAGCCCCTCTCCAGCCTTCCTGTAGCCCCTTTAGGCACTGGAAGGCTGCTGTATGTCAAATTGAAGGTTTCTGGTTGTGAGGGTCATTAAGTAGAAACAAACCCGAGAAGCCTTATGTCAACCACCTTCTCAACTGCGGGTCCAACACAATGAGCTGTGGCAGGGTTGAGTGTAGCCTGGGGCAGCCTGGCAGAGGGGTTGGAGTGGGCAAACCCGTGTGAGTGCAGTGATGGTTGTGGGGTTAGTGGGGACGCAAACTCGCACCACCCAAAGTCAAGAGCTTCTGGCAGTGGTCTGTCAGTGAGTATAAAAATGACATGGCACTAGGACAGGCGGGGATTTCGCTTGAGACAGAGGGAAGAGGTTGGAAAGCATGAGATCAATCCATATCTATAATCAAATCCTTGTGCCAGAGCCCAACTGGGGCCAGGGCTGTGCAGGGGGAGCAGGCGGCGGTGGAGTCTCTGGCACCCTCTGGAAGGAAATCTTGATCCAGAGACAAAGAAACTGGTTCTAAATAAATGTTTAAATAAAATTGGACCCCTTAAACGGGGGTTTCCTGCAGATGGCTTGGAGAATGCCATGGCAAGGTCGTTCTCGTGTCAATGACCTTCAGTGTCAGGTGAAGGTGGAATCCTGCAAGCACGAGAGGAACAGCACCTGCGTGTTGGCTCCTGTTTGCAGAAATCCAGTGGTTCTCCTGCTTCGCTGGATCTTCAGGAGGCAACCCAGGCAGGCTGTGTACAGCAGGGCTTTCAAAGCAGTAATAAGGGCCTTTTGTCCCAAGAAGGGGTTGGAAATCCACGAATGTTGGGTGTCTGGCTGCCACAAGCACTGCAAGGAGACCCGGGTAGCCCGATGCTTCCCTGGCTGCTTTCTCCTCACCGTTGGCAGCTGGCTCAGGGTCTCCTGGCAGTGGCCACAGGCGAGGGGCTGCCTGCTGCAGGGATGGACTCCGGGGCTGGGAACGTGCCCTGTTTGATAGCGGGAAACGGTGTGATTGACCAACGGCACGGTGCTGCTTACAAACGAGCCTGCTCCGTGGTGCGCCAAAACTGTACTGGGGTTGAGCTGGACTCCTGCTCCCTGCTCTGCCCGTGCCATCCGAAGGGCAGCCTGCAGAGAGGGAGTTGGCATTTCGAAGGGCAAAGCTTCCCGAAGTTTGTTACAGGCCTGATCCCTCACTTGCTGCTGCCGTTTCGATGCGGACCCTGCTGCCCTGTGCGCTGCGTGGCGACCGTGGCCAGGGCAATCATGGGTGCCACAGGCCGGAGTGGGGACATGGGAGTCCTGACTTTCTCCTACCCAGGAACCCACCATGGTCCATGGCTGTGCACTGCAGCTCATCCGCACAGGCAGAGCGGCTTTCCTGCATGGAGCAAGCTCTGCCTTGAACGTGTCCTCCTGGCGTTAGCTTCCTCTGCTCTCTCTCAATCTCTCCGTGCGATGGGCATTTCTCCTGGGTACCTGTGGTGAGGAGCAGAGGAGGCTCTCGGGTTGCTGGTGCTGCCCATCAAAGACCATCAGCTGTCTCGGCTGGTGGCATAAGGGATGTCGCGCTCTGCAGTCACCATGGGGCCCGTGCAGATGGGGAGTGCAGAGACGTGGTGAGGAGGAGGATGTCATGGTGGTGATGGCCACTGCAGGGAAACATCCTCTTGAGGAAGGGGGGAGGAGGAGGTGTCAGTGCCCTCCCCCTCCCTCTGGCACCAAATAAATTTTGGAAAGACATCCCAGAGAAACGCACTGCTGAGTTTGGGTGGGTTGGGTGTCTAGAGTACGTGGTGACTTGGTGATTTTTATAACGTTCATCTGCACACTGGTGAAGGGCTGATAACTCCCGTGCAGGATGTCTCGAGGGGATTGCATCTTGCCACCAGAGATGGCCTGCAGGGAAAAACCGGGCGGCTCAGACCCCTTCTGCAGGGAGGGAAATTTTTCTCCCACCTTGTGCGTGGTGGCCAGGAGCCTGATGCTGATCAGAGCCCATCGCATCTTGGCGTCTTCCCGAGGCGAGGTGATGCCGTGGTCCTCCTCCACCCTGGTGGAGGGTGGCCGGGCCGGCTGGAGGACCTGCCTGTGGCAGAGCAGCATTAGGTCACCCTCTGTGGTGGCTCCCGCTGCGCCGCGGCTGCGTTTGGCAGTGGTGGCCCTGCGTAACCTCCGCCGCAGGTCCTGCTAATATTTGCTTTATGACATATCTTTGAGAATGTTTGGTGTGTGCTCAGCGAGGCCCTATAACTCAGCAGCGCCGTTCCAGCCGGCATAATTTTAGACCAACAATAACAAAAATAAATCACTCCACACTTTCCGTCGAGTATATATTTAGACATTACTGTACGT
Source organism: Tauraco erythrolophus (assembly GCF_009769465.1). Classification (NCBI taxonomy): domain Eukaryota; kingdom Metazoa; phylum Chordata; class Aves; order Musophagiformes; family Musophagidae; genus Tauraco; species Tauraco erythrolophus. The sequence goes on along the minus strand of NC_141481.1, from coordinate 16,579,882 downwards.
GAACCACCAAGAGAAAACCATGTGTTTACTGGGGGCCAGCCTTGCACCTCCCAGCTCATGCCCCCGTGCTGATGCTCCCTGCACCCCGTGCCGCACGGTCACGCCGGGATGCAGAGCCCGGGGTCACCCCTCCGGGTGCCTGTCAGCATCTCAGTAAATCGTAGAGATCTCTGTGCCCTCGCCCAGCGTGGGCTTGAACTTTCCCTGGAGCACAGTTGAAGTCACCAGAGCCCACCCAGAAGGTTTTGGCAAGGGAAAGGGGGGAGGCACAGAGATGCCCCCCAGCGTGGGGCTGCCCGTCCCGCCGGCATGGCTGAACACAGACTCTCATTTACACTCGGGAGCAGCATCCCTTCTGCTGCCGCTGCCCCCCCGCCTCCTCCCGGCTGTTGTTTTAAACACACCAACCTTGGCGACCACCTCCCAGCTCCAAAGTTTGCAGAGAAAATAAAAGCTGCAAAATAAAAAAAAAGTTCTCCCCTGCTGCTGCCAGGGAGGCTGCGGGCTGCCCTTCGCTGCGGCTTCCAGCCGCTTCTCGGTGGCAGCTCGTGGTGGTACCCGCAGAGTAGCTGGGAACCCTCTGACGTGGCCCTTGCCGCTGCCCGTGCTGCAGGAGGGCCCGGGGAGAAGCTCCTGCTGCAAGGGGAGATGCAGGATTGTTCTCAGTGTGGCCAACCTGACCTTTTTTTTTGAAAGAACTGGTTGTGTATAATTTTTTTCCTCCAGTAGAGCTGAGCACGTGTGGGAGGTGATGGGACCCCTTGAGGTATGGGAACCAGGGTGCCCTAAATCTGCTGTTGCTTTGGGATACGTGGATGGGGGAGTCTGGGAGAGGAGGTTAAGATGTGGCCGTCCTCATGGGCAGCAGCTCCGTGGGGAAAGGCTCTTGACTCTCCCAGGGGAGAGTGCTTGTCTGCAGTAGGGCTTGGGGCTGCAGGGATTGAACCTTTCCAAATGTTGTTATTATTATTATTATTATTATTATTATTATTATTATTATTATTATTATTATTATTATTATTAAGACTCGGTGTGTTGTTCCTCCATGTGTCAGGATACAGCCAAAGCTCTCCTTTAGTCTCCCTCCCAGGCATGGGTCTAGTCCCAGTGCCAACACCATTTCCCTACCCCATTGCTTCTTGTCTCAAGCCCTTATTACCAATTCTTGGTCTGGAGCCCCTTCCAGTCCCCGACCTTTGGGTTCATGGTGCTTAATGTGTTTATTATGAAATAATCTACGGGTGGTTGCATCCCCTGGCACACGTGGCTGCCATCTCCATGGCACCCCATCTTGCAGCCCCTTCCCACGCAGCCAGAGGGTGAAGCATTAATTTGGGGCTGAGCTCTGCTGCTCCGACTCCGTGGAGCTGCCATGAGCCTGGGGGGCTGCAACAGGCCCTTTTGCTCTCTATGCCCCCCCACCTTCCCTGCTGGGGCTGAGGAGGGGAAGCCTCAGCCCTGATAGTGCTCTCAAGTCACCGTTGTTGGTAGTTGTGCCCATTGTTGGTGGTTGTGCCCGTGCTCAGCACTGCCTGGAGACAGGACGTGTCCCTTTGTCATTTCCAGGATGAACCCCTGTGTATCTGGAGGGAATTCCCACGGCTCCCAGCTCAGCAGCTGCAATGGAGAGTGGGCAGAGCGAGGCCTGAGTGCTGTTCCCTGCAGCAGGGTGCCCGCGGCGCTGGGTGGGCAGGGGCACAGCCTCACTTGTCTCCGTCTGCGTTCTCCTCCTGGGCCCTTTTGCACGTTGCCGGCGCTCGTGGGGCAAGCCAGGATTTGGCCAGGGGCTGCTTCACCCTGCCACGGTCCTCCGAGCATCTCCCAAGCCTGGAAAAGCAGGGAGGGTTGGGAACACCCCAGGAGGGAACGGCGACGGGGTCCGGGGTGTCGCGATCTCACTTCTGCCTCCGAAAGCAGCGCAGCCCTGGGCTGGGTGCAGGGAGGAGGCGGGAGGCTGATGCTCCGGAGGAGACGTGGGCTCAGCTCAGCCCAGCTCTGCGGGTGGCCTCGGGCAGCTGGTGGCCTCCGCGGGTGGGAGAGCCCTGGCTCCACGCTCATGGCCGAGCCCAAAAAACTGCCCGGCTTCCCCCGGCTATGCGGCCAGCCCTCGAGCTGCTCTGTGCTCCGCTTGGGTGGAGTGACGCGTGAGTAATGATCCAAACCAAACTAGAACTTGGCTCTTCTGCCCGCAGCAAGTCTTTGACCTGATCTCACTTTGCCCTGTGCAAAGTCTGTTTTCCACCAGAAGAGGCCGCGGGAGCGGTTCTTGCCCTTTTAAGCCCAGTACAGCGTTAGGACCAGGCTTAGATATTGCAAAACCTCTCGAGGATGCTTTCTCCTCCCGGCAGTGCGGAGCTGCCAAAGCTGCAGAGCTTTTGAGTCAAAGTCATCGTCCTGCTGCGTTGCTTCTTCATGATGGGAATTGGTACCTGCCTTCGGTGACCCCCAACAGGACCTCGTTTTAAAACCTCCTGGAGGTCCATCATGCAGAGAGCAGGGATGGAGCGGGCAGGGTGTGCCTGGGGCAGCGGGAGGGTGGTGGCTGGCTCATGGGCAGCTGCCTTGGACAGCAGTCGTCCCACCTAGGTGGGCATCCTCATGATCGTGATGGTGAGTGACCAGCCCAAGGAGGAGAATAAATGCACACCAAAGGGAATTTGCTTGTGGGAGCGTCTTGCTCTGAGGTCAGGACAGAGATTGCTGTGGGAGCCCAGTGCAGGAGGAGGTGGCTGTGGCCTCCAGACTCCCCAGGAGCTATTCGTGGGGTTGCCTTTGAAAGCAGCTGGTCCTTGTTTCCCTTAGGGGCTGGCTGGGATGCCCGCAGCACGTTGTCTAGAGCTGGGAGATGTGTCTGCTCCTCTGAGATTCACCCAGAAGTTAGACCATGTAAATGATGGGTTTTTCAAGTATCTCCCTCTCTAGACAGCTCAGCCTGGAAGCATGCTGAGGGCTGGCCTTGCCCTCCTACTTACAGGGATCATCCATCTTTGCTTCAAGGCCTTGACAAGGCGGAGAGAGGCTTTTTCTCAGTAGCCCATGGAAGCCAATGTCAAGGTTTCTTTTGGCATCAGTGAATTTCGGATCAGAACTGGAATTGCTGCTCAGCACCGTAAAGCTGATCTCCTTGCCCCTGAGCCTGAACTTGCCTGCCGTGGGCTGAGCGCGATGCGCAGCAGCACAACGCGTGCGCGTCACGTTGGCTGCGGGGTTGTTCCTGAGCATTTGCAATCAGATGTTGTTGAACCAGCACAGTTCATAGCTGCCATCAGTGAAGCTGTTCAGGCTTGGAAGTAGACGATGCCCTCACATCTGGCTCTGCAACTCTTTATATTCAGTAAATGCTCCCCTGAGTGAGTCTTTTCACCTTGGCGTCCCTAGGTGGGTAGAACTAGTGCCTGGTGGCAGGAGTTGGGGTTGCACAGGTGGCCTCAGCCATGTAGGAGCATTGTGCTGGAGAAATGTGGCCGTGCAGGAATGGCAGCACCTGGTAAAAGACCTGTGGTCTCTGTATCTGGCAGGAAAAGTAGCCCCTGCCGTGGCGCAGAGTTACTCCAAGATGTCCACTGGTCTCTGAGTTGTCCATGGAACCAGCCCAGGATGCTGTCTTATGGATATGCCCCCAGGATATCTTATGGATATGCCCCCAGGATGCTGGGGGCATGGGATGATGCTGTATGGTCTACGTGGATGCTGCTGCATGGGTCTGCGTGGCACCGCTGTAGGAGAGCCGGCCGTCGGCTCTGCCCTGCTCAGCTGTCGAGACTCTGGCTCCATCCCCAAATCATGGTCTGACTCCCAGAGTGACCCTGCCCTCATCTCTGTGCACCTGCCCAGCAGCACTGGTCCTGATCCTGACTGGGTTGACCTCCGACCTACCTCATCACCACTGACTTGCTGGTGATCTACACTCTTGGTTGAACTTGGCCATGATCTCCAAATCTGGCCCTGCTCCTCGCAGGGGAGGGATGGTCCTGCCGTGCTGGCCATGAGATCACCCCAGCTCCTGGCTCTTGCTGCACCCCAGCAGTTCCTGCTGGGGCTTGGGAGCAAGTTGAAAGTGCTGCTTGGGGCTGGCAGCAGCATCCCCAACATCTGCTACGGCGGGAAAGCTGTGAAACCACAGAGCTTTGCAGGGATCACCTTCAAAATGCTTCCAGACGCCTCCGGTGTCATGGGAGAGGAGGGAGGTTCTCACGCTGGGTCGCAGTGAGGTCTTCCCATCCGGAGAATGATGTCACAGGTTTGCAGTGGTGCTTTCCCCCCAGCCTGGAGCTGTGCCAGACACTGAGCTGGGTCCTGCCATGGCTGTATGGAAAGGAGCGTGTCCTGGTGAGGGAGCACAGGGCAGGCAGGGTGCCACGCTGCCCAGTGCCCAGGGCATGGCAGCCCCTCAGAGGGGTGGTCACCCTGGGGAAGGTGCCAGCACTGATGTTGCAGTAAGGAGGTCTCTTTTTGAGTGTCTGGGGTGAGTGGAGAGGAAGAGTTTGTCCCCCACTGTGATGAAGGACCAAACCTTCCAGCTCCCTTCCCACCTGCCGAGCCCAGGGCAGAGGAAGCTGGTCCATCCTCCATGGCCACCACTTCTTGAAAGTGCAAACCCAGGGCAGCCTCGTAGCTGCTCTGTTTTAAAAACAACCCTTGTTGAGCTCTGCTCCCAGACTCTCCTTGGGAGAGGAGTTTATTACTGAGGTGTCTATAGAATTAGTCGAACTTTTTTTTGTCTCCCCCTCATTAATGTGAACGTGGCAATGACAAGCGGGAAGGTTGGGTTCCCTTGGGAGGAGACATCTCACAGGCATCCTCAGCGAGTCTTTCAGATGGTACGAGCGCTGATCAGGGAGCAGGGAAGAAATAAGTTGCTGTAATTCTGCTGCTGTAGGAGGAAATAAATGAATTTCTGCCTCTGACGTGACGACACAAACCCCTCCACAGGCACCCTAGCAGGGGCTGCATTTTAATGTACGTGGAGATCCTGGATCTGGGTGCAGAGGGTGTAAGGACGCGTTGGTGTGTGCATTGGTGCGTGTATACGTGCACACACTTACTTTTTACCCGAGAAACATGAATTTTTATCTTTTTTGGCAGGCTTCTCCTCAATAACTGAGAAAGAGCCAGAGGAATCTTTTGGTTTTTCAATTCTAGATTTAGAATCATAGAATCATAGAATGGTTTGGGTTGGAAGGGACCTCAAAGATCATCTAGTTCCAAACCCCCTGCCATGGGCAGGGAAATCCTCCACTACACCAGGTTGCCCAAAGCCTCATCCAACCTGGATTTAAAGAATGTAAGTTCTTAATTGCGAAAGTTTCTTTCTTCCTGAGATTGGGGTTCTTGAGTCTTTACGCAAAAGAAAACCAAAGGATCTGGCTTTCCCTCCTGTTAGGTGGTAGCTACGTTTCATTCCTGTTGGGATGTCCCCTCTGTTGGTTCTTAGGAATCTTTCTGGTTTCTAAAGTATGGACAGAGTTGGAACTTCTGCTGTAGGAGGACAAGGAAGTGGCAGATGAAAGGTGGCATTTCAAGCCTTCTTTGCTCGTTCAGAGATTGCTGGAGGCAGCAGGCAGAGGTGTGCTCCCTTGGACAGTGGAGGAGAAACATCTCACCTGGCTGTTGCGTTGATGAATCCAAAGATGGGCTTGTCTTTTCATTCAGAGATGTGCAGTCCAGATCTCTCCTGGGCCATGCTTGCCGTGGTTGTGCCAGGGCAGTGGAGCCCTTCTGCAATGTGCCAGCGCTGGTGGCTGGGATGGACCACGCTCCCGTCCATCCACGCTGCCTGTTCTCTGCACAGGGTTCACATCTGCATTTAGGTTTTTTGGCAGCTGCTCAGTCCTGTCGTTATTCTGACATTTTCATGCTGGACGTTGTGGCCTTTAGCTGCTCTGTTGGAGGAAGCTCCTATTCTGTTTTCTGAACACAGCACAAATACCTGCTGCCTCCTTCCTCTCAGCCAGGAGCCAGCTGGGCATCACCAGGCAGCTTTTCCCAAGAGAAGATGCCTCCCTCTCCACCCCGATGGGTTTTCATACCCTTATTTCGTTCTCAGGTGCCTGTCTCTGCTTTACCCAGCTAGCTCGCGTGCCCCCTGCTCTCCTGCCCCACACGCTTGCAGGTCAGCAGCTGTCTGCATGGGCTGGGCAGCCCTGCCAGTGGGAAAACTTGACATTTTCCTATGTAACGCTTGAAAGCCAACTGTGTCCTGGGCTGCACCCAGAGCAGCGTGGGCAGCAGGGCGAGGGAGGGGATTCTGCCCCTCTGCTCTGCTCTCGTGAGACTCCCCTGCAGTGCTGCATTCAGCTCTGGGGTCCCCAACATCAGAAGGACATGGAGCTGCTGGAGCGGGTCCAGAGGAGGCCACAGAGATGATGCTTTGGGCTGGAGCACCTCTGCTATGGAGACAGGCTGAGAGAGTTGGGGCTGTTCAGCCTGGAGAAGAGAAGGCTTCAGGAAGACCTTCCAGCACCTTCCAGTGCCTAAAGGGGCTACAAGAAAGCTGGAGAGGGACTTTGGACAAGGGTGTGTAGTGACAGGACACGGGGCAATGGCTTTAAACTGGAAGAGGGGAGATTTTGATGAGATCTAAGGAAGAAATTTTTTACATTGAAGGTGGTGAGGTTGCCCAGAGAAGCTGTGGCTGCCCCATGCCTGGAAGTGTTCAAGGCCAGGTTGGATGGGGCTTTGAGCGACCTGGTGTAGTGGAGGGTGTCCCTGCCCATGGCAGGGGGGTTGGAACTGGATGATCTTTGAGGTCCCTTCCAACCCAAACCATTCCATAATTATAGTGAGACCCATGTTTTAATTCAGAACATGTCACCTGGATGTCCTCACCATGCTGAGCCCTGTGGAAAAGGAGGGCTGTCAGTTCACCCCTCCCTACTCACTTGTTCCTGTGCCCTCGTTAGTCATGCAGAAGATTCGTACGGCAATTTTTGTTGTTGCAGTAGCTCTTGTGCTTAATTAAAGGGGAAACCTGGAATCAAAGCGACAAGTGTCATAAGCTTTGTTGTTGCTGTTCTCGACGATGACAAGCACAAAGTCAGCTTCTGTTTCCGCTTTCCTTTGCTGGTCGATGAGAAGCTCAGGGAAGTCCCTTGTCCTCCAGGCTCTCTTGGATCTGGGTCAGCACAATCAGCTGGAAACCAGGCTCACATCTTCCCCGGGGAGCTCCCACGTACTGCAGTGGCAGGAGCCACCACTTCACCTGCCTGGGAAGGAACCAGCATTTCGTGGTTGGAAGGAGCTGCAGGACATGCCGCTGGGTGAACGGAGATGATACACGTCCTGCTGCCACGTCCTGCAGCACTTGAAGATTTGGGCTTGGAGTGATTGATGAGTTTAATTCAGTCTGGTGTTCCCATCGGGACCTCAGCTGCTGGATTGCTCAGTGCTAACCACAATGTGAGCTGGTACCCGAAAACCTCTTGCTGTGAGGATGGAGAGCCAGATTTATCCAGACAATGCAGGTCTCACATGTGAAAGCACCGTGTGCTTTGCTGTGCTCTCCGTGCTGCCCGTGGGGGAGCAACCTGCCTTTCCTCCGTGTGATGCCTCTGACATGAGGGGCGAATGGGAATAATAGTAATTGCTTGGTTATTATTTTTGCACAAACAAAACTTGACTACTGGGTAGCTGCAAGATGATTAACAAAATTTGCCGGTGGTGAAATGTGTAAATATCTTGTTCTCCCAGATAATGATCTGGAGATCCCCTCCCTTAGACCGGTGTCTGTTCAGGTCAGCTTATGGGGTACGAGGCTTATGTAAATTTAAAAACCAATAAAGGTGGATGTTCCTTAAGTCCCTCTGACTTCAAATACATTTGCACTTCGGAGCACTCAAGAGCCTTTCATCTGAGGAGCTCCCAGGCAGCAAGAGACGGGGCAGCTGGAGTCGTGCCCTCCTGCAGCAGGGCTGGGAGAGAGGAGTGGGAGCGGGTCTGGGGGGGTTCAGCACATGCAGGCAGAGCTGGGGGCAGCATCTCTCTCCTCTTTTCAAGCTTAACTATTCGACAGCTGGAACAGGAGGGAGTGGAGTCAGCAGATAGGGCGGATAAAATAATTCTGGATTCAAGCAGAAATGATGAATGCTGTGCTCTGGCTTATCCTGGCTGCCTGGAGCTGAAGATGATCAGAATGGTGATCAGAGGGCGGCTGTTGAGGATGCTGGGCGTTCTCCCTGAGCAGACTGAGGCTCGGTGGCTGTCCCTGGCCATGGGAAGGTTTGGAAGCAGTGGTTTGTTCCCCCCCTGCGAGGGATGCTGCGCTTGGGTGGTTACGTGGGGTGGAGCAGAGGCGGCCCTGCAAGGGCTCCCTGCTGCAGGGATGGGTCCTGCATGGGTGCAGGGATCCTGCAACATGGTGTTCAGCTCAGAGCGGTTAGTGGTGGCTGGTGGGAGACACCTCCCGACCTTCTGCTGCTCCGTGGGTGCCAGCAGGAGCTTTCTCTGCACAGCAGCTTCCCAGCAGAAACTCGCCCGTGGGTCTGTGGAATGACCTCATGCACTAGGCTGAAGTAGGATTGGGTTTTGCATTTCTTTTTCATCTTCACTGAGTGTCTGCCCGGATTCTTCTCCGAGACAATAACAGCTACATTCTCCAAAATGGGATCACATCCCTGTCTCAAATGTCACGGAAAGTCTGGTGGTTCCAGCCTGTCCCCACCTTCCAAAATGAAGTGGGACAGGATGACAGAGGACTGGTAATAGAGATGGAGCTCTCCTCCTGCGAATGAGTGTTTTGAAACCTGGCTGACCAGGAAATTACGAATTCCCATTTCTCAGCATTGGGTCTTTATGAAAGCGAGCGCTGGTTTTGCTCGCTCCGTGTGGGACACCTGTGGCTGGCGGGGCCGGGGCTCTCCCAGCAGCAACCATGAGGACTCGGTGGCCGGGATGGCCCTGCGGCACTGGAACTGGGGTTACGTGGTGTCTCGCCCCCGTCGAGGCGCAGCTGCGGTGGCAGTTGCTGGAGAGGGGGCACTCGCTGGCTGGTGCCCAGGGCTGCTGCCAGCATGGAGTTGGCATTGGATGCCCAGGGGTGATGGGGCAGGGCCAGCCAGCTGCTTCGGAGGTAAAGGCAGGGAAACGTGCTGCTCCCCACCAGACACCCACCCCTCCTGCCCCGAATGCTCCTTGCCCGGCCGCGCTGCAGGCACAGAGCCATCCTGCAGCAAGCTGGTCCTCGCCGCTCCAGGCTGGGGTGGAGCAACACTGCAGCATCCAGACAGGAGCCTGGAGAATTTCAGGCTGATTTTGCCTTTCCCGGCTGCTTTTCAGCTGAGGTTCCCAAAGCACGTTTCAAATAATGGGCAATTTGTCCTTTTGCTGTCCCTTTCAGGCTGGCACAGGCTGTTTGCCTTTTCCATGGAAGTGATTTTGTGCCCAGGGAAGCTGCTTGGCCTCTGCGGACACACACGGTGCAGCCGAGGCTGGGAGAGGATTTATTTAAGAGCCCCAGTCCTGAGTGTTCCTTTTGTGTCGTTTCTGCTGGATTTGGGCTCGTGGTTCTCCACGAAAAATAGCAAAGGTAGAATCACTGTGGAAACTCCACGGAAGCCCATCGCACTGGGTGATGGGTCCCAGCCAAGCTTCGGATCTGCTCCTGGTGTCAGGGAGCAGGAGTGGCTGTTATTTGGAGTAGTTGCTTTAATCACACTTAATAGGTGTGTGATTGATCCCGGTGCCCAGCAGATCGGCCGTTTTCATCAGGTCACTTTTTATTTATAACCTAAAGCAGCTGGAAGTTTCTTTCTGAAGAGAGCGGAGGTCCCTGGAGCCACTCTGGGCCAGTGGCAGGGCCGGGTCCTTCTGCCATCTCCAGCTGGTGGTGAGTCGTTGTCGGGGGGAGCCCTGGGAGCCATGGTGGCTCCAACTGGGGGTGAAGTGTCAGAGAGCCTGGTGTGGGCGCAGGGACCCCTTGGCCCTGTTTGGTCTCCCCAGGGGCACCCTGCAGAAGGACCTCCAGCTCCTCCCAGCCCGCAGTCTCATCCTGGAGAGACAGCACTTGGGATGGAGCCTGCTGGCCCAAAGGGACTCCTCTTCCTCTCTCGGGCCAGCCCCTTCCCAACCCCGTCTGTCTGTTTAAAAATAGCTTTTGGGGGTCTTTAATCTGGGCAGCCTCAGGGTAGTGGTAGGACTTGCCAGGTTGGATGAGGCTTTGGGCAACCTGGTGTAGTGGAAGGTGTCCCTGCCCATGGCAGGGGGGTTGGAACTAGATGGTCTTGAAGGTCCCTTCCAACCCAAACCATTCTGTGATCCTATGATTCTATGACTTGCTGGGAGAGGGATGGAGGGATGTGCCTGAATGTGTGGCAGTTGGATTAACCAGCACGGCGTAGCCCAGGACCGAGCTCCGCGTGCCCCTCACCCAGTGTGCCCCTCACCCAGCGTGCCCCTCACCCAGCGTGCCCCTCGCCCAGCGTGCCCCTTGCCCAGCCTCCATCAGCTCTCTACCTTTAACGAGGGGCCGCCGCGTGCCTCGGGCGGCTAATTCAAGAGCCCATGCCAGTAAGCCGTGGCACCAGGTTGACGGTGGGGAGCTTTTCTGAGCAGGATGTGAAGGGAAGAGGGATCACGCTGGCAGCAGCTGCTTGGCCGGGGGCCCTGTGAATTCGGCTCACCCCCACCGAGCTACTGGAAATGGAATATCAGGTTTTAAAACCCAGTTATAAATACGAGCGCGGGAGCTGATGCAACCCCGGCAGACGTGAGCGAGGTGTTTAGAAACGGGAGCTGCCCCGCTCCCCCCCCGGCCATGAAACCCGAGGCAGGTCCCCCCCCACCCCGGTGCCGAGGGGCTCCCTGCGCTTTCCGCTCCCCATGCCCACACCGCCCTATTTCGGGCTTCAACGTGCCAATTAGCCCATGTCATTAGCGGGCTGGAGTCACTCTTGGTTCTCTCTCCTAATGAGCGTGAGGCTCTCCCTTGTCAGCATATATATTTATATATAGGTGCCCCGAGGCGGGCGTGAGCGGTGGGATGCCCGCTCAGCAGGGTGCTGCTTCTTGATAGCGTTTGTTGGGTGCTGCTTGTGCAGTTCCCAAACGGGATTGCCCGGATCAGCACTGCCGCAGCTCTGGGAAATGCGATACTTGGTCCCAGCGAGGCACAAAACCTGCTCCTCTCCCTCCCCCCTGGTAAGATGTGATCTGCAAATATTTCCCTTGCTGGAGAAGAAATAAATCTTATTTATTTGTTATGTTTATTATTATTATTTATATGTTTAGGTTCATATTTTAAAATAAATAAACATGTAAGAAAGATGCCTTCCGCTCACAGAGGGTGGTTCTCGAGGCTGTTGCTGCTGTGCCCACAGGAAAGACGCCGTTGTCTCTAGTCTTGGGAAAAAGACTGGATCTGTGATGAGGTGGGGCAGAGAGGGGCTGGATGGCGAGGAGGGGGAGCACCCATGGGTGTTTTCTAGCTGAGGTCTAGGGTAGGAGTCTTGTCTGCAGTGCTTCGGGGTGGGGATACCCAGACCAGACTGCCTCTGCTCCTGGAGCCTGCGGCTGCTCCGAAAAGCCTGTTACCTTTAATGGAAATAAGGTCCTGGTCTGACTGGGGCTAATCGGAGGCACAAAGGATTTACACACAAGAAAGCTGGAGAGGGACTTTTTGCAAGGGTGTGTAGTGACAGGACACGGGGCAATGGCTTTAAACTGAAAGAGGGGAGATTTCCATTAGATCTAAGGAAGAAATTCTTCCCTCTGACGATGGTGAGACACTGGACCAGGTTGCCCAGAGAAGCTGTGGCTGCCCCATCCCTGGAAGTGTTCAAGGCCAGGTTGGAGGAGGCTTTGGGCAACCTGGTGTAGTGGAAGGTGTCCCTGCCCATGTCAGGGGGGTTGGAACTGGATGATCTTTGAGGTCCCTTCCAACCCAAACCATTCTGTGATTCTATGATTTAGATGAGGTGAGGCCCTCGAACTGTAACCTCTCAGCTGGTTCAAAGAAATTACTGTAATTTCTTAGAAATAGGTCTTTGTTTGGAATTGAGTTACAGAAATCTGCACCTGCCAAAGAATGTTTCAGACCGGTATAAACGAAACGCAGAAAAGGCTCTTGAGAATAATTAACTCTGTAGGTTTCACAATAATTTGTTGAGCAGCCCATTAGTGCGATACCTGCGAAGCTCCTCGCAGGACTTTCCCACGAGGCGTTTAACAGTGGGCAGAGCAGCACTGGGAAGGAATATGTTCCACGAGGTAGGAGGAACCAAAAGTGCTGGGGCACGGGGGCTGCTGGCTCTTGGCTCTGCGCCGGTGCCCGCTGCGCGCTGCACCTTTCCATCGCACCTGTTTTCCTCTCCAGCATGTAGTTGTGTTCCTTTACAGCAGGTACTCCCTGAAATGGGAGCGTGGCACGAGCCTCGCCAGTCTGTACGAAATAAACTGCAAACCCACCGCGGCTCCTGGCAGCCCCAGCGCTGCTCCCGGCTCCCGGCGCGCATCCGTCTCGCAGAGCATCCCGCAACTCCGTCCCGGAGCGCCTGCTGCGGGACGCTGTGGCCACGTTTGGTTGGGGCTGCGAGGGGCGCAGCTGCTGTTTCTGCAGCCCCCGGGGAGGGCAAAGAGCCAACGAGATGTTGGTGCCAGCCCCAAACCGGCTCCCCTTTTGGAGACGTTGCGGTTGCCGGAGCTGCTGTTGGCATCGCTGCCGGTGCCCGTGTCTGGCACTGGTGCCCGCAACCAACATCACATGGGAGCTGGGATGCAGCAGCAAAATCCTCCTCGTGCATCCATGTGTAGAGTCCTTTAGGTGTCGCGCTGGAGCGGTGAAACCCCCCCGTGAGCCCTCGGCCTCCTTCTCCTCCTCCTCCTCCTGCCTGGCCCTCTGGAGACTTCGGTAACTCTGTCTCTTGGCGACTGCCTCGGGGTGAGTCACGAGGAGCCGTGACCGCGGCATCGCCTGGCACGCCATGGGGCTGCCGCCAGCGGCACGTTAGGAAGGGGCTGGCACGGCTCTGCTCTGCCCGTTGGAAACAGCTTTGGGGACCTCTTGAGCTCGTGGGGTCCCCTGGGCGCTGCCTGGTGCCACTCCCCCCCACCCCATGGGGGGCTCACGCTGCTCCCCGCTCTCCTGGGAAAGGAATAAATCACTTTCCCTTCATTAGCCAGCCGGGTGTCCGGTTACCCCGGGCTCCAAAGCATCCTCCTTGCGGGGCCGCGCGCCGGCTCACATGCCGATGGTTTGCTCAGGGCTCTTGGCCGGCTTTGGGGAAAATCTAAGTTTGCTGGCGGTGCTGTGTTGCGGATAATGTTTTTAGGGCAGAGGGCTGGGAACCCCCAGGGCAGAAAAAAGTGTCTCCTGTTGCTCGATGCACTGGTCAAGCAGAAATCCAGCTCTGGGGTGGGATGGGGGCTTGGAAGGGGTCAAAACTATGAGCTACCCCTACTCCGCATCTGCTCCTAACCCTCTCCCCCAGGATGGAAAGTGTCCTCTGCTGCCTTTCTCTCACCCTTGTTTTTTTGTCCTGCTGATGCTTCACCTCTTGGCTTTCCATTCACTTGCCCTCAGTTTTCATTTTCTTGTTCCTTTTGCAGCTTGAGCTTTGTCCTTTCTCCTCCCGCTGCCAGCTCTCTGCCCAGCCCTGAGTCCCGAGCCGGGCACTGGGCCCCACTGCCCCACGGGAGGGGCGAGCCCCGGGCTGGAGGAGAAGCTGGGAGCGCTCCATGGGGTGCTCTTCTGGGTGGGGAGGTCTCCAGGAGACCCACAGCCCAACGTGGCACTGCTTCAGGCCGAGTTATCCAGATGTAAAGTGAACTGTGTTTCTGCTGATGCATTAATTTGCGTCTCCAGTCCTGTTTCGGGGCCTGTGCAGCCGGAGCAGGACGTGTTCCGGATGCAGCCTCGTGTGCCCAGCCTGCACCTTTGTCACAGCTGAGCTATTTTCAGGCTGGCTCATTTTGTTCCTGCCCTGGCATTTCCAGGGCGAGCGACATCAGAGGCTCCGTTGCTGAGCCGCTGGAGGGGAGGGATTCAGTGGTGGAGCGCTTGCAGAAAGATTGGATCATTGAGTTCAAAGGTAGAAGATCCCTCTTCTCTGGAGGCAGTTCAAAAAGTCCAGAATTGCTTCCAAAACCCAGATTATCTGACCTTGGGCATGATCGCTCTGCCGCTCTACCAGGCAGCCCCTGCCAGGCTCTGTTCGGGGAGGGAGCTCACCCCAGCAGGACCCAGCTGAGCACTCGGACCCTGCCGAGGTGCTGTTTGGGGAGCTGGCCCTGGTCCCCTCACCTGGTGGGCCCTTGGAGGTACCCAGTTGGCAGCGGGCACAGCCCACGTGTCCTGACATCCAGCTGAGGAGGGTGAGAAACAGTTGTGCAGGTGGATGAGAGCAAGGAGGGGCAGAAACTGCCTCACCTCCCGGGGCGGTGAATTCAAGATCCCTCCACATCAGCAGAGCGTGGGATGGCTGGAGGAGGACGACACAGCAGGTCTGGCCCCATCACCCCCAACCACGTGCCTTGGCCATGGCTGTCCCCGTTCACTTCAGTAAACCCCGTAGGCATATCTCGTGCTTGCAATCTGCCAGACTAGTGCCACCTCCTCTCTTCCTGATGGGCACAGGGTTTGCTGAGCCCTCTCAGCACCAGCAGCCCCGTGTCCCCGATATCTGCACCTTGAATTCTGACTTTGCAGGTCTGAGCCCTCTTGCCAGGTGTGGTGGCTTTGTTTCCCCCTGGTTCCCAGCAGAAGATGGGTGTGAGACAGCTGCTCGCTGTGGGAGGCACGTCTAGGTGTGGAAGGGGTAGACAGGTCCCGTTTGACTTTCCCTTGTTGGTCTTAGCCGGGCCCTGGAAGAGCCACCATCAACAGGGGGTGTCAGTGCTGGGGAGGTGACGAACGTGTCATCTGCCACCCAGGCTGGCATCATAGACCTGGACGTCTGCGCTGCGGGGCACGGCTAATCCCGCGACCACAGCGAGAGAGGGAGGAATGGAGTAAGCAAATAATATTTGTGGTTCCTCCATGGGTCGTTGGCTGCTTGGGAGAAGGAAGCTGTTTTGCTGGGGAGCAGGATGGTTCCCAGGGAGAGGGGACCTCCTTAGATTTCAGCCTTTTTCTGCGAGGCAGACTATGGCGAGAGGGGAAAGCAGAAGGGAGGAGAGAAGCCGCATGGATGCGGTGCCACGGGGAGTGGTACAACACCTGATGCTGCCTAAGGTGCTCCCAGGGCTGGAGCACGGTCCATCCCCGTCCCTCTGTGCTCCGCGCTGAGTGCACGAAGCACCAGCAGCAGGGACAGGGGTGAAACAGAGATGTTCCCATTCCCTTTCCCAGCAGGCTGGAGGAACAGAAAGAAGCAGGTTCGGTGCTTGGGATGTGGGAGTGCAGATGCTTCTCCCCTCCTTTCCTTTCCTCCAGACTTGAGGGGTCAAGGACGTTCCCCAGTCCCTCTCTGCAGGGAGAGGGAGGCCGAGCACGGCTCGCAGGGCTTTCGGGACCCGCGCGCGCTCCCAGGGTGCAACGCGTGATCCGTGGGAAATGCGGGACGGTGGCAGGAGGGGAAGGGGAAAGGAGCAGGAGGAGAAGGGTGTTCCCCCTCGCCCCCCCCGGGCCGCCGAGCGTGCGGCGAATTCCTGCCGGCTGGGCTCATGCGGGGGTATTATCCCCGGGATGAGCTCATGCGCGAAGCGCGCGGGTTATTCGTGCGATTCCGGGTGCTGGGGGCACCGGTGGCGGATTCCCCGGAGTTATGTGCAGTTGCCATTTCCACGCATTCCTGGGTTAACAGCCGATCGGGTTTCGCTGTTCACAGCCCCACTGAGCGCTCAGGGCGATGGCTCCCGACGCCGGTGGAGTGCAATCCTTCGGCTGCCTGCCTTCTGCTTTCCCAAACCTTGCCTTCCCCCTTCCGCTTCCTTGATCTCCTCCAGACCCTCCCTCCTCTCTCCCGTGGAGTTGAACACATTGCAGGGCCTCCTTCCTCTTCCTCATCTCTAGTTCAGCTTCAATTTGCGATGCCAGTAGAAGCTTGGTTGATGCCATTGCCACGTTGCATCGCTCAGAGGAGAGCTCCTGTGCCCTCGCTGGCATCTGGACCAGGCTGGCCACCCTGCACCCATCGGTGCCCTTGCTCTGCTCTGGTGTGGTGTCCTGCTTGGCACCAGGTGGAAAAGCAGGGGCTGGAGCAGGGTAATTCCCTGCTGCCCTTTCATCTTTGTTTTCTCCGCTCATGGGAGGACCTCAGGGCAGGCGGACAGCTGAGGAAGGAGACTTGGCTGCGATCTGTTTATAATTCAGCCTCTAACAGATTAAGGGTGGGACCAGCCCTGTTAGGCCATAAGTTGGAGGGCCAGGTCATCTCAGCCTCTTACACAAGAGGGTCTGCCAGGCTCCGGGGTGGCTGCATGCAGCTGCCGTGCTACCCATGGCAAAAGACGCTCTTCAGAGCTGAGTTTGCTCAGCTCCTACCTCTTTTCCCAGCAAGAAAGGGGCAGGGGAACCAGCAGGGCCATAACCTGCAGAAAATGAGCTCCTCTGGGGCTGGTGGGTGCCCATGTGCTGGAGGGGCTCTTGGATAGCACCAGGCTGGGCTGTGTCCCAGCACGCAGTTCACCATGCCAGCTGGGGCGGTGGCCCCCTGCCTACACCTGGCCATCCAGCTCCACTGGAGCACTTGGGGAGAGCTCAGGTACATCCCCAAAGGGGTGAAGCCAATGCACGTAGATCAACGTGCATCTAATGCAGTAGCAAAGTGGCTGGAATCTGTTCAATCGCTTTCCAAGGTCATCCCAGCTTTGAGAGGGAGCATCCGCATGGAAGCTTTTGGCTACGCTGGCATCTGCCCTATGGCTTCAGGGGTGAATTTGCTGCCTACTCCTAGTGCAGATGACCCTCCAGAGCAGTGGCTTGCTCTTCCAGCTTTGAAGTGACCTTCAAAGCCAGTGCCAAGCAGGGAGACCACGGAGGTGATGGTGAGGAGATACCACTGCTCACATTTCCCTGATTCCAAGTCAGGGAGTGAGACATCTGTGTGAGGAAAAAGCCTGATCACCCAAAATGAGTTTCCACCCTGAATCCAAGAATCTCTGAGACCTGCAGGGAAGAATCAGCTCATGGCTTGGAGCTGTGGAGGGGAGCGCTTGGAAAGAAAACCGTGAGAAGGTTTGACTGGCATGGAGTTTATGTGAATTTTCTGCTCTCCAGAATATGGAAGGTGCTAGGTGAGCCTCAGGGGGTGAGCAGGCAGGTGCTGGTGCTGGTCTCAACACATCCAGCCCTGAGAGCCACCAGCGCGTCCCCTCGCTCCCATGTCCCTCTGCGGGGATGGGAACCGCGTCCCAGTATAACGGGGAAGAGTTGCTGGTCTGAGTGTTCTTTGGATGGCCTAAGAGGAGCCTTTTCTGAGAAAAAAATGCATGAATTGCCCTTTTTTGGAGAGTTTCTGTGCTGCTGGTTTGTTAGGACACAATCAAGAGACCTTTGCATGTCGAATGGGGCAGAGGACTGCACACATGGAGACTGATTTTATCGTTCTTTCGTCGTCAGTACCTCAACAAGCAAAAGGTGGAGCAACGTCAGTCGATAGAAAACGTGATAATGGCACGTCAGAAAAATGCCCTGATGAGAACTGGAAGAATGCACCCATAATCCTGGCCAACACGCACCTTCTGCCAGCGCTGCCGGCGGCTGGACCTGGCTATCGAGATGGAGGGGCTGGCCAGGGGGTCGCCTACCACCTTATTGGATATATATACTGTATATACTATATATACTAGCTGTGCATTACAGCTGTGTTAATGTTGTTACATGAACCTTTTTAATTTCCTGCTGTTCATTATTTTTCTGTGCAACTTTACGATGCTGCGAGTGAAGTTTCCTTTGGGTATGTGGCTGGAGAGGGAGAGGGAAGGTGGCCGGTTGGAACGGAGATGCTCGGTGGAGCTCCTTGGTCAGGGCTGGAAGCTGGAGGAGAGTGGGGTGAGCTGGGCTGTGACACCCCTCCGGAGCGATGGATGGGAGGAAGATGGAAAGAAAACACAGCGTAGGATCAAACACAGGAGCGTGCGCTGAGCGGTGCCGGTTCAAAACTTCTCCTTGTTTAGCAGGAGAGAGGTGAAGGGTGTTGACATGTTAAGTGGTCGCAATTAGACCTGGGAGTTAACACCCCATTAAGTGGGACTGGGGGCACTTGGCACCTCCACGCCTCTGTGCAAAGAGGCTCGTTCCCAGGCTGGGGGCTGCGCCCTTCGTTCTGGCATCAATAAAACTCTCCTGGTGGCCGGGCAAGGCAGCAAACCCTGCCGAGGGTGGGAGGGGGGGAGTCCTGTCCTGCGGCAGTTGGGGCAGGGAAGATTTGCAGCCCAGTGCCAGCGCCGGCATCGGTGGCACCCGGTGTCCTCTCCAGTGCTTCCCTCCCTCCGGCCGGCTTTACCACGGCACGACAGCAGCTCCTGGGGCAGGCGCTGCCTCGGCTCGGGTTTGCAGAGAATCACAAAATGGTTTGGGCTGGAAGGGACTTTCAAGACCATCCAGTTGCAACCACCCTGCCATGGCAGGGACACCCTCCACTACACCAGGTTGCTCAAAGCCCCATCCAACCTGGCCTGGAACACTTCCAGGGATGGGGCAGCCACAGCTTCTCTGGGCAACCTGCTCCAGTGCCTCACCACCCTCAGAGGGAACAATTTCTTCCTTAGATCTCATCAAAATCTCCCCTCTTCCAGTTTAAATCCATTGCCCCGTGTCCCATCGCTACACACCCTTGTCCAAAGCCTCTCTCCAGCTTTCTTGTAGCCCCTTTAGGTACTGGAAGGCTGCTGGAAGGTCTCCCCGGAGCCTTCTCTTCTCCAGGCTGAACAACCCCAACTATTCAGGTTTTCCGTCAGGGTTGCCAGCACCATTCTGAGCTTCAGAAGGGGAGACTTGTTCTTGTGCCCACTGAAATCTGGGATGCAAAGCTCCTGGGGGCTGGGATGTGGAGACCTGGATGGTGTGACCTTTCCTTACCCTGCATGCCTCCAGGTAGTATCGGAACATGCGTGTGCCAGGCACATGCCTTTGCTTCTCCATCGTCAGATAGGATGATGTTGACATAGAAGCATCAGGCATCAGAAAATCTATATGGTGTGGGGCTCTTTTTCACTTCTTGTGCCGTGTTTTCAGTTATTTGCAATCAAAGGGCTAGAAAATATGCTTAAAATTAATTTTTTAAAAAATGTGAGGTAGTCACAGCATAGGAGGGATGCTGGCGTGTGAGCTTTAAAGGAAGCACCAAACAGCACAAGGCCCGTGGCACAGCTGTGTGCCAGTCGGGCTGCCTGGAGCCGCCCTGCTCGTTGCTTTGTGCGTTGTTAGTTTGTGTAGTGCTGAACGTGCCAGGAACCGAATGAACGATGAGCAGAACTGCTTTGGGGTGTCTGTCCCCCCACCCCACTGCAACTGCTGCTCAGCCCAAGCAAAGGGACCGGTGGGTCTGAGACATTTTTTGCCCCTCAGGTCACAGCTTTGGAGCCCTTTCCTCCAAAACTTGCTGGGAGGCTGCATCCAACCCCACCAGCACCTCTGGGCTTACAATGGGGGTTCATCCTCCAGTAACTGTACGGGGGAGGGGGATGCCAGCCCACGACGTGCTGTCCTGCCGCGTTGCACTTTTTACTGGGATTACCGGGATGCACATCCTGGAGAGCCCTTAATGAGACCCAGCCCCTGTATTTACCCGGTGGCTTTTAGTGGCCTTTTGTTTGTCCTTTTTCCTGATTCAGCCCATGTGGGTTTGAGCTTTGCTATGAGAAATTCCAGGGACGCCGTTGGACTTCCTTGGGTGTTGCCCCGTTCGGAGGGCAAAGCCCTGGCTGGTCAGAGGGACAGGGACGAGGACATCCCCGGTGCAGAGCCTTGGCATGGGGCAGGACGTGGCCCATGGGGCTGGGCGTATTTCGGAGCTGGGCCATCTCCCCCAGCCCGGCCGTGTGTCTGTTGAAGGGGCAGGGAGGGCTGTGGCATCCCGGAGGATGCTGCTGGGCATCGAGCTGGCGCTGCCTTCGTGGCCCTGGGGGTTCTCTCCGCGGGCAGCGGAGGTGGGGGATGAGGTCTGCAAAGCCAAAGGGTTGGAGGGGTGATGGGAGGGGTGGGATTCACCTCCTCAGGGTGAGGGTCCTGCCCTCTGTGGGGACCCTACGGGGACCTGCTCCTGCTGGGTCCCTGTGCGGTGCCAGGAGCCCATTGCTCGGCCTCTGTCCCAGCTCCGCCCGTCTCCACCGTGCCGTGGTGCAGGTGCAGAAGAACAAGGGCAGCGTGTCCGTCAGCTCCCTGCGGGGAAGGTGCGTGTGGTCCTTCCACCATGTGGTCCTCCCACCATAACACAGATCGCAGTCAGTGGGGCTGTGGGGGATACTGGAGCATCCCACCTCCAGCTGGGCATGAGATTCCCCAGGACGCGGCAAGAAGATGGGATTTTCCCATGCTGTTGATGGCTGGCGTTCCTGGATGCAGCCAGGGAACACTGGTTTGGCTCCCAAGGGTGCTTCCAGCCCCCGTCCTCGCAGGTCCCTTCGGGGGAGTGAGTGCACGAACTGGGGCTGGGGGGACCTGAGGTCCTGCTGGGTCAACCCGTTGCGCCGGTCTGCTCCAGCCTCTGGTGACATCTCCGCACCATCCCCTGCGCTTTCCCTGCATCCTCCCTTGCTTCGCTCGCTTGGGAAGGGGGTAGACCTGCCGGCCTCCGCGCGAGCCTCTGACCTCACCGCTGTCACGGTGGCAAAGCAGCGTGACGTCATAGCGCCGCAAACCCAGAGGAGGAGGAGGAGGAGGAGGAGGAGGGTCCCGGCAGGCGTGAACACACAAGAGGGGGGCGGCCGCAGCGGCTGCGAGGGGGGAAACCGTTTAACCGACTCGGAACGGAGCGATGTCAAAAACTGAGAGGGCGTTAAGGATAAAGTGCTGGAAACGCGACGGGTTTCGGGGTTTGCTTTGATGTGACAGCTGCTTTTCAAAGCTGGCGGCTCTCCAGGCGGCGAGAGCCGCGGGCTCGGGGGCGGCTGGTCGTGCCCTTCGGAGAGAGCGGCTCTGCCGTGCGGAGAAGATGCATTTTTGTGGTTCTCGTGGTTCCCTGTGTTTTTTGGGGAGAAGGGAAGAGGCGACTCGAGCACGGATCCGTGGCTCGAGCGCGCTCCGGGGCAGGTGACTGGCGCTGAGGTGGTTTGTGCTGCCCATCCCAGCATGATGCTCACTGCCAGGGTCCGTGGGGCAGCCGGGACAGCCGTACCCCTTCTTACCAGCCGAAACGAAGGCGCGTGCTCCCCGATGCCCGGCTCGTGCCCGCACCTTCAGCCGGCTGCCCCGTGAGCAGTAGGGCAGGAGCCACGGCCCCTACCCCTGGTGGCGGGGCGGAGGTGCGGAGCCCCGGGGCCGGGGTAGCCCGGGACGTGGGGATTTTGGCTGTAGCCTGAGGTTTTCACGTCTGCTGCTCTGGCACGGGGGCTGCGCGAAAAAGCATCTTTTATCCTGACAGCAAACCCATGGTGACAGCTACCGCGAGGGGCAAGATTAAAACCAGATGCACCCCTCTTTTCTCAAACGCCAGCTGAGCCAGAAACAACCCTCCGGGGACGGATCGTCTGCGACGGACTTGGCCACGCTCCTTCGCCCGCGCTCCGCCGCCGAGCGCGGAGGCACGGCGAGGCGCGGGCGCAGCGGTGCCATGCCAGCCCTGCCTGCTGCGGGCAGGAGCGGGCAGCCGTGGGGCCCGTGCCCGACGGGCAGCGTCGCCTGGAGCTCGCACGCGGCCCCGGCTGACTGGAAAAGACAGCTTTAATTGGAAAAAGGCAGCGCGGAGCATGTGTGGCGCCTGCTTTTCAAGGGCTTTGCGTGTTGTCTGCGTTCTGGGTGTGAGAACGCGGCTCGCTCTCTTTTGCTTTTCGAACAAATTAAGGACACATTTCCCCCATCAGGAGATGAAATAAAATACAAGCGGGGAGCGAGCGTGCCTGGCGAGCTCCCGCTCCCAGTCCAGCCTCATCCCGGTGCCCGCTGCGCCCTGCCCGCGGCCAACCCTGCGGTGGGCAGGTGCTGCCGGACTCCCGCGCCCGCAGGCGGGATGTGTCCCCTTCTGCCATCCTGAGGGCCCCGCGACCATCCTGGCTCATCTGGGCTGCTCCTACACCGGGGCTGTGCCAAGCAGCCACGGGTGGCAGGGGGACACGCTGCAGTCTGGGGCTCCGGTAGGGCTGCCGAGGTGGAGATGTCCACGGCTGGAGCAGCTGGTGCAGCCTGGAGCCCTCGGTGGAGTTTTGATGGGAGGCAAATGCTTCGGGGCAGACCGAGCTCTGTAATGTGGTGGGATTCTTTGGCGGGCATGAGACCCCTCAGTGGGCACCTGCTTTTCCACCTTTTTATTTTTTTTTTTAATTTTCCTGCTGTTGGGTTTGAACTCCCCAGAGAAGCCCCATCACAGGGCCCTGAGCGGAGGGTGAGGCGGAGGTTGGAGGAAGGGACAGGGAATAAATCTGTTCCTGTGAACAGTTTTGGTGTTGGTGCCCTTTAGCAAGCGGTTCCGATGTGGTGCAGGCAGCTGCCGTCCATGGCTCCGTGAGAACCACAGCAATCAGTGGCAGTGCCATGCCAGGCTGTGCCGTGCCAGGCTGCGCCATGTCGGGCTGTGACGTGCTGGGCTGTACCAGGCTGTGCTGTGCCAGGCTGTGCCTTGCTGGGCTATGCCATGCCAGGCTATGTCATGCCAGGCTGTGCCGTGCCGGGCTGTGCTGTGCTGGGCTGTGCCGTGCCAGGCTGTGCCATGCCAGGTTGTGCCATGCTGGGCTGTGCCGTGCTGGGCCATGCCGTGCCGGCCTGTGCTGTGCTGGCCTGTGCCATGCCAGCCTGTGCCGTGCCAGCCTGTGCCGTGCTGGGCCGTGCCGTGCCGGCCTGTGCTGTGCTGGCCTGTGCCATGCCAGCCTGTGCCGTGCCAGCCTGTGCCGTGCTGGGCTGTGCCGTTCTGGCCTGTGCTGTGCTGGCCTGTGCCATGCCGGGCTGTGCGCTGCCAGGCTGTGACATGCCATGCCGCCAGAGCCGAGCACATGAGCGTGGCTGGGGAGAGGTGCTGCGGCCAGGAGAGCTGATGGGGTGGGTGCTGGGGGGGCATCCGGCTGTGGGAGCCCTGGCTGGGGGCACAGGTCTGGCAAAGCATCCTTGGGGCGACCGGGAAGGGGCTCCCGCCCCCAGCACCACCATCCTGGTCCTCATTTTGACCGCAGAGCATCAGAGCTGTTGAAGCCTGAGAAACCCCCCCGCGCGGCGCAGCCATCCCTCCCCCTTCAGTAATCCGTTCTGGGAGCTGGATTTAGGGATTCACTGTGGCATTAGCCGCAAATAACAAACGGGTCGGTTTTGCACCAAATGGGGGAGGAAAGCGGGGCTGGGAAAGGAGTTTCTGTGCGGTAACGTGACCGTAGCTCGGAGGGGCCCACGGCTCTGCGGTGTGTGTCTCTCTCTGCGTGCCTCTATTTTCCTCTTAATACTCGTGGACCGCTGGCTTGTAACGTGACGACTGTTCAACGTCAATAATGTATTGAATAACGGCGTAAGAAACGGGGGGGGGAGCGTTAACTCTTTCCCCAGTCAGCAGCTTGCAGTGGGGGAGCCTTTGGGGGAGAGCCGTGGTCCCGCAGCCAGGGCTGGGACTGGTGAAACCCAGCCCTGGGGGTTCCATCATCCTAAAACTGCTCCCAGCCACAGGGGCGAGGACGGCGGGCACCTCGTCCCTCCCCGTCTGCTGTTGGGCTGGCGGATGAGCGCAGGGTGGTGCGTGGTTTTATGGCAGAAGGGTTGGATTACCCGGGAGTTCATCAGTGCAGTCACAGTAAACGACGAGGCGTTGCTTGCTGTTGAGATTTGGCACAGCTCTGATTTTATTTTTCCTGTCCTGGTGACTGAGGAGCAGCTTTTAGCGCTTCCAGAATGGATGTTCCCCACCTGGGTGGTGCCTCTGCCTCTTGGCAGTACCTGCCCAGCTGGGACCCCTTCCCAGGTCAGACTGGTGATGGTGCTCCTGTCCTGTGCTCATCAACGGTGGGTGAGAACCTCATGAAGTTCAACAAGGCCAAGTGCAAGGTCCTGCATGTAGGTCGGGGCAATCCCAAGCACAAGTACAGACTGGGCAGAGAATGGATGGAGAGCAGCCCTGAGGAGAAGGACTTGGGGGTGTTGACTGATGAGAAGCTCAGCATGAGCCGGCACCGTGCGCTGGCAGCCCAGAAAGCCAACCGTGTCCTGGGCTGCACCCAAAGCAGCGTGGGCAGCAGGGCGAGGGAGGGGATTCTGCCCCTCTGCTCTGCTCTCCTGAGACCCTCCCTGCAGTGCTGCGTTCAGCTCTGGGGTCCCCAACACCAGAAGGACATGGAGCTGCTGGAGTGGGTCCAGAAGAGGCCACGAAGATGATGCTTTGGGCTGGAGCACCTCTGCTCTGGAGACAGGCTGAGAGAGTTGGGGCTATTCACCCTGGAGAAGAGAAGGCTCCAGGGAGACCTTCCAGCATCTTCCAGTTCCTAAAGGGCTACAAGAAAGCTGGAGAGGGGCTTTGGGCAAGGGTGTGTAGTGACAGGACACGGGGCAATGGCTTTAGACTGAAAGAGGGGAGATTTCGATGAGATCTAAGTTTTTTACACTGAAGGTGGTGAGGCACTGGAACAGGTTGCCCAGAGAAGCTGTGGCTGCCCCATCCCTGGCAGTGTTCAAGGCCAGGCTGGATGAGCCTTTGAGCAACCTGGTGTAGTGGAAGGTGTCCCTGCCCATGGCAGGGGGTTGAAACTGGATGATCTTTGAGGTCCCTTCCTACCCAATGGTTCTGTGACATCTCCTGCTCACCAGGGCAGCGGTTCCCTCTTTGCACTTCCATGGTGTTGAATGTAGTTTTTTCCTCATCATGGAGACTTCCCGGCTATGGAGCTGCTCTCCAGCAGCGCTGAGGAGTGGCTGATACCAGCAAGCAGCAGTTGTTTTGTAAATTGGTGAGCACTAACATCGAGGAAAGGGCCATTATAATTGTTAAATCTGTGCTCCTCTAATCCAGGACACGAATTTCAGCCTTAATGTTTGCAACAGATGCCCAGGCTGGAGGGCGGCTCTGCACCAAGCGGTGCCCAGCACTGCGCTGGCACTGGGCTGAAGAGCAGCAGTGCCAGGGTTTCCCCTGGAGTGATGAAAGCCAAGTTTCATAGTGCTGCCCTCCTCCTCCCACCATCCCAGGGCACCGACGTACCCACTGACCATTGCTTGTTCCATGTGGGACAGCTCAGCACCGTCCCCTTCGCCCTGCCCAGGCTGGTGCTTTGAAACGGTGCCCGATTAAACAGGCTTATGGGTTCTGAGCTCCACTTTAGCAAACCACACGTCTTCCCAAGCCAGCTTTTATTCCTTTGAGGGTTGCAAAGTGTGGCTCCCACGCTGGGGCTGCTCTCGAGAGGGGGGAGCGAGAGGGCGGCTCAGTGGGTGCCGGGCAGCCAGCCAGGGCCAAGCCCACCCATCCCTCGCTGCTGGGGCTCCTCACTGCTCCCCACCACCTCCCCCTGCCCGGGGACAGGGCTCAGCCCATCCCCTTGGCCCAGTGTTTTGGGGAGCGAGCCTGCTTTCCCATTCCTCCTGCCCAGCTGCGTTTCAACACGTCCCGTAGCGTAGTAGGGTGGCATGGGGTCGTGGATTTGGGTGTTTGGTGAGAGCAGAGAAGCTGTGCCCCCCTCCTGGCACCCCATCCCTGTGGCTACCTGCCCCACTGTGGGGGGAACACAGCCTGTTCCTACGTGCTTACTGTGTGCCCTGGCCCCATGGCATCACCCCACGGCATCGCTCCACGGCATTGCCCACGGCATCACCCCACGGCATCGCCCCACGACATTGCCCACGGCATCACCCACGACTTCGCCCCATGGCATCGCCCCACAGCCTCGCCCACGGCATTGCCCATGACATCGCCCATGGCATCGCCCATGGCATCACCCCACGGCATCACCCCACGCACCCTGCTCGCTCCGGTGCTGCTGCGGGGAGGGTCTGCAGCTGGGAACGGTGTTGGGAACCGGCTGAGTTTGTTGGTTTCCAGCCAGCAGGAGTTGGGCTCAGTACTGTGGGGGACCCCCTCCTCCTGTTTGGCCTCGAGGAGAGGAGGGAATTAAAAAAAAAAAAAAAAAAAAAAGGAAAATGTTGGTTTTGTTTTGGCTGGGGAGCTGGAGCCACAAGGAATGTCGGGTAAACCGCAGCTCGGGTTACCCTCTTCCAGCTCGGCGTGACGCTCCGGCTGGGCGGCAGAAGGGGCTTCTCTCTCCTCGCCCCTCCAACGCGGCAGCTCTGCGGGAAGGGGGGAGGCTGCTCGCTCCAGGTGGCAGATGGAGCAGAGGGCTCCTGGGAGCCGAAACCAGTACAGGTGGCACTGGGAGTCCAGTGCTCTCCCCGCTACCTCGCTCCCTAAAGCGGCCAGGGCTCCGTTTTGACTCTCAGTTTTGAGGGATTCACTTGGAGGGGGGACCTCCCAAAGAAACCAGAGCGATGGGAGGGAGCGCTCAGGCAGGACGGAGATGTTCTCCTCTGATGGACGTGGGTGGGATCGGAACATCCCAAAGAACAACCCTGGAGTCAGTGGTACCTGGGGTCAGTGGTTCCTGGATGCGCTGATGGGTGCACTTTTGGGCACCCTGTGCCTGGCACCCTGAGTGTTGGCAAAGCTTGTACTAGTCAGGACCCTTGGAGGTGGCGCAGGTGGGCACCGGTATCGCAGGGAATGGGACTTGGGCTTTCGCCCTGTGATGCAGGGGACCTCACCAGACCAAACGCTCGGAGACCAGCTCCATGTAGGATCAGCGAAAGCTCATGCAGAGCTTCGGCGATCCATGGAGTCTTTCCTGTTGAAGAACAGGTGTTTTGGCACAGGACACAAGGAAAACCCTTTTTCTAGAGCCTGTACTAAACGCAAAGGGGATGGGACCAGGGCAGGGGGAGAAGCAGTTTTCCCTGGCCAGGAGCTCTGCGTGTTCGCCGTGCAGAGACGTCAGCAGAGGGGCTGGTTCAGTGCCAGGGGGGTAGAGGAGGATTTTGTCCCAAACGCTGTAGACTATTTCCATTGTGAGAACCTCAATTCAACACAGGTCATCTATGGCACGTCCCTGGGGTAGGCAAGGTTCTAAGGCCACAGCAACTGTGGCAGCCAGCGCAGAAGCACCAGATCCTTCTCCTGGAGGCACAGCAAGTGTCCATCCAGGTAGGCTGCAACGTGGAGAGGGATCTCTCGGAGTGGTATCTCGGACATGATCCTTGGCTTTCTGTGGTGTGACACGCTGGGGGACAGCAGGGACACACAGTGGGACAGCTCTTCCACTGTGCGACACGATCTCGTCGAGGGGAGGGAGACCTCATCTCCTGCTGCCCTGTTTGGGTGGGCAGGCAGCGCAGGCAGGAGTGCAGGCAGGGTCCAAGGAAGGTCTCCTGAGCTGTGGGAAGTGGCACCGGCCCTGGGAATGCCCGTCCCTCCCTGCCCCTGGGATGCCACTGAGAGCTTTTGGAGAATGACAGCAGGGACCTGAAGGTCCTTTTTTGGCAACGGGGAAGCAAATTGTGTTATTTTTTGGTCTCTAAAACCACCAACTTCAGAGGGGACAGCTCGAGAAGAAGGAAGGAAGATCTGAAACCGGAGCAGGAAGTTCCTGAAACACGAGAGCAGCCTTCATCCCGATGTGCTGAGCCTCTCCTCTCCTCTCTAACGCTTTTGGCTGGGCACTGAGTGGTGTTAAATCTTAGCTGCAAACTCTTTTGAAGTTCTGATCCTCCCTTCTGGTAATAAATCCAGCCGTGGCAATTCCTGAGCTCCTGACATGGATCTTCTGAGTCTACCGCATCCTCTTGCGCTTGGTTTCGTTGGGTCTGTCCTGACTCTTCATCACTGCAGGGACCCCTCGGGGGTGTTGGCAACGGGCACGTCCCGCCGCGGGGCTGATCAAGGTGCAGAGCAGGTTGAAAGCACAGAAGCTTTGAGCTCCCAGGGGGAGCAGAGGAGCCAGGGTGTGTGTCCCGCGGGTTTCATAGGCTCCGTGGATGCTGCGGCTGAGCACGTCCCCAGGGTGGGACAGGGGCCGCAGCCTCCTGCAGCGCCGAGCGTCAGCGCGCCAGACACGAGCTGGCAGCTGGAGGCGGCCGGGGAGACAGCGAGGCGGCAGGGCTTAGCGCCGGGGGCCGGGAATCAGCCTCCGCTGGGCGCCGGGAGGGCAGAGCCCTGCCTGGGGGCCGCGGGCCACGCATCGGGGTCTTCCCGATGGAGAGAGGGGGGGTCTGGACAAGACCCTTCAGCATGGCAGTTTTCAGGGTGGAGAGGGCAGTGGCGAGGCTGGATGGAGACCAGGGCTCTGCGGTCACGGAGCTGCGGTGCGGTGTGGTGCCACTGCCAGAGCCCGGTACCAGCAGAGGGGCGGCGGGAGCCGACGCGGCTGCTCCGGACCTGGCTCCGGCCTCGCGGTGCTTCTTGCTGATTCAAGGGCAGGCAGGTGGGGATGACTTGACGGGGCTGGAAGTTCTGATAAAGATAGCATGGCTTCCAGCCCTGCGGATTAGGCTGGGGCTGGCCGTGCTCCGTGTGAGCGCTCCCAAGCATGCGCCTTTCCCAGTATTTCCCATGGCTGGAGCTACCGTTGAGTGACTGTGGAATTAAAGTATCGTTTGCAATCTTCTGCATTCCAGCGCGGTGTCGGGTTGTGGTGGAGGGCAGGCTCCGGGGGTGCCTGCGGGCTTTGCTCAGCCTGCAAGCCCCCAAATAGCTCGGAGGCCACGCACGTCGCTCCCCGCTCCGAAGGGGAAGGGCGGGAGAGCCGAACCGAGGGCGGGAGGGAGGCTACCTCCCCCCTGCTTGGCTGGGCAACCATTTGCCCCCAGTCTAAAACTTATTTCCCAAACAAAAATGTCACCCCAGCGACATCCTTTTCATTTTCCCAGCGTTTCGAACGACGACTGGCATCCACATAAACCCAACAGCCCGTGGTTTTCGGCATCTCGGGCTCCCCTTGCATCGGGTGGGTGATTGTCTCCAGAAAGGCCGTTCACTCCAGCAAAAACAAAGAAGGAAGTTGTTGTTCCACAGCAACCGATCCATCTGCTGCCCCTCGATCCATCTGCTGCCCCTCGCCTCGCCGGGCTGGGTGCCTGCCTCCGTCTGCGCGGCGGGGCTACGCCAACACCGGCGCTGGAGTTACGTGGCAGTGGTGGATCTCAGAGCGGTTGGCAGGCTGGGATGAGCTCAGCCTCGCTGTGGTTGGACTGGGCTGGCTTTCGCCGTCTGTTTTTATCTTGCAGCAGAGGAAACTGAGGCATGGAAACAGGCGGGGTGGGATTCGTCTGTCCAAACAGAGACACGGCAGTGCAGATGTGGGTGTCGGGGCTGGGTGTCTGGGTCCCTTTGTTAGATGATGGAGGGAACTGGGCATCACCAGAGTGTTGTTGGCTTGTGTGAATGGGTGTGTAAAACAGAGGAGAGGAGATACCCCGGCCTCGCCATTGACTGGAGCAGATGCCTCCATTGCAAACATGGAAAGGAAGATGTCAAGCTTGTGCCTGGTGATGTTTCTTACATGACGAAAGAAATCTCCAGCAGAAATGGAAGTGGAATTTGGCTCTGTCGTGAGCCCTGTGTGTGTTTCAGTTATCCTTCTCCACAGAGAGCTTGGCTGACCTCACCTTGGCTTTGGCCAAGGAGTATACTTGCTGTTATGGGAGTAAACTCATAAAGGGATCTGCATGGGGGCTGCTTCAGTCCGTCTCCATATCCTAATCCCAGTGACGCCCACCTGGGCCCTTTTCCCATGTTCAGCTGTGTAGTGTTCTCCTGGCAACACTCAAACCCAGCAGGACATGGCCTGCAGTCTCAGCTGAAGATGAGCATGGGACTGTATTTCTCTTAGTGGAAAAGGTGCTCCTTCATCACAGAATGATTTGGGCTGGAAGGGACCTTCAAGGTCATCCAGTTCCAACCCCTCTGACATGGGCAGGGACACCCTCCATTACACCAGGTTGCCCAAAGCCTCATCCAACCTGGCCTGGAACACTTCCAGGGATGGGGCAGCCACAACTTCTCTGGGCAACCTGTTCCAGTGCCTCACGACCCTCAGAGGGAAGAATTTCTTCCTTAGATCTCATTGAAATCTCCCGTCTTTCAGTTTAAAGCCATTGCCCTGTGTCCTGTCACTACACGCCCTTGCAAAAAATCCCTCCAGCTTTCTTTTTCATCCTTATGAAGAGTGGATCAAAAGTGAGATTAACTTGCTTTAAGATGAGCAAAGGTTCCTGTCTGAACACCAGGGGAAAGAGGAAGGTCCAGCACAGTCCAGTGAAGACGAATGTGCAGGGAGCAGGTGCCTCTCTCCTCCCCAGGACTAGGGAGGCATCTCTAGAGGCCTCCTGATTCTTCACATCCACTGACTTCTGAATGAGCCAGGAGAGATCGGGTGTTGAGCTCCTTCCATGACACTGTGGGACAGTAGTCAATATTCCAGCAAGGTCTCCAAGGCTGATTTGGAGATCGAGACATCCTTAATCACCATATTCCTCAGACAGACACCTCTGCTATTTACTTAATCAGCTTCATGGCTTTGAAGCAACTCAGATGGTATCTCCTGTGGACTGTTTGCCCTTGTGGTGTGGCTAGTTCATGGGAGGGATGTTGTGAAGAGCAAGGAGGCAATTTGTGTGTTTGTATTTTTGCATATACATACACAGCAGTGCTTGGAGAAGGAGATAAGGACCAACTGGACTTTCCTCCTGGTGCTCAGATTTGGGAGGTGAGAGAGGTTCTTTGATGATGTGGTTATTCCACTTCTGTCCTCCCAAGAGATCCTTCTCATTCATGTCCTCTCCTTGGAGCATCTGTGAGAGCAGCCTCTAACTCGCCAGCCCGCAAGGCAGAGAGACAACCACCCAGGTCATCGTTGAAAGGCTTCCCTCTGGTTAGGGTGCTTGGACTTCCAAGTTCTTTGTTTTCAGAAACGCTGAATAAGTAGAGGTTTTCTTCCAGAGATGCCTGCTCAGCCACGGTGCCTTGTCAGACACTAGGAATGTTTCCTTATCCCTTTGGTATGTCGTTGAGGGCAGGATGATGATTCGCTCTTTGGACATGACTTTGGGGTAGAGCTTTGGTTGTCTCCAACCCCATCCAGCCGCCGAGCTGGGGTGAGCAGCTCCGTTGCGACGCTTCCTCAGCGCATCTTGTTAGAGCTCCACAAAACCCAGCTCTGACACACCAAGGGTCATCCGAGCGGAGCGGGTGAACTCATAACGTGGTGGCCACCAGCTTTGCCTGGTGCTGAGCGCGCGCTCCGGGCTCTTGACTCATTTCCCAGGACCGAAGCCCGCAGCCTGCTGTCTGATCCCGATTTCACCAGTGTCCCTGAGCTTAGGAGGGGAACGATAGAAGGAAAGGACCCTCTGGATTTCCTCTCTTGGTATTTTTCTCTGGATTCATATTCTTTCTCGCTGTTTCTATTTTTAAATTGTCTTCTTGTGCAATCCGTGTGGGTATGTGCTGCTATATTTAATGCTTTGCTCGTATCAGATTTTGCTTTCAAGGGCTTTCAAAACAAAAACAATAAAAATCAAATCCTCTTGCAGGAGGTCACTGAGGTGGAATGGCTTTTTCCCAATCGCTGACATGCTTTGGACTGCTCCTTGCTCCCTGTTCAAGCTTATTTTCCCCCCACCAAGAGGCCCTTTTCCCCCATCAGTTGTCCCCGTGCCCAGTGATGAAGATGACGTGTGGTGCGTGGTGCTCCGGGTGCTCGGCTGTGGGTATGCTGGGCTGGGCGACTGGCGTTTTGCCTGTCGTGGAGGGCACGGAGAGTGCTTGTGCGGAGCAGTGCCAGAAGCATCCATCCTTAGTCTGCAGCTCTTGCAGGACTCGTGCTGGCAGCCCAGAAAGCTGGGGCTGCATCTGAAGCAGCGTGGGCAGCAGGTCAAGGGAGGGGATTCTGCCTCTCTGCTCTGCTCTCGGGAGACCCCCCTGCAGTGCTGTGTTCAGCTCTGGGGTCCCCAACATCAGAAGGACATGGAGCTGCTGGAGTGGGTCCAGAGGAGGCCACAAAGATATGCTTTGGGCTGGAGCACCTCTGCTATGGAGACAGGCTGGGAGAGTTGAGGTTGTTCAGCCTGGAGAAGAGAAGGCTCTGGGGAGACCTTCCAGCACCTTCCAGTGCCTAAAGGGGCTACAAGAAAGCTGGAGAGGGGCTTTGGACAAGGGTGTGTAGTGACAGGACAAGAGGCAATGGCTTTAAACTGAAAGAGAGGAGATTTTGATGGGAACTGTGGAGGAAATTCTTCCCTCTGAGGGTGGTGAGGCACTGGACCAGATTTCCCAGAGAAGTTGTGGCTGCCTCATCCCTGGAAGTGTTCAGGGCCAGGTTGGATGAGGCTTTGTGTAACCTGGTGTAGTGGAAGGTGTCCCTGCCCATGGCAGGGGGGTTGGAATTGGATGATCTTGAAGGTCCTTTCCAACCCAACCCATTCTATGATTCTGTGATGACTTGTGCTTGCAGACTCCTTGATTTTGGGAGCTCATTTGTCCCTTAGCGTAAAAATGTCTCTTGGTTTTTAACATTAAGGTTTTGGACCGTCACAGCAAATCCATCTCCAGCTTGTTCCAGACACTGTCACTTTCTGCTGGAGGAGCTGGTAGGAGTGATGAACCACTGAACCGCACCAGCTGGCCAGCCCAAGCGGATAGGAAGCCGTTAGCAATCCCAACTGGAATTGTCTCATCAGGAGTCCCTAGGCTCACTGCTCCTGAGCTTTTGTGTTGAACCTGGGGCAGAGCCAACCTAGGAGGTCCTGCTGCTGTCCTGGCCTGCAGGAATGGTGGCACCCTTGGTGCCCAGATCTCCGAGCACAGGAGGACAGTGGTCCCTGGTGCTGTCCGGCAGGCGTTGTGGAAGTGGCCTTGCTGTATACTGGATTTTCCAAAGTTGGGTTACGTAGGAACCAAGGCTCCCACTGCTCTGTTTTATTTTTATTAGCCAAACTATTTAACCAGCAGAATTGTTTGCAGAAGCAAAGCACTTTGGTCCCCGAATCGTTGAGCTTCCGGTTTCCATCCACTCTCAGTAGGACAGCGATCATGTGCTAAATCCCAATTAATCATTAAGAAGATATTTGAGGTTTAGCAGCTGTGTTATAAGATACAGTTTTTACTCATTTCGACCTCAGTTAAATATGTTTTTAATAGTGGATGGTATTTAATTAAACATAAAATAACAGAGGCTTATTAAATCTAGAGAGACCTTTCTTAGCGATGGATATTGAATGTTAAGTAAATACCAGTTGGTCATTGGAAGCATATTCAGTGTGGTTTCACAGCTATGTAACAGGCAGGTATCTTATTACCCATCCACCCCGTTTCAATGAATACGCTCTTAATAATCAATTGCCATTCATTTAATATATAATAATAACTGTCCTATTAGAGCTGAATTAGATCCTTGTAGGAGAAAACGGGGGTGCCCTGGTGCTCGCTGGTTTTTTGAGCAGTTTTTGTTGCGTTTCGAATTGATGGTGCGTTGAGATTAGCTTTTCCCAGAGTCATTGAAGATTGGATGACACTGGGTTGGGTGATGGACAAGTAGACTTCACATGGTGTTCGTGTTGGGTCCTGCCCAGAGCCACCACCGCCACCATGGCTGGCCAGGAGTGGGGTGCAGGGTGACCAAGGGGGGCTGCTGGCAGAGCTTGGGGCTGAGCAGTGGCCGCTGTCACCATCCATCTGGGATGCAGGAAGCTGGCAGAGCTGCACCGGAGTCTCAGCAGGACAAGGTTGATGGTTGTGGGGTGACACTGTGAGTCACCAAGTGTCCTTTGAGCACTTCCTGGTCTTTCTCTTGGACAGAAATCCATTATGCAGGGCTGCGAGGAAGGAGATGAAGCAGTGCTTTCTTAAACAGGAGGCATTAACCTGCAGAACTTGCTGCCACGCAGTGTCTTCAAAGCCAGTTCATTAGCTGGTGTCAAAGGAGGATGAGACTCATTTGTGGATGATATGATCAGAAAGAGTTGCTTAGGGCATCGCAGATGTTCCTAATTCGTGTTCATGCTCAAGGACAGACCAGCAGCTGACCCCCGTTTCCCAAGCTGTTCCTCATCTCTCTGCTCCGTGAAGGCAGGTTCTGGTCCCCTGTTTCTCCAAGTTTTTATAGCCTTGTCGTGTGCATCCACTGAGTACCTTCCAGGTTGCAAAACGCGTGGATTGTCGCTGAATGGGGACCCTAAAAGGACTTGAGACATTCCATCCCAGCCATAAAAAGCAGCTTGTTGCAGCAGTTTGAGTGCAGGAGTCTTTTGTTTTATTTTGAGGTGAGGCATGATTGATGTTGCAAGGCCCAGCATGTCGTTGCTGTTCACATTGGTGAGGCGTTACTGCACGGCAGGAGCTTTTTTGGGGTGGAAAATGAAGGCTGGCACGCTTGGGGAGAGCGGGCAGGGCTTCCTCCTTCCCAGGGAGAGCTGGAGCAACCTGGCAGCTTGGCAGCTGGAGAGGAGCCGGAGGCTTTGACCCTTGAGAAGAAGGATGGTCCCCTGCTCTGAGACAGAACCTGCTCTAGGAATTGCTGTTTTCCTCCTCCTCAGCCTTCAAAATCCCATTTTCTACTTTGGGTAGACCAGGGCCATGAACGCGGGGCAGCGGGGAAGGTGCGGGCGGGCACGCAGCACGCGTGGGTGGCCCCGTCGGGGCAGGATGTGCAACCAGAGCACAGCATCCCCTTAAGGTTTAAAGTGATAAACACTGAGGTGGCAGCTTTTAAACAGAAAGCCAGCGGGTGCTGCAGGCAGCCAGCCTGCCTGCCACCAGGGCTCGGGGGTCTGGACTTCGGGGTCCGGTGAGGGGCACATCCGTGGAGGGGAAAGCTGGAGCAGGGAGCAGCTCTTTTCTGCGGCGCTGTGGGCAGTCCCATTAGCTCCCTTACAGTAGCACTTCTTTTTTTTTCCCCTTTCCCAGTGCTGCTGCGTTTCATAGGCCATAACTTTTATTTTCTCCCCTCGTTAACCCGCACAGCGGGACTGACTCAGTGCTGGAACAACGCGCGAGGCAGTGGGGAGCAGCGGTGATTCACGCTGCCTGGGGATGGGATGAGCCCGGCTTCTCTGCTGGCTTATTCATTCCTTCTAGTGCGTGAGTGAGTCAGGCTCTCCTCGCCCCCGGGCAGGAAAGCGGCCGTGGGGTGTTAACCAGGGAGGGTGGCAGGTGGGGACCTTCTGCTGGTGGCCACCCCGTTCCCTGCGTGCTGCCAGCTCTGGGTCACCCAGTGTGGGCAGAGGGGTCGTGGCCATGCCGGCACCTACGGCATCTCCAGCTCTCATTGCCGTGGGCACAGGGGTGAAGCCGGCCAGCTGGGCTGGGGGCCACCCAGCGCATGCTCTCCTGCTGCTCGTTCCCAGCTTTGGAGGCAGAGAGAGCTCATCCAGCTGGCTTGCCCTGCACATCGATCTGTGTGTGCAGCACAAGGCTGGGAGACCCTTTCCCCACCCTGGATCTGTCTCCAAGCCTGCAGCCATGTCCTGACACCTGACCTCCCCCTGGCCAGCGTGTGCAGCAGTTTGGCAGGAGCTTGGCAGGAGCTATGGCAGCAGTAGGACAGAGCTGAGACCGAGCAGGTTCATCACATGTGCCGCAGTGGTTACAGAGTGGGCAGGATCCAGGCCTGGATTGCTGCAGGGTACCTGACCCCCAGGATCAGCCCCAGCCCCAGGACAGCCCCAATTACAGCTTTGCCAGTTAACGGCAGCGACGGGTCCATGCAGGCAGCTGGGCTTCAGCTTTGCCATGGGAGCAAAGGTGGGAGCACTCAGGGTTTGGCTCAGGAGGACCAGGTGGGCAGCGGAGCCGCTGCCCGCAGCCCACGGCAGGTTGCCCAGTGAGTCACTAGAAACACACCTGGGGTTGGGGAGACAGGAAAAGTCAAAGCTTCCCCAAACTGACAGGCCTAAGAGTGGGAAGAGGCATGGTGGGAGGGCAGTTTGTGAAGTCCTGGTTAGTTCTGAACTCCGAGGATACATCTTGGAAGTAATGCCATGCCAGCTGTGTTGTCCAAGGAGCTACCGCTCCGGGCACCCCAGCTGCCTTCGGAGCTGTCAGAAGGATGGGGACGTTGTGGGTGCTGCAGGGATGGCTGTGGCAGGAGGGTTGAGATTGACCAGTTCCCAGTGTCAGCTGGACCGTGGTGGTGTGAGAGGGCAACACAACACGCGTGCCTGGGCCAGCCTCACCCCAGGGGTCCCTGAGCCATGGGGCGTTTGAACCCTGGCTCCCGAGGAGCGTTGGCGATGCCCATCCAGGGGGTTTGGCATCTTCCCGAGCTTCGGCAGCACTGTGAGGGGAGATGCAAGCAAAGGCATCAAGGTGGGTTTCTCCCATCTGGCTGGGACAAACCTCTTCCAGCAGGACTTCCTAGAAGTTGTGCTGTTTGTCCTTGGTGTCGGGGTCCTGTGCCAACCCCGGGAGGATGCAGAGGTCTGTGCCGGACTCTCCCTGCCTGAAACGACGGCGAATCGCTTCCCTTCCGTGGGCGAGCAGCTGTTTGGTCACCAGGTTGTCCACGCAGCCAAGAAATTTCCCTGTTCAGAGTCACCCTGGCTCTTGAGCCACCCTCCCTCACCCGGAGGGTGGGTGCCAGGGCTGCCGTAGCCCTGCCAACGTGTGGCCCGCGGGCTGGGCTGGGGGCACGGGTCGCAGGGGCATCGCAGCCTGACCCCGCACGCTTTCCCTCACCCTTCCTCTGGTTTTGACCCCCCACCCTCCGCAAACACCCCGAGCCCACCCCGCCGCCTCGGGTGTAAAACCCTCTAATGCGAAGAGGCTGGGGCAGAGCAGCTCCGCTGCCATCCCGGCAGCTCTCCGTGGGTGGTTTCCATTTATTGCACATTTCTTTCCTCTGGGACGCCGGCTCTGTTGTGGCTCACTCCTTGGCTTTGCTTCTCGGGAGCATCCAGCCTTTACCTTCTTGCAGAGAGGGGCTTTTGGGGGGGGGACTGTAACTTCATTGTACGCATCAATTAGGAAAACACCCTCAGGAATTTCCTTTCTGATGCTGCCTGGCTCTCCAATAACCTCTGTCTCCCCAGAGCCCGTCCCGCCAGCGCAGACTGGGAGGGAGCCGGGAGCAGGCTGGGCTCCGCAGACTTGCCGAGCTTCTGTTCCAGCTCCCTCCGAGAGCGGAGCCCCATCTCGTTTCCACTTCTCCCGCGCTTCTCGCTCCCTCTCCGGGCGCTGGAGTTTGGAGTTGTTTTGGAAACCGCTGCGACTCCGGCATGACGTCACCGCGATTCTGTAGTATCTCTGTCTCCATCCTAGTTAGGCGCTTCCTGCTCGCTGGCTCTCGCTCCGGCTCGCCTGGCGTGTCTACACTCTTTCTTCTTCTCCACAATTCCCCAGGGATTTCTTTTCAACCTTTTTTTTTTTTTTTTTTTTCCTTCCTGCATCTCTTACACAGCAGCTTTTTCTCCTCTATTTCTTTTTTCTGGATTTTCCTCTTCTCCCCTCCTCTGCAAAAAGGGCCCTTTTACCCCCAAATTTTCCCAATTCAGCTTTGCAGCAGGCGGCCGGGCCCGCTCTGCTGCTGCCAGGAATCCCGAGGTGGCGGGATGCTCCCGGCCAGCTGGTTCCCATGGGCACGGGACAGGCAGGGGTGTGGGTGACCCCCCAGCCGCAGCGGTGCCACCGTGGCTGTGCACGTGGGTGCCAGGCGGTGGCAGTCGGGCAGGATCCCGTCTGCGGAGGGGTTTTTCTGGTGCCCCTCTCTGTGCCAGCACTGGAGCTCAGGCTGCACCTTCCATCTCCTCCCCCAGCTCCTCTCCCACCATCTCATCTTAGCCCAGCAAATCTTTTGCTTTCCCCTCTCGAGCCCTCTGCCCCGACATCCCCAGCCAAACCCCCTCGTGCTCCAACATCCCTCTTTTCCCCCCTCCCGCCCCGACAGCACCCATCCTGCTCCCTCCATGAGCACCCACATCCCTGTGCCACCCTGGGAATAACCAGCACCGCCGCCTCCTGCCCAGGCTCGAGGAAGAGCATATGCAAGGTTTAATCATGACTCCGTAGCGAGTGTTTACTGAGCATGAATAAAATATGATTTATTTCTTTAATTTCTTGCCTCGCAACAGCTGAAGCGGTGCCTGATGGCAGGCAGCCCTCCCCGGGGCCTGCTGGCGGCACGGCTCTGCCTCCCTCCCGCTGCCCGCGCGGCCCGGCCCCGGCCAGGCTCTGCTTCCCGTGGGAGCAGGCCTAGGAACTGCGCTTTTAAACAAAACATGCAAAAATAGGTGTATATATAGGTATATATACATATATTTGTGTGTGTGTATATGTATATGTGACCTCCCACTGCCCTGCAGGAGCTGGGTATTGCCGTACCTGCCTGCAATGAGTGGGTAAACTGAGGCACGCGGTAGGAGTGCCAAGAGGGCCGTGTAATCACGCCACTGTTGCGAGACAGGCTATTGGTTTTCCATCCTTGGCTGTGCCTGTGGTTTGCCAGGTCATTTCATCCCCGGAGTATCTTTTTAGTGTTATTTGGATTCAAATCAGTTCGGGCAGTGACTGTCTCTTGACGTGTGAATACGCGGTGCCCAGTGACGAAGCCCCAGCAAAGATCAAGGGCTTTAATACCAACTCCTGTCGTGGTTTTGGCTGATACTGGGATGCAGGAGCCTCTTTATCTCAGTTCAGTCAATTTTTCCTCTGACTTTCATCTCAGCACCCTGCACGAAGACGTATACACGGAGTTATTTCGAAGCGACTCCCTCCATCAGCCGATGGCGCTTGGTGGATTCCTTTGCTCCTGTGGGATGGGGGGAACGAGGTAACAGGGTCATTTATTGCTTGTGGAGCACGGAGAGGTTTGTGGGGAGAGGAGCTGCGAACTCATCACGCCCTACAAAAAGCAGTTTCCATCACGAGTGTGGGTTTTGTTGCCCGCTGGAGCCGTGAATTCCCAGCTTTGCCCTTCCCATGGGGTTTCTGGGCTTTTGTGGCCATCAAGCCTGAGAGGTCGGAGGTGGATGAGGGCTTCATGAGAGCCACCGCGCTGGTGTCCCCGCCGGCATCAGACATGCCCCCTGTTGCTGCCAGCCCCCCTGGGCTGTGCTGCTGTGGTATACAGCCGTGCCCTGAGCTCAGCTGTACGAGGCTTCTCCTGCAGGCACCAGCCGGGGCCGTACTGTGCGCTGCCCATCCCAGTGCCCCAGCACCCACATCCTGCCACAGCCGGACAGCACGAGTGCACCCACCAAGTACCATCCTGTGGGTTAGAAAATCCCACCGGTCGCCGTTTGGATGTAACATCAAAGGATCGCTTTGTCTTCACAAAGGCAGGGCTGGCACGAGCCCGCGGCTGCTCCCAGCCATCACCGTGCTTTTGGGGCGGCTGCTGCGGCCCCGCAGACCGGCCCTTACTGGGAAGGAGCGGGGCACCAGTGTTCAACACCCACACCCTCGTTTTTGAGGGAAGTTGAGGTCGTTTTGGTGCCATGCGCTTGGAGCAGCGCGGCGATGCTCTGCCTGGTCGTTTGGGATGGCCACGCTGCCGGGGCGGGCGGGATGCTGTTCCGCAGGCAGGAGAAAGCCGGAGCGGATAAACCTGCCTCTGAACAGAGACATTTCCATGGAAGTTGCCTCCAGGTTTGTCATCGCCGCTTACCCCGGGACGGCCGCCGAGGCCTGTAATTGCGGGGAGAGGCTGCAGGATGGGAATCTCAGGACAGGCTGCTGCCCTCCCGGCAGGGAGAGCCTGGCTGTCCGGGAGGGTGGGGAGGAGGAGGAGGAGGAAAAGGAAGAAGAGGAGGAGGAGAAGGAAGAAGCAGGGGCCACTGTGCAGCTCTGAGCATTACGGAGATGGTGAGTGATTTAATACCAGAACTAGGGGGGTACCAAAGAAATTATCTGGAAAAAAGCTAAAATTAATCTAAGGCAGCTATTTTTTTTCATGTAGTTCGTGAAGATGATGTTGATCTGGCTGTGATGAAGGCCACAAGGGTAGGTGAGCTCAGTGAGTGCGGCCAGTGCAGTGCAGAGGTAACCGGTGCCCAGACCGGAGGAGGATGCACTGGAGGAGGGACCATGCGGAGGAGCGACAGCCCCAGGGGCACCAGGGCAGCTGCCCCCGTGCCATCACGGTTCCCCGCTCCGAGCAGCGGCTGAGCGGGCTGGACTGTCGGTTTGTCCCAGTACATGACCCTGGTTTTGAAGGCTTCCCCATGCCCGCTGCTCCGGTGGGCAGAAGCCGGCGGGATGGGGTGAAGGCGAGGACACGGGCAGGAGCCCCAGGGTGGGGACCAGGCAGTAGGTGCGCCACGGGGGGGAGGAGGAGTGGCAGAGCCCTGCCCAGCCCCGCGAGCCCCAGCACCCGTGAACGATGTGCGTTCCGCACGCAGCGTGTGTCACCCGCCGCCCGAGCGGCCGCGGCGTTTCGGCGCCGTCCTTCCGACATGCACCGCCTGCCGCGGGAGGATGCCCTGCACGAACGTAAGAGTCGCTTTTTTCACGCGCTCGGCGCTTGGCGCGCGGGTGCCAGGCTTGGCTGCCCTCCCGCGCCGCAGCCCAGCCCCGGTGAAGTTGGCAGGAGTTTTACTGGAGACTGGGTGGAGTCAGAACATCGCCTTTCTCCGGGTCTCCATGTCCACAGGGGTGTGAGGACTGTCACCACGTGCTGCCAGGAAGGTCCTTCCTGGGGCTGGGACCTCTCTGGGCACTCACATCACCCCACCGTCCCAAAGGGGATTTCTTCAGCTTGTTTGATTGTGCTTTAAAACTGGCGCACAGGTCCTGAGCGATGCAGGAGAGGGGAGCGGGTGGGTTTCGAAAGGGGCCGGGTGGCAGCCGGGTGCGCTGGGTCTGGGAGTTTGATTCCCACCTCGGCAGCACGGCACCTCGGCGTGGCTTATTTGGAAGATTTGCAGAAGGATGCTGGAGCCACGAGGCTCTGCAGAGCCCCGGGTTTAGCCTACTGCGAGAAGGCATTATGTTTTTATAAAACAAGACGTGGGTGTTACATCGTCTGTGCTCTTTGCAAGGATCTACCGAGCCTGTATCGTGGCGTAGGCACAGGTTTTACTCTGTTTGCTGAAGCTGGTGTTTCAGGTGATGTCGGATGCGATCTCCGCAGCAGTGTGTTCATTTAGAGCTCTGCTGCGCAGAGTTTTTCCATGTTGACTGGGTGAAATCTCCTCTGCCTGCCAGCAGCAGATGGGTGGCAGTGGTGTGGGGCACCCACGGACCCTGCTGTGCCCCAGCACGGGGGTGGGGGGGATGCCTGCCCCTGCAGTTGCTGTGCATGGCTGCCACCGTCTCGGGGTGTCGTGGCACCTTATGTGGCATTTTACACGAGTCCTGCCTGGCTCTGAGTCTGGTCCTTGAAAACACCATTTTCTCCAGGCCAAAAAGGAGAAAAGAAATAAAAAGGCTGTTGCCGTGACAGCTGCTGGTGGTACCCCCCGCCCTCGGCACAGGGATCGGGATCACTGGGCGCTGCAGGAAGGCATTGGGCTGCTGCCCTGTGGCCTGGGCGTGCTGGTCCCCACGCCCCAGGCACGGAGGTGCTGCCCTGTCCCTGCTGGCATGGGGACTGTGTGAGAGTTGCAGGTATTTGGGCACTATATCAAATTCCAAAGAAGTTTGGAAGAGCTTCCAAGCACCGAATTGTTCACTCGTTTTTTGTTTCTCGATCTCACATCTCTGGGTGAATCTCACGCGTGCCATGACGCCGAATCCAGACAGGTGGAAGGTGGATGCTCCCTCATGCACGCTCTTTTATCTTCTGTGCTGACAGCAGTAATCCCAATCAAACAAGTTTTTATTTTCTGTGTTCATTTGATCCGCTGCACTAACGGCACGCGGAGCTCGTAGGGCCCTCGCCGCCCCGCAGCGCTGCGTGGACATGACGCGCGTCCTCTTGCCACCGGTAAATAGCATTCGGGGAGCGAACAGAAAACCAGAAAGGTGAGTTTGTTGTTCTTTGTGATATATGAAAGAGCTGTCAGCTTCATCCTGAAATCATGAGTCCCCGGGTATTCCTGGGACAGGGCGAAGGAATGCATCCTGCAGAGTTTTTTCCCTTGGAACAACCATTTGGCTCTTCTGGATCTGCAAAGTTTTAACTTCAGCTGAGTAACAAATTAATGCTGTCTCTTAGTCACTGTCTGGCTTGGGTGGAAACACTTAGCTGACCTGGTTTATCTGTGGCTCCATCCCGATGGCTTGGACAGGTCTCTTGCTGGCTGCTGGCTGCCTTCCAGGGCGCGCGCCCGCGGTGCCGCTCGCCCACCGCAGCGCCGGCGATGCACGCGGTGCCAGCGGGCACGGGGCGAGCTCGGACCTGCTGCTGCTGCTGCTCGTCACAGTCTCAGTGTAGGAGCAGAGGTGGTTTCTTCAAGAGCAATTAATATTGGTTTTGTTTTTTTTTTTTAAATTATTTTTTTAATAGATTGGTAGAACTGGAGAAGATAAGCAATTTCTTCTTCAGGCTTCTGCTTCAGATTGGTGGCAAGGGGGCTCTGCGCCCCAACGCTTGCCTGGTTTAAAAACTGCACGTTGATCTGGCACACGATGAACTCTTGCCCGTGTCCCCATCTCCTCGTCTCTCGCCGTTGGCAGCGGGGTCTGCAGGACGGGCGGGAGGCACGGGGAGGTGCTGGGTGCTCCCCGCGTCTCTCCATGCCCATGACTTCTGAGTTGGAGAGGGCGCTTGGAAAGATCCCTGCTGAAGTTTGTTTAGTTTAGGCGAGGAACTAGCTCCGTGTGTGCTTTCCAGTGTGACAGCACGTTCTCCGGGCTCAGCAGTGGGCAGACGAACCGCAGGATCCCGTCCTCCTTCGCCGTGTGCCGCGTCACCTGTGCCCATTTCCCCCCCAAGCTGGCACCTGGGCATCTCTACATGCTTCAGACTGCAAGGACCCTGCCTGGCTCCAGCCTCGCACCCCTGCAGAGCTGCCCCTAAACCATCCCTGCTCCTCTGCTGCTCAGGAGAGCCGAGCGAGATGGGCTGGAAAGCCCATCAGAAGCAAAGTTAATTTAAAAAAACCCCGATGAAGAGCTGTTTTCTCGGCGCTGGCCAAGAAACGTGACACTGAACAAATAGTAGAAAAATAAAACGAAAAATAAAATTCGCTTTGGATCTAGAAACGGCCTTTTAATTTGCAGATTCTGCAGTGTCTGCGTGCAGAAATCTGAATTTCAGATCCGGTCTTTCAATGCAAATGTCACTTTAAATAGCTATTCCTGTGTGCACGTTCTGGTGCCTTTTGCCATGTCGTTAATGGAGCGCTCGTTCTGGGAGTACATTCTTGTCTCGTTTTGTATCCCCATACATTAAATTGATAGTTTGGGGGATTATTGCTCGTTCCAAGATTACATGGGTGGAGTCCCCTTTCTATGGCCATGCTGGTATGTAGTGAATTTGAATTGGCGCAGCAGAAAACTTGAAAATTTGGAACAGATAACTGTCTCCTATCTTTATATGGGAACATCGGAGTTTCTAGCTTTATTCTGGGGTTCTTGCCATTCCAAATATAATTTATTCTTTTATATAACTGTTTTCATATGATACACTCTGAAGAGTGGATAATGGTTTGAGGAGGAATATAATTATTTTTTTTTCCCCCTCCAAGGCTGTCTTCCCAATTAATGAGATTGAGAACATGTTCCAAAAATCTATTTTTCCCCTCTGGGCTTTTTCTAATGTACTCAATTTATTCTGTAGTGTGTCTTGCGCTTCCTTTATGGAGTTTGATGTCTAAATATGTAGTGATGGTTGGCTGGCTGGAGCCCGTGTGAATACTCCACGGTCTCTTGGCGAGCTCGGGCAGCGCGGGCAGGTCTGGCCATCCCCGTCCCTTTCCGCCCGGGCAGATGGGCTCAGGGACGTGGCAAAGTCCCCCCAACGTGTGCAAGGAAAGGATATTCCTAGAGAAGCGTGCAAAGCTCCAGGGGTTTCTCCTACTTTAAAGCCTCACCTGTAACATACATCAATAATGTTTTTGTACGTTTTTCTCTGCTGAAACAGTTTGTTGGGTATAAATGTTTCTTACAAACGCACCCTTGTGAGCAGCCCCAGGCTCTCTGCCCTCCGTTCCCATCGGTGTTGCCTGCTGAAGATGCTCATTTTCCAGCTTTCTCCGGCGATGCCACGGGATGTAAATTCAGCCTAAGACCCCTGACTCTGCTGAGTGGTTCCAGCATGGGCTTCGGTGCCCTGGGGTTGTTGTCCTGGCGGCTCTCGGGGCACCTGGGCTCTTCCAGGGCACTTTGAGCTCCCCTTCCTTCCCCCAGCACTCTTTGAACCCATTTTTGTGCCCCGGGGCAGCGCCCGGTGAGAGGGGCCATCTGGCAGAGCTGCCAGCCACCGCGGGGCTGCAGGCAAGGAGGATGAGGATGAAGAGCGGGGCAGGTGTCCCTGGGGTCAGCAGATGGACAAGGTCTGTGTGACGGCGAGGAGCAGAGGAGCACGGACGTTAGTGTCTGCTCCCAAAAGCCTGTAGTGTCTTAATTTCGGAGAGCCTTACAGCTCCAAAATGTGTTGGCTGATACGCTTCAAGCGCCATTTTTAAAAGAACCGCTTTTGGTTGGAGACTAAACATGAATTTTTAGGCCTAGAGGAGTTACCTTGAGTCGGTGACGATGGGAAAGGGGTGCTCAGCACGGACCCTGAGGTGTTACCTCGGCGCCAAAGTCCTGCCCGCTCTCTTTAAGCAGCAGTTTTGCTCCATAAAGAGTCTGTCCCCCAGTGTTTCTGCTCCCCCGAGTCACATCTGCTCCCTGTCCTGACC
The DNA here is from genome assembly GCF_009769465.1 of Tauraco erythrolophus. Lineage (NCBI taxonomy): Eukaryota > Metazoa > Chordata > Aves > Musophagiformes > Musophagidae > Tauraco > Tauraco erythrolophus. Next base: position 16,535,124 of record NC_141481.1, on the reverse strand, counting down.
AAACCTGACCAAGAATGCGTTGTAGCCCTCCGTGCCCCCCAGCCCACCCAGAACCATCAGCTCCCTGGGCACGAGTAGCACAGGAGCGAGTTTCCTGGTGCGATGGGCTCACTGCTCACCCCCGAGGAAGAGGAGGCGGAGGACAAAGAGGCAGCTGCGAGGAGCATCGTTATTTTGCAGGGGCATGTTGTTCCACAAGCAGCTCCGCTCTTCCTCCGAGGTCTCAGTTAAGAGCACATCGTGGTTGCGTTGGCATCGTGCCGTGGTTGACGGGCACGGAGCCGGCTGCCGGCTTCCCAGGAGTGAGGATTTGTATTTACATAGTTTGACTCAGATGTTGTATAACCTCAGGGAGCCGCTTCCTGGGCCAAAAGAACGAGAGACCTGCTCTGCCATGGCGTTTCGAGCTCTGATGATGCCCCATGCGAAGGCTGGGTGTTATTGGGTGCCCTGCTGATGGCCTTGTTCGTGTTTCTGCAGGTCCTGCGTGTGTGGGGTTATCAATAGCTCATCGGTGGGTGGGTTCCTGGCCAGGTCGGCCAGATCCCTGCTCCAGCTGGATCCTCTCCCTTTTCCAGGTGTGTTACCAAAGGAGTGATTCGATGGCAGAGTGCCCTTCCCGAGGGTGCTGTGCTGCAGTGGCCCTGGTCTGGCTCGCCAGGACAATGGCATTGCTGCCTGCGTGCTGCCTGGGCAGGGGGCTGCGGTGGCCAGGCTCTCCTGCGGGACAGCAGAGCTCAGGCAGTTGGCGGGGGGGGACCCTGCGGTGGGGTTCACTTGCATCTGGTGGCTTGTCCCTACCAAGGGGACGCGGCTGCTGGAGGAGAGGGGGACCCCCAGACCCGCTACCGGGGGGGCAGGTCAACGCGGAGGGAGAAGATGAGGGAGGTGCAGAGCTCTGCCCAAGTTGAGGTGGAGCAGCGGGTCGGAAGGCAGCCGGGCTTCAGATGGGACCGGCCACACTCAGCCTGCTGCCCGCTCCGACAGGACGGGGCGAAGGGTGGGGTGGTGGGTGGCAAGCCCACTCCCTGCCAAGGTGCTCCTGGGGGGTCAGGGCCCTTGGACATCACCCCAAGTTCTGGAGACCCTCATCCTTGTGGTGCCCGCTGGTGCCCCAGGATGCCACAGGGAAAAGCCCTTCCCAGCCCAAGCTGCCGCCCGGGGTCCTCCGCATCCCGGGAGGCTGCAGCCGGTTGAGTGGAGCACGTGCCAGGGAGGGCACCGGTTGAGTGGAGCACGTGCCAGGGAGGGCACCGCTCGTTTGCTCCTGCACTATAATTAGCCGGTGGCGAGTAGAGCTGCCATCGGGCCGCTGACAGCCAGCCGGCCGCGGGCCGTGCGGAGCGCCCGTCAAGTACGCGCCGGAGGAGAGGGTGCAATTAACTGCAGACCCGCGGAGCTGAGAGCTGACGGCTCCACTTCCAGCCTTTTTTATTTTTTTTCCTCCTTCTTTTTTTGCAGTGATGAAATATGTAACTTCACCTATAAACCGGTGTAACACGGAGGAGCTGGTATACCCGAAGATTTAAAAAAAAAAAAAAAAAAAAAAAAAATTAATTAAATGTTTGAAAATACCAGGCAGCACGTGAATGCGGCGTTAAGCTCAGGCAGCTGACACCTCCTGAAACGAGGCAAAACAAAAAACCTGAGGTTTTAGCGGCGACGCGAGCTCCGGCGCGTGCCGAGCTCGGGCTTTAACGCTATAAATAGCTGCGGCACGGCCTGGCCCCGATTCTGCAAACACTTAACCCCCAGCACGGCTCTTTCTCGACGTGCTCCCAGTTGCAGTCGGAGTTTGCAGGTCGAGGAAAGAGAAACAAAACCCGGGGAGAAAACAGCAAAACAGCGCCCGTGCGGGACGGCGTTGGGCGCTGCCGCTCCATCCCGTGCCGCTCCCGCGCCCTGACCTGCCTAATTAAGGATGCGATGAAGGAAAACCCGGAGGGAAGGTGCCCGCGCCCGTGCGTGCGTGTCGCCCTGGATGTTGTCGAGGCGGTGGAGTTGACGAGCTCCGGTGGTTTTACCAGCAATTTGACGAGTTCTTTCGCCCAGGGAAGCTCCGACGAGCAGCAAGTGCATGGCACGGTCTGTGCCAGCCCTCAGCGCTGCCCGGGGAGGTCCTTCCCGAAAGAGAAACCTTGAAATAAAGAGCCTGTGCATGCTTGCGTGTGCATATATGCGTAAATTAATTCTTACAGGCATCTAGCCGTACAATAGAAGTAGAGAAAAAAGTTTCCTGGATGAGCTCTCGGGAAAGAAATGCTTTGAAGTCGGGCTCTGCCGTAGCGTGGTGTGAGCCGCGGGGGCTTTGCGGGTGAGCAGCCCCCGTTGGCGCGGGGAAGGTGGGCTGGGAAGGGGCTTGGCTGGGGAAAGCAGGGGCCGGAGGAGGCTGGGGGAGATGCTGGGGGGTGGGAAGGGCAGGGAGGGTGCGGTGCTGGGGGAATGGAAGGTGGGCGCACATGGAGTTGTTTCCTGGGGGGTGGTGGCAGATGCTCGTTGGCAGACTGGTTTCTTCTCCTGATAGGAAGGCAGGCTTGGTGACGGACCCCATCCTCGTTCCCCAGACGATGAGGAACCCAAATTCAGCTGTGGCCATCCCCGTTGTGTGTGTTTAATTGCTGAGTGGAAAGAGACTGAGAGAGGACAGGTTGCCGGGCGCTGCCAGGGCTGGCGGGCGCTGGGGCGGTGCTGGCACAGCTTGTGGCACTGGGGCTTGGCTCCGTTCCTCCCTGGTCCATCCCACGTGTGTGCGCAGATCTCTGCTTCTCTGTGCAATGCACCTGCGAAGGTGTGCAAGGAGGAGGAGGAGAAAGAAGAATTTAATGATGTTGAGGAGCTTGGTGCTATTCTGGCTTGGCCTGGCGCTCGTGAATACAACCTGTTGGCAGGGCCAGGGTGAGCTGCTGAGACGTGCTCTGGAGTGAGGGGCTGGTTCTCCAGCAGAACCCATCTCATCGCATTCCTGGGAGTCAGATATAGGTTGGGTGAAGATGAAGCCCATTTTCCAAAGAACCAAGTTTACGTTTGCATTTCAGCCCCTTGGAGAACACCAAGATCTCCCCTCCTGGGTCCCGGACGTGGGGGTGGATGAGCAACCAGAGAAGAGCATTCAGCCTCTGGTAAGATGAGCCAGTGGAGCGTGGGTGTCCACCTGCTCACAGAGGCCGTCCTGGCATGGCGAGGTGGTGGGTTCAGGCTGGCATCTGAGCACGGCTGCGGTGGCAGGATGCGCTGGCCAGGGGAGCCGGTGAAACACAGGACCTCTTCCTGGGTGGGTCCGTGATGCCTCCAGTAGGGAGAGCTGCTTGAGGACACCACGAGCTCCTCCAGCTCCCAGGTGTGGGTTGAGCTGCTCTGCTGAGGGGTGGCTGCAGGGCTTTGGTTCCGTTCCCTGGATTGCCTCGGACTACCTCGTGTGCATGGCAATGCTTCCCTTCTCCTTCCCCTGTGCTTCTCCAAAAGCACTTCTCTAGTTCTCAGCCTGTTTTTCACCTTGCATCGGACTCAAAGCCCAACTTGGACACCTGTCAATGCCTTGTGTGCGTGCACAGGGTCAGCGGTGTTTGCAGGCGAGTGCGATAGCTGGGTCAGACTCCTGCTCCAGAGCTGGGCTGGGATGAGCTAGACGCTGAAAAATGAACATGTTCAAGCCATTGGCATCCTCCCCTGGCTGGGCCGGGTCCGCGGGGAATCGCCCGGCCCCTCCTCGGAGCCTTTGTAGTCGAGGCAGGAGGAGGCAGGGTCCGACGGCGAGAGGCTGGGGCTGGCACGCGCAGAGGTGCTGGCAGCTCACGCATCCCGCCGTGGTCCAGCTGTGCTTCAGCTTTGCTGAGACTCCATCCTCCGAGACACCAAGGCCCTTTTCTCATTCCCAATGGCACGTGTCCTCCTCCCTCCTCCCCTCGAGCTGCTGCCCAGCCTGACCCTTCCCCTGCCACCAGATTCCCTTCTGCCGTGTGACCACCCCTGTTCTCCATTCCTTAATGCCCCCCATGCTCCGGCACGCAGGCGGGGATCTGGTCTCCGGCAAAGTTGCTTTTGGAGGTGCAAAGCTGCTCCGGTCGGGTGGCCCGGAGCTCCCTCCGGGCGTGAGCTGGGTTGCAGCACTGCGAAGCCGCGTCGAAGGCAGGAATTAGCACCGTGGTTTTCAGCTGAGCAATCTGGTTCATCCAGCCTGAAATTCAGGTTTGAGGATTTGAGGGTTCATCTGGCCTCATCTGCATGTTTCGGGGAGACTCGGGGCTGTGTTAGCCCAGGGCCGTGGCGGTGCCAGGGCAGCGCCGTTGGAGGGGTACAGTGCTGGGCAGGTGGTGATGGCAGGATGGGTGCCGGAGGCTGCGGAGCGACGCCGGTATCCGCAGGGAAGCGCTTTGGCTTCGTGGCCAAGCCCATGGAGACGCCGAGGGCTGGAGAGACACCAGGGCGCACCGAGTCCCGGGATGCTCAGGGTGGGTCGACCCTTGCTCAGAGGGATGCTGGGGCGGATGGGTGACACCTCCCTCCTCCTTCCAAACAACCCTCTCGCATCCCAGGCTTGGAATTTGATTCCTCTTCCGACAGTCAGGCATCAACTCCCGATTACTCATAAATGCAGCATGTTGCAGATACACAGAGCTTGATGAACGGCTGCGCCTGAAAGCACGAACCGCCAGGATCCACGGGTGGGAAGCTGGGATGGAGCCGGGGGGACATGGGCTGTGCAGCCTCGGTCCCCCTGCCCTGTCCCGTGCCGGGGGCCAAGCGCCTGCTGCCCGTGCCCACATCCCGTGGGAACCTGCCCAGCCCGGCTCAGGGACCTGGCTCGGGGGTGCTGAGGTGGGCACTGAGGTCCCCACGGGTGACCAGCCGTGGATGGCAGGTTTGCAGCCTAGGCCACTATCAGCGTTGGCCCACAAGCTCATTCTGCAGAATCCTCTTCCAGCACGGAAAAAGAACTCATCCCTCGGTTTTTATCTCTTTTGCTTGTGTGGGCATTGATTATGCTGGGAGTTACTGAGCCAGATTTTATTGGAATGACTTAGAGAGCTGCCACCTGCAAGCAGCCGCTTGTCTTTGGGGAATATTTTGGTGTCGTTTCTAAATAATTGCATGAGGCTTCTTCAGCCTTCCTAATAACTTCATTCTCCAAGGGACACTGCCCAGAAAAAGACGAGCTGAGATTACGCTTGGCAGCGTTTAGGAGAGGAAAAAGTACAACAGGATTGATGTCTGCTGGTGTGCATAAATAAATAACACAATACCTCCGCCTCAGCCCCTCCGTGAGCATCCTCCTTTCCAACGCCGTGCCTGTTATCTCCTCAGCTTGGCTGAATTTTGGAATTCAGAGCGGTCCTTTAAATCGGTCTCATCTTTTCTGTCTGCAGCGTGTTGTGCTAATTCTTATCAGGGACCAGCAAGGCTGGCTTTGGAGATGAGCTGTCCTAGGGAAGCCTGCCTGGGAGCTTGTATAGGTTGGGTAACTTGGGCTCGTTAAATAGAGGATTGAAATAACTTGCAAAATAGTTTACTTGGTGCCTGAAACGTGAAAAGAATAATTTCACTGTTGGCACAAATTATCACGGGTTCACAAAGGCTTTGTGAAAATGATGGCTCGTGTTCTAAATAAAGAGAGAAGCCCACAGATGTCTCGGATGTTTTGTCCCAAATCCAGTCTTTAAAAGAAGGCTGCTCCGTGGTGCCAGGGGAGCCGGGTCCTCGCGTGTATGGCCGTGCGGTGGCATCCATGCAGGAGGGTGTTGCTCTACTACTTTGGGAGGCTGCGTTTTTACACCCCTGCGAAGGATCGTTTTCGAGAACCTGGGTCCTCATGGCTACTAAATCCACCCTGGCCTCTCCGTTTGTCTTGTTTTGGTGCGAAAGCACCGGGAAAGTTGGTGTCCGGTCGCCTTCCCTTCTCCCTCCTAGCGTTTCTAAGGTGTTTCCTGGGACGTAGCACTTTCATCGTTGACGTTGCACTTTCATCGTTGACGTTGCACTTTCCTGCAGGAGCAGGAGGGCACCGAGCCTTGCACGGAGACATCCTTTAACCAAAAGGAGAGCAGCACCAGCCTGGCTCAGGTGTCCTCACATGGGGAGGGGCGGAGGAGAGCGGTGGTAATGACCTTGAGACAACGCTGCTTCTTGGCAGCTGCGTCCTTGGCAGCTGCAGGCTGTGTGTCAACATCCCCTTCTGCTGCTGCCTCTGCTCGGGACGTTGTTTCTTCTGCAGAGGAAAGAGGTTAAAGATGGTGCCCGACCACATCCAAAAGGGCAAGCGGCTCCGAAGGTGTGAACCCCAGAGAGAGCAAGGTGCTGGGGGCACTGCCAGGCTGAGGGCATCACCTGGGACATCCTGGTGTCCCACCTTCCTCCCCTGGCCCTGCCAGCAGCAGGAGCGTGAACGCTGGAGGGATGGAGGGTGTAGCCTGGCAGCTCTTCAGTCACTGCCTTGGCCAACGCCGCATGCTGGGGCACGGGGACTGCTCCTGCCCCTCCAGATGCCAGTCCCTGCGGTCACTCACCTCTGTGTCAGGAGGAAAGGATGGAGATGGGCCCAAGCCCCACTTGAAGTGTGTGTTTTAAAAATACACGCCGATAAAAATGACTCTCTCCATTATTTCATTAAGGGATTTAAAATGTGCTTCCTCAACCCTGAGTCATCAATGAAGTGAGCAAGCGAGGCGCAGCGCGGCGGGGCCCGCTGGAGGGTGACTCATGCTGCGGGGGGGCTTGGTGCTCGCAGGGCACCCTCTGGACGGGGGGATGCTCCACTCCCTCCCTCCTGCGAAGGCCAGGGTCTCCCCAGCATCCTGAGCAGCAGCAGGAGGTCTCAGGGAGCCTCTGGGGCTCCCAGATTTATTTTGGGAGCTGAGCTGTCACGCTGCAGCCATGCCCCTCTGCAGACCCCAGCTATGCCTTGATGCACAGGAGCCTCCAGCAGGCAGCTCTCCTGGAAGCCTGTGGATCTACCAACAACAGTGCATTCAGGCAGGCTGGCATTTGCCTTTTTTGTTGTATATCTGCAAGAGAAAAGCCTCCAGATCCCATCTCCCTCCAGGAGGAATCAATCTTTCCTCCCAGAAGGCAGAGGAAAACGCTGGGTCAGCTTTTGCTCATTTTTGGGAGCTCTCTGCCTCTTTCAGTCCCCAGGCACAGGCAGAAAAAGTAAAACCAGTCCCAGCTCCCTGCAAGGCCGGGAGCCGTCCCTCTGCGCTCGTTTATCTCGTCGGCTTTGTACAAGAAACACTGCCCTGTCCCTCCCACTGGAGATGGTCCAAACTCTGTTCAAGCTCAGTGCCAGGACGTTTTCCTAAGATCCAGGCTGCGTGTTCCCTACCCCGCTCGGCTTCCTTGCACCCCATCCTCCCCTTGACCACTTTTCCATAGCCTTCCCCTGCTGTGGATGCCGGCTGAGGCCACGGTACCGGCTGTGGTGGGACGGGGGTGGTGGCTGGTGGCACTGTTGCAGCCCACCCTGAGGGGTGGTGGCTGGTGGCACTGTCGCAGCCCACCCTGAGGGATTCATTTCTAATTAACACCTTTAAGCCGTCAGTGAAGGCCAGCTCCTCTGCTTGGGGGGATCTTCCAAGCGCTGCCTTGAGCTCTCCAAGAGCTCCCAGCCAGTCGTGCCAGGATGGTGTCATGCCCCTGCACTTGGCAAATGCCTTGGGGTTGTTTTTTTTTTTAAAATACAGCTGCATCTTATAGTGAACAGCTGCACAAGGTCAGGCCAGCCCCAAGGTGCCTTGTGGCCTCGGAGGACATCGCTACCTTCTCACCTCCTTCCTCCTGCTGACAGTTCTGTGCTGCTTTACTTGAGGTTTTCAAAGCAGAGTGTCATTGGGTTTATCCTCAACCTGGTCTGTTAACCTCCTTGGTGGATGGGCACTGTCCCTGGCTCCTGTTGTGACACCACATCTGCCTGCACTCACTTCTCCTTCCACTTTTTCATGCGGATCTTCCATAGAGGTGGTCAAAAACATGTCCTTGCCTTGGGTCTTGCTACTGGCCCTGACCACCTTCTCCTGCCCAGGCATCACCTCCACCAGCCTCCAGCAAGCTCTTCTCCGCTCACTGGTGATTCTTGTGGCCAAGGGTTTTCCAGCCGCTCTCCGGGAGCCCTCTGGATCCACAGCCACCGTGGGTTTGTGCGCGGTTGGGAGAATGAAATGCAACATGGTGGGACTGACATCACTTTATCCGACAGCTGGGCACCGTCCCTTTCTCTTCTGGGAAGAGAGGAAGGAGGCAAAGGGCTGTGTAGGGGCAATATGGGGAAACGGAGGTATGAAGTGGGAAAAAAACCTTGGGGCAGTGGTAGAGCCGGAGCTGATCCATGGCTCCTAGCCTTGCTCCAGGCCTGATTCCGTGGACATGTTGCTGGCATTCTGCTTTTCCTCCTCGTGTGCTGTTTTCTCATTAAGGTTTAAAATCAGCTGTTTCAACTAATCGTTGCTGCGGTCGCTGCCCGTTTTATTGGTTTGATTTTCCTCTGTGCAAAGTTAGTGCCTCATTGTTTAATTCCAGAGATCTAAAACCTTCTCCATTTTCCATGACTTTTAAAAAAGAGCTGCTTGATAAGCTCATGGTTACCCCTTCTCTTAGCATGCTCGTGCAGCTCATCCTGGCAGCAACTCACGGCCGTGCCCGTGGTGCTGCTCGCCCACAGCCGTGGCACGGCACCGGCACGGAGCACGCGCCTTCACTTGAGCTGCTCCACCTCCCTTGTCTGCAAGAGCTCAACTTGCAAGGTGATGGTTTCTTTTTTCCCCAAGTTTCCACGTGGTTTTCCCTCATTAGGGATTGATTGCAGAGACCTGCACCTCCGTCCTGGCGAGAGACAAGGGGAGCTGAACGCTGGTGACACCCGTGACGGTGTGAAGGGGCTGCTGCAGATTTTGTCATCTCCTGTGCTGGGAATATTGGTGATAGTGGTAGTGTCCCCAGCATTTTAGAAAGGTAGAAGAGCGTCAGCATTGTTTCCTGCTGTTATCAGAAAGGTCAGGTACTGTCTGGAGCTGGCTATGGGGTTGATGGGAGCTTTTTCACATGGCTGGGTGGAGGGGCTGACTACATGGGATGCAGGTTTTCCATGTGTTGTTTCAATAGTGTTGAGAAAACTGTTTGCAAGTGGGTTCTCCTTAAATATCAACAGTTCTCCGTGATCCCTAGTAGCACCGGTCGCAGAAGGAATGGAAGCTGTCACAGCTCGTGAACCTCGTTGCAGTCAATCCGTGGTTTGGGAGCTAGCACCCTGCGTTTTAGGTGTCGAGTTTAAAGAAGTAAGGAGATATCTTACAGGAGTGCTGGGCCCGAGGGAGTGGAGGTGTTCTTGGACATGCTGTGGGCTTGGAGGACAGGTCTCATCGCTCAGGGCATTCGCTCTGTGCAGTTACTGCTGCTTCAGGAACGCACAGAGTGGTTGAGGGGATCTGAGGATCTCCTGGAGATCACCCAGTCCAACACCCTGCTCAAGGCAGGCTCCCCTGCACCGGGTTGTCCTGGATGCCCAGGACCATGTCCTATTATGTTTTGAATGTCTCCAAGACTGGAGACTCCACCACCTCTCTGGGCAGCCTGTGCCAGTGTTGGACCAGCCCAGTCTGGTGTCTGGCCACTGATCCCGTGGGGCTTTGCCATAGCTCCTTGCTGCTGTCGTGTCAGAGGAGGGGGAGCAGCAGGGAAAGCCAAAGGGTGCTGCCTTCTCTGGCCAGTGGGGTTTGCTCAGAGCTTTTGCATGCCGAGATGGCCATCGATGCATGAGCAGATGAGATCTTCTCACCCCAAAGGGCTGCTCTGGAGAAGAGCAAGGAGAAGAGGAGGCTCAGGGGGGACCTTCTCGCTCTCTACAATCACCTGAAAGGAAGTTGTAGGGAGATGGGGGTCGGTCTCTTCTCCCACGTTAGGAATGACAGGACGAGAGGGAATGGCCTCAAGTTATGCCAGGGGAAATTTAGGTTGGATATCAGGAAGAATTTCTTTCCAGAGAGGGTTGTGAAGTATTGGAACAGGCTGCCCAGGGAGGTGGTGGAGTCCCCATCCCTGGAGGTGTTTAAAAACCGTGTGGATTTGGTGTTGAGGAACATGGTTTAGGGACCCTGACAGTGCAGGGTGAACGGTTGGACTCGATGATCTTGAGAGTCTCTTCGAATCAAATCATTCTATGAGTCTATGATTCCTTGTGCCCTCCCAGCCCAACCCCAAGACAGAGCTCAGGCGTGTGCCCGTGAGATGTCCAAGAGGACAGCATGCACCCAGACCCACGTACCCTGCGCAGGTTTGGCTGCAGCCTCCCCGTGCCAGTGTCCGACCAACCCCTCCGTGCCGTGGAGAGCGTCAGCCACCACTGAACCACGGCCCCATCTCGCTGGTGTGGCCAGAACTCCGTTGGGGGGATGTTTTGGTGCCAGTGGATCCCTGTTTAAAAGCCAGGGTGTTCCTCTCCCTGCCTGCTTTTCAGTCCCAGGGTGGGAGCACCCGACAGCTTCGGGAAGCGCCAACGGAGAGTGCCGGGAGAGCTCCTGTGCCCCTGATTAGCATTCGGCCCGGTTGCTCCCTCTGCTTTGGTGTTCGTGCTCGCCATTGCCTGGCAACCACAGAGCAAAACTACAACAGCAGCCCCGAAGCCCGAGCGTGCTTCCTGCGAGCGGGCACGCACACTGGCACACGCCTGCTGCCCGCACCGGGCCAGGGCCAGTGGCGGGGCCACCCCGTGCTGAGGATCATCCCCGAGAGGAGAAGGAGGAGGAGGAGGAGAGGGCTCTGGCAGTGTGACGGCTTTGCTGACTCCCAGGTTTGGTGGTTCTGTCTGTCTGTCTGCTCCAGCACTGCCCGCCGTGAGCATCCCACTATGGTGGGCACAGCCCTTGGTGGTGGGGAGCCTTCTGCGCTCAGCAGGCACGTGCCACGGAGTGGGGTCTGGGAGCAGGGCAGGGGTGGGGTCTTCTCCGCAGACATCTCCGAGACAAGACGTGCTGGGGGAGAGACTTGGGGGTGTGGGGGTGTGCACGGCCCCGTCGGACAAGGCATGGCGGTGCATGTGTGCTCTCTGTGCCCATCATGCGCATGCCCTGACTCGAACCTGCAGCGGGGTCTGTGAGATGCCCATTGCCCCGAGGCTCAGCCTGGCTGGGGTCTCTCAGGGGCCCCTGGCGCTCTGGCAGCCTGGCTGGTGATGTTCTCGGGCCTTTACTAGACCGTGCTATCGGTGGAGTTGGTGGTGCATGGGAACCTGACCGTGCATCGGGCTGTTGCTGCTTCCCAGGCTTGCACATGCTTGGGGTTCAATGTTATTTTTCTTGGCAGAAGAATTTCGTGGTCCTGTCCCCAGGGAGGGGCTGTGGGCATCGGGCTCAGTCCCCTGCCCTGCCAGAGGGTCTCTCCCTGCCGGTGGTGGTGGCTCGGTCCCTCTGCCAACCCTGCGCTTTGCCCTCTTTCCAGCTGGGCAGGCTCGAGGAGACACAAGTCCCCTCCTGCCACGAGGTTCTACAAGTGATGGGAGAGACAGACATGCCTGAACACGTGGGGTTCAGACCTAAAGCATCCCCATCCCTCTGCTTTGACTCTTTATTTGTACATCCTTGGCTGCTGTGGGCTCTGCCTACGGCATGGCCGGTGCCTGGAGGTCCGAGGTGCCCGCCCTGGCCAGCCAGCCCACACATACCCACCGGGCAGCTGAAAGCACAGGCACGTGCCTTTTCCTGCTCCCCTCACACCTTCAGGAATAGTACTTTCTTGGCAAAGGGTTAAGGAAATACATCTGTCTTTTGTGTCTTGCAGAGCCTGGGGTCAGCGGACAAGAAGGACTTTTACCAGCCCAAGTAAGTGCCAGTAGCTGCGGTGAGTAATTGCATGGAAATTCCCGGTCGGTCCGTGTTACGGAGCGGCTCTGTGCCGTGCTAAGATTAGACATTTCGATGTACAAGAATAGCTGCTGCAATTACACAAGTGAGGATGACAGTGGAAGGGCTGTCAATCGTTTTGGCTTCAGGGCATATGCAAATCGGTCAGTCAGGTCAGAAGGAATCACGACAGCTTGACTGAGCCGGAGGGACGGAGCTGGGACCGAGTGGCCGGGAGCGGGGGATGCAGGGGTGATCTTTCCCACCTCTGGCTCTCTCTGCTCCGGGTTTACACAGCTGAGCTGCTTTGGAGGATCGAAGGGTTTCGTTCTGTGTCGCAACGGGCTGATCTTGAAGCACGTCTTCTGCAGCCCGGGCTTTGACGTTGATGCCTGTCGTCTGCCATCCCTTGTGTTTTGTAAAGCACGGGGGAGCCGCCGGAGCGAGAGGGAGGGAAGAGGCTCTCCAGAGCCACTGTATCCATGAACACAAACAAAGGTTCTGCAAACCACCCCACTAACACCAGCAGCTGGTGACTTGGCGCGTGCCCTTGGCCATGGCTCTGAGCTGGCTGCGGCGGTCCGTAAGCGGGCGGGTGAGAGCGGAGCACTTACAGCTGTCAACCTCGGAGACACGTGTTAAAATCCAAGCAGGGCCGGCCATGGTGTTGCACCCAGCATTCACAGAGCCTCGCCGCAGCGGGGACCTTCGAGGCACAAGGGTTGTCACTTTGCTGGAAGGATGTGTCTGATACCGTCGTTATTTGGATAACGGCAAAGTCAATTAAAAGCCGGGCTGAGAGGTTGGGTTCTGGCCATGACCACGAAGCAGGTGTGTGTTGTGCTGCTGAGCACGTTGCACTTGGGACCTTGTGTTGCTCCTGCTCTGGTTGGGAAGTGAACATCTGTATGCTGTTGCCTTTTTTTCTTCTGAAAAAAACACCGTAGGTGGTTTTGAAGTTGTGGAACGGTGCTCTGACACGTGGGATTGTCAGAGGAGCGTGTTTTTGGGAAGATTCAGAAGGAATTGGGTTGAGGAAATTTCTCCTCCAAGACTCATTGTCCTGCACTTGATCTGTCTTTGCTGCTTTCCAAAACGTTCCTGTGGAGTTGCTTCCCAGCAGTGCCCGAGCACACAGTGAGCACCAAGGCAGCATCCTTGGCCCAGGTTACTCTGAGCATTGGAGGACGCATGTCCCTGGCACAGCGGGGGTGGCAGGCTGGCTCACGGAGTGCCCGACGGAGCTGCCTGCTCGCTGTCGGTCATGGGGAGCGCAAGAGTCGGGTGCGTGCGTGTTCTGCTGTTATCTGCCGGTTCCTCTTCCTTTGTGCCACCAAAAGTTTTTAAAACTCAGCACTGGTCTCCTAGGTCTGTACTGGAAAGTCTGATTTCAGGGAGCTCCTCTGTCCACTCGCCCCAAGGCAGTGCTGATCATGGGCTTTCCAGCACCGTTGGCAGCTAAAGACTTCTGAAAACACAGCCAGAGCCATTTCCCAGGCTGCTTAATCCCACGTGGCTTTCTGGGAGATCAGAGGGATATCCCAGGAGGTTATGGAGTCGTCACGGATGCGGCAATGAAATGAACACATATTTGGCAAAGCACTTACAACCGTGCTTCTGCGACTTCCACCAACAGTCGTCCAAGATTTCGGTGCTTCTTACGGTAGCGCCGCTGCCGTGTGCGTGTGCCGAGTGTGTGTTTTGACACACAGGCTTGAAAAAGGTGGAAGCATCTCTAGTGTCCCTATTCCAGCTGAAGCTTTCGTGAGGCTTTAAGTAAGAGATTTGGAGGAAATATGCAAAGAGCTCTTACTCTTTGGTTTTCCTGTGGGGTGGTTTTGGCAGCAGGTAGCGACAATGATACCTTTATAGCTCATCTCATCAGAGAAACATCAGAGGGATGTTTCTCTGCCTCAAGTGGGAGAACATGGGCGTCCCATCTCTCTGAAGTTGCAGAGCTGTTGGGTCAGAGTGGTGGGTGCTGGTGCAGAAGATGTGGTAGATACAGGATGTCTTATCAGTGCTGTCTTGTTCCTCTGTGCCACGAGGCTGTGGGACCTCCATGGTTTGGCCAAGAGACTTGTGATATCAGCTGTGACTTGGCTAATCATAATAATATGACTTTAGTTACTGCCTGTCCTATTTACGTTCCTCAGTGGCTGTTCCGGCATTGTGACTGGTAGAGTTTGTGGCCGTGATGTTGCCTGGTACCACTGGCCCCATCCGATTTGGTGTTTGATCCCTTGACTGCTGCCGGCACCGCTGCTGTTGCAGACAGACCTGCTTGCACCCGGTCTGCAAGGCTGGGCCAGGTGCCTTACGGGGACCCTCAGCCTCCAGCAGGACTGGAGGTTGTCTTCCTCAGCAGAGAAAGATCTCCAGATCTTTCAGACGAAAGTTCTGAAAGTTCAGAAGCTTTCTCTGATCAGATATCCTCCTCCCCCCTGAACATCAGGTACTCTGCCAGCTTCCTTTTGTGGCCCTGAATGACTCCTGTCCTTCCTTTGTTGCCTCTTCTCTTCAGAAATGGAAATGCTGTCATTATGTTCCCTCACCCCACAGTTACCATTGGGGTAACTATCCCAGCCAGCAGTAGGGTGAGGACCTGGAACAGTCCAGTGCTCATCAAGGGTAGGGAGAGGTGTCTGCCCTCACCCAGCCTTTACCCTAAGCTCCTCCTCTCTGTGCAGCCCATCCAAGAGGTTTTAAGGTACAGATCTCCTGCTAGCTTGCCCCAGGCGTAGTGTGGCAAGCACACAGAAAGGTGTAGCGAAGGTGGACCTCCACCAGGGAAAGTCAGAGGTGCCCAGGATGGAGCCACCGGAGCTGAAATGATGTTGCTGCCCACTCTGGTGGAGGCACTTTTACTTCCAAGGGTCTCAGTGAGGGTGCTTATGGATGTTCCTGCAAGAGTTAGCCCATGTCAGGAGTTGTGACTCCTGGCTTCTAGTGTGTCTGGGAGGTAACTTCCCTCTTTCCACGTTAAATGGAAGGATGCAGCCTGAGTCAAGAAGGCTGAAGCATTAACCTTAAAAAAAGTTGTATCACTTGAGAACTGAATGGGCTAGAGACCAGCTTAGGAAGAACAGGGCACACACAAAGAGCTCATGTGGCTGGAATACCTCAGAGAGGAGCCTGGTGTATTGGGAATGGCCACGAGTCCAGCAGTGCGTCAACATCTGCAGGGCTTTCCTCATCTGCACGGGCTGCTCCAGCCATCCCATGCAAACAGCTACAGGCGCCTTCCTGTGTTTCCAGAGCAGGTTGTTCACGTGTCAGAACGGTATATCCTGACCTGATAGTTCTCATCTGATGCAGTCTGGGCGCGTAACTCCCCATCGCAGCCCTGCCTGCGGCCCTGCTCCATCTGGGGTCTGGTCAGGTTGGTAGGGACCAGGGAAGAAACACCCCATGGGCTGAGTCCATCCCCTGAGCTGCTTGCTCCTTTGTCACCCTGATTTTGGAAGCTGCTTATACAGCTGTGATGCTGTTAGAACATCCAGGCTTCCAGAGGTCCTTCCAAATTTCTGACGGAGGGCTCTTGACTGCTTTGTCAAGGCAGTTTCCTGAGCAAGGCCCTGCTGGCTGAAGACCCAGGGACACCATGCTGAGAGACAGCACTAGGCTCTCCTGGGACAGGCGCTTTTGCTTAATAACTCTCCTGGCAGGGCTGGTTGGAAGCGTCTTGACAGGCACCGAGACAGGCTGGTGTGTTTGCTAATTCCCCCTGGCATATATTTGCTCTTCAGTGTCAGGCACCAACTGGAACTCTGTTCCTTCCAACCCAGAAAAGAAATTTTTGGTAACAATAACAACGATAAACCCCCTAGCAAACGCAGACCGAAATACCTGGGTTTAATTAAAGTGGCACTGATTTGCTGCGGGAGCTGCTGGCGCTCCCTCCCCGGCTGTCTCCTCTGCTCGGAGCGATGCTCATCTGTCAAGAGAGTCGTCACTCGGGAGCGGTTAATATTTGCCAGGCTCTTTGAGGTGTCAAGAGAGACACTGCTGCAGCGACAGAAGATGCTCCCCATTGATCCGCTCGTTCGGTCCCTTGGGACGCCGCGGCCGTGCTGAAGAGACCTGATGTCTCCGAGCCCGTTCTTGCTACAGCAGCATCCCCTGGCCCGTTTATACAGGCACCTCGTGGCTCTGTCTCCAGTTCAGATGAAAGCCTCCTGTGCCTGAGCCCCAGACGTGTAAACACCCCAGGAACCTTTGAAACCACCTTACATAAAGCAGCAGCTCGTGTTTGTTTTGCCTCGCAGCCTTCCTTACGCCAAGATGTCTCTGCAGCTAATTCGGTGTCACCCTGCTCTTAAAGCAGAACATTTCATCTCTTCGATTCCAACCTTTCCGTGCCAGCACTTAGATGAAAGTGAGCGTTCTGTTGCTGAATCATTATCTTGTAAAGCCGGGGTGGTTTTAAAGGAGCTAGAAATCCGTATTTACATCTTGGAAGCATTAAGGGCCATCACAACGAGCTGGATGTGTTCCTAAGCTGGGTGTGCGTTTCATTGCCTGCTTCACTCCGACGTTATTGTTCTGGTAATGATGATAATTACGCACGTACGTGCTGCATTTGACTTCTTTTGTGGTGGCTGAGAGTCACTCAGCTGGGATGCTCTTCAGGTGGCTCAGGCTCACCTGCAAAGTGCCAGGCAGTGGGAGGAGGATGCACGGTAAGAGATGGGGCAGGTGGGGCAAGGGGAGCGGTGGGGTAGGAGAAGCCATGCCAAGGGCACCTTTTCTGTTCTGAAGCCACAGGATACTCAACGCTGCAGGAAACTGCCCCCAAACCACCTTTACAGGGTTGGAGAATGCTTCTCCGAGCTTTGGTTGTAGGAAAGGATGAGATGAAGCGCCGTCAGCAGCATCTCTGGTGGCAGTGGGATGGCAGAGGGCTGGAGGGTGGAAGAGAGGTGGTGGGGTCTGTGGGGTGGGTGCCCCTCAGACAGGTGCAGGTGGGCAGCTGAAGAGGAGCAGAGCCCTCTGGAAGGGACCATGAGCATGGGCTCTGAGCTTCCAACCCCCAGTCCTGGCTAAGCCAGTTTTATGAAGAGGCGGGGAGTTAACTCCTTGATACGCAACGTAATTAAGTAAAGAAGATTGCGATGCTGGTCCGGGTACCCCAGCAGCAGGGTCTGAGCCACTGGAGCTGTATATCAAGCTTACAAGTTTTTTCTCTTGGGGTTTGGTCAGTGGATTCAGAGCCTGAGTTCCAGGCAGGTGGAGAGGCTTTAAGCCTCTCTGAGTGCTGGGGAAGGAAGAGAATCCTGGAAAGGTATTTTGGCGAAATGTCATGGCTCACCAAATGCCAGTATGGGGTTGGAGAGCAGAGGTGGCCCAGAGAAGGGGAGCAGAGGTTTAGCACAGCAGGTGTGAGTGACGGGAAGCAGCTCGTGGTGTGGCAGGGAGTTGCCTGGGGTGTTTGCAGCGGGTGCGAGGCCGGCTGGTGCTCCAGCCTCTGAATGGTTCTGCAGCGTTCCTTCTGGCCTTCAAAAGGTCTCTCCCACCCTGCGGTGTGCTCATCTTTTAAGCTAAGGTGGCCCTGTCTCTCCCAGTAATGCCCTGAGCCCAGAAAAGCTTCTGGAGACTTTGCTGCCCTACACCCAGCTTTATGAGGACAGAGATGCCCTGGATGGCACCAGGACCCTCCATACCCAGAGTTAAATGTCTTGACCCAATGGAGGTTGGGACAAGGAACCACTTGGTTTCAGTGGTCCCTCAAGCCCAGGGGACAGAAGGAGGAGTTGTTGGTGCGGTTGAGCTTGTGCTGCCCTGCTCTGGGTGCCCGGGCTGGGGGACTGCTGGACCACCCTCTGGCAACGTGCTCATCCTCCATCTGGGAACGGCCCTTCTGGACCTGGCGGTAGGACAAAATTTTGGTTTTAGTTGTTTCTGTGCAGCTTTTAATGTGTTAAGTGAGGTTGCAATGTAGGCTCTTACTGTGCCAGTTGTCATAGAAACTTGAAGGGCTTTTTTCTCCTGTCCCCCCAGCCCCTTTCTTTAAGCCAGAGCAGGTTTGGGGTTTTTTTCCCCACCCTGCAATTTCAGTTCCAGTCCAATTAAAAACCTGCCTGGCCCCAATTCCCCATCTCCAGCTCTGCCACGCAAGGACTCAGTGTCTTTATGCTGTTCTTCCTTTTGTCCCGACCGAAGAGCACATGTTCCCGTGAACTGGGCACTTTCCTGGTAGTGCTGGGTGGACTTTTGTCCCCACGGACCCCATGCCAGGGTTGGGGCCCATGTCCTCAGCCCATGTCCTTCTGCAGTGCCTCTGGATGGAAGAAGGTCCTCTTGCTCACCATGGGGTACCTCTCTTTGCTGCTTCTTCTGAACCCAGGATGCTGAGTGGGCCTGGCCACTTGGTGCCCAGTTGCTGGAGGTCCCCGATCCCTTGGTGGAAACGTTGAAATGGCATCTCTCTGCCCACTGCTCTGAGCCCAGGGCTGCCTTCCCCTCTCGCGGGATGGGAGGACGACACTGCCAGCTCAGAGCCAAGACCGGCACAGAAGCCACCTATGCACCAGCTGCAGCCCTTCCGCGTTTGCTACGCTCTGCATTAATCATGAAAAGGGAATCGAGCGTAGGAAGATGGGCATTTTTTAACCAAATAACCGCGGCTGCCTTCTCCCCTGAGCAAGACAGCAAAGCGTTTGCTGCAGTGAGTCAACACAGAGACGCTTTTGGCATGGGAGGCAACGCTCCCACCCGCCGCGGCCGTTGGTCCCGCAGCCGGGTACCCACGAGGGAGAAGTGGGTCGAGGTGTTTCCTGAGCTGCTTGGCCAGCACTTTCTGCTTTCTCCAAGAGCTGTGAGAGGTCCTTTCCCGCACACTCTGCTCCTGGCATGAGACCTGGAGGAGACTTCTCACAGCTAGCAGGGCTTCTAGCGCTGAACTTCGCCTTTGAGGAGCTAGCACCCGTCTTTCCCAGCTCCTCACTGCTCCAAGGCGGGTGCTATCTCCTGAGTCACCCATCTTCATGGTGGTGCGTGGCCGGGGTTAGCCTCGGAGCTCCAGTTGTCTGCTGGGATTCACTTGTGTGGGATTTAGGTACAAAAGGGTCTATTAGATCACAACATTGGCCTCCCATGTGCTGCAGGGATGTAAAAGTTGCCCATGTGCCCCTCAGCAAGCTGGAGAGGTTGTGGTTGCCCTCGGAGAGGTATCTAATCCTCTGAGCATCTCCGAGAGGTACCTAGTCCTGACCCAAAACTCATTTGGGCTTGCTGGGCTTCAGGTCCCAGCCCCTGGCTCTCTCCGTGTCTCGGTGGGTACGAGTTGACACTGCTCTGGTTTGGGGGTGGGGGGCAGGATTTTTGTCAATAAACTCAATCTAGCTCGAATCGTTTGCAGCAGGATATTTTCTCCAGCCCTCGGATCAATTTTGTGACTCATCCCTCCAGCCGCTCTGCTTTTCTAGTGTCCCCTTCTAAACGTGGGCGCCTTAATTGCAGGAGGGTTTCGGTGTCGTTCTCAGCAGTACAATACGTGTAACTCTCCTCTCCCCCACCGACTGCATCAGCTCTTTTCATCCCAGCATCACATTAGAGCCTTGTGTTGGGCTGGTCACCCGTGGTGACCCTTGAGCCTTTCTGGAGGCTCTCTCTTGTCTGGGATACAGTCCCCGTTCATAAATACGGCCTGAAATCCTTCTCCGTAGGTCTGTCGTTCTGCACCGGGCTGCGCTGACACGTACAGTGTTTAAATGGGCTCAGCTTTACCAAGCAACCCACATTTCACTCTCTCCTCATCAATATTTACCGTTGCATCAATCTTCCCGTCATCTGCTAATTTTTTTGAGCAAGGATTTTGTTATTTTCATCTCACTCATCGATGAAAATATCGACTAGCAGGCTCCCCGTGGAGCCTCGCTAACGAGTCCCCATTGACGACTTCTGTTTGAGACCTGTCAGCCGGCTCTTAATCTAGTGAACGTGCTTTATTGATACTGTATAGCACTATCTTCTGAAATCGGGACGCCAAGAAGCTCTTAATGCTCTGCCTGCACAGCCCGGACGTACACGGGGCCCCTTTCAGCTCATCCTGTGTTCGCCAGAGAGTGACATCGGGCTCATTTGACAAGATCCCTCTGCCACAAAGACACGCCGACTGACTTTAATTATAACTTACACACCTTAATTATTTCTTAATTTAATTCCAGATGAGCCCTGGCTTCTGGGTCTTCTATCAGGCTGACCATTTAGCACTTAACGAGGTCATCTGCACTGCTGGCTGTGAATATTGCTGTGAAAGAGCCATTTGCCATCTGGACACGGCAGCCCAAAGTTTGCTCAAAACAAGCAGCAGAGCCCAAAAAACTCCCCAGCTTTGGGCACGCGTTGTCTGTGTTGGCTGATTGCTGCTGTTTGGCCACCTTAGATGTAGGTGAGGATAAAAATGGTTTAGGAAAGCTTCATCTCTCCTAGGAAGTACTTTACTCTCCTTTTTTTCCCCAAACACAGAATAAGTATCTATTGACCATGGTTGCTTTTTCTGCATCATTATGAGCAGTCCTGCAGCCTCTGCTTAAAAACGGTCCTATTGCTCCTTAAAAATGGACCTATTGCTCCTTAAAAACAGTCCTATTGCTCCTTAAAAACAGGCCTGTTGCTCCTTAAAAATGGTCCTATTGCTTCTTAAAAACAGTCCTATTGCTCCTTAAAAATGGACTTATTGCTAGAATTTGTTTGTCTCCCAGTAGCAGATTTTGCACGTCCAGCCCTGCATCTTCCTCTTCTTCCCCCTTCTTTATTTTCCCCTATCAGTTTCCTGCACATGGTAATTTTTCATCTGTGTTGACCACTCTTTATTGTATATTCTATTTCTACTCTGAGCTTTTCGTTTAGCAAAGGGGATTTTTGAGCAAGTCGCTCATTTTCCGAACTGTGACTTTACAGACACATTCAGTGAACTCTCCTGAAAGAACTTTTGTATTTTTTCACTCTACTGTTTCAAAGCCTGTCCTGCCAGCGGGTTTTATCCCATCTCCCGGGATGTGGCAATAGCCGTTTTGCAGCGCTGAGCGTGAGCAGTGCTGCTCCTTGGGCCGTGGGGATCGCTGCCAGTCTGGGCTGCCTCTCCGCCCATTCACTTTTGCATCAAAAACCATCAACTATAGAGTTGAGAAATGCACTTGGTGCTTTACTGCTGGCTCTGGGAGTCTTCTAGCAGGCGACTCGCAAGCCCAAATCCTTTATAATGCATTGTTTCTTTCTATCCCTTGAGAACATGTATTTAAGGTTGAGCTCCCGCAGTCCGGTGCTGGCTCAGGTGGGATGTACTGTGCCTCTTTCCAGTCCTTGGTGAGAAGGTAAATCTGTATTTCTTTGAGCACTGGCTGCTAAAAGATCTGTAATTCTAAAGAAAAAAAAATACAATGGCGCGTATTGTAAGCACACCGTGCCCTCCTCCTCCTTCCCTGCCACCCCTCCTACGCAGACCCTTCTGATCACATAAACCATCGTAGCAGGTTTCAGTAGTGTCGAGTGCGTTACAATTCCTGCTCCTGAGTGGAAATCTCTCGTTCCCCGTGCTCCTTTCTCAACCTCGCTGCCTCACATCGTCTCAAGAGCTTGCTGCTTTGCCCTCCAGCGCAGCACGAGCGAGGGCTCTGATGCTCTTTCCTGGAACAACCGCAGATTCATCTGGCTTTTTAGTCAAATACACAGTCCTGGTTTTTTCTCTCCATGTTCTCACCTGCTTATCTTTGCCTAAGACCACCCCCACCATGGCCAACCTGACTGGTATCTGAGCACTTTGCCTTCAGCTCACTTGCTGTTCTGTAGAAGAGCGTGGAACAACGTTCCTGAGCCCGCTGGCAGCAGCTCCTGGGAAAGACTAGCCATTTACAATGTCCTTGCAAGCCGATCCACGCTCTTCCCAACCCCACGTTGCCTCCAGCCGTGCTCCATCAGGGACCGTGTGCGAAGCACAACATGTGCTGTGGCTGGTGGCTCTGCAGCCCTTCTCCCAACCACCTGAGCTCCCGAGGAGCAAAACTTGAGGGGGGTGGTGGGAAGGACAGCATTAGCCTTGGGAGCCATCAGCTGGGTCTCCATGAGCAGCGGTGTTGGCGTTTCTCCTCTGGCTCTTTGCTCTGGGAGGGATCATCAGGCTGAAGATGCTGATTTACTTGGGCTGTGCTGAGCAGACTGCGGGGAGACATGGAGATATCGCTCGTTTGCTCAGGGGGCAGTGTGTCTGAGGACATTAAAGGAGGAAAATACATTGTCTTTACTGCATCCTGACAGCGCCGTGTCCACAGAGGTGAGATCTGAGGCTCTGAGCTTCCCCACAGGTTTCTGGCATTAACAAAGACCAGTCTCAGAGTGGCGTGGTGACTCCCAGGCGATGAGCAGCAGGAAGGGACGAGGGTGCGGGTGCCTGGTTGTCTCTTCAGGCTTGGGGCATCACGTAAAACGGCACCACCTCCAGCGTCACCATCTAATTTAGGGGGAAATGAATTCCTCCTCCAGAAGTGCCTGATCTCTCCATGGGCTGCACAGGCAGCCTGGGGAGCGAGTTCAGGTCTCTGCCATCAGTCATGCCACTGGCAGCTTTCAGCATGTCCAGAAGACGCAACTGAAGGTAGGATGAGCCTCTCATAATTACTGAAGAAACCCTGGATAATGGTATTTATACCTAATTAAGGACCTGACTAAATCAAGCTGTGGGCAGCACAGGCAGGTTGACTTTGGGGAGACTTTGGGGCATTTTACCAAGGAGTTGGGGGAGATCTACTAAACCCCCAGCCACAAGAAAACACCTTCTTGCCCCACAGTAAATGGAAATGCCTGCAGTGCTTTGAGGAAACGGGCTGGAGAAGGAGGCAAAGGAAAACCCTAGGGCCCACCAAATCCCATTTTTACATTGAAAAATAGGGAAGCCAAGCCTTCCCAAAAGCTTGAACGCCTCAAGAAAGACTCTGGAGCTGAGAGTGCTCAAGCAGGGGCTGTTACAGGTTTTTCTTTACTGTATGAGGTAGGAAGGAAAAAGCACCCAGGGAGGGAAAGCTCAGCTGCATTCATTCTCCCCCTCGGATGTCAGAGATGCTTTGTTTTCCAGAAGTGCTTATTATTCATGCAGCTCTCTCATTAGACAGCTGAAATACAGCTCCAGCCTGGGGCTCGTTGTGGCCCGGGCGCTACTGCTGGAGCAGGCAGGGTGGTACGTGGCGCCCGCCCTCAGGCACAGGTGCCGGTGGTAGTTTGGGCATCTTTTCCCCACCACGTTCCTCTTTGTCCCTCTTTTAATCAAAGGTTTTGTCCTCGATCCTACACCACCATCTAGCAGATGTGTGGGGTTAGCGTTGCATGTCCTGAGGCTCCTTCAGCTCCTGGCAGCCGTCATCCTGAAGAAGGTACAGCACAAGAGCTGCTATCTCCAGACACTTCCCTTTCTTCCAGGTGTTTCCACTAAGCCCCTCTGCCTGCACGCAGCGTCTTGACCACCTGCCTTGGGGTCAGGTTGCCAAGCCCAGTCATGCCGGATCCCTGTTCTGCAATGTGGCCGCTCGGCTTTGCCGTTCCCAGGCCAACTGGATGGCTCTGAGGATGAAGAGGGCTCTGCTTCTGGGCTTTTGTCAAGCTTCTGTATTCCCCCAGCCTCACGCGGGCTGTCGAGTGTTGCTGGAAGCTCTGGTTTGGGCCCGAAACCAGCCTCAGAAACTGGTTTCTAACCATCTCAGACTGGCTTCTAACCGTCTTGGTTTTACTGCTGCAAATTACCGGCTTCGCAGGCGATGAAGCTGATCTGTGAAGGTGGGAGGAGATGGCATGGCTGCCGCTGAAGGCATTGGTCCTGCTTCATTGAGGGTGTCCCGTGGGGTCCCACCTTTGGGTTTTTGTTGGCTGGCCGGAGCCACCGGTGCTCTCACCAGGAGGGACCACGTGCATCCCAACGTGCTTCGCCGCAGTCGGCAGCGAGTCCAGCGTGACGGGTCCCACCTCCCACCGGTGCAGGCGTGGTCCTGGGGATCTCCCAGCCCGAGCAGGGGGGGATGCTGGAGGGGGTGTCAGCCACAGCCAATGTGAAACCCTCAATATTTGTACACAAAGGCCACGCTGAAATCCCCGTCCAGACATCAGAGGTGTCATTTTTGATTTCCCAAACACAGAGAGAGCCCTTTCAGCCCTGGCCTGCTCACACACTGCAGCTTTAATGCCCAAGCACCCAGCGTGTTTCCACTCCCCTCCAATGCATCAATCAGGTCTCGGTGAGGCTCTGAAAGAGCCAGTTTGTTAAACAAACACACTTAGTGTAAAAAGTTTATTCCAGTTAATTAGGACTTCATTGCAATGGAAACAAATTACCCGGCTGTCATCTGCCAAGGCAAACAGCGATGGGGCAGAGGGGGTCCTGGCCAGGCGGGAGACAAACAGCCGTCTCAGGCAACCTTATTTATGGCCTTTTTATGTATTTCTGTATTTATTTGGACATTCCTGAGCTGGAGAGCTGGGTTATGGCCGAGCCGCACGCCCCAGCACTTGCATGGCGTAGGCTGTCACCGGCGGCAGGTTGCCTGCCCACGCAGCTCCCGGGCAAAGAGCCGGCGCGGACCCGGGTGGGCACTACCTGTGGGGACCCTGGGGGCCGGTGTCTGTGTCCTTGGGCATGTCCCCTCGGGCTTGTCCAGGGCTCTTGCTCTGGAGACAGAGGTGAGATGCTGGATGTGCAAGCGATGGGCAGGTCAGGGTGAGCTGCTGGTCCCCACTTGCCGATGGAGGTGGGGGACATGAGGGTCCCCATCCGGTGGTCATGGGGAGCTTTGCCCAAGCCAGGGTCTCCCACGCTGCCGTGGTTCCCTGCCCTCGCAGCAGGGTGCCCTGTGCCCGCTGTAGCCTTACTCTCCCCTCCCAGCTCAGGCAGTTAACTTTTCGGGAGCAGAGGTGTAAGTGCTGCCTGGTGAAGGTCCCACTCACTTGTTTAAACAAACACCTC
Source organism: Tauraco erythrolophus (assembly GCF_009769465.1). Classification (NCBI taxonomy): domain Eukaryota; kingdom Metazoa; phylum Chordata; class Aves; order Musophagiformes; family Musophagidae; genus Tauraco; species Tauraco erythrolophus. The sequence goes on along the minus strand of NC_141481.1, from coordinate 16,510,359 downwards.
ATCAAAATTCTTTTTTCCTCCGAGAGCCTTTATTGGAAAAGAAGGAGAAAGGAGGAGCTGGGGTGGGGGATAGGGAAGCCGGGAGGCACGTGGGGAGCAGAGCTCGGTGGGAGCTGGAGGCCACGCGATTCCCACGGGGAGCTGGGCAGGATGGTGCTGGCTCCCGCAGCCGGCGCGGAAGTGACAGATAAACCCGCGGGATTAGCAGCGTGTATCGTTGCAGCAGAGCAGCATCCCCTTCCTGGAGTATTAGTCACCCGAGCCTGACGCCGGGATGGGGGAGGCGAGTGCCAGTCATCGAATTACCTCCTGCCGCCTGCTCCTGTCCCCCTGCTCCCAGGTGGCCTGTCCTTGCTCCGTGTCCCTCCAGCTCTGCCCTTGTAACCAGGGGTGGGTTGTGCCAGGGCTGCCGTGACTGCGGTGGGGACAGGTGGAGGACGTTGGCCCCAGGGATGGCTGGGTGCAAGCAGCACATCTCTACTTGGCCGTAGAAGTGGTCCCCACTGTTGTAGCCAGCAGCTTGGTGGGTTGGGGTAGCACAAGCATGGGGGGTGTCCCGATGGCCCTTGGGGGTGCGTTCTGCCTTATGGGTGTTGGGGACGTGGAGGACAAGAACATGTTTCTGCCTTTGCGCTGGCTTGAATGTCTCTGCGCGTCTGGTGGATAAAGCCAGGGCTCTTCCACCCTTCTCATCTGCTGCGATCACATCCAGGTTGGATTTTTCTGGTCCTGTGAAGTCCTGAAATTCGCATTTGAAGTTCACATTGCGAGCGAGTTGCCATCGGAGGCTTTTATACACTTTCCAAGAATGTTTCTGTTGCCTTATAGCTGTGAGATCAGCGTGGCTCACGCTCTGAGGATTCTGTCTGTGATGGCACGAGTTCAGGGGGGTGGAAAGCCTGGATCGGGGCACACATCCATCCTTGGAGGCGCCTGGAAGGAGGCGAATAGCAGAGCACTGATAGCTGCAGAGATGAGTCCTGAGACTGGACCAATCTCATCTGGGGGATGTGGGAAAGATGGTGACCAGCACTAGAAAGGACAGATTTGGCTTCGTTTCTGGAGCTTGGAAGGGAGCGGAGCAGGGATCAGGGAGTTTGGTGTGAGCATCTCGGTTCCTCGGAGTCGGCTGGCCCGTCTTGAGAGGTAATTTGGAAACACAAAGATAAAAAGCAGCGAGGAACCTCAGCACCACGTTTCCATGCCCGAGAGCTGGGCTCGCTTGTGGGTAGCCCACCATCGTTTCAGCGGCAGCCATGCCCCCCCAGTCCCACAGCGATGCACACGGGCGTCCCCGTGTCCCCACTGTCTGCTGGAGCCTCAGCTGGCAGAGCTGGGTGCCGGGCATCTCCCTCCTCCGCCTGACAACCCTCTATTATTAGGGATTTTAGCTTTCTGTTTCTAGATTGACTTGTTGTCAGCGTTTATTTTTAGCTCTTCCGGTGCGTTACAGATTCCTCGAGGGATTTTTTCTTTCCCTCTCCCTCCTACAGGTTTGTTTGTAACGTGGCCGCCTTGATTTGAGCCACGAGCAGGAGCTTTCGACGCCGGCCAGGGCTGTACCTTTGTGGGTTTGTCCAAGGCTGGTGGGTCCGTGGGGTGCAGGCACCCCGGGGCAGAGACTGGGATGCTGGGAGGGAGCATCGCTCCCACCCGCAAGCCGCCGGCACAGATGCCATGGGGTCATCACCCAAAACCACCGCCAAAGCGTGCCAGGAGGCTGGTGTCCCCCCTCCCTCTTCCCAGCACCGTCCTCCTTGGGATTTCTCTCTTTTCACTCCCCGGGGGAAGAAATTCAGACCAGCATCACCGCACCGGCTGCGTGGAAACAAACCCCAGTCCCCTGCGGCTCCGCAGCCAGGTTGGGTGGAAATTTTTAAGCGTTTTTGGTCTGTTTTGGTTTGTTTTTTTTTTTTTTAAAGCCCTGCATAAAGTAATTCAAACCAAGTTGCGAGTGTATTTTGGACTCCGGTGGAGCTGTCGCCGTCGCCTCGGCTGTCCCAGACAAGGGCTCACTTTGAGCGAACCCTTCTGCCGAGCAGGGCGGGGGGAATGTTTTCATTCCCAATTTAGAGCATCCGTCCCACCGGGGTCCAGCCCCCCCAGCCTCCCGCGGAGCCCGGCGCAGCGCTGGGAGCCCGGGGCGACTTTACCTGTCACCACCAGCTCCAGGGCTGCGCTGACGTTTGCCTTGTTAGAAAATACGACTCTCTTTGGGCTCTGCCTCCTTCTTCTCGCCCTGGGTTGGCGCTCGGTGGGGGATGTGTGAAGGTACAGTTTGTGCTCTGGTTTTTCCAGGATTTGTGTTATTTTGTAGAGGAGGGTAGGTTTGCTTATTTTTAAACACCTAAAATATAGGTTGATATTCAGTGTGGGTTTGCTGTTTTTCCTGGGGAGGGGACAGCACTGGGAGGTCCCGTTCAGGTATGGCTTTGGTGGTAGTAGCTCCATCACCGTGGCCCCGATCCAGGAAAGTGCGTTTTTCTGAAACATTGATCTCCACAGGCCACTCTTACCCTGGGAGATGAGCACATGGTTAAGTGTTTTGTTGGACCTCGTCCTGTAAAAGCAGAGTCCCTTCAGCAGCTGAGGGAACCAAAGCCAATGATTCAAGCAAACCTGAAAGCCGCTCACAAGGCCACAAGAGTTAGATCCCCTTGCAGCAGCAAGGCCTGAACATCGTGGTGTGGCAGCTCCTCTTCCTCTCCATGGATTAACCAGCTGCAAGGAGGAGTAAGGTGGTGGGACGTGCTGAAGGAGAAGACAGGGACTGCAGCCTGCAGCGATGCTCTTGGTGGCTTGTGTTTCACAAAACCACCATGGGTGGTGAAGCACTGGCACAGGTTGCCCAGAGAAGTTGTGGCTGCCCCATCCCTGGAAATGTTCAAGGCCAGGTTGGATGAGGCTTTGAGCAACCTGGTCTAGTGGAAGGTGTCCCTGGCCATGGCAGGGGGGTTGGAACTAGATGATCTTGAAGGTCCCTTCCAACCCAAACCATTCTATGCTCTATGACTCTGTGATCGGCCATCACATAACGGTGCTTTCTATCACAATCGAGTTATGGCTGGCTGAACCATCCCCAGGATTAGCAGAGGGGCTCTGGTACCTCTGAGATGAGCCTGATGTCAGACTCCGCTTTAATCAAGTAACCTGGTGCTGGAGGTGAGAGGTTTCGCACGTGGTCCCAGGTGCTGCGAGGTGCTTGGGCCACAGTGGACTTTCCCCTCTCTCCTCTCAGCTGTTTTGTTTTGGGGTTGAAGTTGTCATTAAGGTTTTTCTGATCTTCATTTTTGTCATGTTCATTAGCACACTTCCTATGAAAGAACAGCACGTTCCCTCCCCGTCCTCATTTTCTCCCTGGTTAATAACCCTTTGCTGCTTCGCCTCGTTTGGAAAAAGAGACAGTAGCTCTGGGAACGACTCCTGGTATAATAGACAGACGTCAGCGTTTCCAATCTGATCTGGAAAGCGGCATTAATTCAAAGAGAGGGCTCAGTGAGACGACTGCAGAAGGCCCACGGTACGTGTCTGGGGAGCATTGAGCCAACCTGTATCAAAACGTGGCAGCGTGCGTGTGTCCCTCCGAGCTGCTGAGAGATGCTCTGAACCCAGATGGTTGCTTTTCCTTTCAGAAATGGGCTGTGACAGCAGCCTCCTGCTCCTCCCTCGCCTCCCTGGGGCTCTGCTTTGGAGATAACCATTGCTGAAGTTGGAGGCACGCGTTGGGAGCCATGTTTTGACTGGGGTTGGATGGGAGGTGGTTATGCTTCCTGAGCACCTGCTCTGCTCCTGAAACCCCCACCATCTTCCTCAGCCAGGTTTTATCAGTGCTGAGGAATGGATTGAGGACACCAGACTGAGATTTGACATGAGCAGGGACAACTGCTGCAAGCCCGTGCTCCAAACTTGCTGCCTTGGGGGCTGCGGAGCGAGCGCTGGCATTGCATCCCAGATCATAGAATCATAGAATCATAGAATGGTTAGGGCTGGAAGGGACCTTCAAAGGTCATCTAGTCCAACCCCCCTGCAAGGAACAGGGACATCTCCAACTAGATCAGGTTGCTCAGGGCCTCGTCCAACCTGGCCTTGAACGTTTCCAGGGATGGAGCATCCACCACCTCTCTGGGCAACCTGTTCCAGTGTTCTACAACTCTCTCATCTCAAGATGCCGAACCCGACAGTGTTAGCGGCACAGCCCCGTCCCAAGGACCCACCGGTATTGACTAGAGGAAGGGAGGCTGCTGCTGGTTTGGGGAGAGTCAGGAGACTCCGGAGACTGAAGTCTCCATCTTCCCTATGGAGAAGGGATATGTACCAAGCGGGGCTGAGTCACCTTGGGGTAGGGAAAAGGCTGCGTCCATTGGGTGGTTTCAGTAAATCTGGGATTTAGTTCTAGGGGAGATCAGGATGACTGGGTGAGTTTGGCAGTCAGGGAAAAGGAAGCAAGAGGTACCAGTGTGATGCCCAAAATCTTCGAGACAAGGTCTCCCAACTTACCTCTTGTGGCCTTGACCATTTCAGGGCACGTTACAGGGCACCTTGTCCGCTGTTCGTGAAAATCACGACCGGCTCAGAAACATCCCCAACCACTGTTCTCCTGCAGAGCGGCTGGGCCCAGCTCTGCAAAGAAGAGATGTCTTTCTGCAGAGCCTCCAGAAACTTATCTCTCAGCTGTGGTGCCCTGTGGAGCTGCTGGCTGGTCACATCAAAAGGCGTTTTATAGGATCATAGAACGGTTTGAGTGGGAAGGGACCTCAAAGATCATCCAGTTTCAACCCCCCTGCCACAGGCAGGGACACCTTCCACTACACCAGGTTGCTCAAAGCCTCATCCAGCCTGGCCTTGAACACTTCCAGGGATGGGGCAGCCACAGCTCCTCTGGGAAACCTGTTCCAGTGCCTCATCACCCTCAGAGAAAAGAATTTCTTCCTTAAATCTCATTGAAATCTGCCCTCTTCCAGTTTAAAGCCATTGCCCCGTGTCCTGTCACTACACACCCTTGTCCAAAGCCCCTCTCCAGCTTTCTTGTAGCCCCTTTAGGCACTGGAAGGTGCTGGAAGGTCTCCCTGGAGCCTTCTCTTCTCCAGGCTGAACAGCCCCAACTCTCTCAGCCTGTCTCCAGAGCAGAGATGCTCCAGCCCTCACATCATCTTCGTGGCCTCCTCTGGCCCCGCTCCAACAGCTCCATGTCCTTCTGATGTTGGGGACCCCAGAGCTGAACGCAGCACTGCAAGGGAGTCTCATGAGAGCAAAGCAGAGGGACAGAATCCCCTCCCTTTTGCTCTGAGAAGTTGGAAAGCACTCGCTCCATGACAGCCTGGATGAAGTTGTAGCAAAGAGTGAGGGGTGCTGTGTCCTGGGACACCTGCCTCCCGTGGTGTCCCCACCCTACAGGCAACATTTACTGTGCACCAAAATGCATTTTCGGCAATGAAATGCTACTGCCCACATGAAGAATCCACCTCTTCTTGATTTTTCCGGGCTACAAGTATTCTCCAAGGACAAACTCTCCCATGGTTTATCTTTCATGGCTGGCTGGTTTTTTTCCAAGTGTCTGAAATGACTTTTGAAGACTTTGGGCTCCCAGCAGCTGGTGCTGCAGCACACACCACGCTGGGGTTTTGAGTCAGCCGCTGCAAAGTCTTACGTCATGGGTTTGTCATCTCGTTCCTGCTTCGTGCTTGCACTGGTGGGCAGATGTCTGATGGCAGAGAGGGCTTTGCACAACCACGGAATGGTCTTGTGGTCTGACATGAAGCCCGGGCTCGTGGTGAGGGGTCACTCGCCATGGCTCGCCTCTCTGGCATTGGCTTTGCCCAGTTGTTGTGGTCTTTGCTGGAAACCATTCCATGGTTGGAAATGGAAGTGCCTTATCTCCTGCATTGCTCCAGGCTCGGTCCAGGATGTAATGCAGCCCTCTCACATCTCCGTCCCCCCCCCACTGCTCTCTGTGCAACCATACATGAAGGGCATTTTAGGTGCAGCAGCTCTGCTGATGGGCAGTGCCTCATCTGGACGACATCAAGTGCCGCCGGTTCTTCTGCTGGGAGGTCCTTCTCGTGTATGAAGAGGCTCCTGTGTTGGAATAAAGCGCCTTTCACTGGCCTGGCTGGTACGGCCGACCTTTGTGGGGTCTGAGGAAATGGGCCTGATGGTGATTTAATGATGCTGGGCATGGTGCGGTGTAGACAGCAGCTTCTGAGGAGCTCAGCTCCCCATGAGTGTTCAAAGAGCAAAAGCCAGTCCTTGCAGCCCTTGAGGATAGGTGGATAATAACAGCGAATGGGGAAACTGAGGCACAGAGACTTTAGCTCATAGGCAAGCCCATGCAGCCTAGACTGGTGCCCTTTGATTTTCACAGTACTAGATGAAAGCCATCGTGCTGGGTCGCCCTGCAGCCTGGCCTGGAGGAGGACCCCATCCCCACGCTCCGTCCCTCGCTGTGGTCCCCCACCCACATCCCCAGCTGGATGCTGGCTGCAGACATGCGCCCCGCAGGGACCACATCTCTAACAGATCACAGCGAGGTTCCCGGCCCTGGAAATGGCTTTGACCCATCCCATTTGGCTCCTGCTGTAGCACATCCCTACTCCAAACCATCGACGCTTGGCTTTTGGGTTGCTCGTGTCGGAGCCGAGGCCGTTCGCTCTTCCCCGAGGGCAGCGAGTGCCTCTCGCTCTCCCGTGCTCCGTTGCTGGAGTCCCTCGTGCCCCAGGCGCCGAGGAGCTCTCCTCTCCCTTGGCTGCAGAAACAGGCTCAGCATCCCAGAAATTCAGCCTTTCATGTGGGAGCCAATAGTCACACAACCTCCATCCAGAAACCATCATTATCGGCCGCTTGCTTTTTCTCGGTTTCTTTGAACTACAGCTCCCAGGATGCCTGAAGATATGCAGACATCCCGAAGACAGTGGTTTCCCATAAACTTTTGGGGTTTCATGCTTTGCAGGCAGGAATGTTTTTATTGCGTCGCAAAGCCCTTCAAGTCCCTCAACCCTCCGTGGCGGTTCCCCGCCGCGGGGCAGACGTGGTGGCTGGGGGGGGAGGCACGCCAAGGGCTTTTCTCTCCCACATTTTTCCCCCTTCTTGCAAGAGGGACCTTTGTAAATCCCCGTCGTGCCTTTTAGAGGGGACTTTTGGATTGGGAGGAAGGTTGGACGAGCTGCGGTTTGCCTGTGGGGATGGTTTCCCATTCTCCTCGTCTGGCTGGGCAAAGCAGGGAGATGCTGTGGGTGAGTGCCTCGGACAGCGTGGCGAGGGGTTTTCAGTGGACTGGGAAGAACTGGGGATGCAGGGAAGAGGAAAAGATGCAGTTTCACGTATCGGTGCAAGAGAACCCAGTGGGTTGGGATTTAAATCCTGATGTGCTCGCAAGAGCTAAGGGAAAACCAGAGAGGGAATTTTTCCTTTAGCATAGAATCACAGAATGTTTTGGGTTGGAAGGGACCTACAAGACCATCTAGTTCCAACCCCACTGTCATGGGCAGGGACACCCTCCACTACACCAGGTTGCTCAAAGCCTCATCCAACCTGGCCTTGAACACTTCCAGGGATGGGGCAGCCACAGCTTCTCTGGGCAACCTGTGCCAGTGCCTCACCACCTGTGACCTGATGGGTCCCCATCTCCCAGACCCCAGCACAGATTCGCCCCCAGGCCTGATGAAACATCAGGGGACGGTGCATGCTGTGCCCATGTCCCACGGGTGCCCCACAGCTCCACATCTTCCTGCTGCTCATCCTGGGACTGGGGGGAGGGTGCTGGGAGCAGAGTGGGGTCCGTGGTGTGGGCCAGGCTGCCCCTAAGAACCACTTGCTTCCTGTGGGAGAGGGAACGCAGAGGTTACAATAGGGACGTGTGTAACTTCGTGTCATTTGATGGCGTTGCGCTGACTGTAAAAATACTTCAGTGAGTTTTTCCCATTTGGTGCTGGTGAGCACCAGCATTGTGCTTCATAGAATCATAGAATCATAGAATCGTCTGGTTGGAAGAGACCTTCAAAGTCATCGAGCCCAGCTATTCACCCTGCACTGTCAGGGTCCCTAAACCATGTTGCTCAACACCAAATCCACACGGTTTTTAAACACCTCCAGGGATGGGGACTCCACCACCACCCTGGGCAGCCTGTTCCAATACTTCACAACCTTCTCTGTAAAGAAATTCTTCCTGATATCCAACCTAAATTTCCCCTGGCACAACTTGAGGCCATTCCCTCTCGTCCTGTCATTCCTAACATGGGAGAAGAGACCGACCCCCATCTCCCTACACCTCATGGTCAGACTTGTGCCATGTTGCCTTCCTCCTTAATCCCTTTGGCTGGTTGAAAAAAAGAAAAAAGGCCCAGGATCCTTTATGGGTTGTGTTTTAATAAATATTTCTTCTATAGGTGCTACTTTACCAATTTGAGGAGCTTTGTGAATGAAACACAGATGTGCCAGGTGCCCTTTGGGGGTCACCAGCACCACCAACCACCTGGCTCTTGCAGGAGGGAGCACAGCTGTGGGTTAGGCCGTGTCTGTCCCCATGGGGCATGTCCTGACACTGCTCTGGGACATCCCAGAGCAGCGAGGCCAGCGGGATGCTGCTGGAGGTCCGTTCCTGGGTGGGTGTCCTGGTGCCTCGGGGGTCTGGGCTCATTCCTTGCACAAGCACACCTGCACGCACAAGCGCACCTGTGTACCTGAGCACACCCGTGTGCACAAGCACACCGGCGTGCACGCACGGCTCCTGGCACGTGCCCACCGCCCCCGCCGGCGCGCGATGGTGGCAGGCGGTGTGGTCCGCTGGAGGACGCGAGTGCCAACCCAGAAAGGAAAACCATGGAGGCTCTGCGGCCGCCTCGCGTTAACCACATCACTCCTCTCCTGCACTTGGAAAAGCCTGGCCGAGCGGCAGCCCAGAATAACAACCGTTTCCATCCCTGCGTGCAGCGTCGGACACGGGGCCATCTCAAACAGGAGCCGGCTCCAGCGCGAGTGCAGCGCTCAGACTAAACAACGGCCCGTCCTGGACAACGGCACGTCCTCCCGGGGCACCTCGTCCCCTGCCAGGGGGGATCCGGCTGCAGTTGCAGCTACTGGGGCAGACCGGGATGGGATGGCACGGCAGGGTTGCCGGGACGGCACGGCGGGGTTGCCAGGATGGCATGGCGGGGTTGCCAGGATGGCACGGCGGGGATGCCGGGATGGCATGGTGGGGATGCCGGGACGGCACGGTGGGGATGCCAGGACGGCACGGTGGTGATGCCAGGACAGCACAGTGGGGATGCCAGGACAGCACGGTGGTGCGTGGGCTCAGTCCAAGCAGCAGCCAGAGCAGGTGGAGGAAGATGAAGGTCCCAGGAGGCCTGAGCCCCTCTGGGGACCTCCTCACCCACCCATGGTGACTGAACACGAGGAAAGAGATTTGTTGGGTTTTGTCCTTTTCTCTTTTTGTCTTTATTTTCCCTGGTATCTTTTTAATTAGAATAAAAGGTTTAATTGCTAGGGGGGAAAGTCTGAGAACTGTGTGCAGAGCTCTCCTGGCCCCTGGCAAGAAGGGAGCAAGGCTGCACGTTTGTGCCTTGGCAGACGTACGCTCAAGCACGCTCACACGGCGTGGTTGGAAGAGCCCATCTCCCTGTCCTGCTGCTCAGGAAGGAGCCACATCTTCATTAATATCAACAGTAAAGGGAAGTGATAGAATTCTTAAAAATAAATTGATGGGGATTTTTCCCAAGGAAAATAATTTTTCCTCGTTTTCTTTTGTAGGTTTTATTTAATTGTTATCTGTAGATGGTTGGGCTTCTGTTTTTAAAGTAGACTAAGCTAATTTTGAGGATGAAGCATATTGGTACATGGCATTCAGGACATGGTACTCATCAATGGTATGGTTTATGGTAGGCATGAAGAAGGAGATCTTTGCTCACATCTTCTTCTAAGCTGTTTGACAGCACCAAATGGAGATGGCAGGGTCTTAACGTGACAAGGCGTGGAGATCCCAGCCTAGATATTGCTTAGAGTCTGGAGAGAGAGAGGAACCTTCCAGATCATCTTAAGGCTTCTTCAGGATCCCACCTCTTCTGCAGTCCCGCAGCCCCGTTCACGGGCCATGTTCATGTCGCTGGGTGCGGAGTCTCTCGCCAGCATGTCCCACCGCCTCCTTGCTGTGCTCGTCCATGGGATGCTTCTTGGCTCATACCCACATAGGAACGGGTTCACGACAGGATTGTGGGTGCCCATGGGTGATGGCAATGCCTGGGGAGGGAGATGATAGCAGTGCAGATCCCATCCCCCCCGGCAGCACGGGCATGCCGGGGGGCTGCAGGTCGCAGCGTGACTCACCAGGCTGCGGGCACGCATGCCCAGCATCTCTGTTCCTGCACGGACAGCTGTTGGTCAGAGGGGGAACAGTTGTTATTGTCAAAATGCAAATGAATAAAATCATTGTTTTGGCAGAGAATTTTTAGGGAAAGGACATGCAAATTTACCTTCCGTTCAGAGTGTACATTGGTATTAAAATACAATGTTTGGGAGCCAAAACAAAGGAACATTTTAATTTGGGACTCATCAGATGGTTCCTTCTGCTTGGATTAGCATCAAATTCTTTGCAGCAAATGCTGTAAGTTTGACAAAACTCGGGTTTTCAAAGAAAACAAGAAAAAAGTTCTAAAAATGCCATCCATTTCCAAGGATTTTTACTGCTTTCATTTGCTTCCGCTGTCGTGAAGCAACTGGCTTGGTACCGAATACTGGACAAGCCAACAGGGATAGGCTTGGGGAAGTGCAAGTAGGACGTGAGGTTGGGTTTCTTCCTGGATGTGGCTTTAATCTGGCCTCGAAATAGCTCGGAAGAGTCAGGACGGGGGTTCTGCTCGGAGTCGCGGGACCCAGGAGGTCTGGTGGGACCTCAGAGCACACCTGATGGATGCTGGTGGACCTCGCCGTAGGGTGGGAGTGAGTGGGCAGGGGGGTCACAGGGCTGCCAAGGTTGCTGACGGAGGCTGTGCTGAAGGGGTGCGTTGTGGTTCATTCCTTGGCCTTCCTCATAAACACCCTCCATCTACAACCTGCGTTTCCACAGCGCTCGGAAACAGCTGCGCTGCTTATTTAAAGACATCCATGAGGTATCTCCGTCCTTCTCCCCCTGCTTCCCTTCTCCTCTCATCCTTGGCTATACCGACCCGCCTCGTGTCGCAGGTCAGAAATAGAGACCAGCCACCGACTCGCTAATTGTAATGCAGCCTGATAATGCCAACTATAATTAGCTGCACGTATCAAAGTGGTTTTGCTGGCGGAAGTTTTTTGTGACCCCGTTATCATACTTTAAATAGAGGAGCCCATCTGCTCTGCCCGGCTCCTTGCTGCAGAGCCACGTCCTGCAGAATCCAACGTGGTCCTTCCGCGCGAAGCCAGCCCAGCATCAAGCCTAGGTGCCTGCATCTGCCAGGCTTGTGAAGAGCCAGGCCTGGCAAAGCACCGCTCATTGACAGTCTTTAAGCTCTGCTTATGCCCTCTGGTACTGGATCCGCTCCCTTGCCTGAGCCCCTGGTCATCGGGCTGTGCCAGCGACCCAGGGCTGCGCGGGGTCGTGGTTGTCGGAGTTTAGCAGCTCTGACCCGTCTCTCCCTGATGGCTTTCGGACACTCATCAGCCAAGAGACATCTCGTGTTGGCGTGTGCTGTGGTGCAGGGAAAACCAGTCACAGTCTCTCTCTCGGCATCATGTTGTGAGCTGCAGCATCACCTCCCAGGGCTGTCTCTTTGCTTCCTCTTGTCGAGGCCTCTAGCTTATTTCTTTATCATCTGCAACTCCTGCCACTATTTCCCTATCTGCAGCATCCCCACTGTCCCCCTCTCTGGCCTCGGAAAGGCTCAGCACGCTGAGCAGCTGCCCTCCCATTGCAGGAACCCCCTCGTCGGGTCAAAATGGGCATCACCAGCTTTGCTCGATCCCACCAGACCGACTGATTTAGCTTGTGGAGCCCCATCCCGGGCAGGCGGGTGAGCCAGCATGCTTGCAGAGCTCATACCCTTGGCAGCACAAAAGCCTTTGGCTGCTTCTCTGCAGCATCACCCAACCTCAGCACATCGCACAGCTCACGAGCCCGGTGTGACAACCCATGGAAAGGTTTGGTTGGGTGGATATGCCCCAATTCATCACTTGTTCAAAACACAGCTGCCCACAGCTGCTCTGTCAGGCTGTCTAATCTGTCCTGAGCTGGTCACAGAGGTCAACCAGCCTCTGTTCCACTGATGTGCTGTTCGACTCTACGGTGCTCAGCAGGGGAGAGATTTCCTAATAGCCTGCAGGCAGACCTTGGGCTGTAACGGCATCGGATCTCACAAACTAATCACGGCTGAGTCAGCGGGAGAAGTGGGATGCTGAAGTCCCAAAGGAAAACCAGGGACTTGGAGAAATTGTGGATGAGTTCCTCTCCCTGCACGGAGCCGATGCAGGGGAAGGATCAAACCTTCCGAGATGCTCTCTGCTGCCCTGCCGTAGGGAGCGCGAGCTCAACCAGCTTCCCGTGCCGCTGCCTTGGAGAAGGCACCTCACTGCTGTTTGGGTCGAACTGTGTTCTGGCAGGAGATCACCCAACCTTCCCATTTCCAGCTCTGGGCAGCATCTGGGGAGTCGAGTGTGAGCCCCTAGAGATGCGGCAGAAGGGCAGTGTGCTGTACAGACATGGGGGTTCACCAGCAGAAGCCCTGGGTGGTCAGCCTTGGTGGGCAGCAATGGCCATGTGCGGTCAGCGTCTGTCCTCGAGCTGCGGGAACGGATTGAGGGCAGGCTGCGGCCAGGGGGTCCCCAGCTTCCCACCCACCAATCGCCTGGAGCTGAAGTGTGCAGCATCCATCTGGGCCTGGGAAGTCCCAGTGGGCAGTGTCCCATGCCCTGTCACCCGATGACCCAAAACTGTGGTGGAAGAGCTTGGTCCGCGGCTTGTGCGCCCCAACCTTGGACATTTCTCATGGATTTAGGAGACTGAGGAGGAGGAACGTGGGGACAGTGGAGTGCGTGGCTGTCTGCAGCTCACCAGATCCCCTGTGCCATCTCCCAGGAGTCCAAGGATATTGGAGACCAGTGGCCAAAACCACTTTCCTGAGTAGGGAGGGCAGGGGCAGGACAGCCTGGCAGTGCGGGAGAGCTCTTGGGGCTCCCTCCTCTGCAGCTTGCCTGGGGACCCCAGAAGTTTTGGTGGGAGTCAGGGCAGTTTGCAGCATCACTACCTCTGCTTTCTCCCCTTCTCCGTAGGAACAGATAGCGAAACAGGGCCGCGCTGGGTGACGGGGGCTCCCGGCATCCTCTGGGGATGCCAGTGGGGTTTGGTGGCATGTTGTTGCACCAGCAGCGCCACAAAAAACCCAAAGCCAGCAGAAGCGAGCCCGAGGAGTTGCTGCCTTCTGTCTGGTGGTCCCTCCACAGCTGAGCCTGGTCCCCCTTCTCCGAGCCCGGTCCCTCTCATCTGAGTCCTGTCCCCCTGTCCCAGCCCGGTCCCCCCATCGGAGCCCGGTCCCCCCATCGGAGCCCTCACAGACTCGTGGTTATGTAAAGCCCCGACGAGCACGACCGGGAGATTCTTCAGTGTCGGAATCTGAGTCACATGGGGCTGTTTTATTTCCCCCTCTGCTAATCTCGTTTCTATAGAAACAAGATTGGGAGGAAAAAAAAAAAAAAGAAAAGGGAAAAAAAAAAAAAAAGAAGCCAAGCACAGAGCGAGCGAGAAACCTGAGGTGATGGGTGAGGGAAGCGGAGGTGGCGGCTGAGGAGGTCGGAGCTGGGGATGCCAGCCGGGATGGGAGCGTGGCTGCAGTTGTGCGTGTCGAAGGGACGGGGACTCTCCCAAAGAGCCACTCTTGGATGAGCTGCTCCTCCGGCGGTGGGTGATCGGCAGAACCCGGAGCGAAGGGAGCAGAGGCTGGGCAGGTGAGTGAGCATCGCTCGCGCAGCTCCCGGGCATCTTTCCCTGGCACAGCACGGCACGGCACGGCACACCACAGCCGTGCCCGGCTCGCAAGGGATCCTGTCCCCAGCTGCTGCACTGGGGACATGCTCACAGCTGGAGCCACGGCCGGTGGGCACCATGCCGGCGGCGTGCCACTGCGGCGGGCCGGTGAGCAAGGTTTGCCGGCACGGTCAACGCTTGCCCGGAGGCTGGCTGCGTGTGCGCGGCTGTGCAGCCACGCACCTTCCCTTTCCGAAGCCTCTCTCTCCCGAAAAGCTGCCGCCTGCTCGGGAAGCATCTTTCCAGCTCCGATTATTTTCCCTCTGTTTTGTTCTAACTGCACCTGTGCAAATGAAACGCCGACAGGAGCCAAAGCCCGCGGCTGCCGGCAGCGCAGGGAGCTGTGCCTGCTCCCAGCCCTGCTCACCCCAGGCAGCGTCCAGCTCCTTCCCAGCAGGATTTCCCTTCCCCAGTCTCCAGGCCAGGCTGCAGCTGGGATGCCCATGGGGATCAGCCCCAGCTCGAAAGCCAGTTTTGCAACGACGGTTCCCAAAGGGAGGACTAGATGAAAATGCTGCTTCTTTGCCTGCTGCCGAGTGCCTGGGCTTGTCCCGGGACTCTCACTTGCCTGGGCTAATTCTGGAGGTTGGCAGTGCCGGGAGCTGGGTTAGTGCAGAACTGTGCACAGGCACGTGCCAGCTCCGGCATCTCGGGCTGGGGAATGCAACAAGTGGGAGTTAGTCCTGCCTGGGCTCCCATGTCTCTGTCTCTGGGATGGATGGCTCCTGCCCCTGTGGTCCAAGGGCTTTGGCTGGGTGTGTTGGTGGAGCAGGAGCATTGCCGGCGCTGCCAATCCCATGCCGGTGCCCACGCTGGCACTGCCTCGTGACTTCGGTTATCCCATGGCACGGTGCAGCCGTGCCTGCACGGACCGCGGTGTGCCCTGCGGCTCTGGCCGTGGCATGGCCGGGTCTTGCAGCACCACGGGCTGGGCGAGACGCCGCGTGAGCACCCAGGCTTCTGCGGGCACGCGCCCACTCTGACGGCTGCAAACCGCTGAGATGCGCTGCGTTTCCCAGAGGCTGCCCGCGATGTCCCTGCAAGGGGCACCGCAGGGGAGAGGGAGGGCTGCGGGGCCGAGGGCACCGGGATTTTGCTTGTCATCACGTTCTGGTTGTGGCGTGGCGTGGGGGCCGTGGCTGGCGAAGCCGGAGGGATGAATCGAGTCCCTGTGTATTTCTGTACTCGGTCAGCTCCGGGAAATGTCAGTGCTCATCCGCCTGCCCGGCCAGCGAGGGGGTGGGGGGCGGCGCTTCAGACCCTTGTCCTCATCCAGAGGGCAGCTGAGCGGATTTTTGTGCTGGGATGCTGCGTCCCGTGACGGCTCGGCGGGGCGGCTGAGCCGCAGGCAGGATGGGGCCAGGCTGCCAGGCCACCGTGTCTGCTCTGCCTGGCATGCCCACCGCCTCAGCGAGCCAGGGGCTCTGGCAGTCACCCATGCCAGAGTCAGACTCCCCAGAAAATGTGCCTGGGAAAGGGATGGGGGTCTGGCTGGTGTAATGTGGTGCATTCAGGGGGCACAGCTGGTGTGGGAGCTGTGCCCCAGGCTCAGCCGGAGTCTTCCCCCTTGGCCGGGCTGGGCTGTGCCAGCAGCGAGGGTCTGAGTGCCACTCTGAGCACCCTCCGTTCGTCCTGCTTGAGCATCCCAGGAGGCTGTCAGCACACACCGGACCAGGGACAACACCAGCCCCGTCCCCCTTCGGCAGCAGCATCCGGCTCTGGCTGCCCCTGCCTGCTCTGTGCCCGCGGCAAGGACCGGGTGCCACGGCCGATGCCAGCGGGGTGTTTGCCGTGCCAGGCCCTGCCGCCCCCGCGTGCGCGTGCCGTGGGGGTTGTATGGGGGTGACGTCCCCCCAGCAGCGGCGTTCCTGCCTCCCCGGCGCTGCCAGCGCTGCTCTGCCAGGAGGTTCGGAGGGAAGGGCTGAGGATGGGAGTTGCTGCAAGAGCCTCTGGGGCCGAGAATTATTTCTGGGGAGAAGATGGTGCGTTCTGAGTTAAGCGCCGACACGGGACTCGGAACGTGTGTAATCTGGCTGACAGATGGCACGTCACAGAGGTGTGATTTATGATCCAGCACAGTAGCTGAACAACCTGCTCCGGTTGTCAGGAGACGATCCTTCCCGGCGCTGCGGTTGATGTTTCAATTGATGGCTTTCCTCGCGTGTCCCCTCGGCTCCACGGGACCACCACGGAGTGTTGGCAGGTACTGGCGCGGCACCCTGGGTCTGCCCAGTCCCAGCAGCGCCGATGCTGAGCTGCTGCAGAGATGCTGCTTCTTATGGTGGGGTGGGC
The DNA here is from genome assembly GCF_009769465.1 of Tauraco erythrolophus. NCBI lineage: Eukaryota > Metazoa > Chordata > Aves > Musophagiformes > Musophagidae > Tauraco > Tauraco erythrolophus. The sequence continues at coordinate 16,494,086 of NC_141481.1, read as the reverse complement.
AGGTCACCCCAAATCCTGCCCAGGACAGACCTTGAGCCCTCCCGTGCCACAGGCAGGGCTGGGGCAGCAGTGCTGGCCTTGTCCCTGTCCCGTGGCTGGGATGAAGGTGGCTCAAGGCAGCAGCGACTCTCTGGGACTGCCTGTTCCCCAGACCAGCACTTGCAGTGTCGAGCGTGCTGGTGCTGATGGGAGAAGGCAGGAAAATCTTGCCCATCAGTGAAGTGCACGAGAGGATGGATGCCCACAGCCGTAGGGAATGTGCCTTACTTGCATAGCCTCTCTGTGCCTCAGTTTCCCTTCCTCTACCTTAAGATCCCTGACGTTGATCTTTCTCAAGGGACAGGAGCATCTATTAGTGTTTGGAAAGCACCTGAGGAGTAAAAATGTGATCCCAGCAGCATCCCCTCCTCGTTTTAGAGGCTCACCACCGCTGCGACCCACAGCACACAGACCCTGGGCATGATGCCCAGCACCGCTGCGGGAGGATCCTGACCCCGGGAGCACCCTGACCCCGGGAGCATCCCGACCGCAGGAGCATCCCAACCCTGGGGACCAGAGCAGCCCCAGCACGAGGAGCTCAGGGAAGCTGGCCCACAAGCAGGGCCTCGGTGGGGCAAGGGCAGTGGGGCAGAGCAGGCTGCCGGCATGGGGCTGCGCTTGCCTGCGTGCAGCCACGGCAGAGCAGGTATGATTCATTCCCTCTTCTGCAGTACAGTTTATGTAAAGCAGCACTGTATAAATAGCCAGATGATACTGTAATGTGCTCCTGGCTTTCTAATTAGCGATGCTTCTGCTGGAGCTTTTGGGTCTGGCGAAGGTGAGAGGAGGCTGGTTCACTGCTGAGCGCTGGATGAGATGCTGACAGCTCTCAAGGGGAGGTACTGGCCCATCAGACTGGTCGCAGCCATCTCCTTTAACCTGACCGTGAGCAGCTGGAGGTGGTGGGTGAACCAGCTGGGTGACCGGTAGGCTGGAAGGTTGGTCTGGGGGGGGTGAAAGCAGCACCCAGCATCTCGATACATGGTCATCTTCTGGCTCATACGTGGCCTCGCTGGTCTGCCCTGGGTCAGGCAGATTGAGGCAGTGCCTGCCCTGCACCGAGAGCATCGCCTGCATCCCCGCGCCTTCCCCTGCCACGCCGTGCCGTGAAGGGGTGGCCGTGATGGTCCATGGTGGGGATGGGCTGAGCTGAGCAAAGAGGACAGTCCCTAAATCTCAGCAGATGAATGTCCCCAGCGTCCTGGCAGCTGGGGATGGAGCCCTCGCCCCAGCAAGGTGGCAGGAGCCACTCCTGGGAGGAGGAAAGCTGGGCAGTGTTAGGGCTGCCACAGCGGGAACAGCCAAGCGCCACCGAGGAGGTGCTGCAGGAACCCAGCAGCACCCATTCCCGTCACCCAGCCCCATCCCTGGATTGCCCTGCTCGCCCCAGGGTCTGCACCACACTGGAGGGGTTACTGCAGAGCATCAGCGGTCGTTGCCCACATCTCCCTAAATTAGGATCTTATTCTTTACAGCTGAGCTTCGACAGCAGATGAAAAGGGGGGTGCAGTGGTGGGGACGGTGTCAGCACGGGACTCTGCTCCGTGGGCTCTCCCAGGGCGCCTGGATCTCTCCTCTTCGAACGCCTCTTCCTCTGGCTGCGAGCGGGGGAGAGCTGGGGTTTGGGTTTCTTGTTGGGTTTCTTTTAAGGCAAACCTCATCCTTTACATCAAAGTAGTATTTCTTCTCAAGAATGTAAAGAATGACCCTGGAAGGTCTGAGCGGCTGTTTCCCGGCGGTGATCGGAGAGACGAGAGCCTTCTCCAGAAAGCTGTCTCCACCCGTCCCCAGCAACAGCAATTCATAAGCTGAAAAATAAATCAATAACCAGAGTTAATGAATTGAAGATGTCTGTGTTCAAAATGTATCAGGAAAAAAACTGTTAGCTGCTCGTGGTTGGCTTAATTATTGTGAGGGAAGGCAGGGAGCTCTCGTTTCTGAGAAATACCTTCTTTTTTTCTTTCTTTTTTTGGAGGTATTTTGTTTGGTTGAAGCCGGTCAGGACTCTCGAGGAGAGGAGGATTGGCTTTAGCAATGTGTGTACATTCAAAGTCTCCCCCCAGGTGTGTCCCTCAGCCCCTGGGGATCAAATCAGTCAAATCGCTCCCGTCTCCTTCCCCTCCCAGCCCAGGGAAACAGCACCAGTGGCACCAGCCCGGTCATGTGCCCAAGTTGGTGTGTCCCAGCTCCCCAGGCTGCTCCTCCCTTGCTCCCACCTCTGCTCCCAGTGAACTGGCAGCAGGGACGGGTTGTGACACTGTGTTTGGTGGCAAGCTGGGCATGCCAGCCCTTGGCATAACTGGCAGAAGCAGCCAGCATTTCTCCAGTGTTGGCCATCACCGGTTGGCATTTGGGCAGGAACACACATCCAAAGCGACGTGGGCAGCAGGTCGAGGGAGGGGATTCTGCCCCTCTGCTCTGCTCTTGGGAGACCCCCCTGCAGTGCTGCGTTCAGCTCTGGGGTCCCCAACATGAGAAGGACATGGAGCTGTTGGAGCAGGTCCAGAGGAGACCACGAAGATGATCCGAGGGCTGGAGCACCTCTGCTCTGGAGACAGGCGGAGAGAGTTGGGGCTGTTCAGCCTGGAGAAGAGAAGGCTCCAGGGAGACCTTCCAGTACCTAAAGGGCCTACAGGAAAGCTGGAGAGGGGCTTTGGACAAGGGTGTGTAGTGAAGGACAAGGGGCAATGGCTTTAAACTGAAAGAGGGGAGATTTCAATGAGATCTGAGGAAGACATTGTTCCCTCTGAGGGTGCTGAGGCACTGGACCAGGTTGCCCAGAGCAGCTGTGGCTGCCCCATCCCTGGAAGTGTTCAAGGCCAGGTTGGATGAGGCTTTGAGCAACCTGGTGTAGTGGAGGGTGTCCCTGCTCTTGGCAGGGGGGTTGGAACTGGATGGTCTTTGAGGTCCCTTCCAACCCAAATGATTCTATGTAGGGAAGTGATTTTGCTGCAGCGGGGACCAGGACCCGGGGCTAACTCAGCCTGCCGAGCTCGCAGCTTCAGTTCTGCTAACAGCAAACAGCACACCATCGACCTGGGCTGGTCCTGGCTTGCTGAAGCGATGCTAAACCTGCTGCTGCTCTGCTCCTTCCTCCCGAGGCTGTTGCCCTCTGGGACTCCCCTCCTTTCAGCTCCGAGCATCGCCTGGCTTTGTGCCATGGGCCTGGTGCAGGGAGCCGGGGTGCTTCAGTGACATTAACGCCTTTCCTCTCCCCTTCCCCAGGTCGGAAAGCAGCCTCTCTAGGTTTGCCCACCGCTTGTCGGTTAAGCAGAAGCAGGAGAAGAGAAGGAAAGCTGAGTATGCCTCGGCTGAGCTGTCTGCCTTCCGGCCCAGGTCTCTGAGCATTGAATGGTAAGAGCTGCAGGACAGGGCTGGGGGAAAGGAGCTCCTGTCTCTCCCATCCCCCTCCTGTCCCCTGTCCCCACTGCTGCCACTCTCTGTCCCTGTCCAAGCAACATCCCAAGGGGTAACACCTCTGTCTGCTGCAGAAGCTCCCCCAGGGTATCAAGCCAAAACATCCCCCTGCCCCAGTGCAGGAGCAGCAGGGAGCCCCGGACGGCTCCTTCCTTGGGGAGCTGCAGGAGACCCCACGATCTGAGCTGTGGGGGTCTACTGGGGCTCATGTGGGACACGGACGTGTGTGTCTGCTGGGCTGGGGCACACGAGCACACACCTTAGGCAGCCCCCACCGCCAGCTGCTTCCCTTCCCTTCCCTTCCCTTCCCTTCCCTTCCCTTCCCGTCCCTTCCCTTCCCTTCCCTTCCCTTCCCTTCCCTTCCCTTCCCTTCCCTTCCCTTCCCTTCCCTTCCCTTCCCTTCCCTTCCCTTCCCTTCCCTTCCCTTCCCTTCCCTTCCCTTCCCTTCCCTTCCCTTCCCTTCCCTCCCCACACTCCTTATGGGAGCTGAGAGGACACATCCTGGCTCCTCACTGCCTGGTTCACCACGGTTGGATAAACCAGAGCCAAGAGCCACAGCGGGATGGCCGCAGCCGGCCCCCCAGGGCAGCCCTGTTTGCCCACCCCAGAGGGACTTGGTGCTCCCTCCTTCGCTGCTGCTGCTGCGGTGCCCGCGGGGCCCCTGGTGCCGAGCCCAGGTCTCAAACTGCAGCCCCTGCTCGAGCAGGGAGTCATTTATCCCGGGTTTCTAAGCTCTGATGCAACAGCCTTGGAAGCAGATCACAGTCAACCCTCGCAGCGTTAGAGGTGACCTGCTAAGGATATTTAAAAGAACTGGAAATTGCATTGCTTTCTGCTGCCTTAGATGGTTAAAGGAGGGGAAATCTTTGGGAAAAAAAAAAAAAAAAGAAAAGAAAAGAAAGAAAAAAAGAAATGCTTAGAAATTGCAGGAATGTCGAGTTCGGTTTTCGTTTTCCCTGCTTTTTTTGGAGATCTTTCTGGCGGTTATTGTACGTTCTAACACTTCAGTGGGAGGTTGTGGAGTCCTCCTCAAAGGCTTCCTCTATCTGTGAGGTTAGTTGGGCATCAAAGCTAACTAGGTATTAATGAGGCCAGCAAGGAATTTAAGCTATTTGGTGACAGATTGCTTTCTTCTCCGCTTGCACAACTTTCTTCCCTTTGCTGAAACGATGTCACCAGGAAAGCTGTTGTGCAATTCCTATGAATCTTCTGAATAGACAAATATGTGGATTTGTAACATACCAACTAGGAAAACAAGCAAAGAACTCGTTAAAAACAAGCAGAATTTCTCTTTATTCATATTAAAGAAGCAAGAGAAGTCAGTAAATCTCTTTTCTCGCTCTAACTGTCTCTTTGAAGCCCCTGGATCCCGTTTTAGCCCCGCTGCGTCAAGGTAGATTTGCGGTACGTTTTCACTCCCTCGGAAGCATTTTCCTGGGGGGAACCCATCTGGCTTGGATGAGTTTGCCGAGCGCGTTGTCCGGCCGCGGCTCCGCAGCAGCGGGAGGTGCTGCTGGTTGACGGGGTTTCTGTAAGGCAGCTCGGGGACGAGCTCTTGGGGAGGAGGAATCGCCTTTCCCTTCAGTTTGCCACGTGCCGCCGGGTCGGAGATGGAGGCTGGAAGGGCTTTCACGTGGCCGGTGGGGCATGTGCCTGGTGCACACATTTGCACTCAGGGAGGCACTCGGAAGCTTTTCCCAAGCAAGAACCAGCCTCCTCCGCGGCCCTGTCCTGCAAAGGGGGCACCTGGCCATTCCCCTGCTGTGAAACGTCGTTTCTCTCCATCCCTTGTATGTCTTCAGGGATCCACGATCATCGTAGTGGGATCAGCATCCCCAGGCAGTCATTCCAAACAGTCGTGCTGCACACACGGGAAGAGCCTTTGGAGCCATGGGTGCTTCTGCTCCTGCTCATCCCGTGCCTTGCTCGGGAGGTCCGGGACCGCAGGCGAGGCTCGGAAAAGCATGGCTCATGCCCTTGCAACTCCACAAATACCTAATTTGGCTTCCAGAGCAAATATCTGCAGGCATCAAATCCGTATGAATTTATAAGCTTAACCCAAGGTCACCACCGCATCGTTGGACCTGCCTCTGTGCAGAGGGTGACCGTCCGTGCTGCGTATGGTGGGGGGGTTCAGCTCGCCCCATGCAGGTAGGAGGGGGATGGGAAGGTGATGGGCCGTGTTTTCCCAAATCAATGGCTTCTGAGAATCCTGCCCGTCTTAATCCCAAGGCTTGAAGGCACAGAAGGGCTTGTGGACCTGCCGTTACCTCTTGCCAAGGAGGAGGATTATAAGCACAAAAGCATCAGTGGCCATTGCTTTGCAAAGCTGGGTGTCAGTCTGGTGGAGGGGTTAGTGTTTTCTGCCTGAAATTCCTACCAAAACACCATCACTCCAACCATGTCTCTGCCATAGCGGAAAGCATCCTTGTGTCTCATCCCCATGTGGGACAAGCAGAGCCAGTTTTCCAGCATTGCCAGTTGTCTGGGTGCTCAGGTAGGGCTGGATGGAGCCAAGGTAAGAGAGAAGGAGTTGTACAGTATCACGGTGTCTGCCTGACACCATGTCCCCCGCGCCAAGCACTGCCAGGTAGGATGGGGACAATAGATCCCTTCATCCCCCCTTGGCCCTTCTCCCAGTCCCTGGGGACACCTGGAAGCCCTGCAGGGAGGGTTGCTGGGTGCTGCCATTTCTCTGGGCCAGGAGCTGCAGAGATTTGCTGCCACGATACATAAGATGCTCAACGTCCCCGCGCCGCCTCCCCAAAAGCGCGGGGATGCTCCTGCCGCAGGTCTGGCGGTCCGTGCGGCCGTCGGAGCACGTCTGCCCCGCTGCCCGGCCTGAACGTGCTCGTGGGCCGTGTTTCTCCGCGGGCACAAGGCAGGCTTTCTTCTCACGGCACGTGTTTATGGGCTGCACCGGGCGAGCGGAGCACGGTCCCGCTCCCGAGCGTGGCCGTCAGCGAGCGAAGCCTCGTTAGTTCCACTTATTAAAAAAAAATTGCTGGGGGGAAGGGAGAGAAGGCAGGGAAAGAGTGAAGTATTGAGAAAACACTTCTTTCATTCATATGTTGTTTACTGAAATAAATACTTCATTATTAGGCTTTTTTTTTTTTTTTTTTAAGCCAGCACCACAGAGTCCCCAGTGTTGGGGCCCGTGACTGTGCTGTATCACCGCGGCCCGTTGCTCCCGCGAGCCGGTGTCTTGCTGCTGGGAGGTGTCCGGAGAGAAGCACTGCAGGGAGCAGGAGGCTTTCCCAGCTTGGGGGAGAAACGTGGGGGCTGCTCCTGTCGGGTTCCATGTAGCTTTGCTGATTCCTTTCTCCTGCTCTTCGCTGCACGCTCTGCCTCGCAGGGCACCGTGGCAGCTCGAGCTCCAAACGAGGCAAAAACTGGCGGTTGAGGCAGGGAAGGATTTGGGGGCTGATTGATTAAAGCTCTGCTTTCTGCTGGTCTGTGGTCCTTGATGAGCTCCAAAGCCTAAATAGCACGAAGGCGTGCGAGACCGAAGCGATCTCTTTTTGAAGTTCCCCACCTTCCGCGGTCAAAAGTCGAAAGCCAGCGGCTCCCATGGAGCCTTCCCGCCGTCCCTACAGCCACCTCGAAACACCAGCAATCCCTTTTCTCCCCCCTTAGGGTGAGCCGAGGCCAAGAGAGCCTCCTCTCCTCTTGTGCGTGTCACCTGAGAAACCATCTGCGTTTGTCTTTCCTCTTAAATGAGTCTTAACGCAACCGAAGGGCCGCGAGCTGCTGGTGCCGGCGCGTGCGGAGCCTGGGAGCCTCCGTGTCCCTCTCGCATCCTTCCAGCTCTGCTGCTCAGCGGGATTTCCAGCCCCGGCAGGTTTGTCCTCCTGGCATCCACTTGTCTCTTCCTTTTCCTTTCCTACCTCTCGGTCTGGTTTTCCTTCTATTTATTCCTTGGCTTCTCTTCCCCCCCACTGCCCACTCCTTTCCCCATACTCACCTCTTATCGTCCCCTCCAATTTTCCTCTGTTTTCTTCTTGGTTGGTTGCTTCTGCTTGCTGCCTGTTCTATTTGGGCTCCTCGAGTGTTTCACGTCGGACAGCCTCCCTGCGATCCGCGGTCGGAATAGCCTATTCCCACGGGGGCTCAGGAAAAAATGCAGCGCATTCCTCGCTTCCCCCAGCCCCTTATCGCGGTTCTGCTCGTTGGCTGCCCACCACGAGCTGTTGAAGCAGTGCTGGCAGGAGCATCTCGGGTGGTTGGACACGTGGGGAGGGAGCCAGCCAGCGTGGGTTCAATCCTGCCTGCGTCCTGGATTGCTGCTGGAACCCTGGCACGTTGCTGAGTCTCAGCTCCTCGCCTTGCCGCTGCTGGAGACGAGGATGGGCAGAGACCTGCTGGCCCCGCAGCTCCGGGCACAGACTGTGCCCACTTGGATGGGAAGGTGCAGAGTGGTTTTCCCGCGATGTCCCAGCAGCCGGGCTGGGTGTCACGGCTGGCAGGCATCCCTCTGCCATGGGGCCGCGGTGCCATGAGAGCAGGAGCCACAGCCGCTGGGTACGGGAAATGCGCTGGCAGCACTGGGCTGGCAGAGGCAGCACATGCGTGTTTTGGGTTTGGTTATGAAGCTAAAAGGTTTCTTCACCCTGAGGGAGTGAAGCACTGGACCAGGTTGCCCAGAGAAGCTGTGGCTGCCCCATCCCTGGAAGTGTTCAAGGCCAGGTTGGATGAGGCTTTGAGCAACCTGGTGTAGTGGAAGGTGTCCCTGCCCATGGCAGGGGGGTTGGAACTAGATGGTCTTGAAGGTCCCTCCCAACCCAAACCATTCTGTGATTCTATAATGGAAGTGTTTTTGTGAAAGTTATTTAAAAATTTTGCAGTGCAATAGTATTTCCCCTTTGGGTTCAAGCGGTGGGCCGGCAGCACGGGTGACCATCTCCATGGGCAGGCTCCGTGCCTCCGACACCCGGACGCTGCAATCCCGTGGGAGATGCTGAGCCGCTGGCTGATCCGGCTGCCTGTTCCCAAGCCAGTGCACTGGGGAGCTGCTGCCGCAGACCTCGACGAGAGCCTCGCGCTGCTTCCGTCGCCGTAGTCTGTGCTCGTGCAGGACTTTCCCCAGGGCTCTCCGCCGGACAGTTGTCCGTTTGCCGGGGGGACCCAGCACGAAGTGAATTATCAGCAACTTTTGGAGAAGTGGGGAGGAGCAGTACCGTCAAGACGGAGGGTGCAGAGCTTCTCTGGGCTTCACAGCCCTCCTCGAGCTCTTACTCCTAACTTAATCTGAGCTTCCAAGAGGAGGCTTGAAGCCCCTTCTCTTGCTGGCCAAGGAAGCTCTTTGGGGGAAAATAAGAGGGAAAACCAGGCTCTGAGCCTTCCAGTGGAGAGCGCCAGAGCCTGGGAGGTGTGGGGGGGTCTGGGAGCCAAGAGCTGCCCTGGGCAGGCGGAGATGCGGGCACCACGTCTGTGCCAGCCACGATGTAGGGCAGCCAGCCCTGCCGAGAGCTTCGCCTCCCCCATCCCACTGGTCCCGGCCACGGATCCAGGGTGAAACGCAGCCCCACCCGGCTCGCTTGTGCCGAGCGCGGGCCCTGGCCGGGCCGGCGCGGTGTTGAAACGAAACGCGAGGCGCTTTGTCTCGACTGGGAGCGCTTTAAGCCCTCGCTCGGGAACAATGGCCAAGCTATGGGGTCATTTGTTCTGGTATTTCAGCAGCTCCTCATGATTTATGGGATGTTTTGTTCTGCTGCTTGTCTTAGCTTCCCCCTCTCCACCCTCCCCGTCTCCATCCCTTCTCCATTTCAGCTCCTCCTCCCCCCGCTCCCAATTCCCCTAATAGCTGTGGAGCCGCTCTGCCGTACGCGGCCACGGTGTCTGTGACTTATGGAATTAGCCCTATGGGAGCTGGACGTCCATGCCAGGGTGTCCCAGCTGCCAAGGGAGCCAGCTGACAGCAGGGCCTCTTGCCCCCCACCCTCCCAGGACACCTCTCCGTGGGCAAGGTGGGCACCAGCTAGGGAGCCCCAGAGCTCTTGGCTGGCCTCGGCACCGCGGCGATGGCCACAGTTGATGCCTCTGGGTGTTTGGGGGGAGCAGGAGTTTGCCCACCCCCTGAGCTGGTGGGACAGTGATTGACCAGTGACTGGGAGGGACTCGCTGATGGGGATGGGGAGGAGCGAGCTCTCAAAATATCTCCCTGAAAGTTGGGTTTGCCTTTAGGAAAGGATTTGAAAGGAATGATTTACTTGCGGAAAAATCACCTTTATCCTCGTTGCCTCTGAGTCATCTGCAGACAGAGAGAGGCTCACGGGCAGCTGCCGGTCACGGCGATACCAACGCACCTGCTGCAGCCGGTCCTCGGCCCGGTCAACGGCAGAGGAGTCACAGTCTGTGCGGCTCCGCTTCCGCCACCCCGTGCTGCTGGCAGGGAGCTGGGAGCACCCCGGCCGGGGGGCACGGTGGGGAAGGGGGACTGCGTGGGGGAGTTTGGGACCATCCAAATGGTAGGGTCCGTGCAAGGCTTGCGCCTCCCCTTCTCATGCCACAAGCTTCCATCAGGCCATGTTTCCTCCTCAGCTGAGGAAAAGCAGCTCGGCTTGGGATGACGATGAGGCTGGAGAAGTTGGGAGAAGACCAAGGGTTGGATCGTCTCTGCGTGCAGTGTTGTAAGCTGCTGCCGCAGGTGCGGCGGTCCCACCTGCCTTCGATTCTCATGTCACTGCAGCAGGAAAAATCGAGCTCCCTGGGAAAGGGAGGGAAGGAAAGCGTTGGGAGAGGACTGATTTCCAGGTTCTCCCCATCTGGGACTGAAGCACTCGGCCAGATCCCTTCCGCACTGAGAGCAAAGGAAGGAGAGACATCATTGATTTAAAAGACAAATTTAAAATATTGTGCTGATGTGCTGTTCTGGCCGTTTCCCTCTGCTGGGAGCCGATACCTCCAAGCCCCGATGCGGTTATTTCTCGGTGCAGCGCATCCATTATCCTCAGCGCGCTTTGATTTCTGTCAAATAGCCCATTTGCCTGATTTGTTTAGTTTTATTCTCATAGAATCATAGAATCACAGAATGGTTTGGGTTGGAAGGGACCTTAAAGATCACCCAGTTCCAACTCCCCTGCTATGGGCAGGGAAACCCTCCACTACACCAGGTTGCCCAAAGCCTCATCCAACCTGGCCTTGAACACTGCCAGGGATGGGGCAGCTACAACTTCTCTGGGCAACGTGTTCCACTGCCTCACCACCCTCATCATCTCATCTCATCATTTCCCACGGCCTGGATCTGCAAAGCAGGATGGATACCTTGGTCCCTGCTGAGGAGTGTGGAAGATGTTCTTCATCCTGCAGGATCTCCACTGGTTCTTCTCCATGGATGTGTCCATGCCCAGAAGGTGCCGGTTGCCCAGATTTGCACAGCAGGCAGCCCCATGGTTATGCTGGAGGGAAAGTGCAGAGATGCCACAATCCTTGGTTTGAAGGAAAAATCTCGTGGATGTCTGAATCATAGTGTGAGTCAAGCCCTTCCTGATGGCCCCATGAATCCTCCACACCAGCTGATATTCCCGTAGTGTCAGTGCACTGGATTTGGAAGGTTTTAGCTCTCCCAGACCTCTTAGCCTGCACACAAAAAATATCTCAATATATTTCTTGGAGTGGCAATATCGATAATAGTCCTGGTTTCCTACTAGTGGTCAGATCTTCACACCTGCTGGCTTTGAACCGGGCTTCTCCCTGAGCTGATTTGCACCCAGGGAAGGACAGTGGAGATGAGTTGTGTGTCCGGAGCCACCCCAGTGAGACAGGCAGTCTGTCCCAGCCCCCGGCTGCCGGGCTGTGCTTCCGCCAGCCCTGGGGACGGCTTTGCCCTGGGAGCAGGTGGGACCGCTGGTCTCACTGCTGGTGCTGCTGGGGACGCGGGGGTCGGGAGGCACAGGAGCATCAGCACCACGTCTAGCGAGTCCCAACAGATGACACTTTCAAGGTATTTGGGTACTTTTAATCCTCTCTTGTCCCTTAAACTGTGGTAGTCCCTGTTGCACAGGCTTTCTCCGCTCTTAGTTTCCCACCGGCTGAGACGCTTCTGCCTGCCAGAGCTTCAGGAACCTCCTGTTTATCTTCCTAGAGAGCATCTCTCGGTGCCAGGTCAATATTGGACCTACTGGCTTGGATGCTGGCGGGATGGGCAGCACTCAGCGAGGAGGCCAAGCTGCAGGCAGGAGTCAGCCCAGGACACTTGGGACACTGAGGACCAGGTCCTGGGATGTGTTGGGGTCTCTCTCCACCTTTGCTTGAGTCTTTCCTGCTGCCTGTACACTCACTCTTCCCCATCGCTTTGCTTCACACCCATCCCTCTTACCCATCTTCTGTCGGCTTGCTTGCTCTTCAGAGGAGGTTTGTGAGCCCAAGTGATCTCCACATCTGCTGAGCCTTATGCCCACTGGAGGTCAGGGAGAAGCAGTTACGTTCTCCTCTGCTCCTCACTTCCAGATTTCCTCCTGTTCTCCCTAACATTAAAATATTCATTCCTCAGCCCCAGGGCATCCTGCAGTAGCTCACTCTCCAGGGACATTCCTCTCCCCGTCCCACTTTGCCTCCATTGCCTTTTTCTCCACCGAAGTCAGGGCAGGCTCGTTACTGATGGTCTGCTGTGAACAGCTGTTGTTTCTGAGCTTTGGAAAAGGAACAAACGACATTATGTGGTAGCATTTGTCAAGTATGGCCACCAGAGCAGCTGCTGAGCTGAGCAGAACTCCAAGAAACATCTCATCTTGGCGTTATCAGGATTGACTCTGGCCCACTTCCCCAAGAGGAGCCATCATCACCTTCAGCAGGATGCTGTGGCTGGTTGAGTTGATGTTCTCCATGCAAACCCTACGTGTTTCTGAGCACGTGATTGTTGCAGCCTCTGAGATGGCAGGGACTGCAGGTAGGTCTGGCAGCATGGTTACTCACCTCTTCCCACAGTCCTGTTTCTCCTCTCCACTCCCAGGCTCCACGTTTAGGTGCTAAAGTGGCCAGGACCCAAACCAACTCATCAAAGTTTCTGAGCTTCACCCATCACAAAGAGTGGCCTGGGCTGGGGGCCAGGGACGAAGCTCTGGCCAGGGGCATAGGGGACCTGGCTTCTCCTGGCCCCCTGAGCAACTAAGGGCAAGATCTGCCCCTCTTTGTGCCTCAGTTTCTCACTCTTTAAAAGGAGCACAGCAACACCAGCCTCTTTTCTCAGGCACTTTGAGAACTACTGATGAAGGAGCTGACTGTTGCATCAGGACACTTGATAACTGGGGTCTTCTGCTGGCAAACCCATTCCCCCAGCCCCAGGAACAAGATGTGGGCTGGCTCCGAGCTCAGAGCTGGCAGGTCGAGCTTTCCTTTTGGGCTTTGTAAGTTTGGGATCACATTCTGGAGCTGTCAGCTTATGTTACCACTTCAGCGAAGAGCACCAAGGTCAAGGTTGCTATGCTGTTTGTGGTGTCCTGCATGGCTGGCACGTCCTCTGCCCAGGGAGCGGATGCTAAAAAAAGTCTTTTTTTTTCCCCGCAAGTGGTGTTCTCATTCATCAGGTGGAGAGGAGGAGGCAGTTATTGTGGTCAGAGGCAGTGGCAGGAGCAGAGGTGGGCAGACAGCTCCTTCTAGGTCTGGAGAGATCCAGGCAGGATCTTAAAACTAATTCTTTTAGGTTTAAATGCCACTGTGCACCGGGCTCTGGAGTCAGAGGGTGCTGTCTTCTGCTGTGTGATGGAGCCTTCAGCCTTTCTGCACGCCTGGCCTACGTCAGAAGACACAAGCCTTGAAGGACAGACTCATCGTGGGGTCAGTCCCTGCTGCCTTGTGCCAGGGAACGGCCTGGAGGGCAGAGACAGCCCGAGGAGGCTTGGCCGGGTTTCTGGAGGTCGGGAGAGCTGTGTCAGGTTTCCCTGTGCGCTGAAATCCTGCGGAGCAGCGGGCCAAATCCTGGGGAGCCAGGAGGCTGCTCCTGGACACAGATAAGCCATCGTGACATTTAGGTAGTGCCCCTGCTCTCCCCATCTGTGCCCAGTGTCTTGCTGGCTGGCCAAGGGAGCGTCTGAGGGGACATTGGCTTTGAGCATGTTCTTGGAGCTCCCTGAACGAGGAGGTGGATAACCCGGTGGAGCACTTCCCTGCTTTCTGTGCAAGTGGGAGGCTGATGCTGCCAAGAGGTCCCGTCCTCCCAGCGCTTTCCTGGCCCGGCTCTGCCCTGGTCACGAGCTCTGGAAGGCTCGTGGTGAGCAGAAGAGCAGTTTTGCTTATGGAGCAGAGCTCCACTCGGGTGAACTTCATGTGAACTCATGATGTTTCTTTGGCCGTTGTCTTTCCTGACGATGCAGGCGGGTCGGGAACTGGATGCTGTGTTGCACAGGGACCCAAGGCTGCCTTCCTTGTGCACCTCATCCTCTGGCTGTGCCATGGAGGTGGGATCTGCTGCCTGAGCAGCCGCTCTTCACGCTGAGTAGGAACACCAGCAGATGGATAGAGCTGTCCCTGGGCTACACTGGGACCATGCTGCCATACCTGCTGCTCTCCCTGGTCTTAGTGGGGCTGGTAGGTACCCCATTGCAGCACCAGGGCTTTAGTGACCAGCTCGAGGTCAGACGGGTGGTCTGTGGCAGAGGTACATCTCCCCACCTCGTCCTGCTCCCACACTTTACCGGGAGATCACAGCTTCCACATCTGTGTTCACACCAGATCATTTGATCTGTCACCAGAAAAATCCGGGGTAACAGAGGAAGAGAAGCTCTCTGGGCTGAGGGCTTGTTGGCACAGCAAATCGGAGGTGTGACTGCAGCCTGAGCCAGCCCGTGTTAACAAGGGGGACAAGGGGTGGCATCCCAGGCCAGCATGTGCCAGGATGCAGTGGGCACCTAGAGGGGCTTTCCAGGTCCATGGGAGCCTTGATCCCAAGGAAGCTGTCTTGCAGCAGACAGCCAGGAGAAGCAGGGTGAGGAGCGTGTGGGATGAGCAGGGGGTCTCAGGAGCATGAGGGTGTCTCCACCCTGCCTCTCGCTGTTCAGGGGATGGTGAGGGGGAGGAAGGAGACAGCAGCACCCACCATGTGTTGGGGCCACCAGCTCTATGAGATGTTTCCCACCTTCTTGGTGATGGAGGAGCCCAAGCTGTTATGTCTGGCTCGAAGCTCCTCCTCAGTGCAACCATGTCAACAGAGATTTCCCCAAGTGCTCTGAGAGACCTCTGAGGTGCTGGGGTCAGGTTGGTCTCCTCTCACCCCATGCTGCCACCTCCCATCTCCAGGGCCACCTCTGTGCTGGAGTAAAGTCATCCTCCCGTGCTGCCATGGAGGGGCGAGGGCTGAGGAGGGCACCTCTCGCCCCACACGTTGGTTGTAGACGTGTTGGTTGCAGCCGGAGCCGGCGGACGCCCGTTGTGATGGCTGTCTAACACTTTCCAGCGGAAGTTTGTTTGCTTATACCTTTGCCAGACTTTAAACCGTTTGGGCTGAATTTTTCCAGCTCGCTTTGCCTCAGGCTGAACTTTCTCCTGATTTTTTTTTTTTTTTTTTTCCCAAGTTTCAGCAGAAGGTTGGGGAAAAATGATAGCTTTGCCAATTTTATTTTTTTTTTTTTAATCCCGTCTCTTTGAGGACTTGTGGTGCCTCCATGCTTCGGAAAAGAGACTTGAAATTTGGCAGGGTTGGTGCATTCCTGGTGGAAACCAACACAGATTTGGTCAAATTGTTAGCCTCTGGAAAGCATGATTGTGCATGCTTGGAAGAGCTCTTCAGAGGTCCTTGTGCTCTCCAGCTCCATCAAGCACCTCCTGTCCCATCTCTAGAGGCACCCCCTTGCCCTTGTGAGTTCAGGTCAGCCATGGTGACTTCAAGGAGGCCAAGGCATAGTTTGGTGCTCCTTCCTAGCACGTCTCAAAGCACTTTGCAAAAGACAACGGTGTCTTTATCTCCATTTCCCATGTGTGGAAACAGGCACTGGCTGTGGGCATCACCTGCCTCGTGCCTTCAGTGGTAGAGCGAGGAACAGGGCTCAGGTCAACTTGAGCAGTGTCTTGTCTTTAGACCAGGAGAAGCTGAGGCAATGCTTAATGAGAGGAGAGAGTGTTTCCCAGTATTCCCATGTCCAGAGAGACATTGGGAAAGGGCACTTTCACCCCTGCCTCTCCCATGGGTGTGCTTAGCAGCACTGGTCACATCGACGCATGGATGGATGAGCGTGTCCTGATGTTCAGAGGTTTGACCTGGTGATGACTGTGATTTTTAACATTGCTTTTTTATATTAGAGTGGAGATCTTTTCCACTTGGTGTCCCAAAGGCTCTGACAATTCCTCCGTAGACTCCGTTATCCTTAGCTTGGGCTTCTCCGCCTGATGGTATCTCAAAGCTTTCTGCAGCTGGAGGGAGAATAAAGTGGCACATGAGGTGGGAAGGCTCTGGTCTGACGGAGGCAGCTGGCAAACCTCAGCTGGAAGGAGGCCTGCCTCGTGATGAGGTCTCCCCAGCTGGTGCCGTTACAAGAGCCCTTGAGCCGTTGTGGGTGTTTTCTAGCAAAATGGTAAAAAAAAGTTGGCTTCTCCCCTTGCGCTGCAGCGTTTGGACCCTGGCTCCATTGGAGATGCGTGGAGGGAAGGCCAGCCCTGGCATACGTGAGTGCTTTTGTAGTTGGGTGGCAGCGAACGAGCTCCTCTGGCATTGCGCTGGGTGGTGCTGGCATGACACCGGCAGCAGGGCTACGTGGCGGGGTTGGTCCCTCCTGCCAGAGGAGGAGACCTCAGTGGGTGCTGGGCAGGGAGCTGGTCGTGGAGCGAGCCGGGAGCAAATCCTGGCGTGAAGCTGTGCCGAATGGGAAGCTGGCCCAGGACATGCCACCGGCAGTCCAAGGAGATCCCCAGCGGGGGGTGGCTGTTCTGGGTAGCGGTGCCAGGGACACCCTGTGGGTAGTGGCCAGCGTGCCCAGCACTGCCGGCTGGGTCCTGCTGGTTGCCTTCCAGCGGGAAAGGGGTCTTCTAACTCCAGTAACATTTACCAGCTGGGCAGCAGCTCTGGAGCCGGGTGTGTGCGTTTGTCTGTTCTTCCATTGTGTCTTGGCCGTCGTCTCCTCCTCCCCGCCGAGATCAATGTCTGTGGCCTGCTTTTTATAATCCCTTTGGGTACAGCTCTGGAAGTCTTCAGCCAGCGGTGCTGGTTTCCATCGTGCAGCTTCGGCGTGCTTGAGCCGCTTGGTCCCCATCTAGCTGGATGGCTTGGGTAGGATGATGGACTGGAGGTGGGTTTCCTCCAGAAGGGACATCTCAGCGAAGGGCTGGGGAGGTCTCCAGGAGGGCTGCAAGGCGTCGGTGGGATGTAGTTGGCTGGGGATGGAGACCAGCCACCAGGTAGGGGGGAATGAGCTCAGATGACCTCCAGAAGTCTTTCTTGGGCCGATTTTCTCCAATGTCATGGTTTTGGAGAAGAGGTGGCTCCCGAGGACAGCCGGATCTCACCAGCGTGTTCTTCCTGGTGGCACCAGGTGGCGCAGGAGGGTAAAGGATTTGCTCGTCATCGCCGCGGGTCTGGGTTCAAACCCATCGCCTCCCACTGCTGCGATGAGTCTGCAGGTCTCAGCCCCCACCGCATGGGGCTGTGCCCATGTGCCCGGGCGAGCTGCAGCCCCAGGGCCAGGCAGCGGGGATGCGGCTCCTGGGAGCCCTGTTCCCAGCAGAGCGAGGAGCTGAGCCAACGTCTGAACCGTAGTGGGGGGCGTGGGTGCGGAGCCCCAGCATCCCGGGAGCGGGACACGGTGGTGCGAAGGAGCCGTTATCGGCGGGGAGAGCACCTGTGGGTCTCAGCAGGAGGAGGAGGAGGCAGTGTGGGATGGTGCCCTGGTGCGAGGCCGTGGTGAAACGCAGAGCGTTCCGACCCCGTGTGCTTGAGCCGTCGGAGAGGGAGATGTTAGTTCTTCTTCCCGGCTCCCAGGAGGTCCCGGGTGTTTTGCTGGGGTGCGGTACACGGCCACAGCCCTCAGAGAAGCTGGGGCAACGCCATCCCAGCCCCCATGGCCCCTTCTCCCATCGAGACGATGCTCAGAGGCAGCCACTGGCCCTGTGCGGGCTGGGGTGGCCACAGCAGCTTCTCCAGCAGCCTCCCTGCTCCTTTCCAAGAAGTGGGTGTCAGGGCCCAAGTGCGGGGACAGGACCAAGCTTGGCTGAGCGTGGTCTGACATCCTTCCTCGCTCCTCCCAGGATGGCAGCCGGGCCCCGGCCGCACGGCTGAGCATCCCCATGCTGAGCATCCCCCTTCTGCTTCCGTTGGGTCCAAGCTGGGCCCTGCGACCCCATGGAGATTTTTATTTTTTTTTTTTCCCCCTTCCTGGTACCTTCAGTGATCTTTGAGACCAGGCGTCGTATGACTCAGCTCCTGCATTTGATACCCCCGAGAAGAGTTTGCACACATGCATCTGTGGCGCAGAGCGGTGCTCGTTCCTGGCAGGCCGAGCAGGGATAGGATTTCGTCCCGAAAGAGGGGCAGTGAGTCCCCTCCGCTCATCCGCTGTTAATATGCGGAAGTCTGATTTAGCCGGGATGGTGCCAGCAGGTCGGGGGTGTCTTCCAGAGCACTGCTGACCCGCTCCAGCATCCGGGCTTGGGAGATCCTGGAAGGACTGGAGGAAGCACCGTTGCAATGCAGAGCAGGTGCTCGGCAGGTCCCTCTGTGCTTTGGAAATCTGTCCGTCCTCCCGTCCCTACCTGCAAAGGTCCAGCTGGTTGCGTGTGCCAGAAGCATCGGGCACATTTTGGGTGCTGGGGCTGAACTGCTCGTTCTGGCAGTCGGCGCGGGGCACGGTCAGCAGAAGTTGATACCGATGTAGATCCTGTGAAGGGCAGTTTGGGCGCTGACCTTTAGGTCCTGTCCGTTTCTGCTGCCCGGTCCTTGCGAGCAGCTTGGGTCTGGAGGCAGCTCCCAACTCGAGCAAGGAGCACCCAGCCAGCCCCTGGCGCCGAGCAGCCTGGGCAGTGGTGCTGAGCTCCCTCCCTGGGGTGCTGGGTGAGCACGAGGTCACAGATCCTGCAGTGCAGAGGTTTGCAGAGGGCAGCAGTCTGCAGGGTGCAAGCGACAGGGGTCTGCAGGACACGGGGGTTAGCAGGGGACAGGGGTTAGCAGGGGACAGGGGTCTGCAGGGCACAAGGGTTTACAGGGCGCAGGGGTTTGCAGGGGGCAGCTGTTTGCATGGCACAGGATTTATAGGGAACAGGGATCTGCACAGCACAGGGTTTGCAGGGCGCAGGGGTTTGCAGGGCGCAGGGGTTTGCAGGCACGGGGATTTGCAGGGTGCGGGGGTTTGCAGGGCACGGGGGTTTGCAGGGCACGGGGGTTTGCAGGCACGGGGATTTGCAGGGTGCAGGGGTTTGCAGGGTGCAGGGGTTTGCAGGGCACGGGGGTTTGCAGGGCACGGGGGTTTGCAGGCACGGGGATTTGCAGGGTGCAGGGGTTTGCAGGGCACAGGGTTTGCAGGGCACGGGGGTTTGCAGGGTGCAGGGGTTTGCAGGGTGCAGGGGTTTGCAGGGGGCAGGGTTTGCAGGGTGCAGGGTTTGCAGGCACAGGGGTTTGCAGGGCTCAGGGTTTTCAGGGTGGCTGCAAACCCCAAGCGAGCCAGACCCCGGGGCTGCACGCTTGGCTCTCAGCACTGCAGGACGGGCTCTGTCTGCCTCCTGCCCGCCAGCAGCTGGGGTTCAGGTGCTCACAGGGCTGTGGTCGCACCGGGCGCTGCCCGTTGCTGCTGGGTACCTGGTGCTGGGGTGGCCACATGGGGCTTCCCCCTGAGCTTCGGTCACGGCTCGGGGCAGCTCGTCCTGCTCAGTCTTGTCTCCATCATGTTCCAGTTAAAACCAAATGTGTTCTCCAGCCTAAGCTGCGCTGCCGTTTAAGCCTTTCCAAAAATGAAACAAATACCCACGGACTGCAATTCGGATTGCAGCTCAATTAGGGCTCGTTCCCAATGCGATCATAAAACCTCCAGTACGAAAACAAACAACCCAACCAAACCACATCCAAGCCTGACAGCGTCCTCTGGAATGCCTTTAAAATAACAAGGGGGGCAGAGGAAGATGAAAGCAGCGTGGCCGGGGGGGAAAGAGGGCTCTTCGGCCCCGAGGGGCAGCCCGGAGGTGGGCTGAGCAGGTGTGGGGCAGGGCCCTGCGGGATGGGGACCGGTGTGGAGGAGATGGGTATGATGGAGATGGGGTGGGATGGGGACAGTGTGGAGGAGATGGGTATGATGGAGATGGGGTGGGATGACGACCAGTGTGGAAGTGATGGGTGTGATGGAGATGGGGTGGGATGGGGACCAGCGCAGAAGTGATAGATATGATGGAGATGGAGTAGCTTGGGGTCCATGGAGTAAAGGGTTAGGCTGTGTTCCCAGCAGGATTCAGTGGGGCGAGGAAGAGGAAGATGCATAGGTGTTTCGGAGCGAGGTGGTTGTGCTGTGAGCAGCTTTGATGGCGGGTGTTGGAGCAGGCCGGGGGGGCGCGGGGCCAGAGCAGGACCGCGGCGGCTGGAATGCGTGTCCCGCGTAACCCTGGCTTGCACCGAGTCCAGCCAGTCTGGTGCCGCGGTTCGGGTTTCACGGCGGACTTTAAACCCGGCCATATTTAGCGAGCGCTTTGCTGGCCTGTCAGGGAGGGGAAGCCACAGCACAACTAATAAAAAAAGCCAAACAAAAACAATGTAATTAAAGAGACTCAGCACTGTGTGTTCCCAGAGCAGGAACATTTACCCAAGGCTTGCTTGCTCAGATGCTTAACGGCGACCAGCAGTTAAAGGCTGGCATGGGGGGGGGTAGCGCAGCGAGGAGGGTTTGCCCTGGCTGGGAGGTGGGAGCCCAGGGCTGAGCACAGCTCCTGATGGCACATCTGCCCTCCTCAGTGCCCATGCTGGGCGGGAGGCGTCAGGGGCTTTTGGCACTGGGACGAGAAGCCATGGCTGCTGAACCCCTCCAGCCAGGGACACCCACTTAAATTTGGTAGCAGAAAAGTGGGTTTTCTAGGTGTGAGCATCCACCCCATCCACATCCAGGGCGGGCCAGAAGCTCTGCTGGGGTAAATCCTCGTGAAAACAGTGAAGCCAATGGAGCTGGTCTGGGGTGTGGAGCCGAGGGCCTGACGTGGACGTTGTGTCTCCCTTCCAGCATCTCCTTCCTGACCTGGGTCTGCAGATGGAGCCCGTGCAAGCCCCTGGGATTTTGTGTTTCCCTTCCCTCCGGGGATGATTCGGGGTGCCCGGGGCCAGGCAGTGCCAGCCCTTGCCCCCTTCAGAGCAGCTCACAGCTGGTGCTCACGGGCTGATGTCAGCATCGTCTGCCTTGGGTAGACACCCATCCATCGCGCACCGTCCCTTAGCATGGTCACCGAGAAGTGTCCCAGTGTCCTGGCAAAGCTGCTGGTGAGGTGTGTGTGCAGGCAGGGCAGGAGCTGCCCAGGAGGGACGCATGCATGGGGGCATGGCCAGGACGGTGCCGCTGGGTGACTACGACGGCAGTGCTGACTGTGACAGCAGACTGTCCCGTGGGACTGAGGAACTGAAAGTCTGATTTTGGTCATGTTTTAATGGGGGTTGAGCCACAAGCTCATTTCTAGGCTCATTTTAAAACCATGATGAGGATGTTTAATGAAAGAAAGAAGGAAAGAAAGAAAGAAAGAAAGAAAGAAAGAAAGAAAGATAGAAGCAGCAGCATTATCATGTTGCAACAGAATTTGCTCGAGCGTCTCTGCTCCCTTCCTCCCTAAACGTACTGCTGGGCCTGCAGAAACGGGGTGTTTTATGGGAGGCCTCCGCAGACTGTCAACAAGTGATCTGCTTGGTTGGCTCTGGAGCTCTCTTGGAGCCCTGCGGTCTCCGTCTCTCCCGAATTCAGAGCCCGTGATTTAGGAGGGAGGTGTGGTGGGGGAGCCGTGCGGGCAGGCTCTTCCCTGCTGTGCTGCACCAGAGGACGTGGCTGTGCTTCAGGAGGACACTGCTGGACTTGCCCATGGTGTGGGACATCACTCATCCAGCCCACGTGCCTCCCCGCTGCCACGGCCCCTCCGGCGGCCGAGTCAGGGCTGGTCCCGGGGGGTCCTCACCGCACATCACAGCTGCTGCCTTCCCAGTGCGGGTGATTCCCAAGGGACACGAAAGCCCCTGATTTGGGGAGCAGCCTGGACAGCGATGCATGATGCCCACCCCCTCTTGCTGCCACGGGGGAATCCTCCACTTCTTCCCCTGCAGAGGTGCAGGGTGCTGAACGCCAGTGGGACATTGCAGATCTCGCCCAGGATGTGCCCTTCGGCTTATCGGATCCTCCGGCTTATTCGGGTACCGAGCTGCTGGCAGTTGGCTCTCAAATCCAACGCCATGCCACGGTGCTGTGTGGCTGTGGGGTCGGCTTGCTGCTGCCGTGGGTCGCAAGCTCCTCAAGAAGCACCTACCTGCACCGCAACGTGCCTGGTATGTGGCTGGCAGAGACAACGTGCAGCCCCACCAGTGTTGCCAAAGTGGTGCCTGATGCTCGGGAGACTGCAGCGACCTGGGTGCCGTGCAGCATCTCCTGGCTTTGCACCGTGCTGAGCTCCTGCGAGCACTGGGCTAATAGCGTTGGGCTTCTGGAGCTCGAGCAAAAATGTCCTGGCAGGAGCAGGAGCTGTGTAAGTTAGTTGTTATTGCTAAACAAAAGAGGCATGCTCGTTTCGGCTCCATTCAAAACAAAACCCAGCGGGTTTGCCAAGTGGGGAAAAAAGAGAAAATCTGTAGGAAACAAACAAACAAAGCCCTGGATCTGGTTTGGTGCCTTTCCCTGGACCCAGGTTTCAATAAGCAAGTGGATTTTCCAAGCACGCAGATGTTTCCATGGGGCAGGAGTGTTTTGCTCCATCCTTGCGTGGCCAGGTCACCGCACAGTATTTAAATACCTTGGAGGTCCGTACGCCTCAGGTCCTGGTTTTGAATGTGCCTTTTGGTGGGTTATGGAATCCCCCTCTTTTGGGAGGGCTCCCCTGCTCCTTGTCCAGTTTGGTTCCAATCTCTATTTCCCCAGCCCTGAAAAATTCCTTATACTCGGGCAGAAAGAGTGGAAAACACGAGTGGTGAGCAGCTCCCCTGTGTGCTCTCCATGGGTTAGGAGCTTGAGTGGACTCTGCCGTGGAGTGTTTGGCATCCGAGTGTTTGGGGCCGCAATGTGTGATTCCCTGCACGTGCCAAGGGTCATCACGGCCCTGGTCGTGAGGTCGGACTGAGTGTGCTCAGATGAAGAAATACCCTTCGCACTCAAGCTTCTTTGGGAACATCCTGTGCGTTGATTTTGCCCCGCTGATCTCCTGGTGCAAGCTCCCGGATTGGGAGAAGGTTGGCTGAGTTGGGTTGGGTTTCCCTGATAACTGGTTTTAGCCTTCTCCTGTCCTTTGCCTGTTCGTTTTTTGGATGACTCCGTGGACTGAATTGGACCGCGGCTCAGGAAAGCATCCCTGGCAGCTTGTGCTAATGTACCACTGACATCCACAGTGCCACGGGGCTACAACGAGCTCTTCAAGGACTCAGTCATAGAATCCCAGAATGGTTTGGGCTGGAAGGGACCTTCAAGGTCATCCAGTTCCAACCCCCCTGCCATGGGCAGGGACACCTTCCACTACACCAGGTTGCCCAAAGCCTCATCCAACCTGGCCTTGAACACTTCCAGGGATGGGGCAGCCACAGCTGCTCTGGGCAACCTGTGCCAGTGCCTCACCACCCTCAGAGGGAAGAATTTCTTCCTTAGATCTCATCAAAATCTCCCCTCTTTCAGTTTAAAGCCATTGCCCCTTGTCCAACCACTACACGCCCTTGTCCAAAGTCCCTCTCCAGCTTTCTTGCAGCCCCTTTAGGTACTGGAAGGTGCTGGAAGGTCTCGCTGGAGCCTTCTCTTCTCCAGGCTGAACAACCCCAACTCTCCCAGCCTGTCTCCATAGCAGAGGTGCTCCAGCCCTCGCATCATCTTCGTGGCCTCCTCTGGACCTGCTGCAACATCTCCATGTCCTTCTGATGTTGGGGACCCCAGAGCTGAACACAGCACTGCAGAGGGGGGTCTCATGAGAGCAGAGCAGAGAGGCGGAATCACCTCCCTCCTCCTTCTCCTCCATGCCCCAAGCCTTCTCACCCTTTCAAAGCATTAACACCGTCATCCTCCATCCTTCGAGCTCCCTTTTCCTCGTGCATGGAGCCCGGCGGATTCTGTCTCTGCTGCATCTGGCTGCAGCCGGCGGGGAGCAGCTTCCCAAAGCAACAGCCGCCCACGCCGACCCCGAGGATGGGAACGTGGTGCTGAGCTCATGTCTGCCGCTCCATGAGCTAATCCTTTCCACGGCCGGCGTGGGGGGTGGCAGGGACTGGGCAGCCTCAAGTTTTGCCTGGAAGGGCATTGCCACCAGCAGTGACACCGCTCGCACATGAGCCTTTTCACAGCCCAGGCTTCCGCTGGTGGCAGATGGCGTGGGATGGCCACCGTGCTCTGAGTGGCCACGTCTGGTGGCCTCCAGGCAGGACGGTCATTGCCTGCCCATGCAGGTACCTCCAGCTCCTGTCCTGATGGGCAGGGCTCCTGCCAGCCAGCCCGGGTCTGGGCTCCAGAGCAGCCCTGCCTGATGGGGACTGGTTCTCTGCTGGAGGCTCGGAGATGCTGTGCCCTTAAACAAAATGCACTTAAAACCATCTAATTACAACGATTATTACCACTGGTTGCTAGGCCAAGATCTGCAACGTTGGAAACATTAAAACCTAGACTAGAAACCACAACGTTATAAACTACCCCGTGGATTTGCTCGTGCTCGTTGCAAGAGGACGGATGAAACGAATTTGCCTTATGCACATCCATCCTCATGTGCTTTTAAAAAAAAATCTTCAGTCCCTTGGTTTCATGAGATGGGTCTGGCCAGCCCTAACACATCCTTTAGCAGAACCTCAGCCTTTTCCATGAAGTTTGCTGGTACCTGGATTTGTGGCATTGCTGACCTACCGTCCACACCACCTCCCTGACGCTTGCAGACATATCCCACGGCCAGAAAACTGACCTGCTGGGGTGGGCAAGGGAAATAATTAGCAACAAGAACTGATTGTGGTTGAGAGAAATTTAATTCGGCCACACTGAGACTGTAAAGGCAGACGAGGTGGGACGTGCCCCCACCACCTCTCCCAAGGATGGGGCTTTGCCATCAGGGTGAGCTGGTGTTGGCTGGTGGTACCTTGAGGGCACAACATCTGTGGGTGTTGGTTTCAGCTATCAGTTGCTCCACCACGAAGTTTAGCTCTAGATAAATCAAGACTGTTTCACTGAGTCCAGATGACTCATAACCACAGGGCAGGAAACTCTTTTATCTCTGGGGCAGCCGGTTTAATATAGATAGATGTTCACTCCTGAGCTCTGAATAATTTCCGTCTCTTTACTTCTCGTTAAAAGCAAATCAGATGAGGGAAAATAGTGAGAAATTTCTCTGTGTCGCCTCTGTTTCTACCATCTCTGAAAGAACTTCTTCCAAATTGTGCAGTCTGCCTGTTCTCGGTCACTTGCCATATATTTTAATTGGCAGAAAAAAAGGGCGCTTGCTCCAAAGCACCACTCCTTTTTTAAACCTTGATTCTTCAGGCGTGGATGGAGCAGGGATCTGTTACAACAGGGTCTACTTCAGCTTCCAGAGAGGATCTTTAGGGATCTTCCTTCCTTTCCTGATGTGGGAGAGCATCGTTGCCTCCTTGGATGAAGGGGAACCGCAGAGGAATTGGGCACCTCGTTGGCGGCTGTCACAAGAGCCATCTTCACCTCTGAGCAGCAGCTGGGGTGGAGAGAGGAGGACTTGGGCAGCAGGGAGCTCTTATGCACAAGAGAAAAGGCACGGTTTTACTGGAGAGTCTCTCGAGTCAGTTATTTCTCTTTCCTGAATATGTCAGGTAGCACTTTGCTTCTCAGGCTTGGTCTGTAGGTCAGGACCTGCCTTCCTGGCTGCCTGTCCCTGCCAGCGTGCCCTGCCTGCACAGGCACAGGTGGCTTTTCTCTCTTGAGTTCTGTCTGCCTGTGACAGCAAAGCTGCATGATGCTTTTCCTCTCCTTTGATGTCTGGGGTCCTGTATTTGCCATCTGTAGAGGCTTGTATGTGCCTTGTGCCGAGCCCCTTGGCATGAGGAGCCTTAGTAGTGGCCGTGCCAGGAGCTGCTCCATGTCCATGATGACATGTGATGTGCTCAGGCTGCCACGGCCGTGAGCTGAGAACTCTGCATCTGGAGCCAGACAGGTCCCAGTGAGCCCAGGGCTGGTTCTCCAGCCCTTCCCTGCGTTGTGCAGGTCTCTCTCGCCATGGTGGTGCCCTCCTGGTTGAGAGCTGCTCCGATTCCTCCCCACCAGCAGCAGCAGGACCCTGCTGTGTGCATCTCACTGACCTCCCCATCATTGCTTAGGGGTGTCTCGCCACCTGAAGCTCATGTGGTTGGTGTCCTCTGTCTGTCTGGTCCGTAAAGCCCTACGTTCAGATCATCCCCATCCCTGGAGAAATCCAAGGCGGCAACTCGACACCACGGCTTGGGCCACACTCGAGACCTCTAAATCCGTAGGCTGAAGGCAGTGAGATGAGTGATTGGCAGGAGCCAACCTCCCCATCATTTTCCGCTTTTAAATATCACAGAAAAAAAAGGTAAAAAAAAACCAAACCAAAATGTGTATCAAGAACAGTGTGACCAGCAGGAGCAGGGAAGTGATCCTGCCCCTGTACTCGGCACTGGTGAGGCCGCACCTGGAATATTGTGCCCAGTTTTGGGCCCCTCGCTTTAAGAGAGATATTGAGCTCCTGGAGTGGGGCCAGAGAAGGGCGACTAAACTGGTCAAGGGGCTGGAAAATAAAACTTATGAGGAGCGGCTGAGGGAGTTGGGGCTGTTTAGCCTGGAGAAGAGGAGGCTGAGGGGAGACCTGATTACGGCCTATAAATACTTGAGAAAAGATGGTGGGGAGGTGGGGGAAGGGCTCTTTACATTAGTGTTGGGTGATAGAACAAGAGGAAATGGGCATAAGCTTAGTCAGGGGAGATTCAGGTTGGATGTTAGGAAGTATTTCTTCTCTGAAAGGGTTGTCAGCCACTGGAATAGGCTGCCCAGGGAGGTGGTTGAGTCCCCATCCCTGGATGCGTTTAAGAATAGGGTGGATGATCTACTTACGGATATGGTTTAATGGGGATTAGGGACGGTTGGACTCGATGATCTCTGAGGTCTTTTCCAACATAGAAATCTATGAAATCTATGAAAATCATTAAAGGCCTTCTGCAGCCCACTGGGCCTACCCCAAAATCAGGGCGCTGAAGAGCACGTAGCGAGGCTGTTACGAATATCCTGCCTGCTGATGATGGCTTTATAAACTTCATCACCACCGGCGCAGCGTTGCGGTAGCCTTTTGGCAGGACCTTCCAGACAACTGCCACGCTTTTTATCGCGCTTACCCCTTGCTCCATATTTAACCAAGGAGGTGATACGGGGAAGGTCTTGCCCCACACTGTCAGAGCTTGTGCAGAGGACTACAAGACCAAAACTGAGAGAAATTTGTGTTAAGTGCAGTTGCGTTAAATGCTCTTCAGCCCTGATGCTCCTCGTCTGGGAACTGTGCCACGGGCTACGGCAAGAAGGGGATCAGATGTTTGACGCCAGTGAAAACCCTTGGTGCCATCAGGGATGAGTCATGGGCAAAAGCCCCCTGCAGCAGTGAGGCCACGCTGGCACTGGAGCCAGGGACTTTGCCCGCTGGGGATGAGCTCTTGGTGCGGACATGGGGGTCACGGCTGCAGGGAGAGGGGCAGCTCCCTGGCTGCGAAGCCAGGAAAAGATGCCAGCTTTCCTAGTGACTTGTACGTACTGGTCGTGGCTATTTAAAGTAGAATTCCAAATCAGAGTGGAGAAAAGATTTTGTAGCTTAATCGGTGTGGATGGAGAAGGTGAGGAGCAGCTGTGGAGCCTGGGTCTGCTGGTGAGCAGGAGACTGGTGGTCACCAGTCCCCATCAGAACCTGGTGTTGTCTCGGTGCTGTTAGAAATGGTCTTCTGTCCATTTCCCACCGTCGCTTTGCTTTCAGAGGGTGCCCTTTGCTGGAACAAAGACCCTGGGGAACGTCAAAGAGGGCTGAGGGACGGCGATAAGCACAGGAGACGGGTCCCCACTAGCAGGATGGAGGTGGAGAGGGTGCACGAGGCTGTCTCAAGCAAACTGCATGGTGGGCAGTGCTCATCTGGTGCAGGGCTGGAGGGCTGTGACCCCCACTGCCCAGGGGGTCTAAGCAGCCCTAGATAGGGCCATCCATCTCTGGAGTAGCTGAGTAGTGGAGACTGAGAGTAAGGAGAGGTTTCCCCAGTGCGATGGATGGAGACCAGTTGCAGAGTTGAGCAGCCTGAGGTTGCTTGGGGCATCTGAACGCGGCTGTCCTGGCTCAAGGGCACCACTAGGCCAGACCTCACTTGGGTCTGGAAGGAAATATCTCACCTGAAGAGTTCGTACAAGCCCCTTGGGACCCCCATGGGGTCAGCTGCAGCAACGGGGAGGAGGACAGGAGTGAATTTGGCTGCTAATGGATGGATGAGGGCATTGCTGGCACTGGCGTCCACCTTGCAGCACTCGCTGCCCTGGCACTGCTCCGTCCCTCCTGGGTCATGCCCTGGTCCCAACACTGCAGATATGGCTCTGCCTTCCTGGCATGTCCTCACGTGCCTCATTTCCCCATGCCTCCCAGGTCATCCTCCCCTAAAATGACGCAGCAGATGCGGGACTTGCAGTTGGCACAGGCCAGGAAGCCGCCGGGTCCTTCCTCACCCAACGCAGCCAAGAGGCTCTACCGAAACCTATCGGGGAAATTCCGCGTCAACTACACATCCTTTGACGAGGGCAGCCTGGCGGGACGGGGTGAGAAGGAGAAGCTCCGCAAGTCCTACCTGGTCAGTGCCCGCTGGCTCCATCCAGCACCACTGCGGTTGGGAAAACTGGGATGGAGGGTCCGTGTGTGGGCGATGCTGACACCTGGGTGGAAGCTGCACTGGAGCAGGTCTGGGTGTTTGATGGCCATCATCCATCTATGTCTGCAAAGAGCCAATGCTCCTGAGCCCCTGGGACCAGGGCTTGGGTTTGGGTTTGGGTTTGTGGGGTGCTGGTGGAGGGCTGGGGTGTTGGGTGGGTGGAGGAGGGTGCCTGATGCTCAGCCAACCTGTGTTTCTCCCTCTGCCCAGTTCCAGAGCAATGCTGCCCTCTTTGAGGCCGTGGAGCTGCAGGACCTGGACAGGGTGCAGGAACTGCTGAAGCAGTACAGCCCTGAGGAGCTGGACCTCAACACCCCCAACAGCGAAGGGCTGCTGCCCCTGGACATCGCCATCATGACCAACAACGCTCCCATTGCCAGGGCCCTGCTCCAAGCAGGAGCAAAGGAAAGCCCGCACTGTAAGTTGGCATGGGGCAGCCGTGCTGTGGCCCTTAACTGGGTCGCCAGCCTGGTGGAGCAGGGCACCCCAGGCAGCAGGGTCCAGGTGGGGAGGTGGTCACTGGGCGCTGGGAAGCTGGTGCAGGCTGTAGGAGGGGCTCGAGTGGAGCCCAAGAGCAGACCACAGAGGGGAGGATGGGCACTCGGGGTGGGGACGTGGTGCCAGCGGAGCCTGGGCTTGTCCTAACCACCTTCTCTTCCTTCCTCTTGGCTCCTCTCCTGGGACCCATGGCCATGCCCACCCACCCCGCAGTCGTGAGCCTGGAGAGCCGCTCGCTGCACCTCTCCACACTGGTGCGGGAAGCGGAGCAGCGGGTCAACGAGCTGACGGCGCAGGTGGTGAACGAGGCGCCCAACGCCGACTGCTCCGAGAAGGAGAAGCAGCTCAAGGCCTGGGAGTGGCGATACCGGCTTTACAAGCGCATGAAGGCAGGGTTTGAGCATGCCCGTGAGTGCCCGCAGCAGGGTTTGGGGGGCTGGGGGGCAGCCCCCGCACTGGGAGAAGGAGCGAGGTGTGCATGGTCCAGGATTGGGGCTGCGCCAGCACCCATCAAAGGATCCCCGCACCCTGCAGCCAGGGCTCGCTATATGGGTGCCTGGGGGGTGAGTGCTCCAGGGATGTGTCCGTGGGTGCCAGGGGAGGCCCGTGAGGGACACTGAGGGGTTCGGAGTGACTGTCCTCGCTGTAGCGGTCCCTGCGCTCTCTGTTCCCAGGAGTGCCAGATGCCCCCACCAATGTCCACCTCTCCGTGGCCAGCAGCTCCTCGGTGCAGGTGACCTTCTGGGAGCCCCTGAGCGTCAACTCGGCCGTCGTCACCAAGTACAAAGGTCAGGACCAGGGTCCCCATAGCGGTGCAGGGGACACACAGCCATGGCAAGGACCTCGGGTGTGCCAGGGGGACGTGCTCACCGTGTCCATGCCAGGGGTGTGGGCAGTGCTGCCAAGCCCCTTTCTAGCCCGCTTTGTGCTGGAGTGCAGGAGGAGCAGCCTGGCCACCACCCAAACGGCCTGAGCTGGACCAAGCCACCGTCCTGCACCAAGGCATATCTCGGGGTGTCACTTTTTTACAACCCCCTCATCCTGCACGCTGGCAGGGGCTTTGCCATCCTGCTGCTCCTGCACCCCTCACCCACTTAAACCGGATATTTTGGGCTTCTGGGAGAATTTTCTCCAGCCTCAGCTCCTGAGCCATCACTTGAGGGTGCTGACCCTGTCTGACATGGCTGGATGAGCAGACCCCCAGCTCCCTGTGCCGTCCACCCACTGTGGCTGCCCCTCCTCCCTTGCCCTCCCTCTGCTGCTTCCAGCTCCCGTGCTGCCCGCGGTCCCTCTGTGGCTGCTGGCCCTCAACGTGCCACAGCCGGCCCTGGTGGCCAGTCCCTGCTCCGGGGCCACGTGGCACCTTGGGGTCTCTCTGCTTTCAGTGGAGTGGAGCTGCTCTCCCACCTTCTCGCCACTGCTGGGGGAGGCTGTGATTGACAAGCTGAAGAACCTGCACTTCACCATCCGGGGGCTGGTGTCGGTGAGCTCTTGGGGTGCCCTGTGGGGGTCCGGGGCTGCGGGGGGAGCCCCCACGGCTGGGAAAAGCCGCTGGCCACAGTGCAGCCCGTGGGGTCATTCCAATGGGGGGAGGAGGATGAGGGTTGTGCCGCGGTGGTGCTGGGCACAGCCCGTGGGCAGAGCTAAGAGCGGGGAGCCAGGAGAGGCGTCTGTCTGTCCCTGTGCGGCCGTGGCTGCCCTGGCAATGGGGAACCCCCTGCACAGGGTGCGTGTGGCTCCGGAGTGAAAAGCAGAACGGGTCCATTCACCCAGCGCCTGATTCATCCTCTGTCCCCCACCCCACTCCCGTCTCCACCCGTGCTCCTCCTGGCCCATAAGGCAGTGGCTCGTTCCTCCGCCACCTGCACAGACGGACCCCCCGCGCCAGCCCTGGCACTCAGTGGAGAGGGGGGACCAGCCCCGTCTCCAGCTCTGGGAGCTTGGCACGGTCACAGGCTGGTCGGGGTGGGGGTCCCCACTGTTTTATCTGCCTGAGAACCGCAGGGGCCACGCTGCTTGTCAGCTGTCCCCCCCCAGGCACTGTCACCCTGTCCCTGAAACACGGGAGGCGAGACGAAGTGGAATGGGACCATGATGGGATGGAGCTTGGGATAAGATCACGGGGCGATGCTGGGATGACTGGGGACTCCCTTCCCAGGGCCAGCTCCCTGTGTCTGGGGTCCGGATCCTTGCCCACCCCAGAGGGAAGGCAGCACCCTGACCCTCCAGGTTGCGAAAGCCTCGTGTCTTTGGGGCCAGAATATCTCCCAGCAAGGGGCATTCACCACATCCCATCCTTCCTCTGCCTCCCCCTCCAAAAACTACCCACCTGGGGCCATGGGGATTCTCTAGTGTCTGATAAGAAGAGCTTTGTACAGGTGGGGGAGGTCAGAGTCGGTGACTCCTCATGGTGTACCGGGCTCTGGCGGGATCCTCCTGCCCTTGCACACGGAGCCAGGAGAGGTGCCAGTTCACTGACTGTGGCTCTCCTCCTCACAGGGCACAGCTTACTACGTCCAGGTGTCCGCCTACAACATGAAGGGCTGGGGACCCCCACAAGCCTCCGTGCCCCCATTCGCCATCCCTTCCAGTAAGTACTACCGGGAATGCCGTGGGAGCCGGCACCAGCTGCAGGATGGAGTGGGGAGGCGGCAGCTCCCTGTGCCATCAGGGGCCCCTCTCACTGCTGGAATGGGGTGGAGCGGCCCTGGGAGCAGAGGCATATTTGGGGTCTCAGGCCAGGCAGGGATGCTGTGCCCGGGGGTCTGGGATGCTGCCTCCAGCCAACAGGAGCTTTGCCAAATATTCATTTTTCAACCTGAAATTCTCTGGGCTGCCTGATGGAGGCTGAGCCGTTTCAGGCTGCCTGGATCAGCTCATCCTGAGGATGAACTAGGAGAGAGGATGTTTTGCTTTCTCAGTTAAAAGGAAAGCAACGCAGCCGTCTCCGCTGTCGGAAGGAAAAACACCTCTGGGATTTTTGGCAGAGGTTTGTAATTTAGCGCAGGGCACCTTTTGGGAGGGGTCAGTCCTTCGCACCACAGCGACATCGGCCCTGAAGCACCCAAGCTTGTGCACCACCACGGAGGGGACACGTGGTGGGATGCCCCAGCTCAGCCCTTGGCGGGGTCACAGCTGTCCCAGTCCTGGGTGTCAGCGGGCCTGGAACCCCCCCTGTGCCACCGCCTGCTCTAGCCCATCCAGCCCAGCCCCAAGGACCTGCATTCCCTGGCACCGAGCTGGGACGGGGGTCACCAGCCCCACCAGAGACCAGCTCTGGGCTGTCAGCATTTGTCTTCCCCATGCTGGCACCAGGGCAAGTGGCGGGGAAAAGCCACCCAGTGTCACACAAGGCACCCCGGAGCGCTGGGGAGACAGGCTGAACTGGAAGCAGCAGCCTGGACGGGTCAAGTTCAGGGCTGAGCAGGCTCCGAGGTGGCCTCTGCCCCTCGTGCCTGGTCCCGAGACAGGTCCCCACCGCGTGGCGGTCCCACAGGATTGGCAGCCTGTGGGCATCTGGGGAGGCCTCATCCCACAGGATCGGAAGGAGCAGTCCCGTGGGCATCTGGGGAGGCTAAGCCCGTCCCGGTGAGCTGGCAGCAGGGCAGTGGGCACGCAGCCCCTGCCACCACGCCAGCGGGCAGCGAGGGAGCAGGCGTACTGCTGCCTGCGGAGCATCAAGCACCGTGCGTATGGGTCGAGGTGCAGGTCCGGTGGCACATGGGCAGCGACGGGGCCGGAGATGTGCAGGCACCCCGTATATCTCCCGCTGCAGCGGGAAGATGCAAAACTACATTTGCACGTGCATGAATATGTATAGCAAGACTGCCCTGTCCTGGCAGCGGGTATCAGTCGTGTTGGCGCCCGCTTTAAAGCCCCTTTGCCATCCCACATGGGTCACATTCCCCGTGACCGAGATCCCCGTGGCATCGATACAGGGTACGGCTGAAGTGAATCAGACAGGAGTGGGTTTTATTTATTTTTATCTCCATTAATATTTCTCCCTTCAGTCAAGATCCCTCCCTGGCCCAGCAGAATATAGTCAGGCACCTCCCCGGGTGTTTTTAAAGCTCCTAAAAATAGTGGTGAGCCCCAGCCAAAGTTAACAGAGCTGAACTTTCCATGGAAAACAGCAGCAGGCAGGACACGGGGTGCTTAAAGCAGTTAATGTAAAGCTAACGCAGAAGCGCCGGCGGCTCCCCGGCCCCGCTCCCGGTCCCGCTGTTGTCTCGCAGCGGGTGGCACTGGCAGGGCCCTTGTTTCTGTGTTTGCTGGGGTGAGCCCAGCTCTCGGCGCTCGCCTGGGGAAAGCTGCAGCTCCGGGGAAGACCTGGAAGAAGACACTGGAAAGAATTTTATTTTTTAAGGCCGGTGAAGTGCGGCAGCGACGGATGGGACCTTGTTCTTTGCCTCTGCCGTGGCCCGGCCATGCAGTGGGGTGGCTGGTGGCCATGGGGTGCTGTGCAAAGCCAGGGTGCTCCTGGGAAGAAGGGTCCAAAACTGGGAATCTCCCAAAGCCCAGCCCACCCAGAGGTGCCCAGCACCCATGACTGCTGCCGTGCCGTGCTGTGCCATGCTGTGCCAGTGGGACACACGGGTGTGGTGCCAAGAGGTCACCTACCCCCAGCCTACCCAAGCAGAGGAGTAGGTGCTGGGGTGATGGGTGAGGCGCTGGGGGTGATGCTGGTCTGTCCCCCACAGATTGGCGGGAATATGACGGCCGGGCTCCACGGCGAAGGGGACAAGCTGAAGCCCTGGACCATCTGCTGAGCCAGGTGAAGACTGTCCACCAGCACTGCGTTTGCCATGGTGAGTGCACAGCACGGTGCTGCAGGGAGGCTGGGGTGGGAGATCCAGCCGGGCTCCCCAGGGTTGTGATGTGGTCTGGGGGGGCCTGACGTGGCACTAGGAGTGGGTCTGTCCCATACATCAGCATAGCAGGGAGACAGCTCAGGCAGTGAAGACCTTGGCAGAGCCTTCCCACCGGTTGGCAAGCCATGCCATGGGCTACTGGCACAGCCCTTCATCTCCTGCTGCAGCATCTTGTGCTCTCTGCTCCCCAGAGCCCTGCAAGAACCAGCCCCAGAGCAGGAAGCACTCGGTCTCCAAGAGCCTCAAGCACCTTTTCCACCCTGGCAGCAAGTTTCTCAAGACGCTGAAGCGGTGAGAGGCTGGTGCAGGGGGGTGGTGGAGATGCCCCCACTCCCGGTGGGGACACAGGGCTGCCCGTCCGGGGCATGGCCGGGAGCTGCGTGTGCAAGCTGGGGGCTGGGGGCTGGGAGGTGGGTCCTTGCCTGGAGCGAGCTGGTGGTGTCAGTGGAGATGAGTCCCATTACCCAGAAATCAAATATTGCCATTTGGACTGGCCAAGCTGTGCTCGTATCCAGATCCCTGTGCCATGCTGGAGCATCACCCACCACCCACCTTCACACTTGGCCTCCAGGAACCTCAGCGTGTGTCCTGCAGAGGCCTGGCCCCATCGCCCTCCCTTGTGCTGTCCAGGGCATTGGCCATGGCATCAGCTGTGGCATCGGTTGTGGCATCAGCCAGGCTCACCTTGCTGGCAGCATTGGGTTCCAGTCCTGCTCCTATACTAGCCATGTGCCTCTTCTGCCACAGGCTGTTGGAGAGCAGCTGAGACCTGGGGCAGGACATCTCCTCTGCCCGTGGGAGAGGGACCCTTTGGGAAATGAAGCTGGCAGCTCAGAGTGGCACTGAAGTCTGTCTTCCCTCCCATGCAGGGGCCTCTACCTGACAGCCATCTTCTACAAGGACGACAACATCCTGGTGACCCATGAAGACCAGATCCCTGTGGTGGAGATTGATGACACCTACTCCTGCTTGCTCATGCAGGATTTTCTCTGGTTCACCAAGGTGGGTGACCAAGGGACCCTGTGCTGTGCACTGGAGCATGGCAGCAGTGTGTCTTCTGACACATCTGTCTACCTGGCCACCACCTCGGATGCTGCTGAGATGATGGCCATCACCCCAGACATGTCACAATCTGCAGAGCAACTTCGTTGTGGCACCTTCCTGCACAGGCAGCAGTGCCCGTCACGCGTGGGGCACTGCAGGGCTTTTGCCAGGGCTGCCCAGGTCAAATTCGGATCTGGGAGCAGCACCAAGAGACACCCCATGTGCACAAAGTGAGCGTGAGCTACTCCAGCTACTTGCACCAAAAAACACAACATCTGGCAGCTCCTGGGCTTCCTGGCGATGTCCCCAGGAGCTCCCTGTGCCGCTGTCCTCGCGCACCCTGCAGGGCAGAGCGATGCTGAGAGCCAGGAGAGCCGGGGTGAGCCAAACGGGCATCGTGCAGCGCTGCCACCTTCGGCTGGCAGGAAAAACTGAGAAACCCCCAGGGAACAGCATTTCCACCCCCGCCCCTGGCAGCCCAAAGGTGGGCGATGGAGCGGTGCCGCCCTGGCTGGGTGCTGCCTCTCCGCAGGTGCCGGCAGTTCTCAGCGCAGAGCATCCTGCCGCTGCCGTACAGGGCAGGACGCGCAGGGTGCTGCTGCCCGGTCCTCCGCTGGCAGTAGGCTTAGTGAAAGGGCAGGTGGGCAGCGCAGGGCCGAGACCTTTTGCTGGATGGTCCTTATCTACTAAAGGAGAAGGCTGTCTTAGAATCATAGAATCACAGAATCATGGAATGGTTTGGGTTGGAAGGGACCTCAAAGACCATCCAGTTCCAACCCCCATGCCATGGGCAGGGACACCTTCCACTACACCAGGTTGCCCAAAGCCTCATCCAACCTGGCCTTGAACAGTTGGATGAGACTTTGAGGGTCTTCTCCCTCCTCCTCTTGGCTAGCTTCTCCCCAGACATAAGAAGGTGTCAGTCCTAGGTGAAGACATATATCTGGGTGGGCACAGCGTGGTGCTCTCCTCGGGTACAGGCTCTGGAGGCACCTCGGGGTACCTGTGGCATAGGAGGTCACACCCTGCTGAGAGCTGATACGTGGCCGTGCACATTCCTAACCCAGCTCAGACAAAGGCAGAGGGATTTCCATGGAGCAGGTTTGTGCCGAGCCGTGGCCGGCAGCGGCGGTGACGGCCCTTCGGTGTGCCGCAGGTGTCGTGCATGTGGGAGGAGATCCTGTGGCTGCGGCAGTGTGTCACCGTCTCCCAGTCGTCCTGCTCCTGCATCCTGCAGACACGCTTCAAGATGCTGCTGGCCATCTCGCAAATGCAGGTGAGGGTGGGCGTGGGGCTGGGGATGCGAGCACTTTTTGGGGGGCACTGTGGGCCGGGCTCCCTTGGGAGCAGCGTGCAGATGTGCTGCACCCAGGAAGAGCCCAGGCTCTGCCAGTCCTGCCCACGGCTTGGTCAGCAACAGGACTGGGTGCTCCTGCCTTGTCCTCCCTGGCAGGACAATAGGGTGTCAGGCTTTGTGGCAACCTCGTGCAGCAGGACTGGGGGCTGTCAGTGGGTGCTCTGCTGGGCAGAATGGTTTCCATTTGGCAGAGGGGAGACTCCCAGTCACATCCCAGCTGCCCAGACCTGCACCTTGAGGGTGTCCCCTGATCCGCTGCTCTCTCCTTGCCCTCCCATCCCATCGTGAAGGGGCTGCTGGGCATCCAGGACCTGGGGCAGGTCTTCTTCGAGCCCGTCAAAGACAAACAGGGCAACATCCTCATCGTCACCCTGAAGGAGGTGAAGACCAACCAGACCTTCGAGAGCGTCCGCTGGGTTCCCATCTGCAAGCTGCAGACCAGCCGCAAGTCCGTGTCCTCCCCGGAGGAGCCCACCGCGCTGGACATGCTGCTCATCTCCGTCCAGGTGCTGCGCTGGTGCCATCGCGGTGGGGGATTGCGGTGGGCTCTGTTGCGAGACCACCCGCACTCCCTGCTTCCCCTCGGGCTGGAAGGGCCGCGGCAGAGCCCGGACCACTGGGAGTTTGGTCCTGGCTGCAGACAGAGGGGGAGCAGAGCCCAGCCAGCCTCCAAAACCCCTGTTGCGTCAAGGGGAGGCCTCAGGCTGGTGCTGGATTCATCCTGGCAGCACCAGATTGTGCCTGCTCTGCCGCTGGCCCTCTGCCAGCCGAGCTGGCTGCACCACAGCACCCGCCAGGAAGGCAGGAGCGAGCCTGGCTGCGAGGGCGCGCTCAGCCCAGCGGTGCCTTTCTCCCCAGGACAAGCTGGCTTACCACCAGCGAAGCAGCCATGCCCTCTCCCCAGGCCTCTATCTGGGCTACTTGAAGCTCTGCAGCGCCGTGGATCAGATCCGAGTGCTGGTGCCGGAGCGGCTCCCCAACATCCTGTGCCACGTCAAGATTCGCTCCAACCCCAACATCTCCAGGTAGGGCTTGCAGGGCAGCTCACCAGGGACAGCCGGGCTCTGCTGTCCCATCCAGGCTAAGAGCACCCATCAGCTCCCAGTCCTGCCCTTGGGCTCCTGGCAGCAGCGTGACATTCCCTCTCCACCCCACTGCTGGCTGTGCAGGGCAGCCTGGGGCTGGAGCAAACCATGGTCCCCCTCTACCTCCGCAGCTCCTACATCCCTCGGAGCGCTGCTCCATCTGGGGAGGAATAGCCGAGCGAGCACAGCTCATGTAGCGGTTGTGCGTTCAGGTCCACCCCGAGCTGCTTCCTCCTCCATGTGTCTGTCTCTCCTTACTCCAGGGAGGAGTGGGAATGGCTGCAGAAGATGGTCAGCGTGGAGGAGCCTGTTCCTGCAGAGCCAGAGGCTAAGACCTCTCAGAACCACTTGTTTCAGGAGCTGCAAGTGGCCATCAAGGAGCTGATGACCCTGGTCAACATCCCACTGCAAGAGGTACAGGCAGGTGCCAAGGTCTGGGGAGGAGAAAGGGGACGAAGCCGTGCAGCACCATGCAGGCAGGGCGCTGCAGCCCCTGGTCCCTCTCTGGGGGCCTGAAGCATCAATTGGATTTTAGTCCTGTGCAAATAGAAGGCAAGTGGTGGACAACCAGCGTGTGAAGCATCTGCCTGCCCAGGGACAGTGTCCACCAGAGCTGTTTGTCTTACCCTCACCCGTACCTCCGAAGCAAGGGTGGTCCAATCTGGGTTTGCGTTATTGCCTGCTGTGTGGGTTGGTGCTGGGCTCAGCCCTTGCAGCACGACAGCAGCCCAGCTCTGCCCCTCCGAAGCAGGATGGTCCCTGGCCAGTGGTGGGACATTGCAGCAGCCCCCTGAGCCAGACTGCATGGGGAGAAGTCCCTCCTATATCCCCCAGAAATGCCAAGTATTTGCTGGGAAGGTGCCCACCAGCCCTGGTGCCAGGCATATGATTCTGGCCAGGCAGCTGTGAGGGCACCTCTCTGAGCAGGGCTGAGACCATCGCTGGTGACACTTCTTCTCTGAGACCCTGTTGTAGTGACTTGGACCGGTAGTTCGGAGACCGATGGGAGAAATCAGAGAGGAAGGGAGGTGCACGGATCATGCCAAAAGCAAGGAGCCTCTGGCTGTGTCCCTTGGCTGCGGGTGGTCCCTGTGGACTCCTCTGCCAATAAGGAGGGTCCATCAGGAGTAGATGTGCTTGGAGTCCCTTCCCCCAGCAGCCTTAAACAGCTGGATGTTGTCCTGGTGATGTTTGCAGCAGTTACCTGCAGTGTCTTCTTGCAGGCCAAAGATTTCCGTCTGTACAGCCAAGAGGTGCTGGACTTCGGGGGTCAGGTCTCCTTCCTGCTGCTGCTGCCTCCATCAGATGACGTCTGCACTGCTCCGGGCCAGAACAACCCCTACACCCCTCGCTCCGGCTTCCTCACGCTGCCGCTGCAGATCTTTGAGCTGGGTAAGGAGGGGCATTGCCAAAACCCATCCTTGCCAGTCTTCTTGCCCTCTGAGACTTCCCAAGTGCTGGGATGGGCAGTCAGGTGGGCCGGAGCCAGCTTACCTCCCCCAGGACAGGAGGGATGGAGAGGGGTGCCGAGGGCTCCCTGGGTGGGCTAGAGGAGAGTGTTGCCTCCTGCTTGCTCTGAATGAGCACGGAGGAGCCCGTAGAGCATCCCCAGCAAGGGGACCTGGTAATTTTCATTCCCTTCCCAGTCCACTTCTTCACGTATGACCGGGAGTTCGTCACCCAGTACTGCCAGGTGTCCGCCCTCCTGGAGCTGGAGTCGCTCCTCTCGCAGCAGAGTCTCCGGGAGGCCTTCTCCGACGCCGAGCTCTCCACCGCCAAGCAGAGGCACCAGCAGGTTCAGGACTACATCCAGGTACGTGGGGCGGGAGCATGCCGGGAGGGAGCCAGGCTCCACGGAGCCATGGGATGCAGCCAGGACAGTCCCACCCTGGCTGAGCTGCAGGAGCATCCACACGGGGCTGGTCCCTGCTCTTGGTGGCCATGACCCTGTGGGGTTTCTCTGCCGTGGCAGACGGGCAGCAGCAGGCAGGGCTTTTGTCCAGCAACTTCTTCCTGCCATGATCACGTTAAAAATCCTGATCAGAGAGGCAGAGGCTCCTGCTCTGCTAGAAAAGGGCCTTTGGGAGTGCATTTTGGGATGGACATGGGGAAAAGCACCCCACGCCACCCCCTCTCCCAGCACCCGTGCCTGCAGCAGGCAGGTCCTGCTGAACCAGCAGCTGCTGAGCATCTTCCCACCTGAGAGCACTTCCTTGGAATTTCCTGACTCAGGGGCTTCCCGAGAGCTTTCACCTCTTGGGAAAGGTGTGGGGGCAGAGCCTGTGTTTTGCTGTGGGGCTTTTTTGTTGCTTTTATAAAGGGATTCTTTGATTTCCTACTCTGGCAGCAAATGGAGGAGATCTGGCGCGAGATGCGCTGGATCATGGATGCCCTGCAACACGCCCGGTACAAGCAGCCCTCCTGCGGCGTGTCTCTCAGCGGCTTCCTCGGCGAGGCCGGCGGGGCGATGAAGGAGAAAACCCAATCCACCTCATCCCACCTCGACTACCTTCCCTCCCCAGCACCCTCGCCGGAGACCAGTCGTAAGCTCAACTCCGGTAAGGCCCTCGCTTTGCAGTGCCCCTGCCAGTGGGCTCGGGGGGCTGCCCGTGCCCAGAGGGACTAGGAGGGCTGCTCTGGCTGGCTGAGCCTGGGGGTGCAAGCAGGGCCGGCGTTGGGAGTAGGGACAGGGCAGTTGGTCTGGGTTGGGGCAGGACCTGTCCCTACTGCCCTGCTGTCCCTACTGCTCACCCTGCCTTGGTGAGCGCCGCGCGGGTGTACAGCAAGGGGGAAAACGCTCCGGGGCTTCCTTGGACTCCGTCTGGTGCAAACTCTCAGGCGAGGTTGCCAACAGTGAGGCTGAGCCTCTCTTTCCTTCTCTCACCCCCCTCGCAGACTCGCACGGGCTGTCGGATGAGGAAGGCTCCTCCGAGGTGTTCCTGGCCACCGACAGCGACTACGACTCCAGCAGGGCGCAGAGCCCGAAGGAGCTCGACCTGGTCTACTCCTCCTCGGGGCCCGAGTGCTGCAGCAGGAGAGTCGCCCGCACCCTCCGGGACAGCGCCCCGGACGTCCTGCAGACCCACGAGCTCAAGACCCCCCCACCACCACCAGCACCGACGACAGAGGAGCCCCGGCCCCCCCCGGAGCTCTACGACAGCGACTTCGTCCTGCCCAGCCGACAGATCGAGCTGCTGCGCATCACGGAGAAGCGGCAGGCGTACTGCGTTCGCACCAGCAGCCTGGACTTCCCCAAACCGCTCTGCCAGGCGGCCAGAAAGTCCTGCCCCGGCTCCGTCGACAGCTCCCCGACGGAGAG
The DNA here is from genome assembly GCF_009769465.1 of Tauraco erythrolophus. Lineage (NCBI taxonomy): Eukaryota > Metazoa > Chordata > Aves > Musophagiformes > Musophagidae > Tauraco > Tauraco erythrolophus. The sequence goes on along the minus strand of NC_141481.1, from coordinate 16,453,489 downwards.
CAGGACCGCGGGCCACTGCGGCCAGCTCAGGCTGGGGAGTGGCTCAATGCCCAGCCCCGAGAGTGGCCAGGGCGGGCAGGGCTCCGAGCCCGTCTTCCGAACACGCTCGGCTGAGTGGACTCAGAGCTTCCAGGAGCAGCCGGAGCAGCCCGGATGCTCGGCGGACCGAGGGAAGAAGCCGGGCTCTGTCACCTTGCGGGTCTGCCCTCAGTACGAAACCGGACTCTCCAAAGAAACCAGCGTCAAGGTACCGGAGCCTGCGAAGGGCAGCGCCGTGGCTCTGCCGTGCCTGGATGAACAGGGCTGGCAGGATGGGGGAGGCAGGCGGTGAGGGCTCACGTGCCCCTTGCCTGGCACTGCCCTCTCTGTCCTCCGCCGTCTGGGGGTGAGGTCCCCTGGAGACCCGCAGCACTCCCGCCCTGCATCCCTCTGTCCGTGCGGTGGTGATGATGCTGCTGGCAGCGCGGGACGGGGCGTGTGGCTCTGCAGGAGCGATGGCCACGGCTGCAGAGGGGGCGAGCCGAGGCCACGGGTCGAGTGTTTTGGGGGGACTAGCCAGCAGAGCTGTAGTTCAGCTCTTGGTCCATGGTTCAGCAGCTGGCAGTGAGTTGGTGTCGGGCAGGGCAGGCAGGCAGTGAGCGAAGGTCACCTCGATGGGTTTCCCTTGCCGTGTCGAACACATCGGTCCCCAGACTGAAACCCAGCCGTCGCCCCCCTGCCCTGTCCCAGACCCTCCCGCAGCCTCTCCTCCCGGGGCTCCGCTCCGCTCCCTCCAGCCCTGTGTGCCTTTGGGGAAGGGGGAGCAGGAGCCGCTCGTCTCCAGCCGTGAAGGGGAGTGGGCAAAGCCACCTCCTTGCTGCAGGCGTTGGGGTCCACCGGAGCCACGGCGTGACCTGGTTCCTCTCCTCGAGGGTTTTGCTGCTGAGAGCTGAGCCCCCAGCTCTGATCACCCTCACGTGCTCCGGGTGGGATCCCCGGTGGAGGAGCTCCCCCAGGACACATGCCTTGGGCAGGTCCCCCTCCTTCACTCCCAGCCACGAAGCTCCTTTCCTCATCGAAATTTCCCTTCCGACATTCCCGGTGCCCGGAGCGGAGGCTGATGGAGCAGCCCGAGCACAGCCTGCCCATAAAATGGCAGAGGAAGGCCAGAGCTGGCGGGTTGACGGCTTCTGTTGCTGGGGAGGTTTGATAGCCAGTTTCTCCGCACCCAGCGGGGACCTTAGAAGCGGAGGGGACTCTGAGGCGCAGAATTTATTTTCCATTTGAGAAATTACCATAGATTTCTGTGGAAGTGGAGCGCAGCCCTCGGGTTCCTGGCGGGCTGCCCACGTGGCTTTTGAAGTCGCAAAGCTCTGGACACGCCTGCTTAAAAGCGTTTTACGATGTTCTTCTCGAAGAAAGCCGAGTTCAAAGGAAAGGCTCCTCGGCTGGTGTCAATCAGCTGAGCCCTGCGATGGCTTGGCCAGGGCTGGCAGGGTCCACGTGGGCCGAGGGCTCAGACCACCCTGCCGGGGCACCGCTCGCGGCGCTCCGCGAGCCCTTACGGATGTGCCAAAGGAAACCATCGCCTTGCCCGGGCGAGGATGGATGTCCCACTTCAGGGCCTTTGAAGTGAAGTTGCGAGCTCCCGGCGGTCGTTAGCAGCCAGAGCCCAGCTGAGCTCGTTTTCTCGGCCGTATTCGGGATTCAGAGGGCGGTCCCCAAGAAAGTGGAGCAGGAGAGCAGGGGTGGTGGGGGAACCCCAAGCTTGTGGATGGGATGAAATTTAGCACCACTTCCCAAAGCGGCCTCAGCTCAGCACCGCGAATTTGGCAGAGCCGTTGTGGTTCAGCTGGTCTGACGGGCTGGATCCTGCTCACCAGAAGGACTTTATGCGGATGCTTCAGTGGTGGCCGGAGCAGGGCAGGGACTATCCCTCTCCAGCTGCAGGTAACGGGATGGTGGGACAGCCGTAGGTGACACATGCAAGAGTTGAGCTGTAAGGACACAGCAAGTGCAGAGGAGGCAAGAAAGCGGAGCATGAGTTGGGGCCCCGGCACACATGCCTGTGGCTCCGCATCGGGCTGCTGCCACTCACTCACCAGGCACCACTGGGGCGGCTGTTCCTCCACCCCAGTGGTCGCTGCTGTAGGACACGCCGTGTGCTGCCTTCGGCCCCCGGTTCCTCCTCTTTCCTCCCCCTTACCACCCATTTCTCCCACCTTTCTCTTTCCTCAGCTGCACATCACCAGCCAGACGTCCGCCGGGGAGGTGGTGAAGCTGGTGGTGCTCGAGATGAACGATGTGTCCCGCGGCGTGCTGGGCGACTCAGCCGCCTTCTGCTACGGCGAGGAGCAGCTGGAGCACTTTGGACTGGTGTTCGCCTTCGATGAGAGTGAACGATGGCTTCCCGATGACTTCTTGCCTCTGTCCCTCCAAAATTCCCAGCCCGAGGGGCGGTTCTACGTCCGGATCAAGGAGACGTCCCCACTGGTGCTCCAGTACGGGCCAGCGACCACCGTATGAGAGGAGGAGAGCCGGAGCCGGCCGGGCGGCGTGGGGACCTCAGCTTCCAGAGAGCAGACAGCTCGTCTCTGATGCTTCCTTCTTCCACAGACACCCTCTCATCAGGCGTCCGCGGGGTGGAATGGGATCATACTGGGCTGTGTGTTATTTGTTTGTGTTTTTCTTTTTTTTTTTTTTAACCAAAGAGACATCGAGACTCAGTTTTTCTGACTGCAGAAGAGGAGGGTGGAGTGCGGAGACCTCAGAGCTTGGGAGGAATCTCTGCAGGAATGGAATTTTTGAAAGTAAACATTTTTAAGGGGAAATTTGAGGGGAGAGAGAGAGGAAAAATATTACAAGAAGAAGCAGCAATACCTTTTTCTTTCTTCTTTTTCTGAAAAGCCTTGTTTGGGATTCACTGGGATTGCTGGGGAGGGTTGTGGTGTCAACGAGGAGAGGGCACGAGTCACAAGGGCAGCACTGAGAAGGGTGTTCTCCCACCTGCCCTCCTTTCACTGCACCTGGAGAAACAATTCTTGCACACAGTTCTTGGAGCAAAACAATATTGTTATTTTATTTTCCTGGGGAAAAAAAAAAAAGGAATAATAATTGTGCTAAAGACACTGGAGTTGTGTAAGAGCTGAAGACCCTTTGGCTTGTTTTAAAGGCAAAAGGAACCCAGGCAGCCAGCCCCGTGCACGCCCAGATGTGCACACAGCTGTGCTGATGCCACCGGTAGAGGTTTGCTATAGGGCACCTACTGCAGCCCCCCGCGTGCCACCCTGGCATCGCCTGTCCTCCTCGGTTGCCGTTTCGTTCTGGTGATTGTGCTTGGCCTCTCCTGTACGTCCTACAGCATGACGTTTTGTCCGCCGCTAGGTCTCTTGTTAACAAGGTCATTTTTCTGATCTCCTGTGGTCCATAGTAAAGATGGCTGCTGCTGAGCGCGTATCACTCTCTTCCTTCTTGCGGCTCCATGCGTGGCGTGCCTTCATCCCCCCACATCAGCCCCGATTCCAAGGGCTGGGCTCCTCTTTCCCAGGAGCATTTAATGGGATGTTTTCCCCCCAGTCGAGGTTTGCATTAACACACAAATTGCGTGTGTGGGAGCGAAGCACGAGTTTAAAATGTTTTTCTGGGCTTCATAGCTCTGCAAGGCAGTAAAAGCAGCTTTGGCATGCCAAGGCAGTCACCTCCGTGTGGGGCTGGGAACCTGAAGGTCGCAGGGCCCGAGCATCTGCAGTTAAATCCATTAATCTGGTCCTCCAGCACCCCCGGAGAAGAGCGTGGAGAGCAGCGAGAGCTCACAGCTGTATCGCAGCTGGCACGGGCACTTCCAAGCGAGCAGCAGCAAGGTGCGAGGCTGGCAGCCCTGCCAGCCAAGGTGAGGCTTGTATTGCTGGTGCCCCTTTAGCTGCCACCTCGCTCCGCGTCTCTCTGCGTGGAGGAGTTCGGGTGGGCAGCAGACCCCCATCCGCGGGCGCCGGGGCGAGGGCAGGGGCTGTGCCGCGCGGAGCCTGCCGTGGCTTCTCAGTGGTTCGTCATGCCTGGCCTTGCTGCGGAGCGGTGCGGGGAGGAACATATCCCAGCACGAGCCCTTGGCCGCCCCACGTCAACCGCTCCGAAGGGGAGGATCGTGTGCCAGCCCCTCAGCTGGTGCGAATCAACGGCACCGCATTGACGTCAGCGCAGACACCGCCACGGGACGTGGAGGCGAGCGGCAAAGGAACGTTTAAAAAGGCACTTGGGCTCCCGTCTCCTTTGCCCTTCGCTCGTCTCCTTCCTCAGGTCAAAACCAATCCTGCTTTCCCAGGTCAAGGAAGAAGCAGGTTGGTAAGTGTAGAGGTTCCCAGGGAGTTTGTCCGTGTTGGGCATCCACAGGCATCACCATCCCAAAGAGGCGGGATGGGGTGGCCCGTTCCTAGCAAGAGCCTATTCACGTGCATCACCTACTGATGCTCAGAGCCTGGGCCAGAGGAGAGGGAAGGTACGACCGATGGGAAACTACTGTGTGGCTTTCTGGAAGTCACAGACCGAACTCAGTGTTAGGGCAGGGTTAGTACAGAAAGCTACATCTGTGTTCCTGATGCTCCTGAGCACGGCGCCGTGCAACTCTTGCTACCCTTCCATTTGACCCCAGAGGGGAAAAAAGTCTCCCCTTTTCTTAAGCAATTGTTCTTCCTTCCTAGGAGCCCCGCTCCATCAAAAGAGATGGAGCCGAGACCCAAAGCCGGGCGCTGACTCTTTAGCCGGGGTGGACATGGGGCAAGCTCTGCAGCTAAACACTGCTGGGATGTGGTGACGCCCATTTCTCAGGGCCCACCCCTGCCCACAGGAGGGTCTCGCTGGCCCGCAGTGCTCTTCTGCAGGAGTTGCTCTGGCCGCGTAGTGGGATGTATCGCTTGGCTGCAGGGAACAAAAGCAGAATGTGGTTTCGTGGGAGCTCCTCCCCTTGGCTGGGAGAGGAAGAAGGAAAGAGCAGGGGTTTGGGTAGAAGCAGTGTTGGATGCAGAGTGGGAATGGTGGGAGATGCACAGTCATGTAGGAAACCCCCTACCAGGGGCGCTGGGACGTGTGATGTCCTGATGGAAGGACATCCTCCCCCAAGCACATCTTCAGCCCCGTGAGATGGACTTATGGACACCTCTGCCTTGGTAAATGGTGCACAATAAGGTGGGATTGAAGAGGAGAGTGAAGAGGACCTGGGTGAAGAAGAGGAGTTTGTGGTGCAGGCAAACTCTGAGGCACAATGTTTCTTGAAGAATGGCACTTGCAACGTGGTTGCATCTTTTCACGTTCTCCTTCTCTCCTTGGGTAGCTTCATGAGCACATCCCAATGTTTTATTTCTGAAAAGGTCTTGAAGCCTTCAGATGCTCTCCCACCCTTCCCCATGGCCAAGGAGTAGGAGCAGACACCAGGCAGGCTCTGTGTGCAGCAGTCTCTAAGGCTACAGTCTCAGCGCTCAGGGCTGTGGGAAGCCCATGTGGCCGCTGGAACCAGCCTGGAGCCTCAAACCGTTGACATGAAGGCTGCTTTTTAATATTTGAAGGCTATGTCACATGTACAATGTGTTACAGTTAAGACTGGGGCTCAGTGGCTCAGGGCCCTAAGGGGCATTGAGGCTCTGGAGCAGGTGGCTCAAGCCTTGGTCCATCACCTCTTCACCCGCCTGTGCCTCAGCTGCTCTCCGTTCCCTTCTTTCTCCAACCCAATGCCATGCAGCTGGCAGCAAGTGGCCCAAGCAAGGCTGGTACGGAGCTGATGACCTCCTGCCAGCTTCAGCTCCGCTCTCCGGGCAGCTGGCATGGCATTGCTGGCAGGTGAGGAGCAGCCAGGACAGTTGTTCTCAGCAGCACAAGGATTAACAACGTTTGCCCTGGTAGGTCTCCTGGCACTGGTGGCAGAGGCTTGGTGAAGGGGTTTTCTCAGTGGGGACCAGCCCAGCACTCGCTCCAGCATGTGCACCAGGACACAGATGATGGAGGAAGATCTCCGGAGCACCTGCCTCAGCCCTGCAGTCCCCTGGTGCAGGGAAGCGATGGAGCTGGAGCTGGAAAGGGCATCATTGTGCTTGTAGCGATCCCTTTTCCCAATATTTTAATGAGCAAAGCAGGCCGGAGTCCAGGAGGGGTCTGGGGGGGACCGTGCCTGCACAGACCTGTATCGCCAGGCACAGATATCACCGTCCCTGCAGTCCCCGTGTCCCCACTGCTGCCAGCCACAGACCCAAACACCACTGTGCCCAGATGTGCATGCACCCACCTGCGTGCCATGCACCCACCTGAGCCCAGGTGGGCACCTCCAGGGTGCTCTAACCCCCTCCACACCGGCGTGCCATCCAGATGCCCTGCACGCACACACCAGCCATACCTGGGGCTATATATCTACCTACCCCACATCCTGGTGGACAGGGCATC